>NC_137543.1:62874392-64293558 GCF_963082525.1 Nesoenas mayeri | reverse complement strand
TAAAGATCATATAGTCCAATCCCCCTGCCGGAGCAGGAACACCTAGATGAGGTTACACAGGAAGGTGTCCAGGCGGGTTTGAAAGTCTCCAGAGAAGGAGACTCCACAACCTCCCTGGGCAGCCTGTTCCAGTGCTCTGGCACCCTCACTGAGAAGAAGTTTCATCTCATATTTAAATGTAACCTCCTGTGTTCCAGTTTATACCCATTGCCCCTTGTCCTATCATTGGTTGTCACCGAGAAGAGCCTGGCTCCATCCTCGTAAACACTCACCCTTTATATATTTATAAACATTAATGAGGTCACCCCTCAGTCTCCTCTTCTCCAAACTAAAGAGCCTCAGCTCTCTCAGCCTTTCCTCATAAGGGAGATGCTCCACTCCATCAGTCATCTTTGTTGCTCTGCACTGGACTCTCTCAAGCAGTTCTCTGTCCTTCTTGAACCACTCGTTCCCATCACTTTACCTCACTTTGTACAGGCTCAGCTAAAAACCTTCCAAATTACATTTGCAGATGAATTAATGCAGCAAAAAGAATGCAAACCCAGCCCGTGTTTATTCTGCTCACCTCTGGGATAATTTTTTTTAATACATTCAATAACCAAGCCGCGGGATTAAGGACATTTAAAATTACTCTTAGAGCCAAAGCTAAAGGGGCACAGACGTCAGGGCATGGCAGAGCCCGGGGGTCGGTGGGCGCACGGAGGTCGGTGCCGGCTGCGGGCGGGAAACGCGGAGCGACGCTGCCACCTGCCGCCCGCTGCCGCCGCTGGGCCCGGGCTGGCGGGCATCGGCGTCCCGGGGAACTGCCGGCCCTCCGCGGGGATTTCCAGGGCACCCTCGGGAAGGGCAAAGCCTGCGCAAGGTTGGCATTCAAGGCCAAAGGTTTTGGCAGGCGACCAGCAAATAAAGAAAAAAAAAAGAAAAACATGAAGCTGGGAGGAGTGGCTGACACGCCAGAAGGCTGTGCTGCCATCCAGTGAGACCTGGACAGGCTGGAGAGTTGGGTGGGGAAAAAATTAATGAAATAGAACCAGGGCAAGTGTAGAGTCTGACATCTGGGCAGGAACAACCCCAGGTTCCAGTACAAGTTGGGGAATGACCTGTTAGAGAGCAGTGTAGGGGAAAGGGACCTGGGGGTCCTGGTGGACAGCAGGATGACCATGAGCCAGCACTGTGCCCTTGTGGCCAGGAAGGCCAATGGCATCCTGGGGTGAATTAGAAGGGGGGTGGTTAGTAGGTCAAGAGAGGTTCTCCTTCCCCTCTACTCTGCCCTGGTGAGACCACATCTGGAATATTGTGTCCAGTTCTGGGCCACTCAGTTCACGAAGAGCAGGGAACTGCTGGAGAGAGTCCAGCGCAGAGCCATGAAGATGATTAAGGGAGTGGAGCATCTCCCTTATGAGGAAAGGCTGAGGGAGCTGGGGCTCTTTAGCTTGGAGAAGAGGAGACTGAGGGGTGACCGCATTAATGTTTATAAATATATAAAGGGTGAGTGTCACGAGGATGGAGCCAGGCTCTTCTCGGTGACAAACAATGATAAGACAAGGGGCAATGAGTATAAACGGGAACACAGGAGGTTCCATTTAAATATGAGATGAAACCTTCACAGTGAGGGTGCCAGAGCACTGGAACAGGCTGCCCAAGGATGTTGTGGAGTCTCCTTCCCTGGAGATATTCAAAACCCGCCTGGACGCCTTCCTGTGTAACCTCATCTAGGTGTTCCTGCTCTGGTGGGGGGATTGGACTAGATGATCTTTCATGGTCCCTTCCAATCCCTAACATGCTGTGATTCTGTGAAGTCTCTGATGAAACCTCTGGGATGAAGCAGAAGTGGCGGAAAGACCCCAAGGAAAACTTGTCAGAGACCCCGCGTGTGTGACAGCAGAACAATCACCACTGTTTCTTCTCCTTCTAGCGCACACCACATTAGCCATATTTTACAGCTGTGCCTGCCTTAAGGGAGAGAGGGGATATTTAATGTCTTGGCATTTGTTGTTTTGAGCCTGCAATATCCTGCCCCTGGGCTTTACAGGCTCCATGATCCTTGCAGCAGGAGTATCAGGTGTGGGACCAAAGACTGGGTTTCCCAAATGCTCCACCTCTCCCCGCAGCTACCCTGCTAACTTGGCACTGAAGTGTGAGGAAGAAAGGGGAGACCACGGCCCTACAGAGACAACTGAGGGCAAAGGGTTATTCATTATTATCTCCAAAACAATGGTCACCCAGCTAGACTTCCCTCCTGACACATCAGTGAGCACCCTAGGCTTGACGGATAGGGAAGAAGTTGTTCTGAAAGCTCACAGCCTTTTGCCCTATGAACCCTGATTATGAATTGTGATGACCTCTGAGCACAGCTTTGCCCAGGTAGGCTGACCCCAGCCATTGCAGATTAGCAGGCTCTGCATCCTGGCCATGTTTTAATGGACTCTTGCTCTCCACAGGCCTCTTTACAGCTTTTCCTAGGTTGCTGTCATAAATAAGGTCTCAGATTCTAGTCTATGTGTTGTCCATACAACCTGTGTCTGCCTTTTCTGTGTTATATCTCTTTACAGTTCACCTGATATAACTGAAAGCCAACTGTATTTCATTGCATCGGTGACAAGATTCTTGCAATCCTGTGTCTTGCTCAGTATCCTCCTGGAGAGGAGAGACACAGGGATTAATTTTTGAGCAAAAAGGGATAACTTAAAACTTCTTGTTCGAGGATGTGCAGAACCCTGACAGCACTGCTCACGAAAGTCAACCAGCTCAGAAAATGAACCTTGTCAGGTAGATTTACAGTGGCTGCTACCTTGTGCAAGAGTAAACTCATCTGGAAGACCCTACTCTCTGTGAAGGAGCAGAGGAGCTAGGGGGAGGAGTGCAGCAAAGAGGGGGTCACTCAGTCCCTAGACCACTGTTTTGGGCACACAGGAGCACAGGGATGGCTCTCCTTCCAGACAGGTGGCCAGGGCACCCATTGCCAGAGCATGTCTCCCGAAATGGGGAAGGGGAAGCTAAACCCAGGCACTGCTGGAGACTCTCAGGCCCTCCTTGGCTTTCAGCATTTATTCACAAAGGGCTTCCTTAGCAGCTTGAAGCAGCAGATTATTTTCTGGCTTGTAACTCGCTTCGTGCTGGTCGTATAGGAAAGCCCAAGCCTAGTGTAACTCCTCTTCTGTGTTCCTGCCACAATAAATGGCCACAGTCTGGTGTGCAGAGCTCAGGAGAGCAGCAATTAAGCCATGATATCCCCCAGAGTGCTAAAGAGAGAGCTGAAAAACACTAAAACTCAGTCCCACCATCTCCTTCTGCTATGGTTTGGGAAAGGTTGTACAAGGATGCAACAGCTCACTGTGAGCCAGAGGACAGGTTTTTTTGGTCTTTAGGTTAAAGTAGACAGAAATGATGATGTACTTTTCAAATTTTACTTTCCTACCATGTAATAACTGAAAGCAGCTTACCCCTGACTTTTTCCTGTCTTCTCTTTAGAAATGCAGTTTTCTGAGGCTTCTAGTGTCAGGTTCAAGGAGGGAGGTGGCTTTGGCTCACTGGATTTCTTTGTGCCATCTCAAGTCCCTTTTCCACCCTGCTTGGGGTCAAACAGCCTCCAGTTGCTGTCTTACACACAGTCCTTTCATCACAAAGCCTCTGGAGAAGATGTGGCACTGCCATGTACCACGACCACAAGGCCAGCAGCATTGGTGTTTGTAGTCAACAGATCAGGAGGGTCTGTGGCTTTGCTCACTTCACCTGTATTCTGGGCTTTCTTATATAGATCGAAACAACCATCACACACAGGGGCAAACTAAATGCCAGTGAGCACTTTGCTTTCTTAAGCTGTTACCTCAGTTGAAGTCATACCTGGCTGTTTTGCAGCTGGCTGCTTGGACATTACAGGAACTTAAGAAAACAGATGCTGAAAAAACAGCTCAAATTAGCATTAAAATGAGTCACGTGTTAAAGTGTCTTTAAATACTGAATTAGAGAGAGAAAAGAAAAAAAGACTATCAAAGTCAGAGATAAGCACAAAAGCTAAAAACATTATTAGGGCATGTGTGACACTGCAAAAGCTTGCATGTCAGCAGTCCACCAGCCTAACATGACTCCTCTGCAGGCCACCCAATCAAGTCAACCACTTCATTGGAGACAAATCCTCTAAGTTAAAGCAGGAGACAAATAGAGTGGCTGAGCTGCCCAGAAGCGAAGCATTTCCATGTACAGCTTGCAAGACTTCTTTGTCGCCCACGGATTTCTTCTTATTATTGTTCATATGATGTGGCTTTCTCTCTGATCTGTGGTTTTCTAACAGTTCTTCTACCAGTTCTCAATGTCATCTTCCACTTTTTGGAGGACTTATTGCCTAGGTTTTGTCCTTTGGGGAAGATGGAGCGAAGCTGGTAAATTAAAATCTGTTCATGCAGGTTTCCCTTTTTAGAACTTTTAAAAATTCTTCCCTAAATGCTTTGTTATTATTTAACCCAGAAGACTGGAAATGAAGCCTAAGACCAGCTAGAATTCCTCACCTTCCTCCTCCTGCAAAAAGACCTTAGAAACCATCTGCAGGCCTCTCAAGATTCTTCTCTGGTATCAGAGCTGTCAGATCAGCCTTTTCTTTATTACCAGGGCAAATGTGACTTCTTTGTATACAACCCTGGCTGAGAAAGCTCTTAAACATCTTGTTCTGCTCTAACATGACTCAAAATAACCTTTCTTTGCCACCTCCAAACTCCACAGCTCTCCAAGATGTGCTGGAGAGTGGAGCAATACACCTACACAGTCTTTTAATAAAGATGGTTGGTAAGTCAGGTTTCAGTGTACATTTCCCAAAAATCATATGGCTTCTGAGTCACATCAGCAGCATTTCCCTTCTCTTTGCATTTGGACTCCTACACACACTGTGGTTCACTACGCAGCCAGAGTTCATTTGCAGAAGGCATCAACATCATGATCTTGGGTCATGAAACATTAAATTAACAGGGTTTTTTTCATTGTTACAATCATACTTACCTGCATGGACTCTCTGTGGAGTGCCTGAAGTGTGCATTGGGTCTATCTGAGTGTCTTTGTACTTCTTCCACATCTCATTACTTCTAATGCTCCCTCAAAATGCTGTCTAAAAAGCTGTGGAAGTTCACTTTGCCACTATCATTTTAAACAAAGATAACCACTAGCATTTTTGTGTGTTCTCAGGTGTTTCTGAGATTAAGAAGAACTAAGTTGCAGCAGAGAAAAAAGTCTGACTTAACTCGAGTAGGATATATACAGTTTTACATCAAACACTCAACTTATTATAGGGCCAATAGCAGCAATGTCATAATGAAAAAATACGAGTATTTTAATACCATTGATTCATTTAACATCAGCTTTTACCTTTCTATTGGTTGCAGCAAGCCTGTGTTGCTTTTTATTTTTATTTTTATTTTAATTCTTGGGGATGATAATGCGCTGCACATGAAACATCAGCCTGTTTGGAGATGTAACATTTGCCAGCTGAGGGTTGAAGAGACAAAGGTCCTGAGGCTGCAGTTGCTGGAACACACACGTCTGAGTGCGGGTTGAGTGGATTGTCTTTACCAAGAACATGTCAACTGAGAGAGGGAGCAGCAGAAACAAAACGAGATACAAAGGAGTTCAACAGAAAAAGAGAAAACGCCTCTTCAGCTCCAGCTTTGAGTGTTACCTCAATCTTTATATAAAGGGATGATGTATGATCTGCTGTATGATTTATCATTTCTTCGAAGATCTTTCTTTCCTGGGCTAGAATGCTCCATGTTGCAAAAGTAATAACGTCATATGTTAACGCCCTGGAAATAAAATTTGAAGATTATTCTACAAAGACTCGGGTAACAGCAAAGGCTTGAGTAATTAATATTAAAAATATTTAATTTTCAGATGTTCATTATATGTGTTAAATTCTTGGTTGCAGCAAATAGATTGTAATGTACGGCATCACAGTGACATATAATCAAGCCATAACAGTGCAGTTTATTACAACTGTGTAAACAAAAGGAAGTATTTCTGTAATGGCACCCTTCATGAACCAAATTCTGGCATACAGAATCTCAGCAGAAGACAAAATAAACATTTACAAACAAAGAAAACCCCAAATTAAAGCACAGTATAGGAACTCGGCCAAAATGGCCCAATCCACATTTCATAAGAGAAAACAAGTGTCATCAGAATTTTTGCTTGCTTGCTTTTAAGGAAATTTAGTCAGAAATTTTCAGGGCATCAGTCCAGCATGTGAAGTATTTTTATTGTTATTGAATGATATGAACAAAGAGTAACCATCTCTGAATTATGACCATGTGAATAACTACCCCTGTGACATTATTAAGGGAGACAAAAGATTACTTGGGAATGTCATTGGCTGCATAATATAACACCTGCAGAAGAAATGAAAAAGGAAATGAAAAAGAGTTATTGAGAAGTAAAATCTAACGTGCTCCAACAAAGAAACCTTTTTCTTTTGCTTAAGTCTCTAAGAGAAAAAGTAGTTATCTTGCTTTCCTGTAACAGAAGTAAACATTTTGATTATGCAATAATGTACATAATGTAAACTGTAACATGGGTTTGAACTTGAAACAGCACTCGTCTCAAATAGCTTTTAAATATTAGCACCTAAACTGTAACAGTGGGATTTAAACAATTTTAGTAGCTCTTGGGTCATGCATTAGTTATGGCTTGCTTGACGGATACAATTTTGCCAGAAACGTTTTAGTGTTCCATGAGATGCTTTTAATAAAACCACATTAGGTCTGAATGCCACTACATTCTACATGTGCCCCTTTCATATGGGAAGTTTTGCATATGGTCCATATGGAGAGAGAAGGCCTCACAGTAGCAGGAGGTATAGATAGAGCATAGAAATCTACAGTTATTAAAAAATACTGGAAAACTGGCAGTACATGATATAATTACAAGCTGGTATCTTCAGTTTACAGAAAGCTATAAATTTGCTTGTCTAAAAATAGACATCCAACATGTGCTTACTCACATGCTGACACAGAGTTCATGCAAACTATAAAAAAAACACCTTATACATTTTACCCTTCAGAAATGCTGCATATGCTTCATCCTCAAATAAACTGAAACTCCCTCAGAAACAACAGGGACCTAATGTGCAGACCAACTCAAGCAACATGTAATTGCTCCGTCTATAATGACAAGTGAACCATAGCATCAAACAAGAAATTTCATTGAATCGTACTTCATTTCAAACACTGTTAAGTCCAAATCCAGGTTCACTTGTCATTAAACAATAAGACTACCTTTCGTAAAAAAAAAAAAAAGTTATTTTCTTGGAGGAAGGACATTTTCTTCATAATAGCCTGGATTTACTACATTTCCAGCTGGATCATATCTAGCCACCACAAACGTTGAGCCATCACTAGCAGATGCTTTTCCAACTCCCATCTTTTTTGTGTTCTTCCAAACCATTGCTGTGAAGTGACCTGAAGAGAGAGAAACGTACGCATTCATCTTAGGTACTAAACCTATGACATGCCCTTTAATATGTTGAGGGGCTGAAAGAAAACAATACAAAACTGCTTATTTCTACAACAGGTGAACAAGCTAAGGACATGAAAAGTAAACTACATCTGGCATTTTGTCTTGAAAAAGTCTTATCTGATCTGGTTCCACCCTACTATTCCTAGCTCCATGTCCTATATCCAGATAAGAATACCTACGAAGAGAATCAGGAAAGAAGTAGTTTTACGAATATCTGATATGAAATTTGACAAAGGAGTCATGCTCTTCACTCCCTCCAGTGTGAACAGCAGTTCTGACAGAGATGATTGTTCATTTGCTTTGACCATCTCATACTCCCCCATGCGCCTGCATATACAACTATTCAAAATAACACTGTGGCTTCTTCTGCCTAGTTGCAATAGTCACCCCTGCACTGTGCTGCTCCATCAGTTGTGCTCTCTATGCACAGACAGACCCCAGGGGAGAAAAACATTATTTTCTTCATCTGAAACCAGTTTGGGTATATCTGTTGCTTGAGCACTATTCAAGGAATAATGTTCCTTCAACACCAGATTGTCAATATGCAGTCAATGGACTCTGATCTTCAAATTATATCTGAAGTGATCTCTGTGATTGGAGTGATATAACCTGGTAGAAGACCCATGTCAATGTAGACAACAATATAGTACATTTAGTAAGACACCTATATGATTCCAATGTAGTATTTTCTACAAATGAATTTCCCTTAAAAATAAGCCACCTTTTAAAAATTTTGGAGCCAGAAGAAAAATACAATACTAAAAAGCCCTCACAAATTTTACTTACTTCCTCATTTCTTAGTTTTCTTTTATCCTTTTGTGAGTTTTTTACATAAAACTTTGAGGAAATTCTGGTATTTTTTCTAATTTTTTTTTTAACAAATAAAGGTAGTTTTTTGAAAAATACCAAAATGAGTTGGCTAGCCAATTTCTTAAAATAAAAAGTTGTGTTACTGAAGAAACAGTGCCCAGTCTCAACTCACCTGTCCCAGAAGAAAACCCTGGGTTTTGAAAGCTGTAATTTTTTATTTCACTGTACCATCTGTCAGCTACATCCTTCCCTGAAAGACAAAAGAAAGCTGCTGTGGAATCATGACATAAACACAGAAGTGTAGGTCACTCACAGCCTGGCCAGCAAGCTCTTCTGTTAGCAGCTGACAAGGACTTCTAGGAACATGGAGAAACAGTCTCACCTGGAAGGACAGAGATGATGAAGAGCACTGTACTATCACCAACAGATCAAGAAACAGGACCATCCACCAATTCTTGTCTGCGGTTAAAACTTTACAAGGTTGAAGTTAGAAAAACCTTCGGACAAGAGAGATCTGTGTGGTGCAGCATTTGGATCAAGATGGGGCAGAAATCCCTTTAGTCCTCAAAGAAACCATCTGGCAATTTAACACGTGGAGTTTGTTCTATATTTTTTTTCTGCCCACCTTCTGTAACTTTCATCCTGGAAGGCAGTGAAGACACATCACCCTCATCTTGGATGACTGTGCCTGTCATTATGCTTCTACATATGGCTTTCACCAGCTCCTCCCCCTTGGAATGTGTTTGAAAAGACTTAGGTGAGCCTTGCCAGATTTTCTGAGGGCACAGGGACCTTTTCTACAGAGAGGCCTCTCACCTGTGGATGCAGGTGTGTGAAGATATCCCCTTACAGCTGCAAGCAAACCAAAGAAAAATGACACTTCCGACATCCTCTAGTTTTCTGTGTTCTCATCAGCATGTGGCACTTTACATTTCTGAGTGCATTTATTTTTAGTAGATCTTACTTAGCGCTTGAGCAATTGTCAATGTCCACTTAGAGGCACTCTAACTCAGGGTACTACAGTCAGACACCTCAAACATATGTGTCTTGGCCCTGCCTGTCCTTCCATCCAGCACCAGCTCATCTCAGCAAAGGCTTTCACTGACCACAGCTTTGTGAGGACGATGACCATGGCCAGTGCTGTTAGCACTACATGTCTGTGGGTCTCTAAGGCTGACGTTTGCCAAATACATATTTAATTGAACAATTAAGGAACCCCATAGAAAGGAGCAGATTCTGCAGTGGACCTGGTGGAGCAGACAGCACAGGGGGCAGGAGCTCAGATCAGAACTTGCAGATGCTATGCACTCAAAAGCCAAATGTTGCTTCTTTTCCACTAGTAGCTGTTCGGAAATTCTTGTGTCAAACATTGCTCGGGGCGGGGGGAAGAACGCAGATTTTTCCCTGAGCTAATCAATAATGAAATTTCTGCTTAGCATTCCAGGACGTATAACACAAGGCCAGTTGATTTCATAGCAAGCTGCCAGTGCTGCCAAGCCTACCGTCATGAAGAACGCTGGTCCCTGATGGAGTGCTGGCTGCAGAACAGAAATGACTCATGTTTTGCTGTTTTGCAGAAAAAAGTCTTGGACTCGCACTGTTTTAGAAGTCAGACACTGCACCGTTAGCTTCTTGAAACTTTGGTTGCTTATGAGTGCAGTCAGCTAAAAGGACAGTGGTGGTAGCCTGGCAAGCTGCCCTGTCAGAGTTGTCACTGAAAAGGAAATATTGAAGGAAATGCCATCTCTTGAGAGGCTGGTTAACTGAAAGTACTGTGAACTGATCTATGCCACACTGCTTGTTAGGAATGGTGCTCTCTTAGTAGAGTCAATTTACATTTTTTACATAAAACCACAGCAAAACCTCTCTTGCTTCCCAAAGTAAATGTTTCAGGAGTAACAATAGGTTCCTTCCTTCCCTGCTCTCCTCGTGCCAAACAACAAATCCTGTAGACCTGTTTTACCACTGAAGTGAAAAACTTCATTTGTTACTCACTCAAAAGCTAAAATGAAGACTGAAAAAAGTGCAAAGAGCAACCTTCATTCAATACAAGGGGAAAAGAAAAAGCACATAGTTTAAAAAAAAAAAGGAAAACCTAACCAGATCATCCCATCCTACCCTAGACTTCAATGCTATGAAGGATTTAGATGTGTTTGTGGCAAGCTGGGTAGAACAGAAATGCGGAATGTGACTGCAGACATGTCAGATATTACAAAGCACGTGTATTTTATGTGTCCAAGCGCTTAAGTAACCATACTGTGTAAGTAGCATTTTTACAGATGTAGGACTGCACTCCCACTGCTACCAGCACTTCATTCCCTCAATAAATCAGTGTGACATAGCATAAAGAGTAGCTCAAGACAATGTTAACCCCACTCAGCTTACCGTAGCTCTAAGAAGTGAACCTAGGCTCCATGTGACAAGAACTTAAAATCTCCATGGTGGAAACACTGCAAGGCACATGGAAGTTTTGACAAACACAGTATCTCTTGATATTTTTAAAATTTATTTGAAGAATATAATCATGTGAAAATTTGATAACTCTCTAACTCAAGGGAAATGGCAATGCTACCGGGTAAGAATGCTTCAGTCCTGTTCATGAAAGACAATGAGCAGAGCTGTGTAGCACAATCTGATGTGTTAATTCACAGCCTTCGTGGATGAGAGTTTGGAACTTATTGCAGCCAGGCAGTGAAAGCCTAGAAACTGATAGACAAGCTCTGTTTATTCATGTTCAGGATCGGGTTATCATTATATGGTATTGGTGTCATCCTCCTTGAATTAAAAGAGTCATTGCATCATAGGCTGCGAGAAATTAGTCACCTTCTCTTTTGCCAGGAACAAATCAGTGTTTAAAGGACTGGGCAACTTTTAGACACACTCTGTCTTAAAATCATGTTGAAGTGGCCTGGAAGTGAACAGAATGAATTGCATCTGTCAAATGCCACAGGAGTCAAGGGTGGTCCTATGTATGAGTCATTACCACATGAGAAGACAGGTAGGTACCTGGTGATCAAATGTGCTCTGTTTCCTCTGAAATACTTTTCTTCTGATTCCTTGCCCCTTGGAGAGCAGTAGACAATGCAGTGGTGGGACACAAACCCAACCAGTGTTGAAAGCGACAGCTGATACATGGGGGACTGAGGAAAATCCCTGTTCTGAGCCCACTGATCCCTAGGCCTGCAGAAAATGAACTGAGAACAGCACAGGGGTCATCAGAGCACCAAGGCAATGTGCTTCAGCAGCAACTTGCATCCTCAAACTTGCTGGTTCAGAGAACTGACCAGTTTTTTCCATGTAAAATAATTACAGAATAAGTGATGCAGTTATATTTAGTGTCTGTTTCCCTTGCATTTCTATGTTTAATTGAAAACAGCTCCCATGCCCCCCAAAGCCCCCAGAACAGGGTTTGCTTGCTGTTGAAAGTGTATTTCAGTCAGATAGAAAGAACACAGAAATCTCACTCCCACCCCTTATTCCCGACTATGGCAGAAATTACCATTTACTTCTATCAAAAAGCCTGCAGATCTGTCCTACAGTCAGGGTTGCAGCTTCTCTTCTGTAGTACACTAATTGGTTCTGCAAGTGGAGCTGTGTTTTTTTAAAAATATCCTTCCTGTTTGCATTGCTGTAAACCACATTCACGGTTTCAACACTTTCTCTATGGAAATAGTTTGACTCCACCCTTTTCCTAGTGATAGCTGACTGATGACCTGCTCGGTTAGACTTACTAGACGTTCATTTTGGAAGAGGCCGAACTTCACACTGAGTTTCGCCAGTACCACAACTCTCTGTACGCATCTACATTGCACAAAAACTTGATGCAACAATCCTTGAATTAGTGCCCAAGTATAGTTCTGCCCAAGACTAGGCTCAGAATCACCATAGTGATTTTATTTTATTTACCCAAGCTATGACCTAGTAGCATGGCCACAATTACTGTGCTTCAAGCTGCCTCATGTGGTCCAAGGATTGACCATAGGATGTCAGTCCAAACATAGGACTAACAGAGCTGGTGTGAAGTTCTTCTGCTGATACCACTCTCTGAAATGCAGAGATAAAAGGGGCTGCTGCATGTAAACTGGTGTCAGTACTTTTGTCTGACCATGCCCTGCATCTGATCAGCTGTCCTGTTGTCTTACTACATTTCATTTCTAATTGTTCTCCTGGGTGAGGAGCTCTATTCTGTATGGATGTGTGGGGGAGTTTAAGTGCCAACAACTGTGATCTAACCAAGGGCTGCAGGGACCTGGGTGCCTGCAGAGCCAACAACTGGAGCACTAGCACAGGTGCAAGTGTGTGAGCAACAGAATCATAAAACAGTTTAGGTTGGAAGGGACCTCCAAAGGTCATCTAGTCCAATCCCCTGCCATGAGCAGGGACATCTGCAACTAGATCAGGTTGCTCAGAGCCCCATCCAGCCCGGCCTTGAATGTTTCCAGACATGGGGCATCAACCACCTCTCTGGGCAACCTGTGCCAGTGTTTCATCACCCCCATTGTAAAAAATTTCTTCCTCATGTCTAGCCTGAACTTCTGCTCATTAGTTTAAAACCATTATCCCTTTTCCTGTTGTAACACACTCTTCTAAAAAGTGCAGGCTGGATTAGAAAGAGTCACTACAGGAATGTAGGGCTGACACAGGGAGAAGGAGGCATCCTGGCTGATGGCCAGAGAGCTGAGTGCACAAGAGACTCTGTACCAGCAACCGGAGTGCAAATGCAGCCTCAGGGGTTTGTATGTTCAGGTGCCAGCAGACACTGGGATCCACAGGCAGCTACTGGGCAGACTGAGTGTCTGAGCCCAGCTGCTGCAAGGATGCACACTGGAATTTTATTTCCATTACTGAAATACATATATATAAGTATATATATTTGATGTTATGAAAATATAAATTTTATACAGATATCTTAAAACCCTTTACTGGAAAAATATATTTTTCTATTATTTTATTCATATATATTCCACATTCCAATAATGGAATATATATGAATATTCACTTCATTGTGATCAGCTAGAAAGGGGAACAGGATAAGGGCACTGATGCTGTTCATGTGAATGCTGACTGCCTCGGCCTGGGCTGATCTGTGTGGCCACCTGCATATATATGCATGTACATGTTGTACATGTGTATTTGTGTGTGCACATCTGAGAATATACTCTCAGCCTCACTACTAGAAGGCACAAAGCTGTGGCCGCCCTATTACTGTATTCAGCTCCCTCTTCTAACACTTAATTTCTCTAGTCTTTGTCTTAGTGTTTCTCTTCGCACCAGAGAGTGCTTAAATCCTCAAGTAATCCCACTGAGTAAGTTGCTAAAAACATTCTAATAAAATCATACAGGACATATTCCTGTGCAAGGATGGATAGCATATCTACTTAAAAGCAAGGTACCCTAAACCTCAGAATTCTCCTCGAATGTTTTTCTAGCTTTTGTTATCACAGACTTCCTTCCAGCACTCTGAGGGGAAAAAAATGTAGAGGTAGGTTTAAATTTACCTCAGAAATAAATTAGCTACCTAGATTGAAGTAATACTAATGTTTTTATGAAATATCTACCTAGCCTGAAATAATACTAATAGTTTTAGGAAGTAATCCTCTACTTCCAGCATTCCTCATGCAGGTCATTATTTTATTTTACTTTATTTTGTTTAACAGTACTGTGTAAGCCTGATGTCAGACAGCAAGAGATGCATCAAGGCAAGCTCTCAGTCAGAGCATGGTCCTGCAGGGCTGGGGTAGAGGGTGTCTGTGCCGCTTTGCCTGCTAGTCCTGATCTATCTATACACAGACCCAGGTTCCCCTAATAACATATGACAACATACATGATAACGTACAGTGAGTTTCTCTTACGAACTCTCTAGAGTTCATTAGTTGCGGTGTTTTCACAGGTGACATGGCATGTTCTTCACAACCATACCAGTCATCCCAAACAGAATTTAGTCATCCAGTGCTTGCCTTCAGCCTCTTGAGAGATGAGGAATGAGACGAGGCATCCTGAGAAGCCTGACAAACTGCAGCTGCCAAGGCACGCTGCGGTCTCTCGCATTAGCAGCTCGCTTATTTGAACACAGACAAAGAGAAATCTGCCGTGGAGCAGTTCCTGCAGGACTGGAGGGAGGAAACAGCTGTCAACTATTTCTTGGATTACAGGGAGAAACGTATTTCCAGTGACAGCTTTAGGCTGTGTAACTCCAAAATGCTGAATACAATTCAAGGTATTCTTGTACCAGGAAAGGGGTCAAACTAGAAGGGTCTTATAGTTGAAAGCTTAAATCTTATCTGAAACAATAAATGCGTCTTCTGGCATTATTACAGAATTCAGTAAGAGCCAAAATAAACAACTCTATTCTCTCTAAGAAAGTGATGCTGAGTATGCTAGAGGTTTATTGAGTTTTGCTTTATCTAGGAAAGAAACCAGAAGACACTGTCTGCCTTTGTTAAGCCCTTGAATGGATGCCTTAATACAAATTTCAACCTGAATGAGCAGGGTACAAATTAACTAACTATATAAGAAAAAAAGAATGAACTAGCTCCACAGAGATAAAGACGAAGCCAAGACAAGAGAATAACTTTCTTTGAGGAACTAGTTTTCTCATTCTGGTACTTTGAATGATCCTGCTAAACAGCAAATGTAGAAGTGTTTTACAGAACAAAAGAGGATGTAGCTTAATTTTCTCAGCAAGACATTCAATCCTGTGCATAAGAAAATAGTAACAAAATTGCTCAAAACTGGCACGTTATGTATGGAAAGAGTGCATTGAAGAAAACAGATGGGATCCAGAAAAAGACAAGCATTATACAATTTATGGAAGGATCCGTGCGTTTTGTTTCCAGCCCTCTAAATGGGAATTCTATGACTTTAACCTCAGGGGAAGGAGCACAGGCTATTAACACAAGCAAGAAGGAAGAAATAAGCTCAGTCAGTGAGTCATAGCCACTACACAAACTTTGCCATACATCTGTGTTTTCCCATGCTGCTCTGAACTCTTGCCTCAGAGTCTTGCAATGGACAGAATGCCAAATATGAGTAGATCAAATTGTATTTTTCCACCCTAGGTTTCTTTTTCACCATGAAAAAGAACCCATTAGGGACTAGAGTTGGCACTTGCAGAGGAACTGAACAGTGTCTCTGGGTCTAAAACTCTCTTACTGAGAGGCCTCCAGCCTGCAGAAATGAGCTTCTGTCTCCCCAAGGCTGTGCTGGAAATTCCAGGGGTAGATGGGAATAAAGCAAGCAAGTGGTCACTTTTAATATATCCCACCTGCTGTGTGAGCAGGCTGAGGCATGAGCCCTGCTCACGGGAGGAGGCAGGAGGGAAGAGCCTGCTGAACATCGATCCAACTGAGGGCTCACCCCAGGCTGCCAGCTTGGCCAAAATTCAGGTCCTTGGGCATCCAAACCAAAGGCCGCCCATTACGTGTTACATTCATTATCAGAAAACATAGGAAGAGTATTTTTGTCTTCAGAAATGAAGGCATGGAAAAGGGCTCAAAGCCTGTTTTGCTGACAGAGCAGAAGAAACTAGATGTCTAACATAAGCTTCTGTCATGTTGGTTTCCCCTTGACTTTTTGCCTCCACAGTCAGGAACTGCTGTGTAGCATGCAATAGCTGTTTTTCCACCTTCCTCACCACAGCTGGCCTGTGGTCAGCCCCCTCCTTGGCTGGGACAAACTAAGGATAAAGGTGATGTAGAGGGCATGGACGGTTTCCCTCTTTCCTCTCCTGGACACCCAAGTAGCACTGAAGACATCTCCTCAGCTGGGACATATGGAGCAGCCAAGCTTCCCCTTCCTCCAAAGGCACATAACCCACAGTCCCTTACCCTCTCTGTACCTACATGTGCTCCATGCTCTCAGCACATGTAGGTGATGGCAAACAACCATCTTGTTCCCATGGAGCCTGTGGTGGACGCACTTTCAAAGCAGGGGAAATGCCAGTACTCTTGCAACCAGAGGCTCTGAGCCCAGAGTACACAAGAATGTACTTTATGTGGAGCACTGGGTGTAGTTCTGAGCGTCACAGTATAAAAATGATATAAAGCTACTAGAGACTGTCCAGAGGAAGACCACAAAGTTGGTGAAGTGTTTGGAGGGGAAGCCATATGAGGAGCAGCTAAAGTCCCTTGGTTTGTTCAGCCTGGAGAAGAGGAGACTGAGGGGAGACCTTATGGGGCTACAAGGGGAGGAGGAGGGGCAGGCGCTGAGCTCTTCCCTCTGGTGAACAACGACAGAACCCGAGGGAATATCAGGAAGATGTGCCAGGAGAGGTTTAGGTTGGACATTAGGAAAAGGTTCTTCCCCCAGAGGGTGGTGGAGCACTGGAACAGGCTCCCCAGGGAGGTGTCACGGCCCCAAGCCTGACAGTGTTCAAGAAGAGACTGGACAACACCCTCAGACACATGGTGTGAACTGTGGGGTCGTCACATGCAGGGACAGGAGTTGGACTCGATGATCCTTGTGGGTCCCTTCCAACTTGGGACATTCTAGGATTCTAAGACAAGCCACTTATCCAGTGTCTGTGAGACAAGAAGAGAATAAAACTTACCTGGTTGGTCGTAGGATGCCCACGCTAGGTTTTCTCCACATTTTCCATTAGCAGACTCAGAGCTGTGTTTGAGGACCCTTGTGGTAGCTAGTTCTTCTGCATACCTAGCAAAGGAATCCATACATCAAGTCACAGGCCACAGCAAGCAGAGAGGAGAAGGTGCAGGAGAAAGGAGGAGGAGATGCAAGCAAGGAATTGTGCTGGAAGATGACGGTTTAAGTAAAGTTCCTCAGCTGCAAAGCCCTGAAGCCAGGGATACTTCAAGCTTACATAAATCTAGGAGTTAGGTAAAGGGAAGGCCTAGAGGCCATTTTCTTTGTCTTTCACAAGCACCCGTGTCACTGTAGAGAAGGACCTAAACCAGGGCTGTCAAACTCATTTTCACCAGGGGCCACACCAGCATTGCAGTTGCCTTCAAACAGTCAAATGAAGAAGTAGTTACATTTACACAGTCCTAAAATTACATTCGGCCCTTTGAAGGCAACTGTGAGACTGATGTGGCCCCCACTGAAAATGAGTTTGACACACCTGGCCTAGAAGAAATCAAAGGGCAGATCTTTCCCCACTCTGTTCTGCCCAGCACCTGGACATCCACTGGCCATCCTCACCTGCAGCTGCTGGGGGAAAGGGAAGTACCCAGCAATTGCTACACGTGTCACCTCCCCACATTTCTAGGCCTCTCATGGAAGTAACTTAAATGTTCTTGATGAGATGGAAAAGAGACACAAGTGGGGATGGGATTAAAGCAAATGTAAAAAAACCCCCACATTTACAAATGAAACAAAGTCAAATCCAAAACAAGAGCAATGTGCCAGGTGACAGTAGAGAGGAGAAGGGGAACACACGGAGAATCTGAGGCAACAACTGTGTACACCAACAAAGGGATAAGCAGTTCTGTTTCTACAGAAGTTGACGGGTCTGAGAGCATGTGTTGTATTTTATCATCACAGGACAACAGGGTTAAGAAGAACATCATGTGTAAAAATAATTATTCCCTTTATTCAACATTGGAAAGGCTTCAGTACAGAGGCAATGAAACTGGAAAGACCATTTGTTATTTCTCACAGCACAAGAAATAAGAGGCAACACACGAAATCATCAGGCCACAGATTTAAAAGTCAAGTAAGACACCACTTTTTCCACACTGCAGCAGAAGTCATCACCAAAAGATGATGCAGACACCAAGACACATACAGGTTTGAAAAAGAGCTAGACAAATTTACTGGGCGGGCTGGGTGTGGGTAATCTTCAGGGTTTATTAAACAACAGCAACAAGAAAATGAGGATACAATCTACTGCTTAGGAAAAATATATTTTCCAGGAGAAATATGTAATTTTCAGAAGAAGACAATGGGGAAAAGAATCACCACATTTCTTTTGTCCTGCTACTCCTTCCACAATCATGAATTACTGGCATCTGCCAGAGACAGGAAATTTGTCCAGCTGAACATTTTGGCCCAAGCCAGTACTTCAGTCATGAGGTTCTCATTTCCTTCTATCATATTCCTCTCCCTCAAAAAAAAAAAAAAAAAAAAAAAGGGCAAAAACAAAACAAAAAACCCCAACCAACCAACCAAAAAACCAACAAAACAAAAAAAACCAACCAAACAAAACCTTGTCAGTTGTCAGTCTGCTAGATCCTCAACTAGAGGACTGACCTCATTAATGTTTATAAATATGTAAAGAGTGAGCATCACAAGGATGGAGCCAGGCTCTTCTCGGTGACAACCAATGGTAAGGCAAAGGGTAATGAGCTCAAACTGAAACACAAGAGGTTCCACTTACATTTGAGAAGAAACTTCTTCTCAGTGAGGGTGCCAGAGCACTGGAACAGGCTGCCCAGGGGGGTTGTGGAGTCTCCTTCTCTGGAGACATTCAAAACCCACCTGGACACATTCCTGTGTAACCTCATCTAGGTGTTCCTGCTCCGGCAGGGGGATTGGACTAGATGATCTTTTGAGGTCCCTTCCAATCCCTAACATTCTGTGATTCTGTGATCTGTAGTTGCTCCTTCATGCCCAATATCATTACAGTCCTCTAATTTTTCTCTTTGAGGATTCCCACAACCCAAGCAAGAGACAAGAATGGAACAAAGTACACATTGCACATGGACAAAGTTGTCAGGGATTTGAGACAAAGGGTGATTAATTCGCTCTAGCTCAGTCAGTTGAAAGCGGAGATTTGTGTCTGACATCATCACCCTATGCTTCATTACAGTCAGAGATAAACAGACACCTGCTGAGAGTGACTCATCTCATGCTAAGGCAGGGATCCAACAGTCAGTTCCTCTAACCTGTTGCAATTATTGGAACTGAAAAACAGTAGGAAACAGACCCTTTTCAACACAGATGTAGAAGCATGGAAAAGTACCCCGAGATACACCTGTCATACATCAACAAAGACCTCAGATATACCTAAAGAAAACGTGACGTTCTTTGAATTTAAGATTATGCAAAATCTGTCTTGTCAAATAAGAGATTTCTTATAATTCACATCTTTTATTCAGGTCAAACCATTTCTGGTTCTTGCTGTCAACCAGTTTCACCAGACTCTGAACATGTCTCTTAATTCTTACAAGTTAAGTTACAGACCACAACCAAAAAAAGGCTTCCTATTGTTATTCATCATAGTGGGGAAAGTCAGCTGAGACCAGAGAGGACTGTTAGGAATTCCAGAAGGACCTAAAAATACTCAGCAAGGGCTGAGTGATAAATGTGGAGCAATGCATATTTGACAGAATAATCTGAACTATTCATACAAGTTGACTTGTTCAAACCAGCTGTAGCACTTTGGAGACACAAGTGTTATAGACAAGTCAATGTAATTTCTTCCTCATTGTGAGGCACCATGTAACACAGAAACAAAACAAGCTTTTGAAGAACAGAAGGAAAACCCCAGAAGATTACAAAGGTATGTGGCTGAGTCACTGGCATTCCATCTCTCCATATCCAGTTACAATGATGTCTCAAGAAAAGAAAAAAAAAAGTTAAAATTAAATACAGAATCAGATTTTGCCTGATGCCAGAAGGCATGTCCACGCACCATGTGCATGGTGCATTGTACATCACAACATGCAGTGGAGATCTCTGGTCTGGGAGAGCAGGAGCTGAAGCATCCGTGTGGCAGCACAGCACCAAGCTGGGACAGTAAATCAGGTACTGGAAAGCCCACAGTCTTTCTGCCTCCCAGCCAGAGAGCACAGAGAAGTCCGCATGGTTATGGTAGAAAGCCTGACAGGAGATGAGATCTCACTTCTGCACTGATCAAACTGGCCACTATTTAGCTATTATGGAAAGACATTTATTTTCTGAACAGTTTAATCAGCATTTACTCCTTCGGGTATCTCGTCGTACTGTGAAGATCAGCCTGAAAAAAACTGAAGCTTTTCAAACCTACTTTGAAAAAGGTTGCTGTAAAGGGAAAGGAAATAATCTGCTTGTCATGTCTACAGCAAAGAGGACAAGCAGTAACAGACTCACATTTCTGTAGGGAAGACCTAAGTTAGACAGCAGGAAGATGGATCCACTGTACACTGAACATACAGCACTGGATAAGAGGTAAGATGTGTCCCTCCTGACAGACTAGAGAACGACACATACTGATTTTGCTTTTGAGCCAGGGAGATAGACAATTTGATCTGAAATTACTTCCCTCTGATGCCATAGATCTTAGACCACTCTTCAATTCCTACCATGAAAAAGGTTATTTTCTCCACTATTTCAGCAGCAGTGGATATTCTCCTGCAGATGAGAACCCATCACCTGACAGAGGTGGTAGTGAAGCATGTTTTAGACAACTACCCTCTGCATAGGATACACACCAGTGTAGACAGATACATCCCCTGTCTGGAAAAGGGCACAAGAAAGATTTACACAGTTGTGACCACAGAAGTGCCCATGTGAGCAGCTGGTGCTATGTGATGGAGAAAGACAGAATGACAAGAGTTGGGTAGGGAGACACAGAGTAGAGTCCCTCACTTTCCACCCAGTAAGTCTTCATTGAATATCAGCATGTCAAAAGGCAAATATTTTTTACAGTATGCACAGCCAAACCTAACAGAAAAAAGTGTCACAAATCTCTTCACAGAAAAGAAAGGACTGAACTCACTGTTGAGCTCCTCTGTTTAACTTCTTGCAGAGTTTTAGTGGGGGGACTCCGTGTTTCTTCCTGTAGTCATTGTGTGCTTTCAAAACTTCTTCAGCAAATTGTTTGGAAGCTGAAATCACATAAAAAAAATTGGAAAGGTCTGTCAAACACAGACATCAGTGAAGACAGAAAAAGCATATCCTGTAGTTAAGATGCTGGTGCAGGCTGGACAGAAGAACAGACACACACCACCCTCATGACCTGGGAGCAAGATGAAACAAACCATTAATGCTTTCTATCCAGGAACTAACTCTAAGAGGTACTCCCAGTGGGATGGTACAGACACACTAAAGGCTGTAGAAAAATGCAAACCGTATTCCCCATCCTCAACAGCAAGGTGATTTAAGGTTAATTTGGCTGCCTTTCATTTTAGGATTTCAGCATGTTGCATCACCATTGCAAAGTCTCAGAGTAAGCAACAAGAAGGACCTTTGAGGCAATGCACTAAAAATGCAAATTATTGTCTCCGTATGCAAGAATTTTCTGTAATTGTCAAGACACCCCCTGAAGAAAACAAAGATAGTAAAATGTTTAGAACTATGCAAATACTTTGAACCATGCACCATTCTTTTTATTCATTATATAGTACAAATTAATAGAAAAATAATTGTTAACAAACAGCAAGTGGTTAGGAAAGAAATGACTGCTGGGGATAATTCCTTCCCCTGTGCTAGAGTGTATTTGGTAAATATCTAAATTCCAAAGTTACTGCAAAGCTTTAAAAGAGCCCACGTTGTTACCCTGGTAAACTTCGTACTTTCAGCAGCGCAAGGCAGAGGACAAGCTACAAGTCACAGTGCAATTCACTTTGACAGCAATTTCATGTCACCTCCTTTTATGACTTTGCTGATTTTCGCCAAGCTTCAGAGGAAAAAAAAAAACCACAAACTTCTGTCATTGGTCACCCTGTGGAATTTGCTGCTATAAGAGAAATTTGGAGCCTGAAACAGGGTATTGGGACAGTTAGAGAGGTATGGATAGCATCTTCAAAACAGGACAGTTTTCACTTTATCTTCCTGAAGCTTTTGAAGAGGTTGAGACATCTTTGAGTATTTACCCTGCTTTCACTGTGACACAGGTTTCTACATTTATTAATGAGTCACCAGCTTCATTTCTGAATATCCTATTAGCACAACTATCACCATTTTCCTTGTAAGATACTTTGAAAGCCCAGATGTACCTCATGACTGGAAAGTGTTTCCTGTTATTACCTTAGATTTCTCAGCTTCCTCTCCCTACTTGATCCTAACAACTACAGTCAATCATTCTCTCCGTTATTAGTGCGTACACTATTCTGCTGTTTGCAATGATGCATTTTCCCACAGTACAGCTGTCAGTTTGCACACCTTGCTCTCATAATGACTTCCTAAGGTGACTACCCAACCCATGCTCACACTTTAGGCTGCTCTCAGAGTTCTCTCCAGTTTCCACAACAGCTCGAGGATAATATGGTAGCCTAAAGTAATCTCAATATCCAATGTAGACAGAAAGGCATTACTGTTTCTTGCAGTACCTTAAGCCTTTCAAACACAGTCCGAAGTTGGGCTGACCTTTTCCAGACTAAAGTGTCACTGTGGACATATATCTAATAAATTCTTCATCCACATGCTTTCAGCTTAGAGTTTTTGGTATCAAGTTGTTGGCATTAGACCATTAACAATTCAGCAACAGAAACCCTTTTTGGTGAAATGAGATCTGCCCACCACCATCCTCCTCCTTTTAGGTTTTCCTTCAGTTTTGTGTGTCACTGGTTGCACACCGTCAGACCAATAAGGCATTTCCATCTCTGGTGTTTAAGCAACACACACACTTTTGCCTGTCTCATCACTTATTACCATCACTCACAGCTCACCGATTCAATCAAGCCAGTGTCCTAAACCTCTCATCAGCTGCATGGCCTATTTGAAGGCATCTATCATAAGGTTACTGAGGAAAGCAGGGGTCTGTGCTTCAAGAATTTTAAGATAGCCTGCAGATCAAACAAAAGGAAATACTCAGCTTTGAAAGTTGCATCACATACTCCAGGCTGCACTTTTCTGCACAAGACCAGGTTGTGGCTGTTATCATCTAGACTTAGTATCTCATCCGCTTAGCATTAAATGGTAGATAAACAACCTGACTGGAAAGTGTGAAAGGGTCTATTCAAATAAATTGCCACCAATGACAATAGTAAACTAAAATTCTAAAAAAAGTTAAGTCAACTGAAATATAGGTTTTGTCAACTGTCAGTCTATCCATTATCAGAAGCACTGCATAATCCAGCTCTGTACTAACATTTTGCATTACAAAGACAAACAAGATGAGGACAAAACAGAGTTTCTTCTAGCCATGGCAGGCACTGTTCTGCTGTCCCTAGAGAACCTCCATCCTGCCTTTCCCTCAAAGGTGGCTGCTATAGAAACACTTATCTACTGTGACTCAAGCTCATGTGTCAACCTCCCTCTCTGCACAGCTTCCCCTGTGCATGCTGATGTGTGGAGAGGGACACCAAACTGCTAAATGTATTTCAGATTTGTTTTGGAGGATATGTTAAGTTTTTCCATTTTACCAATGTTCCATACACTAGGAAGCCAGAAGTGAGAGTTAACAGGACCTTTCAGGCTCCCACCCAAATGGGGAAAGCTTCCCAAACAGCTCTGGAGACGTACTTTTTTCCCTTCATGTACACTGCTTAAGCTACTAGGAAAAAGTATTTCCCGCTGCCAGGAAGTTAGGTTTGGTCATGAATCATTACACAGCTTAACAAGTAAAACAACTAAAGTTATTAGATACAGTTGCTTGCTTCTCATTATTCAATTATTTACCTCTGTTTTGGATTCTTCTGGAACATTGGCTAAGATAATTGCAGCACGAGACCATGAATTTCCAGGGTATGACGTGGTAAAGAAAACACCTTATAGGATTTTCCGTTTCACTGATCAACTTCGTGTGACCACACAAAACTAAGCAGAGGCATCTACATTGATTTTCCCCATCTTTTTCTGAGTACTCTGTTTCTCCATTCTCTTATTGTTTCTAAACAGTGCCAATCTACTCACTCCTTCTCAGGTGAAGAGCTCTTTATATATGAATCCTTCCCACTTCTTATCTGAACCCTGTCTTCTCCTGCTCTGTTCTTCCCTTAGTTTGGACATAAGAAGAGAAGCGAGTTATCTGAAGACATCTTCCACACCACTAGCTGCTCTGCACCACATTTGAAGCTGTCACTGGTCTTGCAGAGCTGCAAGATGATGTGGGGAAAAGGTAACAGTAAAATATTCCACGAAACACAAACATAAAACCTAACCACCCAATACCCACACAGGATAAATGCTGTGGGTAGCCCTCATGTCACCACTCGGGGTGCACAACATTATACCAGGCATGCGCTTGGCTAGCAAAAAAGGTATGCTTCTTTCTGGCTAAGTGAGTCACGAAAGAGCACAGCATCAATTTCTACAAGTACCATTGTCTTCTCAGTACTCTCTGTCCTACTGTTTATGGATTAATCTTCATTGGCAATTTAGTACTTTCTATACATGCTATTTTTTTCTGTTTAGCCTTTGGATAATTAACACATAATGCAGTCAACAACAAATGGACCTCATGGAGAATCTTACACAGAGAAGTGTACCATTATGTCTGTATCAATCCCTCTTTGAACACAGGCCTCAACTCTTCACCCAATGTGTACATTAGAGGTAAATGGAGATAATGACCCCACCTTTCTATTCTGCCTCAAAATAAAGAATTAGAAATGTCCTCATATAATATCTTGAGCAATGTATCTGAAGAAAGCTGCAAAATACACTTCAAAGGACCCACCCCTTTGGAAAGAGGTAAATGCAAAAGCCTGATACCAACAACCTTCACAATGTGACTCATATCACCCAGGATATTGCATGCTACTTTCACACTCTTTCCTCCCCAGAACACCGGGAGAAACATCAGTTATCCAGGCACAAAGTAGCCAAGTGCCAGAATACATGGAGAAGACACAAATGCAAAGTGGACAGAAAGCACATGAAAAGCTAACAATTTAAACACGAAGTATACCTCTGCTTTGATACTGAAATCCCTGCAGTCTCCCTTGACACTGCAGAATTACTCTATCCTACTGTGACAGCAACAATGGGGTATGGAATGAGAACAGAGCAAATACAACTTTTAATAAGCCCAACAGCTTAACAAAAAACGTCACTGGAGGCTTTAGGGGACTGCAAAGTAATTACATCTAAGCCCTTTGTTACTGTCCCAGACAGCTGAAGATGCCTCTACTTCCACAAACTCCTCCAAGTACATTAACAGACTGGAAACAAACAAAATTCCTGAGTACGAGCTATCTCAGCTTTTAATGATCACATTTTCATCTAGACTTTACTAAGAGACCTGACATATTTATTATTAATAATAATTAGTGATAATCTTTATTCTTACTTGAAATGTAATCATGTGGCAACTTGCCCTAGCTGAATCTTTTCCACTCTAAGAATAATGTTCCTTCAATGGAGAAGTGATAGATATTTAGTTGATGTCAGAAATATTAAGAGGACAATTATGCCTCTACTGCATTTTGTCTCAGGACTTTGGTTTAAAGTCACAAACACTCCAGGATGGTCTTATACTGGGTGGCCTCTGCAGTGCCACAAGGAGTGAATATTCCATGTTTCTTTCTCCATATATTTGACTACACTTTCTTTCTTCCCATTTGGGACAGTAACATCTTCAAAGACTGGCCCTTAATGCTATTCCCAAATATGTCCTTTGGAAGCATGGATCTGACACTCCAATTCATGCATCACTTCCAGCCATAAAATCTGACTTCCTTCAGTGCTAAACTCCCCTGTTCTCTCACAAAACTGGCTGATTGCTTGGAAACATACACAAGAAATGAAATCATCTATACATCCTGGAGGGAAGGAAAGAAAATTATACTATATTCAGAAAGCATTATATCCTGGGTGGAGTTTCTTAGATGTCTTTTACATCTCTCAACAAAGAGCTCAATATAGGGGCAACATCTCCATCTCATACAATAGGCATTTATGGGAGATATCATAATTGTTGGTAGACTATTTCCCTTCCAACCTGAATTATCCTATCACCCTACTAAAAGCTAGAAGAGAAAGTACAGCTTAAAGGCATGAAAGGAATTGGGGTTTATAATTAGACGTGAGTTTGAACGGGAATAGTTTCCTGGAACTTACTTGTGTTTATCGGACTGCTCAAAATAGTTTTCCTTTCAGCTCAGGAGATCCCTTTTCAGGGAAGACATTCTCTGATGTCCTTCAGCATTTAGTTTTGCCTGAACTGTTCTTACACACCTGCAAAAAGCTGGGATAAGCTTCAGGACAACAGTAAGATATCTGAGTTAATTGAATGTGATGGACAAACTCCACACTCGTTATCTGGGTCTCATCTACAGCAAACTGGCAACTTAATAACCTTGCATTACCTGTGCCATATGACGTAACTCACTATTTTTCCCCATTTGAGGCATATTGCCAGAGAATATGAAGCTGTCGGTGTAATAAAACGTTTCAATGACATTAGTCATGTCACTATTTGATTGCAAATCCTATTCTTGCTCTAATAGACAGTGCTGATTACTTCCTCACTTAAGGCCTTTTATAAACTGTTAGGCAATTGACTGCCCTGATTAAAAAGGAACACCTGGTAAACTGGAAACTGCACAGCTCTGAGAGGCAGCAGAGCCCTCTGTGATTTAAGCCTTTAAAAAATAAAAGCAACACTCATCAGCAGTCTTGAGCACTGACAGAAGCAAGTTCTCACTTTCATTGGAGGCAAGGGTTGGGGGAGAAGTCCTCTGCTTGCAGCCTCTCCTCCAAACATTCAGACCAACAAGCATGTCAATAAGGAGTCACTACCATGAAGTGGTCATCTGGCATAAGGCTGGAACGGATTGACCATCATATCTAGGGAAGTCAGTGTTGGCTTTGCACAAGAGACAATCAAAAGCATTCTTTTTATTACTATTCTGCCATGGAGAACAACTAAATATTGTAATCATGGCACACACCCACGCAGACAACCCTTGTAGGCAGTTACTGTGTAAGCTGTTAACCCTTTTAAAAAGGCTAAGGAGACCCTCTCATTAGTAAGGCCTTGTATTACTGAATCTAATTGCCACACAATATCCAGGGTAAATTCACTTCAAAATACAAAGCCACAAGTGAGCTGTGTGTGTCAGAACTGACCACACTATGTAGCAGGAGAAGATTAATCTTCTCCATTTCTTCTCCTCCTCCCTCCTCAACATATTTTCTTAGAGTTTCTAATTACAGTAATTTCTGAAGAAAATACAGTGCAATTGTATTCACTAAAGAATAAAACCAGAAATCACAACTTCCCTACTATCAAATCTAAGCTTCAGCCATTAGGTTGTGATTCCACCTTATAACGTCTGCAAGACAGCAGCATGATGCTACAATCTTCAGCAAGTACCCTGTTTCCCCAAAAATAAGACCTATCCTGAAAACAAGCCCCAGCATGACTTTTCAGGATTTTTGAGGATGCTTGAAATATAAGGCCTACTACAAAAATAAGCCCTAGTTACAGTTCATAAAAAGTCAATTTAAATAGTGTCCAGGCAACTATACGTGTAAAAAAGTAAAATTAATTGGCAATAGAATGCAGCAGGACAGATGTGACAAATGTGACAGAATGTGATGATACGACTATATTTGAATCAATGTTGATTTTTTTTTTTTTTTCAAGAATAAATGTAGATTGTTGTTCATGGAAAAATAAGACATCCCCTGAAAATAAGCCCTAACACATCTTTTGGAGCACAAATTCATATAAGACCCTGTCTTATTTTCAGAGAAACAGAATAATAACTCTTAAGTCTTCTGTGAGACACTTGCCTGTCTAACTTGAGCAATTTTTGCTGGTCACTTATTCATATTTTGGATCCTGCACATTCTTGTGCTCTGTGGATGGGCAGCAATAAAGACAACCTTGTTGGTAGCCGGTGCCAAGTTCATTTTGCATAGGACTGTTAGCTGTCTGGTGCCAACTTAAGTCTTTGCCAAGTGAAGAAATTTGCTAAGAAGAACCATCCCACTTCTCCTGGGATACTATCTGCCATTTGATACCTCTACCATTTATGTTCTATCATTGCTTGTGGTAACCATACCTGAACCAGTTTTTACCTCATTAGCTCAAACGCCCTCCCATCTTGATTTTCTGCCAAGGACATCCAGGCTAACTGGGGCAGTGATCAAAATATGTTTATTTATGCACTTCCCTGGGGCATGGAAATACAGCCATGCACATTTCTTCTGATCACTGAGGTGTAAACTCACCTATCCAGTACTTCAGACCAGGCAGGGAGACACAGGAAGCTTTCTTTGCCCATATTTATTATCAGTTACATAATCTCATTCTCATCCCCCTGCTAAACAGGTTAAACCTCAGTTTTCATACCTCAAAACTTTGATAAACATGGTCTTTATTTCATAGAATGGTTTGGGTTGGAAAGGACCTTCAAAGGTCATCTAGTCCAACCCCCTGCAATCAGCAGGGACATTTGCAACTAGATCAGGTTGCTCAGAGCCCCGTCTCCAGGGATGGGGCATCTACCACCTCCCTGGGCAACCTGGGCCAGTGTTTCATCACCCTCATAATAAAATATTTCTTCCTTATACCTCGTCTGAATTTAATATATTTAAAGAATCAAATAGGCATACTGCCCCCACGCTACCCCCTGGAAGGTAAAACTCCACCTAAACTACAAAATCTTTAAACCTCTTTATTTCAATGTTCTTTCTGCAGCTCCTGTTGGTTACTCACTGGCCCAGCGCTTGGGAGCCAAAGAATAAAAGAGACCGCAGTGTATACTTATACCTGGGGACTGCAGTTCCAAAGGGAAGCCCTTTGCATCTCTCCAGAAAGCCAGTGCCACACCTACAACATTGTCATGGACAACTCCTCCTGTGACCTGCCATAGGGGTAGTCCAGGGGAATATACTCCTCACAGTCATAAGTCCTCATATAGTGGAGCTGCAGAAGCTACAGGAGAACTATCAACGTATAAATATCAGGAAACACTTCCATTATTAGGGTGACCAACCACTGGCACAGGTTGCCCAGAGAGGTTGCGGAGTCTCTATCCTTGGAGATATTCCAAAGCCATCTGAACACAGTCCTGGGCAAACAGCTTAGGTGGCCCTGCTTAAGCAGAGGAGTTGGACCAATACTTCTGGAGGCCTCTTCCCACCTCAGCCTTTCTGTGATTCTAAGCTGAGAGATCTGTTTTAGTAATAGGTCTTCATAAGGGAAAATTCAACAACAGGTTACACCCTACCACAGTTCACCTCAAGTAACTTTTTGAGGATCACTTACTAAGTGCCCAACATGTTACAATGGCCCACAAAATTTACAAGTGTGACAAACAGGGCAAAATTAAGCACTTATTGAGTAACTTCTTCCTATCTCCCTGTCACAAACTATCATCAGAGCTGTCTCATGGAAAACAGTCACCCTGCCTCCCATATTTACATTTACAACAGGGTATGGAGACTTCAGCAACACATGCAACCCCATTTCAGCTTTGTGACACACAGGTGTCACAGAATCACAGAATGTTAGGGATTGGAAGGGACCTCCAAAGATCATGTAGTCCAATCCCCCTGCCAGAGCAGGAACACCTAGATGAGGCTACATAGGAATGTGTCCAGGCAGGTTTTGAATGTCTCCAGAGTAGGAGACTCCACAACCCCCCTGGGCAGCCTGTTCCAGTGTTCTGGAACCCTCACTGAGAAGAAGTTTCTTCTCATGTTTAAGTGGAACCTCTTGTGTTCCAGTTTCAACCCGTTACCCCTTGTCCTATCATTGGTTGTCACTGAAAAGAGCCTGGCTCCATCCTCGTGACACTCACCCTTTATGTATTTGTAAACATTAATGAGGTCACCCCTCAGTCTCCTCTTCTCCAAACTAAAGAGACCCAGCTCCCTCAGCCTTTCCTCATAAGGGAGATGCTCCACTCCCTTCATCATCTTTGTTGCCCTGTGCTGGACTCTCTCCAGCAGTTCCCTGTCCTTCTTGAACTGAGGCACAGCCTTTATGATCTGAGTTAGAAGATGGCTCCCAAACACCGCACCTGCAATGGTGGCATAGCAAGGCTCCAGAAGGACGGTTAACTTACCATTTCATGCAGCTCTGCAACAATCATGCTTAAAACTGAGACCAGGCGAAGCCCACATTACTTCTGTTCAAAGCCAAGATTTGCTCTGGTAACTCAGTTCAGTCAACTTTAAATTATACTAAAAATGTTTGTGCTGGCCTTAAATAGGCCCATATTGTCTTTCTCCACAACACCCCAGACTACTATGGTCTTCTCACACCCACTGGCCCAGGAGCCCAGTTCTGAACCCGAGCTGCTGGCCACTCATCTGGCCTCACCTCGCCCCCCCTCTGCAGGGCCACCCAGCCCAGCTCTGGCAGAGCTGCTGGTCAGACTTTCAAAGACTTTGCAGAACTTGCTCACATCTGCCTGTAAAAACATAACACAGATATGCTCCAGCTAATCTTTCGGAGAACAGCATGCCCTCAACCAAAATACTGATCTGAAATAGCCTTCCAGCCTGTTGAGATACGTGATGCACACAAAGCAGTTAGGATCAAGAGACTCATTTTCTCATACTTTTTGTTCTTGCACATAGTGCAGCATCTAAGGCAAATTCAAACCTAGACAAGATGGATACTATCACCTGCACTAATAGAAAACTAAGGGGTTTAATGTTTCCACTGAATTCCATTAAAAAGAGCTCTCTTCCTGCTTAATTTGGAGATTTGGTTTTTGTCTATTTTTTTGAGAAAGATTTCTTGGAAGGTTCAGAATGAAGAGCTGATGCTTTTTGATGTGCAGCTCTGCGTCATGGGAAACCTTAGTAGGTATCTCAGTTACTACAGACCACCACATTCCATCCTGTTCTTTGTGAACCCTGATACTTGTGTTGGCATTTATCTGCTTTGAGCATGAGACGCTAAGACTACTTATCTACTAATCAACAGGAGTAACTACTGTTGCACAGGATGGTCCCTGCATTCTATTCCTCTCTCCCACTGAAACCCCCATGGTTCAACAGACAGGTAAAAACTGGGCCCAGAACACTGCTTGCCAAAGACTGACGCCTTCCTGGCAGATTTTTCTCTATTTGCCATTTACTGAACTTGAACCAAGTAGTCAGTGCCTTCTGTAGGCAAAAACTGGAGAAGTGTGGAGGTTTTAACTGAATTAACTTGATTTTTGAAAGGCCCTTTTCCCACCACACCTCCATTTCAGTTCTGGTGTAAAGAGAAACAGCCAGAAACTTGTTTTAACAACAAGTTCTGCAAATACCCTGCTGTTACCAAACACGAATGCTCGGTTGCTAGCAGTTCAGACCCATTCATTTCCTCTCTCCCCACCGGTCCCGTAAAACCGGTCAACACGAAACACCTTGTCATTTTGGCAGCTTGTATCAGATTCCTCTAAAAGCAAACAGGTCACTTCTCCAGTATGCTTGTACTTTTTTGTTATGACCTGCTACAGCTGCCTCCTATCAAGATGCTAAAGTACAAGTTTGCACTTCAGATCAGCTGAAGCTGCAGTTCACTCTGTGAAAAACACACAACAGTCCTTCTAATTGTGCTGCAAAGGTGCATCACAAGGGTTAAAAACCAGCACATGCTTCTAAGGAAGATTAAAACCTGCATGGAAAACTGCACTGAGTTTAGTTCCTGTCTCTTTTCTTTTTGTCAAACCCCCTTCTCGGCCCTTATTTTTGTACTGACTCAACAAGCGGCACAGCGGGTAACTCCCAGCCTGTTTTCTGGAGTCCCACCCACATTTGCAGAAGGGGGGGGGGGAAAGGGGAAGAACATAAAAGAAAAGAAAAATAAAACCAAACGCTGTAAAAAGATAGCTGGTATTTACTGAGCATGCCCTTGTCTTTGTCTGATAGCGTCTGCACCCATCAGCCAGAAGAAACAAGGCGATTCCCTAGCCTGGCTTTTAGGGAGTGAGCGGGGCAAGCTCCCTTCCCCCGCCAGGCAGGGCTGGAGGAGAAGCGGAAGAAATGAAGACTTTTGGCAGTCTTTTTTCGCCCCTCATCCCAGCCTTTTTTGGAGACTCCCACACCGCAGCAGAACCACCTGCTCTCCAGAACGGAGAAGTGGAGGCAGCAGCCAGCTGCTTCCCCCAGCATCGCCCGCAGCTGCTGGCACGGAGGGAGGGAGGGAGAGATGGAGGGGGGGGATGGATATCCCCTCTGGGGCCAGGGCTGCCCGCAGGACCCCAGCTTCTGACCCGACACAGCTGTGAGGGGGTCAGGGACCACCCGACGGGGCAACCTGAGCAACAGCTCACCATCACCTCATTTCCTGCAGAAAATACTTACCCAGGTCTTCTAGCTTTGGGATCTGCAGGGAAGGGAGCCGGCACCACCTAATGCTAATCCTAATAATCCTAATGCTGCTCAAAAAGAGAAGACCAGGGGGAGGGAAGAAAGGGTCCCTGTGTTTGGCTTAGGTATTTGCAGGAGTTGTCACCATGGGAGGTGTTTGTCTGAACCTAATGAGGGAGTTTCAGTATGAATTTGGATTCAGCAGCCTGCAGTTTCCAAGGAAGAAAGCTGAGTCAGAGGTACCCGTGTCTTCCAATGCTCAGCTCTGTTTGACAAAGCAAAACCAATGCTCAGTCTCTAGCTCTGATACTTGCAAAGAACATCGCTTCAAATATAATCCAACAGCTAGTAACAACACATCATTAGAGAGCTTTTGTCAAAGAACTGAGATTTTCAACAGCAGGATTTCTTTGCCTGGGAATACTTGGGCCTCAAGATAGATTAACCAAAGATAGAAAGTTAAAGAAACTGAAGACATTTTTTCTAAAATAGTGGCCCCACTTTATATGAATTAGAGCATCCTTAAATTTATACTTGCATGTAATCTCCACCTTCATCTTTCTGATCCAGAACATGAGCAAGCGCTCTATTTGGAAGTCAGACAAATCCCAACCTGTTACATTTCCATACATCCTAGTACAGAGAAACCTGCCTCAAGAGTGTCCTCAAGAGTCCTACAGCAGGAACATGAGGTATTTTACACGAAACAGAGGAAGTGATACTCTTAAAAAATAGCTGCTCTCCCCTATTCAAAGGCAAACCACACTGAATGATCTCAGACAGGAATTTAAAGACTCCATTGCTCTGGAAAGGGCAGATGGGATTTAGTCAATAAACCAATTGTCAGGACAGGATCTCCATTTTATGATTCATCTAAAAATACCACACGCAGCTCAAAGACAGTAACTGGGATCCAGTTTACCATTGATTTGAAAAGCGTGACACAAGTGACAAAACATTTTTAACATGTACTTAGATCTCGAGCTCTATTTGTATAACTACTTAGGGATGCAAACAATACCCAAGCTTTGGCAAAAGCACTTTCTGGTCTGTCATTGCTCCTAAGAGTGGAACAACCAACTAATGTGCAGTAATAAATGTGCAGGAAATAACAAAGACGGTAATTGCCTTCTGGCTGTATTAGCAATTTGCAAACAGAGACAGTGCAGATAGTAAAACAAGAGGAGATTTTAATCCTTTTGGGGTTGGGAGGTGCACACTGGAATATCTCTACTGCTTTTTTCCAATTACCTTTGCTAATGTAATATACAGCCACTACACTTTTCTGGTATTTGTACTTTTTAATGCTATTAGCAAGGAAGTGCTGAATTTGATACTTTTAAGTGACTACAGTTATTTAAATTGTGGTAAGGTTATTTACTAAATCCCAGTCCACATGCAGCTTCCAGGACACAGGGCCAAAACCACACACTGGCAGCTATATGGTGCTTCTCCTGGACTGCGTTTCACACCAGTAAACCGTTTACAGTCACACTTGCAGACAGCTCTGATCTCATCTACAATGCTGACCTTTAAAAAATAAAAAGGCAAAAAGCTCAACACATCTGTGCTGAGGCCCCTTAAATCGTTGCCCACATGAGTATCTTCCTCAAGTTTCTCTGGAAGAGACCTATGGTTTTGAGTGAATTAAGTACCACGTTTTGCTGAGTCTGTCCCACACATGCTGTTTACCCACAGGACAAACAGACAATATGCTGCCAGGCTCTGATTTGTCACAGAAATAACATCCTAACCACAAGAACAAAAATAAACCATCCAGTTTTGCAGCCGTTTCAGCAGATCAGCACAGGTTTTCACTCAAACAGGACAAAGATGGACAGAGTCCCAGACATGAGCTCTCTCTTCATAAGGTCTCCAGTCCTTGGCAGCTTCGGAGGAGCCTCCTCCAGCCGAGACTGTCAGGGCAGGACACACAGACAGCTGGCAGCTGTGGGGAAAGGACCAACAACACAGCCAGCAGCAGGGAGAAGCTTCACAGATTTCTCCACAGCTGGGGAGAGGCTTAGGACCCCAGCAAGGCTGGCCTTGGTTAAACAGTAAACACATCTGAAATCTGAACCCTCCCAACAGGAAGGCTGAGGAAAGGCTTCCCCCCACTACCCTCTCAAAGCATCCTGCTGCCTATCTACAAGGCAGGTAAGTTTTGTCAGACAGCTAGACAAAAGATAATTTTAAAGCTATAAGGATTACAATTATTCCATACAGCAAAGCTACTGTAAGTTACAAAATGTAAGTTGTATATAAAATACAACTACTCGTGCCGGTTAGGGAGGGGGTACTGTTTTCATAGCTTTTTTAATCTAACCCTGTGTCAGGGAGAAAGCTCCTCCCAGGCTGTACCATGCACAAATGAAAGAAGCTTTCTCGGAGGAAACCCACTAACACTCCAGCAATGCTTTCCGAGCACAAAACCAGGCACGGACATTGTAAGAATACACAGCCAACTGCACGGAGGCATTTGCTCACCTGATTTTCCCATGATCAAGTGGTGGTGGTGTTTGTTTTATGTTGTTTTGGGGTTGTTTTTTTTTTCCAGATTTCACCTGATGCCTCCTCTTTTGATGCAGTTTCGCTGTTCAGTGCCGGAGACGAAGCGTTCGCAATTTCAGCCCAACTTCTTCAGTCGCCTGTGACCGCTGCTCGAGAAAACTCAGCAGCATGAACCCGTTACCGCCCCTTCTTCAGCGCTGGAGTCAGCCTGCCCACGCCTTATAAGGCATAGGGACACCGCGCTTTTTTTTCTTAAAAAGATCCCGTTTAGGGTCAGGAGCTATTTATCCACAGTAACCAAGCAGCTCCAAAACACCATATGGTTTTACATACCAATTAAGCTTAGTAATCGCGGCTGTTTTCTGATAAGAGGAGGCTGCGAAAATAAATTCTGCTGACAAATAATTCTGCTTCTGCAGCAGGCATGATCCGTGAGGTTAATTCATACAGCTAAAACTTGTTAAAGTTTTACCCAGTTACTGTATGTAAAGTTGAAACAGGCAAGTGATAAGACATATCAAAGTATAACTACATTTTATGTCTAAAATAAAAAACTTTCTGGATTGTTATGACATAATCTGTAGAAGTTCTTAGGAAAATGCAGTGTAAGATTTTGCAGGTTAAAGAGGAACTGTGCTGCTGGTGTATTTCTGTGAAACAAGCTGGATGGGCGTGTGCCTCGTTTAATCTGTACAGCCACACTGTACCACTGTTATCTTCACACTACATCAAAATACCTCAAGCTAATATGGCAAATATTAACTACTTCAACTACGCTGAACAAGGTGCTTTGATTTACCTTCAGAAGTGCTGCGTCTCTCCAAACAATAATTCAGTGACGTGCTTCCAACTTTCATCTTTTCATCATCACACAAAATCATCTGAGGTTAACGCTTCCCAATTTTTTTTTACAACGCCTTTCAAAATTTCGAGGTTCTGCTTGGTTTTGTGCCAAGACTGCTGGCTCAGCAGGTTTTAATGATTCTTTACCTACCGCTGGAGGCTGAGTTCCATTAAAATAACAGAAAACTCAGAAATAAAGTGGGTTTTTTTACTTTTCTTTTTCTTTTTAAACACGTAACAGCAGCAGATGGGGAAGACAACATCCCTTCACTGACACACTGCTCTTCCTGAGACTGCTTCACTGGCGAAGCTGAAACACCAGCCAGGGGGGTGTCACCATCTAATCATCGATGGGATCACTAAGAAGAGGGTCGGGGGAGATCGATCACCATCCGGCAGAGGAAACCGCAGGGTGTGAGATCACACTCACCCTCCCTTAGCTGGTCACAGGGCAGGCAGCAGAGCAGGAGGAAGAAGCCAAAGAAGGTGCGGAAGGAAATGCCCTCCTGCTCCCTCTGCCGTGAATGGCAGCAGTTAGCAGAGGATCAGGGTGGGGAGCTGGAGCTGGTACTATCAGAGCCCTTTATCTGGAGGCAAAAGCTGCTGTTTTGTTTGCTTGCAGGAGTGAACAAACCATGGGCCAGTCCTTGAACCCTCGCCTTTAAAAAATGCTCTGCTAAACTGGAAATACTGGGCTGTACTACTCCTAGGACACACATCAATGCTCAGCAGTACCCCGTGCCACCCTATGGCTGTGACAAGAAGGGAATTTACATTTGCGTGACTTGGACTCTCTAGTATTTGAAATGTTCATTTATATACTCACACGTGATTGTTGTATTTTGTACTGTTTGTGCTTTAGATCTTTATAACATCCAGCTGCATTACAAAATGACATCCCCTCAGGACTTGAACTGCTACTAAGAAAACAGCATCAAGATCTTCAAAAATGACCAGAGACACCTGCATGTGATTTTCACTGTGTAACTTGAGAAAGAGGTTTCTCTGATCTGGCAAAAGTCCAGTGTTACCTACAGGGGAAAAAAAATGGTGCTTTTTCTGATCAGAAAACAAGGAAATCAAAATTACTGCTCAGGCATGAAATGTGAAAAGTATCACTATGAAGTAAATGCAAGGACTCATCAGAGACTGGAAAGCAATGAAAGCTGAGATACACAAAAACAAAAAAGAAGGGGGGAGCTGGGCTTTTTTAGCATTTTATCATTACCTGCCAAAATTTCCACACTTATCAGATGGAAATTTGGAGGAAATATTTGCACTAATAATTAAGAATGTAATCAAGCCTTTGGAAATAATGAAAGCCATTAAATAGAAGCCAGTTTACAAACTGTAAATCATTAATATCTTTTAACCAGTTTCAGGTAGTATCAAACATGCTGACACCTGAGTGAAACAAATACAATTTCCCATTTGCCTGATCAGAGCACCCCCAAATGTGTGCTTGTTTAACTACTGCATGATTCCTTTACACAAAGAAAATACAAGGAGGACACTATTACCCAGGAGTAGGCACTGGAAACTATCTCATAGAGACAGAAACCCCCTGACACAATCAGATCTGAGTCCAGCATTCTGCCTCCTATATCAACAGCTACTAAACATTTATGGAAAAGATACAAAAATTATAATGTGGATTGACTCATGTTTAATTGTTCCATCTTTATGCTAAAATGGAAACAACAAAACCAGCTGGCTAGAAAAAGTAACGCTTAACTAGTAAAGACTGGTGTAATAAATATTATTTCTGGAAATCAGTTATTAGAGCACATAAGAAGGAAAAATGCAGTTTGAAAGGAAGCGCTTGAATTGGAACAATCAGGGAGTCAGAGATAATTCATCTGCAGCAGAGCTATTGCCTCTGCATTCTGAAAACCTGTGGCTAAAATTTTGGTGTCAAATTGGACACTAAGGGGTTTCTTTGCAAGTCAAACTACACATACAAAATGCTTGTGAGCAAAACTAAATATAACAAATCTGTTCTCTCCAGAGACTCTAAACAAGCAACCCTGAGGAGCAACAGCATTCATATGAATATTAATAAATCATATATGAATAACATCGTATATGTTGGCAAGAACCATGAGTGAACAATAAAATGATGCATCAGACTTTCAACAAAACTAGGAAACTGTATATCTGGTACAAGGAAATGGGGCCAAAATAAGGGTAGAGTATTTGAGAATAATACTTCTGTTTTGTTTTTGCCATGCTTTATTTGTGGTACCTCAACAGGTATTGCCATTTCACCCAAATTAATCAAAATTATACAGACTGTGTAGCAGGTCACAAAAAATTAACACAGTTGGAGATGTTAATTTTTTCTTGCAAGAGGAGATAGCCATAACTCAGAATCTGAAGAGAGTGAAAAGAACTGAACTGAAGACAGTAACAGTACAAAAGCAAAGCTATTCCTCTTTTGTCAGCACTGTACTGTTATCAGGTGGCCACATCCACAAAACCCTCACAGAAAACAGGAGACTGTCACCGTAGTCATTAACTTCTTCCTACACATTGCAAGATAAAAGTAGCATGTGATTAATCACCAACAACAGTCTCAAGGGCTGGATTCAAAGCAAAGGTTTTGGGGACACAAAGTGGGAATACTGTTGTCCAACAGAGAATGTGACATAGGCACTGCCTTTCTCTAGAGAGGTCCAGCATCCTCCCCGGCTGACATTCTTCAGGCTCAGTCCTTGACCATCTAAATGTCTCAGAGCACAAGCACACAAATCCCACCAGAGCAGGGCAGTGAAATACCCACCTCAGCCTCAACATTTTTCTCAAAATGGGCCAAACTACTGGGGTTCCATCTTCAGAAAAGACCCAGAGGAAAACCCTCAGCGTAGTTGTTCGCAAGGAGCTCCAAGTTGGAGCCTCCATAAGAAGTGTCACTTCCCACCTCTGCAGATGCTCAGGGTGCTTCCCCTGCACCCCGCCATGGAGAAAGACATGGAGCCTCTCTTGCTCCCTAAGAAACAAGTGCAAGCTCAGCCTCAGGGTACAGAGGATCTACTGTAAATGGGAGGAGGAGGGGGTACCCTGGAAGAACTTCTGGCACACAAAAATAAAGGATTTGAGGGTGTTCAGAAGGAAGAGGATTCCTGTCAGTGCTACCAAGTGTTACCTCTCTCCTCCAAGGCTGCAGTGGGCTGAACAGTACCTGGTGCATGGTATTGGGACATTTCACAGGCACTCTGCTTCAGCACAGTACCTCAGGCTGAGGTTAAGCACCATTTTTCCACGATCGCTGCTCTGTGACAATGACGAGAAAAGTCCATTGACAGCCCAGGTGAGCACAAATACAAAGAGGAGTCAGACGATCAGGCCAGCTGCTGACCTGGGGTTACATCCGTACATAAACACACGGACTCCGCAGCATCCGTGGTTTTGTGCATAACCCCACAATCTGCTACTTTTTATATCAGTTCCACATACGCAGTAACCTTTGTTTTAGCAAACCCATCATCCTACTAACTGGGAGCACCTCCTGCTTAACAGCCACATATTTAGCCATTACATTAAAATATCCTTGTATATGAACCACTTTATGAGTCAGAAGGTAAATTTGAGCAGTTACTCATGAATGAGATCACACAATTATGATAAGTCCTGAAAACATCAGTTTAAATATTCAGAAGAAGACATGAAAGCACATCTGATATTGGGAATAACTAGAGAAGAAACAAAGGCAGCAGCAGATGATGTGACTGTGGTACTGTTTAAACCTCTCTTTTGCTTGTGCCTTGAATTAAACAGGTAGTCCTGGTTTCTTGATCTCAAAAAAGATATAGCAGAAGAGGAAAAAGATCAGAGAAAGGCAACAAGGGTGTGGAAGCTTCGTACACAAGACAACAGGGCTTTGAGAAACCTGATCTAGTGAAAGGTGTCCCTGCCCATGGCAGGGGGGTTGGAACTGGATGATCTTTAAGGCGTCTTCCAACCCAAACCACTCTATGACTCTGTGATTCTTCAGCCAAGGGAAGAGATCATGGAAAGAGAAATTAGAGACGTTACTACAAGATGATGAGCAACCAGATGGCTAATGACTGTTGATTGTGTCCTCCAATACAAAAATTAGAGGATAGTAAAGGAAGCTTGCAGGAACAAGGTTAAAAAAAAAAAAAAAGGATGTGGGATGCAGCCGAGAAGGTTCTTTGGCAAGATTTTATTTTTGTGCACATTGCCTCTTGTCCTCCCAGCAGGTATTGCTGAGAAGCATCTCTCTCCATCTCCTTCACTCCCTCCCTTTAGGTATTTATTATGCACATTGATGAGATCCCCCCTGAGCCTGCTCTTCTCCAGGCTGAATAGTCCCAGCTCTCTCAGCCTCTCCTCAGTGGACAGATGCTCCAATTCTGTAATCACCCTTTTTGGCTCTGCACTGGGCTCACTCCAGTATGTTCCTATCTTTCTTCTCAGTAAAGTGAGATGCAAAAAGCATCAGTTACCTCAGCGTTTCTGTGTCCTGCATCACCAGGTCCCCACTGCATTCAGCCATGGGCCACATTTTCCCTGATCTTCCTTGTGCTGTTTAGATATTTGTAGAAGCCTTTCCTGTTGCCCTTCACATCCCTCACCAGATTCAAGTCCAGGTCAGCACTGGCTTTCCTAACCCTGTCCCTGCAAGATCAAACAGCAGCTCTATCATCCCGCTGGGTCACCTGCCCCTGCTTCCACCTCCTCTACACTTCTTTATTATGTCTGAGCTCAGTTAGAAGATCCATGGCTGTTCCTCAATATCACTCCTCCATCATCTCCTCTCTAGCAGCTTTCCTACCTGATCTTTACATCAGGCTTTTCCCTGCAAAATTCCCCTGAATGAAGTTCATTTCCATATTAGTGACTCATTCAATTCCTCAAATATGAACTCCAACACCATCACATCTGCGTTCATTACACAACTTTAGTTTGGTCTTCATACTCCTGAAGAGTGCTGTTCATCACCCTGGGGCTATGCCTGTCTTAGCAAGTAGTTCAGCACAGCAAGGGCAGATTTGTAAAGAGAAACCTGATGTTCATACTAAATGTTTCATTGAGTTTCATCTTAACCTAAGTCTAGCTCAAGGCCAGCAGCATGGAATGAATACCCAACAGCAGCTGTAGCATGTCAGCTGAACTCTCAGTGCAAGTCTCTGGCTAAAGTAGGTCAAAAAAAATCAATTTCACACTCAGACACAGTTCCACAGTGCAAACTAATGAGTGCCAGAATGCTAGCTGAGATGGGCACTGGGATATCACCTAGCCCTGCTTTCGCTGATCTCTTTCTATTGTTGATCCTGTGTCTTTCTCATATTTTCACCCAACTCATGTGGCAGAGTCTTGACTTATCTCACTGGTTCATGCAGTCAGTTTGCAAGAGCACTGCTCATCAACCTTGCTGGCTAACAACATCCTAAGGTTTTCCTTAGGCAAGATTTGTCTGGCATTACTGCTTTGTGTTTTCCTTCCTTTGACTACAGAAACAAGGAAAAGTCAAGTTAATAAATCCAGAAAACATGATTTTTGTTCAACGATATTGTTTAGTATTTTTCCCTCACTAAATAATTTTTCCCTTAACAGTCTTCCAATACACTGGATTTTAGATGCACCACTGCTGAAAACATTTCCAGCAATCACTGATACCAAGAACAAGACCACTGCTCATCCTTAGCAGTTGAACCATTGTGTTGGAGGTGATAAAACGTTGCTGGATGCAGGCATCTGAGCAGGACATGTAGCCCACAGACATCTCTGCAATGACAACGAGAAGGCTATTCCCAACACCTAATGTTTTGTTCTTCTTTCTCGCCACACTTCCAAACAAACTGCGAAGCCCACCCTATGGAGGAGAGGGCTAATCAAAGAAGTGTGAGCAAATAACACAATTGCATGTGTATATCAGGTCTATCGTGGATCTTCATTCATACCTCCCAGTTCAGGAATCTTGCCCTCATCTGTTCATACTGCTCAAAGCTCTGTCACCACAATTTTAGGCCTTAACATTTGCCCTGACTTATCTCCTGGCTATGCTATTTTCTGCCTCTTCCATTCCTGCACAAGGCTCTTGCCATTCCCTTTTTTTTTTTAAATGAATGAATCTGAACCAACTTTTCTGGCATTTTGTAGTTCTCTGCAAACCTTTTTTACTGACCCACGTTCAGAGAAACATTTCAGATGCTCCTGTCACACTTACTGCCAGCTCCCTGTTTTTAAGCCCTAGGATTGTGGGAATTTCAGCTATTGTTTTTGTTTGCTTGCTTGTTTTTAAAAGGTTGCTTTCTGGACCTCTTGCTTGTAAAGAAAATCCTGACAGTGTCACCTGTGAGAAACAGATGGCAACGTAGGCACCAAGCTATTCTAAAGAAACCTACAGTTTCTGAACAGTGGGAGATGATAACTCAGAGTGGAAACTCTTTTTTCGTTATTGATGCTCAGTGGGTTTTGTTGTTTTGTTTGTTTGTTTGGTGGTTTTTAATTATTTTTATTATTTTGGTTTTGTTTGTTTGTTTGTTTTTTCCTCTATGAATTCTGTCGCTTTGTCTCTTCCCTCAGAACCCTCTAACAGATTCCTTGCTAACATTCAGTTTGATTTCTTAGCTCTGTCGGCTCATTTATACACCTGTATTTTCAATATGCTTTTTTTAAAGACTAGTCAAGATCCTGTACAGATAGCACATTTGACTGAAAACATTATATGTTATGACTATTTATCTAATTTTAATGTCTTTTTTCTATTACTTAAAATAATAGTCCATCAAATAAGGTACATCCTATACTAAAGTTGACAAAAATGAAATGATGTTTTGAGTCTTTCATGTGGATTTTAGACAGGATAATTTGTTTTCTTCTCTTTCCCTTCTGTCTGATATAATTACAGAAGCATTATTTCAATTTTTCTTTTTCAAACTATGTATGTACAGGTGACTGCATTCTGTCTCACCAGTGTTGTTCAGTACTGCCCATGAGCAGCAGTACCTTATTTCCACTTTTTGTTCTTTCCAGGTTACTTAGCACTTCTAAGCCAGAACAGAACAGCATAGAATATAAATCACAGAATCCCATATTTACATTTACAACAGGGTATGGAGACTTCAGCAACACGTGCAACCCCATTTCAGCTTTGTCACACACAGGTGTCACAGAATCACAGAATGTCAGGAACTGGAAGGTACCTCAGAAGATCATATAGTCCAATCCCCCTGCTGGAGCAGGAACACCTAGATGAGGTTACACAGGAAGGCGTCCAGGAGGGTTTTGAATGTCTCCAGAGGAGACTCCACAACCTCCCTGGGCAGCCTGTTCCAGTGCCCTGGCACCCTCACTGAGAAGAAGTTTCTTTTCATATTTAAGTGGAACCTCTTATGTTCCAGTTTGTACCCATTACCCCTTGTCTTACTATTGGTTGTCACCGAGAAGAGCCTGGCTCCATCCTCGTGACACTCAACCTTTACATATTTGTAAACATTAATGCGGTCACCCCTTAGTCTCCTCTTCTCCAAACTAAAGAGCCCCAGCTCCCTCAGCCTTTCCTCATAAGCGAGGTGTTCCACTCCCTTAATCATCTTCGTTGCCCTGCACTGGACCCTCTCCAGCAGTTCCCTGTCCTTCTTGAACTGGGGGGCCCAGAACTGGACACAATATTCCAGATGTGGTCTCACCAGGGCAGAATAGAGGGACAGGAGAACCTCTCTTGACTTACTAACCACCCCCCTTCTAATACACCCCAGGATGCCATTGGCCTTCCTGGCCACAAGGGCACAGTGCTGGCTCATGGTCATCCTGCTGTCCACCAGGACCCCCAGGTCCCTTTCCCCTACACTGCTCTCTAACAGGTAATTCCCCAACTTATACTGGAACCTGGGGTTGTTCCTGCCCAGATGCAACCTCTACACTTGCCCTTGTTATATTTCATTAATTTTTTCCCTGCCCAACTCTCCAGCCTGTCCAGGTCTCACTGGATGGCAGCACAGCCTTCTGGCGTGTCAGCCACTCCTCCCAGCTTGGTGTCATCGGCAAACTTGCTGACAGTGCACTCTAGTCCCTCATCCAAATCATTGATGAATATATTGAATAGTACTGTTATCATCGCACATAACTTGAATATTACTTACACCGCTTTGCAAAATCATGAAAATTACCAGCAGTAAAAGTTTGTGAGTAGATAACTTCAAGCAACAAAGAAAATTCCCCAAGTCTCCGAGATCAGCCGGAGTCTGTGCCACCACTTTAGGCTGTACTACCACCCACCGGCTTAAAGCAGAACCAGCACAAGGGGTGGACAGGACAAAGCCTGACACAGTCACCCCGCCTCCTGCAAGGCTGTGGATCCCAACAGCTGAACACTCCTCACTCCTGAGGGATTTAGCTGCAGTGGCCAGAGAGATACAGATATTGCCAACCCCTGCTATGGAGACAGTGTCCTCTCTGACCATAGCTAAACCCAACAGGGATTTTGGCTTTTCAAGGCAGGGCTTCTGTGTGGGTATATGGGATTGTCTTGCTAGAGGGATTAAAATATTTTTTCTATGAAAACTGAGAGAGTTTTAAAGTGTCATCACTGAAAAATTTCCTTTTTTTTTTTCTTTTTTTTTGGTAAGGGAATCTGAAAATATTTACCATTTTCAAATGTAAAGTTCTCTTTGTTGATGTAGATGCAAGCTACCTTCCCCTTCCTTCTAATGCTGGAATGCACTCAGGATCACTCTCTACAGCTCAGGAACTTGGTATTTGGAAACAGTTCCTGTGCAGGACAGAATCCAAATGAAGCTTGCTACTAGTTTCTTAGTATTGCAGGTAAAACTACTTAACCTTGAAGGTTATTGTCTCTATAAATAATGAACTGCTGTGGATTTTGCAAACGTCAATTAATCCAGTGCATGTTTAAATCTTTAAACACAACTACTTATTTTATTTTGCCAGATAAATAATTTCGTCTGTTTCTTTTCATGCCGGTAATGCGCATCCTTCTGCAATATCCTCAGGCTTTATAGCACTTTCAGTAGTATTGCTCAAGAGCGGAACAAAATGTGTAGGTCCAAAAATAATGAAAAGCAAGCATCAGTCTTTACGTGCCCACTTCAGGCATAGTTTACCATATAACTAAATATTTAGGTAAGACAGATCACACGGATTTTTGTCCAGGAGCCCTGAAGAATGTGGACCTCTAACATTCAGACCATCCTGCATATTTTGTGAATAGAGCTTTTGTTATATGTATATACATACATCTTAGGTATCTTTTAGTAAGCTGCAGCATTAGTCTCAATTAGATACTTGACTAAAATGTATCATAACAATAAAAAACTTTTAGAATTAGCTCTGCTAGGATAACTTTAAAATTTTTACTTCATGTCATAGAAGAAAAGTCAGATTTGTGTGTAGACTCTTTTGTTGATATTCAGCATTGGCTTGTTTCATACACGTGATAATCTACTTTTAGAAGCTCAGCTCGTTAAACATAATATCTTGCTTTACATCAGTTCTATCTAAAGAGCTCTGTGTGTTAAAAGCAGGTAACTTAGCACTATTGTTACTGGTTTCATAGCTTGGAATCCAAGCAAGAGGAGAAAGAGAAACATCATACAGAGAAAAACAGAAGTACAGCTTGTTGGGCAGATGAATATCAGTATCAGTAGATTTTGACATTTAGATTTTATTTGCGGCTGGCAAAAATAACCATTAATATTGAACCTAATTCACAGTATTACTGGTTTTACACTAACATAAGGTAACAACAGCAGACAGGATAAAGGAATATTGTATGAGTCTTTACTGAGTATGAACACTTTTTATGCTGTTCCTGCTTGATGAGACTCACCATGGTCAAGGAGGCAACTGAGGCCATACAAATTCACCAAGAGCGCGTGTGGATCTTGTCAGTATTCTGAGAAAGCCTTTATTTTGTAACTTTTCTAGACTAGAGTTCACAGATAAACTCTGACATTGTTATTCTATATCATGTATTTTAAAAAGCCACAATTTATTGTCTGTACTTCTATAGCATTTCATTAATAAATCTTCCGTGTAATAAAAATATTTTGAAGCATTTACAACATAGAACTGTATTAGTTATAGGAATTCTATTATTTTTGTTTGTGATGTGCTTTGAAGACATATAACTTAAATTTTCCAGGCAGCTTTTCAACATAAATGCCCACACTTCAGAATACATTATTTTTTTTCTCTTATTAATATTTTATTATTTTTTAAAAATTATTTATTTATTATATTTTATTAATATGAAGAATAGTCAACTACGTAAGCTTGCTGAGATTATTATTAATATTTTAAATTATATAATCTGTTTAACAATAACTGCATTTCAGTCCCATTCAACAGAGGGCAAAGTTGCTATTTGAGCAGTTGATTCATTTAATTAGAGCGCTGTTCTGAAGTTACTTTAATATTGTTTTGTAATGTCAGTATTTGTGTGTTTAAGACCATTTGGCTGTAGACTTGTATTGTTATGCTAAATTATAGTTATGTCACTTCACTAGATTTCACTGAGGAGTGATAAGCCTTCAAGGATTATTTATGCAGAAACTGAAAGGCACCACAGTTTCACATTTTGCAAATGCAACAGTTGCTGCTGAGGAACATTTAATAGTGAAACATTTAGATACTGATGAAGACAAGGAGTGGGTGAGGGGGAGCCCTTCTTCAAAGTTAAATGCCTGTTCCTTTCTGCATGCTTGCATGCAATTATTTTTCCAGAATCTTTAGTTAAAATTCAGGTAAGTTTTACATTAGAACTGCTTCAGAAGCCTATTAATTTTGACTTTACAGTCTTCATTTTAATTTTTAGTAAATGTTGCTTCAGGTACTGTTCAGAAGCCAATCCCTGCTATTGTTAGGAGACAAGACCATATGGTTATCAAAGCTTTATCTATTACTGGCACATGTTGCCCAGAGAGGTGGTAGATGCCCCATCTCTGGAGACATTCCAGGCCAGGCTGGATGGGGCTCTGAGCAACCCGATCTAGTTGAAGATGTCCCTGCTGATTGCAGGGGGTTGGACTAGATGACCTTTGAAGGTCCTTCCAACCCAAACTATTCTATGATTCTGTGATCCTTGCTCTACAACCACATACCATTTTCTGTGCTTGCAATACAAAATCAGTAGACATGCTGTTGTTTCCCTAGCGCATTCCTCTGAAATCTGAATTTTGGATATTCATATTAAGTTGTATTAGCAATAAAACAGCAGTGGTAAAATTGTTGTTCAGAGGAATGCAACAAATCTGATGAATGCCCACTGGGTATTATATGAGGCTGTATGAAAAAAGATTCTCAGAAACGATGGTGCAGCTCAACACTGTCAGGTGAAAGCAAGACCACAACAGGGGTTGGATGGCCATTAGTTTATTGATAAAATACGCTGCAATCAGCACGGAGAGCACAGAGGCTTATGAGGGAAAAGTGGAGTTTAGTCAGGCATCTGACCGAGGCTCAGTCTAGGGACATCCCTGCCTCAACTTAGATGCTTTTTCTTTTTGACATCAGGTTTTATATATATATATATATATATATATATATATAATGCCACTTGGGTACACCTCAAACAGTACAATATTGCAATAATTAGAAGCTCAGGTCACTGTGACATGATGATCTTTGTTGTGACCTGGGACTAGATCAAGTGACTGAGCCATGTCCTTGACTCCGTGACAATCTCTCAAGTCCTCCCCTTGCAACTTGTACATCCAACGTGATGCGTTTCTCTGTACAAACTGCAGTGAGCGGGTTCCAAAACTCGGAGCAAATTATTTTATGCATAGTTTTTCTTTCACCTCAATCAGTACATTAGGAAAACAAACAAACAAAAAACCAAGACACCATCTTTGTGGTATAGCTATTTACATTGATATTCATGTGTTAAAATATTTATATATAAAAGTTCGCTTCCTATTATTGCCCTATTAAAAAAAAAATCTAAATGCAGAAGTATTTTTAAGTTCATTCCCCAATATAATCTGAAAATGTATACTGTGTTTTAGGAAGACCTTTGGAATAGTGTACACACACACAAAAAAAATTACCTGAAAATACTGCCTGAAGGAAGACAATGAGAATCACAATGGCAATATGCCATCAATAATGCTCAGAAATGCAGCTATTCTGAGGTTAGCATTTCTTTTGCTCACTTGGCTGTCTCTATTCTGGCTGATTCATATCAATCCCAAAGCAAAAATCATCAATAAGGTGCTTCATCAACACATGGAAAATAGTCTTCAGTCTTGAAGAGGACTGGAGGTTCATAGAGGGTCTGTTGTTGTCGTGAGGAAGACGATTTCTGCAAATTAGATAAGTTTATTTTTCACCTTCTTAAAAAAGCAAGTTTTAAAACAAAGCCTACAGAGCTAAAATGCATCATGAAAGTTTTAAAGGCATATCTCCTTAGTCAGGCGAACTTTTAATCACAGCTCAGATGGGTCTGGCATATTCTTAATGTTAGTGAAGAAAAGTAGCCTTCGACTTTTGCCATTCCAGCACCTGAACAGACACAGTCCTGGCAGGTGTATGACATGCCAACTTTGCAGAAGCCACACGGGTCATCTTCTCCAGCTGATGGTACTGTCATTGCAACCTTCATGCTTCCAAAGCCATGTACCTTCACCCTTCCTGCTCCAGCCTGCAGTCTCCCCAGCTGCTTCCTTTGAGTTAATCTCAGTCTATGTTCTCATTTGCTTAGTTTAAAAAGTCTTCATATGGAAACACACTCAGCAATGTTTATTTTGATAAGGAGCTTCTTAATCAAGGATATGCCAGAATATATGTACCATGACATGCTGTTAAAAATAATATGGTAGCAGACTGGAAAAGAGCTGTTAATGGTGTTTTTCAGGAAAAGTGTATGCACTTCTTTTAAATATTAACTGTGCACTGTTTTGCTGTACCAAATGGCTCATTTAAGGAGACAGCAACAAGGACCACAACTATCGTGTCAGCCTTCCTGCATGTAAATAACACTGCACTGCAACACAGGCTCAGTGTTTGTTTTCGATAGATGGTCTTAAACAGAAGGCTTGAACGTAAGATTTCATTCGTTCAAAATTCTTTTGGACTCATGAAATTATTTTGATGAACTACTTTGCAGAGTTCTTTAGGTATTTTTTTGCCTGTCTGGACTGAGGAAATTAAGTCTTCAAAAATAATAAAGTTAAAAGCATACCAAATATCATTACTATACTTGGAGTCCAGAATGCTTCTGCAGTACCAAAATGAGGCTATGATTAAGCGTACCTACAAAAAAGCTAAGTGGAGTTTTTCTAAAATTCAGTTGAGCTGTATACTTGTAATCCATATGAAATAAGTACATATTCTCCTGTTATATGCAAAAGTGCTGATTTATGATATTTAAATTATATTTGTCTTTACAATATTATTAATTTACCTGAAGTAAGTTTGTTTTGACATTCACATTGTAATGAAAAAAAATATAAACAAATATTAGATCCATAAATAGGGGATATTATCAATGTCCTCTGTATCAGGAATTTTGCCAAATGTAAAGTCAATCTTTGAAATCAACGTTCTGATTTTAAAAACTATTTCCTATTCTTCATTGCCCTATGAGAAAACACCTTGCAAGCAAGGGAAACTAAGGTCACAGGTATCCTGCAACTCATGACACTGATTTAAGAGGCACTATATCTGCCTATGCGCAAGAAGGGGATAATTTCAATCCGGTAAAGAAATCTGTAGGCAGACTCAGTACCCACAGTTGCCTAAGTACACATTTACAACTAGTTATTTTTGCAGCTGCTTAGCAGACATTTTTACCTTTTGAGAGAGTCTACATCCTTAGTGATAACAGAAGTCCTACAGTACAGTACTTTACCCTGCCTGGTATTCACAAGGGAAGAACTTGGGGCAAAATCTGAAAGTGAGATTACAAATACACAGCTTAAGAAATATGAAATATACCCTTTGTGTAAAGAAACACATCCATTTATACCGGAAGAACATTGAGAGGACTTGGCTAAAGTGAAATTGTAGCAGGAAAATGTGAACTACAACTATAGCAAAAATAATGATACCGATACAGCCTTCTTTTCTAAAGGGTTGATGTATCAAGTGAAATAATTAAGCATTAAGCACGAGGAGAAGTTTCTGCAGGCATTTTCATTCGGAAATGCTTGTGTTTAGTAGTGAAAATGGACATTTTACTATGCAATACCCAGTACCACTGCGGACCAGTGACCTGTGTTTTAGTTAATCAATTAATACCAGTAAGTTTTGAGGGTTGATTTTATTGCTATCCATACTCAAACCAAGGAACTACTGGACATACCAGGTTCAGCTTGCTGACGCTTTCCAAGACTTTCCACCTTATTAACTGTGGAAAAACTCCTAACCTGATAAAGTGTTTCATGCAACACTAAAAAAAAGCACTTTATTAGAACTTTCAACCTTTTCAATTGAAGGGTATAGTTCTGTGGTTGACAAATGTTTTTAGCAACAAAATGGAAAATACTGCTGAATATTCAAGACAACTTCTGCACTTGTTTGTTTTTGCAGTTGGCCCGTAAACAGCAGCTTTGTCATGTTTTTTGTGGTTTTTTTTTAAACAAAAAATGGCATCACTCTGAACTTCAACACCAAAGAAAATGACAGAATGAGAAGTTAACTGACTTAAAGAGTACACAGGAAATATTACAGCAACATAGAACAGGCTGCCTGAACTGAGGCTTACCAAGGCAATAAATATTCTTTTTTACAACTATTTTTCTCTGCTGCCCCATGTGTTTGCAATATGTAGAAACATGAATACTTCAACAGTCACGACCATCTTCCTCTCCCTCTCTGCAAACACACTTTACTTCAGCATTCTCACCAGTATGTAATACAGAAATGTTCACGATGAGTAAAGGAAAAAATAAAGAAATGAATCTGGCAGCAGACAAGATGAAGAATGAATGGTAAATGGTGAATTGGCAGGAGATGCCAAGAAGCATCAGGTGGTTCAGAAGACTCTCCTTTTTTTAACCAGAAGGTTATTTTTACAACTGGGGTATAGCACCAGTATTTCAGGCTAGGTATGGCAGCTCTTTGAAACATACTGGAGGGAGCACTTAAAGTCCTCTGTAATGAAACGGTCCACACGCAGGAATGAGGAAAGGCAGAGAAAACCGCACCTTTAGAAAGTTTAACAAGGTGCTTACAAGATTACTGAACTGCGTGGACTGTGTATAAATAGAACCTTTATTCTAAAAATGTCGTGCAGCGTTGCTTTCATTTCCTTTTTTTGGTAGCATTTCTGCTGTGATATTCTCAATGCAGCGTGATCCTTTAACACGCTTACTATTGTTTTAACCATCCTCTCTGGCAAGCAGAGGAACTGAGCTGGTCATATGATAACAGCAGCTTACTTACATTAAGGAAGGACGGTATGCTGATTGTGTGCAAGATTTTCTTGAATGTGTTTGGAAAAGCTCCAAGGTCTGTTTCTGCCTTTATGACCCGTTCTTCCAGTCCAGCTACGCTATTTCCAATCATCTTCACAAAAGCCTAGCGTGGAAAAAAAAAATAATCAACTTTTTCACTGACAAATTATTGCACATCAGTGGTGAAAGTTCCTACATGAGAAGGGGTCCAAAACTCCATGCTTTATTTTCCTTCCTCCTACAAGTCCATTTTATTGCTAAAAATTACTTGAGATACCTAAAAGGCTGAAAAAAACCCAGCTTAAATCTAATAAAATAATCAGCCTTCCTTTCCTATTTGCCTTCCAAATAACTCATGTAGACTTCTTAGAATTTAGACTTCTATCTGTCTTTCAACTAAAAGTGGGACTGAGGATCTGAATCACAGTTTTGAAGCTTTACCAGGGATCAATGGACCTCTCATTCCACTAGTCTCTGAATAGCTCCCAAGACAATAATTTTGAAAGATATTATAAAAAATAGTGGACTATTACTTCCCCAAAAAGATGGCTGCCTTGTTTTAGAGCAGTAAATTTAAAACTTTAAATATATATATATATATGTGTGTTTTAGAATGCCCATAGTCTCCAGAAATTCTGAATAAATTGTGTTATCTTCATTAACCATTAGGTATTGAACCCAGATTGGACACAGAGAGCAAAAACAGAAGGATTGCACTAGATGACCTTTAAAGGTCCCTTCCAACCCAAACTAATCTATAACTCTAGGAAAACAGACCTGAATCCACTCCATGTGCATGCACGTGCACAAGACATGCAATTACAGCATATCACCACTTCTTCCCCTTATTGAGAAACAGAATATATCTAGAAGATATCAAGTACATACCTCTAGTTTGTCAATCTTCCTGTATATATGTCTCATTTCTGTAGCTTTTGTGTAAATTTGAGGTAGACTTTCATTGACAACTTGGGAGGAATCAGTTCGAATCTAAAATGATTCAAAGAAATGATACAAAAGTCAATGAATAAAACAAAATGTTAAGCAGCAGATTCTACTCTGGAAACAAGAACTGTGCTCCAATTAATACATCAAAACTTATTTACTAGATTAGTAGTAGTATAAAAATACTAGACTAAAACTAATAAGCTAGACTTTTTGTACAGCTCAGTGATTTCAGGAAAACTTATTTTGCATAGACAAATATTTACCTCTACAGATATATTAAAAACAGGCTGCCTCAGCCTTATCAGAACTAAGAGATGGAACATTTCCCAAGACATGGTCAAGAATTGAATATATTAAACTAATATTAAACTTTTACTTAAATTTTACTATCTGTACATTACCTCAACCTTACCAAAAAAAAAAAGCCAGGCCACATTTTTTTTTGTAATCTGTTAAAAAAACATACAGTAAAGCTCCCCTTAGAATAGTGCAGGAGAACCACACATGTTATGCTTTCATAGTCGTATAACAGTGTCAGCTTTTAGAAACTTTCCATTCAGTTCCCATGTCTCTTCCCATGTGAGAGTGAAAACAAAACTGCCTTTCTAATGAAATGGTGAGAAACAGTCCCCTAAAGACAAATCTAGCTTTGGAGTTTTGGCAACTCTGATTAGATACTTTGATTATAAAACCTAGAGATTTTATTAAAACAGAAGCAAAATATTGTATTGTCCTTTTAAGTATCTAGCATTACGCCATTCGCAAAGTGATTTCATGTATGTAAAGGATAAATAATATACAAATGGGATCATGTAAATCTGCAGTTATATAGCTATACGGTCATATTTTGTTCCACCATGAAAGCTTAGTAGTTTTTATCCATGAGTTATCTAATTATCAAGTGTGTTTTCATGCTGGAACTTGTCTGCCTACACCAAAAGCCAATTCCCATCTCATGTTTTCAAATGAGACAGAGAATGTATTAAACAGCATTCCAACTTCAAAAAAACCCACACCTACGTGCAAGTTATACATACAATGTCCAGCATGCCCACGAATTCATCCACTCTGGTCAGCAAATCTTCTAGGTTCTTGTCTAAGCTTTCTATCTGCAAAACAGAAATAAAATCATAGAATCATTTCAGTTGGAAGAGACTCCCAGGATCATCGAGTCCAACCATAACCTAACTGCAGCACTAAACCATGTCCCTAAGAACCTCATCTAAACACCTTTTGAACACCTCCAGGGATGGTGACTCCACCACTCCCCTGGGCAGCCTGTTCCAATGCCTGACAACCCCTTCTCTGAAGAATTTTTTCCTAATATCCAATTTAAACCTCCCCTGGTGCAACTTCAGGCCATTTCCTCTTGTCCTATGACTTGATACTTGGGAGAAGTGACCAACCCCCTCCATGCTACAACCTCCTTTCAGGTAGTTGCAGACAGCGATCAGGTCTCCCCTCAGCCTCCTTTTCTCCAGGATAAACAGCCCCAGTTCCCCCAGCCGCTCCTCATCAGACTTGTGCTCCAGACCCTTCACCAGCTTCGTTGCCCTTCTCTGAACAATCTCCAGCACCTCAATGTCTTTCTTGCAGTGAGGGGCCCAAAACTGAACACAGGATTTGAGGTGCAGCCTCCCCAGTGCTGAGTACAGGACGATCACTTCTCTAGTCCTGCTGGCCACACTATTCCTGATACAAGCCAGGATGGTGTTGGCCTTTTTGGCCACCTGGGCACACTGCTGGCTCATGTTCAGTTGGCCGTCTCTTGAACACACACACACACACACACACACATATACATAAAACCTCTAAACAAACAAACACCCCCCTAGGCCCCGCCCCCTCCAAATAAAAACCAAAAAAAACCACCAAGCAAAACCCCCAAAACCAACAAAACCCACAGACTCTTCCAAACGAAGCTGAGCACAGACATCAGCCAGACTGACACCAGCCCAGCAGAAATCCCGCAGCTCTCCCACCTCCAGGCTGCGCTCAGACACACGGGTGCACCGGCACGAACCCGCAGCGCCGCCCGCCCCGACACCCCCTGCCCCGTCGCACCCGCCCCGCCGGGGCAGCCCCGCTCCCTGCGCCGCACACCCGCCGCCGGGGACGCGGACGGGGACGGGCCCGCCCTCGCTCCCTGTACCCGGGCAGCCCGGCAGGCGGAGGCCGCCCGTCCCCTCACCTCATCGCTGAAGAGGCTGCGGTCGGCGAGCAGGTAGGCGGAATAGGCGGCGGCGGTGGCGCTGAGCGACGCCTCCAAGGCGTCCTCATCCTCCGGCTCCCCGAGGCCGGAGGCGCTGCTGTGGCTGTGGGACACGTTCCCGCTGTCCGCGCCGCGACAGCCGCCCGGCAGGTCGGCCCCGCTCACCTCACCCGCGGCCGCCGCCATCCTGCCGCCGCCCCCCAGCGCAGCCGCACGGCAGCGGGGCGGGGCCGGCGCAGGCGCAGACTCCACAGCGGCGCGGGGAGCGGCCTGGCCCTGCGGCCGGTGCGGGCCCAGCGCACCGGGAGCGGGGAAGCGGCCGCGCCGGGAACGGCAGCACGAATCGGCGGTGTCCGTTCGAGCCTCAGGCTCCGCAGGAGCCGCTGCCTCTCACCGGCCCCCGAGCTGCCCCCATGGACGCGGCTCCCGCAGGGGGATTTATTCTCTACAGGGGGCTAATGGGCTCCCCCAGCCACCCGCGTTTAAAGCCCCGTTCGACAACTTAAATCTCAGACCCCAAAGGGCTCAGGCTCCTTTCTACACAGAGGTTTGGGCCGGTAATGGTCTGGATTGGTACAGGTGCAAGGTCTGCACTGGTATAGGTAAAAGCAATTACTGAAATGGTTATGTATTTGAGGAATCATCAAAACCAGGTATCTTGTTTCCACAAGGAAAGATGTGCTTGAGGACAGGGGGAAGGATATATAGCAGTAGAAGTAAGACAGTGCTCATCTTAAAAAGACAACTAGGATAAGATGACTTCAGTTATCAATATGGTGCATACAAAAATATAAGTTACTGTGTTTTGGTTTTCCTAGTTGATGCAAATGAGCACAAAATGTTTGCAAGCCTTATAAGTTCTTTTGCAAAACATCAGCTCTGAAGCTGATACATCAATACTTGGCTAATTCATCTTGGATACAATACTTGCACACCGGTGTGTGAGATGCAGCTTATGTTTCCTGCCTCCTGACATCTCAGGGGAGCTGGAAGAGTCTGTATATTTTGTATAGCACCCTTTATTTGGACAGTCACACGGAGCAGCCTCTGGGCACATGTGTGCACTAAGCCAGAGAACAGAACTGCCCCAAGGCCTCAAAGCCGTGAGGTTTGAAACAAACCATGCCATGAGGAACACAGCAAGGTTCTCAGTTCCCATGGGAATCCGTGTACCAGCACCCTGCAGCAAAAGCAGCACTGGGAAAAAACAACACGGAAAGAAACTTGGTATCACTAACAACCACCGGAGGAATCAAGGTCTGCACTGGTACAGGTAAAAGCAATTACTGAAATGGTTACGTATTTGAGGAATCATCAAAACCAGGTATCTTGTTTCCACGAGGAAAGATGTGCTTGAAGATAGGGGAAAGGATATATAGCAGTAGAAGTAAGACAGTGCACTTTTTATTGCAGACAGGTCACATTTTCATCAGTTAAATACGGTAAAGTGAGTAACTTCAGACAGACAAATCAATTGTTCATAAAAGTAGTCTTATTTAAGGTGTAACAAAGTTTTCCTGATAAGATGGTCTGATTGCCCGAAGCACCTCCAGCTATTAATTTTTTTACTGCACCAGTATTATATTTTTTTAAAAAAAGAAAACCTTTGGCAAAGTACAAACACAGTTTTAAGATGAACAAGATCAATGTTCTAGTCTTACTGTGCTGAGAAAGATAAGTACAGCTCTAACTGCTGTGATACCTAGAAGAGGTTTAATTAAAGTGAAAGAATTTTAAAACAAAACTTTAAAAGCAAATCTAAAAGAAATAAACTAAGTTCAATGTCCCAAATATATTTAACAATGAGCAGAAGACTGGTTGTTCCACAGGTATTCTAAATTAGTGACAATGAATTAGTCCAGGCATCCTTTGTCCAGCCATTACAGATTCCAAAATGGAATGTAAATTTTCCAAACCAAGACTTCTGAATTTTCATATCCATACAATATATTTAAGAAATGTCTATTCCACCATATAAAAAAATCTTTAATGTACTACAAAGTTAAAAACAAAAAGAAAATGACACAAGCTAAAAGTAGAAAAATACATTGTAAAACATTTATATTTTGTTCCTTACACTGATCCAGATGTAACAAAATACTTTAGATTAGACTGCTTTCATATATTCATGGCATTTTCAGAAGCAGACAGTTACAGACAGTTATCGACTCAGTCACTGGTTACCCACTAGTCAGCATCCAGTTAAGACGTCTGACCATGGCAAACATCCAGTTTACTTTAAAGTTTCTAGAAATCCTGTGCAGCCATTAAGCTTTATTACTAGAAGAGTCCAAAAATAACAGAACTATTCTAAGTTAGGTTTGACAGTCAGCATCCCTCCTCTGTACAGGAATCAGCCGATCTTTTGTGAGGGAAGACCTTGCAGATTTAGGTTGCCCCAAAGGTACAGCATGGACTTGTGTCAGCTCTGAGGTGAAGGGGACAGTCCTAGAACCCTCTTCCACTTTGGTTGCCTTCCTGCTTGCATCCCTAAAATTCACATGATCCATGATATTGAAAAAAACCAAATCAAAACAAAAAACAAACAAACAAAAAAACAAACCCCAGAGATGATAGGAAAAGACAATTTGAAAGAGAGGTATAATCTAATAAATATTTAAAAAGAATACATTTACACGTAATGGTGCTGAATGCAGTTTTAAGCCCTTATTGTTATGTTTTCTGTTCCTTGCTGCAGGCAGGCCTGTCTCTGACCAGGAGGTGGTGCTCATCTCACAGCAATAACAGCAACAGCCTCAAACAGCACCGCCTTGGGCTTTTAAAAATAGATATACACACAATTTAGAATCTGTATTGGGAGCATCTCCCTGACGTTGTTACCACCGGAGTAGGAAACCGCTACATTTATAGAGCTTGTCTGAATTAGACATAAGGTTGCAAATATGGTGTAAACAAGTTAGTGGAAGGTCTGTATGTAAGAGCAGAAGATCAGATGGCTATTAAGCAACACGCTCTTTAAACTGGTATTAGAAGAAAGCCAGATTCCACTTGAAATAGACGTGTCTGTTACTATTAAAACCTAATTCATATACGTGCATGTATAAATACATCCACCCATGCATTCAAACCCGAGTATGAAGCACTGCCATTGGTAGCCTATAAGACTGCTTAGATTTATACCAACTAAAACAAATCTGTATTCTCACTTTAGGGCTGGGACATAAACCAGGTTGTACACTCTGGCTTTCTCCTGACAAATTCTGCAGCGCGTTACAGTTTTATGTCTTAACTCCAGATGCCGTGTTTCCTAGAAAGCCAGGATTTTCTGCACCCGTGAGGTCTATGAGAATTTCAGCTCTCAGTTCTGTGCATAATATGTTGCAAGAGTCAATTGTCCCAATTGGCACTTAAGACTGAAAGGACAGTTGCAGGAATCACTACTAAAGTGTAATGACTGTCCCATCCTCCTCAATACCTCCTCTGGGGATAACCAGACTGTGTCGGGGATCAGTTTTTAAGGAACTGAGCAATTTGTGGATGTTGCCATTGCTTTCTCGGCCAGAGTTGTTGTTGAGCACCAGGTCCCTTTGCAGTCTGTGGCTGAGGCTGCTGCCATTGATTCGAGAGAGGCTACTGGAAGTAAGGCTGTGCAGTTTAGGAATGTGCTGTGGCTCCAGACCGCCCTCGATGACAATGTCAGCCTCTTCGTCACTCTCCATTTCATCAGGGTGGAAGTTCTGCAGCACATGAGAAGTAGGCAAGCTATGGTGACTAGCAGTGCTGTCTGTCGACTGGCCAGAGCTACCAGACATCCTACTGCTTCGAATAATATTGTTCCTCTGGTTTGCTGGCTTGACCGTGATAATAAGGTTATGGCTGTTGGCAATCATCATGTCTGTGACTTGGTCGAGAGTCTTTCCTGCTACTTCAATGCCATTAACTTCCAGAACTTCATCGTTCACAGCCAGCAAGCCTGTGCTCTCTGCTAAGCCTCCAGGAACCATACGAGAGATGAAGATACCAGGTACTTTCTCTAGTCCATGAGGAGTAACCCTTACGCTGGTGCCGTCACGAATGTAAAATCCTAAGGGTTTCTCACACCCATGTCGATACAGCCTCACTCTCCTGTGTGTTTCAGGAAGAATGTCCACATCGATTATGGAAGACACCGGCCTAAAATCATGAGGCATGCTGATGTTTATGTGAGGACGCCGGCGGAGGTTGTCATTGCGGAGTGTCACCAGGGCCTTCTTCTTCCTTGAGAGTGTGTTGGTCCCAAAATTACTGTAGTCCACTTCATCTGAAAGAGAAACAGTACCAGTGTATCAATAAACCAGAGAATAATTCCATCTACAGGTTATTTTCCTCTTAAATCTGGTTCAGTGAAGCCATGCTCCTAAAAATATGGAAAAAAATCAAATAGATTCTTCTGCTTACTCTAACCATTGTTCCATTTTATATCCATCAGCACCACATCCAGAATAAATTAGTTGTTTTCAATAATCACCCATATTTCTTCCGTATTTTGAGAGAAAAAGACTTCTGATTCTCAGCTCCTGTTATCTGTGCAGAATGCAATTACTTGAAGCTGCAGGACTAACATACAATCTTAGATATGAAACAGTATTTTCAGAGTTGAATTGTAATTTTACACATCTCAAGTGGGCAGACAGTATATACACATTCCTAACCCAAAAGTCTGAATCGGGAAGTATTTTAATATCCAATACGCAGCCTTAACTGATAGCAGACCTTAGGCACAAGCATGAAAGCAGGGTGTGAGAGAGTAGTTGGATATGTTTTCAGACTAGCCTTTTTCAGTAGGGAATCTGTGTTAATATGCATCTCTCACTACAGCACTTTTCTCTTTGGAGTATTTTACTTCATTTCAGCTGGATTGGACAGCAAAAGAAAGTGCGAAAAGCACCAAGTACCAAATAAGTTCTGTGTAAGCACACGGCCTGGTAGAAAGAGAAGCCAGGAGAAAGAAACAGCTCTGCTGCCTGAGTCCATGTGCTAAGGATCACAGAACAGACGTGGATTCAACGCACACAACTCCTGCCCTTGAAGGGAAGATCTATAGGGAATCAGCCTTTGTAGGGTCTACTGTTTAAGGAATTGTTTAACTATTTCTGTCTCTGTAGTGGTATTTCAAGGGCATGTGCAAAGTGATCAATTTTAAATCAGCCAAGTAATATGACAAGTTATTCCATATAAGCAGCTTATGGCCCTGGCTGGGAAATTATTTCACTGTGAGTTTAAGCATGCTCACACTTTTCAGATAAACGAACAGAGTTTCAGTTTATTCTACTGTAGAATACAAAACTACAATTATAGAACTGCCACTAAGAAACTTTTCACTTCGGCACGTTAAGCCTGCATAGCAATGTTTGAAAAAGTAAGACAATACCTCTACCTGATAAAGGCTGGGAAAAAAAAAAAAAAGTGTTAGTAAAAACAAGCTTATAATTACATTTTTATTTCTTGAAAGGTCTCATTTTCAAGTCAGCCTTCAAGGCACATTATTAGCAGACTTCAATTAAGTGACATTAAGTTACCAAACTCAATGGATGCTAAAAAAAGTGCTAAGCAGCAACTCGATCTAACTGAGCAGGGTGTTGGATTAGCTGGCCTCCAGAGGTCCCTTCCAGCCTAAATTATTCTGTGATCCTACATAGTCTGTTGGGCTAGAAAAAATAGTTTTAAGACTTCAAAAAGACTCCTGTAACCTAAGTACACTGGCTATAATAACACTGGGGATATCACAAGGCATCTAGAAGGCCATCCTGAAAAAAAAAGGTTCTGTGAAAGAAAGATATTTCTTGGACACGTAGGTGTCACACTCTCTTCTTGTCTCTCCTCCCAGGCTGCTCAGAGCTGTATCAACTGCAAGGCCCTAGTGTGTTACTTAGACTGGTGAGGCACAGGACTGGAAGTCCTTAAAAATCACCCAGACACAAGAAGCTCCCAGCTGGTTCCTGGGAATATATCCACAGTCAAGACAGTGTCTGTGTGGAGATGGCACCTTCTCAAGTCCACCTGGTGAGCAGAGTCAGTGCGGGGTCTACTCTTGAATGCGCAAACCATCTCCAGCAGCCAAAGCCAGGTGTTATTCCTTTTCTTTCATGAACAGGATCACCTTCATCTACATTCACCTAGACTAAGTTTTGACAGATGATTCTGAAGGCTGGCAACAAATAGTTTTCCTTGTAAAGACAAGAGATGTTTTTCATCACCACAGTCTCCAACACTGCACCTTACTCTCAAAATTGACTGATACATTTCCGTGACAGTGCTATGAAAACAACTTGAGAATTCAGATTTAGAATAGATCTTCTTTCTCAGTTGAAACATAAGCACTGTAGAATAGTAACACTGTTACTTAAAGTCCAAGGCTACCTCTAGCCCAAAATTTCAGTTTAAGATGGAAATTCAAATTAAGTGTGGGTTTGTGTGTTTAAAACTGTCTTTTAGTACTGGCAAACCAAACTCAGAATAAAAGCTGCATCCCTTTAAGACTCAGAAAATTAGACTAGTGAGTTCAGTTTATTGCACTGCATGTAGAGTGAACCACATGCCCTAGTTATCTGTCTGTTCCCTGATAGCACCCAGGTAACTGCACTCTCTCTCTGTGTCCTAGAATATTAATACTGAATGACTTTGTGGCAGACTTGCAAAAGCTTTACCAAATAGTTCACATGAGAAGATTTGTTGACAGCACTGTTTTGTTCCTGTTAAATTAACAACCACCCAGAGAGTGATATCTCACAACATTCAAGTTTGTGGTGATCAAGCAGTAATTTCACTGGTGATCAAGAGAAGTACAATGATCCTCCTGGCACACACAGGTGGGACATTTCTGAAGCATCTTCCGTTGGCTGAACCATCACCAGTGCAATGGCACAAAATAAGTGGTTGTTTTGTGCCTGTGACCTCCTCACCTGTGCTCAGCCCACTAATCTCTCTCCCCAGATGATTGCCAGCATTCCTAACCTCTGAGCAGCTTCAAAACAACCACCTCTTTCAATAATAGAAAGCCTAGCTTACCACAAAAATGCTATCTTTTCCCTCCAAACATGTACCAGACAGACACTGGGATTACAAGTTACATAGGCTACTTTCAGTGTTGGACTACTGACCATTTCTGGATTTAGTATTTCAGGGCTGGAACAGGTTAAAATGAAGTCCATGTCCTGATGATAACTGCATTTTTTTGTTTTTAGAACAGTGTCAGGCATTACTTTCCAACCCTGACCCTAAACAAGATTACACATGAGAAAGATGAATCCCAATTTTAACAGGTAAAACTGTTAAAACCTATTATAGGTTGGAGAAATGAGGGCTAATTTGGAGAGCTTCTACAAAAAATCAACTCTATTTTCTAGAAATTGTTGAAGTACAAAATACATGCTCCTTGACAATACAAGGATTATCACATAACTTGTATTCAAGATGACTGGCTCACTAGCAGTTACACTTGCTTGGGACTTCACCTTAAAAAAACCCCAACAAAATTAAAACCAAGCCCAGAATAAAATACATACACACACACACACACACACACACCCGCTATGCAGAGCCGCTACTCCTGCTGCAGGAATAAAGCAAAGTATCTCTACTGAAGTTTAACATCAGCTGTTGCTGTAGCAGCAAAAAGTCATAAATCCCCGGCATAATAATAATAAAAAATATTTTCCTTCCTCACAAAGGAACTGGGAGTAGTTGGCCAACATCACTCCCTTTTATCAACTATAGGGTGGCCAATCCCCATAGTGGTGTATTGCGTATTTCCAGTAATATACTGTTCAGTGGCACATGTCAGGACTCAAATGAAAACTGTATCATTGCATAATTTACAATGATACACTTTTCATGAAGGTCAGGAACTCATTCTTAGGTTTTGAGTTTCTTCACCATATAGGATTGCCAGCAGGAATGCCACTTTAGCTAATGGAACAGATACTGCTTGATTCCAGGTCTCAGTGAAAACCAGTATATACCATATGGAACCAGAGAGAGCTCGTTTTTCGTCTTTTTTTTTTTGCAATATCAAATTCTCCTTTTGCAGAACAAAAAGTCGACAGAACTCTGCATGCATATTGTCAGAAGTGTCATCAGGTGACATCTATTTTACAAGGTGTCATGCTTTTCTGTGTCTTGAATGAGGCTGAAGTGGTACGTTAACAGCTGGTGACAGGGAGAATTAGTCTCTTTAAGATGCTGAATGACCCCCATTTCTTAGAATGGGGCAGAATATGTGGAACATTTTCACGTACAAGATTCAGTGCTTTCGGACAAAGATGTATTATGAGCTGGATGGATAATCCTGGATAACCACTAAACTTTGGAAGACTTGGACCTGAATTTTACTTTTGCTCATAATTTGTTTTCTACTGAAAAGACTGGTCCTGTAAAAAGAGGTGACCAATAACATTTACCACAACCAAAGCTACAAAAAGAAAAAACACACCTCAAACCCCTCTGTAGGCACTGAATATTATTGAAATTCCTTTCCACAATAGCTTCAGTTTTCGATAGATTTTACAAAACATTTTGTTATCTGGAAATGTGTCACATAAAATCTTAAGTATTTCGCTGCATCCTTTCTGTTAATATGTGCTTTTTTTCTTTTTTATTTCTTTTTATTTTATTTTTTTTTTAAACAGTTGTCATTACCTACTTACTCATGAGGACCTTTCTTTTAGAGAAGATACATGCTACAGATCTCTTCATGCAGTGATATACCTGGGCTCACTTTCTTGACAACAGTGCTGCTGGTGATTCTTTTTTTTAACTGTTGGAACTACCTCCACTTGTCCAGCAACAGTAAAACCCATAAAAGGAGGTTTTCACTTCCAAGCATGGATATTTTACTATAATTTTTTAAAAAAGCCCACATATCTAGAAAGCTAGAGATTGTAACATCTTTGAGGTACTCTTCTAAAAACTGTGTAGTCTGTCTGTGACTTTATAAAATACATTATACCTTCCTGGTGGGCATCATGAATCCTGTCATTAAGTCACACAGTATGTAACAGCAGAGCACACTTAAAGGGCTATTTACAAGGGAAAGAAAACTGCTTAGAGCATCTGGTTGTAGCCAAAAGAGTATTGCATTTCTTTAATTTACATGAAACAAGAAATTATAGACCTTCTGAAAAAAAAACACCAGGAGCACCACTCCCACTGCTTGGACAGCTGCTTTTCATAGGAACTGCCTGCCAGATGAAATACCAAAGCTTAGCCAGATAAGATTGTATAAACAAGCTGAATTCCACAGAGAAGCAGACTGCCAGGCTCCTATAGAACAGTTCACTTCAGACTCTGCATTTTCAGTGTACATGCGCTCATGGCTTATTATTTCCTCTGGGAACTGTGGAACATTAGTTGACAGCTCTGGAAAGTACTTCAAAGACAAAATTACTTCCACTAGGGAGAGCAGCACTTCAGGCAGCTTGGGAAGGAGGCCAGTAAGTCATTAATAGTGAAGGGTAACCCCTCCATCCAATAGATCTCCATTACTGAGCATTCAAATTATCAGCAGTCATAAAAACTTTTCAAGGGAAAGTGTCATGTTGAACCCTTCTACCTTTCTGCGTCCCAGTTACAAAACACCTCCTCTGTTTGACACAAGTTGCATTCAGTGTCCGTTTCCTCAGAAAGATCAAAACCAGAAGCATTTGTGAAAGCAATCAGACAGCAAATAAGCTGGCAGTCTCTCATCTGTGACCTGTAAGACTGACGACATGCAAAGGGATTTAAGAGGAAACAGATACTAAGTGAACTATGGCTGGAGGGAGATCCAGTGCCAATATCACTCATCAAGGAGTATTTAATGGGGGGAAAAATAAGGTTATCAGAATGCTAACATTGCATTCTGCATGTTACAGGAATATTAAAAAAAAAAAAAAAAAAATGCAGCTATTGCTCCTGCCAGCAACCTCTGGGTGAACCAATCTGAAAAACACACAGTAGGCAAAGTAGATGTAGCTGTTATTCCATCGAAAGTCAAGTAATATATCCCACACATGCACAGACACACTCCTCTCTCCCTTCATATCACTGTGTCACAAGGAACTGGGCACAATATCATTTACATTTAGAAGACTACCTAAACATTATAGTTTATCTGTGGCCTTCGACGGGGCTTTTAAAGCACAAACAAGATCAAAAAGAACAAATTCAAATTAACGAGAGAGCACATTATCCTTGACATCCTTAATCTCGATCCTTTAGTTTCTAAAACAAAGCTTTCCAAACACTTGTTTGTAGACTGTAAAGTCAATAATGTATTTTGGGAAAAAAAGAAAAAAAAAATAAAAATCACCAAATAACTGCGCTAGAAAGAAAATTAAGAGCATCATCCTACTCTAGTCTAGCCCCTACTAAACTTCATAAACTGCAGTTTTGCAAAAGGCAAGAGTGATTGCCTTTCACTTCTATAGTGATTCAGTATTAAAAAATAAACTTACCTTCCTACTTAGGAAGTGTTCATTAGTAGATTAGGATTAAAACCCGAGGAACAGAAATGCGTCTGTCTACTCCCAACATGTTTATAAGCTTAAAATATCCTACCCTCTTTCAAGAAAGCGAACACTACTTAGTTCCTTGGTCTAGCGGGTCACAGCCAGCAAAACTGTAATTCCATTAGGCTCAAGCTCTCTTTATGGTGTCAGACATGCACAGGGAACATTTTCAGGCTGCTTGCCTTGAGGATGGGGAGAACCTCTTGAGGAATTCAGCCTGCGCTGCTGGTGTGGCCTCCTGCACTTCTCGCTGCTTGTCATTAGAGGCCACTGTTCCCTTACTGAACCTCTTCCCTTCTCAGCAGAAGGCCCTTTACTTTTGACTTGCTGCATGAAGCTGTTGCTCAGGCTGCAAGTTTGCCCCAAGAAACAAGTGAGGTCTTTGGAAGAGGGGTGCTACCAAATGCAAGCAAGCACCTAGGCCTGTACCTCTCAAAGCTACCCTCACCTTCGGAAACATCCAAACCCAGCTGCCCAAACAAGCCCAAAAGCCAGCTATAGCACTCCAGATTTTACAGGTGAAGTCATGGATCGTGTTTACTAGGACTGCATTGGACTGTCTTCCTGTAAGTTTAATGTGTGACTTCTACTCTAAAACATGACTCAAACAGCCCTTCTTCCCTTTGTTTCCTTGCACAAACCACATTATGCCAAGGTTACGTTATCACAGCATTAGAAATTGTCGGTTTTGAGCTTTGGCTTCGTTGGGTGATTATTTTTTTTTTTTTTAATGAGTTAATATTTCCCTTTTCCTGGAGGGGGTGGGAAGTTGGGGAAGTCATGTTTCTCTTGCATATCTCAGCCATCAACTATCATGTTCATCCTAATGTTTCAGGTACTGCTATGGAGGTTTTATTGGCGAGATGGTTTCCTAGGCTGACCACTGCTGAAGAGCAGACAACCAGCAGCAGTCATGGGTGGGTGATGCATACAGATAGTCATAGCATCACCTGTAAGCAGCTTTATTGCTGGCCAGAACCTGAGAAATGAAACCTCCTATCACCATGCCCCCAACAATTCGTAGCAGCCACCAAAAATTGTATTAACTCAGCTGATGGGGGGGCTATCAATCTTATTTAAAGATACCTAGGAAGGAAAAAATAAAATAAAATAAAATCTCCCTTCCCACCCCAATCCCAACAACCACCACTATCCAGCCTATAATTACCTGCAATCTCTTCAGCAAGTTATCATTATAAACTTCACAGTTTAAAGTTATTAAAAAGCAACCCTGTAATTATTTTATTTCACCCACTCCATTTTTGACCTGCAACACACACACAGTATCTCTTCTATTCACGCAAAACATCAGGCAATTGATGGGAGCACCTTCTGCTCCCCATACAGGTACTAAGGGAGTTCTCTTCTTTCCAAAAGAAAACGCGTACGTGCAATGCAAAGTGAAACAAAACAAAGCAAAATGAGAGATCTAACTATAAAACCTCTTACTATGCACTGCAGATACAGTAAAAATCTTATGAATGACAAAAAGGTGGTGGATTTTCTTGGGCATTCTGTATTAAATGCAACTCTTTCCCAGCTGGTAGTAGAAAAATAGTTACTTTTTTTGCACAAGGCTAAAGTTTGGAAGGTAAGAAAGATAAATATAGTGGACAGATTGAACCAAAGAGCAAATATGGGAAAACACCATTCAGTTTTTCACAGCTGCAGTATTTGAAAAAATCTCCACAAATAATGAAAAAACCCAGATGCACCTTAGGATCATTTTCATTCAGTATACAAATTTTATACTAAGAAACAAATTTTTTTAATTCATAGTTGTCTCAGAAGAAGCTGCAAAGAAAGCTTGGAAAGGCAGCACAAAGTAAAGCTAACTTATCTGTACTAGGCTATTCACATAGCCATACGTGAAAGGAGAAGGTTTTAAAGGACTGCAGTACTGAACCTGATCAGAACCATTATCCTATAGATCCCAATACTAAAACGAAGCCTTTTCCTCCTTTCAGAAGTAACTTCCTCAGCATCAAAGGCCATTTCAGGGCCCTGCTCAACAGCCAGCAGAGGTGAGCCACACCAGGAAGGCAGGACGTGTATTACCCAGCTAACACAGCCTGTAGCTCACCCAAGGGAAATTGAATCTAACCTTGTATTCATGCTCTCTCCTGATGCTTTCTGCTGCATAACCTCTGCTGGCTGCTCTTCTCCTCTCGAGTCCAGCGTGATCCTCCCTCCCCAGCCAAAAGCAAAACTGATCATAATCAAGAATTGTCTGTTGTCCCATGTTCAGGTAACTGCTAATCACATTTCTGTAGCATGCAAGTAGTTTTTCTACTTGGAAAACATATCCCAGAGCCGGGAGCACCAGGTATATGAGCATGAGGTATATCTGCAGACCTCCTTGATGACTGTGGCTGGGCTACCAAATTTGGTTGGCTTCATCCCCTGCATCTCCTTACGATTCTTTCCTACTTTCAAGAAAAATGCAGTGTTGCCAGGACATGCACGTTAAAAGACTGAGATTATCTCACAACCACAGCAGTGGCCACATTTGAATGTCGCAAGCATTAAATATGTGAGATACAAGGGTACTACCAAGACAGACTGTTTTTTGTTCTTAAGAAATTCTCCCATGCATTCTTTTGCTGAGTAACACCTTATTCATCCCAAACTAGTACAGACAGGCAAACTAGAAAGCACCTTTTCACTTGCATTTCTAAATTCCCAGTAAAAATAACTATAAAAAGAGAAATCCTCAAATTGTGAAGTTCATAGTTAATGAAGATTTACATCTTAAAGAAATAAATGGTAGTCTCTTCCACACTCTCTATTCTGGATTGTTCTAAAAGGTTGCTACCACAGCTTCTTAGAGAAAATTGTGTTTTACAAAGTTAAAATTCTTCTAGGATGCATTTTCTCTCTTCAAAAAAAGAGGATGCAATCATGTTTTTATAGCTTCACTGTTGTGGTGTGATAATACCACATACATCCTGGAATCGAGGGGGAGGGAGAGAAAAACATTTAGAGTGCTTTACAAAGCACTTTTCTGGTTCCCGCCTCCAAGCCAGCAGATTGTAAACAAAGTCCAGATTCTGCCTCTTATCACAGAATTTTAAAAGTTTCAAAACAAGTGTGGCATAAGAAACTAATTACAACACTTGTCTTTCAAGTCGCGATCTCTGGGAGTCTCCCAAATGTTGCTGGCTGGAGTCAGATGAGTCACCACAAGACAAAACGCCTCTCCTGGGCCAGCCCTGTGCAGGGCTCCCCACAGCTGCACCCTCTCTCCCCAGCCCCATGCAGCCACTGCCACAGACACCTTATGGCACTGGTGGGCTCTCCACTCCACCTGCATCCTCCTGGGTGCACCGGGATGCCCTCCCGGCTGGTGGGACAAGGGACCTGAAGGAGTCATAGGATCATAGAATCATTTTGGTGGGAAAAGACCCTCAAGATCACAGAGTCTAACTGCTAACCTAACACTGGTACTAAAGCATGTCCCTAACAACCTTGTCTATGTGTCTTTTAAACACCTCCAGGGATGGTGACTCAACCACTTCCCTGTGCAGCCTGCTCCAATGCCTGACAACCTTTTCCGTGAAGAATTTTTTCCTAATATCCAATGTGAACCTCCCCTGGTGCAACTTGAGGCCATTTCCTCTTGTCCTATCGCTTGCTACTTGGGAAAATAGACTGACACCCACCTCGCTACAACCTCCCTTCAGGTAGAATCCCACTCTGCATCCTGGTGGAACAGACACAGGCGGGACTGCTCCAGCGCAGATACATTCTCCAGTCCCCTGATCCTCAGGCTGCAGCAGGCCAGGGCAGGCAGGAGCAAGCCTGCAGCAGGGAGGAGAAGGAACAGCACCCAGTCATTGAAGAAGCGAGATGGAGCTGGTCATCCTCCACACCAAAAAGAGCATGGCCAGCACAGCCCTGTGCTTTAGGCCTGGGAATGACAGGATGGAAAAGGCGCGCTGAGAAGTAAAGCAAAAATGAGGGCCCCTTGGGTGGCAGAGGACAAGGGAGGACCAACTTCAAAGTGCTGCAGAAGAGTTTCAAACCCGTTTTATATAAATCTATTTAATGGTCTGGTTTTTAATGTGGAGGAGAAGCAAGGTCAAGATCCCAATCTAACTATTACAATTCAAAGAGCAACTTCCCCAAACTGCCCCTCTGGCACCCTTCAGAGGGCAAGGCTGCTCCTCTCACAAATGGAAATCAGTGCTCACTCTAGATTTAAAAAAAAAAGCCAGCCAGGCAGCCCTCTTTATTGATGAAGTTGTTTGCAGAGGGCAAAACAAAATTATTCCTGATTAAGCAAAATGACACAAGCAAATGCTACCTTTCTTGAGAAGTCAGTTGCTCCTGTGGAAGCCCAGCCCTCTGCCAGGCAGTGCAGAGGGGATCTACTCTCTGGAGAGGGGCTGGGAGGAATGCCCCGCTTGAGGAACAAAGTGCCAACCCCATCCCTAGTGCCAGGTACCCCCCAGCCCCTGGCTAAGGAATGTGTGGAAAAAAGGCACTCAGAGGGGATGCCTGTCTGGGATTTGCCCCATGCACATCCTCCCTGCAGAGCCAAGCACATGCCAGTCATCTCCACATCATAGGGAGAAGCTCCATAATATACCTTTTTCCCTTTTTTTTTTTTTTTTTATTCCCAGCATAACCGGACATTTAGAGAGTAAAACCGTATTGCACAAGTTCTCAACATGAAGTTTATCATTGTCCCTGTGGTCTTCACCCCTGCTGTGTGGCACGTTACCACGTGGTACCCATAATCTCTGCTGTGACAGCAGCATTTATCTGGGCTACAATGGCATGTTACCACCTCATTTCCTTAGCAGTCATAAAAGCATGAAGTAGGGTCAAAGCAATGTCCTCATCCCCTTTCCTCAAAACAGAAACGAAGCCTTGCCTAATGTACAACTATTACAGCTTATCCAGCTGAGAACAAAATAAATTTGTTACTTTTAATGTTAGACTAGAAATACCCTTTCCTGGCCATCACTAGAAAGCAAGAAGCACTTAACTCTCATCCCTCCTCAGTCGTTAAAAACTGCATGTTTTACTTAAAAGCAGCTTAAAGTATCATCACGATTCTGGCAGAAGGATCAACTGTTAGAATTATTGGCTAAGTGATTTCCCCAAAATTATTTTTATAATGTTGTATTTCTTTCTCCATCACTGGCAAAGGCTCTATGCCCAACTGAGTAGAAAAACTAATTAAAAGCTGCAGCCTGGGCAAACTTTGCATCTGAGGGGACTTTCCAACAGCTGCGGATATTATGCAGAACCTGTGTACTTGAGAGGTCCAGCCCTCAGATGACCACTAAGAGGACTGTGAAGCTTCTATTTTCCTAGACTATCAAGCACTGATCTGCAAGACTGAAAAAAACATGCAAGAAAAATGAACAGACAAACAAGTGAACGAAATAACACCAAACAACACCCCAAAATACACCACCAATGTTTACACTGCTTAAAAAAGCCCTCACTTCTTTCTTCAAACAATTTTTGACACACCGCATCATTATTTAAGTGTAGTAAACTAGCCGCTGGTGTACTTTTTCTTTAAAAAAGTGTTTCTTCATATGATCACATGATACAAACAAGGGAGTGGCAGACAGGAAGTGATTATTCAGAAATTAATGAATTAGATCAGGTTCCATGATATCAGAACAAAACATGACACATGGCAAGTGAAGCTGACATTTACTGGCTCAAATGTTAAGAAAACTCTATTTACTAAACACAATTCAGGGTTCATATAAGCATTTTGTCTCCTTAATGGACATCAGCGTTGGCAGCTGGGAGCATCGATATCCCTCCTGGGGAACACAAGTTACTCCACGTATTTCACCAGCAAAATTATAGCGAACATTGCAGTACAAACCTCCAGCTTCTACCCAAACAAGATTTTTGAATGGAAGCATAGCTCTGCCAGTAGCAGCAGCCAGTCTAAATGTGGACACTGCTCAAGTTCAGCCCTCATCTCTGCTACCAGTAATCTCCTGCCACTAGGAACAGAGCGGAGGTTCCTAGTGCCATGCTCAGGCATGCCCGGTATTCCTGCCACTGGGAATTCCCTTCATGATCTCAGTTTTCCTGTTACACAGCAGATAACACTGAGTCATCACCACACTTGCTTGTTAAGTGACATTGTTGTAGGGTAGGGGCAGACATATACCCAAAAGAACATAGAGTATTCACAGCCTGATCCCTGCTCTGAGTGAAGTTCTTGGACTACGCTGGGATGTGGCTTTTCCTGTGCCTGGGAAAACTAAGTTGTGGCCAAGCTACAGCTGTGCAACTCCTTAGTGTGCACTTACTGATTTACTACCATTATAAGTACCAGGAAAGTCACTTTAAAGAAACGCATCCCACACAAGACGGCTAATTACATAAAGCACTTTTCATCTGTGGATCCTGAAGTGCTAAAAATAAAAACCCACTATTCATGAGGGACTAAGCTCCCCTTAGAATGGTTAAGCTAAAAACCTGGAGAATACATCAGAGGTTATGCAAAGCCCAGCAGCTTTGAAGGAAGGAGGAGGGATTTGCGCGGTTCAAAGGCATGAAAGAATAGATGCAGCACGTTGGGACTTACTTTCATTACACAGCATAGCTTATTTCCAAGAAGGCTTTCAAGAGTGGCATCCTCCCAGTACAAAAGGCAAGCACTTGCTAAGCTGACTCGGACAAGCTTTGGAACAAGCTGCATCCCAGCCCAGAGACAGTGAACCGCTACCGGTAACCTCAGGTTATCACTTACTTTTTGCCTCTATTTGTGAGACCTTCGTCCACCTTCAGTCAGCCCCTCCTGGGCTACTACTATGAGCAGCCACTTCATGTCTTCACCCCCGTATGGAACAAGAATGAATTAAAAAAAACCCTCTGCTTTCTTTACACAAAAGCCCAGTGTTCCTTTTCCATGTCTTTCCTCACCTCACTCTTTAATTGCTAGACAGCATCAGGAATTGGCGAGATCTTTAATTAGAAGATCAGGCAGTATTACTAAATCTGTACTAAATTCCCACAACAGGAGCCAAATGATGACCAAGAATTTTTATTTGATGATGCATTCTATCTTCAGAAAAAAACTGTTCCCAGGACATGAAAAGTGAAGACTAGTAGTTATATGCAAGAAAAAGAGGTCAATGTGTTCAATGTGTCTTCTTGCTAAGATGCTCTTCAGGGAGATATGAACACTCAGCATTAAGCTGTGCTGTATTTTAATATGTACTCATTAACACAATAGCTAATGAAACAGCTTATTTAAAGTCTACTGTAAACTCCACACAGTTTTGCGGCTGCAATGTAGAGATCCACATTGAGAACCAATAAGTCTCAGGGTTAAAAAAAGAAGTTTGCATTGTGCTTATGTTAAGCCTGACAGACACGTTTAAAGGTGGCCAAGAACAGAAGCACAGAGCCTTTGTGTTGGATACAGCACTTGGAGGCATGGCATCAATATGGGCCACCTCCTGCAGAAACTGAAAAGATCCAAGCGCTTCCTCCCATGCTGAGGGACAGATAGAGCAGCAAGGAGACAGGTTATACAGGTTTCAAAGTTAATGACACCTGCCCTTGGCTTAGCAGCTAACACCACATTAATCCAGGGAGCTGCCGTGAGAAAAAAAAGATAAAATAGAGAGGCACAAAATTTTTTTATGTTCTCCTTTTCCTATCCAGATGGTATTTATCTACTCAGCTCCAGTTCCTCCTCTGGGTGGATGCAACTTAATATCCAGATCACTACGCTAAAACTCTACACAAGCCAGCTCATATTGCATTTGTCTGTACCAATTAATTTCACACAAGTCAAGCCTTTGGCCACTGCAAGTCAAATTACAGGTTAGTTGAAAGGTATCACCTCGAACTCTTAGTCTCCATCTTTTAATACACACATATAGTACTGAAAGTTTAAGAAAGAAAATGGGTAAAAAGAAAAAGGCTGTGTCTATGAATCACCTGCTTATCTGGACAACAGAGAAATCTGAAAAATCCTGATCCTAAGAGTACCTGAAGTATAGCAAAAGAGTAGTGAGGCATTCAAGACCAGACGGGCTTCACAGATACCGAAAAGCTAGTCAGTGGAAGGGAGAGTCGCATCTGTAACACCTGGAAAAGCACCACCGTCCTGTTTGGGTTTATGCCTCTCGTGTCAGATTAGTCAAAGGCCAACATAAAGTTAACATGCCAGATTTCGCATCACCTGCTTGCCCAAACAGCTGGGGAAACCATGTTAGCTGAGCTCTTCTCTTTTGCTTGCTTCAGATTTTGTGCTAATTAAGAAGTCTTGCTCTTGTGTTACGCAGCCCACAGGAAGCGAGGAGGAGATTCCCAGCTTCATAATCACGTTGGTCAATAGCTCCCAGCACTCTCACCACCTCTACACGCAGAGCCAGCGCTGCGCTGTCAGTGTGACAGGCTGTGGGAGGATGCTGCGTGGGAGACTCGTCACGTTGTGCAGAGTCAGCCCGGGTGCCTTCACAATAGGAGCTTTCTGCAGAAGCACAACTGAAAAACATCCCTAGAACTACAGGGCCGTCTGAGCAAACTTCCCAAACAGAGAGCCAGCCCCATAAAAATTCACTCAATAAACAAAATGCAGTTGCTAGCTTGCAAGTTTCTGGATATAGGATGCATCATCTTTCAGTTCACCCAACCCCTAACCTCACAAGTAAGTAAAAAATGTTACTATTGTCACCTCCAAGCTTAGACTTAAGAATTTCCATCTTGGAAGCACTACAAGAAGTGAGTCACTCTATATACCTTGGCAGTAATTTGCAAGCCAACAGGGAATATCCAGAAGGAAATAATGTCACCAATTGGTGAGGCAGCAGCTATGTTTACCAGCTTAAACAAGTTTGTGTCTCAGTACCTCTAGTTAAATACAGCCGAAAGGCAATCTCCAATTCACAATTTGTAAAACTTGCATTCCAGAGTCATTTACAACTTAATATGCCTGAAAATTAGAGATCTTTAAAAGTTATCCCAATTGCTGAAGAAAAACACTAGGTATTAGGATCACACAAAGTTCTGAGTTATTTTGAACACCGCTATTGCTCCTGCCTGATCTCTGCAAGGTCTCTAGCAGAGCAGCAGGTTTGGACACTGAAGATGCATTTGGCGGTGAGGCCAAAGCAGCTGCCCACTCCGGGCAGCAGGAGGAACGTGGGGAAGAGTTGGCCAAAGGGAACCGTCGCAAACAGGTGCCAGGCGCGGTGGCACAGGGCACCCATGGGGACAGTAACCAGAGACACTCAACACAGACAGGAACAGGGCAGGGAGCCGCCAGGCTGAGGCACTTCGACAGTCTGAGGAAGATTTAGCTGTCTGAAGCTAAGGCTGACTATCACCAAGAAAGTGCAAGGTGTGAACAAGCTAAAGTGAGTTAGAAGGAAAAGCAATCAAACACAAAATAATAATAGTTAAAATAAATAAAATAAAAATAAAAACAAAGAACAAAAAAACCCAAACCAAACCAAAAAACAACTAACAGAAACCTCACCCAAACCCATTCTGTACTGGTGAAACTAAGTTTTGAGGGAGATACCAATAAATGAGTCACTGAATAATTAAGAGGACTGCTTATGTGTCAAATTAAATGCTTGATACTGTACAAGATGACAATTACTCACTAGCTAAATCTGAGAATAAATGGAGGAATTAAGGGCTCTCAATACATCTGTTTACTACATAACCTCTAGCAATTTACATATTTGTTACATGTCTGATGAGCAGTGCTAAAAGTGCACAACAATGCAATTAAGGAACTCTTCCTTACTTCACTGCAAAGAGACTCCATGTGGCTCACTCACATTTTGAGCTAAAAGTTTACTTTTGAGGAGGATTAATGGAGATGCATCAGCTTCACCTTTGAAACCGATAATAAGGAGACCAGCACAGAGCCAGACTTATGGCATGGTAAAGCTAAGACAAATGTCAGACCTAAGGCTGCTGTAAGAATACCACAAAGCAGTCACTTGAGAGAAAGTATATTAATTGAGCAGGGTCCTTAAGCTGGTTTTCCTCTGTCTACTTCTAACAGCTCTATTATCCTCAGAGGATTTATTGTTTCCAGAGTATGCCAGCTGCCTTCATTACCAGAAGCACTGTATAAACAGTAAGAGCTTGGCATTTGCAAGGATCACAGACAACTGCATGTTTTTAAACAAGTGACTTGCAAAAAAAATGAGGATGCAAATCCCTTCCACTGTATTGATTCAGAAAGCAGGAGACATATCTTGTCACCTTCTTCCCATCTCAAGAAGTTCATCATCAGACAGTTTTTACACTGCACAAATATCCCTTCTAGCCTTTTTATTTGTGCATATTATTGCAAGTCTTTAAGATGCTTTCATTGAGGCCTCAAAGGAAGAAAGTACCTGTGAGCACATACTCTTCCCTTTTTGCCTCTGGAATTTATAGATGTCTTAAGTAGGCAACAAAATAAGGTAGAACAGTTTGATTAAGATGATTAATCATTAGATTTTATCTCCTTCACATGGAAGAGTCTTATGCCCTATCAGCTTCCAGTGGTTAAGAGGCAGAAGCAAAGGTGGCATGTTTTCAGCACAGCAACCCCAAAACCACAAAGTAAGTCTTGCAAGAGCCTCATTCTCTTTTAATAAAATACTAGGTCTCTGCTGCCCACTTGGTAGGGCACTTTAAACATCCTTACTTTCTAAGCAGACAGAAACTGTGTCTTTGCAAACACAAGGCATCATTAAGAGACCTGTGTTCATTTGTTCTCATGAGGAGACAGCTTTCTGAAATTTGCTTTAAAATTCCAATTTTTGAGGTATCAGTGCATAGGGCGGCACACAGAAAATGTCCCTAACTGGCATTTACAGTTATTGCAGATTTTACTAGTTGCTCATGCAGATATTACAGCTGTCAGCACACACATATCAACAACCACAATTATTTGCAGACTCTTCAAAAAAGCCTGCCCTTGTACAATAGTGTTCTCACTATACCCATTTCAAGATATCACTTGCATTACAATAGAGATAAATTAAGTGACCATCTTGCTAAAGCATTTACACTGGAACTAACTTGTAAAGCTTAAAAACCTTGTATAGGCAAAACATTTGCACAGTGAGTTCTCTTTAGATGATTAAGCTGCCACTGAAACCGGCTGAAACTCTGAACCACAATTCCTCTCACAGGGGGCTTTGCCAGCTTTGCTGCCTACTTCCCATTTTCACCAACTCAGCAGCAGCCACCACCACCTGATGAACCACTTCCAAATTCAACATCTGTATCAAACCTCACAGTTTAGGGGCAAAGTAAAGCAGCCAAACAGCAAGAAAGTTCACATTTCTTGCACAGTGGAGCACAATGATGTGGAATGAAGGAGATGTTCTTTTCTTTCTGTTAATTTACCCAAGATCAACACAGATAATTTCTCACAGGGAAGGACATGTTATTAAAAAAAAAATAAATTTTATATATATATATATATATATATATATATATATATATATATATATATATATATATAAAAGAAGAAAGAGCACTACCAAACTATCAGGCTTCTTTCCTCCTCCAACGTTTTTATATTCCCCTCTTCACATATCTAATGGAGCATGAAAGCTGTTGCCCTGTCCTATCCACTATGACTTTCTGTGCCAGCAGCAGCACAGCCAAGAGATTCTATCTCTAAAATTTACAGACTGTGTTATAATCTGTCAGCACCTCTGATGTCAAAAATATGCTGGATTGCACTCTTCAAAATAATTTCCACCAGAGGAAGTCATGCTGTCAGTGGGGTGGAGAAAATGAAGGAATTCCTGTTTACTGTTAGACTTGAAAACTTACTTGGGAGGGGTCTTTCAATGAAAAGCTAACACCTGAAATACCACACCAATTTGTGTCATTAACACATACGTTTATCCAGAAGACCAACCTAAAGTTTGTTCATGAAGAATCATTGCAGAAGGTGAGCAATGACTAATGTCAGAGGAATGGAACATGCAGGAAAACATTGCTCAATGCTTGTTTGGGATAGGAGGTGATAGCAGAGGAGAGACATGGTCCTGTCCTCTCAGAGGACACCTGTGCAGAAAGGTGTATGTTATGTCATGCTATTGCACTCCCAAATGCCACTGTCAGGGCTCAAACTGCTAAAAAGATTCTGATACCGAGCTGCCAGAAGCACATAGACTTCAGCTTACAAAAGCCACGAGCTGTCATTTTATTTTAGGGCATGCTTAATTTTGTGATGTTCTATGTTTTAGTCGTGCTGTATTAGTCTCACAGGTCCCCCGTCCTTCCAGTTAAATCATGAGCTGTTAGCTGGATGTTGGCTCACTCAGAGGTACCTTGGACTTGCAACGCAAACCTGACCACATACAAATGCAGGCAATGAGTCACTACAGTTTCCAAGTGTGAGAGTCAAATAACGTTGGCAAAGCTGGGACTGCCACTGCGAGGAGAACATACCTCACATCCTGCAGGATGCACGAGTGGCTTCCACATGCTCCAGCCAGTGCTGGAGCCAATTAATCTCTGTGGAGTGGGGAGAGGGGAAGCAGACACACTGTGGGTCCTCTCATGAGCACTCCCGCCCCCAAATAAAAGCCAGATTCCTACCCAATGTTGGGAGAGATGAACACACCTGCTCAGACCATCACCACGCCTCTCACAAGCAAGGGAAATGAGACCCTCGGAACAGTAACTGGCTCATTACAGAGCTGTTATACAAATACAGATTTCAATTCTGGTTATTCATGGATGGTAGACTCATACTGATAGCACAGCTCCGCCAAACCCACCCAACAGGCTCTGTTCAAACCCTCCAACACTGCCAGCTTCCCAGGGATATACCTGATCTTTGGTAACTAACTCCACCCTCCACTCCTGCAACCAGAGACTAGGTTGTCCAGGATGCTCCACACTGATAAGCAAACTCCTTTTGATTACTGCTGATTTTATTAATCCAAGCAGTACTTCAGCAGCTGGCTCCATGCAACACAGAAAGTTGAGGGGAAAAAAAAAAAAATAATGCACCAATAAAAACCAGGGCCATTGACAGGTGAACCACCTTGGAGAAGCAAATAATTTGCCACTTATTGGCCTAATTCACTCGGCTCCTGCAGCAACCCTTTCTATCTAGTCTCTCCTGACAGACATTTTCATAGTCTCCATTCACATTTTTGGTACATTGAGTCTTCATATTCTAAACACAAAACAGGTCGTTTTAAGCTTGTGGAAGAGAGAATACTTGCAGAGAAAGCACTGGTTTGTAAACAATCTTCCAAATTTTCCTATAAAAGAATGCATTATTTTTCATATATATATTATATATACATATTTTCATGTTCATATATACATATGAACATGCATTTCACAATATTCAGTCATGCCTTTTCATTTGCTTTGGCTCACTGCTGTCTGGAAGACAGCCACACTATATTGAACATCCCATAGTTTCCAAATCTAGGCAGAACATGCCTAAAGACAATCTGGACTTACTTCAAAAAGCCACTTTGCCTCGACTGAACTTTATTGGTGATTCTGCTTGCGAAGAGGCAACCTAAGAGAAGGGAAGGCCCACTTCAGCTTTATGTTCCACTTTGGTTGGCAAGAGCCTTTCAGCATGAAAGCTTTGCTTTTCTGTGCTTGATGGTGGAAAGGGAGCAGTATGGAAAACACACTTGAGAGGTAGTAGGAAAGCAGTACTGATACTGTCAAGTTCTGAAGAACGGCTAAAACCAGACATGTGAATTACGAGGTCACATCCAGCCTGTTGGTAGTTTTGCTGGAAGGACAGATTATACCCATGAGCAATTCCAGCATCCATCTCCATGCCTCCTGCTACAAGTTCAGATCTCCGACTGAAAACTTCAACTACCTGCTGTACTCAAGCTTGAATTTGGACAGACTTCTTGTCCATCCTTCCATCCAACTTTTGTGGCTACCTCAATCAGTCCCTGACTCTACCTTCCCATGCTGCAGCAGGCTGTGCCATGGCATGACCCTAGCTTGATCTCAGGATCGCTACAGCAAGCCAAACCCCCTGCAGTATCTTTCTCCAGTTAGGACAGTGGGTTTTGTGGCCAAGTAAAAGTGCCAAAAGTGCCTTGACAGCCTCTGAGCAATTGGGAAAAAGTCACTGCTGGTTCCTGCAGGTCACTGACCACAGCTTTTAGCCTCTTCCTGTGGGAGTCCAGAGGTCTGGGATTCATCAGGTTAGTGAAACAGCAGTAATGCTGCCCCACAGTTCCACAGAGCAATATTAACCAAACTTTTTTCATCTCAACCTCTTCTTGACTTTGGGATATCAAATGCATGAACTGGTTCTTCTTTTCAGTTTTCGTCGCTAAACAAGGAGAAGTTTCCAGGCCAAGTCAATTCAGCCAGCCCTCTCTCAAAATTACTGCCATAAAGTCCCCACCTCATTGTCTTTCTGCTCCCAAGATGGAAAAAAAAAAAAGTCATATAAGTATTCCAGGAGTATAGGATTATTTCATGCAGTTTATATGAAAGTTTGTAGCAGAAGGCTACCAATTCAGGATCAACAAGTCATAGCGCACATTGAAAATATTGGTCCTTAGAGGTAAATATTTCCTATATAGTCCTAGCTCAAAAGCCTGCTCCAAGTCTAATTTTGCCAACTTTGCTTTGGAAAGGATTCTTTTCAAATCAAGAGAGGCCTGTTAAATACATACAATAGCTCTATATCAACTATTTCTGTATGCCTTTACAGTAATCAGCAATATTATGGATGTTATCGCCTGACTATACAGACACCACCTCTAAAGCAGTTACTGAGGAAAGCAGGCAGGAAACAAAGTCATGTTTTTTGCTTTGGAGATAAGGGACTTAAGGATAAACACTTCAAGGATCATTAACAAAAATCCCAATGATAGTGAGCTAGTAATTGGCTGTCCATCTGTCCTGGCTTCAGAATACATCTTTGAAACTTCTCTACCAATCCCCAAGGAGACTCAGATCAAAAGGACAATGAAGAACCTCTGCCCTCATCAAGCTCCTCCTGGGAAAAGAACTGTACGTGTACACACACATGCTGGGGCACAGATAATGAAAAGCTCTGCAGAACACTCCCTGAAGCCAGGCCATGTGGCTAACATCAGAGGGATGGTAAACCCTGCATGAATATACCCGCACAGAAAAAGGACTTTAAAAGTGAAATTTCTGACCACTTGACATGTGCTGCTCCTACCACTACTGGCCAGCAACTTGCTCCAAAAGGATGACTGCTGTCTGTATGGCTGCTCAGAGACTCCTAGCATGAAAGGGAAGACAACCTGTGGATTTACCACTTGTGGATGTCATTCCCAAGTATCCAATTACCAGATACTGCACTAAATGGGGTAGATACTCCCAGTCCAATATGCAGAGAACTGACAGCAAGTTACTTCAGGAAGAGCAGAAGGGCCTGGAGAATGGACAGTGCCACAGCTTACTTTGACAATCTGATCAAATTTTTAAGTGACATCTTCTAAAGAGAAGAAAGGTTTGCATCTGACATCAAGTGAGATCTGGAGTGAGACCAGATAAAAGACAGGGTTGTTTGTCCTAGGAGGTTCTGACAGGAGCTTGAAGCAATGCTTATGTTCTGGCCAGCATCACTGATGGTGGCCAGCAGAGCCACAGTGATGTGCCAGCAGATGAAAGCAGTGTTAAGTGCTACTGTGGAGGGAGCAGAAAGCATCTGAGCATCTGCTGACCTCACTAAAACAGTGGCTACTGAAGTAAAAGAGAAGTGTTCCAAAAAAACAGAGGCAAGAACAGCTTGTTCTTCGGACTGTCAAGCTAACAGATATCCACTCAAAGAATCTGGATTTCACAGCAGCGGCGTACAAGGCAGTGGTCCAGTGTACACACAGAGAGCCAAAGGCTGTCATGGACACTCAGGCATAGAGATATTTAAAGCAGTATAGAGAGAAAAAAAAAAAAAAAAAAAAAAAAAGAGAAAGAATAAAAATGAGCAGGAACAGGAGAGAAAAAAAAGGGTTACTGCTGAGCTAGCTGATGACTATGTTATAAGGAGCACTGACTACCAAAAAGAAACATCACAGGAGAATAAAATCTGTATGGTCCTAGGAGGCTGGCCACAGGGGAGGACAAGAAAACAAGTGAGTCGGGCTTCAGATCATGAGTTAGAAAGAGCACTGTGGCCAGCACTAAAGGAAAGCTGAAATTCATTATTTGCTAGAGGAAGGAACTGAAACCATTGCTAAAAGCTGCAAGGACCTCAGTAAACAGAACTAAGTAAGTTTCCTCAGTCAGCTCACTTCAGTCTGAGATATGCTTTTCTTGATATAGACTCCAGGATGCAGATGAATAAAAAAGATCACAGTTCACATCATCTAGATCAGTGGTGTCAAATTCATTCTCACTGGGGCCACATCAGCCTTGTGGTTGCCTTCAAAGGGCCGAATGTAATTTTAGGACTGTATAAATTTAACTACTCCTACATTTATACAGTCCTAAAGTTACACTCGGCCCTTTGAAGGCAACCATGAGGCTGATGTGGCCCCCAGTGAAAATGAGTTTGACAACCCTGGTCGAGACACAAATTGCTCATGTATTTTTATCCTACTTTCTTTCACCCAAAGACAATATTTAGACAGAGAACCTCATTCAAACCTATTTGACAACAAAACCTTTTACTTTCTCCCCTAGAAAAAGGAAGATTTAGCTTTTATATTCAAATGATTTGTCAAGAACGCTAGTTTGCAAGGCATCTCTCTGTCTGCTGTGAGTAGAGTTATAGGATCACATCATCAGCTGCCACATATTGTTGTCACTCCACTGAAGCCAGTGAAGCTGCACCTTTATAAGCTTAATGGCTTAAACATCATAGTCTGATGTGCCATCAAGTTGCAGAAAAAATTATCTCTCAGAGATTTATCTATTGTCTATCAAGACAGCATACCCTGACTTTTGTTTGTTGTCGAGTCTTCAGTGTCTGAGCCCAGCCTTTTATGATCCTTTTGCTGCACTGTCATGCATCAAAGAAGTTGTAGGTCTTTCACTAAACCAAGTTTGAAATATAGCACTTGGATTCACCATGAAAATCCACTCATTTGGGCGCATGTCGTGAAGCTCAATGGATTTCACAATCCCAAGCCATCAGCTTCCTAAACAGCAGAGACAATTACTTCCAAGTAGCAGTTTCTTCAAGCTTCCCCACTCCATGAAGATAGTTTGCTTGAGGTAGCAAGGATGGCCAAAAATACTTCCCGCTTGAGACACTTTTCTTCTCACCTTTCAGCAAAGTAACTCAGCATCACAATGCTGCTGCTTGCAGCCGATCTGCAAGCCTTCAAAGGTAGCACCCACATCAACTGTTCAGAATTTAGCACCATCCACCCCTTGCAACCTTACAGTGTTTTACCCTTTGCAGAAGCAAGTGCTGAGATGTCCTCTCTGACCAATCTCCAGCACAATTTTGGCAGCAGTCCCGACAATAAAGATTTACTCCTGGCAACTCCCTGGGGTTCAGAGAACAGTGCTTTGTCAGCTCTTCAGCCTACAGGGATAGATCTACTGCATCATGTCTGGGTGACTTTTCCGTGAAGTCTAAGTATAACTTACAAAGGGGCAAGAGGTACACCAAGGTCAGTGCTGCTGAAAGATGCATTGCTTAAAACCAGCAAAAGACATGCCATCTCCAACCCAGAAACCCATTATGCAGAATAATTTTTGATCCTACACTAAAGCCATTTCATGTCTATTGCTCATGCTTCTCCTCTCACCCGCTTTAGTCATGGAGATGTACAGCTCCACTTCTACAGCAGAGCACAAAACCAGTATTAAAGGCAGAGGAGACAGAGGGTTGGACCAGCAGTCATGCTGCACCCAGCAGAGAATCCTTATTTCCTGCAAAGATGAGACCACAGGGAAAAATTTCTAAGGTGCACAGTAATGTTAGGTGTTGGGAGGAGTGTGGTGGGGGTGGTGGTAAAATATGATCTCATGCAGCTATCAAGAAAAACAGGAGGGAGAGGAAAGAAAGCACACCTGACAGACATGTTAAGAGATGTCTGAACAAGAACAGGGCTGGCCCAAACCACACTGCAGTCTTGGGAGCAGTGGAAGTAAAAGCAGTTCTGCAACTAAAGGCTTATCAATCGCTTGTGTGTGTGCTTTACTGAACACCTGAATAAAGTGATTTAAAAGACAGAAATCAAAGGATGACTCTAACAGACAGGAAGAGGAAAGCAGATATGGGCACAGGTGACAGCTTAGGGAGAGGTGTGAACACTATGATTGGGAAAAGCCAGGATGTACGAAATGCCCATATGCCAAACCACTGCCTGAAATTATTCTTATCTCCCTTTTGTTTAAATAACCAGTGCCACATTGCTGACTCGCTTCATATTCCCACTGACATCAGACTCTCCCAACCATCCTTCCTTCTTCAGGAGCGGCGAGTGCTAAGCTACAACCTATGAACCAAGCTGCTGCTGAAGGAAGGATACACTGAATCTTCGGTTGACTTACAAGTCATGCAACTCAGTCAAAAGAGAGTAATTCACAGGGCCATTCCGTGGACCAACAGAATGAGAAGCTGAACTATCACCATCAGTTTACTATACACGTTTGGTCTGCTTTGTCCACAACTCCAGCAATTCAGAAGAGGTGGTCAATGTCCTAGGGAAGAAAGTAAGCCAGCTAACACTAGGTTACAGACTTAATCCTGCGAAAAATGACACCGCCTTGCAAAAACATATTCTAGCCTAAGCTTGTTTAGGTAATTAAGACAGAAGATCTTCCACCCTACCTTTGCTATAAGGTATTCCAGTACAACTGTACCTGACGCTTAGCCTCAAAACATGCCCATTCAAGTCTGGATACTGGATTCAACCCACTTAAAAATTCTTCTGCATAATTTGAAAAACTGAGCATATAGTTCATTAACAGCTGGTTGATTAGCATTAATCAGCCATTTCACTCCTCTCCCACCATTCTTGTAGCCAGGGGCTGAAAGCATTCACTATAAAAGTCACTGAATATATAAAATTTTGTCACATGATAAACATGGTCATAACTCAAGATTCCCAACAGGCCTTTCCCAAATCAGCACTGCAAGACCAATACACCTCCTGCAGTGAGTGTCTGCCCAAGCCCACCCATGTTACTTCAAGAATACACACTCCAACTCTTCCATTTGGTAGAACTGCTCTATCCTCACCAGAGGAGGATTTCTGATGTGTTATAACTTCAACACCATGGCATAGAAGAACATATCGTTAAAAATGTAGCTATAACTGTATGTCAGTATTCAGTGCTGCAGAAGTTAAAGTATACAAGCTACTAAACTGATTTAGTCCTTGCTACAGTTAATTCCTGTTTGCATATATAACTCTCTAACAACTCTCCAGACAAGCACAGCACATCCAGAAGCAGCCTCTCTCCTACAGCTCCTCCCCAACTCAGAAGCAGCAGCACAAGTACGGCATAAGGCATTTGTAAGCTTTCAGGTTTGGAAGGAATTTCATTGAGTACACGTGTCCTGTCTCCCACTACCACACCCAATATCACAGGGTGGTCCCCTGAAACCAGTAAGATCCCTTTCTCTGGTTTGCATCCTAGGAGTCACCAACACTCCATTGATAGAGACCATCTGAACTGCAGCATGGGTATAGTTCAGGTCAGTTCATAGGAATTAATTCTTATGCCAAAACAAGCCTTCAGGTTGCTCACCTCCTTTCCCTTCCACAGTCTTACCCATTAGTGCTTCATATATTGTCATCTGCACAGCTCCTCTTTGCATGACTCTCTCATCAGAAGCAGTCACCTTTGGACTAGCACAGCCAGGCCTTTGCCATCTAACAAGCACCCAGTTTCTATCTTTCAGTCTCTGGGTGAGAACACCCTAAAGAACAGTTGATTTCAAGGCATCCGCCTGCCAGGGCTTGGACTGCAAAAAGATGCATTTCTGAGCTGCCACTCCATTATTTCACCTAGGACAAAGGCAGGAGTTTACAGGAACAGAATAAGAATGGGCATACTTGTTTTGACAAGTTGGGGCTTGAAAATATAAGTGGAGTGCAATGGCAATTAAAGAAAGTGTAATTCTCTGATTTTTACCAGCTCCATCCTCTCCCATCTTAGGCAATTTCAAATGTTGGGGGCAAGAGGAAGCAATATGCTCTTCTTTCTTCCACTCTCCTAAAAAACATTAATGTTTTCTGGCTACATTTAAAACTTCAAGCTTCACTTTCACAGAAGTTCACAGAAGACAATCAAGTCCTTTGTTTATTGCATTTGCTTATGTTGCCCTTTTCTTGGAGGGAGAAAACAAACAAACAAAAAACAACAAAAAACCAAAACAGGCTTTGGCATCTGTTCCTCTCCCCTTAGGTCCCCCAATATTCCCTGGCATACCAGACCAGATCATGAAAGATTCCAACAAACTCCTTGAGCAGTTTAAAGTATGTCAAATAAGCATCACCCAGTTTGCCCTCCCACACACCAAATAAAGCTATTCATTGTATAAGCACCACCTGCTGAAAAGAGTAGAGCTCACACAACTGACTTATTTTCATAAGACACCTCCAGCCATTCACTTTCCTGTGGATCTCCAGCAAGGATGGTCTTGCTGAGACTGCAGGCATGAGAAGAAGGAAAAAAAAAACCCAAACCAACAAAAAAAAACCCCACCAAACAAGCAAAAAAACCCTCAAAACAAACCAACAAAAAAACCACACACACAAACAAGTAACAGGCTTCACATCAGCAGGATGCACTGCTGCTTCTGCTACAGGTAGAAGGGAGAAGACATTTCACAACATCTCCCATTGACCTCCTCCACACCCCAACAACCACAGCCTTTCTAGTCTCAAGAAGCCCCTTACTTCACAGGACCAAAGGGACAAGAATTCAGCAGTTACACACAGTTGTGGTCCCGTGAGACTCCTGCAATGGTCAGTTTGAATCTTGCCAGCACAGACATATTTGTGAAGAAATTAAAACAGCTTGAGAAACCCACTGCGTGGCCACCTACGCATCTGTGGAAATCACAGCTTGGCTGAATGTGCCGAGGAAACCTACGTAAATGCTGGCAAGCAGGAACAGTGGCCAAAACCAGCAAACCAAAGTGGTATAAGCATCGGAGGGAAACCAGTGGTTAACACCTGCTGCTTCAAGTCCAAGCTGCAAGTGAATGAGGCTCCAGTGAACAGCTTTTCAAAGGCACATACAGGATTTAACCAAGGAAAGGAAACCATTTATTTTGTATGTTTCCAGCACAAAAACCTGTTCATTTCTGCTACACCAGACAGCAAAGGAGTTTCCAGTAAAGCCAGAAATAAGATAAAAACAACAAATTCTTCCCTCCTCATACATAGGACAGGGGAAAGTTGCTTTCCTAATTCAGCAGAGGCAGCTGCTGAAGGAAGGCAGAAGGAGCAGTATTGCCGAAATCAGCAACACAAACATCAGAACAGCTTCGGCATCTCATCCCCTGCCTGCTGGCAAAGCAGCTGCCCTTCTGCCAAGGCACAGGGGAAGGTGAGCCATCCTACAAGTAACTGAAGAGGTGAACACTGGGGATAGATTTCCTCGAAGAGTCTCATTAGCAGAGCAACTGAAGCCTAATCTCCTCCCTCTTTACTATAAAAACATACTCTTTATTAAACTCCACTTGTAAGTGATTTCAGAGAGACTGGGAGAAGGGCACACTTAATAACAGAACATGACTCAAAGGCTAGACCTGATTTTAAAAGACAATAAAGAGTGTGTTTTCATTTAAGAAACAAAACTTAGTCATGGTTTTAATAAAAATCCAACCCTTATTTATTTTGGAGGAGAAGGGAGATCAGTGTGCTGCTCCCCTTGCCTCCCCAATTTTGACTTCATCTCATTGCTCCTGGCAATGACAAAAAATTCAGCTCATCCCTAAGAGAGGTTTGCTCCTGAAGAGAGCGGGAAACCCAGGCACATGCTGGGTGTAGAGAGGAGATTCTTGCATTGATTCAAAGATTAATCTAACATTTTAATTTTAGACCAGAAGCAGCACAGCAAGATAGGGATTTTGTTTTTAAAGGGCAATTAGAGCCTTCCTCCTCCATGTGTTCTTTCTTTAGAAGAAATGTTTCTATTGTCTTGACATTTTGGAAAGGAAAAGCCCCACTGTGATTGTTTTACAGCAGTTATGAAATCCAGCAACCACACAATATGCAGCCCTAGGTTTGTGTTTTTGGTTCTCTTTTAGGTGCCCAGCCCTGGCTGTGCAGGCATGAAATCATTTGCCTGACAGTTCAGCTGCTGGTCAGTTATCTAAGAAGAAAATCACTGATGACTGCAAACCAAGATAAACACCCCTACATTCACAATGGCAGAACTTTGCAAAACAATATGCTCTTTAAAGAGAGCCCACACACTAATGACCCATTGCTTCTCCTCTACCTTAGTCACTGCCTCTACCATAGTCCTATCTTGGTAATCAGCCTATCAAAGCTCATTTTACTCCTGTGGAGAATATAAAAATATTTGGCTTAAAAGCACACACAGACTAAGAACAAGTTCCCTTGGAAAGCATGCTGCCAGATTTACAGTCTAAAAACACCAGGACAAACAATCATTACCCACTCTACTGAAATGGCGTTTGAAGAGCCATCTTTAAAGTGTTTTAACCTCATATTTTGAACACACTTGCCAGTACCAAATGAATCGCAGTCATGTTGTCTGCTAGCGAAGGTCAAGAGTTCTGCAACACATCGCTGAACGACTTTATCGGGCATGAGAAATGCAGAATTCTTCACATGTGCCAGCAGCCACCCCATAACACTTGCAGTGAAAACTGGCATATACCAAGTGAATAAACAAGGAAGATGAATTTTCTAGCCGTCGATGGCTCCCTGAGGATTTCTCAGATTCCTGAAAATCTTGCTGCTCATGAGGTGCTTGATTTTTATGCAGCAAGACTGCAACTTTATTTCAGAGTTTGAAGGAGAAAATTTTGGGCAGTCCCAGTCAAGACACACCAGGACAGAAGCCCACTGCACTTTTTAAGGCAGGATCCTTATTTATCCCATACAGCAGTCAGTAAAAACAAAACCAAGAATCCCCTGGATTTTACCCTCAGACTAGAAAAAAAAAAAATTAAGTATTTGATTCCAGATTTCCCACAGTGATTAACATGGTTTAAAAAAAGTTCCCTAGTCAGATGCAAGAGCTGTACTTATCCAATTGATTTCACACCATGACACAGACAGTAATACGCCTTCCTGCCAACAGCTGGCTCCTACTAATCCTTCCATTCAACCTGCTGAAACACGATTTTGCACCCAAGGCTACATGCAAAAGCATCTGGCTCAGGAGCAGAAAAAGAGATGCTGTTGAGCAGGACGAGCTCCACACCTTTCCTTCTGTCCCCACAAATGAACACAAACAATGTTCGATGCCAGATCCCACAAGCCCTGAGATGGAGGGGATAGCCAGGAAATGCTTCTTTATAAGTGGAGGTAGGAGCATTTGCTATAAATTAGGTACAGCCCAGTGCAGGTAGCCACAAGGTGGTAACGCAAAGCAGCCTTAATTTCAGATTAGATTAATTCTAAACCCAGAGATCCATAGTAAGTAAGCAGAAGAGAGCTCAGCAACAAAGTAGAAGAGACAACCATGTCCTGGGGTGCATCCAGCACAGCATTGCCAGCCAGGCGAGGGAGGTGATTGTCCTGCTCTGCTCTGCACTGGTGCAGCCTCACCTGGAGCACTGGGTGCAGTTCTGGTGCCACAGGATAAAAAGGATATAAAAGGATATAAAGCTACTAGAGAGTGTCCAGAGGAGGACCACGAAGTTGGTGAAGGGTTTGGAGAGGAAGCCGTATGAGGAGCAGCTAAAGTCACTGGGTTTGTTCAGCCTGGAGAAGAGAAGACTGAGGGGAGACCTCATGGGGCCACAGCTTCCTCACAAAGGGAGGAGAAGGGGCAGGCACTGAGCTCTTCTCTCTGGTGACCAATGACAGAACCAGAGGGAATAGCAGGAAGATGTGTCAGGAGAGGTTTAGGTTGGACATGAGGAAAAGGTTCTTCCCCCAGAGGGTGGTGGAGCACTGGAACAGGCTCCCCAGGGAGGTGTCACGGCCCCAAGCCTGACAGCGTTCAAGAAGAAACTGGACAATGCCCTCAGACACATGGTGTGAACTGTGGGGTTGTCACATGCAGGGACAGGAGTTGGACTCGATGATCCTTGTGGGTCCCTTCCAACCCAGAACATACCGTGATTCTATAAGTGAGAAGCACTAAGCAGTCAAGAGCCTGTTGTGAATTCCTTATACCTTATGACTGCTGACTTAGATATGAATATCAAGGAGGCGAACAGCAGCTTCCAACATAAGTGAACTCCAGCAGAGAGCATTTTAAGAAGTTAACAGAAACTGGGCTGGACAACAAAAAGTCTAAACCCAAGCAGGTTCAAGGCACTCCAGCCCTTTCCTGCTCTAACACGCCACGTTTAAATGGAATCAAGTTTTTATGCCTTGATCCAAGGAGGATTTCCTTTTCTAGGACAGAGTAGCATATTATTTCCTTCCCTCAAATAAAGGCAGCAGAAGTAGGTCTTCTGAACTTAACTTGATCAAGCAATGCCAGCATTGAGTGCTGGTCAAACAACAAGGGAGAAATAAAAAAAAAAGTACCATAATAGTTCACTCCAAGGCTACCTTTACGCTAAGACTCAGGAAATGGATGTCAGAAGTTTTATTATAACTAGAGGGGGAGCATTTTTCTTTAATAATCTGCACAACTAAAGTTACTCAGGTGTGTCTCCAGCAGACCTAGTCTCAGACACATTGCATAGTCAAAAGATGAAGTCATCATCAGGGCAAAAACCAGTCTAGCCACCAAAGACAGAGGCTTTTCTCCCACTCAGCTACTTCACAGCAAACATCTGATATCCCTGAACAAAGGAGAACATAGCCAACCACCACTGCAAGCAGCAGGCTCCTCAAGAAGAGGCGAGACAAGGACCACAAACTACATACACAGTAATGAAGATCCCTGCAAAAGACTGAGGTGCTGAGCTGTGTAACTGCATTACGTCACCGACACCTCCAAGGGTTTAAGGAACACTAACACAAGTCCGCCTCAGAGCTTCAAAACAGGACACGTTGCTCTCTCCTGTGTCAGAAGTGCATCCCAGCCACACAGACTCACAACAATTAATGGCTGGTTAATGGTCAGAATTGCTTCCCAAAACCAAATGCATAGCACAATGAGTTTACACGAGGCGTGTGCCATCGAGGACACGGCATCCGTAGTTCAGACTAGGTTTTACTTATTGACTATTCACCTCAGTCAATAATGCTCCATCCTCTCCCATCTTAGGCAACTTCAAATGTTTAGGGGAAGAGGAAGCCATATGTTGTTCTTTCTTCCATTCTCCTAAAAAAATGACTTGCAGCTTTGGGGTTTCAGTTTTAACAGTAAGCAGTAGTCATACAGATGGTGTCAGGAATTGCAGCGGTGAGATCGTAATCCAAGGACAACAGCATTGCACAAGTTTATTCACATTTTCCAGTCTGCCAGGCATTTGTTACTTGAGCCAAATGGTAGACTTGGACTTCAGAGGGTCAGAATAGCACACCTCTTTAGATCAAGCATGTTTGAAAGCAAAGTCACCAGACACATGGAGGGCAAAGGGTGAGGAGATCCACCTCCAAGAAAATAGCAGACCGCACCATGAGATCTCTATTATAGCAAATATCTAAACTGTGTTGTTTTGGAACAAAAATTACCAGTGGGATTTAGAAGATGACAGAGAAGCTAACGTGTTCTTCTCTCCATACACTTAGACACAGCTAAGAAATTTGCTCAGCCAGAAACTGGCTGCAGGTGAATTGTAGCACATACAGGACATACAACACCAATTCCTCCTGCACCTTGCCAACTTAACATAAGCAGCACCTACGAGGAAAGTGAGCACTTCACTTCTAGTGGGCCAAATCTTTCTCACCCTACCCTTTTATACCCTGTTCTAGAGAAAAGCACACCTCTTCTTCCCCCACTTTTTGTTTGAATTTCTCTTGTTCATCTTACTAACCATTTGAATCTGGGCAAAATACTCTAAAACTGAAAAAAACCAAACAAACAAAACATACACTTACGGCAAAAGTTACATGTACATTCCTAAATAGCTCTGTGGGAGCACACAGCAGCAGAGGAAGACTCCTACCATGTACCACTTGTACAGGAGTTTGATATGCAGGGGCTGGGAAAGCACCTCAAGAGACCATTTAACGCGATTCTCTACAGCAGGACAAAAATCAATTATCTTCCAGGAAGGGAGAGCCAGCAAGATGATGAGAAAAGGGCTCCTGGCAACTTTCAATGACAGTGTGAAAGGCTGTTATAAAAAATATCAATAAAACCCCCACCAAATCCACTGGAATGGAACACAGAAGCACCACCACACATCTCCACTGCCATGTGGGGGGTCTGCAGCCACAAAAGGATGAAATTCAGTGTGTCCTGCTATACCACCACACTAAAGCTAGCTCTGCATGACCAAGTAGTTTGGCCCACTTGAAGCAATACATAAGGCAATGATATAGAAGGTCCCAGACTAAAGGTTTACAAGGCTTCTACTTCAGACCAGGTATCCTGCCACAGACCAAACACCCAGAACATCATAAGTGGGGCAGGCTTTGGTAATGCAGCATCTGGTTTTGTTTTAGGTAGAAGGAACCCAGCTTGCACACCTTGACGCTGCTTTGCAATGCCAGCCACCACACAGGGCAGGAAGAGGGGCAGAAATTAGGAGGTTTACTTCAAAGTGCCCCCCTGATCCAAATCAAAACATGAAAAGCAGACATAGCTTTCTTCCAATGCCTTTAACCTACACCAGTGTCAGGCCTATTTTATCCTTCCTCAACTAATTTGTTTAATTTGGGGTGGGGGGGAACAGAAGGGAAGTTTCCTAAGCCTCTTTGCCTTCCCACTGCTCACACCTCTGGACCTTTCTTTACTGAGATGAAGGTTTAATGGCCAAAAAAGGACACAGCACATTAAATAGATGCTCTACCGGGGCCAAATTGCTTCTCAGGTGCCAGTTGTGCTAGTTCTATTGATGAATACACCTTGCTACATTTGTCATTGCAGCATGTTTTTCTGAGGTGTTTTCTAGTTTGCCATTGACCACACGGGACAAAACTATTGACTTAAAGAGCAGCTTTTACAGCTACATTTAAAGTGGCCTCCTCTACTTGCAGCATTGCTTATGAAGTGGCTCAGGGCTGGGAGTGGTGAGGGAGGAGGAAGATGCTGCAGGGAGATGTCCATGACTCAGGCTAGGTGCTGCTGGAACAGGATGGAATCAGTGGCTGGGAAGCAACAGCCAGGGCAAGGACACTGACACCGAGCGTCCAGATGAGATCCCTTACTCTGCCAACTCAGTTCCCCAGCTGAGGAACCTCCCCCCCAAAAAAGAGCACTACCACTGGCTTGCACCAGGCTTCTGGGATGCTGCTGTGCAGAGCTGTGGGACAAGAAAAGCTGCATGCTTTGCTAGGCTGCAGAGTCTGAAAGCACGATTTGGCCCTATACAATAAGCTCTCTTTAAAAGAGATTGTAACTTGTGGGAAGCTTTGGCAGAGAATATAAATTCCTCCCCCCCTTTTACATGCCTCTAAAAAGCTTCAAGCAATAGTCAAAACACTCCCAAGACTTTCAGTTGCTGTCTCAGCTTAATACAGGACCATATACTTTTTTCCCCTCCCACATGCATGTCCTCCTCAGTTTTCCAAAGATCCACCTTTGCCAGTACGAAGACAAGCATGGGTTACGCTTCTGGCAACTGAGGGAAAAGGCTGCACAAACCACACAGCGGATCTGCAGCAACTCCTCGCAGCACAAAAGAACGCTTGGGAAAGGAGAGAGGAAGGCACAAGGGGAACAGTGTGCTTTCCTCCACATTGAAGATACTGAGTGGGAGTGTTTTTGTTCATTTCAAGGGCAAAACCCAATAAATTCTTATTAGCATGCATACTATAATTCAAAGTCTTACAAGCCTCAGTGCAATAGCAATGTGAACAACATTGCCAAGCAAAGAACTGCTGTACTGTAGAAAACTAGGTATAAGTGGAAAAACGAATAAGTTTTCATCCTCTTCAGAAGCGGTTTTACCTCAACACACTGACATTTCATTTCCTTCATCGCCCCAGTCACTGATGCTCTTAAGGCTGATGGCAACTGCCTGTATCACTCTCCCCAGCTGCCTCAGGAAGCCATGGCCAGGGTAACCTGCTACGTGCAAAAGAGGGATTAAAATCAAGCTAGGAAAACACTGTGAATAACAAAGCCAAACCCCTGTGCTTTCAGGAGGGTTTGCTTGTCTGCCCTCAAACTGCAGCCTTCCTCAGTCCTGCTCCTCACAGAGCCACTCAGATTTCAGTGAGGCCACCTTTCCTTTTAGTCCCCATGGCTGTGAGTCACCATTGAAGGACTGAGGTTAGCCTCTGGAAACCACCGATTTTCTTCCTTCTGTAATGCTTGGTGATAGAGCCCATAGAAAGTTTCAAAGAAAAATCTGACCCCGGAGGGCATGCATTTGTTGGCTGTCTCCTAGCAACCCTTTTTGGTGCAGAGATACCTGTATTAACACTACTAAAAAACTGTTCACACTACATATCCTAGAAAAACTGAGGTGCAGTAGAGCAAGTACTTGCTTATAGTATAGTGAATACCTGGTGCTAGCCACACACTTTAATTCCCATCCTCCACTTCCTCTCCCTGAAAGAGGGAATAGCACAGGGGGAAAAAAAACAAAACAAAGGAAAACACACACCTAGTTCTGTTAGTTTACCCCAGTGCACCAAGGCCAAGGGCACTGCTCTCCTGTCAGTGGTGGACAGCTGCTCTTCCAGGCTGCTCTGGACACTGGGCATAGGAATCCAAGCTTGGCACTGTGCAAACCCAACTATGTGTCTTCTGGAGCAAAACCAGTTCATGTCCTGCCAACAGAGCACAGAGGCAGCCAAAACGCAACTGCCTGTACCAGTGTCCATGCAAGCCAGCCCTTAGATACTCAGTCTGCTTGTGTTTTCAGGTTGAAGTTTTTTTCCTGAGTAACTATGAAAACTAGACAACTTGCAGGAGCACCTCAGAAGTTGACCACAGGCTCTAGAAACCAGGGCTTTGTAAATAAAAATGTCCAGCATTGCCAAAGCTAAATAAAGCATCTGAAGTTTACCTAACCAGGAGTATGTTAACTACGACATACTTTTCTCAGAAATCACTGTTTTGTTCTTTGAAGTTACAAGCAACAGCATGCGCCACAGTGCTGTCTCCCCAGCCTGGATGAAAGATTTATCCTCTGCTACTTTAATTTTCTACTTCTTGAGTTTTTCCTTGAAAGTCTCCACCCCCAGTGCTGCATTCCCATCTATCCACCCCCAAGCACTTGGACTAAATTAAGGCAAAAATCAAAGCCAGCTGATTATTTATTAAACAAACAGGATACATTTTGCCTTTGGTAGAATCGAGCACTCCTGGTAGCTGTAGACTTTAAACTTTACTTTGGGGGGACTAGAGGGAAGGAAGGAAGGAAGCTGTGTTTCACTTTAGAAGAGCACACTGAGAAGCAGTTATTTTACTTAAAAGCCATCTGCCTGTAAAATGAAACTGTACACGCATCTAAGACTTAACAAGCTATAAACAAGCATCAATAGCAACACTCATATTTCAGTGATAATAGCCAGCTTTGATCACATTTCTTTAGACTACACTCCCCTTCAAACCATTTTCAACTCTCTCAACTCCTGTCAAACCCATCTCCCACATCTGCAAATTAAAGGAAGAACAGAAATTGCAATTAATGCAGGTGCAGGGAGGGAGGCTAGTCTGCTTTGTTTCTGTGCCAAAAGCTTTACCAGAATGCGGAGAAGTCCCTAGCAAACAGGGGACAGCAACACAGACAAATGAAAAAAAGCCTCAATTATGTACATGGAAAGGCATTCCTAAACTTTTCCAGAGAAATTCTGAATATTTTGTTTCCTGTGAGAAAATGAACATTTGCCTAGAAGTCTCCTAATCAGGAAACAGAGACATCAGGTATTTCTAGAATGCTAATGAATGTATAGAAAAGAGCAGGGATTATCTGCTGCCTGCCTCAGCTGACACTATTGACTCCCAGTATCTGAACTCCCTCTTGCTTTTATTCAAGTCACATTTTGCAGAAAAATCTTTTGCATGAAAACAAAACAATACATCAAGTCAGTTCCCAAATGGATACAGAGAGCAATATGTGGAGCTACAGGAAGACAAAGCTTAGAAGCCACTAGCATCAGGGATTGTTTTCTTCTTCTGGTTTGGGAAAAAAGAAAACATATCCAAGACAAGAATGTGCAATAAAATCAGATTAAGGAATGTTAGTCACTCCTGGCTTCCCCTCAAAACAGAAGTCAAAGACTTTCCGCCATTCATTCACAAGATGTCTAAACAATGAGTCCTGCTGAAAGAATAGAGAAAAAAAAATTAAAAGAGAGAAAAGTGAAAGGAGGCAAAGAAGGTTGCTCTTCTTAACCTATGAATCAGCTCCCAAAAGTTCTTTTCCTTCATTCGTGTGCTAGAAGCCAAAGCAATCCCTGCAGCATCAGCAGGCCCTGTGGTCAGGGCTGGGTCCCAGCCAGCCAAGAGTGCAAATACAGTATTAAATGCATTCATACTTTCCCACTGAGGCAAACCCTGAAAAGCCTAACCACCGCTCCATCCTCTGTGCTGCCTCTTTGCAGTTAAACCTCCTGATATTGCTCCTAAACAAAAATGTCTTGACTCTTCCATCCAGGTTTACATGAGGAAGAAGCTGAGGGTCACAGGCTGGAACAGCAGAGAAGAGCAGGCACATTGCTGCAAACGTGTCCACTCTTCTCATTTGGCTTCAGTACTCAGTGGCTTTGCCATTGCGATTTGGCATCCACTTACACAAACACCAGTGCGGTTCTCGGAGAAAGGATGGTTGTAATTGAAACCACCAAAAATAACCATTGGCATACAACACTTGTTATTTAGCACAGACCCCCTTCAGCAGTTTTCATGGTCACGATTCAGCACAGTGGCAACACTCCAAAATAAGGTCTCTTCCTCCATGTTCTGCAAAGGGACCATGGAACTGCACAGAGCAGTCTAAGAGAGGACCTCATGCCCCAGAAGCTTCACGAGTTTACCACCACACTGCATCCCAACCACAAGAGAAAATACAGACCAATGCAGCTGCAGACAGAATTTTGCTAAGACTTCACAAAGGCTCTCCAAGGGACCCCCTTCCCCAAAGCAAAATGGACCTGGGCTGCTATTCCCAGCAGCTGATGTGTCAAATAACTTCATTATGAAACACTTACTTAAGACTGGGGTTGTTATTTAAGAAGCCAGTATCTCACCTGCCTCACAAAGATAATGCAGGTACATGAGACAACACACCCAGAACATGTCTCATCTCTTCACTTACAGAAGTGATGTCCTCTGAAGCAGCTTTTCCGTGACTTTTTCACATGTCACACTAGTGAAGGAAATTTTACCCTACTTCTGCTGAGATAATAAAGCCAGACACATAACATCTCCCAGGAGCTGCAGAGGCTAGTGAATGTACAAAAGAAAAGCTGGGGTTTTTTTGTTCATTTGTTTTAATTAAGATAATTTCAACTGAAAATGCTTTATCTCAAAAAGGATCTGTCTGAAAAAGTTACTGAATGACTATATGAGCTGATGTTTCTCTCCAAATTTTGACATGCAGAGAACAGCATGGAGTAGCATATGCCCTAGACTTCTCATAAACATATCTCAATTTAAAAAGATTGTAAGCCACACCATTTCAAAATGGCTGAAATGAAAATCCCTTCCTTCCTATAAGTCTGTGCTTAAACTTCAGGTACAAGTTACCATATTTAGCATTTCTAGAGGGATGCAAACAGAGATGACCACGAGGAAGATGGCTGTGGTTGCAGACTTCCCTTTAAATACCTTCTTTTGAAACAGAAAAGCACATTATGCCTGAAGAAGTTGTTTACCAGGTGCCCATTTACACATCCATTGGGCAAGTGAGCTCCCACAGACATGAGGGTTTGTGTCCTGCACGGGTTGTGTCAGATCCTCTGAGTATCAGACACAACCACCCTCATATATGAGGACTCAATCTTCTAAACTCATTTGGAGGAACAATTCTGCTCCTTGGAGTCTTAATAGAGTTTGAATTGAATCTGGCACCTCAGCTTTGAATCTCATGGTCCTCCAAAGGTCCTGGGCTGCTGCCTTTTCAGACTGTTACTGGTCATTGCCCCCTTGGGAGGGCTAGGAAATCATGGTACAAATAATAAGCAGCAGAGCACAGCAGCTGTATCATGCTGGTGTATGGACAGATAATGAGAGAAAATGACAGAGAGGAAAGAACTTTTTTAAAAATGGTAGAACTATGCATCTGACAGTTTTTCTTTAATCAAAGTAAACCACTCAGAAATGTATATGTGTGTTCTGAGCAGACTGCTCATCATAACTATTTTAAAGCCATTAGCTGGCAACTATTTCCCAGCTGATTTAGGTGTCCAGTTGAAGGTGCACTAGACAACACACCCAAATTCTTTAGTTCTTTTCTCCCTCACTTTATAATTAAAAATAAGTGGCATGGGATCTAATTTTCTTAAAAACACTCGATGACTTTTTTCATCAAGAAAAGCTCATGAGGCCAGTGCAAAGGCTGTTCACCTAGCTCTTAGTGGGATCATAAAGAGCTATACATATAACTTGACCATCACAAAAGTAAAAAAATGAAAGCTTACCCACCTTCAACTGTTGAGAAAGCAGAATTATTGCAAAAGCTCACATGGCTTTATCATGGAAACAATTACATTATTCATGAGAGGCTAGCAGCAGTGACTGTGCCACCACACTGACAGATGCACACACACTTGTGTGAACTAGTAGCTTGGTAATCATCAACCTCCTGCTCTTGTTCTGAAAGAAACACCACTCAGAACAGTGAAAGGCTCTCCACAGAAGCAGTACAATGCAAGAAAATTCAGGGGCTGTGTTTCAGTAGCTCAGTTCTTCCACACCTTACAGCAGAACTTGTCTTATTGTACTGACATCCAAGCTGCCAAGAATTGATGTTGAGATTTAGATGAACATATCAAGTATAGATAAGTATTACATGCAGCTACTCTGTTTCTTCCAAGGGCCAATATTCTCAGTGCCATTGAGAGCTACTGTTTTTGCAAAGTGTTTTCAGGCCAACTGGCTGCAAACACTAAACGCTATAAATAGTTATATTGATTATTTGTTTTAAAATTATTTATGTTTTAACTACATTTTAAAAGTCTTGAGGCAAAAGATCTAGGAAGTGAGATTTTGCAGATAGAGTGTGTGAATTTGGAACCCAAGTCCTTTTTAAAATCAGTGAGATTTTGTCCTCTCCCTTCCCCCCGCCATTTCTTTCACCATCTTTCCTATAGATGTTTATGGTTTCCTGTGTGTTCTCTCTTCCTCTGCTTTTTGAATTGTACAAAAACTTTCTGTTTGTGAGTTGGTAAGTTCTGGAAGAAAACTCATCAATATGAAGATGGCAATCTCAGAACCATAAGATCCCCCTCTTGCAAGTTAGTGAAGCAGACAAGCGCACAGTTTCAAGTTGTGTGCCATGTGAGCCCAAAGAGGCACAGATTGCATCTGCACAGAGACAAGACTTCCCCTTCAATCCTGGCATCTGCGCTAGCGCTCTGCACCAAAGCACGCCGCTCCGGCTATTCACGCGTTGGATCGGCTTGCAAATCCCACCTGCATACACTGTAGCCAAGCACCACATTCAAGAGGAGAGGGATTCATCCACTGCATTGAATAACAAGCATTCCTGATTTATTTTAGGCTGCGTGAAAGCTAATAACATAAGCAAATATTATGTTTTCTTTGAAACAGTACAAACACTAAGAGTCAGGAACCACGTCTGAGCAAGACAGCAGGAAGCAAATCTGAGCAAGGGATTCCAGGGCTGCATGGCATGGAGCGCGAGCATGTCCTGCTCTGTAAGCCACGCCAGTCCACATGAGCTCACACAGTGCCATCACGTAAGAGAGATGTGAGGCTGTGCCAGAGTCTTTGTGCACCTCACAGGCACAGGACTGTAGCAAGCTGCCTTTACAAACCTTCGGACTTCAGCACAACCCCAGAAACACCTCTAGCAGAGCTCTCTCCTCAGCAAGGTTGCAACTTCTCCTTGTTATTTCTACATGCCAGCAAGTCTCCAGCCATACATGTTGCTGACACTGACTTGCCTTGTAGTGCCAGGAGGTCTTTAAGGCATAGAGAGCTGGTTTGCTGGAATTGCTCAGTTCATGCCAGTTGCAAAAGAGCCACCATGGGAGGGTACCATTTGGCAAGTGCTAGTAAGCAGCCTAGCTAACCAGCTTACACTAGCAGGGAAACAATTTCCTCTCATGGTTGCTGCTGATGCACATACAGAAGTTATCTTCTTCACGCCTCTCTCCTTCAGCTCTCTTGGGACATTCACATGAAACCAAAGTGTTCTGAGACAGAGACAATAACATTTCTGAAGACAGATGGAACTAGTGGATCTGATTTTCCAAGATAAGCACAACACACCCATAAACCAGACCAACAAGACTCAAGAGCATGCTACCCACACACTGTATGACACTCATCAGGGTAGAAAGGCATCCGCACCACAGTGCAGCTCCAATACTTCCTCGTGATGCAATATGGCTCTGGGAACTCAGGATGCAGCTGGTGAAAGGAAGGGTGTGGAACACAGCCACCTCTTACCAAATTAACTGGGACCAACTGAGGTACAGTGCTAGGAAAAAAAAAAAGAACAACAACAACAACAAAAAAAAAACCACCCAAAAAACAACAACAACAAAAACCAACCAAACAAAAAACAAAAAAAAAAAACCCAAAACAAAACAACAACAACAAACCCACAAAACAACAACAACCAAAAAACCCCACAAAAACAACAACAAAAAAATGCTTAGGGAAATATTCCTGTCCAGATTTACTCCAGGTATCCAGAGGTAAGACAAGTTAGTTCCAGGGATGCTCTCTACATGGTCTTGGGTCCAAGACTGGTGAAGCTCACTGTAAGACAGGCCTTTGTGTATATCTCCAACAACACCCTACCCTCTTGCTCGCCACCACTGTGCACTTCCCAGACCTGATGCAGATGACACGTACCCTCACTGAGGGTCATCTGAGCAGAGGAAGCCAAGTTTGTTGTAGCAAGCTGTTTCCTGTGATCTGCAACCCATGGGCTGGCTCCTGTGGCCAAGCTGCTTCTGGGAACGTTTCAGGGAGGGGAGATGGGTTTTGAGGTACTGCCAAGCCACTTCACCCACAGCAGCACATGTTAAATCACAGTGTATATCCAGTCTGCAGCTTCTCCCAGTGCTTCTTCTCTTGTCTCTGTCCCTTCTAGACGATATGGCATGCCTGAGATGAGCTTAAATACCTCCCCCTACCCCACCGTGCCCTGTAGTGCTCGTACAACAGAGACTGGCATACAGCAATGAATGATCTCCAACACAGAGCCTGTATTACAAATCCACAGGTACCACACTTCTTCATTAAGCTGTATGTCCCCTATAAGGGGACTGAAAAATTGTGCGTGTGGCAGGTGGAAGTGTGCTATGGTATGGTAGCCAAATACATCAAGGAGGGAGAAATTAAACCCTGCTTAAAGCAAAATACTTCACAGGCCAGTGCTCTTCCTGGGTGAAGGATGGGACCCTTCAGGGCAGCCTGCTGCTATTCAATCTCTCTCTTTCAGTGCAAGAAATGTTAACACACCAAACTCTAGACTGTGACAAGAGCTGCCAGGTAATGCTGTCACATAGCCTTTGAAGTCAGCCAAAAACACAGGGAGGGGGAAATTGCGCAACACTTTCACCAGCACCTTTGCATCCACAAGCAAAACGCAACAGACTCAAACAGAAGACTGAAGTTAAACAAAAAAGTTTCCTGTTTTTCATTGTCATTGCCCAGTGCAGGCACAGATACCTTGTAGAGGTCAGAAAGGCAGCAGTCACACAATTAACTGAAATCAACTAAAAAAAACCCCAAAAAACTAATCTGATCTGCCTCTGGGCTTGGCCTATTTACACAAGAAGAGGTGTTAGCTACATCTAGTGAAAATCATGACCAGAACTAGCATTTTCAGTCGCCCTCGCAAATGTAAAGCTCACTAGCAAATACAACAGTAGCACTGTCTGTCCCTCAATTATTGTCTGTCCAGAGGAAACCCTCGGGATACAACCTTTCAGGTACTAGAAGCTGATAAATGGAGACATCATGTGGTTACCCACATGGAAAACTCCCTCATGAGGCAACCTAATGGATGAAGCAGCAGCTTTTCACCCATAGCATAGGATCCAAGTTCAGTTTAACACTGGAAACAAGAACCTCACATTTTGTGAGACGTACAGGTAAAACCCATCATGAAGAGGTCATGCTTTAGAGGCAAATTCAGGCTCGAGGAGTGATCCTGTACCAGGATTTGATGCATAAACGTTAAGTTAGCTCCCTGTACGCTACTCTCCCCCCTCTCTAAGGCATAAGTTTTAAAAGTAACAAGCACATTGCACAAGTGTTCAGGGCACTTTTAAGTGACTGAGGAGTCACTCCTCCTGCTATTGATACAATTTGTCTCAGCAAAGAACTGCTCTGAAACAAAAATTTTTAAAACATCTTGTTGCATACTATACTTCAAATGTGCTCTACTTTTATTTTTCCTCTCTACAAAGGATTAGACATGCTAGAATTATGCAGCTTTAAGGAATGCAAGCTTAGGGAACTCTATTTTTTCTCGTTGCTAGCCGCAAAACCACTACCCCTGGACTTACTTACGAACTCTATTACAAAGCATTCATTTATTCATTCAGATCTTTTACAGTTTGGGGGGAATTCTTTCTGAAACATTATGGTTTTCTGGTTAGTACTGTGTTTCTTCCTGCCCTTTACTCACGCCAGCTGCACTTAAAACTGGACCTTAGTAAGTACACAAAAGCAAAAATGTAAAGATTACATTATTTTGTAAACAAGGTCACTGCATCTGCTGCATACATACTACTAAAATTGCCAAATTGCTTGGCAGAATGAAAACTAAGCAGCAGTAAAGCAGCTAATAGAGTGAACAAACCGGTTGCCATTGGCGTCTAAGTCGAGGTCATAACTGACAGACCTCCTCTTATCACACCTCGGTGGTATTCATGGATGAGGAAAGCAGCTTTAGGCCTTTTCAAATCCTCAGCTAGTAGCTCAGCATTAGAAGAAACAGTTGTGTTCACCTACAGCGGCTGCGGAGGCAGAAATGCCGTGTCGGAGCTCGCCGCTGCCAGCAGCTGGGTATCCTCAGAGTGCCCTCCACCAACTCTGCTGGATTCCAGCTCCCCAGCTTCCACAGACACCAGGAAGTACAAGACTCCTTATTCACATGTAAATACAAATTAAATAAACATTCTCTTTCAAAAATTTCACAATGTTTGTTTAGTTTTAAAAAAAATTCTCAACTCCTCCATTGTTTCTAATGCAAAGGGATAACCAGAGGAGAAAACAAATTGGTCTAAGACCCATGGTAACAGGCTGGTTTTCCTCACTAATTGCTGTTTCCGTATCTGCTGTGTCACTGCTGCTCCACCCCACAGGTGCCAACGTTCTTCCAAGCCTTCTTCTAGCCCTTGCAGTAAAACACGCACCAGTGTGCTTCTACCCAACACACACTCTCCTGCCCCACAAGCAACAGCCTTGCAGGGCAATTAAAAAACTAAGGCAAAGAATAAAAGCTGAGAGCTGAATGGAAGAAAAAGCAATAAATGAAAGACACAGAACAGGAAAAATAAAAGAAAATTAAGAGAGGGGAGGATATGAGTGGTGTAGAAGTTGTTCATATGAAGTTTTTAGGGGTCACTTAATGTCAGCATATGGCAGGGGACTGAAAAGCATGAACAGCAGTGTTCTAGGTTAATAGTTTCCTTAATATTCCCACAGGATTCTTTGCTAATCTAAACATAGCGCAGAGGAAAAAATAAGATCCAAGCAGATCATCATCAGGGGCAGGTTCAAGAATGAGTTCTTTCAGCCTTCCCCAGACTGCTTTCTCTCTTGGAGTGGAAAAATATCCAGAGTTCTTACGCAGTACTAATGCTGACACTCACATTTAAATTTGGAGCATACAATCCCAACAACACAGGGAGTCTGAAAACAAAAGAAGAGTTTTCAGTCACTTAGAAAAATATGGTTTGAGTTGAGTTATATTTGTCGAGTTATATTTGAGTTAATTTTTCAATGCCTACTACAAACAACTAGCAGAAACATCCTTCACTGCATGCTTGCCTTCAGTGTGAGAGTCTGATTTAGTTGTCATAAACCCTTTACTGTACTTAAGTAGTTTAGATTACTTCATACATTTAGCAGAAAGCCTATTCTTGAAGGCCTGAATCTTGAGTTTGTATTTGCATTACGCTATCTACCCTCCCTCACTACATGGAAGCTTACTTTGAGCTTTGTGAGGTCTCTTCAGGTAAAATCTGGTGTCAAAGAAGAGACTCTCAAGTGCAATTCTTTATTATCTGCATGTTGTACTTGTTTCCATCACTTACAGAAGGGAAATGACAGCTAAGCACAACAGGAAAAAACCTGAGCCATGAGCAGGAAACAGAATCTCTTGTTTTGACTACTAAGGTAAGGAAAGATAAATAGTGGAAAATTCCCTCATAGGGACCTTAACAGATGTGGATAATTCAACAATTCACCACTGTTTTTATACAGTCAAGCCACCTGTTAAGAGTAGCTTCACTATCTTACACAAAAAGAGTCAGATCAAGGAGGAAAACATGAATAGTTTTACTTGAGACTATATTTTAGCAGACTTAATTGGGGGGGTGTTCTTTGCTTTTCTAAGTACCATCAGAGCAGCAATCTGCAACTGTAGGACAATGAACAGGAGTTTGGAGGGAGAGAAGAGAGTGGTTATTTGCTTGTTTTTATGTGGGTTACCAGCTAAAGCAAAGCATGGAGTTGAGCAGAGGTTCCTATTAAAGGCTACAAGAGTGTCACTGTAAACAAGTCTCTTTCATCTAAATTCAGCAGAACATGTGGTGCTGGTACCAGCTTGATACAATTTTTAAGAAGCATCAACTGTTGAAGTCTGGTTTCTATTATTAATATATTTGATTATTTGTTTTTATTGTTAAGTTATTAAACTTTGAAACTGAAACCAAATCCCATGCACGTTTAACACAGAAGTGCAAAAAGCGTTTGTTGCCAATGACAGAACAACAGTGGTAGCATTTTTGCCAGGCTTCTGTTCCACATTTACTGTGTACTGCAACTATTAATATTTATGCAGCACATATTTCTACAACAGTTCTCACTACCATATATTGACCAGCTCTACAAAGCCCATCTATAGGCTATGCTGTTTCCAAACGCTTTCCTCTCCTTTTCACTGAAAATTCTTCCTTATCAGGTGTTCTGGCTGCAAGTAAAGTACTGGTGATGAAAATCAAATAGCCTTATACTCTACAAATGGAGTTTCCAACAGCCTCGTGTTAGCTCTGCTCAGCCACCAGGTATCACTAATGGTGCCAGCAACAAAATCCAAGGCTGCTTTGTGTTTATGTCTGACAAGACAGATAAAACATAATGTTTTTAAAGATGTTTAATAAAGTAGTTGAAAGATAACGATTACCCAGTCTCATCATTTGCACATGAAAGGTGGAGCGGAGAAGTTACAGTAATTTGTTGCCAGACTTCAGTGGAACAAACAGCTGCATTTTACTTATCTTCAGATATCAAAGGACTTGAGTGGGACAAAGATTACTTGGCTTGACAAGCATTCAAAGACCCCTCCAGCTCAAAAACAGAGATGTTTCTGAGGAAAATCATGAAAGGATTAAATTTAAGCCTAGCAGCAATTCCTATTACACCGGCATGAATTCTACCACCATCCCCTAATCTTGTCAAAGCTAAGACAAGATGCTTTGCCACCTTTTCAAGTACTGTGGTGTTGGACATTTGCAAAGGCCACAAGCAGACAAGTGTTTCCTCCTAAGAAGCAGAGGCTTCACAGCAGTGTTAAGACACTTTAAATCTGCTGTGCTCCTGCCCTTCCTGTGCTAGCTCCTCACTCAAATGACTAGTTTTCTGCCAAAGAGCTGGCTCAGAGATCAGCCACCCATACATGAGCAGATAAACTGACAACTTCAAGTTACCTTCTCTGCACCCTTTATTTTATTCCCTCAGTCTTATACAAGACCATTGTGAAAATCTGCACAGCTCAACCAAGACTAAGACCAGAAGCAGCCCAGTGTTCTCCCTCAACACATGCTGCAACCTGCTTTATTATTTAATGTATCAGATATCTTTAACAAGAACAGCAAAAAAAGTCACATCGTTCTTGTTTGGAAATAAATTTTGAGAAGGTGAAGTCGATGCTTGTGCTGTAAAATAAACAGGATGGTTACTGAAGAATCAAAAAGAAAATGTGAAAGACTTCAATTCTAACTTTTCCAACTGTGCCCACTCTAGAGGGCTGAGCAGACAGTTAAAGATTTTATGAAGCTGGAAATGGGTTTCATTTTAGTTGCTGCCTCAAAGCCAGTTTTTGTGTTTAACACACATGGTTATACAGCCAACCAGCACTCCTGGGGATTATCTGCTTAGAGTATGAAAGACAATAAAACAACCCACCATCAGTTTTTCTGTCAGACTTGGGCATGATTCCCATTAGCATATTTTTATTTTAAAACTCTGTGTGATTGCTATGATTTTATAACACAAGAAGGCTAAGCACAGATATTAGTACTTTGAGCAGAACAGAACTTTGCCAGGTAAATAACAAATTGCAGAGTTATGAACTACTTCTTAACATACTGAAATATGATGCATGGCACAGCAGTTTATATACATTAGCTGCTGCATGCAGTTGAGGAAAAACAGCATTTTCTAATCTTTAATTTAATGTAAATTAAAACAGGCCAAATCCAAAACCCAACCAGGTAAATGCACATTTTCCCTGTTGATTTTGGATCAACTTTAAGTGAGAAGTAATGGTAGGACAGCAGCTCTAAGCACTCAAGGAGAAAAGAAACAACTGGTGTTCAGTATTGGTTTACTGTTACAGTAATGGACTATTAAAATCCAACTACAAAAGATTAGATGCTTATAACAAGTTTTTGAAGGTAATACTTAATGGCTTTTTACTCACTATCAGTTTTCCAGACCCCAAAATGCAAGACAATACAGGTATCACAAGACAGCAGTCTTCTCCAGCTTCAGGCCACCTCAGTTAACAGCTGCAGTTCATTTGTGGCATTTACTAAATTATGGAAGGCCCTGTTCCAGTTAGCTGTAGAGTGTGGTTTAGGGTTATTTGCTGTTAGAATGTTTTTCCACTTCTTCAGGTTTTTTGCCTTTTACGTTCCTGCAAGAAGTGTGATATTTGACAAGGATATGTTGAAATATAGATTCAGCATCTGGCACTCCAGCATTTCACCTGTCTCCTACACTTACCATGAAACTATTTAAACATTGAGCAAGCTTTCAAATTAATTTTATTGAGGGAAAGATTGTGAATTTTATCTAGAATCTGCTTTAGGATTGACAAAGTGGCCCCACATTCATTAATTAAATTTTATGGAAGTTGCTTAGGAGCAACAGTAATACAACTGCTGATTCACAGGAGCAGCAGCTGTACTCACACAACAGCAACAAGCACAATCACAGTCCCTACTGACACCCTATGTCTTGTCAAGATTGTCTGAATATTTGAGTAAATTTTTTATTTCTCGAAACTCCAGCTCCTTCTCCTTGAGAATCATTCTGCTGAGGGACACATTTTCCATCAACATAACAGATTTACAGGAACAAAGCCACTTGCTGAAACTCAGGCAAAACAAACAGAGGCCCAAAACCTCAAACCACCATCAGGACACACCTCCAGTTGTGATGGGGACAAAATGAAAAGGCTTCCGAGAAGTATAGTTCATTTGACTGCAGTCTGTGGTCAAGACAAGGCCTGACAGGCTGCTCACCACATCTCTCATCTCCTTTACTACTTGAGCTGCAGCAGATTTTCTGTTACTGTCCATTACTATGGAAACCCTAAACAGTGGTAGGAAGTGAAGCTCAGGTCATCAGCAGCTTCCATCACTTCTCCCAGAATCAGAATCATTATTCTGGATTTACAGTGGTGTGCTCAGTTAGCATTAGAGCCAAATATCATTCCACTCCCTATGCTTGCTGTACTTCAGCATCTTGGTACTGGATATACCTCTTTTCCTTAGGGAAAAAAAAAAAAAAAGTGCTGCACAGAGTACTTACAAGGTTATCAGCATGTTCATTCTGCAACACTTCCCAAGTTTCTGAACTTCCCAGGTTAAACACACTGTAGCAGGTAACCCAAGCAAAAGACGATAGATCTTGAAATATCTGTTACCTGGTAGACCTCCACTTACATACTTATGCCCCAGTTGCAAAGTTCAAGGAGTCATTTCAGGCACATTTACAATGCAAAAGTCATTATAATTCTGCTATTTATTCCATTCTATTTAAGAGTCTCCAATACCCCCTGGCTTGAACACACACTCTGCCTCTGCAAGACAGGCATTAAAGCAAGATCTGATAACATCATTTCATTTAATTGTACAAGGAAAAATGTAATGCATTCACAGTATGTAATACCAACTCATTTCAGTTTTTCTGTTCTTTGTTTCTGCCTGAATTCATAGCTTACACTTAAACATTTTTGCAGTATTCAAAAGACTGTCTCAAGTGCTGTAGTTTAAATCAGACACAGAATAAATGAAGTCTTGAAAAAACAATGACAAACTGCATCATCAGCTAAGCCCCTCCTTTATGCAGGTCTTGGCTGCAGTACAAGAGTTCAGTTATTATGGAGCAACTCAAACACATCCATAATTCCTTGCATTGTTCTAAGGTCTCTGGGACATCCATTCCTTCCCCAGCAGCAGGCACCTTCCATAGAGTTCTGGATATGTCTGATATCAGTTAAAGCCAAGTGAGTAAATTCCTGGGCTCAAAGCATCAACCGATAAGTCACAACTGTGCTAATGAAGTCAAAAGAGCCACATCAGTTTACAACACAGGACACGACCCATACTGGCACCCTGGGAAAACAAGCCAAAGCAAAACCGATGTTTCTTTTTCTAGCCTGGTTCTCCAATTAGGATACATACTGTCAGCAGATGGATCACTATGAGCTATAAAACTTTGTCATAGCTGAGTTTACTCAAACATAACCTGAAAACGCCCCAGAGCCTTCAAGACTCCAAAAAGTATGAACAGTAATTGTTGCAAGCACACTGGGAATGGCAATTCAGGTCCTTAGTAAAAAGCCTGGCTAACAAGCATTGACATCTCCCGCCTGAGCAGCTAACTGCAATCCTGAAAAATCTAGGGCTCTGGAGACTTGAACAAAATGTAGGAAGCAGAATAAGGCATCCATCCAATACCTGGATACCAATCTGGCATGCGAGAGCCCAAACGGCATGCACAAGGCTTACCTCTAGGGACAAGCAAGGGATGTGCTTTCAAACTGAGAAAGTGCAAGACTAAGTTCAGATAAAAAACAACTAGGCAAACAAACAAACAAAAAGAATCAGACTAGCAAATTGTTGCTTGATTATAGTGCAAAAAGTTACCTGTTTTGCCACACTGGGAACAAATATTTAAGCTGTTTCAACATGACTGTATAATTCACTTGATGAGAGAAAGGATAACCCAGATATAAACTGGGAGAACAGATGACTAATCATGCAGTTGATAAACAGTTTGTTGTGACAGAAAAAGACCTGAACTTCAACTATCCAGTCTTTCCATGCCTGCACACTTTTGCTCAGTTCTCTCAAACCAAACCTACTCTACAACACTCAGAGAACAACCTTTGGCAGCCACCTCCCAGGACTTCTCCTACTGAAGGACAGTGATCCCTGACCCAAGAGGCTAGAGAGCCCATGCTCTGCAGTGTCCTTCAAAGTCACAGAAGAGGACTGACCTCATACTTGTATCCCTGTCAGCATCATTTCCTGACTCTGAAGTCAGAGTTCAGGGTATGAGCTGAAGCACTGCAGGCACACAAGATTCCCCTGGATGGCACAATGATTTCTTTGTGCTAGTCACCATGTTCTCTGGTGCAGGTCTCCAGCAGAAGGATCAGCATTGCTCCATCACCCCACTCTGAAGACAGGGAAAACTGCCGAGGTATGATGAAGCAAAAGAAGAAGAGACAAAAAAATATTTCAATAACTCCTCTTTAGAGTTGAGGGGAACGATTTCCAAAGGCTTCTTCTCAGAAAAGGAAATGCACATGATTGTTTAGGACTGTTCACAAGTATGAACCTCAAACATTAACCCCAGGAATCTCTTATTAAAGGTGTCATTAATCAAAGGGATGGGCCAGGATTTACTGTTCCTTTCAGCTTTATAGAAGGAGCGCACAAGAATGTGTGTTGGGAAGGCTTTCAAGCTTTGCCACATGTGAGGAGGCATGGGCCTGTCTTCCCTCTTGTATAAGCTTCCTTACTTGTCAGCAGGATTCTTTCCACTGTGCAACAGGTAATAGAAAAGCATTTTAAAATACTGAACTTTTCCATTAAGGTTACAAGTTATTAACCTCCACAACTAGTATACTTGTCCTACTGAAGAAGAGGGAGCATTTTTTTCTACCCACAGTCAACAGTTCTCTCTCATTTGCCTTTTTCTGTGGTCAGCATTTCAGTGGCAACCCCAAATCCCAACGCAAAGTCAGGGATACTCAGTGACTTCAGCAGTCTGCCCAAGCAGAGCCAGGACAGCTGCATTTGGAACAAGACTGATCCAGAGACACGAATAAACTCGAACTGATGCAGGCATGACAAAGTCATGAAAGCAATTTCTTATGACCTGACCCACCATCAACATTCACAAGCCCCAACAAGCATTACAGGAAGGTGACTTAATAGGAGGAGACTTAATAGGACTTGTCATCCACCTTCACCTTTTCTGCACAAGAAGGGAGAGCTAGCAACCAAAGTTCTCTCCCACAGATACTTCCACTCATCTGACAGACATACAAAGAAAATAAACTGCTCTAGACCCTTTTCTCCATTGCCTCCTTGAACACTTAGTTCCATGTAAAAGAAGCTGGCAGATAACGTTCTCTGAATGGCGAGGGCCACACAGCCCTGGATGTATCTGACAACACCAAATCGAACTACACACTGTACCAGCTCATACCAATGTACAGGTTGAAGCCTGCTCCTAAATCCTCATCAGTGCAAATGCCCCCACACAGCCGAGAGCCCAGACCAAAAAAAAGCTACATGACTGCTCAAAGTTTCAGATCAAGACTCTGCTATTGACAAGCCCTGTGCTATAAATCCCTACATGACTGAAAGAACTGTGGAGGTATGTTAACAGAGTGTTAGGTTCACCTGGCATTTAAGGAGCTCTGTGGCAAAGACACCCTGTTATAAAAACCAGTCTTCATCTGAGGCAACTGCCAAACATAGTCTTTAAGAAGGTGGTTTCAGATATCTGCAACAAGAGCTTGATGGCCATTTAAACCTGACATCATCCTGACATTTGGGAAATTCTGCCTTACATTTGCTTGATGATTCAAAACGGGAAAATTCAACACTCCTTAGAGTAAGGACAGAGAGTAGAATCATCATTTGTCTGTCTGCCAGGTCAGCATAGTCAAATAAGACCTAATTTGTGACAGAGGTTTGTTGGTTTTTTTTTTTTACCTACATATCTGTGCACATTCACACGCTATACAGGCATGAATCATTTGGGTATGACACTGACTTACCAAGATGGATAGATAAGATTTCTAAATGTGAAGTAGTAGTACAACACTAGGAACCCCTCCCTCCTCACGGTTCCCTCAAAAAAAATGGAGTGGTGCAGCTGACATGCTCAAGTGATGACACAGTATAAGCAGCACAAGGTACCTTCCCCTGGGAAAAGAAGTGGCTCATGGTGATTCTCAGCATGTTATCCTTCAAACACCTCACAGGTAACGATGCAGGCCCTCTGCCTGCCCTGAAGTCATGACATTCCTGCAAGTTGTAATGAAGTGCCTGAGAGGAGGAGCAAAAGGGCTCCTAGGTCCCTCTTACAGCATTTCAGCCGTTAAAAGGAGACCACAAATCCACTCTTCATCTTGCCCCAGCACACCTGAAGGCACCAAAATGAAATTGTACCTTACCTTGTCTTTGTATAAAAACCCTGAGCAGTGGATGAGCACTTGAAACAGCCTTGAAGAAGTTGTCATCATTGTTAATAGGGAGAAGGTCTCCATGCATGTCAGCATATCCAATCATCACTTCCAGGTTGGCTATATGATGAATGTGAAGAATTAGTTTGTAGAAGTCTTCAAACTTTCCTGGCTTGTAGCGATCCAGGGAGAACCTTCTGAACTCTGCCCCAAACTGCAAGAGAAAACAAAGAGAGCGTCTGCTGTCAAACATCAACACAGCCCAATGCTCCAGCTCGGCATTTGAACATAGTGTGCGTCACCTCTCTTTCTATGATCAATATAGTCACATATCGGTGCTTTCAAGTCTACAAATTACTTTTTAGGTCTTCACATTAGAATATAACCATGGCTACCAAGACACCACCCTAGCTGACAAGAAATATGCTGAAGAGGAAAGACCCATCACATCAGGAGAAATGCAGGAGCTGAATAAAGCAGCCCAATCTGCTCCCCATGTAACAACCAGTGCAACTGAGAAAAGGTGACAGGTGACAGTCATAGGTGACTGTGTTCCCAGAGGTCCAGAGGCACCCATTTGCTGACTTAACACACCCTCTAAAGAGGTGTGCTGGTTATTAGGGGCTCACATCAGGGATGTCACTGAGAGACTACCAAGCCTCATACAGTCAACTGACTGTTATCCATTGCTGTTGCTTCACACGGGCACCAGTGATACAGCCAGGAGCAGTCTGAGGAGTATCAAGAGGGACTACAGAGCCCTGGGAGCAGCCAAGAGGGAGTCTGGAGCACAGGTAGTTTTGTCATCAATCCTCCTGGTCAAAGGGAAGGGACTTGAAAGGGCCAGTCATATCTGGAGTATCAACAAATGGTTATGGGACTGGTGCCACAGCCAGGGGTTTGGCTGCATAGACCATGGGACTCGCCTTGAAAAACCTGGTCTACTGAGGGCTGATGGGGTCCATCTGTCAGAGAAGGAGAAGATCATCTTCAGTCATAGGCTTGCCAAGCTGATGAAGAGGGCTTTAAACTAAAGTTGCTGGGAGGCCAGGCAGAGGGAAGGAAGGGAACCTCAGTCCATCCCACTCCTACCAGTTTATTGCCAGTGGCAGCAACAGATGCCCAGAGCCTGGAGATGCATCACAGGTCAGCAGGAAAGCACCTGAAGAGCAGCACAAAGAAATTCCAGCCAGGAAGTCAGCTTCATCAGGAGCCCAACTCAAACACCTCTGTGCAAACACATGTAGCATGGGGAGTAAACAAGAAGAGTTAGAGACGTCCACATTCCTGCATGGCTGTTACTGGCATCATGGAGATGTGGCAGGATGGCTCCTGTGACTGAAGTGCTGGAATGGAAGGATATAGGCTCTTTAGGAGGGACAGGTAGGGAAAATGAAGTTGAGGGGGTCATCCTTTACATCAATGACCGACTGGAGTGCATGGATGAGGAGCTGACCAAGAGCTATGGGTCAGGATTAAAGGGAAGACAGAGAGAGTGACATTATAGTGTGGGTTTGCTACAGGCCATCCAACAAGGAAGATCAAGCAGACGAGGCACTCTATAAACAGACAGGAGCAGCCTTATGTCCACAAGCCCTGGTCCTCATGGGGGAAGGGATGCCATCCAGAAGGACCTTGACAGGCTTAAGAGGTGGGCCCATGCAAACCTCATGAAGTTCAACAAGGCCAAGTGCAAGGTCCTGCATCTGGGTCAGGGCAATTCCAAGCACAAATACAAGCTGAGTGGAGAATGGATTAAGAACAGACCTCAGGAGGAGGACTTCAGGGTGTTGGTTGACGAGAAGCTCAACATGACCCAGCAATGCACACCTGCAGGCCAGAAAGCCAACCATGTCCTGGGCTTCATCAAAAGAAGCGTGACCAGCAAGTTGAATGAGGCGAGTCTCCCCCTTCACTCTGCTCTGGTGAGGCCCCACCTGGAGTACTGTGTTCAGCTCTGGGGCACCAGACATAAGAAGAACATGGACCTGTTGGAGCAATTCCAGAGGAGGCCACAAAGATGATCAGAGGGCTGGAGAACATCTCTCATTAAGACAGGCTGAGAAAGTTGGGGTTGTTCAGCCCAAGGAAGAGAAGGCAACGGGGAGACCTTGTAGCCACCTTCCAGTACCTAAAGGGGGCCTACAGGAAGGGTGGAGAGAGACTTTTTACAAGGACATGTAGTGATAGGAGAAGGGGTAATGGCTTTAAACTGAAAGACAGTAGATTTACATTAGATATAAGGAAGAAATTATTCACCATGAGGGTTGTGAGGCACTGGAACAGGCTGCCCAGAGAAGCTGTGGATGCCCCATCCTTGGAAGCATTCAAGAACAGGCTGGATGAAGCTTTGAGCAACCTGGTCTAGTAGAAGACGTCCCTGCACATGGCAGGGGGGGTTGCCCTTTAAGGTCCCTTCCAATCCAAACCAATTCTATGATGATTCTAAGTGTGTCACCTTAATATTAAAAAAAATGCACTTTCTTTTAAGTTTTCATTAAATCCTCCAGAGGATAAATGCATTTGTAGGATTTAACTTCAAAGCTGCATCATTCATTATAATAATCTCAAGCATCTACAGAACCATTCTTCTCCAAAGCAGAAGTGTTCACTCTACTGCTTTAAAAAGAAGTTACTCAGCTATTCAAATAACCTTATAAAAATTCTTTGCATGTTTCCCATCAATACCACTGGGATTCCAACCACAAGACCTGTGAAGAAGTGTGGTATGTAAGCGCACAGCTTGTCATTAGGAAATACATTCACTCTACATGCCCCCTGAATTTCCTGGTACACATATAGAAGGAGGAAAATTCTTATTCTGAATTAGTTTTCATGGGTTTAATTTTTCTGTCACTCCACTGGTTTTTACTTTAAGTTTTACAGCCCAGTAAGTGGCTGTTTTAAAAAAAAGGAAAAAAAAGTGTGTGATTTGGTATAAGACAATTGAAGATGTTATAAATCCATTAAGTTACTTAAAGTAAGTCAAAATGATTGACGAAAAGATTTAAATGAACCTTATTTGCAATATTAGAAACCAAATATACTATTAAGAACTGGAGGAAAAAAATTAGATTCTCTAATCAAGGAAATGAAGAGTCAAAACCCAGGCTTCTGGTTAAGTAGATTAAATGATCTTTCTAGTATATTTAACTTCATAACTCAGATTTTGTAGTACTAGTAAACTACTGTTCATAAACTGAACCTTTAAATCATGGAAACTCATTCCTGAAAGCATGGAACCACATCCATAAATCCAAGAACAAAGGAGGCTCTGACTAGGATCTCATGGAAGTTCTCATTTGCAAAGCCAGTCAATACCAGAGCAAGAAACCAAAGATAAAAAAAAGAAAAAAAACAAAACAAACCAAACAAAAAACCCGAACAACTACCAATCAAACAAAGGGAGGAAAAAAAACCCAAAACACAACAACAGAACAGCTTGAGAATTTTTCGTAGACAAATTCTTCCTCAAAATGGAGAATGACATGCTTAGAAGTCCTCAGATGTTAACTTATACATGCAAGCCACTCTTTTGCTGAGACTAACAAAAGTATGAATCATCACCATAATCATCTTCAAGGAAAAAAAAAAAAAAAGGAAAGGAAACCAACCACCCTACTGGCTTTGGGTGCAATGACATTCACAAATTACTTCCATGGTTATGAAAATCCCACTCTTCAGCATCAAAGTCTAGTTGTGATCATCTGTAAGCTTGTTTGGTCAAATTATGCTGCTTGTTTGCAATATTAACTGCTAGTTCCTGTCCTGTTTGGATTTCAATTCAGAGTGCCCATCCAAATGCACAAGAACTGAACAAACCACAGCTGGTTCCAATGGAGGGAAAACAGTCCTCCTTTGTCCTCCATCCCCTGACCCTCTCCAGAAAAATCCAAGTGGCAACTTACTCCTATTGACACATTTCGAACTGGAAAAAAGCTTAAGTCTTTTTATTTGAAAAGTATCTTAAAGTTTTATTTTTCCTAGATTCAAACAAGAAGCAACCATCTTAAAGTGAAAAGTTTAACATCTACGTGATAAACAAACCAGGAAGGAACAAGATTTTTGTAGGCTTTCTTTAGGGCTGCATCTCCTGCTCCACACACCTGAACAGGAACACAGGTTTCTTCAGCCAAAACAGCACTGCACCAGGCCAGGGCACTTGGGTGCCAATCCCAGTAACCACTGGTTTACTGGACTGACAACTCGTTCAGGACCATTAGCACACAGGGTACTTGCAAGGAAGCAGACACTGTGGTCTCAGCCCAGCCAGTATGGCAACCACCCTACACAACTGCCCGGACATCTGCTGGGGGAGCCCATTGCTCCTGCTCTGCACAACAGAGGTGCCCTGGCACAAATGCTCCTGGTGCTGGGGCACGAAGGTCAGTAGGAAAGAGACATGGGAAAGGAGGGAGGAAAGAAGCAAGGATTGTTATTTACACCTTGGTGTGACCCACAGTTCAGCTTAAGCTGCCACATGAGAGGAGGACAAGTGAAAAGGCCAGGCCTCCCAGATGAACCCCCACAGGCTGTATCAGCAGAGTGTGAGGGGTGGGTAGCAACCCACATACGGGGATGAAACTGCAGACTTAGGGCACCGAGGTCTGATGTGAACACGGTATAGTCAAATGAACTCATTCACACATTCAGCCTCAGGAAAGCCCAAGAGACAATTTCCTTCACCCAGTAGCGGGACAATGATAAACAAAGGCCAGCAATTTTATTTATGCTTTTTGCATGGTGCAGTGCTTGAAGGCAAGAGAGCTGGAAGGCGATTCTGCAGAGCAGAAGAGAAGAGAAGAAAACCAGAGTCTCCTCAAGAGAAACTTAAGCAGATAATGCAGATAATGTTTTGTTGTTTAAATGTTAGTATTACTGTAGTAGTAGTTTAGCTGATTAACTCACCCTGTGCACATACACAGGCAGCAACCATTGTCAGCGGGTCTTTTCAGAAGAGGGGAAAAAAATGCTTCAGCAGTGACTGTTCATTCATCATCCCTAATGAGGCTGATAGGGAGTACTGCAGTAATAATAGCTTTTGCAGTACCACACAGCTTGGAGACTGGGTGCTCTGCATTGTATTCAGCCAGGATTTCAAGATAACATCCACAACGTATCCTCCAGAAACTACAAATTCCAAGGGCTTTGCACAGATAGCCAAGATGACTATCTGCTTTTCCAAGCTACAAAGTTCACCTTTAGTATATCGCTCCACAGAAAGAGACACATGGACTGGCGTCTGCCAGCAGAGTCTCTGCTGGAAGGATACTGTGATACACTGTTTGATAAACTAACAGTTTTAACAAGCAGATTAGTTTGTCATAATGAAGTAAATGATTCTGACCTATTTATCTAATACAAATACAGCATCTACTATTGCATAAGTCCTAGGACAGGATGATCCAAGGGAATTAAAAAATTTAGTCTGACAGACTAATTATGACTGAAAAAAAAATAGGAAAGACTGTACAGTTTGTTTCACAAAGAACAAGCTCTGTCCCAAGACCCTCTGAAGTATCAGCCATACTTGCTGTCTGCAGCTAGATGACAAAAAGCACCCTACGAAATGCTATACATCAAGCAGGAACCTTAAGCAAAAACAGATACCAAGAAAAACTGGCAAAAGAAAAAAAGTTTTCTGATAAAAGTTGTGCTAAGGAATTAGAAAGTCACAGCTAACTGACCAAAACTTGCACAGGCTGACAAAGAGCAATCAACTTTTTTTTTTTTTTTTTCTGCCTAGAGGGGAAGAAAGGTCAGAGGAGAGAACAGGATTTTGAGGTTTGTTTATTTGGAGGGCTGCTATTTTCTGAAATTAATTGGAAGAGTTATTTGCAAACAAAAGAGACCAACTTTTTTTTCTTTAAATTTTAAGTTTCCAAAAGTTTACCGAGTCAAAAATGAAGCCCTGTGTTTATGAGGTGCCATCCCTCTAGTTTATTGCTGGCTTTGAGTTCAGGCTATTGTAATAAGAAAACATCAAAGAGCAGCATTTAGCAATAAACATGAATTATGTTAGCCACCTACTTCTCCCATGAAGCCAATATCAGGAACAGAAAGAAAAACAAACACTTTCATCCTTGTATAGATTCTAGTTTCTGCTTACCTGCGAGATTTTAAAAATAGGGGAGACCTGATCAGGGCAGTCTTATCAGTGAGAGGAAGCAGAGGCCAAGAAAGAGGAGGAGGGAGGGCTGAAAGTAAATGGTTTTGTGCTGGCTGACTTCATATCTGGGACTTCAGAGCTCTGCTGTCACATTTGTGTTTGTGTTTCTCTGTTGCCTCTTCCTCCCCCAGCTCACTCAGCACTCTCTTGCTGTGCTCCCAGTCTCATAGCGGTTGTCACTAGTGACAAGATGCCACCAACCAAGCAGATGTTCTCTGCAACAAGTTCTCTCTTCTCCCCTTCAACCACCTGCCCCAAAGCACCTCTGCTTCATCTCAGTGATCAAGTTGATGGGAAATGTGGGATTTTGTATTCTGCTCAGTCCCCTACTTGCCTCTTGCTATTTCTTCCAAGAGAAAGTCACAAGAGCACGAGAGCCTCTTTTCTATTTGCCCTTCATAGGAACTCCATCACAGACAATTTCACTATCTTTCCCCCCCAACTTCTTCCTGATTGGCATCATACCATACTCCTACCCTTCACTCTTGTATTCTCTCCATTAATTCCCCCCCTAAAAATACAGCCGTGCTTTAATATCTTCAATTCTTAGAAGAGTTTCTCCCCCCAAAGAAACACAGCTGTTCCCCTGCTTTTCATGCTTCTTGGACAAAATGCTTCATGTTCCTGCTTTTCATTTGAAGAACAGTCTTTTGCAACCCCTCTAACCCTCTCCAACAGCTGGTGGGGCTCAGTTCATGGCAACACTTTTCTCTCTTCTTCATCTACTCAGAAGACAAATTCAGCTTCTTTCTCTGTCCCTGTCACTCTCAGATCAACTTCTGTTCATGAGCCATGCTTCCCATGCAATCTTTTACTGACCTCTTCAGATGCTCAGCTGCCAGCTCAAGGGTAACTGAATGCTGAGCTTACCATTCTCCCTGCTTCACCTACCTTCTTTCATTATTATTGGGCACAAGACCATTACACTGCCTTCCACCGCTTTAGCACAAATACAGCACAGGATGCATACATCCATGACATGTCACCATCAGCACGAGGGCAAAAGGAACACATTTGGCACCCTGCCCCCAGCAGGACAAAGGAGCGGTGGATCAGGAGGTCTGGACAACACTGCCAAGAGCAGACAAATCCATGAGCCCAGCTTCCTGCAGATAGGAAGCCCTGCACTAGTACAGGTCTGCAGCAAGAGCAAACCACTTTTTGAACATTCACTATGAGAGACATCTGCAGGGTTACCAGACACCTGTAGCCATTAAGGGCTCTGCCTGGTTGCAAACTTAAGACCCTTTCAGTTTCTACTAGAGGTTTCTCCATGAGCTCAGGGCCAACAACAGCTGCAGAGAAGTAATAATTTGATGTGCACACACACATGCACACACCTAGCCAGACCTGACAGGGGCCTGGGAACAGCTGTGCAGGGCGGAAGCAGGAGGGATGGCCCCAGGCTGGGTCGCCGTGGGGCTGGTGCACCACACCCTGCCCCAGACATTTCTGCCTCAATTAACTTCAGGAATTTCCAATGGGAACGGGACTACCTCTGTGCTGGGACATTTTGCCTTCACTTAGAGGGAGGGAATGTCTCCAAAGCTACATTTCATCTTTAACTTCTGGCCTGGATTGTAAAGGTAATTAGGGGCAGGCAATCAATCCTTGGAAGAGCATTTCTTGGTTGCTAAAAGCTCAGATTAAGTGCGTGCAAAGTCTCTCACAAAGGGAATGATAAAGCACTACTAAGAAAAGCACTATTAATTGCACCCCTGAAGAACTCCTTGGAGGTGGCTAGTCCTGCAGCCTGCCAGAGCCTCCACAGGTATTTTAACCTCACAAGGAAGACATTCCTTTCTGACTTGGCTGTAAACAACTTTCAAACTTTAAAGAACACCTCAGCAAATTAAAGGTTCATTGTTCAGAGTCCTTTAGGACTGTTTCAATGTGGCGAGACTAAAATTTACAAGATTACTCACATAAAATAGACTGGCTGAAGTTTTACGCAGATCTGGAATTCCCAAACTGCTAGGCTAAAAACAATTTCAAGAGTAAAACTGCTAACAATCAAGACACAATCAAGAACAGGAGAGTATGGAAGGTGCTGAAGTAGCAGCCTGAGCCTTCTGGTCAATGCAGTGTAGGGGATATTGATAGCCATCCAGTTAGCACAGCGAGCACCCAAGCCTGTAACAGCAGTATAATAATTTCAGGAACATAGTCAGATAAACTGCCATCTTTCAGTAACTACACTTTTTGGTTGGGTGAGTTTTTTTTGTTGTTATTACACAGGACCTAAGGCTATAACCCCAGCACCAGAGCATATCCTCCCCTCCATCCCATGCTCTGCGAAGGCAGGCAGCACAAAGCACATTTGCCAGCCTTCCCTATATCTCCTACAAGCATTATTGCTCACATAATGCCAGAGCACAGGTCAGAGAAGATAAGTTACACTGTGCTGGTGCTTATTGTAGCTGTCACTTCAACATAACTATCACAAAAATTACTTGTCTGTGCAACACCTTTTTGGCTGAAAAGTTTGGCCTCTCATCTGTGAAGGGGCAGCAGGTTTGCACAGGATCAGCTGTAGTAGCTCAGCTGCTGCATGGTAACTTGCTGTGGTCACTTTCTCTCAAGTTACCCAACCGTTTAAAGACAGTCTTAGATTTACTAGGTATGACCACTTCAGAAAGTCAACCTACTAAGAAAAGATTTCTAATAACAGAGGAACCAGGAGTTTAGTGCATGCTATTTAGCACACCAAAAAAAATACCTGTTGCCAGAACCTCAGCAAAAGGAAAACAGAAAGGAAAGGAACAGAGGTAAGATTTAAGAGATTAATGTTTGCAGTCTCTTTTTCTTGACACATTTTGCAACAATCCAGACCATCTCAAGTTGCTATTGCTGTGGCATACTGTCTTCATTTGAGAGGGGGAAGCACTGCGGTTTTCTGAGTCCGTGCCACATTTGGTTTGCATATAATTAAATATGTTTTGAAACTTAAAACCAGAAGTTAAATCAGCTGGTTACAGGGCTTTTCACTGCACTTAGTTTTATTTTAGGTATGACAAGTATGACCTTAACTTGGAAGAATCTAAAGTACTGCTTAAAAACTTAAAGCAGATAAAGTCTGTTTTAACATCCTGTAGGTTTTTAAAAAGTTATGCTTTTTGATCAATTTTGAAGTGTGCTACACATGGAAAACATTTCTTAAAACTTCAGAAGGCCTGTAAGGCTTCAGGCTTAGACCAAAATCAAAGTAGAAAATGCTGGAAAATACAATTTGTACACCTCTCTCATTTAGTTAACAGCAGAAAGAGAAGAACCAGACCTTTAAAATCTCTTTACAGGAGAACGGTAAAAGCAAGTTTTCTCTTACTGCTAGTTGCTACAGCTACAACACTGGCGGATGTTAAACTCTGTACCTTTCTAATACATAATGTGCATACGTATACCATAATACCTAAACAGTCATGCGTACTTAAAATACTGGTAAGGTGTCTGAGCAGTATCAGCAACTTTGGGAGGGGTAAGGGGGGGTGGGGAGTGGAACAGAGCATGTAAAAGGTTTAAAACAGCTATCTTAATGTAACAAGCACAAGTACACTCCTCCTGAGAAGCTGACACATGAGCAGGACAAACCACCCACAAGCTGTCTGGATATCACATCAATCTAGCAGCTGGGCAGGCCTGCTGAAGCCCAGACTTCTACACTTGTCCAGGACCAAAACAGATCATTTTATCTGCTAGTGACTTCATAAGAGCACAGCTGATCTTTTAAGACCATAACAGTATCCCGTCTATACTCTGGATACATCAAAGATGTTTTAAAATGTATTAAAAATCTATTTGCGGCATCCATCTGAACACCAGCATTTACTGGAACAAATTCAAAAGGGGATGGGAGAAGAGGAAAAAAATATGGTTATAGTCAAATGGATATATTTATCTTAGTGGGTTTGTTTATAGTAGCAGGATGTTAGTCACATTGTTAATTTGTAAATCAGTTTGTAATGTAAGAAAACATGACACTTAATAAGGCAGAAATGTCACAGTCAGCACCTGAGTCAGGTAGCTGCGTTTCTATAATCCTCAGCCACCATCAAAAGTTCCAGCAACAAAAAGGGTTGGGGTTTTTTGTGTGTGTGTGTTTTTGTTTGTTTGGGGGTTTTTGTTGTTTTTGCTTTAAAAGACTATTTTTCAAGGAACCACGAGTGCATTTACCTACTTTTGAAAACATGAAAATTAATTCTTACAGGTACATATAGCTTACAGGAAATAACATAGGAGTAGTAGAGAAATACTTTTCTGCTGCTTTTAAGCCAAAAACAAAACTGTCAGTTTCAAAGTGCAAAAAAACCCCACACTTTCACAAACAATTCAAAGGGCTACCTTTTAAATGCCTGAGGCAATCTTATACTTCTACTATTCTAGAATATCCAAGTGACTGTAAAAGAAATATACACTTGACCTGATAGCTACCCTCCCTCTTTGAAAAGCTATATGCTCAATTCAAGAAAAAAAAAATAATAAAAAAATCTCTTTTCACTCAGAGCAGGATGACAGAAGATTGGCTACATGGAGCTATAATTAAAGAGAAGTATCACCGTTAATAGAGGAATTTCTATTTTAAAAGTATTTCTTCTTCTGTACACTTACACTAATGGGGAAAGAGGCCTGAAACCTCTCTTGTAAAGCTTAGGAGAGAAAATGAAAAATAGGTTTGGGATCGCGTGGTCACAGGCAGGATGCTTAACAAAACAAACAGACAAAAAGCCCCACACATCGCATGCGCTGTGGCTGTTGGTAAAAGGGAGGAGAGAGAGAGAAAGTCATCTGGAAACCTTTTGCAGAGATAGAGGCAATTTCTTCAAAGGGGACAGATAATTCACTTGTCACCGGACGGGGGAAAAGAGTCACTGAGTACTAGACACATGAGAATACACAGTTGTTTTTGGCCAGCAAGATAATGTGTTTTCAGATACTGTCTAAAACGGCTGAAATATTAATCCTGAGCTATGCAGACAACACCTAGATAAGAACCAAGCTTCTAATGTATTCTATCATGAAAGATGGCAGAAGAGGGATAAGGTATAATTACAATTCTATTCATATTTTCCTACGATACGTGCCAATTTCTAAGCAGGTTTCTCTTTATTCTGCCACCTTTCTATCTAGCAATAAGCTTTTAAGTATTTTGATTATAAGGCCAGCTCCCAGGGGAGGACGCAGAGGAAGGGAGGAAGCACTGAGCCCAAAGGAAGAGGACTTCTTAAAGCAGATGACTATAGCGATTCCCATCACTGCCGCGTCTCAAAACAGAGGTGTGCTGATGCTGTCTTCTCCTTCTGCATTTGCTGCAGCGCAGTGATCCAAGAGGCTTCTGCAGCACCTTACAGATGCTCAGAGAAAAAATGAGCTGATGCACACCAAGAGGCTTTACACAGTGCCACAAAGCTCATCCTCCTGCAAAGACATGTAGCCAAAGAACACATCACTGCGAATGTTCCCCCCAGGTAGTCACAAGGCACTGAAATATCCACAGACACAAGCGTTGGAGGCTGAAGCATACTGCTGGTCCATGTTCCTAGTGGGGGTGATGGGTCAGGCTAGGTCCAGGGAAGGTCCAGGCTGGTTTAGATCAGCTGAAATCCAATCATCCCCAAAGCTCACACATCTACTGAACAAGGAAAGAATATCATGTGCAGGTTTTGACCCTTCAGCACAAGAAGGATGCTGAAAAGCTGGAGTGAGTTCAGACACCAAGAAGGACTCTACCAACACTCCTTCTTTCTCCTGCCCCACCCTTTTTTTTTAATAATCCTCTGGCCCACATCAGGAATCTTAAAACTTAAGGATACTTGGGGATTGCCAGTAAAGTGTCTTACCCAGTGTGGTACTGAGGATTTGACAAACTCTCCCCTTCCAATAATCAAGGGCACAAACCAATTTCCAACAACTTTATTTTGGAGAAAACAAAAGAAACTCAGGAAATACAGGAAAACGTTGGTCAGTTTTCACAGGAGCCACTTCTGAATCATGACTAATGCAGCACACCAGCTGGATGGTGGTTTATCCTTAAGGAAGGAACCACCTGGTTATCATAACAGAGGCAAGGCTATCAAAAACCCAATGGCTGCAGCCTATCACCCATTGGACTCCCCACAGCTATTTTTTTCCAGAGCTCCTTCACGCCCAACCCAATCTGCAGAGAAGGAGAAAAGCCATTTCACTTCGTTGTGTAAAAGCGGCACTCTGTCACACCCAGCTCCTTCGCTAAAAGGGATTCCACCTGCCCACGGCCTGCCTCGTCCCCAGCCTTTGAAAAGCCACCTGAGAATCCCTTGATCCCCGGCCAGCAGCATGCCCCGGCGCAGAGGCTGAGCTGCACCCACCTCCGCTCAACTGGCAGCCTGCGCTCTCAGGCGATAGCTGCAAAATCATGAGTTCTCAGACTCAACTTTCGAGTTCCCAGGCAGGTCCAGACAGGCCTCCTACTTACAAAACACAGGCAACTAAATGTTTAAAAGACTGACTGCATACGGCTACCAAAAGCAGCATTATTGAATCTTTTTGTTTCCCCAGTCTTAGATAGTTCACCCAATAAAAAATTTTTTAAAAAATTAAAAAAAGGTATTTTTAGATGATTGCAGCAGGACAACCCAGTGGTCCACAAGGACAAGACAAACAGCATCATAACCAGCCCTACAAGATTACCACGTTTTAACAAGAGGTATAAGGTCCCTTGCCAGGTATTACTGGCCAGAGCTTTTGACTGGATCTACTTCTAACCATTGAATGATAACCCTGTGAGAGGGAACCTATAAGCTTTACAAACAGAAGAAAACCATCTCTCAATGTTAGTACCACCCTCTGTTCACCAACAACCTGCAACAGCCTGCTACATAAACACTTTAGATGTTATTGTGCATAAGTCACCCTAACAGTATAACCCCACCAACACCAGGAAATTCAACAGCACGGCCTCCACCGACCCGACCCACGCTGCATGTTAATGGATCATCACTGGGTGTAGGCCGTCACCAGGATATTTTCTATTTAGCCTTTATTTTAAGGTTCCTTCCAATGCAGTACAGTTCTCTACAGTAACTTCTGGGACATCAGGAGTGAAAAACCTGAGTTCCAGAAGACTTCCAGTAAACCCCTCCCACCCGCAGAAGTTTATTTTTCATTCTCTCCAGAAGCTCATAGTCATTCGTACACTTACAACCACCGTACATCACCCTGTGCCTATGCAACTATGTAGGATTCACTTACAGGATTTCTGCAGCTTGTAAAGGAAGCTATGAGGTGTTCTTCACATGGTTGTTTTTTAATTGTTAATAGAACAAACTCAAACGATGGCAAATTTAATTAGAATAGAGAGAATGAACTTAGAAAGAAAAAAACAAGGTCAAGGTTTTAGTTTGAAGCTCATACAATGCACAGTGTTTAACTCAGTAACTAGAAAACAGGATCAGGATGGAGCATTTAGGGACCACAATTAGTGTTGTGCATGGGTTACAACTTAGAACCAGTGCAAACTGAACAAAAACTTCCCAGATATGGGAGCAGAGTGGAACTTTCCATGCCAGCGGAGACCCTTCAAGTGGTAACAGAAGGTTAGGAAATAAGGGCCTCAACCTACATCTCAGATGCCACATTTAGAAATGACTGGAGAGTCCCTTGGACATAAGGTAGTTCTCCCAGAGAAGGCATCCCACCATCCTCAGGTCTACGTGTTGCTCAAGGCTGTTTGATCTGAATGCAAACACTAACAGCAGAAAGGAGCAAAAATGGGGAGCATCAAGTGCAAAGCCCCAAAAACATTGTCTCCAATACCATCTAAACAGGAGATCAGGGCTGTGCACAATTCCAGGATGTGCTAATGTTACTCTGTACTCTTCTCAACCTATGCATTGCCTACACCTTTTCTGTTACATGTATATAAAACATGGGAGATTTCTCACTCTCCGTTTTGCTTAAATGCTCCTTATTTTTGCATACAGAGGTGGCAGGCAAGATTTAGATGTGCTGGTTCAACAAAGAGTGACCAGAACCTCTTTAAGACAGCTCAGCAAAACCAACCATAGACACAACCATATCATGTTAAGAAGCCGAGGTCCAGCATGCAGCTGTTTCTGCACAGCTCCTTTCCTAACAATACGAGCATGCAAAACCTGGCTGGCTTATGGCGGGTGCCGGCACCCCCAGGTAACACCTGGTAAAACAGACGCGGGTGGGTGAAGCTTCCCACAGGCCTGCCTCCGGCTTCTCCCACTCGAATCTCTAGCAGGATTTCGGCGCCACCAGCACCGGCCGGGGGGACCGGGCAGTTCTCCCTTCCAGCCCTCCGCTCCTCTTGCCCCACACCACGCCAGGAGACTCGACCCGCCACCCGGGAGCTGGCCGTAGCACCAGTACAGCGTGCTCCCGCGGCTGCGGGGGGCAGGAGCACCCGGGGGGCGGCACCGCCTCCCTCCGCGCTCCCACCGGCGTCCCCGGCCGGAGCCCCGGGCCTCCCGCCAGGCGACGCGACCGGCGCTTTCCGAGCTGCCCCAGAAAAGTTAGCGCCGAAGTCCCCGCGGCGAAACAAAAGATCGAGCGCGAGGCTCCCGGCGCCCGCCCGCTCCGGCCCCGTCGCCGCCCCGGGGGCGGGCGGGGAAGGGTCGCGCCGCCGCCGCCGCCACACGCCGGGCAGGGGCGGCTCGCCGGGGGCGAGGCTGGGAGCCGCGCCAGGAGCAGGGATCCCCGCCTCCCGCAGGCTGCCGCCAACCCGTCACCGCTCTCCGGGCTGCGGCTCAGGCACGGCTCCGGCACTACCGGGCGGGGAGGCGGCGGGGGACAGTGAGGGGTGCCGGGCGCGGGGGGGGCTCCATTCATTCTCGGGAGAGCCGCCGGGAGCGGGTCGGGCAGGGGCGCACCGGGCCGCCGCCGGTCGAGGCCGCGCCGCGCTCTCCTCACCTTACTCTTCACTTCCACCGCGCTGCACTCCAGATACCGCAGACTCTGAGATTTGTTGAAACTCCGGTTCATCTTCCCGGCCCCGCTGCCTTCACCCCCTCAGCCGCCGCCTCCCGCCCGCCGCGGGCCGCGCGCCCCCGGGACGCCCCCGCGAGCCGATCGCCCCGCGCGCGGCAGGCGGCACGCGGCGCCCCGCTAACCGCTCCGCCGCTCACGGGCACTTTGTCCCGGGCGCGCCAATGAGAGCGGCCGCTCCGCCGAGGCTCGCGCTCCGGCTCCCAGCAGCCGCGCGCCCGCGGCTCCCGGCGGGCGGGCGCCTGGGCCGACAGGCCACGCCCATGGGCACGCCCACCCTTGGGCCCGCCCCCGCCCGCCGGAGCCCCGCCCCTCGGCGGCCGCGGGGCTTCGGGTCCCACGCGTGTGCGCGGTACGGGGGCGGCTCGGAGACGCCCCGGCCGAGCTGCCGTGCCGCAGGAATTACTAGAGGAGTTGGCCCTGGTGCAATCCAGTCCGGTCGGTGCGGGACCGGCCGGCCCAGGGCAGGCGGCAGCCAGGGCTGGAGGAGCTACTCGGGCGCTGCTTTAAACCATTGCCCTGGAAGGCTGGTGGTGGTGCAGCTGCAAAATAAAATAGCTTTATACTGGGGTGGTGTTAGGCCTCTGGTGCTTCTTGGCAGGTGTGTGCACTTGCCTAGTTTTACAGTGGTCCCGCTGCCAAAGTCACTTAAGATACAGAAAGTACAGTAGAATCATAGAATAGTTTGGGTTAGAAAAGACCTTCAAAGCTCATCTAGTCCAACCCCCTGCCATGAGCAGGAACATCTTCAACTACGTCAGGTCGCTCAGAGCCCTGTCCAGCCTGGTCTTGAATGTCTCCAGGGATGGGGCATCTACCACCTGTCTGGGCAACCTGGGCCAGTGTTTCACCACCCTTACTGTAAAAAAATGTTTTCCTCACATCTAGCCTGAATCTCCCCTCTTTCTGTTTAAAACTGTTACCCCTTGTCCTATCACAACAGGCCCTGCTAAAAAGTCTGTCTCCATCTTCTAAGTACTGAAAAGCCACAATAACCTCCCCCAGAGCTTTCTCTTGTCCAGGATGAACAGTTCCAACTCTCTCAGCCTGTCTTCACAGGAGACGTGTTCCATCCTTCTGATCATCTTGGCGACCCTCCTCTGGAACCTCTCCAACAGGTCTGTGTCTTTCCTGTGCTGAGATCTCCAGAGCTGGATGCAGTACTCCAGGTGAGGTCTCAAAGTAGCTGCCAGATCATGATGTCCCCAAGACCCAACGTGCTCAGAGGTGCTTGCTATGTGCCACAGAGCACCACGTGAACTTTCCAGACAGCTCTGATTACTCGTAAAGAGCACTGGGATCTGGAAAGTGCTGCAAGTCATTAATTTGAGACCACAGACCATCAGCTTTGGGAGGAAAGTTTGCACTACTCCCTCCTTGGAATAAATCAGTGGACTGCTTCCCTCCGCTAGCAACTCTTAATAATTAGGTAGGTTATTCGTTTGAAAATCTCGAAGGAACTCATTTCTTTCCATCTTCTACCTTTATAGTTCTAACAGGCTTTTTCCCTTCAGTCAATTTCTTTTAGTCACTGAGAGTCTCTGACAATGGTATTTTTTCCTACACAGTCGTGATGTGAAGAAGCTGAGGACAAAGCGCAGACCTGTGAAACCAGTTTTCTACTGCCCAACATCTCTTAGGATTGTCTGCCCATCTAAAGAAGGAGCATAAAGTCCTGGCAGACACGATCACCCATTTCCCTTTCTCCAGACCCGCTGGGCGGGTGTCAATGGCAGTGGCGGGGAATAACCATGAATTTAGGGGCAAAAAAAGATGACTTGACTTTTTATGTGACTCCAAGTGGGAGGATCAAAGCATATGCCCCAGCTACAAACCAACTCCAGCTTACTGGAAAATGGACCTGAAATGAACCTTTGCATCATGTTCAGGGCTTGCACTGTTTTTGAGAGGCTTGCTGTAAATGAAACTGGAAAAATAAAGTATAGAGAGTTGAGAAAGGAAATGTTTGTATGAACTTGATCTTTCCCTCTTTTTATCTTAGCATGAGCAATGCAGCGGCTTTGCTTCCCTGCTGTGATGGGCTGAGGCCGAGCTGTGGAGATAGAGCATCCCTGGGGTGCTCAGGGGCTGAATATCCCTTTTGGGAAGTTTCCATTTAAAGACAGACCTTGAAATCCAACAGCTGGATCCATATGGCTTAGTGGTTCAATGTCTGGAGCAACAAGACCAGTTCACTGGAGTGAAGTTAATCAGTAGCTAAAGGACCAGTCTGGTCATGTAATCTCCAATGGGGGAAATACTGGTATTACTTGTGTCACCGGGAGCATTGGCAGGAACTTGAGGTGGGATATTATTCCAGCCCACCTGTCCTCCAGCTGACCCTTGGAAAGGGACCCTGCTGTTTGCTTTACCTCCTGGGTCATGAAAGAGCCATGGGAGTTCTCTTACCCATTGCAGGCACATGGTGACATGGTTGAATTCAGAATCACAGCCACAGAGAAGGAAAGATCTGTACTGATTTTTGTTTAAAATTTTTAGTTTGTTTATTTTTTTTCTCTAAGAAGAAATAGGTTCTCAACAGTTTGCAACTAATAAGCAATTTAATTTTAGCCTTAACTTTAAATTTGGTACTTCTTGTATTTGTGATGTTCATTTGAGAAGTACAGATTAAACTCATTTGTCTTTTTTGAATGTTATGCTTCCTTCAGGGAGTGCATATACTTCATTACCATCTCTTTTATATTAATAAAGAGTCTTCAAACTAATAATGCCTACCAAGCTATGCCTAACTGGAATGGGAATTCAATGAAAATGAACAAAAATTATGTATTTTTGGATGAGATAAATGCTGGTAAACCATGCTGGATTAGTAAAGAATAAATTTACATTTTTCAAAGCATAAGACAGGAGTTGATTTACCAGCAGGGCTAAGGGGACTTCCATGCTCCCTTCCCTATCAGCACCAGCCATTGAAGATCCTGTTCATATTTCTGCCACCACATGAATACACAATCCTCTTCTTCTCATCTACCCTGTCTTTGAAGCTAATAGGTGCACTGAGGACACAAATTACTGTATTTGGGGAGTGAAGCTAATTTTGTTTCCATTTCTTCCATCCTACAAGAATTTAGAAGTGGTAGATCACTGCCTCTCCTTTAATTTTTTTGTTTTTATTTGTCATAAGAAGAACTGCTTTTCTGATGTTCCATTCCTGGCCACTTTTTCAACCTTGCATTAAGCACTTATTTCAGTAAACAAGGTGAATGCAGTAATATGAATAAATATGCTCTTTATGCCTTCGAAGAGGCTATTGTTATCAAAAGTTATTTTCAAACAATGTCAACAAAATTTGGTTTCTGCTGCTTTTTCTCAGTTGATCTGTTTGCCTCTTTAAAAAACTATATTGGTAAACCTGAAAAAGATATTTATTTCAATTATTTTTGTTCAGGTTTTAATATATGTTGACATGATTTCAAGCATAACGATGAACACATTTTTAAAATAAAATGTTTTACTTACAATAAATCCAATTTGAGTTAAATATACATTATTTTGTAAATTAATATAAATAATTTTTAGCCACCCTGATCTGGGGAATGACCTGTTTCTGAATATCATTGGTTAGGCTAAAAATTGCATGGGTAGAGGGTCACAGTATGAAAAAGTAGCTGTATTCTTAAATCAGTACAAATAGAATCATAGAATCATAGGATCATTTCAGTTGGAAAAGGCCCTCAGGATCATCAAGTCCAACCATAACCTAACTCTAGCACTAAACCATGTCCCTAAGAACCTCGTCTAAACATCTTTTAAACCCCTCCAGGGATGGTGACTCCACCACTTCCCTGGGCAGCCTGTTCCAATGCCTGACAACCCTTTCTGTGAAGAATTTTTTCCTCATATCCAACATGAACCTTCCCTGGCACAACTTGAGGCCATTTCCTCTCATCCTATCACTTGCTACTTGGGAGAAGAGACCAACCCCCTCCATGCTACAAGCTCCTTTCAGGTAAATACAGTAATATTATATAAGTGTTTATGAAATAATATATTATATTACTTATTAATATTTAATAATTTATTAAAAGTGAATGGTTCGCAGTCAAGCTTCACTGCAATCCAGTTCAGTCCGTTTTTGTAAATTCACAGTTTTGGGGTTTTTTTTTGGTGGGTGTGGGGGTTTTTTTTATTATTTGTTTTGGGGTTTGGTTTTGTTTTTCTTTTTTTTTTCCCATTTCCAGATTACTTGCAGTTTTAACCCCTTTCCTCCAGAGAAGAGCTGAAGCACAATTAAGACAGTGTGAGAAAACTCCTTCTTCTCTTGCCTCTTCCCCCTATGCCCGCACTGTGCTGTAATGAGCAGTGGCTTCAGCTCCATGTACCAGCAGGAACTAAAACACCGCGTGTGCTCCCAGGCCATCCCAGCTCCAGGCTGCACCAGGCGCTGCAGCTCCTACCAGCTGTTTTCCTCCTCAAACTCGGTTGCAAAGATGGTTTTAATTTAGCTGCTTTTGCTCAGGCACCTTTCAAGGATTCTTTTTTTTCTCAATGCTTGCCAAGGGCACCGCATTCCGTTGACAATTTCTATAAATCTTCATCTGTTTTAGTAATCCATAGTTAGTTTACCCTGTTTCTGACCTGCAGAGCTTTTAAATCACGGCTTCTTCCCAGGTGCCCATCTCTCAGCCCTTGCTTGCAGCCTTGACCCCAGATGCATCCAGAGCACCCGGGCACATTTGCTCTCACCCAGCCATGTAGCCCCTTCCTGCGTGCAGCACTGTATCAAATACCCTCATTTCTTGCCCTAAACTGGGCAGGGATGCCACAACCCTGGGATCCTGACAGGCCATTAAAAAAAAAAATCAGATACTCCTGCTTTCAGAACTTTTTATTTATCAGATCAATGAAAGGTGCTGCAATGTGTGATTGACTCACACTCCTGCAATGCTCTTTTTCAGCATACAGGGGGCTTCTCTCTGACTGGCTGCATGCCTTATTAGTATTAACAAGTCGTCAGCATACTCTGAGAGGTGAAAAAATACCCCAGACTCACATACAAGGATTTATTTTTCTCCTTTCCCCCCCCTGTGCTGAATTTGCAAGAGTTATGAATAGTAAGTCCTAAGGGCTTGGGGGAGCTGCTGCAATGACAGGCTGGTTTTGATTTCTTGAAATGTAAACCAAAGTGAAGCATAGGACAAGGGAGAGAAGAGTGGGGATGACAACTATTGTTTTGCTTGTAGCGAGCAGCGTTCCTGCCACAGTGAGGATGGTTTCTACTTCATCAGCTGTGGAGGACAATGCCAGGGAACATTGGCTGCCCCAGTGAAGGAGCCTACCTAGAGGGGAGCAGGATGAATAATGCCACCAGCCACAGCAGTAATGGATGCTCCAGGACAGAAGACCAGCTGCTTCAGTGGTTTTCCATTGCCCCGTCCCTCATGGTGGTGAAATGTCTCCTTTTTCTTTCCTCTTAAGAGCTTTCGCCTTCAGGCCTTCAACAGATGCATGTGCATTTAATAGCAAAAAGAGCGAAGAGGGGCGGGTGTTTTTTGTCAAGGGGTGGGGAAATCCGATGCTTCTTTTCTACCAGATGGTGAAGTATCGAGGAAACCTCTTGCATGACTTCACTACAAAATACTTCGAGAAGAGAGACCAAAGCTGTAGCTGAGGGAACGGGACCTGCTGAGTTGCACTGCAGAGCTCATGAACAAGCAGGGAGCAAACAGGCGTTTGCTCTCGCAGCTCCCAGAATTTCTCCAGAGAACTGCTCCATGCTATTGACACCCTTTCTCTTTTTTGTTTCTGCAGAATTCTGCTCCCCTCCCCATCACTGGGCTTTGCCATCACTGCTTGGTGGCTGGCCGTGCCCCCAGAGGTCTCAGGATGGTGTTCATGACGGCTCTGCCCAAAAGCAAGTGGAAAAGTCACACTCACCTTCCCGCTTCAAACAGGCATGTATGCTCAAAAAGTCCAGACGTATCACAGTATCACAGTATCACAGTATCACAGTATGTTTGGGATTGGAAGGGACTTCAAAAGATCATCTAGTCCAATCCCCCTGCCGGAGCAGGAACACCTAGGTGAGGTCGCATAGGAACATGTCCAGGTGGGTTTTGAATGTCTCCAGAGAAGGAGACTCCACAACCCCCCTGGGCAGCCTGTTCCAGTGCTCTGGCACCCTCACTGAGAAGAAGTTTTTTCTCAAATTTAAGTGGAAAAAGACGTAGCACTGGGAGTGGGAACTTGGCCTCAAAAGGGTGCCAGGAGCACTGTATTTTAGAGCTCAGTTTTCTTCTGTTTTTGAAACAACACCGGGAAGGGAGCAGCATGAATGCTGTCGATGTGCCGCAGGGAGCAGGTAGAGCTCCCCAGACTGTCCGCACGCAGGTGCTCTGGCTTCAGCGAGTCAGATACGTGCTCTTGGTGACGTATTGACACATGTCAGCGTGCAAATAATTCAGGAACCAAAGCTGCTGGGATGCCACAATCCCAGCAGCCAAACTCTGAGCACCACCAGCAAGTGGGTTGTCAGACTGATTATTCTCTTTCCAAATTACACCGAAATTGGAGTTAAAAGTGACAGTGCTTTACAAGGATGGCGAAAGTGAGTTCACTTTGCAGAGTTGAGTTTGGGGGTGGGAGGAGGGAGGAGAGAAGATTGTGGTCCTTGTTCTGTCTTCAAAGTATGCTCTGGCTGTATCAATTGCCAGGATAAGTTATTTCCCACAAAAATATTCAAACTATATTTGTTCTGCCCATGTATTTGTTAAATTTTATTATTTTTTATCCCTTTCAATTGCTTCAATTCTTGGTTTTCCTTTCCTAACTCAGGAAAAAAATATGAAAAAGCAATATTAACTCCCAGATGTCATTAATTTCAGCAGAAGAATAGATCTTATCCTCCACAAGTTGTCCAGAATCAAGCCCTTCTCCTTCCATGTGGGGTAAAATTGTTGTTTACAATGTGATTTCTTGCCATGGAACATTGGAATCAACACAAAATTTATGTGTGGTAGCTCATAAAAATCACATAGAACAGCAAGATTTCAGCATCCACTGTGAGCTTTTATAGCTTGATAGTACGTTTAACAAAAACTACTTAAAAAAAAAAAAAGAATAGAAATTGAGAAAGCAGAGGTTTGGCAAAGAAGGTGATTTCGGTGGTTGGTAGTATGGGTTTGGGACATTCAATGGCTGTTCAAGAACCACTGAGGTAATTTTTAGAAAGCTCTTTAAGTCTCTAGATGAAAGCTGTTGTGCAGATAGCAGCTACTTACGATGTTAGAATGATGAATGGAAATACTTTTAGAATATAATTGATTTAAAGGCAGCACTGCTGATCACAGGCCTGGGAATGTCTGCCCAGTTCTCTTCCCTGGAGAGAAAGCTGTGCTTCACTTTGTCCATTTAATTGTTGGTCCTACATCTGCAATAAATTGAAGCATAATTGTAAGTTGGCAAGTGCAGGATACATCTTCTAAATAGTCCAGTACTATCAAATAATTTATGCAGTTGGCATTATCTTCCCAAGCACCTTTTGTGTGTGAAGCTATTGAAGCATGCACTATGACACTGCAGTAGTTCTTCTGCAGTAGCTACCAAATTTTCTAATGGAGTTAAGCTGACCACATCTTCCTTAAATTAATAAATTGAAAGAAAAGTAGTACTGTTAATTTTCAGAGTTAATGTCTATACAAGAAAGCTGCTATCATGAAGGTACAATCATGCCTTCCTTCTGCTTATGGCCCAACTGCTTATCCAACTCGCTTAGTGAACAGAGAAACCTGCCTGTGGCACCCGTCTGCAATTCTTAATCACAAATAGGGTTTAATCTCTTCTGTGTAACCATTTAACTCATATGAATGCCATTGGCGATCTTTATTAGCCCTGGCAGCTGAAGCATGGGGTTTGGTAGCAAAGTAGGAGAATATGACTTTTGCCTAGCCTAACTCAGTCCCTTGCCAAAAACACAGAGAGGTTTTTAGGCTGGCATGGGATGCAATTAACTGGAAGAAGCAACTAGAATCTTAATGAAAGTATAATTTATTAAGAACTTCCACTTTGGAAGTGACTAAAGGTCACTTTAAATAAATTAACTAAATACTCCTGACTTTCAGCTTTAAGCAATTTGTAAGGTACTGTGTCTAGCTATTAAGTTAAGCACTCTCAGAAGTAGTGGTTAGTGGTGTCACCTGCTAATAAGAGAAAAAAATAAGGAACTGTCTTAGCCATGTGAGTTGTACAACATACGATTCTTGACTATTTGCTTACTGACTTGAATCCCTAAAAAATGTAACACACTGCAGCTGAAAGCTTCTTAGCTGAAAAAAAAAAAAGGTCAGATGACTTTCTAAGTCTGCTCTTTGCAAGGCTGGAGTTTTTTTTGGCAGATCTGCTAGACCAGTGGCAGTGTTAAGATAAAGATAGATTCAAAGATGTAATTCCTGATTAATAGTAATAATTTTAAAAAAGATTAGAGGGAAAGGTCACATATATTCACATAGCAAAATCCATCCAATGTTTGCCAAACCCCTGCACATAGCTGTGCCAGGTTGAAATCACCTGATCTTGTCAGGATTACCGAAGAAAACTCCTGTATGGAAAGACATTGTGAAGCTCTTAATTGTCTGGGACTGGACATAATCTCTTGCTTACCCACCTGATTTGCAGAGAGATTTGCCAAGAAGCGGCTTACTACATTTGGGATGTCTTTCAACATGCCTTTGTGCCTTGCAAACACTAAAGTTTTAAATGGTTTGTGCACAATCAATCCTTTCCAGAGCTTCCAGCAAGGGCAAACAGTCTCATGTGAGGCTGGAAGGAGTCCTTCAAAGCAGCTGTTCAGAAATACATGAAGCATGAGGCACATTATATCTCTTCCCACAGGCTGAGGGCCAGATGTTCAGTGGGTGTAAAGCAGCAGAGCCTCAGTGTGACTTTTTTGGGAGGGCCACAGTGGTTCATATCAGCCAAGAATCTGGCCTTAAGTGTTTCAGCCAAGAGACTCCTCCTGACCTCTGCGGCTGAAGGACCCAGTTTTGTGATCTCTGGTCTAACCTCCATCCCACACTGACAACCTCCGTGAGGTGTGAAGGGATGAGAAGTGTTGAGGATTACTGGCTCAAGGTGCTGAAAGGAGGAATCTCTCAGAAGATTCCTGACACTCTTTCTTCAGGCCAATTTGCTGAAGTCATCACAGGTTTTCAGTTGTGGTGCATTTACATATTTTCCTGCCTGTGTTTCTGCTGCTAGCAATGTACGTAGGTTCTTTATCTGTGTTTTCTCCCAAAGCAAGTTCACTTTTGCACTCTCTTAACTTCAGGAAATGAGAATATTTCTATGCAAGGGTGATGTTTCTGTACCTTTTTTCGGTTCCTTCATAACTTGCGCCTTCCTGAAGCATGAACGAGGATTACTCGTGGGAGTATGGATTTCAGAATCAGGCCTTTTGGCCATTTTGATAGTGACATGGGAGGAAAAACTGTTTCCCAGAACCAAACAATTTTATTGCATTCCAGGATCATGTGTAAAACAGGGATCCATCTGTTCAACAGCATTGCCGTTAAGTATGGTTCTGCCTGTAGCTCACCAGTATAAGCGGTTAAACAAAGGAGCCTCAGTTTTCAATGACAAGGTTGTCTTCAAAATACAAGACACCAGTAAAAAGGGCTTCATAATAATTTGCACATTTGTCAATGTGTATTTTCTTAAATACTCTTTTGAGTGGTAAGGCCTCTGCAGAGTTATATAGTGCTACAGCAGTCACTCCTAAATTGAGCCTTCTCTGAGATCAGTTTTGCCAATTCCTCTAAATCTGCAATAATGAATAAATAATAAAAACATTAACCTCAAAACTGATGGATTAAAATTGGGCTGAAATAGACTTATTTTTCCTCTGACAGCTTGAAGAGTTTTGTACAAAGGGTGCTTGAATGCAGCACTCTAGGTTTAGGCCAGTTTATCACAGTGATTCTGCAATAAAATGATTATTAAATAAAAGAGAGACAATTTAACTTATGAGAGTCATCTAACTATGGGCTAGTGCCTGGGATTTTTATCATCACCATGAACATCAGCAAGTTTTGCTTAGCAAGTACAATGAAGGCCTTCTGGAATCTCTAGGTAAGGGTTTTATAGTTGCTTAATTCTGCAGATCTCAGTTTCTAAGGGTCTGCTTTGAGTAACCTTAAAATTTTTTTAATGATCTCTCCATCTGAATACTTGAGACTCTTCTAACATCTCTGGAAAGCCTAGATTTTCATTCTTGTGCTTTTCCTTTCAGAAACTGATGAGAAAGAATAAAATGCCATTTCAGGGGCTGCTTGCCTGTGGAAAGTGATCACTGGCTGGCTGGGAAGTCAGCCTTGCCAGTGCACGTGTTTTGCCTGCAGGCAGGCAGTGATGCCCACAAAGCCCCGTTTGCCCCAGCTGCCTTGTGTCCAGCCCTTTCCCTGCGGCTAGAGGAGCAAGGGGATATTTGTGTGGCTCTCCAAGGACCCAGCTTCTGGATAGTGGCAAGAAGGCTGGAAGGGAGATGTCTCCTGAGATAGGGTCTGAAGTTGTTTTTTCCTTTCCTATGAAGGTTCAGAGGCAGGGCAGGTTATCTAGGGAGCCTCATTCTACCGTTTCCTGCCTGAAGTTCTCCTGGGCACCTCATGTGTCCCAGCACAGCTCTGCAGCCATGCCAGCTCTTTCCTGCGTTTTTTCTATACACGTAGCTCTAGGATGGTTATCAGCTCTAGGATGGTTGTCTGGAGGTTGTCAGCAGCTTCCTTGATATCCTATGATGTCTGGGATCTACCACAATGAGTGGCCTGTAGGGCACAAGGGAGACGGGTCTGACTTTCCTTGGGTTCATCCATAGCTGTAAGCATCATGAGGGCCAAGTGATGGGCAACAACAGAGAGATACAACTCCTGGGCAATTAAGAGTCATCCTTCGCCTGATTAATGACTCATATAGGTATGGGTGCCTTTGGGAATGCATCTATGGCAAGGCCATGGCTGGCTCTCTGGTTTTTGAAAGGGGGCAGCCCAGGCTGGAGGTGCTTCCAGAGCACCGAGGTAGGGAGAAGTAATGAATGTTGAAACTCTTCATGATTTTCTTCACTGTAAGAAAACTTAGGATTTTGCAGGGGCAGGGTACAGGAACCATTAATTTTATCAGCAACAGGTCAAAATGTGTTGATCTTCTGGCAGGTAGGAAGGTACCTAGCAGCTGAAGAGGAGAGGCCAGGGGAGGGCTTGGGCTTCAGAACCAAGTAGCACATATAAACTGGTCCCTCAGCTTCTTCATTTGTAAATCAGAATGAAAAAAAGAATAGATGTATCTCTGCATCACAGGATGAGCATGAGGCTTAATTAACTTGTGTTTATGACACCCTGCCATAAAGGTGTTAAGATAATTAGAAACTTCATTCTTACATCTGTTCAGGCCTACTCCGGTGGGGCCACAACCCATGATTAAGATTTCTAGTAGATGTCACAATGCAAATGGTGACAACTAGTAAGCGGGAGTACAGTAACGAGGAGCACGAGCGTCACTTCTCCCTCTAAGAACAGGAACACTCAAGTCACTGCTGCTGTCCACACACTCTCATGTTGGGTAAGGTCCCTTTGAGGGACCTGACCCTGCACCTTGGTGACACTTGGCTCCATGTCCAGGGGGAAAGGGAATCTATACTGAAACGTGTTTTTTGTAATAAGCATCTAGCCTCTAAAAGCAGGCTAATCCGTTCCATGCCTTCTACCCTCACTGCAGGCAACTGCAGAGAGAGGCACTTGCCATTGGAAAGGGTGTTTTATTGATGCCGTTAAGGAGCGGAGTGACATCATTTGAATTTTTTGGAACAATGGCCTTTTTCCCACAACTGCCTTGGCTTCTGTTCCTGTTGCGCTGGCGCCACGCGACTGGCCGGGATCTGACGTTACTGGTGATGCTGGGTGCCAGGAGAAAAGCAGTCTCTGAGGAGTGGGTGATCGAGAGGAGTCAGAAAACGCTGACAGGCCCTGGTTAGTTTTTTTGTGTGTTACAGGGAGTGATGGCATTTGGTTTTGTCCTGCTCTGTATTTCAAACTTGTAATTTGTTAGGAAAATGCCTGCCTACAGAGCATGGATCCAGCTTATTGGTATTGAAGGTGCTGGAGGTAGAGACACACATGGACTGGAGGGAGCCAAACTCGAGTACTCCAGGCAAGGCCTGGAAGCTCATTGGACTGGAGTCAGGTACTGATGAGCTCAGGACACACTACAGGATGGAAATAAAACAGGATCCTATAAATAATTACTTCCCTCATCACTTTCTTTCCTCTCCAGAGCAGGTCAATTCTTTTCATTAAGGTGAATCTTGGTTCTCCTGCTCTTCCCCTGCTGCTTCCCTAAAGTTCTTCAGGTTCCTTTGTTTCATCTTATTCTTCCCTCTCAGCCCAGCCTGATGCTTCTTTCTTCTGGTGCAACTTGGAGATGTTTCCTATCAAGCCTGAGGTTCCTGCTGTTCATAGGAGTGAGTGATGGCCTTCCTACCCCGTTTGGGTGTCTGGACCCAGCATGACCTGCAGGAGGTAAGTGTGCCTAACCTGGGGAGGGTTTTCACAGGCTAAGGGTTTGGAAAAAATTAGATGCATGTCAGTGGTGATGCTAGATGTCTCCTACTCAACAAAACACTGTGCAAATATCTTCTATGTGAATACAATCTTTTTCTCAAATCCTGCTAACATTAGTAATTTTCAAATGAAAGATCACACAATTTACTTCTTTTAAGTATGGATAAGAGGTACATTCCCTAGCCTGTTCCTTGGCAGTGGTGGAGCTGTTTTGCCTGAGACAAACAATACAAAATAATCCCAGACAACCCCCTCCAAACCACAAAAATCCCGAACCAAAATCAACTCCCGACAAGACTAAACTAGCCTGAAGTAGGCACTCAGGGAAGATTTCAGCTCACCCACTTTTGGCTGTGCCATAAGAAAGAGAAGGCAGGATCTTGTGCCAGGAAACACCAAGCAACTTGAATGTGAGGCAGGCTGCCTGTCTTGCCCGCTGTGGCTGACCTGGACACTCAACACCCCATCTCGGCTGTGTTGGCTCGTGAAGCAGGTAGTCTCTATTAGGAATTCCTGCTGGCAAGCTCACACCTGAAAAGCAGCTCCAGCAACTTTTTTTTATTATTATTTTTTTTTTTAATGCAAAGCAGTATGAAGTATGTGAAGCAGTAAGGACTACATGAGGCCGCTTGGGTAATCATTGTGCAGAGACATAGTACCTGCTTTCTAAAACAACAGTCTCCTGGGACATTGATTCACTGCTAGTTGAAAAGATAAATTGACTCTTGGGTTTATTAGGAAATGAAGGCTAAAGCTTCAGCAATGCTATTATAGAAACCCACACTGAGCATCTCTCTTGAATACCTGGTGTGTGGTTCTCGTCCCGTCTCTCAAAGATGGCATAGCAGAATTTGAAAAAGTGCTGAAAGGGCCAACGAAGCTGGCTGGATGTGTGATACAGCTTCTCTACTGCAGAATATGACCTAAAGCTCCACAGTCTGGAAGGAAAGAGGACTGAGAGGAGAAACTGGAGAGGTTCTAAAATCATTAAGTGAATGAAAAAGGTAAATAAGGAGTAATTAATGACACTGTGTAATAACACAAGGATTAGAAAGCTTCAGGTAGAGTTATCAGATAGCAAGTTTAAAGCACAGAAGAGAAAGTATTTTTCTCCCATAGCACACCATTAAACAGTGGGATGCCGTAGAATCCTGCGAAGGCTAAAAGACTGGATTAGTTCAAAAACAATTCAACTCATGGAAGAAAGGCTATCAAGGCTAATAAACACAGAGCTTCAGATACATTCTTTGACTAGAAACCTCTGTGCTGCCAGCTGCTAGAAGCCAGAAGAGCACACCAGGAGAAGCAATACCATATGTTCGGTCTAGTCTTTGATTTTTTTTTCTGTTTGTTTGTTCTTTTTCTTTTAACTCCTAACCTTTCTCAGAAACTAAAGGCTGAGTGACATTACATATGTGGTTGTTCTTCTACTAACAGTGCAGCAACTGTGGAAATGCACCGTCTATCATTTGAGGCAACTGGGAAAGCAATGTGGCCAAGATGAGGTTCTCTGGGCTGGAAGTTCATGAACACAACACCAGCAGAGCTACATCAGGGATCAATTTTTACTGTTCATTTTCAACAGCAAATAACTGCTTGGAACACTAGTCCTTTCCAGCTAGGTTTGGTGGATTGTACTTTCTTAGAAAGTTTGCAGTCTATAAAATAGCCATAAGAATGACAAGTACAAAGTATGTTTTTGCTGAATGCTAGTCTTCTCTTTTCATAAAAAGTATGAAATTTGGAGTAATATGCAGCATATTTAAAGTTATATTATAAAGTTGCCTCAAAACCACTTCTTAAGGAAACGATAATTCTTTGGGAAAAGTGCCAGCTGAGAATTAATACTGATAAAATCCACATTTTTCTTCCTGCGGATTCTCATGGGAAATGTCTAGTTTGTTATTTCAAATTATTTTCAGAAAATTTGCTACCAGTTTTAAGTGTTTCAGAAAAAGATTAAGTGAGGGGGTAGGTGACAGCAATAAATACAAAACAAGAGTCGGGAACTCTATGTCACTGAGCTTGTCACGTATGGTTTGAATGCTCCTGAGAAGTTATCTTGTGATCTATTAGTTGCAGGAGTAAGTCTCCCAGTTCAAATTAACTTCAAGGTGGATGAGTTAAGAATGTTCCTGGAAAATAAAAGAGAGAAAAAAAAAATCTCCAAAGGTATCTTTTTTCCTTTTAATACACTGCCAACAGGAAGAGTTAGTTAACAGGGACTGGAAAGCCAGGACTTGGGCCTCAGACATAGTAGCAGGAAAGTTAAAACGTGAAATTCTGCCACTAATGAACCTAAGACAATTGGCAAGTCATTATCTCCTGACAGAGAAGCTGGAAAAGTGGTGTGAGGAAGAAGAGCTTGTGCTGCCTGCAGGACAATTTTGGCTACTAATGAACCTGTATGAATAAAAGAACATCAAATTCAGGCCAAGAGTCCTTCTCATTTGTTTATTTCTTCCTGTAGGAATTGGAAGCTGCTCAGTACACTGCTGTCTGAGGCCTTCAGATTTCATCCAGCACCATGCATCCTTCAAATAAAGGAGCTCAAATTTGTTGCCGATAGAAATGGGTAGCTTTAGACAATTCAGATCCCCCATGTTGTGCCTCCTCTGCTGCCCACCACTGCTTCATTGTGAGGTTGCTGATGATGCTGAAGTGATGCCTATGGCTGGGCACAGCTCCTTGCTTTTACCTCGGTGTTCCCCACAGTCATTCTTCTCCACATGGCAGCCTGGGCAATTTCAATCTACTTCCTTGTTTCCCCAGCTGGGGGTAACCTCATGACTTTGTGATACAAGTATGCTTCCTCCTAGAAAAGAAAGTCATATGGATTTTTTTTCCCTTTTCACTGACAATATGGATTCATAGCATCTTCCAGTTTAGGGCTAAGCTTTTCTGTTATTAGTAGCAGGTCTGTGTTGGCATTTTATTCATAACTGACTGCAATCTGTCATTCAGCTCTTTCATGTCTTCCTCAGCATCAGTGGTAGGACATCAGACTGGACTCAGATTTCAGACTGAGCTTTTGATACCAGCCCCCACACCATGATAAGGTTTTCCTCTGGCCTTTAAGAACACACCACCCCAAACTTCATCATCCCTTCTCCATCTACATTTATGCATCATCTTGTCATCGCCTGATACAAGATTTTCCTTGCATCAAGCCAGAGACCACTTACTTTCCAAATGCCCTCTGTTCATTTCACCAAGTCCTCGTAATTTCTGACTGTTTTTCCCATTTCTCTAGCTATTATGGGCAGCCTGGTATAAAGCATTCCCAGTTCTATTTTTAAGAGGAAGGCAAAGTTCTTTTGTGGTTAATGTGTTGCCTTGGTTTAGCACTTTTACATTAACCTACATTTGGTCCACCATGGAGTGATGAACTGTCACTCCAGCTTCCCTAAATGTTACAAGATGGCTAGCCTGTATTGTCCAGTGGAAAGCAGTAGAGACAGTGAAGCCTGTCCTGGAATTAGGCTGGATTTTATATATAATAAGATTAAAGTTTTTACTGACCTTCGTCAGGCATTTCAGCATTGGTTCCATCCTTGACAGGGCAGAGAATGTACGCTTACACCCAAGAGATGCAACATTCAATATTCAGTGTGTAGGGGAATAGTGGATTCAGCTTTGCTTCCTGAAGCACAAGCTTGCATGGAACAGCTGTTTATTTCCTGTGATAAAGAGGGAAGAACTCCTCATTTCTCAGAGCTTTTGGAAAGAAAGAAGGTGGTGAGAGAGGGAAGAAATTATGGAGACAAAGTAGTCAGAAAAACTTGTTTCCCACCTAAATAAAACATGCATGCGTAGTACAGTTTTCCTAAAAGAACCTGATATTAAAAATGTTATCATTGCTGGACTATGGGAAAGGAAGCATTTTGCCTTCTCATCTCAGCTTGGTTTCAGCAGATAGGCAGAACTAAAACTGCCTTGCACAGCTCACCGAAGATGAATTTGCTTATCTTAAAACTGATGTTTTCCAACTGGATCTCAAATCCTGACCATATGAAGGCAGCTGAGTATGCAGTGAAGGACAGCATTCACAGAGCTGTGATGTGAGCTGTGGCCGTGAGATCTGTTGAAGCCAATCGAACTTTGGTTCCTGAGTTCGGGAAAAAGTTTCATGGATGGCCTGGGAATTGTGTATGCTTGGTGCTTCATAAAAAGGGCTCATTTATTAAGGACGTTCAAAGTAGAGTCCCATGACAGGCTGGTTGATTGAAAGACAGAACAAAGGGGTGAAGTTTACGCAGTTTGTGGATGACACCAAGTTTGTGCTGCCTGGCTACGAACATCCATCTCTGGAAGCGAAGAGCATGAGGCTGGAACTCGTGGTAGGACTCACAAGACGAGCTCCAGCAAGCAGCAGGAGTCACATGCAGATGTTGGTTTCCCAGCCCAGGCACTCCATGCACCATTAACAATGCCAGGGACCATTCCCAGGAGACAAAACTTGCTAATTCTGTTCTTAAACAATTTTATTCAAATTGTAGAACAATCACAAAGTATTGTTAAATTGTTAGCATAGCTCCTGCCAAAGAGTATCTTCCAAAGAGCTCCTGTCCCAGAGACCACTTCCAGAAGGCAACCTGGGTATAGGACCATTCTTTGGTGGGTAGGAGAGGTTAAGTATACAGTCGTGGAGCACACTTAGTGCCAGGGAGTGGGGCTGGGCACAGTGAATCACTCGTACAGACATACCTACAGCTTGTACAGAGGAGAAGGTAACAGAGCTTGATTTGAGAGCTCCTGAACAACCTATTTGAGAACCATTTGGTTTCAAAAAGGAGGTTTGCCAAGCAAAAACCTAATGCCTGCAGCAACGCTCTGGATGGTACCAACCCATAAAGGGCTGCAGTCAGTCTACTGGTGCCCTGTCAAAAACTCACATGAATAAGCTAGCAGCTGTTCTTGGAGGAAAAGGAAGTGAAATCACACCTTACAAACCCTGTTTTTGATAAAGATTTTTTTTGCTGTTGAGTTCAAACATCCACACAGACAATTCTTTTGGGTTGTAAACATTTGCTTCTGGTAGATTAACTAGGTTGTTGCTTTATTTGTCGTGCTGATACTTGAGAAAACAAAAGTGGAAGCAAGTAAAAAAGGAAGAGAAACAGCTGAGCTTGTGTTCACCGTCCGAAGTAAGTAAATCAAAAGCAAATAGCACAGATAATGTAACTGATGATTACAAGACTATGTAGGATTATTCCAAAACATGAAATGAAATGAGCTACTTTCTCGCTCTGCCTTTTGCTTATGCTGTTCTTGTTTAAATGCCATTGAAATAACAGTGTGCAAAGAAATATAAACTGCAAACACAGCATTTTAATAAAGACAAAGTGAAACAAAACAAGCCAGAACAGATCTGTTGGCTCTTGCAGTTTTTTTGTTTGCAAGATGGGGAGTTTGGGGGCATGCAGGGAGGGTATTATTTCTTGCACATGTTTGCCTGCTGCTGATTAACGGAGACGATGTTAAAAACTTTCTGTGACACATTACAGGCTATAATCTTCAAATTTAGGGCCTTGTACTGCTCTCAATCTAGTCACACAATCCCCATTAAGGAGCGCAGAAAGCCCTGAGGAGTTTGTATAATAGGCTTTAATAGCATCTAAGAAACAAAAATCTCCTTCTTAATTGTGCCCAAACAGTCTTTTCTCACATTTTGCAGCAGGACTTTTGGTACTAATGTATTTTGCAATCATATAATCTGTTGTTCTTTGAGAGTGCTCATGTGAATATGGGCTTAAAAAAAGATCTAATTAATAGATCTGATCAGCTGACTAGTCAGATATATTGGAAAAATGGTAAAAAACTCCCAAATGTGAAGAAAGCTGAGTGACATCCTTCCCTCCTCCCCAGCAAATTAGCCATACACCCACCAATTTCCCTGCCACTTGCTCCCTCGTTTGACAGTGCCTTGGTTAACAGCAGCACCTCCAAACTCACTTTACTCAGTTTCACTTCTGCTTTGCTCAGCCAAAATCCCCATGAACTTCTGAGCTGAAGGTCCTGCTTCAAATCCTAAAGGATTGAGTCTTTTCGAACCTGTGGGCAAATGGCTGCACCTGTGGTGGTTCCCCTTTCCCTAATCACAAATGTTACAAGTGCAACTGCCCTGTGCTGGTGCAGACAGAGGGGCCTCATAGATTAAAAGAGGGAGACATCTTCTTTCTAAGCAAAAGCACTGCCAAGCACGAGGTGGTGGGGCCCAGGGACCGTGGCACGGCAGTCCCAGGGCCATGCCACCCCAGCCTCATGCCGTGCCGCTGCCTCCATCCTCCCCTCTGAGCAAGCTCCTGCCTGGCGTTTTAGAAAATTAACGCTAAGTAGAAAATGATGAAAGCATATTACCTGTAAATTACCTGACTAATCATATTCTCTCTCTTGGGACCAACGATACTTCCGAGCCTGCAACTTAGTCATCCTTGCAGGCAAGCTCTCCCCATTGCCCAGTTTTGTTCGTCAGGTTCATCCAGAATATTTGCTAATTTCTTTGTTTTCCTTCAAGCTAGCAGTTCAAACCTGCTAGGCACTCAGCTCTCCAAGCACTCTTCGGGAAAGTAATTAAGCACGTGCTTGACTTTAAGCATATGAAGCTGATGGCAATTAGGAAAAGGGTAGGTTCTAGAGCACTCTGTTTTTGCTGGCAATTCCTTAGGTAGGTGGGATGAACTGTCCTCTGGAGATGTTTGCCTCTCTCCATTGACTTACGAGGAAATCCTGACAGCTTGTACACCACTAAGAGTGTGAATATGCCAGCCAAGACATAGCATGTGCATCCCTTGAGTAGGGTGTTTTGACCCACACAGAAGATAAGTCAAACACTATTTTTAGCATCCTTTATTGATTCCTGTATAATTTCCCTTGCTCTTCCTGTGGAAGTTCCTTCCTTTCCAGTAACACCAGCATTTGAAGTAGCACATCAATCCCTATTATGTGTCAAACCTCACTTTTTTTTTCCAAGCCTCAGCATGATGCGGAAACTCTTAAACACAAAGTCTTCCTGTAATTTAAACACCCAGCTGTATGTGTAATTCAAATAAGATGTGGTGAGTACTAATGAAGTTACCTCCAGGCTCAGCAGATAGTACAGCTTTCTGGATTATTCATGGGAGGGTCGATATAGAGCCACAAAATACTTTATCTTTCCAGACAAAAGAAGGAATAGCTCAGTGCAGGATAAAGTCTAAATTACTTTGGCTCTGCTTACTCTGTAACATCCCTTTTGTGGTTCTAATTTATTCTGCTCTTCTGAAAATTGCCTGAAAAAAGTGATTATTCACAATTTTATTATACTTGCTCTTAAGCAAGCTGGCTCTCCAGCCCCCTGAAACCTCTTGGAGAAGTCACTGCTTTTGAAACACTTCCACCACCGAAGGACTGATGTCCTTTACAGAGGGAGTCTGTCTGCTAGATATGAAAATCAGATTTAAAGGTGAAAGTTAAGCATCAAGTACCAGCACCTACCGTGTCTCAATAAACAAAATTGGGCCATGTGAGATGAAGAGTATACAAGCATTTTCACCACCAGAAGCGGTACATGTTATATCAGAGCTTTTTAGACTAATATCTGTATATGTGTGTTTATCCATGAAGTGCAGAGCAAAGAAAGTGCTATGCAGTTTGCTCATTAACTATGTTCTCTTCCTGCATTTGGTATCAGCATGCCAGCCTTTGTCCCAGGCTCTAGCAAACACTATCAGTTTTGGATGACAGCAGACAGAAAGGACCTTGATCATTTTCATATTGTAAGGACAAATACCAAGAACCTCTATTGCTTCCACCAAAGGTCTTAGGACCACATCTTTAAGAAGAATCCAGCCCTATAAAAATGCCAATGGACATTCAATGTGACTGCAAATAAAAAGCTGAGCTGGGTTCTTTGCTTGTAATATGTGTAAAATATTTGGGCCTAATCTGTTAGAGCTACATGCTAAGCTCTCATTGAAGAAACTGTGAGCAAAGCCATTGAATAGAAATGCACTGAAGCACCGGGACCCACCACCTCCTCAAGATTCACAATCTACCACATGTGTGTGCATCAGAGGGAGACAGATGAGCAGGCAAAGATTTAGCTGTTTTTGCTACAGGTGTTTAGCAGAGAAGCCAGCTACACGGTGTGACGTGCTGATTGCATGGCTCTTTCACACTGTGCAAAATCCTTCCATATGCTGCTGCATTTGTGAAATGAAGGGGTTAATCAAAGCAAGGATGCTTGAGACTCTGCTGTGCTTCCCAACAAATACTACTTTTTGACTGCCACCTGGGTAAGGGCATCCCAGGTCCTTGCAGAGCTGCTAGGTGAAACAAGGGGCTTCTTTTGGCCTCCCATTGCCCAGGTTTGGTGACACAGGTTTGGAGCCAGTACACATCAAAGAAAGGAAAGGGGGCATTTTTTTACTCCTGAGGATATCATGACAGCCAGCAGAGTATGGGAAAGCTTTTCTTTAAAGCTGTTTTCTGTCCAGTTCAGGTGAGTTTTGTGAACACCAAAAGGTTTTGAAGTAGCCTTAAAATATTTAGTCAATGGGGTCAAACTGATACACTTGATGTCACAAAAAAGTATTCTGTCCTTGTATGTAGGTGACCAGTTTGGGTTTTGAATGCCAAGACCAGAGGCTTAACAAATAATTCACAGGCTACGATATTTTTATCATTTTCTTCTAAGCTGTGGATGGTTTTAAAAGCTTTATGAAACTGAAGTAAAAGCTAAACCCAACAACTGCTAAGCAACTTGCTCAAAAACGTAGCTGTCTACCTTGCTTCGCAGTTTTGAAATGCTTTAGATGAATGTTCTTGTGCAACACTATCCCCGGCTTCCACGGTGTGCATTAGGACTGTTATAAATAAGTTGTGAATTACATGGGCTTGACACGGTATTTATGAAAAGATCATATTTGCTCCTTTGAAATAGCCACCCAGCAGAAAGTCTGTCTCTTTTACAGAGGCATTTTTTCAGTGCATCCCCTTTAAAGGCCAGGAAAGAAAACTGAGAAGATGGGTAATTGCAAAACTGGTTCTGGAAATGTGCTCTTATCTGCTGGACAAGAGGGGAATGCCAAGAAGGCAGGGAGGTGAGCTAAAGCAGGCTCAGGGAAGATGCAAATTCCAGGACCCTCACGTAGACAGATGTTATGACAGGAATTCCTCCTGCCTTTGCCAGCTCTGAGGATGGCTGTGCTGTCTCCAGCCAGCAGCTGAGGCATCCGAGGGAGGAAAGAGCCATACACCATGTACTCCACCTACCAATATTTTGTGAAAGTGGGAACGGGGAGGAAAAAAAATTCTGTATTTTAACGTGGCATTTTGGGCTACCATTGTTTAGATATGGACTGTCCTTTTAAATCGTAAATCAACCTTCCTGTTCAGATATTCAATGCCAGAACCTCATTTCTGTTGAGTCCAGCAGATTTAAGGAGATTTTTGACCAGTGTTGCTGTTCATTTCAAATAGACATGTGGCTCATCTGGTAAAAAACAATTTTAAAACAACCTAGTGTTATTCTACCCCCTCTTCCTTTGGATCTGTTCTCCAAGACTGACACTACTCTGTTTTGCCTAATCCAGTACTTTCAATCCACATTCTCACCAACCCCCAAATTATGTCCGTGAAGCACTTGCTGCACTTTGTTACACAACAGTGAAAACTGGTGTTTCTCTCCATAACATATGGAAGCACCTAACTAAGTTTTCGTACATTTCTCCTTGACTTTGTTGGAACTTACAGCCCAACAGAGCTGAGCAGAATGTTATTGCACACCTTAATCATAAGCCTTAATACTTTCCCTGTGGCTGGGCTCGTAGCCATGTATTGAAGGGCGTGGAGAGGTCCATCAGCAAGAGTGGTGCAAGCTTTTAAACCAGGCATTCCAGGGCAAGTCCAAATCAGGTAGTATGGGGCAGGAAGGAAGGATGGGCAAGACTGATTACCATGCAAAGTGGGAAGTTTCTTACTCAGAAAGGGATGCTTTTGTTGCAGGTGCTGCTTGTTCTCATGAGTAAACATAAATTACAATATCTGAATTTCTGGCACTAGTAAAACTTATTGAGCAGACAGAGAGCCCAGCACAGAGGTGCGGGGAGACACTAGGATTGCTTGGGTCCAATAAGCCTCAAATGGAAGATGCCCAAGGACTCCTGAAGCAGCAAAACTTCTCCTCCATAAAGACCAGATGAAGAGGTAGTTCTTTTGAAATCACACGATGTGTGTAATTCTTCCATACACACCAGCCATTTCTTCTGTTTTATTGCTCTAGGAATAACAAAAGGAGATGCCAGAGCTTCTCTGGATTTAGGTGACAAGCGCCATATGATGGAGGTCCACATTCCTTAACTGTAAAATGAGACGCAGTGTGCCAGTGAGACCACAAAATAAATAACGATTTGTTGTAGTGCCCTAAAGACCCCTTTTATTTACGATATTGGTGGGTTGGTACCACTCCATGAATCTGAACCCATCAAAGAAAGCTGAATTAAACCCCAAAGTGCTTGTTACTGAACTGGGGTGTGCTGTGTCACCCGAGAGCAGCACCTGCCCCATGCTCTGGTCAATGGGTGCAGCGCTGAGCTGGGCAGAGGTGCCTGGGGCTGAGCCACTGCCGGCATCACCCCAACCCTGCTGTCACCTAGGGAAGCCTTTGTGTCCCCACTGCCCTTATTTCTTTTATCACCCTTGCAAGGCTGTTAATTGCTTTGTGCACCCAAGGGCTGCTCTTTTAATATGCTGCGACTTCATCCACTCTTCCAGCTGGAAGCGCTGGGTTTCATTGCTGTTTGCACCAATGCAGTGGGAAAAGAGAGCCAGCCACAAATCAAGCAGCAAAACACATAAGCACTGAATGGTCTGGGGTACACAGCTGTCTTCTGCCAAGTGAATGAAACATTAGCATTCTGCTCTCCATCTGACGTCCACGATCGTTAGGGTAAGAATGAAATATGAATTTAAAGCGTTTGTACAACAGCCATCAAACTGTAATGAGATTTCTGTCCTGTGGTCTCTTGGATATTTTAGACTGTCAGGCCCAGCAGTTCACAGCATACGGTTTAGATTTATGTTTTACGCATATCAGGCTTAGGACATGCATCTGGAAGAATGCATTTGTAGTGGATAAAGGTAGGCCATTATGGAAAAATCTTCTGTGTCTCAAACCTGAGCTTCGCTTCGCTTCACTTCACTGCACTTCACGGCACTGCACTTCGCTTCACCTTGCTTCTATTCTATTCTATTCTATTCTATTCTATTCTATTCTATTCTATTCTATTCTATTCTATTCTATTCTATTCTATTCTTTTGCCTGTCTCCAACCTGAAGGCACACATATACAATCATACCTCATTTCTGTCCCTGGAAGAGTTACTGTAACTAAAAAATTACAAACCTTCTCTCTCTCTAAGCCAACCCACAGGAAAAACAGTGGAATTAAACATGAGGAAATCCAAATGCTGGGATGGCTACTTCAAATACACATGCCAGAAAAATGTTTGTGGATAAAAAGCCAAGTATTCCTATTTACCCCTCTGCAGCTTGCACAATAATGTAACCATTGCTTCCAACAACTACACCAATTTGAAAAACAGAGCTCCACAGTAAACTACCATCTAACAAATTGTGAATAACAAAGGGGAAACTAGACCTGATGCATGGGGAACCCTTTTCCCCACTTAACTTTGGGCTTCTGTAGGAGCACAGGCTGGTGCTTCACTGGAGCACAAATCTCACAATGCCACGACGGCACTACATTCATCCCTTACGGCTATGCCGGTGGTAGTATGTCCATGTTGATTCAAGCCAAATGTGCAGCTCCTGAGACACCAAATGGGCACTAGCAACTGCTGTGATGGATTCTGACATCCCCCCTGCACTCACTTTCCTTCTTTTACGAGTTACACTCATTGGGGAAAGACAAGAGGGAGGGAAGACATGCAGCTTGTGCTGCTCACAGGAGTCTCCCTGTGGTCATCCCTGGAGCTCCTTGTGGAGCTGTGTGATGAGGATGGTTCTGCCCATCACTGATAATCTTCAGGAGTCCTATCTGTATCCAGAAAGGGAGACCAGACTCTTAATTCACTTATGAAAGGGCTTTGGAAATGCATGTATTTGATGCTGTTGAGAAGTGGGAGCCATGGTTGGGTTGCAAAGAAAGTAATATGAGCCAGGAGGACAGGTTTCAGCTGTCTACGACATTAGAGAAAGCTGAATATTTGGATGTGCGTAAGAGCTGAGTAAGAAGCTGTGCAGAAAGTCAGCACGATTTAGATGCTGGCAGCATCTGAGGATGTGGAGGGAGAGCAGGTAAAAGATTATAGGTAAGCTGTAGGTGTATGAGAGTAGCCTAATGGCAGTGGTGACTGTGGCAAGCAAGGGAGCAGGTACCAAGGGCGATTTTGGGAGAATCAATATCACACTTTGCTGAGGAACATGTTTATTCAGAAACAATTAAATGAGAGTGCAAAGAAGCTACCCCTTCTAGATTAGCTTGCTATTTATACAAATCTCTCACAGAGCTTTAAAGCGTTCTCCTTTCAGCCTAGTCCTTCTCTTTAGTGAATATAACTGACTTGGTCAGTATTTCTCAAGGCTACTAAACTCAAGATAGCATCTCACTGGGGTGGATAACCAAGAACCACGTGGAGGCTGGCTGAGGAGGACATCTGGGCTTTGCATCACCTCTGCTCTGAGGGAGCATCCAGTGAGCCACACCAGCACGTCAGTGTAAGTAAGTCTTAGTCAAGAAGGTGGCAGCAGATTTAATTCAGAGGTTGCTTATGCCTGTGGAATGAACAGGTTGAGTGTCTCTGGCCTGGGGCACCTTCCTTTGCATATTCTTGGTGGCTTGTGTCTACTGTAAAGTGTCTGCTAGTGGCTCTCTCTTGACTAGGTTGCATTTTCTCCTGTGTGCCTTTTAAAAAATTCTTTAGAACATAGATTCTGAGCATTATTGTTCCCCATGATGATTTAGTGACTCTTATGTTTGTTTTTGTTCTTGGAACAACCTTTCTGGCATCGGTGAACAAACAACACAGGCTTAGGGCAAACTCTAATGCAAAGCAGCAGGCTTATTCTGGGAAAGACTTTGTTTGACATACTGTTGATAGGCAACCTCTGAGGAGACAGTAACAGCTGTATTCTTTGACTTGAATGCCTAGAATATTTAAAAACTTAAGTAAGGTGCTTTTTCTTGAGAGGTGCTGCACAGATAATGTCCCTTCATTTGTCAAAAGGTGCTAAATATAGATCTCAGGGCCTGCACCAAGGACTCCAAATGTGAAAGCACTGGCTGATATGGTTGCTGTCTCAGTGGGTCATTCACTGGTGGCCATGACATAAACTGGTACGTGGACCACTTTCTGCTGATCTCAGTCCATAATGTGCCTGTTTTTATAGGCATGTGTAACTAAGAACAGAATTTGGGCCACAGGGTGGTGTGGGGAAGTGCAGGCCCAGAGATATTGAAGGCTGACCACAACAGATCATGCTTGTACATAATGAGTGTCCCTGTTCATGCTCTAAGCTCAAGACAAATTTCAAGTGATTCAAGGTGATCAGCTAACAATCTCTCATTTAGGGCTAACTCAAATTACCTTGTGCTAAAACCATGCACACAGGTAATTACCACGAATCACGTGGAGCAGCGACTACTTTGCGTGCCTGAAATCCTCTGTTCTCCTCCATCTATTGCTGAAGCGCACACCATGGATCAAGCCTGGCTTCTGGCTCTGCTGATCCTAGGGCAGCTTTGATGTGAAAGGCAGTGAATCCAGCCTCATGAACGAGAATCTTAGTCTGTCCCCTCCTAAATACCTCTCACTGCCACTGAGGTTTGGTTACATGCAGTTACTGAGACTTCTCACTCTTTGCCGTGCTGTGCACTTTCAGGAAAAACTTTCTTTGCACAGGCTCCTCATAGCTGTATCTGAGGTCTTCACCTTGCAGCCTTTTATTGGAAAAATTGCTGTTTCATTTATAAAGGTGCTGCCAGCCAAATGAGCCTTATTTATCCTCGAACTTGACTTTGAGAGGAGTAACAGAAAGCTCAACTTGGGTGTCAGGCAAGTTTAGGCTGGCAGCAGCTAGGACTTTAGTAGGAGCTGTGTGAAGTCAGTGTTTAATCCGTATGAATAACACACTGATACTTCAGCAAAAAAACATCAGGAGAGTTTTGTTTCCTCTGTTCCTCCTTCCTATCCCCAGTGTAAAGTGCTATCAAATAGGACACAATCAATATTTGCTTCTTAACAGGAAGCACTTTTGTGGTCGGTCAGGTTTATATTTAGAATGGGAGTGGTTTAAGATGAGGGCTGGGAGTTGCCTCCAGACATTGTCATTACTTCTTTAATGGGATATACAGCTTGCCTCCCTCTTTAAATAGCAGAACGGCCCTTTATGACCAATTATTAAAGCTTGCAAGCCTTCTTCAGGCCCATAGATGGCATATTCTAACTATTTGTGTTCTGTGAAACCAGCAGTGGGATGGAGAGCAAAATACCTAAAAGGCAAGATTAAAATGGAAATGTGTGTTCACAGGTACAAAGAAGTGGGACCGTTTATTTCCCAGAATTCAAAGGCAGAAAAGTGAGGAACTCAGAGGAGATTCAGTGAATGCCCACAATGGATTCTCACCAGTTACTCCTTGTCTAATGATAGACAATAAAAGCAATGTGATGGCACCAAGTATTTATGTTTTCTTGAAAACAAAAGCAGCCTGGGAAATGATGCACAAAATGTAATGCAGATGGGAGTTACAAAAAAGCACACTCCCAATGACTCCTGGAAGAACCATGGACTCTCTTGCATGGCCTCAGCGCTGCAATGGTCCTTGTCACACCGGCTAAGCTGTTGAAAGCTGATCAAGTGTTACACCAGTCAGTGGTCTTCCTGGACAAGAAAGGCAACAGAATGGAAAGAAAAAGGACCAGAGTTCAAGTCTATTCTCTGAGAGAGGGAGCTGCTAAAAAGCTGGAAGAGGGTAAAAGATGGGAAAGATGAAGTAGGACCCAGATGAACATCCTGGGCCTTTGGTCTTGAGCTTCCTGTGCCAAAGTCTAATCCGAGAGCTTGTGTAAAACTAAAATTGTGCTTTCCTCTCCCGTCTCAAATTCATGCAAATTATGAATGCAGAATGTGTATAAAAGGTAATGGAGCTGGGGACAACTAGTGAAGTCATTTGGGAATCAGTTATGGATGAGCAAACTGGTTTGAGTAGAGAGAAGAAAAACATCTTATGTTCTCAAAGCATTTTACTAGCAGACCTAATTACTGGTCTGCTTGTGACCATCAGTGCTGTGTTCTGGTACTGAAAGGCTCACATGGAAACACAGGGAACAAACCCACTCAGCCCACCACAGCCTTCAGCAAGCATAACCTGTTAGGGAGGAAGTTCAGGGCTTTTCTGACTACTTATGTGCCCGCCACAGAAGCCAAGTTCACTCCTAGCTCAGCAAAATTGATGCTCAGGGTTGTTACATATTTCACTGTGCAACAGGAAGGAATAATGCTGCCTGGCATCACTGTTGGGGCAGTTTTCAATGTCTTTGGATACATCTCTGCAGCCACAATAGCATCTACAGTAGGATGTGATCCCCAGTGCCCAGGCCAGGTGATACAGTGTTGCTCGTGGTAGTCACCCCCAGAGCAGCCTGGTGACACCTGCCTTGCAAAGTACACCTCTGGCTCTATTGTGTTCAGCATTGCACCCCCAAAATACCTTTATTTTTTGGTTCAGCACACCTGAAATGGATGTATTATAGCCAGAGTGGTGGTTTTAATAATGGGGGTCAGTCCTTTAGCAGATGAATTCATTGTCCTAGGGGAAATCAGAGAGCTTGCTCCAGAAGGGACCCTGGAACCTCAATATCCCCTATGCAATGAGGATGGTCAGAGGACTAAAACCCAGGAGCAGCCCAGGCAGCAAATGAATCTGGCATTTTAAATGTACTCTGACCACTCGCTGCTTCATAGGTCGGTTAGGCTAGAGTCAAACAACTCTTTAGCTCCATCCTTGCAAGAAAAATACTGCAGAGATCTGCCCATATTACCTTCTTCTACAAGGAATACACTATGCTAGCAGAGAGGTCAGCAGCATATCATTCCAGTAAATGCATGTGATGCTGATGAGCCAACTTTAATCGAGGTTCGTCACATTTTTTTGTGGATTTTGGCACCTTCTGCACTGTAAGCAAAAGAAAAACTTGTGTTTTACAGGGCCAAGTTTGCTGTTGCAAGGTTAAAGGTACCTTTGTAATATAAACTACAATCCATGCAGCAAAGCTCACCCAAACCTAATGAAATAAACAGTGGATGGAGAGAGTTTACATTGGAAATTATATCAATAACAGCATTAGTAAAGCAGGTCACATGCAAGGGTGCTGAGAATTCATCAGAAACTGTTCTGGTGATCCTCGAATAACAAAGACTTATACTTCTTTGTTTTTGTAACACACATGATGGTAATGTTTCCAGTGTCCTTGAAGCCTGCCAAGAATGGGAAAAAGGAAAGGAAAATTAAGGAAAGAGGGGGGAATGTACTGCAAATACAGGATGACAGAGGGCAGAGAAATGTGGAATGAGCTTTGATGTGGAGCAGATGTACCCCTGCATTCCACAGGCAAAACCGATGCCGAGACTGCTTTGAAAAAAACGAGGAGGGGAACGTCTCCTGTCTCTCTTCAGCTTTAGCACAGAATCATATCAGAAACTAGGATGAGTAGCAGAAATGTTTCTAATAAAACCCCCAAACTTTCCCTATTGAAAGAGAGAGAAAAAACAGGCAGAGAGAAACTACTCTCTCAGATATACAGCAGTGCTTTCCAAATTACTACTGGACTCAGACACTTTGCAAAGTGCCCTGTTACCCTCAGGTGGGAACATTTGCTCTGTCTCCTAGACATAAAGCTAGAGAGTCCTATTTATTGCATTGCATAAAAGTGTTCAACTGACATAAAATGCAAATAAGGAAATGTATATTTTTTTTAATATATTGCAATAGCAGAAAATACAAGACAAAGGCATAAGCAATGGCAAATTACATTATTATAATAGCTCTAATGTTTTCTCCTTTTCTGATAACACTAGAGATGATCCTTTCAAGCTGTTAACAGTGTTCAGAAAGGAATGTGGGGGTGGTCATGAATTTTTTCGTATCAGCGCTTAATCCAAATCCACGTGGAAAGTCTGTGGCGTTAACATTTCTGTTAATTCGGTCTGGGCAGAGATAGGAGTACAGTTCCTGCCTTACAAGAACTTAATGGCAGAAGCTGCGCTGACTCCGACAGGACTGGCGTTTAACCCTTTGCATAGCTCTGCTTTATTAAAAACACGTGTCAAAGACACAAAGAGATGACAAGTGGATGAGAGGATTTTCTCTGTGGTTTTGCATCTAGAAGCATATTGAAAAGAGGAGAGAAACCAAGAGAGAAACTATGGAATCCACACAGACGTGGCTGAAAAGACCCTCTTATTGATACAATGTGAGATGTCATGCTGGGACAGGGGACTGTAATGGAGATGCCCCTGGCAGAGCTGTGGGAGAGGTCCCGGTAGAAGTCCCAGAGCCAGCTTCTCGGGAGGAGGTCTGAAGCAAATGGTGAATTAATACAGTCCCTTTTGGCCCAGGACTCATAAGATCTTGTTGGATGAGTGCATGGAGGCCCACCAGGCTTTTATAACCTGCCCTGGCCAATTCTCCTCTTACAGGAGCTGACAGGCAAGGCAGGATTATGCCTGAGAACATCAGTCAAGGTTTAAGCTGAAATAAAACTTGTCCTATGGCAGTAAGCAAATCTCGATATTTTATTTCACATGTGCTTGTGTATACGCAGCAAGGGGTTCTTCAGAGTCCGCAGTGCCTGAGTGAAATTGATTGAAGTGCAAAAAAAAGTCAGGTATTAAAAAAGCCTGAAAGCAAGGTAATTGCTTCCAGATGTTTTAAAATTGCTTTCAGAAATGAATAAACAAATTCTGCACGAGCAAGACACAATAGAAGAGCCAAGAAGAGTGAGGAATATTTATGAAGAATGCCGGGGAGGGCACCTCTTCTTTCAGCAGGGGCATAAAAGACTTAACAGCCAACAGCATCCAAAAATCTGTGTTTTGGATGGTGGCTTGTTATAGACTTTCAAACTGGCAGCTGGTTAAGCAGAAAGGATTGACATGCTAATTACAGATGAACACAGCCATGACAAGTGTTGTGGGCCACAAGTTTTTCAGACCTTAATTAAACGTGAGAAGATACACAAAGCCTTGGTTTATTGACCTGACAGCGCGAGGCTGCTGCCTGTCACTCATCTTTGCATGTGGTCTTATGATAAACAGAAAGGTAAACTTAGAGCCTTATTTCCCTTTCTTCTGATTTAGTATGTGGAGTATTTGGGCTCATTTAACTTTATTTCAAAATTAGGATTTTCTTATTAGATCAGTCTGCATTTAAAAAAAAAAAACAACCAAACAAAACCAAACAACTCTAAAAAAGACATCTGTATTGCACTTCAAAATGTTATAGACAGGTCACTGCAGGGACCTGTGTCTGGTACCCGCAAGCCCTCTTCCACCTCTTGTCCTTCAGGGCAGATCTCGGGCTCAGGTACCACAGCACTACACCGTATCTTGAGTCACACAGTCAGTATGAAGAACTGAATTGCCCAATAACATGTATAAAAAACCCTAGAAAGCTTTCAGCTTCCTAAATATGATTTTTGAGGGACAGTGCCTCTGTTTATGGCATATTTGAGCTTGAACTGAGTACCAGAGAGTACTGTCTTAAGGTCCACTGTCCAAAAACAATTTAATGGGATTGTTTTTCAAGCAAGCTGCACCCACTGTGAATGAGTAGTTTAAAACATAATCCTCATCCATATCAGCAGGTACCATACTGATTGATAGACTTACATGCAGTATGTAAATAACTGAATGGAGTACTGAAGGAAATGAGAAAAGATATGGTCACAGGAAAAACATCAAATATAGATTCTCAATAATATTTACATAATTAGTTTTGTTGTTTTGTATTGTGGTGGTTTTGTTTTGTTTTTAAATGAACATCTGTATCTGTGTATTCATCAGCTTAAAAGACAAGCAGAAAACAAAAGGCAACACAGCTGAATGTGGTTCCTCTACAGGGATCAATGTGGTTGGAGCACAGCTAGTGCTTCCATGCCAAAGTGGGGCTGGAGAGGCAATCTGTCTCCCTGCAGGGCAGATGCTTGAATTAAGACACCATTCTTCATCAGCTCCTAGCAAAAAATAAAAGGTGCTTTGTTCTCTGTGGTTCCAACAGGCAGCTGAGGAAAATATTTAAGAGATTAAACTGAGCTGAACTGCAGGAGTAATTGTTTCTGAGGATGGACCAGGTACTCGCCCAACTTGGAGCTCAGCAGCAGGTGCTTCCCTGGTAGTGGAAGGTCCCTGAGCACACGTGCCTGTGCTTCGTGCACCAGCGAAGGGAAGGGGAGCATGGGCAATGCTCAATGTCTCCAAGGCCACGTTCTTCATCTTCACTGAACTCTTCCCCTTTAGCATCATGCCGACATTGGGATGGAGCTTTTTCCTGGTGCTGCACTTACATGTTGGTGTGGTGCAGCCGGATCTTTGGAAGAAGCAGCACAACAGATCTGTGGAGAGGGAAGAACAGAATAGAGGGGCTGCACCAGCCACTTCTTTCTTGTGCTCACAGGTCCAGCTCTCTACCATTTTGCCCACTTAAGGGTCATTTCCACTGATGCAGGTTAAGTACAAGATACTTCAGGTCTGGTTTTGTAGCACGCTGCTTCTCTTGTAATGACACAAATGACCAGCTATTGTAAATAATGAAGTTAGAAGTAGAGCCTGGTTCTGTCGGGCAATATCATCCCAAAAATTCAGAAAATAAGTTGTTGCTCAAACCTGCCAATCCAGTCTTTACTCTGAAGGGAGAAAAAGAGCTTCCTAAACTGTTTGTGGTCATGAGCTGTGTTTAAGTAAGTTGTATTTCTATAGATTATTTTAAGCATTTTTTTTTAAATATCTTTATGACAAAGCTACTACAACTTGTTTATAATAAAAGCTAAGATCATGGACTAGCTTATTTTTTTAATGATTACAGAAATATTAAGGTAAGTTGTGTTGGGGACTAAATTTGTTGCTGAGATCTGTATCACTTTGTAAAGGATCCTTATAGCTGCCATGTAAAGGTACATTCAAGACATGCTCATCAGAATGTATTCACAGGTGACTCTCAGCTCCTCACCCAGCCCTTTACACCCCCTCACCGTCCTGGCACAAAGCGTTGCATGTGCTCATTTGGCCTGGGCATTTGTGGTCACTTGCCATGAGGACAAGGGCAGCGACTCAGCTCCCTTGTCCCAAGGAGAAAGACTTCTGCTCCAGGGAGGCTTATGCTGACCAAATGAATAAAACCTCCAGGTGAGCAGAGACTTGATTTAGCAGAACAGCCAACATAAAACAGAAACAAGAGGTCGCCAAAGATTGACACCAGCCTCCCTTGAGGAATTAAGGCTAATTGCAGATTTGATCCTAAGCATCACCTTCCTTCTGTCGATATGCCCGAGACTAGCCGAAGCAAAGTCAGCTCCATCATGATCCACTGTCAAACACGCACAGGGACACCAGGAAGGCTTGACAGCCTCTGCGTCTTTCTATTTCTCCGCCTCTTCTTTAACACAGCCTGTAACTGTGACAAGTGTTTTCCAACTAAGTTTCTGTTATATCAAATAAACCATGCCAGAAATAACCACTTTAGCGGCCTTTGCCCCTGAGTTATGCTGCAGGTGGTGAGGTTGAGATCCTTCCCTCTGGAGCCAAAGGCTTTGACCTTCTTCCATCTGCAGCTGGCATTAAAGCATTTGTCGCTCTGCAGCAGTTGTGCACCAGGAGGAAAGGAGGAATGAAAACCTCCCATAACCAAGCTTGCTTATGGCTCTTTGCTTAGTGATTTAATCTTTTTGACACAAATCCTCCCTCTTGCAAAGAAAACTTTTGCCCTTTTTTTCTTTTTTTTTTTTTTCCAAACAGCTCTAGCTATGCTGTTAAAAACAGCATTTGAAAGCAGAGGCCGTGGATGCACAGCTGGAATTCCCTTTAATTGGATCATCAATGGTTGGACAGCCTCCTGCCTTCACAGGCGCTCTGGAAAGCCAGGACTGATAGCAAAAGCAAGGGCAGAACTTAGAATTGCTACAGTGCACATAAATTCTTCATTTTCCCTGTCTGGACAGCTTTTCTGACGTTAATGGAATGGAGAGCCAGAGCACAGTTAAATACAAGCTTAGATGTTTGCAGGACTTAGACCTTAAGCAAACAATGGGTTGTTCCACCTAGAAGGAATTATTTCTGTTAGGCTTCAGGGAAGGCAGGCAGAATTGAGCAATGGTTCAATACAAGATGAAATTTTTGTGCAGTGAGACACAAGCCATTATCAGCACAGAATTAACTGGAAGAGTGATAAAGATCACAGTGATTTCTGAGACTCAGGATTGACTACATTTCTATGACCTTGTACAACAAACTTTTTGACAGGTTAGTTACCATGAAGATGTCTGCACAAACAAGACAGTATAGATAAAACGAAGACACTCAGCATCCAAGAAGTGAAACGAAATTCACTCTTCCCCTTTTGGATCTTTTTCCTCTCTTTCAGGTGCAGAGAGCCTTGTGCATAGGTCCTGCTAGTCCTTTTATTGTAATCTGGGTTTATTTTGCTCTCCAGATTCCCCTCTTCCGCTGTCTGCTTCTCTGCCAGTCTCTGTAGGACATACAGCATATGAGGGCAGAAAGAATTCCCACCAGCACTGGTTGGTCAAAATGCTTTTCCAATATAAACAACCTAAAAGAAATATCATGGCAAAACTTACAGGGGAAAAAAAATATTTACTTCCCATAGGGCTATTTCTACTTTTTGGAGTTTGTCAGATTGGCAGAGACTCTGGTGCAAACACAGTTTCTGCAACTAGTGCTATAAACTACCACAACCTTTTTCCCAGAGACTTTTCTGCTCTAGAACTGTGGCCTAATGCTGCCATATAACACCTTATTACACGGTGTAGTGTAAATACAAAAAATTATAGAAGCATGCAATATGTAATATAAACCTCCTTTATTTCAAATACTATTTACTGAGTAAGATGGTCCCAGTTAGTTTTCTGAAAGAGAAGTAAGTTATCAAAGGAGATATATAGCCAAGGAAAGGGAAATGATCTGCAGAAATGCTTTTTCTTAGCTCTGCAATGAACACACGTAACACTAAGGAGATGATACAGATAGTAAAGAGTAATTCTGCAAAAAAACCCAAAAACCTGGAGACAAACATGATTTCCAGCTGTTCAGTGATTTCACCAAACCTTGAGAAAGTTGTGAAGACAGAAAAGTTTTTTTCACATGACAGCAGAACAGAGTCACTTTTTCTTTAACCTACGAGAATAGTTGCTCTCCTGATAATGATAAATCAAGAGTAGAAAAGAATAATCAGAAGGGGCAATCCTGTGAGCTTTGCCATCTAATCAGCCCTTCAAGCAATAATGACCATGATCACTACCCAAATTTTTTGTGTGATATAGCTGAGGACACCTGGTGGCTTCCTGCTACTTTGATGTCATCAGCCTTTAATCATCAGCTGAAGCATCTAGACCTGTTCTGATGGCTCTCTTAAATCCTTGAGAAATTCGTGTTGTTCAGTTAACCCATTTCGAACTTCATCCCTTGTAGGCCAGTAGAAGCCCTGCTTTTGTAGAAAAAGTTCTTGTCTGTAACCATACTTTCTTTGTATGGATCATTTTCCTGTGCCTCAGGTGCAGAGGCCCCTGTGCATGGTTCCTGCTAGGCTTTCATTCTAGTCTGGGTTTATTTTGCTCTCCAAATGTTGCTGTTGCACTGCACATTGTGCAGCTGTTTCCTAGTAGCAACAATATTTTCTTATTTATATCAGGTGTGCTTTGTGGTTTGAAATGCCTTGTTTTCAGTGTACACAACGTGAGAATCAAATAGCACAAATATAACATTGTCAGCAGTTAGACTACAGCAATCAAGGCATGATTAAGAGATACCCCTAGGCTAAAATATTGGTTGACAAAGGTTGAGTTCAGTCAGCCTCAGTCTCATACACTAAGCAATACTGTCCATGTGCTGCTGGAAGCCTAATTATGTGCCTCCTATGCATTTTTCAGAGGAGGGACCTTATCGCTAGGTTACAGACAAGAAACCAAATGGAGAGGTTTAGTGAATTCTATGCCAGCAATGTCCAGTCGATATCGCCACGGGGTGTTGCAGCCTCACAAGGGGCTACTTGGAAAGTGCGATGCTCCAGGCTGGTGTCTTTCCCGGGAGCACCTCAGGACCAGGCTGCCTTTCCAAGCAGCTATGCTGGCCATGAGTGTGAGTAGTCAGTCAAGCAAGCCTAGGTTGTTACTGCCTTTACTGCTCATATCTGCTTTAAAATCTTTGCCTTTAAAAGGAATGCTGGAAGTTTCTTCACCCAGTTGTCACCATTTAATTACACTTAAGTGAGTTAGTTAAACATTCACATCAGCATTATGTTAACAGCAACATTAGCATCTGCTTATTTATCAGTATGCCTCATTAAAAGTAAGCAAATAATTGTTTCCAAGAGTGTATTGCAATCACCTACATACAAGGTGTGTTAATTCTGCCAGAGAGGGCTCACATGGACCAGAGACAGGAGTTGTCTAGCAGCCACACTGAGCCTGAGTAACTGGGTTACACAGCAAGCCCACGCTTATCAGCAAGGACACATTTGCTTCTGCTCAGGTGCCAAGGAAAATGGCCCTGGGAAAGCAAAGGCCTCACCTGCATCTGCCTCATTTGCTGCAATGAACTTTCCTTGTTTGATAAGTGACTTCTGCCATGTGTATGCTGTTCTGGACAATTGCCTGGCAGAGAAGCACCTAAATGGCTCTGAAGGCAAATTGTGTCCTTTAAATGCTGTTCTTGTTGCTCTGCCTTGAGAGGACTCAGGTAACTGAACTGGGACATTAAGTCTGTGATATGCAGCTAAGCGACGTTTATCCTGAATAGCTGGTTACTGCAGCGGAGTTTATAGTTAGAAAAGTAGTGCTGGCTTGGGTAGCCTTTTTTGTGAATTCATAGCTAGAGGCATGTATAAGGCCCAGGGAATTAGTGCCCTGCCCTACAGAAGTCCACATGCACTGTAGGAGTGAAGCTATAGAGAAGTAAGGAGACTTTTTATTACAGGTTTTCTGCTTATCAGGGCACCAACTTTTTGCTACAGACACTGTAGGTAGCCTTGGCCTGGCAGTTTGAGAGCAGATGATCTGAGCAGCTGAGCTTTAGGTGCCAGAGCTGGGACACTGGGGTGAGGCACTTCTTCCAGAAGTCCTGGGTATAGCCATACCTGTGAAGGGCAATGGCCAGGGATTTTAAGGAGCCTGAATTTCCCCATATGCTTTCATTCCTACTTTTGTATATCTAAAGAAGTTACTGGTTGCAGGGCAGTTGTACAGTGTAGATTAACTTGGAGATGTGAGTAACTGAAAGCTGAGATGATCCTGGCTGCTCACTTAGCACCACACAGCAGCAAGAACACATCAGCTTCTCTAAGAAAGTGGAAAAGGTACATTTGTGAATCCCCACATTCAAGTAGCAGAATGGAAATGAATAATAAATTATTTTACAACACTACCACAACCTGGGATTTAAGGTAGGGTACTAATATTATCAAATATTTAAAAAGACTAGCTCATACTATCTAAAAGACTGGCTTAGGACCAGTGAGCACTGTTAACTGGAAAAATAGTAATTGTTATTAACACTTGACACATTCATCTTCAGAGCTTTCTGCTCAGTGCAGCTTTTTTGAAGGGATTAAGAAATTTTGCCAATTAAACTTTGGCCCTTCAGGGCCACTTAGTCACTTGTCACAGAACACCTTGACTTTTGGGGGCCATTTTGAGGAACAACAGTTCTTTCTGCCCAGCTCCCTCCTTCCCATATACAGTCTCTGCAGGAGATAGAATGTTGTGGCTGCTTTGCCAGGCACCTCTTTGCAGGGAATTAACCTCACAGAGATATGTGATCAGCAAGGAGCTCCCCCACCATTACCCTATAAGGATTAACAGTAGCCAAACGATATTCAAAGTCAGTGGTGAATCTGTGACCTTTGGAAACCTCTTAAGGGCACAGATGAAGTGGGAGAGATTTCATCTGTTGTCTTTTGTACGCTGCAGTGGGTTTGCCTTTATATCAGAGAAAGATCATCACAGTGCAAAGTAAAGGAAGCAGGTTAACTTGTTTCTCCCAGCCCTCTCACCTAGAACAGATAATAGATCAGTGGATGCTGTAGAAATTATGTCTGCCTACATCCTCAGTGCCAATTCAGGAATAACAGACTTTCATAACACTGTGAAAAGGAGCTTGGTGCATTAATGTGTTTGCTAGCATGAAGGAGAGCAGCATAAGAGTAGAAAAAGACATTTGCTCAGAGGAGAAAAGTGCTCTGTGGTCAGTGTGACAGAGGATGCTTCCACTGGCTAAGCAAATTTCCCATTTACATTTTATACAGAGCACTTGCATTGTAACGGATGGAATTGCAGGTGCAGTGGCTGAAGCTGTTGCATGGTGCTGTCACAGCTTGAGCACTTCACTCTGGAACCGTATTCTCATCCCGGCAGACAGGAGTCTGATGTCGGTAGTGCTCTAGACATGCTCTTTAGTTGTGCCCTTGAAACACATTTAGTTGATCTTCCTGGCTGTAGCTCTGGTCCAGCTGAGGTTGAATATTTAAAGCAGTGTGTGATGAGCCATGCATGGCTGCACAGGAGTTTCTACCTTCCCACAGCTGCATGCGATTTTCCCCACCCTGTGGTCAGCCAGATGCTGACAGTCCCTACCACAGCCTTCATCAGTCTTCAACAAATGTTGGAAGGTCTTGTAGGAAGAGGGTAGAAGAAAGAGTCTGAAATCCTCCCATCCCAGCAGCTATCTCTGCACACATACCGTGCCTGGCATGGCAGTGGCCCTGATCTAATTTGGCATCCCTGGGGCAATACCTTTTTAATGCCATTGCTTCAACAATAATGATGTTGATGTTTAATGGAGAAATGATCCCAGGCAAAATGGCATAATAGATTTTATAAACCAAGGAAAAAATTTAAGGGAACAAGCTGGACATGAGTATTTCCTCAGAGCAGAGGGTAAACGGATTTTCTGACTGAGTGGGCCTGCAAAATGACCTGACAGCAACATCTTTCCAAGGTTCATACTGGGACCCTATGTGTCTGATTTGCTTCTTCTCAGAGGGATTTTCACAACTGGCAAACAAATATGCACCTCAAGATGATCTGTCTCTTTATGTTCTTCATGGGAAATGAACTCAGAAAAGAACGAGATTCTGGCCCGCTCCGCAAAGGGCCAGCAGCGCAGGAGCCTAGGTAGAATGCAGACCACTCCAGCCCCCAAAATGAATCCTAGGTGGGGTTACCCCTCTCAGGCTGACCTTCTGAGTCCTTATATGTGCTGTGTTAAGTGGTTATGGAAGATGGTTTAACCCCTCCTAGCCTGTCAATAGTCTTTAATGATAGCCCAAGAAAGAGCTGCTATCCCAGTGTTTGGGTTTTTTTTAATTAAAAATTTTAGTAGTGGTTTCTGTGATGAGAAAATGTAACCAGACAGAAATTCATTGAAATATTTTTCTTGTTTTACACTGTAGACTGCAAAGATTATATGGAGATAACTTCTAACAAGCAGTCCCCTGGGACCATGATGCTATGTAATCCAAGCCCTGTCTTTAATCCACCCTGTGACTGCACAGAAATTCCAGTCATGCTGAAGGCAGTGAAAAGACGCTTTTTGTCTATATGTCATCACCTAGTCTTGCTATATTTTGCAGCTATTTAATGCTTTAAATACTTTCTTTCAAAACACTGGATGTGCTATCCAGGGATAGCAATAGAGGTTGGCTCAGCAACCTGCTGATTGCAGGGGGCAAACAGGAGCCTAGAGCTGAGATGAAATTGTTTGTGTCAGGTTGCTTTTGGAACCCCTGGGTTGTTTAAGACTGTTATAAGGTGGGGTGCTCTACCAAAATTTGTTTGCAAGGCTTTTTGCAAACTCCCCCTCCACCATCCCACCTTTGTGAGTCATGGTACCTAGTGGCTGAGGGGCACCTGTGATTTGCAGGTGCTTATTACAGAATTTCCCCTGAACTATAAAGCTTGAAAGATATTTTGTGGTTTTGTGGCCACACCCTGGAAACAGTCACTGAACAAAGCTGTAAGAACTTGGGGCAGGGACATCTTTCCTTGGGTGTATTGATTCAGGAGCTGGCACAACAAGGTTTTCAAGCCTAATTTAATAATTACTTGCTACTAATAATTACCACCTGTGCCCTCATAATCATGTAGGATAGTTGTAACTATCAGTTGGTCCAGTTAATTCTGGGGACCCTGTTTATTTAAGGACTCTACCCACTAGGGCTGTGGACCTCCCTGGCTATATGGCCTAGTCCTGCAGCTGGGGAGAAGGGAAGTCAGAGCCTTCATCATTGGCATTAGGAAATGGTTCTTCACCTGGAGGGTGGTGGAGCACTGGAACAGGCTCCCCAGGGAGGTGTCACGGCCCCAAGCCTGACAGTGTTCAAGAAGAGACTGGACAACGCCCTCAGACACATGGTGTGAACTGTGGGGTTGTCACATGCAGGGACAGGAATTGGACTTGATAATCCTCGTGGTTCCTCTCCAACTCAGGACATTCTATGATTCTATCCCCTGCCAACAGCAGAAATTGGCTGCTGGAGCAGGCTGGGCCAGACTTGGTGGCAGCCAGCTATTCCCAGCTCCGCTGTGGCTCCGCAGTTCCAAACCATCAAAATTAAATGTCGGTCTGACTGAGTTGCTTGCCTCAGAAATGCCAAATTACAGTGTAAAGCAAGCCTCCAGGAGACTTGAATTGCTTAGAGGGTAATTTTACTGTGTCTCTGGCATCCTGTGCATCCTTCCATCATTGTTCTCCCAATAAGACATCTCCGTTGGTTTTTGTTTGATTGAAGAGTACATGCAATCTCAAAATAAAATAAATACGCACATGCTTAGATACTATACAGAAATTATGGTGTTTAATCTGCGCACATGTGTTAATATATTTGTGTATACACAGCTGCTATATGTGGCAAGGTGTGACCAATGTATTATAAGTTGCCCACAGAAACCTGGGCTTGTCTAGTTCAAGTTACAAATGAATTTTGGAATTCTGCCTGTGAAACCCTGTCACATGCCCCAGGCATTACTGACACTAATGCCTGCTTGATACATGAGGCTTCAAAAGTCAGAGGCGGGCGCTCTCAGCCCAAACTGCACCCGCTGTGGAAAGTATTCCCGAGCCAGGAAAGTCCGGCAAATGTGCAGGTTGTGGCTCTGTCCTCATACAGATGTGAGCAGAAGTATTAATCTGTTTTAGCAAGACAGGCTAAATAAGATAGCTAAGGAAAAGCTCTGGAATGCATGATTTATTTTGGTGTCAGGGTAGGAGTAAGGCATATCTCATTACTGCTAACCATCAGCATTTAAGAATCTCTGTCCCAACTTTTCCACATATGCTCCTAGATAACAAATTAGGAGCTCGCTTACAGTGATGCTCAAATGTCTTCTGTAAAATATTTACTTCAAGTTCGATCAGTTGTGAGCAACTGGAAGGTATTAATATTAATTAACATGGCATTTGTAGCATTAACTGAACAGTCCAGCTCCAGTCCAGAAAAGAGCCTAAAGCTTGTGATGCCAAGTTCTGACCTGTGGCCAGCAAGATAAAAAGGTTTTTTACTTCTGTTGTGTCAAACAGCATCTGAGCACCCCCCAAGCTGTGGCTGCAGCACTAATGCTGCCACCATGCCTGGTCATTTCCCCACTGCCTGCGTGTCCTGCAAACTCCCGTCTGTCTCCCCTGTGGGCAAGAGACATTTGGGAGCACCCTGGAGAAGAGCTTTGTGGACAGCAGGAAAAGCAGGTGAAAACAGTAAAACTTGATAGTTCTTCACAAGCTCTTCTCTTGGTTTAACATCAGCTCCCAGTGTCCGTACAAGGTGGGATGAGAGCAATGAAGCCTTGTGATTAAGAACCAGTTTCTCACCCATTGTAATTACCTGAACTAGTCTCCTGGCTTTTACTGCTCCTTCGTCTCCAGTTATGAGAAAATCATCCCTTCATTATGGCTGCTCAGCATAGCTACCCTAAATACAGCTTTATTATCCTTCAACATCATTTATAAATAGGAAACAGAGGAACCCACTGCCTTTCCTTAAAGGAACAAAGCACAGAATAAAAAGAAGCAGGATGTGAAGGGACCGATTGCCTTCTGGAAAATGGAGCTGAGGATTCCTGCAGCAGTGGCATGTTGGGCTGACATGAGGGAAGAGCCCAGCTTGGCACAAGCAAGGCCTTGTGAGATGCCACCCTTGTCATACCACTGGGTCCAGCCAGGAGATGCTCAGCTACGTGCCATGGGGTGGAGGTGCAAGAGGCAGTTTGTATTGTTGTCAAAACCATACAAACATCACCCCTGGCTCTGCCGTGTTGGATAGAAATCTTCATAGGCTGCTATTAGCAAACAAGTGCATAGCTTGTGATATAAAGGCTAAGGCAAGCTTAAGTTGTTACTTTTAAAGTGTTATTAGCCATATCTTCTTTGGAAAAAGCTGCACGCTGATCAATGTAGCTCTATCTGGCTGAATGCAGCACAATAATGCCGCTTTTCAGTATTCAGAAGGAAAGCCAGAAAAAGTCCTTGCAAATTTATGAAAAGCTTCATCAGGCCCACAGGCCAGTGTAGAAAACTGACTCTGGCACACAGTGATTTAAATATACTGCATTTAGCTGCAATTGCAGATCATAAAGGGGAGGCTGTGCAGGCCACTGCAGGCACAGCAATATATTCCAGCCAGGAGCAAATATCCAAAATCTGTTCCCACCGCGGAGCTGCAGGTGTGTGTTCTACAGGTGGCATTTTCAGCACATCTCCCTCCATGTTGCTCCATGTGTTCATCTTTGCAAAGCCTCCAATTTGTGCACAAAATGACTGTTTCTTTGAGTGCCATGAGGCCATCGCATCTGATTTTCTAATTTGTAGTTTCAGAGGCTTGTTGCACAAGGAGCCATGTCTGTGGGCAAGGGGGCTCAACTGTACAAGCAGAGACTGTTACACATCTGGGCTGCAGGATTTAAAGAGTATCAGCAAAATAAAAAAAAACTCATGAAAAGGCTTCAAAAAATAGCATGACATTTAAGTGGAAGGATTACCAATAGAAAACATAAAGGGAAGGAAACGGGGAGTCATTTAATTTGAGTTGATTCTCGAATATTATGTAGTTCATTTAAAGTTAATTTCATTTAGTGTTAATTTTAATTAGCTCACATCTGTTGCAGAGATCCACAAGACCAATTTAACCCATGAACTTTGGCTGCTTTTCCTGACAGTCCTTTATATCAATTACAAAATCCCACCACACTGTAATGCTACACATCTAATTGGTCCCTTGGGAAAGGAGCAGGGAGAAGATGGACTAAGCAGGACAGACAGTGGTTGCATTGCTTAATGTACATCTGCAAGACCTATAGATTCTGTACTGACAAGAAGGAAACATTTCTGACAAACATGAGACAGAGCCTACCCAGAGCTATAATTCATCTTAATTTTGGTTCATGCCCAATTTTCTGCAGAAATGAAGTTGTGAAAATACTTTCAAAAGTACTGGCTGAAATTTAAAAAAGCTTGGGCCACTGGTCTCCATTCTTTCTTTTCTTGTAAGCTTATAACTGACTGAAGTCTGCTTTTCACATTTGCTTGCAGTAAGTGAATTTTAAGACTGTGAAATAGTTCACACTGGAAAATTGCACTGGGGACTCAAATGAGCCAGAGGAAGATGATTTTTCATAGCCAGATTAGATTTTTCAAAGCTGATGTTATGCATAGTGATGGTTTTATATGAATGTAGTATTGCAGCTTATGGGAACGTTAGCAGAATTGAGATCTGGATGCTGTAAGTATCCTTAACACAAGTCCCGAATGAAACGTGCAACAGTTTAAGCTAACCAATCACTGATTTCCCTCTCTTTTAAATAACTCCCTTTACTGTTCTAATACCTGGGATGTATTAGAAGGGGGGTGGTTAGTAGATCAAGAGAGGTCCTCCTTCCCCTCTACTCTGCCCTGGTGAGACCCCATCTGGAATATTGTGTCCAGTTCTGGGCCCCTCAGTTCAAGAAGGACAGGGAACTGCTGGAGAGGGTCCAGCGTAGGGCAACCAAGATGATTAAGGGAGTGGAGCACCTCCCTTATGAGGAAAGGCTGAGGGAGCTGGGGCTCTTTAGTTTGGAGAAGAGGAGACTGAGGGGTGACCTTATTAATGTTTATAAATATATAAAGGGTGAGTGCCATGAGGATGGAGCCAGGCTCTTCTCATTGGCAAACAATGATAGGACAAGGGGCAATGGGATCAAGCTGGAACACAAGAGGTTCCACTTAAATTTGAGAAAAAACTTCTTCTCAGTAAGGGTGCCAGAACACTGGAACAGGCTGCCCAGGGGGGTTGTGGAGGCTCCTTCTCTGGAGACATTCAAGACCCACCTGGACATGTTCCTGTGCAACCTCACCTAGGCGTTCCTGCTCCAGCAGGGGGATTGGACTAGATGATCTTTTGAGGTCCCTTCCAATCCCAAACATACTGTGATACTGTGATACTGTGATACTTCCTAAAAACGTGTGTATACATGCCTGTTTATTTAGTGGCTGGGCCTAAAAGTCTCAAACATGACCATTAAACAGGACCAAGAACAGACAAATGGTACAGTTGCACCCAAATGGGCTTTGTAAGCTCTGCACCCAAGCACTGCACTTTGTAGCACACTCATTTTTCGAAGCAGGGTTCCTATGGCAGGCTTACACAGCCCTTAAAGGGAAGGTTTTGACATTTAAAAAATTTCCATTTCTTCCTAGATTGAAATCTAAGCCCGACAGAGTCATAGGCTAAATTAATTCCTTAATCCCTTTGGCCAATGATAAAATTTATCTGAAGCAGAAAATGAAAATGCACAGTGTGCTCTACAAAGCTGATCAAAGATCCCCCAGAAAGTGCTGAAGCAATCAGAATGAACGATCTGCTCCCAAGGATAGGAAAAGTGGCTATTTTAATTGCGTCAATTATTCACCACCAATTATTCGTAGAGAAGTCTTTTATGTCCAGGAGATTGAGAGGCCTATCTGTGTCTGTCCAAATAAGCTGAGTTTCCTATTATATTTCTACAGACACCACGTTAGCTGTGGTGATGGTTTAAATACAGAGATGGGGAGCTTGCTGAAGTTTGGAGCCAATGGCTAGTGTGGATCCCTCCCTACTAAAAATAAATTAACAAAGTAGTAGGAAACCACTTTGTACTGAGCTGGCCTTTAAAAAAAAGAAAAAGGAAAACAGACAATCTCCTGAAGAAGAAAACTGTGTACTGTACTTTAATATATTAGTGTGTTATTATCCAGCAGAGGATAGCACACACAGGGGGTGCTAAGACAAACCATTTATTTTTGTTATTCTTCCAGCAGCGTACAAAATGTCTTTTTCACTGACTAATCCATCACTCTTTTCACATCCATTTCTACCCACACATGACATGATTTGGGGGACTTCTGTTTTCCTGTGTTTTTGTCAAACTGTTCATCACTGCTGAGGCAAGGCAGTGCCCACCTGGTTAAGGGGAAGGGAGCTTGTCCCTCCTCGGTGCTTCTCCACCCAGTGGAGACCCCCCTGTGTGTCTCACCTTGAGTTTTGGATTCCTCAAGGCCAGGTCTGACACCTATGCTGCTGGCTGGCTTTAAACAGCTCAGCAGGGGAGTTTATAGCCTGGTCTATTGCATTTGTGGTATCCCTTAGAGATCTGAGATTGAATTTCTTCTCAGTTAACATTAATGAATGGTCTTGCGTGGGTTGACCTGAGGACAGAATTTGACCTGGGAACCATCCCACTGTGCAGTTTGAAAGGGTGAATGCAGGTATGGGTAAATCAGCCAGCTTGCTCACACTATTGGCCATAGATGAGCCTGAGATATTTCTGTGACATCTGGGAACAGCCCCTACTTGACAGCTGCTGTTCCTGTCAGGGTTCGTCCATGGCATTTTATGTGGAGCAGATATTTGCAGCATATCCCACCTTGTGAAACAGCCTCTACAGACCTGGCATCTCTGAAAATGGCAAGATGTTCTCTTCCCAAGCTGTTTCCTGAAACAACTTGTATTTTCTGTGACGTTTGTTCTGGCCAGATGTGGTGGGCATGAGTAGTGGTTAAGCACACGTAACCCATGGCTGAACCCCAAACCCTCTGAAGATGGTAGTTGCCACTTAGTGATTTAAGAATCCTTAAGCAGAGCTGCAAGAGATCAGAGAAACAGAGGAAAGTCTATTTGCAAAGCTAAAGAAAGACATTGTGTAGCTGGGATGGGAAGAGCAACAGCTGAGAGGTAACTGGAGACATTGCCAGACACAGGCACAGAACTAGTGAAGTGATAACGAGTTCCAAGAAGAAGGAGCTCTGAACCTGCAAACACTGTGGAGCTTGTGACCTCTTGGACACAAAGGTGTGAGCCCTACAAGGACCATGAGATGTCCCACCAACATGGTGGGATGATCTGAGGAGGTGGACTATGTATCACAGTGCTGCCTCACTGCTGCCTGTAGTCTACTAAAGCTTCTCTATAAGATTATGGGACTTCGTATCTCTTGCTGCCTGCTTCCCAAATTTATCACTTCAGGAAGATTGCTGTTATCTATTTGATAGGTGTCCTATGATAAAGTGATATACATTTCTGTGTGTTTATTATAGCATTAGAGCTGAAATTTAATACTTTGTGGGGGTTTGGTTGGTTGGTTGTTTTTCTGTTGGTGATGGTTTTGTTTTTGTTTTTCTAATGAAAAGCTAATGAAGCGGCAAAAATCAGCATGAACCAAAAAAATCCATTGTGAATGGATTTTTCTTGCATAATGGAAAAAAATGAATTGCAGGAAAAAGCTTCAAGTTCAAGACAGTATAAAAATTACCCCACTGCTGTGAGCCATCACCTCCCTTGGGAGGGGTGCAGTGCTGAGCCATCAGTCATGCACTGCTGGTGCTCCTCTGTGAGGTATTCAACAGAAAATGGGTTAAGGAGAAGCTGTGTGGCAGATGCCAGGGACTTTTGGCTCCTCACCTACCTGGTCCTCCTGTGGCCACAGCACCTCTCCAGGCAGACCTGGAGGACTCCGTCCTTAGAGAAAAGGCATTTTGCAGCTTCATTTCCAAACTCCCTCCAGCTGAGAGTCAGTGTCCTCACCTCTCTCGGAGCACTTTCCCCGGGTTGCTTTGAAATAACATAGGTACAAGGAATTTCCTCAGCTCCTCTGCTGCAGCCACTCACACACAGCTTTTGGGGGTTTCATATGGCCAACAGTATGATTTCCCCTGCTAAAGCCCAAGCAGTGGCTCCTCCTGCCTCCAAAAACCAAGCAGGACCACAACGACTATTAAAAACCAGGAGCGTGACCAACAAAATCTATATTTGACGTTATGGCAGAAGATACCTCCAGTACCAGAAACCTCAGAGGCAGTGGGAATAAGAAGTTGAGTGGAAAGCCTCAGACATCGCTCAGGGCTGTGCCCTTTGCCATGCCTTGTGGTCCTCTCCATGTGGACTGAAAAGCCGTACAACTCCCTTCTTCAATGAGTTTGAGCTCTGAGGGAAGCCTGGTGAGATTTTAACCAGGACCTCAGAGGCATCTCCCAAGTGTGGGAGGAGAGCTACACCTTCAGCAGAGTCAACAAAAGTGTCTAAAGGTGTGAATTTAGTCAAGGATGTGTTTTTCCCCAAGGATGGGCACAGATTGAAGCATAGGAGGTTCCATTTGAGTATGAGGAGAAACTTATTTATTTTGTGAGTGCCAGAGCACTGGAACAGGCTGCCCAGAGAGGTTGTGGAGTCTCCTTCTCTGGAGGCATTCAAAACCCACCTGGACACATTCCTGTGTGTTCACCCAGAGACTGCTCTGGGTGAACCTGCTTTAGCAGGTGGGTTGGACTAGATGATCTCCAGAGGTCCCTTCCAACCCCAACCATTCTGTGATTCTGTGTTTGGTGATGGTGTGGCACATACCGCTGCCATCTGATAGCAAGCTGGTGAGTACGGCCTCTGTTGTTACTTCTTCCCAATTTCTCATCAGGCTCACAATGCGAGGGATTGCCCTGCAGCCCGTAACAGGGACACTGAATGAGAGTCTCAGCTTTTCAGAAAAATAATGACAGTAATAAGCAGGTGAAGTGCTTTGCATTGAAGAGAAAAGCTTGTAGATGTAGCAGCCTAGAGGTTTTGGACTCAAAAGGCATGAAATAAAGAATGTCACAGGTTTGTTTAAAAAGGAAATCAAGGCAAAGCACATGCTAAATTTCATGGTCAGCAAGCAGGGAGGAAGCAGAAATGCACTACAATTTGTTTGAACCTAAAAATAACACTTACAAGACACTTTTAAAATGAGGCAATTTCTAGCTCTTAAAAATTAAAACATAACTATCTGAATGTCATTGTTGGTAAGCCCATAGGATCTTCCATTCTTTCGCTGCAAAAAGAAATCCTTGCTGAAAATGTACCATCTCTACATTGTACAAAGATGGTTAAAGAAATTATAGAATGCATTTCTAAATGCCATCCTGTCATTATATCAATCTCTTAAAGTCCTTGTAATATGCCATGCTTATTAGCATTTTATGCCTTATAAAATAGAAGCATCTATTGATTTGTTTGTGATCTCCTACATATCCCAAACACAAGCAGATCACTCTCAGCTTGATGACCAGGAAATGTCCCGGACTTACGTCCATGCTCATGTGCACATCAGGAAGGAGGAAACAGTTGCCTTTGACGATCTCATTAATTAGATCTTAGGCAAACAATCAAGTTATTGTGGCGCCTTGGCAAGCACTGCGTGTCATCTGAACCATCACGTGCATGCTCTCCACTTGCAGGAAGACATAAAAAAAAAATGGATTGGCCTGAACTTCACGTGCGTCCGTGGGTTTCCCAATGATCCGGTTGCTGCTCTTTCCCAAAGCTGCAGCAACCAGCTGCCCTCGGTCTGAGTGCCAGCTGGAGCACGACTCACCTAAAACACAGGTGCTACGTTCTTCCAGGCTCTGCTGTCCAGCCCTGCCTAGCTCCTCATCTGAAAACAAGATTTCTCCAGACACATCCTCAGGGAAAACCCTGACAGTCTGCTGGCTCCCAGTGTTTATCCACTGAAGAAACAGACCTATTTCCTAAGGATTAACAATTGTAAATAAAAACTGTGTTTGGCTGCATCATCAGAGTCAGAGACATGTTAAGCAAAGTGACAGATGACAGCAATCTGATCAAACAGCCACCCAAAAGGGATTTCTGAGTGCATCTCTCCATCTTCCTCTCTATGGGTCACTGGGACTGATATCTTACATGAGACTTTGCAGAGAATCAAAAAATGAGAATATGGTCTCCTTAGCTCTACCAGCTGCAAGAAACCCCTGGACAACTACATTACAGCTCTTTATTCATATAAAGCAGACACAGTTCTGACAACAGAATCTCTCAGAGCTAGAGTTATTTGACTGTGTCAACTTCAACAAGCCTTGATGCTGCCACTTTCTATCACTGGCACTACTTAACTTAGAAACCTCCAGCTTCAAAACCTTTGAAATATATCTGGTAATGGAGACACGGCCACATCTGCTGTCCTGTGCTGTCCTGGCTCCACCAGAGCCAAGAGGGCTCTGCCAGCTGGCAGCAGCTCGGGCACAGAAGACTCAACCTCGTGCAGCTTCTGTCTGTGCAGCAGCATTAAAACCCATCTCCCACTTAACAGAGAAATGCAGAAAGGGTGATTTCTTCAGACCCTGTCAGTGGTGACCCATTTACAGGGTCTGGTGTTCATTATTTTACAGAGCAGAACCTTAGAGAGTTGGTGCAAACCTTACTGTACATGGATGAAGGCTGCAGCTGAATTTAAATTTAATTTACAGCTTGAATTCTCTGTATTTCCCCGGAACACCTAGAGATCCTTCCCTGAGCTTTGTTACCAGGGGCTGGTGCAGGAGGACCTCAACAGCATGACCAGATTTACCATCCCATGCTACTCCTCACACTGCATGTGGGCACCAGGTCCTCTGTCTCTCCTTTACTTGGGAACACGATGGCCGTTATTGCTAATATATCCCTTGAAAGTACACTTCCAAATCAAGATGACTAACTTTCAATGTGCGTTTATGTGCTCTCATCATCCACAGCAGAAACCTTCTCCTGGTTAGACTGAGCAGGTTGAAATCATTTGAGCTTCACAGCTGTGATGCCAAGAAGGGCAGGAAACCCAAACCAAATCTCTCCAAGTTTGGGGTAGATGTCTGTTCTGCAGCCACATTGCCTAAAAATAATAGCTCTTGTGTACTGCAGTGTCTCCATTAAATCCAATCAAGTTCATTTTTTTTTTTTTTTCCTAGAACAGCTCATCTAAATAGATGCCAGATGACGCTGGAGATGCAGCATGATATTTTGCCTGCACCATGCATGCCATCACACCAGCCATTATTCCTGGGCAGAGACATCCTCTCTGATTTCCCCACCACTCATGCAAATTTTCCAGCACAGCAGCAGGACATTTTTATGGCCAACAGCAAACGTGAAGGAACAAACCCAAGAGGAAGGGCAATGCCTGAAGCTAGCATAAAGGCTGAACATATGGCAGGTGGGCAGCAGGACACGTCACTGTGGGATGAGTTTGTGAAAATCAGAATCATTTTGGTTGGAAGAAACCCTCAAGGCCATCAAGTCCAATCATTAACCTAACTCTGGCACTAAACCATGTCCCTAAGAACTTAATGTTTTAAACACCTCCAGGGATGGTAAATTGGTGGTGCCCAGCTAAGTGAGAGAGGGCAGGGAAATGGTTTTACCTCTGGGACCCAGTGGGAGCTCCCTGTAGATGTCTCTTGGCATTAGGCAAATTATTCCCTTATTATCTCTCATGATGGTCGTAGCAGGCACTCTTTTCTCCCCCTCTTCCCGTGTGCAAATGTTCCTTAAAATGGGACATGATTCCCCAGGGAATTACTGAAAATACAGGTGCCCGCAAATGAGAGCTTTTCGTTAGCAGTCTGTGTAGCCCTCATACAAAAATGACTTTTATAGTTACTTTACCCCATGTAATTACACAGCAAAGCCCCATTTAACATCTCGCTATGTAACAGCAACTTCCTGTTTGAAATCAGATTAATGTAAGAGTTACCCAGCCATTTTAAGAGATAATAGCTGTAATTAAGGTGTTTCTCATGATGGGTTCCTATTATAGTGTGGCAGATGATTCTCTGATAGTCTTGTTGGCGGCATTAGTCACCATTGTTTTCATTAATATTGACACTATTCTCTTGCCACACAAACACAAAAGGAGATTAATCAAAATATTGTGCTGATTTCCTGTTCTCCGAGCCCTTCTTTTGAGTTGATGCTCATTCTTAGTTTTCAGTAGGAATAAAAAGCAGATTTTGTAAGCTGTGCAGGAAACTTCACTTGTTATTTAAAGCAATATTGTCAGAACAAAGGGAGGGAATTATTCTACTGAAAATTCAAAAACAAAGCACCAGAGAAACCTAACTGTTATGATTTCTAAACATCTTATCTGGTTCCAGTTTGGGTGTCAGTGATGGGAGATTGCTGGAGTCTGTTCAGACTGGGGAATGAGGTGATCATGTGTATGTGTGTTCATTACTCTGTGGGAAAAAATGGCACAGACCAAGAACAACTCACACGTAGGCAAGTTGGGATTGTAAGGCTGGCTTAGGAAATTGGGCCTCTCCGGTGTCACATATCCTTGTTGATGGTTTTTTCAGTGAAACCAATGACATTAAGCAAGGGATGGATTTGAGTTTAAAAGCCCTATAAATGTTAATTTTTCATGGGTATCAGTTCTACACAGTCAACTGAAGCTGTCAGAGGCAGCTTCTCCTGAACAAGGTCGTCATGGCAAGTCATCCAGAAAAATACTGTGTCAAGTGCCAAAAATGAGAAGGGCTGAGATGAGCAGGGAGTGTGATGGGACAGCAGGGCATGACCTCGTATAACTTACAGCAAAAAGGGAGTCAAAGGAACAGCTTTTCTCTGAAGAAACACACACATTGATTTCTAGATCCAGCAGTTCGTCAATTAAACAAGCAAAGAGAGAAAAACAATCATAAAATGGTGCCTTTGGGAGCACTATGCATATTGACCACTATGTTTGTGGTAAATAATTGCCTTTTGGAAATATACCTGTCAAATATGGTAAGTCAGTTAAAATTATTTCAGTAAATTTGTAAACTATGAAGAAACAGAAAATTGTGAATACCTTAGTCCCAGTTTTCTAAAGAAAAACATGAAAAAGCAAAGGGAAAATAATATCAGAAAATATTTTCATTCACTTTCTGCTTTCAAATTCTAATTACCAAAATGCAGACTCCTAAATAATGTGACATCTACAGAATTTTGTTGGCAGACGATGTACTGATTGAACAGCCCAAAACCTTGCTTGCATATCGTCAATATGTTTACAGCACAGAAGGCATCAGAGTATGTAAATGTTTTTGGTTTTGTAGGCAAGATGATTTCATATAATTAATGCAAAACAGGTATTTTTATATAACCATTCAAATGTGAAACAGTATCTCATGTTTTAGTACGTAAGAGAATCCACACTGCATGTTGACGTACCTTTCAAATTTGCAAAATGGCAAATTGCTATGTTTTATCAAAAATGTATTATCCAGCTATATATCTACAGCAGGCTAAAGAGATTAAATCACCAGAGCCAGAGACCGAAAGGCCTTATAGATCATTCACTACTGAAGTGAAAATAATAGTAATAGTAGTAGTAGTAGTAGTAGTAGTAGTAATAGTAATAGTAATAGTAATAATAATATTTCTGCAAGCAAGGAACACATCTGCTCCACCAGAATTCTCAATATGCCTGCCTCCTGCCATGGCATTGACTTTTAGAGGCTAGAGTGTTATAAGACCATGGCTCACTAAAAATTGCCTTGCTGACTTTGTAACATGGGCTCAAATCCCACTGCATCTCCTGACATTTGGTTTTGCTTATTGGAGATCTGCAGCTCACTGAGGCTGTAGTCCCACTGGGGTATGTATGACTCTCTCTTACAGTCCCTTTAAACAAGGCAGCATGTGTCCCTGTTTTCCTGCTCTCTAGTTTTTGCTCTGGACACAAAAAATATTCTCATGGGAATGCAAAACTAAATAATTTTTTTAAAAAAAATCAGTTCTCTATATGACCTTTTAATCCCTCATCCCCAATTACTTTTTGCTAGTACTTTGTAAAATGTTCTTGTAAACTCAGTTACTGAAGGCTATTCGCTCACTTATTTGAAGTTAATAAAACTATCTGTATGAACTTGCAGAGAGGAAGGCTTCAGCAAAAACAGTATTAAAAAAAATTTCCCAGATTTGTACAAAAGAAGCAAAATGCACCGTGACACTGAAGTATCAAATTCATTACTGCTCAGTGTCTGTTGAATAAAAACTGTTGGCTGTGGAGAATGTAAAAAGCATAAGGTTTCAATAAAGAGGAAGTGGTGTATAATTCTTGAAATGAGAGTTCTGATTGTATAGAGTCCTTAAAAAATAATTTTCATTTTAGGTTAAACGTTGTTGTATTTTTGGAGAGGCAGGGCAAGATGTTCTTGAATTTATACTTTAATAAATGAGAAAAAGTTCTACTCATATCAATACGATTAAGCAGAGGTGAAACAGAATGGTCTTGCCATCACTGAAAAATGCAAATAGCATGAAGATCATACATCTATGAGTGCAAATATATTGTAGGGGATGGTACAGAAATTGTTGCCATGTCCAAAGTAATAGAAACTGTAGTTTAAGAAAATAATAATAACAATGAGAATGATACAAAGACTGAAAGAAGAGAGAGAAACAGAAAAATACACTTAAAGGTATAATTATTTAGGCTGGCAAGTCACATCCTATTTGAGGTACGATGAAATGATGGTCAGTGATATGCCCTGCTGAATTTGTTACAAATGTTTCAGGATGGTGATAAATCATGTCTGATAAACAGTGTGGGGTTTCTATGCTACACGAGCATGCAGGAGAAAAACTGCACCCCTGATGGCCTGGGCAGCTGCTTCTAGGGCTTTATTCCTTGCTTATCTTTTTTTCTGAACCATTACAAAGCTCTGCTATTGTGGCTGTGATTTGTGTCACTGCCAGGGTGATAAAAAACAGTTTTGGAGTTTAAAGCCCTAGTTCTGTAATGGGGTTAAACATGCACTTAGCACATGTTCAGTCTGTGAGCCTGTCATCAATGAAAAAAGAAAACTAGCATATCCCTAAAGTTGTATATGGTCTTAAGTGCTTTATTAAATAGCATCTCCATCTCTGTTTGTGTTAACTGAAGGTAATTTCTGATTAATTTTTATATAACCAAGTATAGAGTGTTTCATTGTACTGCCTTGTGCAAAGAACTTGTAGCGTCAAATCTGTGTCCCTCATCTGTAGAGACAGAAATGCTGAAATGTGTTGCAGTTTTGCCAATAACCCTTCCTCTGCAGTTTTCTCTTTGGAAATGAAGAAAGGATTATTTGGGCATGATAGCATAGATGTGGCACTTTCTGAATGTTCAGTCAAAGCCTTTGGAATAGGGAAATATGTGGCACAAATGTCGCTGCTGCCATTAGGCTGCAGGATTACACTCATGGCCTGGGAGTGGTGAGAAGCTTTAAGTTCAATAAAGGTTACAAGTATTTATTAAGTCTTATGCATTTAAAAAAATAAGCATGTGTAAGAGCTTTGCTCTTATTAGGCTTCTGTCCTTCCAGTTTTTCTATTTATGGAAGTGTTGAATATTATCTCAGTTTGGGTTGGAAGAAAGGTTTCTTCCAGCAGTAATGTTAGTCCATGGCTTCATCCTTGGGGGTGAGATTATTTCCCAGTGTGTGTGTTTTCCCCATGAGAAAGAGCTACCATGTATCATTTCCTGGCAGATTTTAACCCCACAGCTGATAGGTATCACAAAACCTCTTGCAATTTGATGCATTTTACACAAAATGGCTATTACGTATGGTCTACCAGCCTGTGGCAGATGGCTTTCTGTACATAACACATAAACTCCAATCTTACTGAATTTCTGTAACTACCTTTTTATTATTATTATTATTATTATTTCTGCACAAATACACTGTTGGCCATCCAGTATTTTAAATGCACGAACAAAGCACGATGCTCACCAAAGTAATGACTTCACGCATAGGGTGACCATCAAAAACACCTAGTAGCTGCACTCTGAGAGCACTGATGGGGCATTTTTAAGGAGATCCTTGTCCCTATCCTAGGGAACGGGCAGGGCAGCGTTTCACAGGGGCAGGAGAAGAACAGCAAGCCCTTTTCCGAACAGCTGGTCTGCTCATGGGCAGAGACAGTGCTAAGAGGACCCACGAGTGGTGGCAGGGAGCAAAAACCACAAAGGGAGCAGGGGGACCCTCATGTGCAAATCCAGTTGTGCTACATCTTCATGCAGCCGCGGTCCAGCGTGGCAGTGCAGTGCCCCTGATCCCCACCACTTGCCCAGCAGCACGGACACACTTCTATGAGGAGCAGCAGGCAAATCTCACAAGGGAAACACAACCATGAGCACTCTCCCAGCTACGGATTCATTTTAAGCCCGAGACACAAAGCTAGTTCAGATTTCTGAATTTTCCCGTCCTTGTTCACATCGCAGTGGTTGAGCAGGATCTGGCGGAACTTGTCCAGGTCCACCCCGCTAATGCTGGGCTGCAGGCAAAGGAGAAAAACAGTGTTGAGAGAGAAAATGGCTCTGGATTCCCCCAGCCCTGTAAAACATCGAGCAATGCAGTGGCAGGGAAATCCACCCAAGGAGGAGTGACCCAAATGGGCTGAGTCCAAGTCAGTTCATACACAGTGGGGAAGCAAATAGAGAATGGGAAAAGGGTGTCCTACAAAACCAGAAGGGGTATGGTTGGATGCATGAGACTGTGAGTAACTGTAAGGAAATGTAACATGTTTTTTGTGCTTAATCAAGGCCACTAGTATCTGATCCATATCAAACAAAAGTCTGCAGAAAGGCATGAAATATAGATCACTGCACTACTGGACCTGTGCTTTCATTTGGTTTCCTCTCTCAAACCTGCTACACGAGGAAAAACATATCATTGCTGTTGGCTGTTTTACAGGCTGTGCAGAAACTTAAAAATACCTTTAGTGGACGAATTAATGCTAAAGGCTTATTTACAGCCTACATTGTCTCAGTATGCTCTTAATGCTGTACTGCTGCTTCTGCTTCCCGGTTTCCCACAAGATCAAATTCACACACATACCTTGTGGTGCCCAAGGGCAACACTGATGAAGGCCTTAGGGAAAGTACAACCTTCATTCTTATGCATACATACATGCACAGAGCACAAAGCCAACCTCCTGCCTGTCCTCACACCCTTCCCTACACACCGTATGACCATAACATAAACACGCAGCCACCAGCACACAGCTTCAGTCTCTGCTCTGCCAAATGGACATGGGAGCACAGGGATTCCTGTGTCGGGTCACATCGTGTGGGAACACAACAGCTCAGGCTCAGAGTGAGCCAAAGACAAGGTCATATTTGCATCAAAAGCTCTATCTTGGACTGCATCTGGAAACTCAAAGTAACCCAATGCAGATGGACTTTGCTGTCTTTAAGAAACTGGTAACACACCGGGTATGATGTTATTTACTAGAGGTAGAGCTCAAGACATTTTCAGGTGTAGCCCTGTGATAAGCTAATGAACCATGAGGTCACGCTGGTGAGGAGCATATCCTCAGTGAAAACAGAAGAAAGAACCTCTGATGATGGCTCCATGTTGACACAGTTTGTGATGCTGTAACATCTGCCTAATTCATAGTATGAGCTAGAATAGACCTTTCTTAAATACCGTTGCTGAGTGAAGCTGTATTAATCCATCAAGCAGGATTTCTGTGATACGGTGAAATGCTCAACGGTGAAATGCTGAGACCATGAATTCATTTCTGCCACCGATCAAAGTGAAATCTGATTCTATGTTCTCACTAGCTCCTCTATTTACATAACTTTACCAAAACAAGCACCTTCTTCTCAGAAATATATGGTATTAATTAACAAAAAGGGCTACCTTGACCAGTTCCATCATGTCTTTGACAAACCCATCCACTTCTGGGCCTTCCAGTGCTCCCGTTTTACTCTGAAAGATGGAAGAAATATCAAAATGCTCCACTAAGCCAAAACATGTTTACTAGTCAGTAGGTCCACCTGGTCACCAAGTTCCAAGATCCCTCCCTTTTATTTTTCAAGGTGATGATGATGCAGATCACAAGCTGACAGAGAGTGCGGCAGCTAAAGCCACCACCCCTCTCCATCTCTTGCATCTCCTGCAGAGGGATATGGTCAATGCAGCAGTGTCAGCAATGGAGATGGAGAAAGTAAAAATGGGTCCTTTGCCACAGGGTCTCTGAGCATCTTTCCCCTCTGTCCCCACCTTATCCCCAAAGCCTGGGCCATTTTGACCCATGGGCTCAGGCACAGCTCAGCTCCTGAGTCACCCTCACAGAACCCACTGTGAGGAAGAAGTCTGAGCAGCGTATGTTAAATCTGTGTAATTTAAAGACCACAAGGGACTCACAACATCATAGTGTGCAAAGATCTTCTCAAAATCTCTCCTCCTTTCTTCTGTGCTGCAAGCCTGCATGTGGAGAAGACAAGCAAATGAAAAAGCATTCAAGTCTGGGTCCAGATTATTTTAGCTGAGACGGGATCAACGCATCAAAAAATAGTGCTACTTACATCCATTTTAAATTGAAGAAGGAAATTTTCCTGGAGCGACAGAATCCTGAATAGAAAGATTTAAATTATGATCTTTCCACTTTATCATCTGCACACAAACTATTCTGAACTCTTCTGGTTCGTAAAGCAAAAAGATTTCAGATTATAGGCCTTTAAAAGAGAAAATCGCCTGCAGGGTTATTTACAGAGGGCTGTTACAGGAACACATGCCTCCCTTTCTGTCTGACAGGAATGCTGGGCACCCTTTGGCTGACTGCAAATGTGTTTCTTAGCACAATTGCTTCTCCCAGAGCACTTCTGGTGGTCCAGCACAATGGAGGTGGTCAGCCTCTGAAGCCAGAGGTACCAGACAATCATTTGTTGTAACTGGATTGCTGCGCTGCATTAAAGGAAAGAGTAATTTATCACTCTCTGTTGGAGGGAGAATTGGTGGCTGTAAAAGTAAAGGACAAAGTAATACTGGCCTGAGTACCGAGACTGACCAAATTCCTCTCCTTTCCCCTCCTCCCTCCCAAAACCCCTCATAGCACTTTTAAAAGCTATTTTTCTCTCCATTTGTGCTGCCAGCCCCGAGCGGCTTAGACCCTGCGACCCAAGGCATGCTGAGTTGTGTCCACACCTTGGGCTGTGAGATGTGTTCAGACCAGAGGGGAGCCTCAATTGCCCTGAGTAATAGGGCATTAGGGAACCATATTTAAGATGGAAACGCAAGGACAAACCCCCTTATTCTCTATTCTGCCTCTGTTTCTGTTTCTCTCTTCACATATTCAGTGGCCAAAGGGAAATGCCACAGGCACTGCCAGTTATTTCTGCTGGCATTCATTGTGATCCCAGGCAGAAACTAACGGTGGCAAACCAACACCTTTCTCCTCTCACCCCCCAAACAAGTGTTTCGAGACTGTACCTGCATGTTTAAAGTCCCGTCCAGTCACTGCATGTACATTTACAGACAGAGACATACTCTCTATCTGCATGTAGTGAAAATCATATCTGAGGTATCAAGGGCAGAAAAGAAACAGAGGCCTGTACTTAAGTCCTCAGCTTCATTCACAAGCATCTTCACCTTATCTCTCCAAATCCTTTCTCACTGCCATTAGCAAACTCCTTTGCAATAGCACTTTTATTCCTCAAACAAGCAGCAAAAATTTGTTACAGTCTCTGCTGTGCATGATGATGTGAAATAAATGCACATCTCTGACCCTGCTGAAGGGAATTGATATCCTTCTTTTGGAAAAATGGTACCACCGGCTGCTTCATCACCTCCTGAGGAGCATCGCAGAGGTAGCGCAGATCATGCCAGAGCATGCTGGTGATGCCCAAACAGGTCCTGGCATTGCTCAGTGTCACCAACTATAGGTCCTCAAACTGTTACAATGGGGAACATGCGTTAGAGACCTGGGACATGTCCTGATTTAATTTGAAAGAAGGTAGAACTCAGTCGCATGTCCCCACAGGGAGATCATTATCTTGCCTGAATCTACCATTGTGAGCTGAAAACAAACATTATTATTAAAGCCCACCTTGCCAGGTCATTCAGGTCCAGCCGTCCATCTTTATTTTTGTCAAAGATTTTCATCTAAAAATCAAAAAGAGACAGATAAAATAAGCAATGTGGAAAGTACACATACAAAAAAGCCAATATATGTTTTGCTCTGCCCTCACCTCTGCTTGCTTGTGGTGCACAACGTCCTCTGCTAGCACAAAGTGCAAGGGTGACACAAGAGCACAGCAAAACTATCCTGCTTTCTGACAGCAAAACCCAAGCAATCAAATATCAGCACCAGTCCCTTCCTGCCTTACGCCGGGATTAAGACAGGTCTCCAGCGGGTGCCCTAAATACTGGCCTTGCCATAGTCCCTGAAAAAAAGTTGAAAAAAGCTAGGCACTTCTGAACACTTCCAGGCCGATGCCATCCTTATCTTTGATTGTTGCTGTGGCTACTAAGCATCTGAGGTGCAAATGTCACCTCCTGATAGACTCTTAGGTCAGGGTTTTATGCTGCTAAAGCCAGTGGGCTTTGCTTGGCTCAGAGCCCACCGATGGAAAGCGCTAAGACTGGGAAGAAGATTCAGGCTGCCAACATCAAGAGGTTAATCTGTGTGAATACAAAAGTTAGCCTTTTCTTAATATTATGTTTTCCTTAATATGATCTTCTCAATGAGTCACCACCAGACATTGTTTATTTATCTATTTTATTTGGTAAAGTGTTTCTCTGCAAGGGACAAATAAGAGTCTGTTACAGGGACAAAGTAGAAGATGTTTAATGGCTTGCGAACCTGAATAACTCATGGCTCTAAGTTCTATAAAATAATGTATTCCATGTGGAAAGAATAATATTTGACTAAGATGGATTGCAATTCTTCGTCAGATACTCAGTAATGGAATATGCTTTGATCTTACCTTCATGAATCTTATTTGCTTATTTAAAGGTTATAAGTAACCAGGTCACTACAAATCTTTGGTGCAATGAATTGCATACCTGCTGGAGAAGGCCCATACCAGTTCCCACCTCGGGAGGCTTAGAGGGAGAGGACCATCCTCTATGACACAGCTTGACCCTTTGGGAGCTCCGGGCAGAACCAGCAGCAGGTCCCCAGCACCTCCTAGCAGTGAAACTGGGGCACAGCCTGACATGTACATGAGGTTAGGTATCACCTGGAGAGCTGCCATTTCTCAGGGACCCCTTGCATAAATATCATGCCTATTTTGTCAGGTTTGACTCCTCCCTGCCCCTTGCTCGAGGCCAGGCATCTACACTGAGGATGGTGAGCCTATGGTAACCCTTTATTGTGCTGGGTTTAGGTAAGATTCTGCACTGGGAGTTTATTCTGTTAGTTATTCTGTATGATTTACACTACTGAGGTCTGGATGGGATTTTTGAGGAGCACTTGATATGGGTTCACTTTTTCTCCTACTGAAAGATAGTGTAAGACTGAACACCTGAAGGCTCATACTGAGATATTTGGAAAAACCGTATCCTGAAAGCCATGCACATGCTCAGTGGCATAAGGAAAGCCACTTTACTGTTTCATTGGCCTCTGCAGGATGTGTGCTCTGTGCAGAGCCACTAAATGACAGAAGAAAGACCTCTGAAATCTTTCTGCTTCATTATCAGTTTTCCAGCTGTAGCACAGACCCCATTAAAACACATTTAACTGAAGAGATAGTACATTCTTTAGTGGAACACCTAATGAAAAACAACATTCTCAGTCAATTTGCTTTGTTTGCACGCTCTCTCTAATATTAAACTTCCTTTGGTTGACCATGTCTACTTATAGCTAACCAGCTCCCCTCTCTGATCTCCTTCCCTCAGCTCTGCTTTTGCAATACTGAGAGAGAATCTTCGTGTTTTCAAATTATTTGGCCTTTTTCTGCAACAAGTATCCTGAATACAATTTTCAAACACTTGCAATATTTTAATTGTCCATGCCAGTCAACTGGAAAAAAAACGTCTGTCTGGAAGAGCTAGGCTGAGCTAATTCTTCTCTAGTGACTTCCACATGAAATATAGAAAACATGTAGGGAAGACAGAACAGCGTTCAGCGAATTGGTTCAGGTACCATGGCTAATAAGATAGACCTAATCCTATTATTTGGACAACTGGAGCTCATGCTACATGGCAATCTTGGCCTGCATTGCTCAGGAAAAGCCTGGGGAAATGTTTATAAATTAAACTTTCAAATTTCAAGCATTGCTCTAATCTGCTAATTGTGTACATAAGTACGAAAAGAATGACAGAGGGTACCCACCTCATATGACAAAGCATACATCACGATAGAAGTAGATATTTGGAATAATTATGACACGGTTTCTAATTTAAACTTTTGCTTTTACACACCAGCTTGACTTATTAAAATTGATGGATTTTCAGTTTACACTCTTGAAAGGTATATTTATGCTGCCAGGCTGATATGAAACAGTGTGGTTAAGGATAAGGTCTGGCATGTTTATGTAGTACTCAGTATTACTAAAAGCTTTGTTGCATCCAGAAGTATGCTTTATAAAATGATGCATTTATTTTACTGTCAAACTACCCTGCATTTTAAAGTGTTTGCTCAAATTATTTCACTAGCATTTTAATGGCAAGGCACCAGGGAAGTCTTAGTTCTGTTTGTTTGAATGTTGCCCATGCACTGAGGCAGACAGAGCATAAGTAAGAGCTGGGTTTGCAAAATAAGAGTTGTTACATCTCAGTTTTTTAAGTGCAAAATCAAATCTGCTATTAGCTTTGAATGTAGCAAAGGAAATATTTCTGCTTTCCCAGTCCAGTGTTGGAAGGAAGGCCACTGAAACTCCAGGATATGAAAACACAAGTGTTTTGAAGAGCAATATAAGATTATAAATCTGAATTATTTTCCATGACAGAGATAAGGAAAGAAGTAAACAACCAAAATAAATAGCTATGTCATCAGTGGAGTCACTAAAGCATGCTTTTAAACCTTCTCTGCTTCTTATTCTTTGTGGGCAATAAAGTGTTTTCTCCCTCAGGTAGGACACAGAAAGAGTCAGCTCTTGCCTGACATCATACTCTCACAAATATATACATTGGGGACATCTATACCCAACAGCTGTATCTAAAATTGGCCAGTGAGCACAAAAGTTATTGACGGTGTGTGCAAACAGGCACGTGCCTGAGCTGCAGGGCTGCCTATGGCTTCTTTCCTTAGGGAAGGACAGGAAACAAAGGGCTTTGCAGTGACAGGAGGGACCTGTGGCCAGCAAGTCACCCCCGGGATGAAAGCTCTTGTTCAGCCTAACCAGAGACCAGACTGCCTGTCCCATCTAGATGAGTTGTTTAATGCAAGATTTCTAAGAGTGTTTTGATTCCTAAAAGGCGATATCTGCTGGGGTTTTCAAAAGCCTCCAGGCTCTTGACTTCTGGTGGTTTTGATCTTCAGAAATGAAGTTTGAGCTTAAATGGGATTTTCTGCTTCCCCTGGCTTATGCCACAGCAAGTGTGGAGTAAAACTGGAGGTGACAGCACTGCCGGGATTAAGTGTAGAGGTGACATGGGAGGCAGATTTCCCTCCGTTGTGTTTGTGATCCCTCTCAATCACACACAGCAAAGCCACCTTTCAGCAGCGAGAGGAATCACATCCACCCGAAGCCAGGAGGAACCTCTCTGGGGATGATGGGGGGAGTCCCACAGTGGCGGCTGGTGTTCTGTGATGTGACGGTTCCAGTGCCCATGCATCACTGGAGATGCAGTCTCCTGGGGGTCATGGCATCCTTACGGAGCCACCTGGGAGAGAGGCCAGCATGGACCACTACCAGGAGAAGGGATGCACTACTCCTATGTGTATACTCAGTGCACATCCTTCTGAGGGTGTACTCAACTCCTATCATATTTCTAGGGCTTTGGGAATTTAGGCTTTTTTGAATACAACAAGGGTTTGTCTTTCCATTACACCGTTTCTTTGGTATTCATAAGAGACTTCATTAACACAGGTAAGCTAGCTTGGCCAGTAAGGTGTTCAGGGGCTAAACCACCTGGATTTTCCATGCTCTGACTTTTTTTTCCCCATGTAAATACACTGGCAGTGACAAAGAGTACAGACAGACGGACAGGCTGTCACAGCCAAGACATGACCATACTGAGCCTCTAGCATTGTCCTCACAGATGAGACAGGCAGTAGCCACAAAAGCACCAGTAATCCCTCCAATGCTCTCCCCATCTGGGAGAACTTCTATATTGACTTCTCTGGGGCTAAAATATTATCCTCAGCCATCTTCATCTACTAATTTTCAAATGCTGTAGTTCATGACCATAGTTCCTTGAATTTTTAGTCACTACACTGACACTATTGCCTCCCTAGGATTTTAACTTGTGGTGGGCAAAGATGGTATACTGTCTTGGAAGGATTTATCCTCTACATTTTGCTGAAATATAATAATGCTCAAATTAAAGGACTTTTTAATACTCAGTCTGACATTATCAACATAAAGGAATGCAAAAAGTGAATGTCTGTGTTGCATGTGCATCTGTTTCGGAAGTATACAGGACTTAATTTGCTGAAGTTTGCCTCAGTAATGAGCTTTCCTTGCGTGTGGCTTGCAGACATTGGGATTACCAACTAGAAGTAGCATGCTGCTCTCTGAGAAGCTATGAACTATCAGTGTTTCTATGAACAAGGCAATAAAATGCCAAGTGGAAAAGTTGAGCAAGAATTTTGTTCTTACAGAAGAAAAAACGTCGAATACTTAATTTCATCAAAAACTATGTCTTAAATCTGGTTCATATTCAGGCAGTTGCAATATTTTACCTAAGTACGTACCTATGTGCACGCATAGGTATGGGAACTGTCACTCATGGCAAAATGTCAAATGCACATGTGAACTCCATAGTCATGGGGTGACATTTCACCAGGACTCAGAAGACTAATAACAGCTTAAGTCTGGGAGGCTCTGGGGAGGTTGAGAGGGACTGGGAAAGGTTGTTGTACTACTGTCATCCTCCATGGCCTCCTTCTCATCCTGGAGCAGTAAGGGGGCAAATTTTTGTTTCTCCAGCATGTGCTGCTTCAGGAAGGCAGGCTATTCTCATCATGCTACTGAAAACCTTAATTTCCAGCTATGCCCACCCTGTCTCCCAGAATACACATTGCAGTATCCCTGAAGCATCTTCACAAAGCCCGAAGAAGCGCAGAGCAATACAGGACTTTGCTTCTGCCTCCAAGCACCTCCATGCCAACAGCTCTCCATCTATGCTGACAAATCCGCAGACTGTTTTCAAGGATTCAGAACTGCACATGACTATGTATCTTCTCATGCAAGTGAGTGCATGTGAACAAATACTAGTATACACTTACTATTAATACAAATAAGTATGTATGTAGTCATGAAAACTAAGAAGAACTGTGCCTGCAAGGGAGCTTCCTCAGCACAGGGTTGCTATTTAAATTGCCTCATGAAGAGTCTTGAGAATTCAAATGTTCTTCTTTCATTACTTTCCCTAGTAGCTTTATTGCTCCTTAAGATTTGATTTAGAGGACTCCAAGGGCTTGTGCAATGCCAACACGTTCACTACCTGTTTTCTTCCCAAGCGTCCATCACTTGTTAATCAAATCCCTCATCTATATCAGTGTTCTCTGAAGAGGGGATGTCAAGGTCACAAGGAAACAGAACAGCCTCTTAAGAAATGGCTTCTAAGCAACCTGACAAAGTGATGTTGCTCTCTGAAGATAAACAATCTATTCCAAAAGGAATACTTAGTCTCTCTTCCCAACTTCTTTTTTATGTGGTGTAAGATGATTAATGGCTGCATAAGTAAGTGGCAAGTAGTTGGCACACCCTGGTCAGTGTGCTGTCTGCTCACACCTTTCACAAGCCAAAGCTGCAAATACTAAGCACAGAATCACAAACTGCCTTTTTTCTTTTTTTTTTTATTTTTTTCCCTTGTGCCTGGGCTAGCTTCTTTAAAATTATAATTTCTATCTTTTCCCCTTTATCCCTATCTCCAGAAGGCTCTAGGGTCCACTCAGTGTATCAGTAGCTGCTTAAGATGCGTGCAGCTGGCTGTGGATGTACAGAAAAGAGGGCAGAGAACTGTAAATTCCTATGGAGACAGATGGGTTTATGGCTCCTTAGGAGGCAGCTTGTTTCAACCAAATGTTATTACAGCAGCACTTGAAAGCCCTAAGTGGGATAGATGGGTCACCCTGAGAGATCCTGTAGCCGTGCACCACAGAAACAGGTTCTTGTCCCAAAGACCTTGAGGTATAAACAGAGAAAAGGTGGGAGCAAAGTAATAGGGAAGAGAAATATAAGTATTTCCACTCTGCACTAAAGGAATTGGTGCTGCTGGTTGGTGAATATATCAAAGAAAGGCTGCGAAAGGCTCAGGAATTAAATGTGTGATGGCCATTGTCCCCCTGCTTTCCCAGACAGCAGTGACGGTGACAGGTCCCGTGGAGACTTTACACTTGAGCATCTCCCCACTCCATGTGGAAAGCAGAGAGCTCTCATCGCCTGAGGTTTTGACCTCATGCCTTTGCTCTTGGCTCCTTGAGTCACTTCTTCTCCCTTTGTGATTCAGCACTGCAAACTTTAAGACTGAATCTTTCTTCCCTCATGATTTTGCTCAGCTATTTCAGACAGGTTCCCATGCACTCACTTTGAGCTACTTTATCTGCTACTGTGGTGATGCTCTCCACATGGATACTTTGCTGTGATGTACGGAATTCATATCCTCTGTTTTATTACAGGATATCACAGGGTAAGATTACACATGCAATATCACACTCTACCTTAACTGTTGGGATCAAATGTGTTTATAAACATCCCTGACCTTCAGTTTATAGCAAAGAATTGCAATGGTGGAAAAAAAAAGAAAAAAAAAAAGGGATATCTGCCATATCCTAATTTTCTAATAGCTGTTAACATCCCTGATTCTTTTGGCATAGCAGCTTTGCAAACTTTTGTCCTCATGAGCCAGGTTTGCATTTCAGATCATAGATTTTCCCAGATATATGAAACATCCCTTTTCTCAGATAAAATCTTGTCTTCCAACATAGAGACTGAACTGCCTCTCCAAAGATACAAAGCCACGGCAATAGAAACCAGACCTCATGGCTCTCAGCCCTGGCCATGACCAGGCCACATCAATATCTAGCTGCTTTGGGACAGCAGAAATTGCCGGTATTTCTGGGGAAATTATTGGCAAGGGAAAGAAGTTGGAGGAAATGAACCACCCAATGTCTACAAGCTTAAAACTGCATGTTTCCCAGCACCTGATCAGAAATTAGCCACTGGGGAAGGAAAATTTAATGGAGAAGCACAAAAGCTATTTGCTACCTGCAAGCACTACCAGGAAGGTTTTAGTTCTAGCTGTAGTTTATGGGGTTTTATTGTTTTCAAGCTCTGTGAGTTGGAAAATAATTTCTGTAGTTTGTATTCCTCTCCCTTCACTGTCCTATAAATATGAAAATAAAGTATGCCGTCTTCTGTAATGGTACAGTTTTTCACTTTGCTCTAAAGGGTCATATTTCTAGGCACAGATACATCTTGCATATACAATGTGGTATTGCAAAATACATGGGCAGCTCCTCATTTGCTTGCATACCAAGCTGTTCTTCAGGTACAAACACAGATTTTGTGCCAAGAGTCGAGGCAGTCCCATCTGAAAATAATTTAGAAAATTGCAATGGTAGATATCTCCTGGTGGAGATCAAATGATACCCTTGAGAATGATACCAGAAATGAGCTTTTTTTTTTCCTTTTCTTGTTTTTAGATGGTTAAATATAATAAGTTGCTCTGAAATCCAGGTGACTGATGTTAAACTTACACCAAATATTATGTTGTGGATTGCAGGCTATAAGCAGGCTATAAGCTATATTGCAGGATAAAAGCTATATTGTGATAGGGCAGGGGAAGAGTTGAAGCTTTCAACCTGCCAGCGTTCCAGGGAAGCAGCAGGGAGCCAGCAACGCTTGCTGGGCTTTGCAGAGCAGAAGAGCTGGATACCTGCATGTCTTGGGAGCAAAAGGATTTGCTAGGAGCGAGAGGGGAAAGCAGCTGGAGATCTGGCTGAGGCTGAACATACCTTGAAGAAGGATGCACCTCAACTACTTTTTTTTTTTTTAAATGGATTTGCAGCTCAGTTTGCTTTGGTGCAAAGTCAAGCTATTTTCTCATAATAAACAGTTCAACTCAAAGCAAAAATATGTGAAATGCTGTTCACAGCTGACGTCCAGTGTGGTGGAAAGAAACAGCAGCAGCATGTATGCTAGATTTCCACAGGGATCTCTTGAGAAAAAACACCTTTTGAGAAGGCATCATCTGTGGCACCAAATATACAAACATTTACCCTGAAGGAGACTTCTAGGTAGAACAATAATCTAAACAATATTAACACTATCTTTTCTTACCATGGTATCAGTATATTCTTCCAGCTTTGCTTCAGCAACCACCTTGCTATGCTGCAAAAAGAGGTCTCGCAGGAAATCCTGTAAGAAGCAGAGAGTAAAATTTTACTCTTTAGAGTAAATTCAAGAAATAGCAGTAAGGAATTCAATTCAAATTCAGCAGGATTACATGAATCTAATTTCACATTCCTGATCGGTTCTAGTGCATTTTGCATAGAGTTGACATTTTTTCAGTTGAAACATTTTTTAAAATAAATTAGAAAATAACTAGATTTTCCCAGATCAGGCATAATGGAATACACAATAATTCACCCACTAAACAAATGAAAGATAACATAAGTCCTGCTGTATTTGCTAAGTGATCTCAAATCAAAATAGTTGCCATTCAGCGAGACACTTAAGCATCCACCCATGTCACTGGTGGGGAACAGGTTGGAGCCACATGCCAAGAGGTCAACACAGGGTCTGCAGCCCTTGGATGGATTTCTGTGCCCAGCTGGCTGGAAGCGTTTGAATCAGAGTTTCTGAACAGGCTTCTGCTGCAATAGCCTGAGCTTTAAAAAGAAATCAGCGTTCAAAAAATCTGCAGGCTCAGGAAGAGGTTGTGAAGAAATCCCATTAATAAAACACAATGGCTTTGGCTTGGTTTAGCTAGGAGAGACACATGCACAGAGCCAAAGTGAGACAAGTTTGGGGGGCTCCTTGGGTGCCTGGGGGACCCCAAGACAAGCAGGGCCATGGGTTGAGGCAACGGGGAAATGGGACACCAAGGGCAACAGCAGAGCATCCTCCCTCCCATCAGAGTCCTTGCAATGGTGCCAGAAGGCTGGAGGGTCCCCAGTCCTTACACTCACCATGAACAACCTAGAAATGTTGTTCATCAACCACACAAAAAGGCAGCAAATCAGTAAAGCTGATGGAAAGGCTCACAGTGATATCAGTGAGCTGCAGATTGAGCCCAAAGAGACTTGTTAGAGTAACTTACTTTGAGCTCGCCAGCTGAAATAAATCCACTGCTGTCAGCATCGTAACTGCGCCAGATCTAAATGGACATAGATCGATATGGCCACATAAATATTGCAGTTAATCATTTGCTTGGGTGAGATATCATAAAGATTCAAATCAGGACTTCCTTAATGAGCAAGCTATTGCATTATCCAATGTTTAATTAATTGTAGATGAAATGAAATAAAATAAAATAAACTTTCCACACAATAGTTTTTATTTGCATTTGGATGCTATACATGTGACATGTTGCTATTACATATTTGATGCAGAAACACTGTCTATAAAAGGAATAAAAGACTAAGAAACCACTCCACATTTCTTACATAATTCGTACAGGCAGCTTCTCTTATTGCTCTGAGTAATTCAAGGCTGTACACAACTGGTCATTCATCTGCAGAAGCCCCCAGTTCAGATGTGAGATAAAGGTAACCTCAAGAAGTCTTGGAAAATTCGAAGTTCTGTTCTGGGAGACTTGTGGGCAGAGATAGGAAGGAGATTGGGCACAGTTAAGAAAATCTTATGGGCTTGTGCCCCTCAGCTGGTTCAACTTAGGGAGATTTCCACTCCACATCCTGCCAAGTTGATGCTTCAGGATAAAATGATGCTTAAAATGTGCCAGATCTACCCTCTTGGTCTATGCCGTGCTGTGGGTGAGGAGCTGCAGGTTTGGCTGTAGCTCCCAACAAGGCTGAATTTATCGGTGAGTAGATATTAAGTAAAGTTTTGTCTCTGGTGGCATGACTGATAGGGGGCTGAGAGCATTTGGGAAGTGTAACAAACTCTGCAGGTGCCTTTGGTCCAGTCCTAGCTACTACTTCTCTGCTTTGCTGGTGTAAATAATGTACAACCTTCTCTACCTGAGCAGGTCAGAACGTGTTTCGCTGCCACAATACGCATGTATTTCCTATATTGTGTTCTACAGATGGTGGAAATGTATGTATTGAAGAAGCTGTTGGTGTGTGAGGGGAAGAGACAACACAGAGACACAGACCCGCATGAATTCCACGCTGTTGTCCAAGGGAGTTTCCCGTCGGAAAAGCAGCAGAAAGTTCTCATCATCCGGCAAGACCATATTTGCAAGCTGGAAAAATACAAAACAAACAAACAAACAAAAATACAAAACCCAACCCAAACACATTTAAAAAACCCAATCCAAACCCAAATCATGAAAGTAAAGACAAGACTTGGGTGGCTGCTGACCCAGTATGGGAAATATAAGCTGAGTATGTTGTTGCCTTGGAAATAAAACCCAGACCAACATATCTGGCTGTGGTAGTACTCCATGACTCACATCCTCTCCACCCAGGTTTATCTCCTAAGTCTGCTCTAGGTCCTAATTATCTCTCATTCTATAAAAGAAGTCCTGTGCTGGGGGTGGAGGGAGATACCTCTTGGATTTCAAAGCGTGCGTCTGTGGTGGCATCGTGGGCAGACATGAATTGCTCCTTCATCCTCTGAACTTTTTCTTCTGTGATGGTGTTCTGCCATGGAGAAAACAACACATGCATTAAATCTCTCCTTACTCACAGATAACCACCAGGATTATTGCATCCTTACAGTCAAGGGCTAATACTTCTAAAAACCCACAAACACACCACCTTGGATGAATTTTTGGCAATAAAACCTATGCATAGCTTTGTAGCGACTGACGTTTCAGTTGGAAGACCAGAGTTTGGAGACCCCAAAATATTTCAGTGTCACTTGCTTATTTAGGCAGCTGTTCCTACTATATCACAGGGATTTGGGGGTTTTTGAGTGTGTATTACAGTGGTTACCACACTGCTCATTTTCACCTTGTGCTATTCAGGAAGGTGTCCTTATCCTTGAACTACATCCCTGCAGTTCATTAGATCATCAGCCTTGAAAGGTGTCACTGGAGCTAGATTGTTGCTTATTATTGCCTGTCAACCGGTTCAAGATCTGGCACCGAGCCCTGTCAGTGTTTCTGGTTAACAGCATGGAATTTCAAGTAATTCACATTCTCTATGCATCTGCTCAACCCCATAATCAATTTATATATAGTGAGGAGTTTTCAGGACTTGACAGGTTTTATGTTTTGACAGGCATTGCTGTGACAGGTGGAATATAATGCTAAGCATTAGGTTCATCAGGCATGATTTCTTTATCTTAGCAGTAACCTTTATGGTACCTGGTCTGACTGAGCTACACAAAGTACAATTTCCCCAGGCTTCTTGTCAGATGAGCATTGTGGCTGGGCTGGGAAGCTCCCCAGTTAATCTCTCCCAGGCAGAAATGAAATCCAACATTTCTTTCTGCACCCGCACTGACCAGGTCTTGGGTCCTCTTCTGGCCCCGTCAGAGATGGGCCTCTCTGGAAGGAGAGGAAGGAGGATAACCCAGACTGGCTCTTGGCACACTTTTGTAGTATCTTTTGCAAGAGAATAAATTAAGGTTACCTTTGAAGAAAACCACTTCAAGAATTTTGTCATCTCTGTGTCCAGGTTGAGTTAGGACCGTAGCTGTGTCTTCCTGGATCTAACCCAGTTTCTCAACCTTTCAGCTACTCTTACAGGCTCATGAGGTTTTACAATCCCTTTCTTAATACTGTGACACAAGACCATGAGTGACTTTCTCCAGATTATTCAGTGCATACACCAGTGAAGCCTGCCTGGCTGTTCAGAAGCTGAACAAATGTGAATCTCTTAGGAAAGGATACTCTCCATTGCCCCATCCTGGTGGTGTGAACAGAGGGTGTGCATGGTCTTCATGATGCCCTGGATGTAACATGTCCAGGCCTCAGACTATTCACTGTCTTACGTCCTCCTTTAAGCCCAGATTCTGCAAAACATGAACTAAAGCAGCAATTGTGCTGCTCTGCAAAAAGTTGCGTGGTGTAGAAGGAGATCTTTCTGTGAAGTTGGTCACCTCTGGTCAGAGTAACATGGCCAGGCTGCACAGGTAGCAACTGCAGCTCATGTTCTCACTTTGGATTGGTATTTGAACCCATCACACTGGAAAGTGAACATGACTCATGCCCCCAAAACTTCCTTGGCTGTGCCCACATTCAGTAGCAGCCAGGTGACAACAGCAATTTCCAGCTGCTCTCAGGTGTCACTGCTGCGCAGCCTTTGCTCAGCAGCAGCTGCCACAGTCAGTGATGGAGATGTAGAGACACACTAGGATGTCACGGATGACTTGAGCAAAAAGAAAAGAAGATATCTTCTGCTTAGGCTTGTTAAGGTAAGATCTATCTTTGCACCCACTTTGTCACCACCATCCTCACGAGTTTAGATATGACTGATACTTGCAGCCTTAATTTGCTTGAAGTAATAAGAGAAAAAAATATATCTATAGGTAGATGGATAGGTATTTAGTACGACTGATCGTTTATTATATAATTGAATTCACCTTACTTCAAAGCAGACACAGAGCTCATGAGCACTGATCTCCACAAAGTCATTATGGGCTTATACAGAAATCATTAATAGCATTGTCAGTGCAGAAGATCCTACATTGAAATTGGGGAAGAAAGAGTTAATTGGCTTTGGATTAGAAATGTCACGTTGAAATAACCAAGAGGGAGATCTACTTAGAACAAGTGAAACTCCTTCATCAAGAGTAATGCAAGACTAGGATGTGCTAGATGATGTAAAATTTGGCAATCTGGGAGTGGGAATGAGGGGACGGGGTTACCCATGTGGCTCTTTGTAGGGCAGGTGAGGCACAAACCTCTGAGGCATCCTTGGGAAACAGCACCAAGCGCTGTCAACTCCCAGAAATGATCTTGCAGGAACATGCCCGAGGTGGTGCCTCCCAGGGCATGTCTGCAGGATCCTCCATCCCCGTGGTGGTGCCCAGCAAGCCCTGGGTGATGCTCATTGCTGGTCCCCTGGCTGTGGGCATCGGGGGCACAGAACACCAATGGACACCACACACATACTGTTCTCTTTCCCCTTGGCATTATAACTTGCCCTCGTGCTATTTAAATTGTCTTCCGATGGCACCTTGATGCTTTGAGACACCTCCCTGGTGTTAGGGAAGCCTAGCAGTTACCAGCTTCAATAGGCTTGCAAACTACTCTGAAATTATCCTCCTCCGTGCCCAGTAGGATAAGTTATTTCTGAAACGATAATCATAGCTGATATTTGAAAAGTGTGCTGCAGAGTTCAGGCTAGTCATTTGTTAAGAAAGCTTATGGCTCAACTTTGTGTCACCTATTAACCACCACATCATTGAGCTTTGTCTGGCAGCAATATTATTATCTGCATAAAAATAGAACTGCCTCTTTTTAAAGTTATTTTTAACTGATTTAAACTATGGGATACATCAAGTAAATATGCAAAATATTTACAGTATTAACACAGCTCCAACAGGTTTTAGTCCAAGGGGTTACACTACAGTGCTTTTTTTTCTAATTAGACACTCTTTGATCATAAATACTCTACTTATGAAACACAAAACCCAGTCTTCACTCTCAAAAAATAAAAGGAAAGTAAAAGATACTGTACAAATTGTCTTTCCCAAGATGAGGTCTCCCTAAAAGGGCCTGGGCAGGGATCCATCAACAAGCTGGTGGTGTGAGAGGCCATTTCTCACTCAGCACTGGGGCCAGGGCTGAGCTGGGGTGCTGGGGCAGTGAGGGACTGCACAGGGGCATCAGTTTGGCTGGGGGCTACAGGGACCCCCTCGCTGCCCCAGCCACCCTGCAGTGGGGTTGCTGAGGGGAGGCCAAAGGTAAAATCTCAGCAGCTCTCTGGTCAAGAGGTCTGATTTTTTATTCTCTGCCTTTGTGCTCCTACAAATATTTCCTTGCCTCCCAGATGGGAGCAAGTCCTATGACAGAATGAGAAAGATCTGGAGCAGAAGAGGAGGAAGGGGAAACCTCCAGGCAGGCACACGCACTTACACAGAAACACAGGTGCTGCGCCACTGCTACGGCCACTGGTTTCCCCAGGAAATTTGTTTTTCCTTCCATCCCTTTAATGATTAACTCACTGTTCAACTACAGATTGCAACAAGCAGGAAAGCCTGAAAGCCAAACACACTCTGCTTTTGAATGCAACAGGCTCACATGCCATTTATTCAAGCATTAAGAACAAATCATAGAAGTAATAATTAAAAAAAAAAAAAAAAAAAGAAAATAAGAAAAAAAAAGAAAGCAACTGTACAAATAGCAAAGGTACAAATTTGTGCCTCTTGTCTCTATGAGCTGGGGCAGGCAGAAATGGCTTTGCAGCAAGTAAACAGCTGTAGCTGAGCAGAGCTTGTCTTATCAGAACTCATGCTGTTTTGACTATGTTGTCCATCTCAAGCGCCAGATCCCTCCTCAGTTTCAAAGGCTGGCAAAGCTTCCTCAAGTTTTCACTGCTTGGGCTAAAATTTTGCAGATTTGTTAGCAGCTAGCTGAAATTTCCCTTTTGTGAAAGTTTAAGCAAATGCTCTTGCATGCTTTCTCATAGCTGTCTGTATGGGGAGCCCTTTCTTGACATTCCTTGTTTTCCCTGCTGCATGTACCTCCCTGAGTTTCTGGAGGAGAATTTAATTAGGAGGTAATAGCCCAAATTGACAATTTCCTCCTGAATTGCTGCCTAGTTAAGGTAGAAACAGCTATAGAGATGCTCACGTTTAAGCATCAATCAGCACTGTAATGAAGAGGATTCCCTGCCACAGTCAGGAAAACATACCTAAACTAGGACCTGCCTCCAGTTTTGGTCAGGGTTGTGCTGAGGAACTGTGTGGTTGCTGGAAGTGCAAGTGCTTGTCTGGGAAGCAAGACAAGGTCCTGCAGCAGAAGTAAACCCTCAGCAGTGACATTCCTGATGCTCATTTAAGGGGGAAAAAAACCCTCAACCGACTGCTAATTTCCATGAAATATGAGCTTCATTGGACTATAACGATGATGAGAGCTAGCCTGGAGCAGAGGGATGCTTTAACCCGTTTTCAGGCTGCTTCATAGGAGTTGTAAAGCTTCAGCTGCCCTAGTCCCTCACAGGTTGGGTGCTGTGTGGTTTCCAAGAGCTGATGCATGTTCTTACTGTCCAATCAAGGAAGAAGTCCTTGCTACATGCCACGAGGGGGAGGTCAAGTGATTTCTGTCCTCAGAAAAGCACAGTTTAAAATATTGCCGTGTCTTTGTCCATATATTTCTCAGGGTTATGGAGCAGAGCTCTTACTATGGATGCTGTTCCAGAGAGTTTTGCAGATAAAAGCTTCTATACTTCAAGTTGCCATAACAAATGAATTTTCTGCTTTCTTCTTTCCATGTCCAGTCTTCATCTTTCCTTTTGTGATAACCCTTTAAAAGTAATTAGCATCATAAAGGTAATCTATTTTTTAATACTATATGTAATAATGGGAAGGATTGCTCAGATTGTTTTTAATCTGTCCAGCATTTCATTTCTTTGTCATGGTTGGTTATGACTCTTGGCTGTAATTTGTCTTCTTTGTTAACTCATTCCTTTTTTATTGTCACACTCTTGCCCTGTGCTTTCTAATTACATTTTTGCTCCTTAAGGGATCCATGTGCTTGGCAGCATCTTGCCTTGATGGAAAGACAACTATGAGTCATTTGTTTTGGGAGAGGAAAGTGAATGCATGGAGCTGTATGGAGATTTTCCTACTTGATGAAAGGAGTTGTCTCATTTAATTTCTGCTGATCAAGACAGTGTTGTCTAAATTGATTTTTTTTTTCCTTCTTGACATGATTTTTGGAAGCAAGCCACTACATTGATAAGGGCATAAAAAGCAAGAAGAAACTAAATGAGACTATTACAACCTGTTTCTTGAAAAAAAAAAAAAGAAAAAATGAAGCTTATCTGAAAATACTGGCTTGAGCACATGTTTCTCCTAACAGCATTTCAGCCAAATTTGATAGGAGGGCAAAGGGTCCCAGAGATATCAAGTTCCTACAAGATCTACCAAAATAAATTATGGCTGCCAAGAATGCTAGTTGGAAAACTAACTTGACAACTACTACCATGCCAAAAGCCACACAGCACAGACAGGAGGCCAGCAAAGACCAGATGAGACGTCCGTAACGTAAGCTTTGAACTTGGAAGAAGAACCTTTTTCTTGCCAAACATTTTTCCTTTAAATCCCATAGCATTAAGAAAACCAGTCACATGAATGACTTCATCCATGGAGTTGTGCATTGGATTACCTGCATTAGTGTGAGATTTCACCCCCCAGCTCCTGGACTAGCTTCTAATTTGGACCAGTCTTGTGTACTTGACTGCGGTGCTACCACTTGAAAATGTGGCCCTGTATTTTGATTAGGATTTACTGTAGTCCTACATGCTACAATAGATGAGAGCTAGTCCTGTCATTCTGTGTTGTGTTTAGGTTATTTTTTTGGCTCTCTTCAGCACATGTGTGAGAAATATTTTTTTCATGTAGAAGACACCAGCAAACAACAAAGGCTATTACAGCCTTCCTGTGACATTACAGTTTTGTGTTAGGGGTTTGGAGAAGTTCTTTGTTTTGCCCTTTCTGCTAGGATGAAAGTTTTTTTATGTGTCTTTGGGCAATGAAAACACAACATGTCTGGTTGGTTTGTTTGTTTCTTTGTTTTTTCCCATTGGCATGTTGAGTTTACATTTAGAGATACTTCCAGGCACTTGCAGTGCCCTGCCTTCATGTGCAGGAACAGGAATAGGAACTGGTCAGAGTAATCAAGGCTGACAAAAGCCACACCTAAAGGAATAACTGCATTTGGCATTAACCAGAATCATAGAATGGTTTGGTTGGGAAGGGACCATAAAGATCATCTAGTTCCAGCTCCCCTGCTATTGGTAGGGATACCTTCCACTAGACCAGGTTGCTTAAAGCCCCATCCAACCTGGCCTTGAACACTCCCAGGGATGGGGCATCCACAGCTTCTCTGGGCAGCCCGTTCCAGTGCCTCACTACCCTCATAGTAAAGAATTTCTTCCTTATATCTAATCAGGATCAACTTAGGGTTTAGATTTCTGAATTAGTCTGGAGGAGGATGCAAGACTAATGCTTTCTGCTAGAGGTCTTGTTACTTTTGACCTGCTGGTCACCACAGACCTGGTCTGTGATTTGGTGTCTCTTGGGGTGGTAAAACATAGAGGAAGTCTGCTTTGGGTGGCTTTAAGGCTGACTATTATTTTGGCCATGAAACTTCATTTGAATGACTAGCTGCTGGATTCCTGACTATACTAAGTTAAACACCTAATTTAGTTAGACAACACATTGTGCAAGGTCAGGATGAAGTGCCATAGTAGTTGGAGGCTGCTCATCTTCTTTGGAAGTAAAAAGCAAAGACAAATCCTGTATGGCTATTCAGGGTGAACTCCTGAAGATTAACTTCAGTCCCTTCCAGTTATAACTATCCAGGAGGTTTTGAGGCAGGGGGGGTTTAACAAAGCAAATACCTGTCTTGCCTGATCAAATTTACATTTCAGAAATAGTTATACATTGCTTCTTACACCCTTACAGTTAGGTGAGTGTAACAAACTTTTATCTGAAAATCTTCTGTCTTGTTTTGGTATGATGTAAGCAAAGTGAAATACCTTTCTCTGAGCATAATGGTAATGTACATTTCCTTCTATATCTGCCCAGAGATCATTTGTTTTACAGAAACGTTCAGTAAAACACCAACTCAAAATTTATAGCCACTCACCTACAAAACTTTTCTTGTCTAATTATTACAATAATATACATAGAGCTTCATTAAAACTATAGCAAAGAGAAAGCAAGGAATATCCTAAATGATCTCTATACAGAAATAAAGATGTACAGCAATATAAGAGAGAAACGCAGGGGCTGTAGTTCCTGTTCCAATAAAACTACCTCTTCAGTGTTGAAAGAAACTCTTATTTTCAATAAGTTTTCACCTCAGCGTAAAAACTTTAAGAAAACGCATGAGAAGATGCCCATAATGTAGAAGAAAATGGTTTGTGACTGAGTAGAAGATGACAACACAGGCATCTCACAGCAGCCATGCAACAGCAGGTTGGAAGCTGGAGGGCCAAATGGTTAGAGAGAAGTCACTGGAGTAATAACAGCAGCAGATGGATAATGCCATCAGTTCACAAACCTGTGCTAGTGGTTGACCAAATTATTTTTGATTCTGCCTTATGTCTCCCAAACAAACAAAACCACTTCACAGAAGACCCTCCAGCTGTTGGAGCATTTATATGAACTTCAGTCCATCAGTGTCATAAATCCCCCACCTTTCACTGAAGCCTCGTGTACAGAAATAAAAGTAATTTTCTTAGAAATAGAATAGAATCATAGAGTCACAGAGACATGGAATGTCCTGAGTTGGAAGGCACCTACAAGGATCATCAAGTCCAACTCATATCCCTGGATACGACAACCCCAAAATTCACCCCATGAAAGTAGAATAGAATAGAATAGAATAGAATAGAATAGAATAGAATAGAATAGAATAGAATAGAATAGAATAGAATAGAATAGAATAGAATAGAATAGAATAGAATAGAATAGAATAGAATAGAAGTTGGAAGGGACTGACAGCAACCATCTGGTCCAACAGCCTGACCACTTTAGGGCTGACCAAAAGTTCAAGCTTGTTATTAAGGGCATTGTCCAAATGCTTCCAGAAATCACCCGTTGCTGGAGAAGGAGAAGCAGAAAGCAGCATTTGGCTTTAGGGTTGGTTTATAGTACGTCTAACTTTGTTGCAAAGTTTCCCCTTCCCCAGCGCCCCCGGCAAATTCTTGATGGTTCAATAAAAGATGATGAATTAGCCTCCCTCGCTGGATGGTATTTCAAGTTCCCTTCCTTGCTAAGAGCCATCAGAAAGAGCTGTGCCTCTCAGCTTCCCGCCAGGCTCCCTTTTGCATTGTTTTCCCAGCTGCTCCCATCCCCTGGCATTTAGTGTCAGCTGGGGATGCCGCAGAGTAGCTGGGAAGAAAAACAGAGCTGAAGAACTATGGTGGTCATTAAGAAAAATAACAGCTTAGGGAGTGCAGGCTGAAAAAATATAATTATGAAGCCATTCGCTATTCAAGCAGAGACAACTTCCAGTGCTGATAACATTATTTATCACTTGTATAGCACTTCTGACACACTCACTAATTAATCCTTGCAACAAATCTGGAAGTTATGCCACTGTGTATTACTGTCTTCTCCTTTTACTGTGCAAGGAAACAGAGACATTAAGTGCCCAAAGAACAAGTAAAGGTCAAAATAAGCACTAAAGCTGTGAGATACTCTGTCCCACCTCACTGCTTGTATCATGACGGACACTTTCTTTCTGTAGGACGGTGAAAACCAGTGCACAGGGGATCCTTTACCCCTCCCACTAGAACCACAGGTCTGTACAACATAAATCACCTGTCAAAGAGAAAAATGGCTCAATGTTGTAAGTACAAAGGTAGTAGAGGCCTTTGTTTAATCCAGTGCTAGGAAAGCGGGGCAGGGGACCGCTCTCAGTCTCCGAGGACAAAGCTCCCCTTGGGTTTTCTGCCACAGAGGCAGACCGCTCTGCCTGCTGCCTCCTGGACAGGCCACCCTCTTGTCCCTACACAACCATGAGAACCAAAACCAGGCTGCTATCAAAGAGGAACAAGGCAACACGTCATCTGACCACTCAGCGTAGTACTGTTTGAGGAAAATGCTGCCCAAAAAGGGCAAGAAAATCAGGGGAGAAAACAGAAAAATACTTGAGAGTGTTTTTGAACAGCTTGGCAGGTAGTGAGCACCATCTTCCAGAATTAGCCTGTTCTGATTAATAGGAAGAGAGGGAATTTATTCTTTCTTCATTCAATTTGTGTTAAGCTTTTTCTTTCAATGGCAACACCTAGACAGCAGAAGCAAGGGAGATACAAACCATGTGAGGGTGCTGGTTTAAGCTGGAGTCATCTGAGCAGTGACTTTTGGCAATCAGTGAAACTGTTCTCAGTTTCTTGAAGCAGAATAGTTCATTGCTAGAACACCCTCATTTTGCACGTTCTGTGTGTTGATAACTAACACAGTTCTCACCTGTATCATCACAACCACAAAAAATGCTGCAACACACCAGGTTTGCAACCCAGCTGGTGTGATGCTGTCTACAAAATCTCATGTGAGGGATGTGCAAGGGCAGCTACTGGCTAGAGTGGGGCTGGAAAGTTTCCTCCTGGCCTCTCCTCATTAGGAAGCTGCCTGAGGTGTGAGATCACCACCTAAAATTTGGGTTTGTCACCAGCTACAGCTCATTCCTGAGAGCCCCACTTGGAGGTCTCTTGCTTCAGTGAATCGCTGCAGCCTTGAGCTCTGCAGCTTCATTTTAAGCGTCTTCTTCAACATCTCACATTTGCTGTCACTGGGTTCATTTGAACATGCTTTGTGTTAGTGTTTCAATAACCCAGGACTAGCAGCTCCCAATTTCATCTTTTGTTCCTGGGTAAATGACCATGAACTTCTCAATTTATCTTTAAAGCAAATACAATAAGATTCAACAATAAGCACTAGGAATCATTAGGGACACAGAAAAACTGATTTGAAGTCTTTTTACATGTCTATCTGTTCATCTAACCATCCATGCTCTAGAAAGACATTTCTGCAGAAACTGCCAATATTTCAATCCAAATTTACCTGCAAATTAAACAAAAACTTGCTTGAAAAATTATTCACAGCTTCTATTTTTTTATTGTAGCCCCAAAGATTGAAGAATCCTAAATGGATTTTAAGTATAATTCTGATTTTACACTTGATACTCATGAATTTATGCCTTTTATCAGCTACCTTTTCCCTTTTTGTTAATTACTTTTTGCCTAAAGGAATTGTTTCATCACTGTTTTTTGGCATATCCTCTACTTCCATTTGGAAGATGCTTCATCTTTTTTTCTTCTTAGTTTGGCACACTGTGTATAGTGGAAATGTTGAGCCCATTATCAGAATATATACTTTACATACTTTTGAGCAGCTGACCTGAGTGGCAGGATTTCACCTTCACTGATGGTGACAGTCAAAGGCAACATATAACCTGGAGCTAAGGAAACCAGGCCCCAGAAATTTTTGCACAACTTCTGATAGAACTGAGATGCAGAGAGTGGGAGAGGAGAAATTCTGCCAAAAAATAGGAAAGAAAACCAGGGAAAAAAAACCTAGAAGCACTTGATAGACAGGTCTTGACCTTATGAGCAACAGAAGTGACTGTTGCTTAGCTTCTAGCCATTTTCAGCATGTATGCCTTCTTCCTAAGCAGCATTTAAAAATAATGACAGTTAAAAATTGACCTTGGAAAGAAACCTATCATATTAACAAAACTAATCAGCTTGAATAAATGATCACCTTTGTCCTCCTCCTGGCCCTGCCAGACTGTGTGCCAGTGCTTTTTCAGTTGTTTCTATTCAAGGGCAGTAAATGACTTTCTCTCCAGGCTTCCAACCAGCCCTTTCAGCTGGTTCCAACTGCAGCCTCACCGTGACAGCAGCTGGTGGACTGAAAACAACTGATCAAATATCTCAAGTGACTATTCTTGTTATTATACCTGCTTAAATGCCACCTTGTTGCCAAGAGAAAAGCTCTTTACCTCGGAGATTGCTAAGGAAGCCAGCAATCGGTGAACATCAAATACAAACCACCTCTCATCATTATGACCTTTTTGCTTAGACTTGATACACAACTAACGTGGCGCGGAACTTACCTCTGGTCCCAGTTTCTCCAGGAGATGGTGAAAAAAATTGTCAAGCTCCTTGCCTTCTATGTAACCGTTGTCTAAATAAAAGTCAAATATATTAATGGTCAGGCAGCACTGCTTGAGCTCTGGGAACCACATGATGTGCGGTGTGCAGGGGGTGTGATGCTGCATGATAGGGGTCTCATCTGGGGGCCCTGCCTGCCCACTCTGGGGGTTTCATATCCAAATGGACCATTTTGCTTCTATATGGATGCTGGGCACAGTGCTGTGAGGCTCCCTTAGGAGTTTGCATTCAGTTGACTTTTCAGAAACAAACCTCGCAAACTGGGACCTCAAGAGGGAACAGCAGAAGGAATGGGGAGGTGATGAAAAGGTAAAAACTTTGGGGTGGAAAGGGGGATTTTCAGACCTGATATGAGGGCATAATGAGGAGGCAGAGGTGGGCTCTGAAACACCTGCAGGACCCTGTCAGGGTGAAGCTTGGACACGCTGGCAGGCACTCATTCATGCAGGCACCCGTCCACATGTGCAACCTCCCAGGCATCCCACACTGCACCCAGACCCGTACAATCACCCTCCCCCTCACGGGGCACCCACCCACGTGGGCAACCCCTACGTGCTACCCACCCAGACGGGCACCCCTCCACCCCAGCACCCACGCACACAGCACCCACCTGCCTGGACACCCTCTAAGCGGCACCTCTGGAGGGCACCCACCCGCCTCCCCCACCCCGTGGGTCCCCCCACGCGTGTCCCCGCTCCCACCCGCCGGCCCCACTTGCCGTCGGCGTCGAAGCGTCTCCAGGCGCCCAGAAAGGCGGCGGCGTCCAGGCGCCCCGCGGCGCCGCTCTCCATGGTGCTGCCGCCGGCGCCCGCCCCGCGTAGCCCCCGCACAGCCCCCGCGCAACCACCGCGCAGCCCCGCTCGGGCTGTGCCCGCGTCCCGCCGGCGGCGGCGACTTTGAGGGCGGCGGCCCCGCCCCGGGGGCGGCTCCGCAGGGGGCGCGGGGGGAAAGGTCCCCCCAGGGGTTCATCCCACCCGCCCCGCGGCCGGGGCTGCTGCAGCTCCGCCGTCCCCCGGAGCCACCAACTCCCCGCCCGGATCCCACCCGTTGCGGGTGCTTCGGGCGGTCACGGAGCAGGACCCGTGTCTAAATTGGGCTGCGCTCCGGCACGGCTTTGGGCAGGACGGATCTCAGGCTTCCCAGCCTGTTTCTCCAGCCGACCCCACAGCCACCACTTCAAAAGAGCCGTAAGCCACTTGCAGCCAACCTTGAGAGTTTCTAAAATGCCCGAAGGAAGGTGGAAGTGTCTGGGGGAAACATGAGACTTCAGAGAAGTAAAAAAGTTTGCTAAAACTTGTAACTCCTCGGTTTATGAAAACGAAGCATCAGCAGGTGCAGATTTCCCACTTTCTCATCCTCTCCCTGGGTATCAGGAGGGTTTCCCTCGCAGGATTGAAGAGCCACAGAATGAAGATGGATGCAAATCAACACCCTCTTCCTCCTGTGGTACTAATCAAAAGAAGAAACCTTGGGGTTAGAGGTCTCAGTGCTGATAGAGAATGGTCGACATTTATATTCATGATGTGAATGTCACCTGCATATTCATCTGCAGTAATTTCAAGTACCTGGGACTGAACTCTGTGTCATTGCAGTCATAGTATGTGCTCCCAGAATAATTTCTATCAACTTTCTTATCTCCTTTGAGATCCTTTACAGATAGTTTTTTCCAGTTTGATTTTGATTTGATACATGTCTTTCGATTTTATGCAAATACTGATTTCTTTAGAGAGGCCCTCAGAAGCAGAGCAGAAAAGGCTTTTAAAAAGTATTTTAGTTTGCTGTGAGCAGGCTCCTATTTGATCAAAATAAACAAACAAAAAAGCAAACAAACAAACCACAAACCAAACCAACCAACCAAACAAAACACACACACACAAAATAAAAATGAAAAGCTGCATTTTACTTAAAGAATATCGAGTCTGTAAGTTACATTCCTTCAGATAGATCCCAATGGCGATGTCTAGCTTTTCCAGTGGGGGAAGGAAAAGGAGATGACATGGAGCTGAGTCATTCAGGTAGCAGTGTACGAGTGGCTTGGTACAGGGGTTCTCTCTAGAAAAATGACCATCAAGATGTTAACACAGTGGCAGAGTGAAAAGCATCCCCCTGTTTAATGAGTGTCCTGCGCTGAGGGACCCCAGCACAAGAGAGGTGTGTATGCCCACTAGGTAATGATACATGGGGAAGTCTAAATTTTTAGGGGACACCTCCACTGGTCCGTCCCTGGGAAGACCAGCTCCACATTTCTCTTTGACTCGTCCTTGCCTCACTTTGCCAAAAGACATTTCTTGCCCTGGGGCGATGGCTCCCTGTGGAACCTCTCCTGCAGCATCTTCTCCCCAGTGCTTCTCACCATGGCTTCCCAGCAGTGAAGTCCTCGTGCCCTCATGGGAGCTGCCTGAGCTCCTGCATGGGATGAGGTCATCTGGTGTTGCTCCATGGCACCCAGGGGCAGGAAGGCCACCTTTTGGTCTAATCTCTCTTCCCAGGACCCAGAGCCCATGTGGCCCAGACAGGGAACATCCCAAGTCATGTTTTCAGCAAAGAGCTGCCCATCAGTTTCTAGCGAGGTTTGTAACCTGGCTTTGCAAAGCGTCACCATGGGTGATACAAAAAAGGGTCCCTGGTAGTATGATCATGACAACTAGTTTCTTACTAAAAATACTCTGAACAAAACTAACTTAAGATGATATATTATACTACCCATGTTTTGAAACACTTGGAAGGGGAAGCACCCTGCAGTTCGATGGGGACAGAGACAATGAGATTTTAAGGGAACTGATGTAAAACTTGGGGCACTTGGAAAACCTTATCACAGCTGGTTCTCCTTCATGCCCTTACAGGAGGAAGACCAGGCAAGAAGCATCACCTTATTTAAACTGCCAATATTTATTCAGGGTCTTGCACACCTTGCTTTTGATTAAGGACTTTACCTTCAGCTCCAGCTTTGCACTGTGCACTAATGCTCAAGGTAGAAGATCTCAAACCTATGTTTTGAAAAGCTGAGACAAAACAAAGGCAGTTGAATTCTTTTGCTTTAGAGCATTATATATTTTTAAAGATACATTTTTTGAAAAACACACCACTGTCCCATTATTTTTATATTAAGTTCAGAAATGGCTTTAATGTAATAATAGTTGACAGACTGATTTTTTCCATTAAGGCTTTGTGATGACAGATCATTAGTTCAGATGTTTTTTTTATTGGTTTATTTTCAGATTATGGCAATTAGACATCAAAGAATAAAAAATGTGCTTTTTAAAAAAATGTGACTCTGGGTATGTAAAATAGCTTTGAAAAATGATAAAAATAGCTGCTTTTCTAGAAAACTTGCCTTCTCTGTGATCTGCAAGGCTCCTGAAAAATGCAATCGAAAATTTGGGATATAGATAAGAGTCACTAGGATGTAGAAGTGACCAGCTTATTCTGGGTAACTCTTCCCTCCTTTCAGCTCATACAATCTCACATTGGTGGGTCTCAGGCCTTGCTCTCCCTCTCAGGGAGTCTCCAGCCTGACTTTTGCACCTTCCTGGGCTCCCCAACAAGCATTTCTCTTCCACAGCACCCTTCACCCTTCCCAAAATCCTGCCTTGAGGGGTCCCACAAAGATGTTCTTGTCTGCAAAGAGAAGAAAATACCACAGATGCACCCTGGCTTTGGTGGCATTTGTCTCACAGGAGGTGCCTTGATACTGGAAGCATTTGCACAGCCGTTCCCTGGCCCCACTGTGGGTCAGGAGCCCTCCTGCTGGGGGACACCAGCAATGCTGTATTATTTAGCTGATATTGATAACACATTTTAAAATGGCATTTTTTTCCAAAGTAAGAAGCACATGGCCAAACCCCAGGCTGAGGTAGAAAGAACTAATCAAGCCGCTGCAACTGGCAAAACATGCATAGAAGTGTGAATTGCTGATTTGGAAACAGAAAGAGGGGCAGGTGAAAAGTGCCTTGTTCTTTGGGCCAGATTCAAAACATTGATGTTACACATCTGGGTTTCCATAACCAGAATTAGGAACAAAAAAGAATCAGCATCTGGATTTGTGGCACAGCTTTATCCCTCACCTTTTCAGAAGATAATTCCTGTAGATGCAGATATGGATTTATAAACAGAAATAATTTTCTTCATGAAGTGGCTTCAGCTACCCTCAGCTTTGCACTGACCGGTGACAGTGAGGAAGTCACCGCTGGCACCCATCAGTGTTTGCTCCTGCACTGAGCATGTGTTTTGCAGGTAGTTTGAGTCCTGCACGAGTTGCGTTGGAACTGGAAGCCCAAGCTGGGATCCTTGGCATGACCAGTTCCCACAGCATCTGATTTGCATCAGCGCAGTGGGAGGTGAGGGTGCCGCATGAGCAGCTGTGCGCAGCTGGGCTGCGGAGGGTGGGAACGATGTGCTGCCGCCCGGCAAGGGGTCTGTGAGCATCCCAGCAACAGAAAACACTGGAGAAGCAGATGAACGACAAACTGAAAGGGAAACAAAGTGGAAATAACAGAGTCGGTCAATCCCCCTGCCATTTGCGTGGAAATTGAATCAGAGATAAAGCTGTCTGCTGCAGAAAAGAAATAGGCTCTTATTTTTTCCAACCCCACCCTCAGATGGGTACAAGCTGCTTATTAGCACAGACCCCAACCTCCACATTACGAGGCAGATGCCTTCCTCCCTCCCTCCTGCTCCCTTTCTCTCCCTGCCCAGCAAATCCCGCATCCCTGTGTTGGGCTGGATGCTGGTTCCATCCTTTCTCACGAAGCTGGTGCAGGGTGTGTGCACAGACAGTCTAGGTCCCAGTACTGACGGATGTGATGTGACATGAGGAGAACCATCACACAGATGTTCCCATCAGGTTTCCAGCAAGGCTGAGTTTTACCAGCCTTCCCCATGCAGCCTCCCCAAACTGAGAGGCATCAGGTCTCTGTCTACTCTTTTTGGGCCAGCATGGGTGTTAAGGGGGAGCAGCCAAGCCGCTCTGACCAGGATGCTGCTAGAAAGGAGTGGTCAGGACTCAGGCCATCAGATGGGATCTATGAAGAGATTTCCCAAAGGAAAAGCTGACATTTGCCCCAGCCACATGCTGGTCAATGCTAGCCAGCCAGGGCTTGCAGTCTCAGTGACAGTTAATAACTTTCGTTGTTTCAGTCATCTGCTGGAATTTAATGTTGTCCAAATAAAGCGGTGGGTGTACAGCCATCACGGGGCTCTTCGCTGCCCACTGCTGGGTCTTACCTACCTCTGTAAATGGGAAGGGAACCGGGCACTACCTGAGCGATGCTGAGCAGGGATGACAGAGTTAACTTTACTCTTCCATTCAGTGAAACCAAATTGGATTTACCAAGCTAGCAGCCTCTCCTGCCTTCTCTGGCCGGCATCAATCTAATTAAAATGCTTGTTCTCCCACGCAGCTTTTCTTCTACTCAGTTCAGCTTACTGGAAAAGCAGAAAAAACAGGCTCTGAAGGGTTGGGGCTGGGATCAGCTAGTAGAGCTCATTGCAAATTGCCGAAGCAGCATTAGCACAGCAGCATCGGAGCAAGAACCCTGCCATGGGGCTGGGAGGGACCACGGCACCATCTCTGCTTTCCCTCTTGGGCTTCTCAAATGTGGGTGCTTGAAATTCACATCTGATAATGCCCCAGGACAGCTGATGTAGGGGTGCCGAAGGTAGAGTGGCTTTCGTGTTAGGAAGAGACTCTTCTCATACTGGCAGGAGTCTCTTCTTCAGTTTGCTGTGGAATATGGCATAAGAAATGAAGTTTTGTGAAAGGGCAGTCCTTGCAAAGACATATCTAAGCAATGTGTTTCCCTTCTTCATCTGCTGCATGGAGACCCACACTTTGTTGTCTCTCTCTTTTGAAAACACAGGGTCTCACTGTTCAGCTTCTTGGTGCTTATGAGCATTGCTGCTCCTATGGAAATTTCTCGGTGGTACTTGGTACCAAGAGAGTTTGCACCCCCAGGGCAGCGGCAGCCCTGGCCCCTGCAGGGTCTCACTGCTGCAGCAGGGGCAACCATGGGTGGCATGTCGGCAAACCCAGGCACAGTGAGGTGAAGGGATTTGCCACAGGGCAGGGCAAGGAGGGCGATCCCCATTCCTACCCAGACAAGCATCTCATCCCAAGGACCACCTTGACTGCGTGCTGGTGGAGAACGGACAGTTCTGTCCTGGACACAGAGGAAAAGAGTAGTTTTAAAAATATTTCATTTAAGTTGTCAGAGACGGAGGAGCCAATCCAGTCCCTCTTTCACCCTAAGCCTTGCTGAGGAGACCAAGGCTCTGTCCTTGCTCTTCACTGGCCAGCCAGGGTCATGAGTGTCTCTGGCCACCAGCTCTGGTTTCCCCTCCCCTCACCATGTGTGACCCTGGAGCCTCCAGGATGTCTCACGTCCCACAGGCGTGCTTGGACGTGGGTCCCCTGGCTGCTTTCTAGGGACTTGCCATCAGTTTTTACGTACCTCAACTTGTTTCACTGCGCTGCGGTGCACTGTGAGACCTCACTTTTGCATTTCTCCATCCATTTCAAATGCCTGCTCTCAGGTTCTTGAGCACATAAACCACACCGGAGAGTTCCCAATGGTACACCACATGTGAATCCATGTCCTTTGCCAGATACCACTGGGTTTCAGTGCAGGAGCCCCTGCTGAAGCTAGTACCTCTTAGCTTCCCCTCTCAGAGACTAAGAAGGACAACCCAGGCATGTTTAGCCTTTCAGCATATCTTGGAGTAATCACAAATAAATAAATAAATAGCCAAAATAAATAACTAAAATGAACACAGCCTTCAAAATGAAGTATTGCCTTCAACACACCACAACCCTTTCACCCCTGTGAAAGCCACATGCCAGGGCAAGGAGCAGCCCCAGGAGGACAAGCCTGCAGGCCTAGTGCCTTCGGCCGAGGCACTCTGGACACTTTTCCACCCATTTCTGTGTCTCAAGGAATAGGAAAAGACCTTTAAGATTGTGAACCTAACACTGCCAAGTCCACCACTGAAGCATGTCTCTGGGCATCAGATCTACACATCTTTCAACACCTCCAGGGATGGTGACTCAACCACTTCCCTGGGCAGCCTGTTCCAATGCCTGACAACCCTTTCCATGAAGAAGTTTTTCCTAATATCCAACCTGAACCTTCCTTGGTGCAACTTGAGGCCATTTCCTTTCATCCTATCATTTGTTACTTGGGAGGGTGTTAACAACCCCCTCCATGCTACAACCTTCTTTCAGGTAGTTGCAGACAGCGATCAGGTCTCCCCTCAGCCTCCTTTTCTCCAGGCTAAACAGCCCCAGTTCCCTCAGCTGCTCCTCATCAGACTTGTGCTCCAGACCCCTCACCAGCTTCGTTGCCCTTCTCTGAACATGCTCCATCACCCATGCAATTGGGTTTTGTCACCTCCTACATTTGAAGGAAACAGAAGGTCATTGCCCTATGTTTATGTAGCAATTTTCATCCTCCCTGTTGACAGACTTTCCTAGCATGAGGAAAGACTGCTATGCTTTCCAGGCGTGATTAGCAGAAGTCTGGCATTAAGTGATCACCTCTGGTACTCACCTCTGCTGTATTTGTTAGCAAGCTTCTGGGCTGCAGCTTCAGGAGAAGCAAAGAACAGTGTCACTACCTCCCTCAACTTCAGCACAAGCAGAATAATCCTGAAAAGTGGGATCTGGGTGCAGCACACCCCAGCATTAACATCCCTGGGCATGGGGAAAGCAGCACAGCTTTCTCCTGACCACAAGAAAGCAGCGTTCCAAACGGGAGCAGAGCTGTCTGCTATTTTCCTAGAAGATGCTTCTCAGTGGCTTTTTTTCTACGCAACAGGAGAAAGGAACGATCTCCACATTAATCAATTAACAAGCAGTGGCAGGCAGCAAGAGTTTGCGCTGATGGCAGCTTTCACTTAAGAGGAGTGGGTCGCGCAGATTTGTGACTAATGGGCCATATTAATTCCCAAATTATCTCAGCCCAGCTGGATGGCTCTGGTGGAGGGGAAGGATTTAAAACAATTGTTGTTTCCATCTTAGGAAGCAGCTATTTACTGTTGTTACTGCACATCGGGGAATACTTTAAAATGCTCAAAATCTATCAGCCAGATTTTAACCTCCTTTGATAGGGAGTGGGAAATAGGTCCTGAAGTTGTGGTGTAGAGCTGTCTGAGGTCATGCTGGAGCCAGGCAGACAGCCACAGACCTTGTGGAGCATGTCTCAGATGAGGAGGCACCCTCGCTCTAGGGAGACCTTATTGGTGCCTTTCAGCACTTAGAAGGGGCCCGTAGGAAAGACAGGGACAGATTTTTTTAGTAGGGCATGCTGCGATAGGACAAGGGATAATGGTTTTAAACTAAAAGAGGGGAGATTCGGGCTAGACATGAGGAAGTAATTGTTTACAATGAGTGTGGTGAAACACTGGCCCAGGTTGTCCAGAGAGGTGGTAGATGCCCCATCCCTGGAAACATTCAAGGCCAAGCTGGACGGGGCTCTGAGCAACCTGATGTAGTTGAAGATGTCCCTGCTCATGGAAGGAGGTTGAACTAGGTGACCTTTAAAGGTCCCTTCTAACCCAAACTGTACCATGATTCTATGATCATGGGTGAAATTCTTCAATGGCAAAACCTGAAAACCATATTTAGGAGCAGAAAAGGCCAGGGCAGCGCCCTCTGAGAGCTTCTCACCCCTTTTTCCCAAGGCCGGATCAGGTAGGCATGGATCTGACCAGAGAAGCTGGTGTTAGGACCTCTTCTAGGGGAGCACTTCCAGCTGGGTGACCAGGGCTGCTGTGCCTTTTGCTCCCATTTAGTCATACAGCACATGTGCCTGTGTGCAGAGAGGGATGCAGAGGCCCTTGCTGTCACCTCAGATGCTGCCACCCACTCCCTGTCACCTCCAAAAACAGCGTATGCAACATGCAGTTGTTGTCTTGCCGGAGACCAGCCACAGTCCAGGGACTAAGCCATCATGTCAGCCGTAATCCCAGCTGGACACTGTGAGCTCTTTCTGAGCAACCAGGTCACGCAGCATGGTGTTGGGGAGATGCCCTCAGCTGCAAGAGGAAGGCCATGGTGTGCCTGGGAGAAAGCTGCCCCTCCTCCTGTGCCAAACTCTGCTCCCACCACTGCTGCCATGGCTGGAGGTACTCGGGCAGTACCTAGTGTGGGACTGGGAGGAACGCAGAGCATGAGTCGTACTCAGAAACACCATGGATGTCCTGGGAGAACAAGTAACAGCACTTTTCTCCAGTGGTACCACTAGCTGATCTCTCTGTTCAGCCTCCCAGGAGCTCCAGGGATGTCTGCAATGGACACGCCACCAAAACAGCTGAACGTGGCTGTGTACCCATGCACCAGGCACTGCATGGCCCAGGACAGGCAGGGATTGCAGATCATTCACAGGGTGGCTCAGCCTCAGGGAGCCAACAAGAGAAATGAACAGGATTGTTCCCCCAGCTCCCTGCCTGCTTCGGGAGGCCTGCAGCTCATGGAAAGGCAACGTCTCGCCTCCCATCCGGCACCGCGACCCCCCAAAACCTCCTAACCAGCTCAGCTTGGCACCAGGGTATGCTGGTTGTTATGTCCTTAAAACATACACAGCACCTACCCAAGTCCTCCACAGGCTCAAGATACCAAAAATAAGTCACCATTTCCTAACTGTAGAAGAGGTACAATAGGGGTGCTTTGGACACAACATGAATTCTCTGCAATCAGGATGATGGTGCTGGGCTCACCATGCAGATAGTGAAGAAATTAAAATTATCCCTCCTGCTCACTCTTGAAACCACACTAAAACAACATTCAGGTCTCTGTGCTAGTGCTCCCCTAAATCCTTTCTCCACCACTCAGCCTACCCGCAACACACTGAGCGCTGGGATGAGAACTGGAAAGGCTTTCTATCAGCACTAAGGAAAGCATTGCTGTCTAATGAGATCTGTATATACCAGCAGACGAGTATTACAGCACTACAGTTTTGGTTTATCAGGGCAAACACAGACTTTCTCTACAGCATTTCAGACATCCCTGTCTTTGGTTTACTGATGCCAGGGTGACAGACACACGCTGTGCCTTCTCACAGCAGGACCAGTGCAACACCTCAAGTGGCTGGTGAGAAGGACATCAAGCCCCAATAAGAGAAATTCTGAGCAGCTGAAAGTCAGAGTCTATTTGTTTGAACTAATACTACAAACCTTGCTGTTAATTGCCTTACATTCACAAAGACAACAAATCAGGCAACCCTAGTTGCATACTTACACTTCTCACATCGTTGTCTTTTCCATGTCATATGGGAATCAAAATTGCAGCAGACTATTTATGACTGGATTATTTTTCTTTTCCAATACAAGTATCTTAAGTTTTCCTTTGCCATTTGTCTTTTTTTCTCAGTGATGCTCAGTAAATCGAGAATACATGTATGTGAAAATGAAGAGTTTTCTCTTAATAATTATAGATTAAGTGCAGAACTTCAAGAGAGCGCAACCCCCGTGGTGATTTGGTATGAACCCCCAGCCTACAGGATCTTTTTTTCCCCACTGCCTTGTACCTTATTTAGGAGATTCAAACCTCTACACAGTGTTTCTAAGAGGTTCTGGTATAAAAGGCCACTGTTTCGACATAGCAGCCCTTCATACTGCAATAGAAGTGGCAGTAATGAGTCTGTGCACAGGGATGAGATGGAAGGTCACTTGTCAGATGGGTTATTTGAGCATTTCTACCCAGGCAAGAATCTGCAGCAAGGTCAGGGCAGCTGCTCTTGGGACAAAGTTACCAAAACAATTTTGTTCTGTCCTATGGAACCAAAATAGAGACTTTAGATATAGCAGGCATTCCCAGCACACATGAAAGCTGCTTTGCTGAAGATCCCAAGGGAGATGAGCAAAGAGATCTTCTTTCAGTAATTTTACAAAGATGATGGGTATGTGTCTCCTTCAGCAGGAACAGGTATTTTACCAGAAGCAGTTTTGTCTTAACTACACGCTTTGTCAACCTGATACAAAACCATCACTCAAAGAGCAGAAAACATCAGGGCAAAAATAGCACAGTAAAAAACAAAGACTTATATTTCAGTTGTAAAATTATTTTTTATTGTTACAAATATACATATGAATAAAATCCCTTCAACCTGTAATGTAAGTGGGTAGTTGTGAAATTTGCACCCTCTCCCCCGAAAGCTGAAATGTTTTTACAGATGTCAAACTATTTTTCTTGTAGAATTACACAATGAAAGGAAGCTAATATGCAGACAGAACTGAGGAAGGCCTCTAGAAAACACCAATATTAATAAAATTTCAATTGCCCTCATTCCAATCAACTATATACATTAATATATGAATGTGGAAGCATACCATGATTACAGGTCAACCAAATCCTTCTCTGTTGTGCTTTTTGACGGTACACAAATGTAAGTGTTGCAGCTTTATGTACAGTACGAGAACAGGAAGAAAGAAGCTCCCTATGGGAGAATGTAAAAACCATACCCAAGCATTTAATATATATAATCTATACAAATTATTTTATTAGTGTGCTCTTTTAATATAATTACAATGTGCAATTGCATACCGCAAGAATATATTTATAGGGAAGTCACGTGCAGATTTGACACATTTACATTCAGCAGTACAACACATTACCTGCTGTACAGTGTATCAGTGTGAGACAGTGTCCAGTTAATTTGCTTTGCTTTCTAAATGCCCTAACGCAGGGCGCTCTTTGTAGCTGCTTCAGAGAAATTCAAGTAGAATACATGAAAGGATGGCTGGCTTCAGCAAAGGCATGGCAAGAGGAACATCTGCACCGTACAGAACAGAAATTATTGACCAAATCAATGCCAAGTGAGTGTACTGTAAATCATGATTGGAAGATCAGGTTTTCTGCATGGAAATGTACCTGTGGTGAAAGAGCAGCTGGCTAGAAAGGCTGTTGATTGCTGTACCCTGATTGTTATAAAAAGCTCTGGCGCTATGAAGCACTTGTACTGATTTCTAAACAAAAATAAAATCTTTATCTGCTTCTTCGCCAGAATCACTGGACTTGCTTCCCTGATGGCCATCTTTACTCAAGGATCTCTGCTTCAGTTCCTGAAACTCATGGGACTGCTGCCCAGGGCTTCTTTTCGCAGCTGTGTAAAACAGAAATAAGTCTTACTAATGATTGAAGAAGAGAGAGAAAGAAAAATAATTTAAAAAAAAAAGTTATTAATGCACACAGGACCTGCTCCTTCTCTCACTGAATTCATTTGCACTAGTGGGAGTAGCACACATCCATTAATTCTTCAACCCAGAAAATGGGGAAGGGAAGGGAAGGGAAGGGAAGGGAAGGGAAGGGAAGGGAAGGGAAGGGAAGGGAAGGGAAGGGAAGGGGTCTCAGACAATGCACTCCTGACAGCTCAGGTGGACATCCTTGCTGGGCACCCCTCAAACCTGTGGTGCACATCCCAGGCAGGCCTGTCTCCCGAGCAGGACACATCTACCTTCTTCATCAGGTCAGACATTCACCCTGGCATTGACATTACCTGAACTGCTGCTCCCTGCAGCCTCAGCAGTGCCAGGTCCTGATGCCCACCCTGCTCTCTCACATGGGAGACACCCACACCTTTGAGCCCAACCTGCATCTCTTCCAGCTGAGACCACAGCTCTGCACCTCACCTGCATTTGGTGGAAGAGAAAGCAGGAGGACATATCCACTTCCCATGATCTAAATGCAAACAGTACCCATTTTGTTCGCCCAGCACTCTAAAATCTCAGTAAGGCCCAAACTTTGTAAGCTTTGAAATAAAATGGAAAGAAGGTTGTAAAACCTTGTTAAGATTTCTGATCTAATCAGCGCTCCAAAATTGCTATGGTAACGAGAGAGTTATTATACACATCGCTAGCAGTGACGTTCCACAAGGACTGATAGCTTTAGAAATCTACTTCCAATTAAAATGAATCTTTAAACGCATAGTGGCACTTAAATGTGACTTCATTGCGAATCACCTCACTTCACCCCCACAAAATTAAACATTACAGTTATGAGACCTTTTTTGCTTCACCATTTCAGATAAGGACATCTGGCTTTGTTTGGCACTGATCCTTGTGCCTGTTCACATCTATACACATCTCTCTTAACAAGGCAGCAGTGGTGGCCATAAAGCATCACCGCTCCTTCCCTGTCTACCACCCACCTGCAGTCTCACTGCTGCAGGTCAAGAGGATGGGACCAGACTCCTTTCAGTGGTGCCCAACAACAGGATAAGGGGCAATGGGCACAGACTGAAGCACAGGAGGTTTCGTCTGAATATGAGGAGAAACTCATTTACTTTGAGGGTGCCAGAGCACTGGAACAGGCAGCCCAGAGAGGTTGTGGAGTCTCCTTCTCTGGAGACATTAAAAACCTGCCTGGACACATTCCTGTGAGATCTGCTCTGGGCCAACCTGCTTTAGCAGGTGGGTTGGACTAGGTGATCTCCAGAGGTCCCTTCCAATCCCAACCATTCTCCATGTCTCCAGGGCCCAGCTCCAGCTGCAGCAGGGTCAGACATTGAGCTGTCACTGACACATGTCCATGGCCATTTCAAATCGTGTCAGGCTGTCAGGGTTTACCAGGAATGCAGAAAATGCAGAGGAATCCCATGGGAGTCAATACCGCAGAGCTGCTGGGGCAGCCCCAGCAGGGATGCTCCCTGTATCCCTGGGGATACAAGGCGTTCTGCATCCAGAGGGGCCAACACAACACCCCTGGCAGCACCAACATGTGGCAACAGGCCGTGAGAGACAGGACAGGAAGCTCTGGCTCATTTTCATTTGGCACAGACATTGTCCAGTTCTGGTTCTCCGCCATGACAAAAGCAGAATGGACGCATCCAGCATGCGTCTTGAGGAGAATTACCTCCACACACGTGGCACATTTGCTGCCCAAATAGTTCTCCTGAGTCCAAGCTACCTGCTTCCTTCTTTGTGCTAGCCAAAACATGGGAGGAAATGAGAGCTCACTGCATTCTTACGTCAGCTTTGCAAGTTGGGAAAGAAGAGGAAAGGATTTTGAGGAAGGTTTTCAAAGCTACTGAATGGAATTGTACAGGATTAAGATACCCGAATCCTGTAAAACAAAATTTAGGCATTTCCACCTTCCCAAATACCAGTGCTTTTAAAAGAAATAGATGCCTGAAAATTTTTGAGTTGCTCTTGATACTTGTACCTCCTAGTAATTACATGGCCTTTCTTTGAGCCTCCATCCACTAAACCCAGAACACACCCTGCAGCAGCCATTTTAGTTTATTGACCTATAAATCAAGACAGGTAGTTTCCCCCCAAAATGCCTGAAAAATATATCAGACATTTAAATCTACATAGTGCAAGCAGGGCTTCTGCCACGGGAGTTTGCCCTTGTGCCAGTGAAACCACACACAAGCTGACCTGTGTAGATTTGTGGCAGCATCTCAGCTTTTGAAAGTTACTTATTCAGAGATATCACAGAACAAACTAAAATATAATAATTTGATCATAATCTGGAGGAGAGATTCCAAGTTTGGGTGGGTTACGTTTGATTCTGCAATAAGAAATCAGTTCATACCTTTTGGGTGGAGGATGTTACAAAAGGGATACATGATGCCTTATAAACAGAAAAATTGTGGGTAAATGTAGCTGCATAAGATGTTCAAATACTTCAATAAAATATGTCAGAAAAAAAAAAATGAATCATTGTTTAAACAAATCAGTTAAGAGGTAAAAAAAGGCATGTAAACACGTACCATTTGAGAACAGGAGCTTTTATATTTTAAAAACACACAGATCAACCCAACATTTTTACAGCCTACTGAATAAGTTCACTACAAGTCAAAGCTGTTCTTCAGGAAGCACAGCTTAACCAGGCAGCCCAGCGCTGGGTTTGGCTTCTTTTGATATTTTTTTGTTTATGCAGCTGAGAAGCAAAGTACGATGTCAAAACAAGCTGATTTGCCCAGTTCTCAAATGGTTTTGTGAGTGATGTACTGAAACTGGCACTAACAATATTCAGGCTGAAATGTATTTTGAAATACTTCACTGCACGCATCTTAAAAAGGAAAGGTGCCTAAGCTCACCAAGCAGCGGAGAATCTACCTGCAGCTCAGTGACAGGGCAGCGTGCCACCAGCAGTCACGGTGTGTGACAACCCCTCTTCTGCAGAGAGGCTGCCGGTGCTGCCTGGTAACAACCCGCCACCGGTGTTGCCACAAAGGAAAAATGCACATCTATTTCTTATCTGGAAATTTTTTCATGCCATGTATTTCCCATGGGGACAGAGAGACGCTGAGCATCCCGTGAGATCTTCACCTTTCTCATAATCTAATGCCAAACCCACACCCTTTTGTGGGTTCTTCGCTATTGCAGTTTCTTAACAATTGTTAGTGCCAGTTATCAAGCAGTGTCTTGATGAAAAATGAAAACTTCTAACCAGAAGTGGGCTGTGCCTTGCTCTGCCCAAGCACATGAGCTTCCTCTTCTGCACTGGTAGAATACTGCCCCGACGTGGTTTTCACGCTGCCAGATGCCTTGGCACAGTCAAGAGTTGCATCTCTTTTTTGACAATCTCCAGCTTGCTCTAGCAGGGAAAAGGATTAATTTATATCCCTAAGCTGTTTTGTAGGCCCATGTATGGTAAGTAACATAAATAATTTCACTTATCCGTCCCATTTAATCAATTCTTCAAAGAGTTGTAATCAATATGCCAGGTGCTTGCTTAAATTTCGTCCAGATATTTGCAAATGTTGGTAACTGCAGCCTGATCTTACAGGTATGCTGTGTAGAGAGGTGTATTTTGAGATTGTCCCACAAAGTACAGTTAAACTCATTAACACGAAGCAATTTTATAATCAAGTATTATCTAATTTGCAGCTTTCCTTCACAGGAGATATAATTTTCTTTACTAACTTAGGCAGATTTGCAGTGATTTACCAGTTGCAGAAACAAATGGAGCAAGCTAGCCTGAAAGGCAGCATAAAGCAAGGACAGAGGAATGACTGAATGAGGAAGTACAATAGTAATCAAGTAAAACATGAAAAAAAGGAAAAACAAATAAAAGAAACAGAATTTACATATTCCAATACAGTTTTATGCAAAGCACAGCATTCTGTAACGACCTGGAAACCCAACTGTAGCCATTCTAAAATACAAGGTGTTTTTAAAGATGGACCCAATTTGAAACTCTTACCACTTGAAACTGGTCTGTCTTTTTGAAACACCCTGTAGTGCTGATAAAATTTATACAGTGCAGTGTAGTGGCAATTAGAAAACCCTGTGTTTGGCCAAGTCATCTGTGGAGGTCTAAGGGAACAAGGACTGAGGAAAGCACATGTCTGCCCCCTTTTGTGTAAAGATTTCCAAACAGCAAATACATGTTAAAAATTAAGCAATTGTCCCGCCTTTTGTATGACAACCATAAACTGCAAAATCATGTCAAATCTCTGTTGTGTCAAAGATTGCTGTAACACAAAAGGATTGTCGTTACCATTCCATATTGCCTGCTTCTCCAGTATGTCTGCTCTTATGGGAGGAGGTGGGAAAGCACAGAGCACAGAAATGGTCAGGTTAACCTCACATTAAAATGTACCTGTAACAAGCCCTATTGTGTTGTGTTTCTTTAGTTATGAAGTAACAAGTTTTCTCTTGCAGTTTGGTGAAAAGCAGGTGAGAAAACAAGGACTCAAACAGCTGAGAGAGTCTGCTGTGGTAAAAAGCCTTTGACCACAAACATTCTCAACATGATGGCACCAGCATAGCGAGCCTGATTCTTAAGGTGTAGTACAGTTTACCTGTCTCAACACAGGCTCTGATGGGATTAAAGGCAAGAGAATAACCAGGCTATATTCTGCCTTAGAATCATAGTATAGTTTGGGTTGGAAGTGACCTCCAAAGGTCTAGTCCAACCCCCCTGCAATGAGCAAGGACATTTTAAAAAAGATCTTCAAAATAATAAAAGGGCTGCAGCCTTCCTAAGGCCACAGCCACCGGGAGCCACAGACTGTGGCAGTTTTTGACAACGTGGAGCATCTGAACTCTCAGCCCTTTCCAGTCAGAGGAGAGGTTCTTGGGTATGTCGTATGTCCTGCTGGCTCTACATAATTCAGTGAGATTGTGGTGGTTCTGCTGGGCAACCTTTATGGCACAAGAGCAGCCCAACAGCGCCGTACAGGTGGCTGAAGCAAGAGTCGAAACCTGCAAACACCTCACATGCTGATGTGCAGTCAGTAAATGGCAGCCACCACAGCAACTGTTTTCCAAGCAGAGTAACACTCAGACTGTGAGGCAAGCTGTTTCATAAAGCAAACCATAGTTTTAGGGGAGAAAGGGATAATCTTCTAAAAATATACCTCTGGACCATCTGGCTTTGGGGATGGCTTTGCCCCTCCTCTCACCTAGAGGGTAACCATGGCCTCTGTGGACAGCACAACTGCTCCATCTTCACAACCCAGTGTTACCTGCCTTGATTTGTCTGCCCTCACCCTGCAGTCTGAAAAACTGCTGGTAGAGCGTGAAAGGGCACTCCCGTGTCTCACAGCTTAAGTGATGGGAATCACCTTGGAGGTCTTTCTTGAGGAGGATCCCAGGAAGAAAGGTCTCACTCCCAGATTTCGAATGTTGCCATTTGTGCCAGCTAACACCACGCTGAGCAACACTTCTGTGACTTCTCCACATATTCTATGCTATCAGAGGAAGCCTTAGCTTGTCTAAGAGCCAACTATGGGCAAGGAAATGCATCAGCAGAAGTAGAAATCCAGTGCACAAATGAAAAGCAGCAAAGACAAGGCAGCAGCCTAGTGTTGTGCGTAGAAGGTACCAAGCCCTGCCCTGGCACAAACACTGCCTGAGGAAGAGAAGAAGGAGAAGGAGGAGGGGAACTCAGTTACATGCAGTGACCCCACAGAAAGGAGAAGTACAAACAAAGCAACAGGCTGGCCACAAGGAAAAAAGTCCTGGCTGCTCCCCTGAAACCGGAACCGTGCTGAACCTCAGAGCTGTGTTTCACATTACTGCATGTGAGCAATAGCAATCAGCATCTGGATTCAGACCAACCTGAATCACAATATACACAAGAGTTCCCTAATTGTTCAGTTACATTATTAATACCAAGGGAGTCATCTTTCACTTGGTTTGATCAAAGGAAGAAAATATAGGCCAGCAACCCATGCGTGGAGGAGATGAGGAAAAGGTGACCAGATACACTTTCCTTGCTTTTTGTCCTCCAAATGAATAACCCTTCCCATCCAAGTGAAAACAAACCAGGGGACAATGACACATTGAATTCTAGTAGAAGACAAGCACGCTGGAACAACACGTAGACCAACACTCCTACCTTCTTGAGAAAACGATCTGACTGTGGGGCTGCTCTGACCATCCTTTTCTTTATCAGAAGGAACTTTCTTCAGTGCAGGTGGAAGCAGGGCAACTTTTGGGGAGCTGGGGCCAGAGGGAGACTCCGGAGCATCCTCTGTGGAGTACCATGAACAAAAGGGTGAGAAGTTACAGCTGCACTGTAGCTCACAGAAATGGTGCTGTTATGATGGGCCAAACCTCAACGCAATACATAAACGAGAAACAGCTAGAATCTGTCAGAAAAATAAGGATTCAGGAATTTACATTACGACAAGAGAACGCGTGATGGATCTCAGTCCAGGTAGAAAGAATTTTAATAGTAAAAGCAAAGATCTCAATTTCAGCTTTTTAATGTGTACTGCTATTGTAGCACAAACAGAAATCTGATGGGAGCAATTGAATTTCCTGCAAGACATAAGTATGCAATTTGTAAAGAACAGCTGAAAATTATTTTGGATGGATTTTTGGAAACATTAGTTCTATTTATATTTTTATTGTCCTGAAACATAATGAACTGCTAAATTTAGATGTCCTGTTTCACAGTTAAAAGGCCTAAAAGTGAACCAAGGAAACAAATTTCATAAACAGCCTACAGAACTCTGTACTTCCAGGAATAAATTACCAGTACATAACATGATAGTGTCTGCAAAGATTTTCTAAGCAGAGAAAATACTTTGTCTTCTAAACTGTGAGGAAATCTGGAACTTAAATTCAAATCCATAGTTTAAACCACCTGGATATCTCGTTTCTCTAAAAAGCTGGATATGAGTTATGTATGGCAAGCTGACTACCATCTTTACAGACCTTACAAGAAGACCTTTTTGGTCTTGCACAAGACAGCCTTTGTTGGGACAGTAGGGAAGCACAGCTACAATGGATTACTGAAACTGCTTGCATGTTTGATTCCCGAGGAGTAAACAGTGGCATATGTACACAACAGAGGAACTAGGAAGATCCATTAGTGTTAGTAGAAGGAAAAAGGAACTTGGACTATCACCTGTATGTGTATTTGTACAATGAGTTAATTCAGTTGCATACTGGAAATTTACAGGAATTTGTCTCACTGTCAAGGAGCCACCACAAAGGAGTCAATCTTTTTACTTTCAGCACAGGAAAGAGATGACCTTCCAAATGCAACTCAATCTGAATAAATACACCAGTTCTTGGATCTTATCCATGCTTTTGATGTGCCTGTGAGGCCAGTTGCCTCGGGAAGCTCAGGTATCAAGACATGGAAGAGCAAAGCGCTTGGCAAACACAGCCATTTATTTCTGAGCTAAAGCTGTTCTGTGCCTTATTGAGGAACTACTTTCAGTCTTCTATAATTTGTGGACATCCAATCTGTGTTCCTTTGACCTCAGATTACTTAGCAAAAATTTGCTACCATTAGCTTGGTCACACTGCTGGAAACAACAGCGAGAGCAAGAGCATAAATATGATTATTGCTTGGCTGCTTCATCATGTCACCTGGGTATGCTTAGACAGCAGGTTGCTCCAAGTACTAGGATAGAAGTTAGACTGCAATAGAGATGGTGCTGCTTTTGCTGCCACCCAAGGAGCTGGCCTATTATGTACAAATATTAATTGCTCCCTGTGTTAAACCCACAGTATGCTCTCTCTGCAGGAAATAGCAGCTGGCAGAAACAGACAGCTCAGGTCTTTCTGATACCTAAGACTTTGAGATAACACACTGCCTCTTTTACAGATTAAGCATCACCAAATAAGCCATGTTTTCTTATTGTATTCATCTTTGTGAGCATCTTACACGGCACATCTCACTTTTATAAGCATTTATAAAATGCACAAGAAAATAAATTTAAACCCATCTAAAACCAGAATGTGATTCTGTATTTGAACACCACTCTGGAGTGCAGAGACTAACTACACTGGAGTGCAGAGACTAAGTAATGCTCAGGTTACACACCAAGGGTGGGGAGGAGGCAGTGACATCCCTCTGCCCCCTCATCCTCACCAGGACTGACATCTTTCTAAGGTCAGCAGTAAGTATGGGAAAAGCCTAGAGGTCTGTGAGCTCTTACAGATGGCCAGGCTCACATTTTTTCAGTCATTTGCAATTAATAAGTTATATTTGCCATAGCTACTGGGTGAGTCAGTAATTAGCATTTCATTCCCCTCAACTGCAGTGGCTGTACTTTGGGAAGAGAGAGTTGAGACACTGGCCTATTAAATAGCAGACAGACAAATGTATAGGACATCTGCTGAAATATTTCCCAATATTGGAAACCTTGAGATAATATCTGGGCAGGACGTTAAGACAGAGCAGAAATTAACAGTCATTCAATGGGCAGTCGTGCAAGGTTATAAAAGCACAGTTACAATTATTTCCACTCGAAAGCAATAAGGAAAGAAACAAAAGCAAAACAAGGAGAGAGAGAGAGAGAGTGAGTGACAGTTGGTTTGTACAAGTTATTAACAGGCATTTGCTTGAGGGGCTAAGAGCAGCCTGCTAGAAAACCCCAAGGACTTTAGTATTTAGAGCCAGGTGTTTAGAAAAACAACACAATTATTTTTGTCAGTGCTACTACAACAGGCCTTTGGTGCTGAAGCAGCTTTCTATGCTCACCTCTTAGTGAAAGTGGGCTAACTCAAAACAGCTCTGGACTTGCTGCTATTGCTTCTCCTCAGGCTTTAGATTAAACCATTTTAATAAGCTTTTTTGAATCAGGGCAGAGGGAAGTGGAAAAGAAGGATGCAAGTCAAGAGCAAGTGACTGAAGGACCTGTCCCTCTACATTTAGCTCCTGTTCAGGATGCGGCCATGGGTGTTTCCTCCACAGCCCACACAAACACCACTCAGAAGGACACAGCTGAGAATAATCAATGCCCAGAGCAGCTCCTCACCAGTGCGAGAGGCAGAGCGTGGTTTCTGCGGCACCGTGGGTCGTCCTGCCAGGCTGGGCTTTGTTGACTGCAGTGGGGGTTTGGGGCTGGTCGGTGTATTGGAAGAGCTTCTTGCCTTTGTGCCAGCTTCTGCCTTTGGTTCAGCTTTTGCATTTTTTTCTGATGATGCTGAGATGGAGTCACCTTTATTCGAGGCAAACCGACTCTCTGGAAGGGTCTGCTGGAGTTTAGGCACTAAAATAAATAGACATATAAAATAAAGTCTCCTGCAACACAGACGGCTCCATGCACAGATACGCCTGTGTGCAAAATAACATCATTAGCTCACATATTGCTGCTGCACTGCTGTGTGAGTAAGAGAACCCTTAACATTTCATTCAAAAACACTGCAAGAAAAGCATCTAAAACCACTAGTTCTTACATGTGCTCAACTTCATAATTTAACTGCCTCAGAGGTGATAGCACCTGCCCCTTTTAAAAATCTTTGGGGTGATGGCTGGCTGGACTTTATTCTTCCTTCATATTTCTGAGAGCAGATGGTACAGCCTGCCTGCTGAGAACACAGCAATGGATCAGTGGAAGACGGAGCCTTTGGCTGTTAACGTGCCTCTACAGACAAAAGGTTGGGTATCCAAAATCAACAGAGAAATCCTGGCCCAGAAAATAAATCCCAAATGTGTGATCAGCAGGCTACATCTTTTTATTTGTTGCTTTTAGCAAGCTCTAGAAGAGATTTTGAAAGTTAGCCGAGATCAAAGTGTTCTTTATATAATATTTTGATTTATCTAATAACACTGTATATGGATTATGGTTTCCACACATTAGCAAGTTTATCAACATATTATTTATCCCAAAGACTGAGGTATTTACAGATAAAACTACACTGACTTCCAAGCAATACATCAGCCCTACTGAGCTGTGCAAGCTGGTAGAAAGCCTGCTGGACTCTGGGCTGCAAAAAAGCAAAATGCCTGCCCTGCTTTCCTACCCTGCAGCTTTCAGAAGGTTGAAAGCTTGTATGTAGCAGCTCTAATGACAATCTTGGAACTTGTATGTTAGCTTGGGACTTTCAATGATTGTCACATCTTTATTCTCAGAAGAGAATTACAGACTAACCGAAATGCCGACTGGTAGCCTTGGTACTTGGCAAATCCAGGTATGTGCTCACAGATGCTATTTCCATTCAGAAATCCTCCCTGTTACAAAAGTGCTGAGCACAGACATTTTAATGGCAGTGGGAGGGAAGGGAGTGTTGATATAGTTTGTTGCAAGCCAATCCCCAATATGTTTTTCCAGCTTATGTAGCTGTTTTTCAGCCCAGCTGGAGTTCAATTCTGGCAAACCATTGAGTTGTGTGGTACATATATATGTGTGTGAGTGTATGACAGGGAGAGTTGGTGTCTGCAGGCATGCAATAGACTTCCTTGCTGCAAGGGGAACTGCAGGACACCTTCTCCACCTGTGCATGTGTGCACACAAACAAGCAGGCAACATCCAGACACAAAGTGAGGAATAAAAAGCCCATTATTCTCGATCTGCATCACTATCTATAGTTTGCCTGTAGTAACTTCTCCAGCAATTTTCCATTAACTCTTTTTCTTGCCTTCCTAAACTCAGGTCTGCTAATATTACTAGAACTCAGTAAGTTAAAATAAGTTAACCCAAAAGAAAGACAACCTGTAGTTGCAAGAGCAAAGAGCAGCCTCAGGGAGCTCTCAAGCAAGAGTGGTAAAGAAAGGACTGACAGCTGGAGGCTGAAAGGAAGGGGCATGCCCAGTACAGTGAGGTGGGGGTCAAATGCATCATACAGAGAGATGAGGACCAGAGAAAAATTGGGTTCAGACCCCCCTGGCTACTCTAACGCCCCAAGAACAAACTATTCTTGCTCTTTTGACTTCAGTTTGATGATATCAGGAGACACATATAGTATACAAACTCCTCCTCAAAAGATAAGCAGGCTTTAAAAGCACTGAGTTCAGCATGCTCTGAATATGTTGTCTTTTAAAACTAGCTTTAGAAAGGTATAAAACTTCAAAATCGATTTCTGAAGTGCTGACCTGGTTTTGGTGCTCAACCAAGATGGCCGCATTTGGATTTTGATTTCAGCCTGTTTTTTCAGCCTTGTTTCTGTATGTTTTGGCAACCCTATATGCTGTGCATGCAGGATACCTACCACCTCTCTTGAGAACTAAGACTTGGATTTCCCAGTTCAGCCCACTCCTTTCTGTTCAGTGATTGTGGTACGCACAAAACCACCAGAGTTGAATCCTTTCTGAACACTTCACTGGTCAGTCCCAAAAGTATGCACAGAGAACTGAATTCCACCTTGTCTTGAGACAGCTGCACTGTAGGCACTGCCATGTCAGGGCGCAGGACTACAGCTTGACAAGGGCAAAACAGGACAAGGTGCAGAAGGAATCAGTACCATAAGCTCTGCAAGGCTGGGCTCCACTTTGTACATGACGGATAGTTGTTTTGTGCATGTGTGCTGTGGCCAGGGGCCTCCACAGATTTGCAGACAGCCCTGGCTTTGGTCAAGTTGGGTAAACCCTGAGAAGAGCCACCTGCCATTGCCTATGAGATGTTTATTCTAAAAGCTGAAAGCCAGGACTGCTCCAGCTGGTACCTGCACTGACAACTATAAAACTTGCACATAAGTCAAATGTAGGCCATCAGATATATTCAGGAGTTTAATTTCTTCACGTGCAGATATTTTTGCCAGCTCCGGAGTTCAGCTGCAACTTTGCTGATCCCATTATAAGTCAGTGACCTTTTGAAGGTGCCCCAGGCATATGCACCAGGTACTTTCTCCCCTGTGCAACACCGAGCACAAGAGTAAAAGCTGAGCCATTAACTCAGCCCCAGAACTGGCTTCATGAGAAGTGCTGTCCCACACAATACAGAAAGTGAGCTTGTTTCTAATCCCTTTCACATAGCATAAGCTCATACTTTGCTTAAGTAATTGCAGGCACACCATGTGGAGAGGGAAGTGAGATTTTTGAGGTTATGCATTTTGCATTTTCTAGACAGAGTTTAAACCAGGAAACTCAGACTGTACCTGTACCACTTCCATCCAGTCGTTCTGAGCTCACTGTGTCAAAAGACTCTCTGGGAGTTGTGTCATTCCCAAGTTTCTGAAAGAGTGAGAAAAGCTCTCATTTAATAATATATCTGTAATTAATACAACCCAGTGGTTCTGTTAGGGAAAAAAAAGCTCTAATTTGGAAGCCATAAGCCAGAGAAAGAAGTGACAGTAAGAAATGGTGGTTTCTCTCTTCTTGTTTCTCTTTCGGCTCCTGGAGATTTAAGCAGGAAGAAAACTATGCTGATTTGTCACGTCTAGCAAAGTTGCAATGATACCCTGTGTTCAAATGGACAGGAGTTGAAATGGAAGGTGCTAGTTGGAAACAGCTGTACAGCTCTGTGTTTCAAAAATCCTTGTTTAGGTTTAAATAACATGAAAAAGTATTTTTCTGAAGATCTAGACTTTGAACATGACTGAATGCTGAATGAATCTCTGCTCCTCCATGTAGAAAAATAACTTATTATTTTAGATAAACCTGCAACTAGAGAAGTAGCAGCACTCACATATTTACACGGCTCCTCTAAAAACAAACAGACCTCACTTACTGAAAGGGGTTCAAAGCCACCCATCACAAACACTGCTGGATACTCAGCACCTCTAAAGAAAGGGGGCTTCTTGTTTCTGTGCTGATATGCTGGCGAAGTCTTCTGTTCTCAAAAATAGCTTTCCTAACATCCCAGCCTCAACAGACAAGGTCCAAAGACTTTTGTCATACCATAGCTCTAGCCTAAGTGAGCTTAAAACCTGTGTATTCTCCAGGAGAAGCTTAGGCATGCAGTTGATGTGCTGGGAAAAGAACAGGTCTCCTTTTACTGTCTTACCTGCTACCAAAGCTTAAGTAGGGGGATAAATGGGAGGATACAAAAAGTGCATAGAAATAAGAGCAGGATATACTATGACAGACTTATAAAGATATGGCTAGGCAACAAAAAGTGGTATTTTTTTAACCTAAAAAAGTGGGGATAGACTTTTGTAGGCAGCTTCAATCTTGATCTTGATTTGCTATTTGAAGACTGTGTGGCAAATGACTTAAAGAAAACGATTTGTGCTGATGACCATTACATTTGGTTATATACCCACGCGTAAGTCACGTTGTCACATTCAGGACACTGCTACTACTGCTCCAACACCAACTCTGTGTGACTCACGCTGGGATCTGACTGTCCCATAGTGTTCAGAAACCTCCACCATGTGCCATGCAGTGCACGCCAAACATGATCACTGTACTTTGGAACCCACAATCTTCCTGGGTTTGGTGTGTAGATAAAAATTGGACAACAGGAAATGTAGGAAGGAAGAGAACGGCTACAAGTAGCAGGAACACATGCTAATTATAGAAAAATTGACAAGTTTAGAGGACAAATAGTATTTTAAATACAAAAGTAAAGGAATGATATCTAAGTGTCCACACTGTCCCCTTGTCTTTCCCCTGTGGTGGTAACTCAACACAGGCATTGCAGGAGAAGCAAATTTTGGGGAGTGATGCAGAAAACAGTGTGGTTGGCCTTACAGATTTACTGATACCTCTATTTTGCTTGTGTAATCTCATGGCTCCTAAAACAAAATCTCTCTTCAATATAACAAAGAAAAGGATGGAGACGCTGAGTGCCTGCCATTCCTCCACAGCACCTGGCAGGGCAATGCCACCTCTCAACCACTGCACCAAGTAGAGGTGTGCACTGCAAATGGCACACTGCACCCAGGAGGATGCTATTACAATTGACATTAAACTCCCTGGACTGTGAAATGACCCCGATATAGATAGAACTATCCACTCAGTGAGATCATATTTCTGTAGGTTTTGAGTATAAAATCATCTGTATGTTAAAAGCCATGTGTAAGCCAAACAACGAAGTCTTCTGGTCAGAAGCACTCTAGAAATGTCATGACTTGTAGGGCTAGAACAGTAACCTACAGTGCCCATACAGAATAAAACAAAGTCCTCTCGAAACCTAGCCAGGAACATTACACTTTGTACCTCTGGGTGAAAACTCAGTTTTTATTTCCATATATCGACTGTCATTAATATTTTTGGCTCAATTCTCACCTCTCCACCTCCTAATGCCACAGGTTTCTTTGTAAGACTGTCTCAGCTATATGTTTTCAAAAGGAATACCACTCTCCCCTTGCTGGATTTTTATTGGGGAAAAAAAAGCTTTTGAGAACTGAATTTACCAACTTCATGGAATGTGAATTCTCATGAACTATCACCAAAATACCCATTTTCCTATGTAAATATTGAAGATATATGCGTAACACTTAGCTACAGTAAATGACTTAAGAGAGCTGTATGACAATATGTAAACTAATTTCCTGGTAGCTCCTGCCTCCCTCACTATTTATGGGACTAGTGGAGAAATACAGCCACGTACAGAGACAAGTACAAAAGCCACTGCTGGCATCTATTAGTGTAGTACTTAAAAATGCAACTAGGACATTGGCATGCTCGGTTACCTACTGTACACACATTACAAACTACTGATGATCCTGAGATAACACTAAACACTTGCTGCAAAAATTTACTCTGAGAAGCTCTCAGTCATGTCAGATAAATGCAGGTGAATTTATCACGTAGATAAATGATGACCACGGTCTACATTTAATAGGAATTCATGCAAGGTTGGGAAATACTGTGGAGCTGGATGCCATTGGGAGTGAGTAAAGAGGTGACAGATGATCTTGGTCTGCTCGCAGGTCCTGCTCCAGATATTTAAAAATTCATTCTGTAAGCGCTAGATGGAGCTAAAAGATCTTTTTACTTACACCTAGAGGCAGGCCTAGTCTCTACCATTAATGCCAATTTGCACATTGTATTCTAAGCAAAAGAAAACAAAAAAGAATTTGCCATCTTTCTATGTACTGTGCACCTGCTCATCCCTTATATCTATAACAAGACTGTGGTAGGGTATGAATGAAATAGTAAATTCCTTCTGGCTTTGTTTTCATGTAAAATAGCTCAGAACATAAGCAGCCATCTGTACCTTGAAGGAAAATACAATTTTCTATCATACTGGAATTCTGATAGATTTAAAGATGTTAGGGAAGTTGGTGTCATATCCATCCTAAATAATGTAACAGCAGGGGCATACCATCCTCTGTAGCCCAACCATCAGGATATTGTATGATATTCACCTTCATGAATATCATGAATAAAAGTGCAAACCTAAGTTATTCAATACTGTGATTTAAGACAAAGTATGTGAAAAATTCTTTTGAAGAGCAGTTCAATTTTGTGTGGTCTGGGCAAAATTAAGAATGGATAACTCAGTGCCCTGCTGTGTACAGACTCCTATTTCAATTCAGTTTTCTTGTCACTCTAAATAAAAAAAAAAAACAACCCTGCTCTTGCACTCCATAAATATCTTTTTTTTTTTCAAAAATCTAACAAAAAATATGATCAATAACATTATTTTCTTGAAAATTAAACCCAAAAGAAGAGCAGTAACCTTTCCAAGCAGAAAAAAGGGTCAAAACAGTACTGGGAAAAGGCAACAACTTTTCTTTTTGATAGATGAAATTCAAGTTTTCAATCAATGCTATGAAAGCTCATAAATTGATGAGGTCTTTTACTCTCCCCACTTAAAAAAAAAAAATACATAGGCTAATATTCTACCTCAGTCACATCATTTTAGATCTGATCAACTTTCAACGACAAGTGTTAAAAACTTGAATAGCACCAAGCATACACAGTTTATGCAGTTATAAAAAATTATATAATCAGAAGGAGGTTGGTATTTTGTAAGTTACAGGCTGAGCATAATACTCTTATTTAAAATCATATGGCATTTTATTTGAGAACTTGGTATTTTAGAAATCAATGACACTATTCACAGGCACTATTCATCACCAACAAGAAAGGTGAGAATTGGTCATTTCTTTAGAAAAATCACTTTTATGCTAAGGTTCCCTTTAATGAGCCATAGACTACTGTATTAATTTGAATCTGCTTATTCCAGGTCTCCAGTGTCTGTAGGACATCATGGCAAGCACTGTAAGACTATGAATAAACGTAAAAATGAACTTTGGGTGCCTTGCCTGGTCATAATAAGACAATTCTGCAATGTGTTTAAGGAAAACACAGCAAAGCTTACAGATGAGCTGTGTTGTAAGGTAACACCTTCCAAATTACAGGGGATAACAGTAGGAAATGGAGAGCAGAGTGCCCTGCACGTTGGAGAGGAAGAGAGGAGTGAGAAAAGGCTGATCCTTTGATAATTTTAGAACATGCCAATGGCAGCTGAAGGGAAGCAGGGGATAACAACGAGAAAGTTCAGCCATAAATGGGCATCAGGCAAAATACATTGGCACAAAAAGCTTTGGAGCAACACAAGGATATTCCACTCCGCATGTTTGCAAAGTGAAGCGGCGTTCCTGCCCAGCATCAGCACTTCACAGAGGAGAAAATTAGAGACAGAAGGGAATTGGGAACGACAATTGGGAATATATTAATTTTTTAAAACATATGCTTATTTTCTTTGAGTGTTAGTATTTGAAAGACAGAAATCAAAGGCATGAAAATAATTAGGTGTGGTATAAAAGGACATAAAAATTAAAAAATGCAACAAGAAAATCATAAGCTGAATAGCTGTAAACAGTGTCTGGAAGCCAAATTTACTTCTCTGCATGGAATATATAATTTAAAACACAGTACATCTTTTCACCTTTCTACATCACCTTCCAACGGAGAAGAGTAGAGATAGCTATCACTGTAGGGAACTCTGCCAAACACCTGAGGCACTGGTATGCAGGGGGCACACAGTCAGAAGACTATCCTAAGTCTGTCCTAACTTTACCTTTTGTACAGCGCACTTTCATTTCATGCGAACAAACTACACATCATATAGAGTAAAGACATCCAAGCTGTGCTTGCTAGTCACACAGAAATTACTCTGTAATACATGCAAACAATTACATGTCCTCTTCTGTGCTTGTGATGGCCTGACATAGAGCACAAGAGCTGGTGTCACCTCCTCCACTAGAGGAGAGAAAGTGCAGGCTTAAGAGCACATCTCCTGCTCCATATGTGCAGCCTCATTCTTGGCCAGGGTATTCATGTTCAACCACCACAGCAGAGATCAATCCTCTTGCAAGAACACCATAATCCCCAGTGGGAGGCAGGACTGATGCCTCAAGCCCCAGCCGCCAACCCTTGTAGACCCAACCCACTTCCCCTGAAGACACCTAGATCTTGCTCATTTTTTCAACAACTCAAGAGAAATCACCTTCTGAGCAGAGGCTGCTCTCTTCTCCTGCTTGGCTTTCATTTCTGCGAGAAGTCCGCTGCCCATCACTTGCACGCCATACCTCCGGCCTCCTTGAGGGCTTCCTTTGCTGTCACCCCTCTCGGCTTTGGCCACATCGTCTGGCTGCGCCTCCTCCAGCGAGTCTGGTGTCTTTAATTCCTCAGATCGCTCTGTACCACCGTTCTGCTCTGCAGGCTTTACTTCCTTCTTGCTTGCCTCCACAGCTGAACTTTTTGCAGCAACTTTGGGTGAAGAGGGCTCCTCTGCCACCAGCACAGTCTGGGGACGTTCAGATTTGGAGCCTCTTGATTTGATTAAGTTAAGGAAGCCACTCTTCCTTGAGTCCCTTTTCTTCTTCTCATCACCTGCTTCACTGGGCTCGCTGCTGTCTGAACTTTTAGTTGATGGTCTCCTAATAAAAAACACACACATTTTAAACTCTTCTCCACTCCCCTCCTCCCTCTCTTTTAAATAGTACCTAATGACTTCTCCTGGGCAAAGCCAACCTTTTGCATGATCCATATGTTGCCCTAGGCTCAGTCATTAGCTGGTGTGTCTAAATTAAAAACTGGACAATTGACATTGATCTTACTGTCTTGAGGATTCCAGTGATGGCCTTGTGCATTCATATAATGAAGAGAGGATGCTGTGTCATCTACACTGGGCACCCAGCTGTTTCCAGTACCAGTGAGGTGTTGTTTCAGCAGAGTTCTGCCCAAGCTGTCTATGCACATATAACCTCACTCAGCTCTGTTTCCAGAGTGAGCTACCTCTGCTTTGTATCTGCCCATTAGTAAAAGGAGAACAACTGATCCAGGCACAAGATTTACACAGCTTTTGAGGGATCTTGTCCCTCAAGGGCCCTGCCTGAAATAAGAACTAGCTTACACAGCCACCTTCTCTCAATAAGGAACACAGAGAGGTCACCTTTATAGTAGAATCATAGAATGTCCTGAGTTGGAAGGGACCCACAAGGATCATGAAGTCCAACTCCTGTACCTGCATGTGACAACCCCACAGTTCACACCATGTGTCTGAGGACGTTGTCCAAATGCTTCATGAACACTGTCAGGCTTGGGGCTGTGACACGTCCCTGAGGAGCCTGTTCCAGTGCTCCACCACCCTCTGCAGATACTCACCCTCAGAATAAATAAGAAACAACCCCAAAACAACCCACCCACCAGTAAGATTTTCTAAAGGCATCTTACAAGCAGAATATTCACACTTGAGGGCAAAGCTGGGCACATAACATGTCTGCATATGAGCACATCACTGGATAAAGAGCCACCAGTGCAGCAAATGGAGCAAAGATCCTCAGTCATGGGCATGGCCAGGGATGGGCACACAGGGACAGTGTAAGTTCCCGGGGACATCTGAAGTGAGGGGATGGCAGGTGCCCACAGGAAGCACGGGAAGATGCAGGAGTCTGTGAGCACCCTGAACTTAACCCGGCTAATCCATTTTTCAAAGCTCCTGTAATTTTACCACTACACACAGTATATCACAGATGGCTTCACATGTCACTGCAGATATTTATAACTCACGGTGACTTTAAAAACATTTGCTTGGCCTGCCACAGCTTTCTGCTGGTTAACACCTACCATTTTCCTTAATGGATTTCACACAGAGCACAGAAAGGCTCATTCCAAGTTGTCTGGAGATCACCTTAGCTTTCTCATTTATTTGTAGTATTTGTGTGTCTCTGTCTCTGTATCTGTACAAACATGCATGAACGCAATAACATCTAGATGCATTGTTTTGTAAATATGCAACCAGCTACCATGCAATTGCATAAGCTGCATAGCCCTTATATAAAACTGAAAGAGACATATCTTTCAGATTGACATATTGCCTAAATCTAGAATACTACAAATTGGTGAAACACTTCTTTAACATATTTCTAAACCAACATAAATCTACTGTCATCTGTCAAAACACTGTGCCCAACAGCAGTTTGTACTAGGCTACATCACCCATGTGTGCCACCAGCACTGGAGAGGAGAGCCTCAACCAGCGCACAGCTCTGCTTCAGCTCTAATGAGCTCTGCTGAAGGCTAAAATTAAGTCAATGGAATTATAAAAATACATACTAGTCAATAATCCCCTCCACATGGTATATTAAAGCACTTTATTTCAAAGTACTCATTTTTAAGGGAGGGTAATTGAATTCACAATGTCTTGACTACTGAGGTATTTTCTGCCTTTGACAACAGCAGCGCTGGGTAGTGGGAACAGAAGTCAAATACAACTTAGCAGTGCTACTTGCCCAGCTATCAAGATGGATTATTATCATCTTTTTAAAGTTATATTTGAGCTTACTTTGAATCCATTTTTGTCACTTTCTTAGTGAAAAATTCATCCACGCCTTCATCCACTCTCCCCATGAGGCCGTTCTGATCCCCTTCTGGAGGCACTCCAGCAGACACCTGACAGAAGAAAAACATCACCTCCTGTATATAATAACCTAAGCAGATTTGTTTCAATGATACTAATTAAGAGTTAAGACATAATAAAAATTGTGTGTGTGAACCAAACCTCAGTGCCTTATTCTCAGTGCTCTTATTCTAAGGAGCGCAATGATTTCTCAGACTTCCAACTCTGGCACCTTTGGCGTTTTCTGTAGAGAACTTGTTTACCTGGAACATTTGATGCTGGGTAGCAATGCACGTACTGACACATGGGTTGGTCACATCAGTGCTGGTTGTTTCAATGCAAGTATTTACCTCCTCGGTCAAAAAGAGCTGACACTGACATTTCAACTGAAACTTGTCAGCCAAAAGTGACTGACACATTTCAATGGAAATGAGAAACCGCTTAATATTGATCCTTGAGCCCTCCACATAGCAGGAACAAACATGTAAGTATGAAAGGCAAGTGCATCCCCTGATGGGAAGCAATGCAAAGATTCAATAATCTACAGCAACTAAGAAGATCTACCTCAAATAAATAATTTTGCATCTGAAAAAGCAGCAGCTCCTAAAAATGTACTAAAGATGCATGCAAATGTTGAGGGTCTAATATGGTCCTCAAGGCACAGGATATTCTTACGGATGCTTATTGTAATGTCTTTTAGTGTTAATGTAAAAGACTGAACTCTGGTTTACTTTGTGCTTTATGCTCCTATTAAAAGAAAAAAAAAAAAGAGAGAGAGAGAAGTTGTTAGCTTTCATTTTTCCTCCCTTTTTTTTTTTTTTAACCCTAACTTGAAAGGTGAGCCTTGTGTTTCTTTATTGAGGAAAAAAAAACTGGCTTAGAAGCACACAAAATAAATGAATTGCAATCTTTTTCATACATTAGAGATTCACCTCCTTCTGCACTAAATCATCACACATGATGGAAGAGCTCATGAGGTTGAGATCTCACAAAGTCTAAATGATAAACAACTATTTCACCATATTCCTTCAAAGCAATATGGGAGTGGATGGTGCTGAGGTTTTCCTTTTATCTCTCTCTCTTTTTCCCCCCTCTGAACACTCATTTCAGTAAAAACCCTGACAAAACTATAAATCTTTCTTCTGCCCGCCCACCTACCCCAAGTTAAAAGTTTCCATTTCTCCCTTTTTTCTCCATTTTTCCTTTTTTTTTTGTCCTTACATTTTTCAGCTCACAAAAAACAAATGTGTTTTCCAGCAAAACCAGAGAAGTACAGCTACGATCATCTAAGAGTCCTTAAATTACCAAATGGAAATAATGGTAAGAGCAAACAACCCAACAGACCTACTTTAAGCAGTAGAAAAGGTCAAGATTTTGCCTCTCACATTTCAAGTGCTTTTTCTAACCACTGTTCTCTGTATTCTCAAAGTGGCAAAACCAAGAGGATATCAATTCTGCAAACAATGCCACAGTCCACTCATGACTCTGGCCTTCAAAATTTGGCTGTTTAATTTTTGGAAGCATCAAAGAAAACATCTTAAGTCTCTCAAAATTTTGTTTAGACTTGTTATGAGGTCAGAACTAGTAAGAAATTGAATGGTCCATAAAAACAAGATGGGAACACATGAGTTTAAAAATGTCCTTTTCAATTTCTGCAACTAAATAAACCCCTGATTTCCTAATTAATGCAATATGGATGAGCGCTCCCACAACATTGCTCTATCATGGGAAGTAACGCTTCTCCTCTGCAAGATTAAGTGTTTTGTTTCTGTTGAGCAAGACATTGTACATCCCAGTTCCACGCCTAGTAGCAGAGCACTTTCCCCTATACATCCCCACTCCTGCAGATGGCAAAGGACGCGCCAAGTAAATTTGGAAGTGAAGCAAGTTCAGCAACCGGGAAAACATGTGCGTTCTGCAGAACTGGAACAAGTAAACTCAAGATGTGTTTTCACTACAATGTGGAGACCAGTCTGTCCTTCTGCTACCTCCACCCTTCCCTGTAAAGTGCAAGGGAAGGGAAAGTTGGCTCGACTTATCCCCTCTGCTGGGAAGTTCCTTCCTTCCCAAGTGGTGCAAAAAGTGCTCTACTGCCTGACATGACCTCTCCCAGCATTAGGGAGATTTTCAAGGGTCCTCTCCACTGGCAATCCTCAGGGAACAGAGGAGGCCACAGATAATCATTACTAGGCAACATAACTCAGAGAAGCAAGGGCTGCCCCTTGATAAGGGCTACTTATGATATCAGCTGTGCTCTGTTGCTGTGAGATAGATCTGTAACTCCTCCAGATCTGTCCTTACATACCCTGAGGACAACCCGTCACAGAAAGAAATCTTTATTGATGTGGTGTGCCAAGGAAATGGAACTGTGGAAACCCCACATGTATGCTTGGGTTCACACCAAAGACTTTCACAGACAGACAGTGTTCTTCTGTTTTGCTTTTCTAAGGCAGACTTCAGCATGAAAAGTAAATTGTGACTATGCAGATTTCCTGGCCCAAACACCATCTTTAGTTAAGGACCTGTGGGAAGCTGGGTGTCACAGAGTAGTTCCTCTGAAAGCTGATAGGAATAAGAATTCATGCTAAGTTACCATGCCTGAATGCAGGCAGAAGAAAGGATTAAGACTTAACAAACCCTTTCAATGTAATTGAAAAGTCTCATGATATTTTGTGTGTTTCCCGTGAAAGCTTCAAGTACCTCCAGAAACCGCTTCCACGAAAAAACAAAAGCAAATTAAAAAAAGATAAAACATATTCCGGTTTTAGGCTCTGTCAAACAAGAAAAAAGGTTGTAATAGAGATTCCACAGTGAAAGACGTGAATACCAGAAGAAAAATGAAATAGTTGCTTATGGCTTTTAGAACTTCAACAGTTGACCTCATTGCTTTGCAAGACCTGACTCATGGCAAAAAGCAATCAACAGATGACATTGCCAGCAATATTTTAATGTAGACTCACTGCTGCTTGGCTGGGCTGCTGCTTTTTATTCCTTTTGGGTCTTAATTTTGTAAAGTGTTCCAGTTTTCTCCCTTCTTCTGATGGCAGTTCTGAAATGAATCCAGAAGTTCGTTTGTCCGGCCTGCTGGAAGGAAATGGTGGGTCTTCTATATGGATAGGTACTTCTTCCAGTGCTTTATCAAGATCAAATTCCATTTCTAAGAGAAATAAAAATTTTCTAATTAGACTTAACATGCTATTTAAAACAAAAGACAACGCCAGTCCTCTCTATTTTGTGGTAAATAATTATAAACACACTTAGAGAACTAAGTCACAACATGTTTGTGACCAGGCAGAGCACTGTGAGCAAATATTTCCTACCAAACACACTAGAAGAGCCATAAAACAAAGCAACCATGTGGGCCTTACATGCAATTCAGAGGGAGGGAGAGTTACCTGTGCTTTTCAATCAGGAACTACACCGAAGAATCTCAGGCAAGCAAAGAAGCAAAGAAGTTTTAATAAATTCTCACTTACCAAAAGCTCTGGACACCGGCCGGAGCATTCTACTGTGGATGCTTTTCCTTTTTGATTTAGGAGTCATCTATCAACATAAACCAAAACAAAAATGACTTCAGCGGACAGAAGAAATGACAAAGAACACACGTTTCTATCCAACAAATCAGTTCTTTGAGCCTGTGTATCATTTCAAGATCTGATAGGGTTTAACGCCAGGAGGGAATGGGTCTTTTTCCTCCCCTCCTCAAACATTCAGAAATTTTTCTAAATTGACATTTTGTTCAACTGACTTTAAACAGAACCAGTGTGGTAGTTTGTTCTTCCCATTAAAACCTTTGGCTGTACATATGGTGATTATTTGAACTGTCTGAGCATTAACGCATTGAACACCAACTGTAAAACAAGGGAACTATTAAAACCTCACCTCTATATCTGAGATCATGAGGCACAGAAAATACAATTACTGCGTCCAGTACTGCACAGTTAATGACAATACCAGGAATAGTCTCCCTCTTGTTCTGGCTTTCATTTTTCCTACAAAATACATTACCTCAGTTCATTTGTCAGTGACATGCTACAGAGAATGATTAAAATTCAAGTATCTACGCCTCTGGACATCACCACACAGACCACCCAATGTCCCTATGAAAATGCAGTCTTGGAGCATACCATCATTCTCCAAAAAGCAAAAATACTGTGGCAGTGTTAGTAGTATCTCCAGCAAACATATGACTACCCTAGACTTCAGATATGCTGAGAATAGGTGGAAAGTTACCTTGGCATACGTTCCCTGTAGTTACTGAAAGTTATGTGCTACTCTTCTCATCTTCACATTCCCAGAAAAAAGGAGTATGTTGCCTTAAGAGCACAAATACCCAGACTTAAGACCTGAATTTGTTATTTTTGGAAGAAAGTTGCCTTTATTTTCTTGCATGAACTCTTCTGAAAGTTTGCATGGCAAGACAAACTGTCTTGCTTCAGGAAACAAATGCGTCACCTATTCCAAACCTCTTGATATAGCTCAGCATTGAAAGACTTTCAAACAAAAAACTGATCTGCAGGTTTTCTAAAGAGTTAATTAAAAGTGACTCAGCTTCTGCAAAGATGGGCGCCTTTGTTGTAGAGTCAGTCGTGCGTGCTGGCTTTAGTGACACCCATACTTCCACGTCTTAAAGCCTCATGGCTTCAAACCTGGAGTGTCAGTCAGGAAGCTGCTACGGCTCACAACTCGTTAACAGAATTGTTAATCAAGTTAAGTAGTTTCAATTTTACATGAGCCAGAAAACACATAGTTGGCATCGACATTTCAGACAAATCATGAATTGTTCAAGTTTTTATGTATGGAAAGTTCAGCGCACAGACTTACTCGTACTGAATTCATATTCCCACCCGAAGTAGTCAGGAGGATTATTATGCCACCATTCACATGCTCGGGCTTATGACAGATTTTCCTAACAGCAAAGTTATTATTCATCTTCTCAAGCTCAGAAAAGGACTTTCAGACTACAAAGTGGGCAATGATAGCACTGTTTGGGCAACAGAGCTCTGTTCTTACTGCCATGCACACAGCTGGGAAAAAAAGATACCTTCAGCTGTTGCAGGTTTCCACTTCCACATTTGACAAGCATCACTGAACGATACAGTAGTTTCAAGACCAGCCAGGAAACAGGTTGGCACCTGAGCAGACTTACCCTGAGACTAATGAGCAGGCAAAGTGCTATTGCATCAAAAGGTCAGACATGCCTTTCAGAGTTAACCAATAAATATAATGCATTTAATGGATTTGATGGCAAGTGGCTGGAGAGGTGCTGAATTTTTTCAGCCAAAATTGCACTGGACTGTGCAATGGGTAGGCAGCTGGGGAGCCTCTGAACTGCACACCTCGACAGCTGCCAATCCATCACCCAAGCCTGGAACAACCAAAGGCATTCGCACTTCATCTAAGGAAGAACTGAAGCAGCTCAGTATTTGGGGGACAGCAATTGAAAGTCACTATCAGTAGTCTCCTGGTTTTATTTCCAGAAGTGGCCCACTTCTCTTGTTAACATGCATGTGGCATGCATTTTGGTCTGCTTGCCCCTTTTTTTTGGCGGTGTGACTGGAAATTGCATCTAGTAGGATAATGCAGCAACTCATGTACTAAAGAAGATCAGAAAAGAAGACAGAAAACAAGGCTGATGGGTGACCTCCAATTGCTCTGTAACTTCACAGCCACGGCCCGTGTTCAGAGTGCTCCTGGGTGGACACAGACAAACTGAGAGGTGCCCCAGCCTGGGCCACCAACACAGAAGAGCATGGGACAAGTTTCGAGGTTCCTTGGTAGGGTTTGCAACACTCCGTGACGTTCCCAACAGCCAGGAACAGAATCGTTGCATCTTCCTTCCCAGACAAGAAGGTGCCCCCAGATGACCCTGCAGAGCTTGTGCTGATGACCATAAGCCAGTCTCTGGATCACTGCTGTAACTTACTGACAGCTTGGCATGATTCGTCAGCAGCCTGGTTGCTGGGGATAAAGGCAGAGGGATGGAGATGCCTCGCATTTGCTTGAACAGCATGAATAACAGCTATACATACACTTTTATTTGAAAACCTTCTGTTTTCTAGCCTGTTTAGGAAGTGCACAGATGAAAGGCTTCTTGCCAAGTGAACTTTCCAGATCACATGCAGAGCAAAATGGGTCAAAGCATTAATTTAAATAGGCCAGTGTGCTCTTTTTACAAAATATTAGACTTAATCTCAGCTCAATATCTCAGCCACGGTGCAGTATGCTACCTCAGCAGAACACATGTCATTACCAGAGGAGACATCTGAACTCCTGGGGAAAGATCTCTGCCTCTTCCCAGCCTGAGCCCCATTTCCCATAGTTCATGGAAGCAGTTCAGGTTTGGCAGATGTGGACCTTCTGCCTTCCCACCACCTCTGGCCACGCAAGCATAACATGGGTCTCCTGCCTTATGTTTCACTCATGGCCTTTACAGGGGAATAGCTGTTAGTATCGCACTACCCTCCTTTACTTTTTTCACATCTTTCAAGGACCTTCCATCATAGCAGACCACCTCCTGAACTTCTTCCTTGTTTTGCCTACTTTTCTGTGAGCACGCTGTAGGCTGCCTGGCAGGAAAGATAAAAAGATTAACTGCATCTTTGGGTCTTCAGAGGCCTCCTTGTGAGTCTGCAGGTACCTGTGCCACTGAGATCTCCAGAGATGGTACCACGAAGGTACCCCTCTGCAGTGCATGGGAGCCACCAAATCTCCACCACGGTCCCAAGTAAGGGCTTATTTAGAGTTAGACACTCTCAAGTGTTCAAGCTAACTTTAAACTCCCAGGATCTCTTCCCATGATCACTTTTCCAGATCCTTCCCTTCTGACTCCCTCACAACACTATCTGAGCTCTCTTGAGTTTTCTTAAATTACATTACCAACTGTGGAAGAACACTACTACCTTGGGAATTAAAAACAACAACTAAAATCACTTTGTTTTGAGTGCTAGAAAACAATGTGCTCTTAGAAACAGTCTCAAATACTCTACATTCCTTGATTATATAGATAATTAAAATTACTACCAGTGCTGAGGGATATGCTCATTTCCATGTTTTTCTCCTTCTCCTCCAAAGTAATTTACATGCAACCCTATGAGATATAGGGATGCTCTGTGACCCTCTTGTCACTTCCCTTTCAAAAGATTTTGGACAAATTAATGAATAACTTCCCCTTCCCTCTTGAAATTCAGTTCCCCAACCAGTCTCCCTTCAGCCCTCCTTCCTGCAAAACAACGTTATTTGTTTTCAGCTTCGAGAAGGCATTAAGGGCGACAGCACAAAAAGGTAAGAACAGAAGTGAAAAGCTCAAGGTGATCCAACTCGACAAAGAAAACACAACTGAACAAACTGAGATAACCCCTGACATCTCTTCCACCCTAGTGGCAAGAAAGCTCTAGTTTATGCCCATACTGAAATCACTCTTTCATTAAGCTGGATGACGCTTGAGTATCAAACCAAATCAGTAGATTTTCTTTCTGAGCAGTAACGTTTGTACTTATACCTCCAACATCAGCACTTTGCTTTGGTTTGGTCTTAAAGCCAAGGGATGCTTTAAATTCAGATGCTACACTAGCTGAACCGTTTTGTGAAATCCAATCTCATCCCTAAACTGCTGCCTATTTCATTTGTAGGTGCAGATGGATGGCACTAGAGTCTTCCCAGGAGACTCACGAGGCAGTACAGAGGCAAATGGAGCACAAAAACGTAAACAAGTAGGCCAGAAACAGCAGAGCTAAAAAAATACTTACACTTGTACAGCAGAGAGTCTCCATGCAGCAAAAAAGAAAGAAAAAAGAATATGAATGGGGAAGACAAAGCAATAGCAGTTCTCAGGAAAGGAGGCAAAACCAGAAGTCACCAAAATAAAGAAAACTAAAGCCAAAACACTTAGAAGTCTTAGCAGGAAAGGTGACATGCAAGAATGAAGTAAAAATCCCTTGCATTTAGAGGTGCTATACACTTTGTGTTTCCAGAGGATAACCAGAGAAGAATGTGAACTCTCTTGCTTTATTTATATTGAGACAAATTCAGGTTTTCAGATGTTTGTTTCCAATATATGGCACTCATCAATGGTGCCAACCTGCCACCTGCTGTCCCAATGCACCGTGTTTGTTCATTTTGCTGGCGCCAGTAGTGAGGAAAAACTGTAATTCTGTTATTTCCTAGTCTGAAGGAAGCTTCTGAATTAAAAATCAGCAGTTGTTTTGAAAAACAGGAGAGTAAGGAAAACAAAACAAAGCTTCTCTTGACAGAAAAGAGATGCAAGTCTATTCTCCTGAGGTTTAAATAAACCTAAGCCCAAACAGCGGTATTTCTCCTTCTCATAAAGAGGTTTAGAGGCACAGCCCTTTCAAGCACGTTTGGTACATTAGAAGAATGCTATTCCATTAATATATCATGACCTTTCCTCTCCCCTTCAAAAAACTGAAAGAAAACAAAAGGAAGCAGCACAGCCATCATATGAAATGAAGCAATGCCATACTCCATCTCTTGTGTGGCACACGAACAATCATGCTCCTCCTTAATTTAGAGTAAGAAAAAACAACCATCAGAAGTGTGGTTCTGTCTTCAAGTTGAATGGGAACTGCTGCTACAACACCACCGCTGGTATTAGCAGAGTGTTTGTGGCAGAAGTCAATGGTCATGGTCTGGATTAAACTTCTCGGCAAGGAAATGCTGCATTTTTAAATGGATATCACGCTGGCGTTAAATTATCAGCAGTGAAACCAGCCTGCGCATAACATGAAGTTCATCCTTTAATTATTGAAGGGATATTAAAGTAGGTTTTTCAATACTTTGATGTTTTCAACAATAATGACCCACTTGTCACAGTTCATACTTCTAAGCTTAACTGTAGCTAAAAGTTTGAAAGATATGATGATGGGCTATCTTTGAACAGCAAGAACAGTGTTCTTGCACACAGCTCCACTCCTTTATATTCCTGCTGTCCTGAGGGACAGGTTGTTTTTTTTTGTTTGTTTGTTTTTAATTTATCTTTTCTTTTACCTTCTGAAACTTTGGCTTTATGCAGAGTTCTCAACTAGTGGTGATTCAGACAAACCTCATCATTACTCTCATTTCTGTATGCTATCCACGCACATACACTCTTAACTCCATTTCCATGCCAGAATCCACATTCTCTTTTCTCTTGCCCATCTTCTATTCTACCATTCACATAGTATCTGAGATTGCTGGAGAGACTGCAGATTTCATTCAGAAACATCTTTAAAACTGAAACCATCTCAAAAATAAATTTATAGCACACTTTAAAAATCAATCTGCAACAGGGTTTCTCTTTCAGATGGCCATTCTTGGTAGTACTCCAGTGTGTTTTGTATATTTAATGCATAGGCAGGAAAGTGATTTATATTACACAAGCAGCTGGAAATGTGATTAGGACCAAAGTACAAAGCAGTATATATGTAACAGGAAGCAATTCCAGGATGTGGGGAGTTTACAGTCTAAGGTCCCAATCCAGTAAGGGTTTACAGTAGCTCCCACACTTCACAGATCTCACCTGAGTGTGACTACTGCGCCACTTAAAAGTTAAAAGGTGTTAAACAGCTCGTGGGTGTGGAGTAAGGAGGGAGAAGGAGAAGAGGGAAGCAGGCAGCAGGTTAGACAAGGAAGCACCATTAAGCAAAGAAAAGGCTGAGGGACTTGCATGAAGTCACTAAGGAATCTGGCTGCTCTGCAGGAAACCTAATGCCAGTCTTCAGACCCTTGATAATGAGGACACCCAACCCTCCCCTTCATTTGTTCTCAGCATAATTGCAAAATAAAGTGGTCTGCCTCCCAGCGCACACAGGCCCATTGCTAAAGCCAAAACGCCAACCCACAGCCAAAAATCCCAACCAAATTCAACCCAAACAAAACCAGAAATTGGACTGGGGAATCATAACGATGTACCAACTGGGAATGAGCTGTCAGAAAAAAAGTGTTTTCAAAGATTCTTCCAGAACGTATTAAACCAGTGCTAAATTGTTTCAGCTATATGTATTTTGTGGGGCATGCCTTTTTTAAGAAAGAGGCATAAGAAAACAAGGCATTTTATCACAAGCCCTGCTATTTTCTTTTCCTGTAAGGAATTCTGACCTCTAAAGCTTCCATGACACCGTCTCAGTCAATCAACATCTCCCATACTTCTTCTAGTCTCCTACCTACCTTTGACAGAGGTGTCACACACCTGTTGTCTCATTAAAAAGAAAAAAACCCCAAAAATCTTCAGGTATGCTTTATAAAACAGAGTAGTAAATTGACCCACTTTGCTTTTTTGCATATGAATCTTTGGGCATACAGGTGTCTCTCCATCTGCATAGAAAGTCTCAGAAACCAGAAAGCTGCTATTGCTTACTTCAACTGCTGAAGATCTTATACCATGATTTCCAGGATAAAACCCTCAGCATGGCTTGGAGAATTTTAGCTATGTACTTCTCACTAGCAGCGATGGTAACCTGAATCACTGTCCTTAGAATCTCCCCCTTGAGTGCCATTGTCCTTGGAAAGTTAAATGCAATGCTAAAACCCCTGACAGTTAATAGAGTATTTTACAGGAGAGCAAAGCCACCAACACATTGTTTAGAAAACAAGGCCAAGCTGCAATATAAACTGCTTTTTTTTTTTTGATCCACCTGTCCTGAATGTAGCAGCTATACATTTTTACACCAGCAGAGGATCTAGTCCTGACCTTATATTTCAGAGTTCTGTCCTCTATATGGAAGTACATAAATATACATATTGAATATAAATATAGCATACAAATAATCCATACATGAATTCAAGGCAACTGTTTATTTCTTTCCCTTTCTCAAGAGCTGAATTTCTAGAGAAAAAGCTGTGGTTCAGAAGTAATTCAATTAGTTTCATCTCAACCAGCCTGACCTTTAGAATTACTCTGTACAGTAACATTTTCTCAAAGAAGTAGCACTGCAGTAAGATAAGCTCAATAGATTTGCCCTTGAGCTCATTTCATTTTCCTAGCTGAGAAACCTTTGCTCTTCTACTTGCTGAGATGTGGCTCATGTACGCTGTGATATCTCGCCAAGTATTTTAACATATTCTTTTAATTAATAATTCTGCACTTGCATCTTTCAAGTAATGTTAAATTCCTGCGTGTATATATATACAAAGCTTTTATTACGAAGAGTAAAAAACAGATGCATGAATAAACTGAGCAGTTCCTAAAACTATTAAACTGAATCTTTTATTTCATGTTCTGAATGAATATCCTGCAAGGAACTCTGCACGCAACTCCCACCTGCAAAAGAAAAAGCAGTTCTGAGTATCATCAGTTCTGTTTTCCACTTGCTCATGAAGAGGCTAAGAGTGTCTTCTACAGCAGCTGGGCTTTAAGACTAACAAAGAGGATGCTTCCAACTAATTTATTTTACTTAAAAACTAAGTGTAGCATGGAGAGCTGCTGCAGATCAGATGGTTGCTAGTCATTTTTCACTACCTTCTGCTGGAAAACACTGATGCTCATGGCAGGGGGCTGGACTAGACAGTCTTTAAAGGGCCCTTCCAAACCAAAACTTTCTATGACTTCATGAACAGGAACTGTTGTATCTCCCTGCCCTACAGGACTGAGAACCAACACAACTTCTGCATCTCTCCTTCCTCCTGACAACACGAAGTGAACAGCTACCAAAAGGATAAGTAGTCAGGCAAAAATGACCAGTCATCTTCCCACCATCGTTAGACCATCTGGGGACAGATGAAGCAGTGACAATTCAAAGGGGAAACACTACAGGGAGACTCATCACAGCGAAACAGATACACTTTACCCTGTATAGGGAAGTGGACCAGTAGCCTTCCTGCTCAGAATTTGATGGGAAGTTCTACCCTTGAAAACCCAGGCATACTTGAGCTGCCGATATTTTCTCACTGAAGTTTGTCTCAGACATCTTTCTAGCATGCACACTAAATCTACATACCTCTCAGCCACTTAGAGATATGCTTTGTGAACTTAAACATTAAAAAATCCCCAAAACAAAAACCTCCTTCATTTAAAGTCCTGTCAGGAACTAGTATATCAAGATATCTCCCTATTAAAAAAATGATATATTTTAATAGGCAACTAGCAAATATTCTAAGATCCTGCATAGAAAATATAAATACTTGAGGAGGCAGACATTTGGTTTTGAAACTAGAGTTTCTTCTCTAAAACAAACAGATAAACAGGGTCAACCATAATTACCCAAGAGAGGATGGCAAAACTCAAGGCTCGCCAATGGAGAGCTAGCACCTAAGTGTGGCTTTTAATAATGCCGCTTGATCAGACCGTCATGGGACAGCACGTGAGCCCAAGAGGGGCAGAAAGAGCATGAAAGCGGAGGAAGATGCCTGCCCTGCAAAGCAGAACTGCACACCCACAAGCAAGGAACTAATTGCTGGCTGGCAACGAGGCACCAGATTCTGCAATTGCTCAGAGTATATAGGTACAAACTTGCCACGGACTACCTAAATACCATGGGTATTGGAAATGACCTACAGCTAAAGCGTACAAAATAAATAGGTTCTGATGAGCTTTGATTGAAACTACTTTGACTTTTCAATTGCTTTGTCTTTCTATCCCACTCAATCCTTTCAGTTTCCTTTAACATCTACTTACTTGAAGGTTTTTTGCACCATTTTCGGTGCTTTTGGTTTCAGATCAGTATTCCAATCCTGTCACTACTGACTTCAAAAATCCACAGTAATTTGATCTTTACAATTTCACAATGGGGATTTCGCTGACCTGAATAACAGCCAAAGAATCTATTTACCTCTACGTTCCCCTCTAGTCAGAGAAAGACGTTTTGAGAGGAAGCCTGATAAATTTATGAATAGCACTGTGCGCTGCAGCTGTTCGTGATAGCAGGGATGAGACCTGATGACTTGGAAGCTGTATTTCTAGCCTTTGAGCACTAGGCACTCTGGATTTCATTTATTTATTTAGAAGTTCGGATTCCAGGAATCTAGCTCATCCTAAACTCATTTTCCTTGACAAAATAAAGCAAAATCTAACAGTACTTAGTAACTGCCTGCCCTAACACAGACCTTCCCTACTCTCATCCTGTGACTTTTCCTTATCCCTGAAACATGAGGTGTGAATTTTTCAGAGGAAAAAAATCGCAAGCTTCCTGCTCTTGTGGTGAAGTGAGAACCATGAACCACTCTCAGTAAGACAGACCTGTGCATGTGCTGCTTTTAGTAGGCTCTCCAAATTTCAGAGTAAACAAGAATCCCCCACACAACACAGATGAGTAACTTTGGCCAACTTAGTTGAGACACTGAAAAAATCAAAGAGCAGTAAAAGGGACCATGCAACCTATACAGAAAACTCCTCAACTACCTGGGAAGGTCAGCTTGCCAGATATTAATTGAATCAAGAAGCATTATGGCTGCAGACAGATGTGCTCTACAGAAATGTCACCATTAGAGGTTATTCTTACACTGTCTGCTGTTGTCCCTCTGCCAAAGGTTACAGAATCTACATTTTGGCAAGAGCTCTTCCAAAGGAGCTCTTGCTAATCTGCCACAGGAAATGATGAGCAGCCTCTGTTAAATAGGCTGTGGAAAGATGAATTCTGGATCTATTTATGTTGAACATTGATTGACCCCACAGCTCTGCTAGCAAAAGGGACCACGCAATTGTTCCTTGATCCAGCCCATGCAAAGGGGCTTTGTCCTCATAACGTGTGAATTTTACCTTAAGTAGGTAAGTGAGCGCTCGGGTGATCCCTGTCACTGGCTGCACGGGCGAGTGCTGCCTGACAGGGCAAGCAAACCAGGTAGAGACAGTCACCTATGTCACCACATCAGTTGAGCTGGATGGGTGTCCAGCAGCAGGCTACAGTCCCGCTTAAAACTGCTGCAGGGAGGTTAAATTCTCCAGACCAGCGTTTCAGTGAGTGCTTTGTTACTGAACTCTCCTTTCCATGTGGCTTTTTGACAACACATGAAATTAAATGATGGAAACTCAGTATCAGTAAGACAACTACTGCCATGAAGGATGTAACTATACTCCCTCTCCTCCATCCTCAATACAAATCTGGGTCTGCTAAGACAAAACAAAGCATCAGTATTGTGGGAAGACAAGCTCCTGACACAGAAGTACCACAATGAACACAGAATAACCAGCAGATGCACTTCACAATTCTTGTTTCAACCTAAGCAGAAATCTGCCTCCAATTTTACACCTTCTTTCTTAATCAAGCATGTAGTGCTGTTACTAGAAGTAGTTTGTCACATTCTTCATTTACTTCATATTGTGCCAATAATGTACCCTAGATTATGAGAGACTGCTTTAAGCTCTAAGAAATCTCAGCTGGTTTAACAAAAACATACTTTATATCAATTATCCATCACCTCCTTCCACTCAAAGAGAGCAACTGAAAGACACTGAAAGCCAGGTTTCTTTTAAAGTGTTTCAGCTGGGAACACATAACTTCTCATGAGCCTGAAGGAGACTGTAGTCTGTAGTCTATACACGAAACAGGCATTGAATAGACACAGATAAGGACCTCTAAGGGCAGTGAGGATGCTGCAAAACTTTATCTAAAGGAACCTAGGAAAAGACAGGTAACAAATATTCACAATTAAAATTAATGCAATCCTAATAGTGAGGCTAACATATAAACACACAACTTGCAAATAAGGTATTTACAAATGCTGCAAAATTATCACACCGGCTCCCTCTGTTTCTCACTTTCTCAGCCCAGGCACTGGATGGGGAGCAATGCTGGCACCCTGTTGCGCCCCTCCTGGTGATGTTTTAATAAACTCTCCTAATTTAGGGTGAGTCAGAAATATTACTGCCCTCCCACCGAAGTAGATTTGCTCATATGCCTGTGATGAAGCCTTTTCAGAAGCCAAGAATACTCTTGCATACCACAATGCCAGTTCCTAGCTTCCCGCAGAGCGCTGTATTTACTACACATCAAAGGCCCGTTTCTGCTAATGCACACAAGAGGGAAACTCAAGTGTCACAATCCATTTAATCCGGCATTCGTCCAGACTGCTGCCTTTGCCCTCACCCCTGCCTGCTTGTTTCTGCCGCTCAAGATTTGCTTTGTGAACTAGTCAGTCTATGAACTATCCTGGGAAAGAAAGCCTCCGTAAAAAGCTTCATTTTCAGCTGAATCAATTCCCACACCCAGTTTGCAGCGAGGCTGTGCGAGCACTCATACGAGTGTGAACGTCTGGATAGAAAAGACAGAGCAGTGTACAGGAGAATGTGGAAATGCTCTTTTTCAGCAAGAACAATGATTTTTGCTGGCTTAAGCATGTCATAGAGCTTTATTTGTAGCACACGAGAACATAAGGAGTCCAAAAGGAAATGGGGTGTTACGGCATAGCTATTCAGTCCTTCAGCCAAAAAGCTGACTATCTATGCCCAAGGCAGTTCTGCTGCAGGTAAACAGAGAGCAACAAGAAGGAGATGTGGCAGTATGTCAAGGCATACCAGAGAATCTCTCATTTTTCTTCCTAAAGTATCAGCACATTTGCACATACGAGTCTGTATCGTGATCTCCTTCCTCTGGTGAAAGCCACTGAAGAAGCTTCTCTTGTTTTAATTCTAAATTGTTTTGGATGAATGGATGGGGAGAGAAAACCTTTCAGATGGTGTTTTGGGAGGTGTTTTGTTTTGGTTTTTTTAAATTTAATTCTGGTGTGGTGAGTGCAATTTCTCTCTTTTCTTTGAAAACACTGAGGTCCATTCACTCCTTATCTTTAAGAACTCTCAGGTTTATAAATCTTCACCTGGATACTGGGCTAATCTGCTAAATCTTTGACAAAGGTCAGTTAGTACATTCCCAGGAAAAAGCGCACATTGCTGATCTAGAAGTGTTCTGCTACTACTGCAAATTTTCTTCTCCACTCTAGAGGTAAAATGTATTGTTCAATAAAAACTAAAACAATAATATATAGCTCATGGGATTAGTTTTTTCAAGCTTTCCTCCATAAAAGTCGTAGAACCATCTTTATGGTTAAAGTTAGAAACAGATAAGAAATGGCTAAGATTCAATATTCATCACAGGCAGTTCTTTTCTACTAGCTACAAGCATTTTTGTAAACATGTAATTTACCATCCAAGCATTTCAATCTTACACTGAAATGCTTTAAGGAAGATTTATAAGCAGACTTGTGTATTACAACCGACAATTCCTTTACATGTTTCAAACGATTTCCTTCCATAGCTCTTCATAATACAAATAACCTCTGCTTTGCTCTAAAAACAATACTTATCCTCCTGTATGCTTGTTGCTAACTATAGCAAAAAAAATATATTGCTGAAATGGATATTTTAAAGATTATGAGTACACAGATTTCTAGTAAAAACTTATTTCTTTCAAAATTTTTCTTCAAATAGTGGCTCAACTCTGGTGATCTTCTTTTAGTTATCTGGAAGGCAAACTAACATTCAAATAGCTTAAAAAAAAAAGCTCTAGAATGTAACTGTTAAACACACTCTAACAAAGATGTTTCATTGCCTTTTGGTGGGGAGTTGAGTACCATTTAAGCTCTCTTACTTCTGCAGAGAACTAATGGCTATGAAGGAATAAAGTACAACCAGAAGCACTACGCAAAATCAAATCAGTTAGTATCTACCTACACAATTACACATAACAAGATACATGATATTCAATCCCAGTAAAAAAGCATGGTTTAGTTTTTAAATGCATACATTAGTTTCAAATGTGTCACTCCTATCATATATGCACAGAAAAATTTAGAGAAACTGTACTATTCATGATTCATTATTGAATTTAAGCTCTGAAAAGCAGGCCATGGTTTTTCCTTTAATCTGAGAACAGTAAGTAATTTTCTGCATAAAGATTTTTATTTCCATCTTACTTGCACACAACTTCTATCTAATGACTTATTATCATCAACATAGCTCTAATTAAACATAGATAACTAAGACAGCTGTAGAAAAGGAAACACCAATTTACTGTACTGCAGCTCAGGGAGATCAGAAGTTCCCTGGTCCATAATGTTGCAGCTATCACGTCCTATGCTGAACCACTCAATCGCTCCCAGAGTTTTTCAGAAGTCATTTAACAGACTAGCAAATTCTGGTATGACTGACAAATCTTTCATATTAGGGGCTCTCTGGCCATCATTAAAGGTGTATAAGAATTACAACCTAAGTTGAAGCTAATCAGCTTTAACTGCACAGTTTGCTATTTAATAAGACCTAATTCCCATAATGGAAAAATACTACAAATAATATTTAAAAGCTTTTTTTTTTTTTTTTCCCAGTGGGGCATTTCAAGGGCCTGTTTGTGATGTTTCATTCTGTCTTGTCTGTGTTGTTCATACATATCAAACCTCAAAGTGAACGGATGGCAACTCTCTAGTCTCGCAGGGAAACCTCCTGAGCCCCAGTCACTCTGCATCCTGCTGGAGCACAGGTGGGCAGGCGGTGGAACACTCCACTGCCTGTTTGTTCACTCTGTCATCAGCACTGGAGATTCCAGACCCCTGTTCTGTCTGTCACATCTTCCAGTTTCAAAACATGTATATGAACAAATAGCTCATAAGTATTTTATTCCAAATAATCGACCTCAATTATAGTCATTCCCCTCGTTTCAGTGCTATATAATCTACCTGCAACCATAAAGTCAAAACTGAGTCTAGATCCAGTTTTTCCCCAAAGTTGTTCAAATACCGCGCCAAAGGAGGGTGATACATAAAAACATACTGTTGTATACATTGCCTTGGCCAGAATAATGATCCTCAACAGGCTTGCTGAAGACAACAAGAATGAAGACAAGAGTCTTGCTGAAGATGATGGGTTTGAAAAGTTAATCCAGTTTTTCAAATGGAGAAAAAACGAGCTTCCTCAGGATGATGGTCCAAGATCGGTGTCTCTCATACAAGCCCAAAATCTCTCCTTCCCCAGACATCTTGACAAATAGTTGGAGAAAACTGACAGATATTTATGGAAAAGAAATGACTTAGAATAGGAGAGTTTTTCCTGGCATCTCAATGACTTTGATTAGCCTCATCTAATATTCCATAGTCTTTTGAAAAATAGGGGGCCAGGCTCCCAAACATGCCCAAAATCAAGCTGCAATTCAAAGTGTCAGATCTGTGGTTTGCAGAATACATAGCCAGGTGCACCATCTACTCACACAGCTAAGATCTGTTTCAGCATTACACTTTGTAATGCTTAGGGATTTCCAATGGCCAAACAAGGCAGTGTTCTGGATTAGTGCCATTTTGGAAGTGGGATCTAAATAGCTATTTCGCATTTAAGATTAAAAATAAATCAAAGGAAATTAGGTTCATAATTATAGTTCATAAAACCATATGCTTCTCTTTCTAGTAAAACGTTTCAGCATATCTGTTTCCTGCACTGACTAGTTCACAAAGCATTCACTGCTACCCCTTCAGAATGTTCCTCATACCCATGCAAACATCTGTACGACACTTAAAAACTGCCACAAATCAGGTTAATTTTTCCAAGACAATATCTGAAATCTGTATGATTTTCCCATAGCTAAAACACGTCACCTGGAAATCGCTATCTTTGCAGTTACGAACTAAGATGCTTTTAGTAGCAAGAACTCAGAAAACTAGCTCAGTAAAAACCCCTGTATTAGCCCCTCTGGGCTGTATTTTTTTACAACAGCAACCAATATCACTTGCATCCAGGATGCAAAAAGCAGCTCTGAAAAATGGATTAGTTTTTAATAAACAGGTTCTTTAGCACTCAGATTACTGTCTTGTGTTTATTTGATGCTTCATTCTCTTCAGAAATTATATATTGATGAGAATCTGGGTCACAAAGGTATTTGAATTTCTGTGAAAGATGAGGGTGAACGAAGAAAATGAAGAGAGGTATAACCACTTCTGAAGACAAGTACTGTTAGCATCTAATGTCTCTTTTAAAGAGTGTAAGCACCATCACATTTCCATTCTTTTAATATGACCAAAGTGAAAGATAACAGCACAGTTATATGACCCTTTCACATAACCATGATGATATGAGATAAAGGCAGGAGCTTTTTTTTTTAAATTTCCAGTATTATTATTTATAACAGGCTGTAAGAATAAATTTAAAGGGGGAAGCAGGGGATCAAAAGGAATGCTTACCTTATTTTTCTATATACGAAGCCAGCATGCAAAAGGTAACTTAGAGGTACAGGGTTCAGAAACTAGACATTTTACTGGGATACCTTTCTCCCATAGGATTTAGGGCTCCAAATGATTACTGAATTTTGGCTACAGAACATGTGTGGAACTTGACAGTACCAGTGATGTCCCAGATGATGCAATCAACGCCCCACGCCTCACAGGGATTTGTGGTGTTAGGACCAATATTGCATTGAATCAAATCTTGGTGAAGGGATTTGAAAGCAAACTATTTAAGCTGGTATTTTCAGTGAAGGTGTGCTCTTGTTTTATGGAGACCAACAGATAGCTGCTGCAGAAAGGAGCAACCCTGCTGCTCCTTCTCTTGAGCTGTACTTGGCTGACTCTACAGCAAGTCTATCCAGGAAGCCGAACAGCAATATGCAACTCAGACAAAATGTTCACAAGCTAAAATTTATTTTTTCTAGAAGCCAATTCCTAACTTCAGTTTCCTAATACCAGGAAATTGCCAAAGGGCATTTTGAAAAGCATTTTTCTTCCAGCTATTTGCACGCTGAGGAATGTGTCTTACCATACAAGTGTCCAGGTCCTCCAAACGTTCAATCTCTGTCAACTCCTCAACTGTGATGATAGAGCGTTTAGTTGGTTTTTCTTCAGCTAACTCAATTTCCAGTGATTCCTGCTGTGGAAGTGGTTTGCCACGTCTAGTCAAATGGTCAGCCTGGAGGCGAGGATAAAGACAGGAACACGTAAATCAAACTATTAAAAAACGCAAAGCAAACCATAATAGAAAGCTTACAAAACTTAGGCAATCACAGATCTTAGACGACCAATTAGAAAAGTAAAGCTCAGTGTGTGTGTAAATCTTCGCACAGTTTTTTATTTTTTAAATTTTTACTTCCCTCCCCCCCTCTGTTTTTTTTTTTGGGTGGAAAACTCCTTCTATCACACATTCTAAAAAGCAAGGAAGAAAGTCTAACATGAAAAAAGAAAAGGAAAAGGGTCAGATAAAAAGCCATCCTACTTTTGACTTATAATATTATTATGCGGCTTCCTCAGCATAATTATACTACTAATAAAGAAAATAAAGGGGTGGAAGAGAAGCTTTGTCCTGGACCTTTTTTATTTTGTTTTCTTAAATTACACAGAGACATGTACAACTTCAGCTAATATAATTTTGATAATTATTAGATGGCCAAAACGTTATCCACTGCTATTCAAAAAACACGCCAGCTTTGTTGAAAACCTCAGTTCTGTTTCACTGAAGAAATAGGAAGGGGTTACCATAAAAAGAAAAAAACTTAATCACTGATAGATATATGTGATAAGATATTTTAACTATCAGGGAGGAAAAACTCTACCAACAATAAAATTCTTGTTTAGACTTGCATAGCAAAAACTGTTACTAAGAACACAGAGAACGTTATATAAACCACCCTGGATTGTACTTGGAATGAAGTGGGTTCCTGTTGTCAGGAAGATGAGGAAATATTTTCCAGTTCTGCTCGTAACTAAAGAGAATATTAAATAACATCTGTTAAAAGCAAGTATTTGAAGATCAGCTGGCCCAAATCAGTTAGCCACAGAAGTTTTCAAAGAGGCAGCTAGGGAGAGCTGTAGTCCACTACAAAACAGTAGCATGATCCCGGACAACCAGTGGCTCGTAGTTTTGTTAACATTCAAAAAAGGTAAACAGGTGACCTGACTCAATTATAGCTCACTTGGTCTAGTGTCTGCTCATGACGAACAACTGGAGAGCTGCTCTGCAGCCTAGAATAATAATTAATGCTAATCGTAATCACATTAGCAAACTCGGGTCCTGTTGAATAAGCTTTATTTTTCAAATTTGCCTCAAATGTTACTCTGTCAATGCAACATCTATAGACATTTGTAGGTGGCTGAATTAGTAGTATGTGACACTCCAGTTTAAGGAGCTGGCCCAGAACTGTATCAGTGCATTTAATCTTTGGTGTATTAAGAACGAGTTGCCAGCTGTCATATTGCAACTGTTGGTTGAAGATTAACACTAACAAATTAGACAGGAGCTCCTCTCTCAGCATTTTCAAGATCCGTGCTCTTCAACGTTCCCATCAGTGCTATACTACCTGAAATAATCAGCAGCTAACAGAAAGGTAGGAGAGTTAAACGGTGAAAGGGACCTGTTACTAATGCAGGCCAAAACGAATCATAAAGTAAATCAACTCAAATCAGATGTACAGACAACCATTCCTTAGGAACTAAGAGCACTGACAATTAGCTGTAGACACAATCCTGAAAAGCAGCAACCGTCAAGTGTCCAAAAGCCATTAATGGGAGAGGGATCTATCAGTCCTGAAAATGAGCTATCACTGAAACTCTGACAAAAAGAAGGAATCTCCTTGGCCACGTAAATACAATGAATAAAGAATACCAGGAAAAAAAACACACTATCACTCCTATATACAGTGTTGGTTAAGACTTTGAAATAGTCTGTCTAGTTCTGGGGACCACAATTTTAAAAGAAGCTTTTAAAACAGCTGGAGAAAGTGCAGAGGATTATTATTGAAGTGACTCAAAGGCTGGAGAAAATGATTTACTGTGCAAGAGTCAGGGTATGTCCAAGTTGTGCAATACCACTGAACAGAGACAGCCCACTGCTGATGCCAGCTGAACCTGCTCCAGGACCAACTGGAGGTAATTCATGTGGCCACTCACGCAGCAGGCTGACGCTGCTGCACAGCTCCTGAGAGCAGAGGTTGTACCTTTACACAATGCTGCTCTGTATCATGAGGACACACCCTGGAATGACCCAGTCTTTTACTTATTTAAAAAAAAAAAAAAGAGAGGGGAAATAAAGGAAAAAAGAGTGATTTGTTTTCTATGTATGAGGACTTTCACAGAGAAAAAATAAAGAGAAATCTATATGTTTCCCATATCTTGTGGGGAAAAGCAGCTGAAAAAACTCATGATGGTAAGCTGAAGCCACAGTAATTTCAATTAGAAATGAAGAGCAATTTCAGTCAGAAAATGAACACTCACTAGCTTCTTTAAGAAAAAAAAACAGTACCGGATTATCCTTACAGAGGCCCACTGTATTGGAATTAAAAATCATTTTCTGTGGATACACAGTTGTTTATTTCCTCTAGTCTCAATGAAGCAAGTACCGTTATAATAAATAACTGTGCCTCCAAACAGCTCAGCACCTTCAGATAACAGTGTTTCCTTTCCTGTGTTTCTAATCCTTTCCCTCCAAACTTGATACCTACATTTCTGAGGTAGCCTCAAGAAGTACTTATTCAGGGAACAGGGTCTCAGCAGTCCCTCCTCAAAAGAATGAAATTTTACCTCTCATTTCATGAGCAACCAACGCTTATCTTCTCACCAGGACCAGTACTGGCACTGTTCTTAACTAATGACTCAATGTCACATCCTGATGGCATTTTTAGTTTTACATCTGACAACAGTGCAAAACATAATAGGACAAGTATATAATGCAGCCTCTTCCAAGGTTGTATCCTCCTTAAAGCAAACAGGGAAGAGTCCCATGACCATATTTCAAATGATGTCAGTGATGCCAAAGAAAATAAGACCAATTTCAAAACAGAGCTGTACTAAGAAGAAACTGAACACGTTATGAATGTAAATGGCATTGTTAAGATACCCAGCATATTCAGATATCAACCATGCAAATACTCACCAGTCTGTGATGGCAATGGGAAAGTGCATCCAGGATTTCATCTACAACTCGGTCAGACAGGAAAGAAGCCACTGTCAGCTTTACTTCACTGTGTGAGGATTAAAAATGAGACAAATTTTGAATTCACGCAGGAGAATTTTGTCTTTATTACATGTTCAATAGTGTGACGATTATCCACAGTGCTGTCACTTTATTTGAAGTAAAACATTAGAGGGTGTCAGGATACATGACTGCAAGGTTTCAGAAATAAACTCATGAATCACACAGTAAACACAAGAGCCTCTGTACCGTATTTAACCTGCTTCTAACATTTTTCTAAAAGCTGAAATGAAAACATCTGGGTAAGAGAGCTGAATAAAAACCACATGTGAAACTCGGTATGGAATACTTCACCACTGAGGAAAGAGAAACATGAATCTCAGATGCAGGGGATTAGGACAGTGCTGCCTGTTTAACAGTACTATACTGAACTACAATCGACTAATTTCCTCAGCTCTGTTTTGTGTTTGTCTGTCAGCTGAAGGACAGCAGTACAGTGTTGCTTCTCCAGACTTTGCCATCACAACTTTGCTTCTTTTTTTGCTCACGGTAACCACTTTCTGTCTCAGGAACTTCACGTCGGCCAGTCCCATTACCCAGACACACATGGAACATCAACACACCCTGTACACTGAACTGAGGTTTCACTGGTAACTTCCTACCAAGGAAATATGTACCTTCAATTGCTCCCCTGCGGCCCTGTCTTTGGCCACAGTACTGAAGGCTCAGGCTGAGTAGGGCAGTTGATTTGAAGCTCACAGGCACATACACCTGAGCCGCAGCCCAAAGCTCCATCTCTCCTGCCTCTACAATTTCAAGGCCCACTGCTTCAACAACACTTAAGAGTTATAGCATGTCTCGAGTTGGAAGGCACCCACAAGGATCATGGAGTCCAACTCCTGTCCCTGCATGTGACAACCCCACAGTTCACACCATGTGTCTGAGGATGTTGTCCAGTCTCTTCTTGAACACTGTCAGGCTTGGGGCCGTGACACCTCCCTGGGGAGCCTGTTCCAGTGCTCCACCACTCGCTGGCTGAAGAACCTTTTCCTCATGTCCAACCTAAACCTCCCCTGGCACATCTTCCTGACATTCCCTCTGGTTCTGTCATTGGTCACCAGAGAGAAGAGCTCAGCGCCTGTTCCTCCTCCTCCCCTTGTGAGGAAGCTGTAGCCGCCATAAGGTCTTCCCTCAGTCTCCTCCAGTCTGAATAGACCAAGTGACTTTAGTTGCTCCTCATATGGCTTCCTCTTCAAACCCTTCACCAATTTTGTGGCCCTCCTCTGGGTTTTTATGTCTGGACTGAGTTACATGGGATTAACAAAGCTACTTCCATCTGGATCTAGCACTACTGCTGCAGAAAGCCTGTGGAAAAAGGTAAGAAACTCCTTGGAAAGGCAAAGCAAGTCATAGGGAGGCAGAATGGCAGCCAAGCCATGGTGGGAAGAGAATGAGAGTGAAGGGATTTCCATCAGTTACCTACATATTAATTTCAAATGCTGTAAGGCAGGAAGGGTGACACTATGGCACCCTTACCCCCCTGACAGTTGCAGTTTTTACAGGTGGAAGGGGCACTACTATTGTCAGGGTCAAGATTTTTTTGATAGGACTAAAGCGAAGACAACTCACTCCCTGAACCATTTTATATACTCTGAAGGCATAGCTAAAGTCTTTAACACCTCTTCCGGCCAATTTTGCTGCACTCTGCAAAACTAACTTCTAAGTCTTAGTGTTTTCTTCTGCAAAGATATTAGCATCCCAATGCAAAATGACACGCTTTTCCATCAAGCAGAGAGGATTCCTTAACCAAATGAAGGCAACTGCAAAGGTTTAAGCAAGGGCAACCACATTATACTGCATAAATATATTCTCTGGTATATATTTAATATTAAAAAAAAAGATGCAGTAAAAGGTCAGGTAAAAGCTTCTCTTTTTCTCTTTTTAAGAGAGAACTAAGAGATGTTTAGGGTAACTGTTTCTGTTCCAGTTTGAATATCTTTCTGCCTGCAGTTTGTTTCTGCTTGCAGTTTGAATATCCAAGCTTCCATTTTTTAAGTCTGTCTGCTGTGCACAACTCTCACACAAACAAAAAGGTTTAAAGCAAGTGCTACAGCTACGGGACAAGACCAGCAACAGACAAAGTGCTGTTAACATTTAAAGCAAATAAGTACAATTTCCTTCTATTACAGTAATTCAGTGTTACCTGAGAACATCAGTAGGTTTAAAAAAAAAAGTATCAGTCACGAAAATGTTATTTGTGTACCATAAACCAAAACTCTCACTAAGAAAGACAGAAATGCATGCATTAGTGATCAAGTTAACAACCCTGGAGTATTCCAAATATTTAAATCTCGTAAGTACACCAGACCTGTAGGACAATTTCCTTCTCTTTGAATGCCTTAATATGGTTTCTTCTAAGACACAAAAACATTCAAAAAATCTTATATTACACAAACACACAACCCAAAATCCAAATTCTATACCCAAATTTGTTAGAATAGTCTTTTAAAGTACCTGATTTTATTGAGGATATCAATTCCAGATTGCTCCAAGAGGACATTTTTCACAAAAGTGCGTGGGATGGAAATCTTCTCAGTGCTAGCCTCAATCAGGTCTTCACGGATGCGAGCTTTCTTCATCACATTGGGGCAAAGGTTTTCTGCTGCATCCACCATAGACTCAAGGAGTGTCTGCAGCACAGCAAGCAAAAGATAACATCAAGTTTTGAGATTTTCATTACCTGGAAGATCACAGCATTATCCTGGTGCACAGCACTATGACACTTTTAGACTTGTAATTTTACAATTTTTCTTCCTCATTTCCAATTCACTTTCCAAACCAGTTACGATATAAAAGGCATTTTACAAAAGTAAAGCTAAGAAGGATCAACGTATTTGTTTTGAAAATGACCCACAACTGCACTTGTTTGCCTTTACAAATATGAAGCATTTACATCTCAGTGTGTTTAAATGTCAGAACAATAAATTAGCTTCCCACGTGCAGCCACCACTGCTGCTTCTGTGTGCTACAAAAGCAGTGGATGCTCTGCTACAGCTGCCTGTGCTCTAAACGGAGCCCTGAATCAGCAGTTTTCATGACTGCTCCAGACCTGCCAATCTGCAAGAGACATCAGTGTATCAAAAAAAGAGACTCATGAGAACTTGGCATATAGTACAGGGCTGGAATATATTCAGAAGTAGCCACAAGTAGGATTTGCAATGGACAAATCTTTAATATAGGTACCGTGTTTACATACGTGGAAGTCAACAGTGAACCTTAGGTGCAGTCAACTATTTTTATTCTTTTTTTGATGACTGATTAAAACCGTGAATCAGGACTAAGAAAACCATACACACTCCAGAAACAGGATCATGTAACCTCCAAACCCACTCAATTTTGTTTATCCTAAAATAAGGTTTCCTCTGCTCATGGTGTAAAGTCAACTTCTTCCCTCTGACACATTCTCTTGGAAAAATCTTTCATATATACCTCAATGCTATGAAGGTATGTTATGAAACCCCTTTTAACTGCATTAGATTTATCTCCTACCTGTGCCTGTGAGAAAAGGTAATTCTGGTTTAAATCTTGTTTCACCATCTACTGGTTTCTTTTCCAAACCCCAGACCTGACTAGAGGGCTAAAAAGCCCTCAGTACAGGCACAGGTGAGGGCTCACAAACCCTCACAGAATCATCTGTGTATGAACTTGTGTCACAAAAAATGCAGGAAGGCTCCAATGTACACACATAGGGATCAGGATGAGACACAAAAACACTACTAGTGCTCCACATCACTGAAACATCTTTCCTCTAATTGCTTTCAATATTTGTATTCAAAAAAGGTTATGTAGGACTGCAGAGGGTATAAAAGAATCAGCTGGTTATCTGGAAAACTAAATTTTTAATTCATACTGTTTTATCTGCATGCTGATATGTACCCTTTGTACAGTAAAACAGATTTATTTATTAACACAAAGACAAGACTGGAAAAGTTTAAGAAGAGATCCAAGCTCTATTTAAGTGCACAACTGAACGTAATTTCCCCAATGGTGGATTTCAACTGTTGATTTCACATGACCATTATCAGATTTACAGAAACCTTTCCCCACCTCCTGCTTCCATTTCAAAACCTCTCAGTGATGGAACCAGTTACCAATATTGACTGTGGAGGGACAAACATTTAACTCCCAAGGCCACAAGTGCCAGTCAGCAGGTGTGCAGAAACAAACTCCTGCCCAAAATCAATGATTCTAAAAATTCAGGAGAAAGATAGTGAGTAAAAGGACTGGATGATGACGCTATCTAAAGAAAAAAAAATGGAATAGGTGATGGAGTCAAACCCTGTGCACTAAGACTGAATTTTGGAGGTAGTTCAAGCACTCCTGCCCTTACAAAACAATATTATCTTGCCTAAGCACCATTTGTCTTGCCTACAATTTTCTCTTGGGCTTTTGCTGACCAAGTACAGTATCTCTGGCTTTTGTGTGTCCACAGCGACACCAGCAGAAGAGAAATGCAATAATTTCTCCTCTGTCCAACTCAACTCACTCCAAGATGTTGCGTGTCCTTATTCTAACTATTCCTTCTCCCCACTTCCCTTCTTTGACATTTTTAAAAAAAATCTTATTTGCCTGAAGAGCATTCATTGACTTTATCCAATTTCCAAACACTTCTTTCTAGAATCAGGCTCTGGTTGCTATGGAAGCTAAAAAAAAACCCCAAAACTCCACAAAGAGCACATAGAATGTTTTTCTGGCAACAGTTACAAAAAGAATTGTACTTATGTGAGCTCCCTTATCTATCTTCACGAATAATAAACTGCATATAATGTTTTGAACTGAGCTTAACAACTGGAAAGTACCCTAACTCACACTCAACATTTTTTCCTCCACACAAAGTACACCACCATAGAACTTAAAGGAAAACCTTTCAGCCTTGAGTGTAAAATTAATAAAAAGGAGTGTTAGAATATAAAAAGAGCATTGTGACTTTATAGTTTCTTGTAAGGCACTTAAACTTTAACGTCACAAATATCAAAAGTAAAAGTAAAAGGTGGAATGGTTGAGCTAAAGTGCATTTTGCTGTAAATGTGTAAAAGCATAAATAGAAGACCCATTCACTCAATCTCATGCTAGGAACTATAAATAACATTCCAAATGCTGAAGAGGCACTTATTTTCCCTTTCTATAAGACTCCTCAAAATGCACAGGACTTGTTTAAGTGCATGAGCCCTGCACAAAGAGCTGGCCTGACTATTCCCATCCCAATAACAGCCTAGAAGCTCCACAGGGAAGAATCTTGTGGATAAATCACCTTCATGACTGCAGAAATTAAAAAAGTGATATAGAATCTTCACCTTATTACATATAATGGAGAAAGGGAGGAAAATACTGAAAATTCAGCAATATTTTCCTCCTCATTAACCAGATCCCACCAGTTGCTTAAGTTTCCCCACCTTGACTTCTTCCTGGACTGATACCTTTGCACATGCTGTATGGATGACTCTTCCTTGCTTATTATACAATAATATCTAACATAATTGGAGGTAGAAGTTTCTGAGCAAGAGCTGGCTGAACACACAGGTGAGAATACTTACAAGATCAGTGATATTTGTTTCAAGAATTGAGGTTTGACAGGCAACTTGTGCAAAGATTTCCTGCAAAGCTTCCTGGAATAATTATTGGGGCATTCTCAATACATACAAGTTATCCAAACCAAACACTTAAAATTCTGCATGAGGTTCAGAAGTGGTAACTGCAAAAAAAATTCTGCAATGCAGTCTACAAAGCAGCAGCTTCCACTCCAGTGGGATACCGTAACTAGTGAGGACTTTTCTCCAGGGCATGAAACTTTTTAGGGTGCTTGAGAAATGCCTTTATTAAGGGCCTAAGAGGCAACTGATGTCTTCCCCTTCTAGAAGAGAAAATAAGATGATAATAAACAGTATGTGCTCCTTCTGCCCACTGCAAACACTAAAGCAATTCTTTTCATGCCAAAGGGGCAAGTATCCAGATAATAAGGCACGAATTTATAAGAAACCAATAATGAAAAGACAGCTTATGTACAAATATTCTGAGAGGTAAAAAAGAAGTGTGGCATATTTGCATTTAGAAACAGAAGACATCAGATTTAGTTATTTCTGCATGTGAGAGATAGTAACATCTATCCACACACCTTAAGTTGCTCATCCACGACCCTTGTAACTTCTCCAGCCATGGATTCAAGTGTCTCTTGGATTGGATTGGAGAGTGAACCATTTGCTCCTGCCCAAGAAGCTCCACCGAGGTGATACAGATTTGGTAAGAGCTGTAAAGCAGAAAGAGTATCTTCAGAAAGTAGGCTTAGCAATGCCTGTCTTCAAGCATGGACAAAAAGAAGGAAATATCTCTGCTAAACCAAAGTCTTTATAAATTACAATTATTTTGCTGCTTTAGATATTACCTACAGATGATCTCACTTTTTTGTGACACACTGTTATTTTAACTCCCCAAAACTAGAAAAGCTGCAAGCACACACTGAGCTGCTCTCAGTATTACCAGTACGATGGGAAAGGCTTACTGTTTTGGAGTTCTTAGCATCCCGCATAAGGCGTTCTGCAGATTTCACATCTTCCTGTACAGCATCCACACCACAGTTTCTTAGAGAGTTGAGATGATCTTGCACTTTTACACATATTCTGTCAATCATCTACTTGAACAAAAGAAACAAAAAGATAAAACATCTGAATGTTAGTCTAACTGAATTCAGTCCAGATAGCAAATCAATAGTACCATGATGAGATTTGTAGTAACAATATAACACTCTGGAAATGCATGATCAGAGCTTGGAGGTATATCAATGCTACTGAAAGAAAGCATTATATCTCATAAAGACACACCTAAAGATTGGAAAAATAAATAACACTTTACCATTAGAAAAAAAAAAAAAGGCAAAAAACTTTGGAATATTTCCCTCCAGTTACCTCCAGGATAACTACAAAGAACAAGTTATCCAGATTAAGTGTTGTTCTGGATTTTAGAGCAGGTTTAATGCTGAAAATGTTGTCAATATATCTAACACTTAGCTCCAAAGGTCCCTGAATTGTTAAGAAGTTCAGACAGAAAAAAGAAAGCTCTGTCACTATCCATTTAACAAACACTAACAGAGATTTCTCCTGTCTAAGGAAAATGCAATTGCACAGGCTTCTGGGATATTCTTTCAAAATGTAAATATTCCTATTTGCAAGCGAACTATAACTATCAAAGCAGAAGTTTCCATCAGACCTTTGACAGTGGCATAAATTTAACTTAATCTGTATCTGCAACACAATTCATTCAACATGCTGCAAATACAGGACAGGTGGTATATCTGTATCATTACAAGATAAACCAGTAAGAATGTCTGACATATGGTCAGTTTTGATTAAGATATATGGGGCAGAGACATATAATAGTTAAAAGTCTTTATCAGCTCACACAGCATTCATTAGAACTGGCTATTTGACATTTTGAATCAACATCTGAGTACAAGTGTCATCACAGACTCCAGAGTTCTAGCATCTCTTTATCATTAGCAAATAGAATTCAAATAATTTCACAGCATGCTCCTTTTTTGCTCCACTTGACTCTTCCTCTTCAAAGGGTTTCGGGTGTTTTTTTTGTAGAAGTACAAAAAGCTAATTAATTATTATTAGACAGTGCAAAGTCTCATTGGGATATCTGGACTAAAAAAAAAATAATACACTCTGGGAATAATAATGTAATTCCAGCATATTAACTAAAGAATCTTTTCCAGCTCTCTTTTAAAACTCCTTTAAACCCATCCTTATTGTACACAATTTACTATAGAAATGAGTAATCTTACTCTGCTCTCAAAATAACAATAAATTGCATTTACTGAAAGCTGTTATATGTGTGGTTGTTGGAGAAAAGCAGAGCTAAAACCACTGAGCTATAAAAAGGTCTAAACTTGATTCATATGGAGATTATTAACTTGGGAAAACAGGTGGCATTGGAAAAGGTAAATTACTGAAATAAAATAAAATGCAGTTTTTAGTGCCAGTACGTCTCCACATACCATTTTCTCTGTTGAGAGGCTGGAGTATAATTTCAGGTTCTAGTAATAGAAGTCTGTCCCATTAAATTTTAATAACACATGTAGAAAAAGGCCATTTTCTATTGAGATTCGCCAAAAAAAATATGCAGAGAACAGAGAGAAATTTCACCAACTCAGCTGAAGAGCAAAACAGATACTCCTCTTATTTGCTGGAGTATCCCATTAGCACAGAACACAATTGGCACAAACAAACATGGAAGTAAATTTAAAACAAAGGCCATGACAAGTTTTATTCTGCTTACGCCACCTTGCTTCAGTCATACACTGGAGCTGAAAAATAGTCCTGAGGGGTACTGGCAAGAAATGCACTAGAATACAGAGAACAGTGAGCTACCACAGAAAATGCTTGTAGTCCTCTCAAGATAAAGGAAAAAACCAAAACATAACAAAATGTGGCATTTAGCAAACCTGGTAGTGGTGTACTCTATTGACAAAACAGACAAGCTTTCCAGCTTCAAGTGATATTTTGGGCTGTGTTAGACAGAAAAGCCTTTTCAGCTGTCCAGACTATAAAGAACACGGAAAACTTCCACCTTCCTTTGCTCCGTCCCTTTGAGTAAACCTTCTCATGACACCCACAGCTCTCAAGGTGTGAGGTTGATTATGACTTTCTCTCTCTCTAAGGCTATTTGCTCAAGTGGTATCCATGGGCACATACACAGGGTTGCTCAGTGCTAGGCAGAGAGACTGGAACTGACTCAGACACCAGAAGCAGCATCACTGCATGATGATGCTTGCCACACTGATGGGAGTCTACTGAACAGTCAGGGTCCTCAGCATCAATGAACTAAATTGTTCCCAGTTCCACAGTAGTTCCCTTAGAAATAGCTCAGGTCTTCTTCTACACAGTACTCCTATACATAAGACCTCTCTCTTCCAAAAGCTTTTTTTCCTTCCAAAAATACTATCATCGACAATTATTATTTCTTGGGAAACCAAGTATCACCCATGAAGAACACCCTGCTTTAAGGTACTCTGACAGAATGAGAGACAACTCTGTCCCTAGGCAGATTTTAGACTCCAAGAGCTACCAGTAAGGAAGATGGTTCTCACCTGCTGAGTGGTACTTGTGACAATGCCTTGTTGCAGCCGGTACGCTTGCTCCTGTAGGTATTTTCTGGTCTCGTGATTACGAAGCAAGTAGTTTTCTATCTAAAAATGAAAGTCAGGTTAGGAAACTGATTTGACTCTCTGCATTGTAATTTGCTTTCAATTTCACTGCCATATCAGAAACCAGGACAGGAAAGATTGCCTAAGTATAATTTTGTTTGTTATCTGTCAATCCCATTCTGCATGTCACAATGCTTAATAATCACATTGGCAAGCATTCATTCACTCACTGACTAGTGAAAGTGATTTTGCCAGTGCTTTATGAATTAGTCCTCTATTTGGAACCATTTAATAAGTTATGCTGACAAAGGAGTAGATCCCAGGCCTGAGAAATATTTAAAGGAAGTCTATTCATAAAGTGTTGTAGAGACCACGATGACACAAGACAGCTGATTCATTTCTCTTAGATGCATTTGGTCTGTCGCAAAGAGATGGATTTAAAAAGCAGCATGGTCTGGGGAGAAGATAAAATACCTAGAAGTGCCTGACTGAAGCAGGAGCCTTGGTGTAAAGGTTACTTAAGGTGAAGTAGTACCTGAGAGCTGCTCAGAGACAAGCAATTCCTATCCACAGCTGCTGGTCCCAGACATCACAACTGTCACCAGCAATGAACACCTACCATCAGCCAGCTTAATGGCACATAAAGTAACTCCCCTAACCTGGCTCTGTCAAACTCAGTCAAGTCCAAAATACTCTGCTAGTAAGTTGCTTAAGGTCCATCTGTGATGATGGATCTGGTCTGAAAGGAAGAGAGGGGAAAAGGATGGGTGGAGTGACCAGCCGGTTGTGATGCAGAGACTAACAGGGACTGACTGTAACCTCTTCGCTCGCATCAGCGACAAGAACTGGAAGAGCCTGAACAAGCTCCCGTGGTTTATGCGGTTTACCCACACTGAAGTGTGCTGTAGAGATGCCAGAGCTGGAGAGGTTAGCTACCATGTCCATCTGGTGCTGGACCAGGGCCAGCAGCACTCTCGCTGTACCCAAGCTGTGGTGCACTGAAGCTTGGGGACCCTCCTGAGACATCAGTCAGTCAGTTCAGGTGTCCCTGCGCTGGGCACGACAGCTCAGTCTGTGCGAGCAGGCGTTCCTGCCTGTGTGGCGTTAGCTGTGTTCCCAGCACCCTTCCAGGGACTGTCACCTTTTTTTGGAGAGAGCTTCCTTGTGTCATGTAAAGAAAGCCTGAACCACACATGTTAAAACAAACCCGGGGCCAAACGGTTTCACAGCAACTTTGAAATGAAGAAAATGCTCTTTGTACATAATGACTAATTAACATGTAGAATTTAAATCCCTGTGGCCAGAAGCTTCATGGTATCTTTTTCAAAGATGCATCTATCATTCCAGATATGAACCTACCTACAATTATATTAAACAAGATATAAGAAATATGTCCATCCCCCGTGATTCAGACTTTTTAAAGCCAAATTTAGACCATTTTCATGCATCAAAGAAAAAGGCACTAACTACCAGCACTTTTCCCTGTGAGAATCATTTTACTGAAAATGTCTTTACTAATAAGGGTCATAGATATTTGCTTTTTAATCACAGTTATCTGTAAGAACTATTTATAAGATTTTCATTACCTTAGCCAGGCTCAAGGAAAAGTGTTCATTAAAGACATGTGAACTGTATGCTTTCTGATTGCGCAGGAGGCTCATTTGGAGCACACAAGATTTACTATATTAAAACTCAGATGAGAGTTTTGTAACTCATGCAAGTGGAACAGCTGCAGATACTGTCAACACCTCTTCATCCAAAAGAACATGTTGGTGCAGTTGTTTATTTAGGGCAATACAGTGTGTGAATTTTATACGTACAATATAAAGCACAGGCTTTAAATGTTTTTATCCTCCTCCAAGTTAAAGAGCATCTTTTGTCTTTTATAGTGCTGACTGCACTTTTTATGCCAAAATCAAAAGCGTGTCCTAATAACGTTATGCATATGGAAATACACATGAGCAGATATGTAGCAAGCATGCCGGTTTCTAACTCTCCCTTCCATAGTCCTGCATACAGCAATACAAGGTCTAGCTTGCAGTGATTTAGTCATGACTTTTTGATATTAAACCATTGTATTCCATCATTCTTCAACCATTCTTAGGAATAAAAAGCCTTATAGGCTCTTGCAGAACTTGATTACCACATATACGTCCATGCAAATCAATCAATGAATCTAGCCTAGAATTCTTATTCAGCCAAGCATGAAATCACAGCCACTTAAAATTATTACATTATATTTTGTGGTTTTATTTCTGTACATTGGCGGTATATGCAATACCTTTTGCAGTGCCTCTTCTGTTTTCTCGGGGTTCGTTTTGAGTGCTTGGGAAGCGTCATTCATCGGTATAGGCATGAATCTCAAAGTATAATTCCTAAAGAAAAATATTTTAAAAAAGGCTTTTTAAAAACAAAAATTAACATAATTACTGTACCTCCTTATGAATAAACTAGAAGGGAGAAATAAGATGCATCCAGCCTGTTTGTGGAAGATACCATGAATGTATTTTTCACATTTGTAAGTGGACTAACTGGAAGCATGCGTGTTCCTTTTTGCTGCTAATTCTTCTTTAACACAAGACAGAGGCAGAGATTTTAAAAAGCACAAACTGCAGTTAAGTGGCCAGTGCCCAATGGCTGTCAACTAAAGGCCTATTTGTCTTCCATACCTTTGTGTACAGTGTTGGATGACTTTCTCCTCTATCATAACAGAACAGGGAGTGTTGGTGCCTGCTGGCAATTCCATCAGATCTAAGTCTAAATGGAAATATTCAGTAACATATAAATAGGGACCACGAGAATGAGTTTTGAAAATGTAGTATTTAATAGCTTCCTGTGTTTACAATAATTCGAAGACACTTACTGAATTTTTAATATAAGCTGATAAAACAAGCACAGCATCTCCACATTATTTTATGCAAACAATTGCCACCTGTATTTTACTTATTTGTTTGGAAAATATTTCCATAGCTCTGTCCATCTGCTGAGATAGAGGAATAAAGATAGGGTTTTGGTCTTGAGTCAAAATTGTGTTTAAAGTCTGAGAACATAATTTAGCAAGCATGACACAGTTAAACCTAAAATGCTGCATGTAGTGGTACGTCCACACACCTTCAGATATGAATAAATTAAGGCAAAAATATCAGGAAGTTCTTAAAACCTGGAAAGGAAATTATTGCGTCTATTTTCAATTAGCCTTAATTTCTTGCAAACATCTCTTCCTCCTCCTTTGGCTGTCTGCGAATGTCCCACTAGCCGTCTGTTCTTATTCCATCCAGAGCTTCACAAATATGGTTGCAACCATCCATTTTTGAAGACCTTAAAGCGACAAGTTTCAACTGAATCAACTCCTTTGACTTCAGTGGACCCATCCCCTTCAGCGGACACCTTAATTACTGTGAAACTCCAATGTTCTTTCACCTCCTCTCCCACCAGTTCCTTAGCCACATGAAACACCACTCTCTGAAGGACAGAGGTCTTGTGAACTACCAAACACACTGATTCCTCATTGATACCGGCCAACATTTTATCTTAAATGATAACGAAGACTTCTGTGTTTCTTCCCCAACATAAACAGGCCAATGTATAGCTGTCACTGGCAGGCAGTTACTCATGCGGAGTCAGCAAGGTCCCTGTCCTTCCACGGTGTCCAACTGCATCACAGCCAGAAAATTAACTTTTCTTTCTAGTTGTCTTGTCCTTCTTTCAAAAGAACTGTGCAGACTGTACAGATCCTCTTATGTCCTCATGTAATACTAAAAAAAACAAATAATTGGTTGTCCAACAGCATGAGGACGATTTTTAAATGTCAAAGATACTGAGCTAAAAGACACAATAATTACAGAACTTGCTGATTGCCTGAGTACTATCTGGCAGGTGGGGTGTTTATTTAGTTAAAAAGAAACAAAGGTAGATTTACAAGATTCTCTGCAGCTGTTTGACACTTCATACATCACATTCATTGGAATCTATAATTGTTGGTTCTCATGCTAGTAATTATATGCTAAATTCAATTTAGACAAAGGCTTAGTGCACCCACACACACACAGAGGAAGGGGGGGAAATGAAAGGCAAGGAGACCTCACAAACACCCAGTCACAGAGGTAGAACTTTAGAAGACCACTACCCTAAGGAAGGCGCTATACTTGGTTTCCTTCCAGACAGCATTGTATTGGAATGCCAGTTTATTTTCATCTAAGAATTAACCAGCTCTTAGGGGCAAAAAAAAATATCAAGAATTTAAAGCTTGCTTTTCAACTTTAGTCATCAGAGCAACCTTTATCTTCACACTTCATTTTTCTCTGTTTCCTTTGAAGTCTAAAATATTCCTTCATTCTTGTTGTTATTAACACTCCACGTGTCTCTCGTAACAGAGTACTTTTCTCTACCAGCTCAATAATCCAGTAATTTTGTAACACATTAACACTCTCAACAAAATACCTATATTTAAAGGATGTTAAATTTTGGAGAGGTGCTCAGGGACTGGAAAGGATGTCTCAAAAACTGCCTGTCCCACCCTCTACATACAGTACATGTGACAACAGTCCTACATTTCATCACGTTATTTCCCTTGTAGTAACCCCTGCTCCACTCATGACATACAATCAGTGCTGCATAGTGATGATTTTACTGCCTGTTCTTTTTTTTTAAATGGGAGTAAGATCATCTGTTTTGTAGGCTTGGGCATGTGAATTTCACGTCACTGCTATGGGAACGATTTCCAGGTCTCTAATAAATCCCAGCATTTCCCAGCAGATTTTAGAATCTGCGCTATTTCTTCAGTCAGGCCATACAGAAAAAATATATTTTAGAAATGAATGTGGGGCAATACTGTACAGTTCTATGACAGAATGTGCTCTAGGCTGCAAAGCACACAAGCACATGCTTACTTTCACATGCCAATTACAGAGATACAAATCCCTGTTTAATGGCCAGGTTGACCAGGATGCTCATTGTTCTGAAATGCTCTCCTGACCTGACACCTGCTCTGGACTCTAGAGAAGATCCTCTCAGTCTCTCATACCAGCTGCTGGGACACCCTTGGGGCAGCACTGCCCCAACAGCTGAGCTCCTGGAATTCCCTTGCAGGAAGAACATTTTCACACAGCTATAAACAGATGAAGAAAAGCTGGGAGGAGGGGAAAAACCCATCTTCAAATTACTTCATCCTGTTTTGAACTCTGTTATACTCCCTCTCAGTTCTCCGCAGCCTCTTTATCATACTCTGAGAGCTTAGCTTTCTTCTTTTTTTTCGTGGTTTAGTATATGACTATTTTTCTCAATTGCAAAACTAAAACAACATGCACAACACACATACCCCCAAGCGTCTTCAGTATATTTCATTCCACTTTGAGCAACCAAGAATTCTTTCCTACAGAATATTGACGGTTTCTTGTATTTTTAGGAAACATATGGTGCAGGATGTTCTCAATATGCCTTTGAGATGGATTGTATAAAGACTAATTGTTTTCAGCCAGTATTGACAGTCTCTCTCTCGCAAGTCTAAACCTTTGTTGCTTGTGCCTTAGTTTGTGATTTTATCGAAGGCTTTAACAATTTTAAAATGTTACAGGAGACATAAAATGACCTCAGTTTCCAAGCTAAACAAATGAGATGTCACCTCAATAAAGTACAATGTCACACAACAATCTGTAGCATTTCTTTTTATTCTGCTTAGGTGATTTGCTTTTGCCTTAGGATTTCCTTCTCCTTTCCATTTACTTATCCAAGCACTTCAGAACAGAAAAGTAAAATTGAGGCTAACCAGAAAATAAGCATATTTTCCTTTGTACCAGACCTTCTTATAAATGTACATGCTATTGCTCTCTAAAAGAAAAATGTCTGCAAGCCGACAAACAACCTTTGCAAATTATTATTCACTATCATCAATGGAATCATTCCAAGATGATTTGCTTAATTATACATCATTTATATAATTTCCCCCATCAGTGAAACAGAATTCATTTTGAAACCAAGTATAAAAACTACAACAGTTTCACAAAACAAGTACCTCTATAAGCTCTAGCCCTATAACCCCTCTGAGGATTAAGATGCTCCCCTAAGTAGTTATAAAGTTTTGCAAGATGTGTTGCCTAGAAACTAGCAACTGTACATTACCTTCAACTTCTTAAGAGAATCTTTGTTCCTCTCTGAGGAATTTAATGATGTGAACCAACTGCAACTGCTGCTTAATTTAAATCTGTAATTTTTCCCTCTTAAGAAAAGTAATAATAACATATAAAGAAATGTGACGGAGATGGAGAGATGAAAGTCATTTAGCATCTATCACTGGTAATGGCTGCAACTGTGAGTAAGCTCAAGGAAGCAAAATGACCCAGACCACAGCAATTACGATGAACAACTTCAGTTCCCAAGATCATCACTATTAGTTTCAAGTTGCTGCGGGAGAGAAAAAATAGTCAGACCACAAATTCATACTCCAGTAATTTTCTGTTATTGTATACAGCTTCATTCACTGACTAGAATAGAATTTCTGCATGCTATCCACACCAGAGAATGAAAAAAGGGAAAATATTCTCAAATTCAGAATTTTAATGCTAACAGCAGAACTCAATGGCCTTAATGCTGATAGCAGAGCATGGATGAAAGAGCCACAGACCTTTTCTTATCCTTTGAAAGATGTGAAGTCACACATTTTCCTTTAGATTAAGCACCTTGATGCTTAAATTTGAGAGCACTCGGCATTTTCAAATCATATTGACTGTGGTGAGAACTGCAGCCACTCAGATCATCCAGGATCTAAGTCTTTGGTCTCTTTATCAGTCATTCAGTTGCCTGAGAACTTACTTTTCCAGTGCCACAGCTATGTCCTGGAAGCCCTGCGCAGTGATGTTATTCTTGTCCCATATTACAGTTCTGAAAGGTGGAGGGGAGAGAAAAGGAAAGAAAAAAGTTAAGCAAGAACCAACAAATAAGTCTATATTGAAACTTTGCGTATTGAAATAACACAGCGCTGTGTATTCAAAATTGCCTAGTGACAAGCAACATTTTAAAAATCTGTCTTTATATGCTAAAACATTGAAATGACAGAAGTTAGGGACAAAGATACTACAAAATTCAGTTTCCCTTTCTTTAAAGAGGACTTTGTACTGTACTTTCCACCATTAACATAAAAACATGCCTTTTCTAAGATACAGTTAACAGAAAGATTTGGAAATAAAATTCCAGCTTTTTCCAGGAATAGCATCAAAAATAATGTTCAAATGTCTGCTTTGCAAGCCCACACTGAAAACTGAGAAAATTGCAGTCAGTGATCAGTCTCTGTTCTACCTAGGCTATATGGCTACAGTTATAGAAAAAGGTGGTCAAAATTTGACGGCCACTGCGTATTCAATCTTGTACTAGTTCACCATTCAGTTCCTGTGATTCTACGTGCAACATAACTAGCTCCCAGTTCAAGACATTAGGTTAGGTGCCCAAATTGCAGCTCTTCTGAACACATAATAGTGATGCCTTCCCCCTCCTCCCTCAATTTAGACCACTCAAGCAGAATGCCTGACAATTTGCAAACACATGTTCAAAGATCTCATTAGCAGTCAGAAGAGACAGTCAAGCGGATAAATCTTGCTTGTGCAAGAGCACTAGTTGTAGCTGTTCTTACAAAAAAGGCACAAAATCAAACAAAGATTTCTGGTGTTAAAGGGAAAAAAATAGATAGGTAGCAGGATTTCACAGGTATTGACAAACTTCTGCTGTTGCAGAATTATCCCTATGTTTTTTAGATGGAAAGATGGAAGTAAGGAAGAGAGGAAGAAAGATTCTACACCCACTCTGCAAAGATCAGATTTTAGTCATTGGAAAGTGTGTTTATATTTCTACTTGGATCTGATTTTATAGTATTTTAACCAGAGTCAATCACCATTGCATTATTCAGTTTGTAATCATGGCACAGACTGTGTTGACATTATGTCAACTGTGACATTCAGTGTACTGTGGAACATTTCGGTCTGCTACTCCGAAAGCCATCAAGGCTTTATCTCTTCATTCAATAAACCTAAACCACTTCTCCACTGTTTTCTTGACGTGTTCAATATTCAGTTTGGGCATAGTAACACAAAGACCAGAATTGCTGCTTCTGAACAAAACAGCCAGGATTGCTTTGGGGAATTTCTTATCATCTGGGGAACAAATGCTTGGAGACCAAGCACCAAGTGGTCTCTTCACACAGACCATACACTGAGGTAGGTTCATCTGCACAGTCTGACAAGAGAAGGAGTGAGGATTAGCTTTCCTGATTATGGTGACATATTTAGAGATCCCCATCCAGATTCATGCTGATTGATGGTTTTACTGTTTGCTAATCACACACTGGATAGAAAAAAGTGATACTCTCGAGCCATCAGTGCCAGACATGTGCTAAAACGCAGCGAAGTTGTCAGGCAAATGAAGGTGCCGAGAAGAGATGCCAACGTCCATCAGCACTGTAGGCAGGGGAGAGGGGACAGAGGGATGGTCCATGCTGCTACCCATTCTCAATTCCATATGCTCTTAGTTCTACAAACTGACACGCCAGAAGACAAAGAATAATTTACTTTAGTTTTGCACTCAAGTACCAGAACTTTCTCTGCTGGGAAGGCCTGCAGTAGAAAAGGGAAAGCAGAACAGTAGAGAGTGGCTAAGGACTGGAACAGGGTTCCCAGAGACACTGTGATATTCCTGTACATACAGATGTTCAAAACCTGTCTGGACAAGGCCCTTGGATAACTTTGAAGTTGGCATTGCTTTGAGAAGGACATTGGATTACATGACATCCAGGCTTCTATACGAGGTAATTTTTTTTTCTATGATTCTAGGCAATTTAGAGCTCTCATGTTCCAACAAGAGGTCTTTCTGTTTAAATCTAGAAAATGTAATTTTCTCCAGTTTCAGTTACGGAAATGTTTTTGCAGAGACAATTTGCTTCTCTCTCTTTTTTTTTTTTAAGAAAAAAGGATGAGAATCTTTCCCAATGGAGCCACTATAAAGTGGCTGTACCTAGAAGGGTTCTGAAGAGAAGCTGCTTGAGAATAAGCCAACAACTTCAGTATTATTAAGCCATTTTATCTTTCACTGCAAATATGTTTCCTTACCTGAGCTTGGTGTTTATCTGTAGGGCTTTTGCCAGCATCTTTGCTCCCATATCTCCCATGGCATTTCCACTAATATCCACTTTCGTAAGAGAAGTATTGCTGCCCAACGCATTAATAATGATGGTGACCTCAGTCTTCAGCTTGGAATCTGCGAGGGACAATGACTGCAGAGGCTGTGGAGCACAGAAAAGGCGCTGATAACAGCAGCTGATAATGCACGCAATTCCTCAAACATCAACCAACAGAAGTTACAAGTTCCCCAAACTCTTGGAGACAGCAGTAAGCATCAAAGAGTTATTTCTGTCTTTGCTGCAGATCCTACAACACACGACAAATTGGGAATCAATAACTTAACACACGGATGTCAAACACACACATAGATTAAGTTGCAACACCCTGGAAAAAAAAAAAAAATGACAGTGCCTCATAGTTTCTTGTGTCCTATTAAGAACAGAATAGAGTTGTAACCTGAAAAGAGGCAAGGTAGCAACAGCCAGCTTCACAAGACAGCCTCTCTAGTGTCCAGTGGGTTTTGCTTAACCAGCATGCTTCCCTGTCAGCGTGAAATTAAAATATCTGTAATAGCACTCCCCTCTTCTCCCTCAGACTGAGAGCTTTATCCAAGGGCAAGTTAGGATCTGAGACACTGTTAAAACAAAACCAATTCCTTTAAACTGTTTCATTATTGTCACTTCAACTTCAGGAGTGATTTTGTGTACCTGCTCGTTCAACTAAGGGCGTGGACATTTGGGAAGAAAGAGACAGAAAACTGTAGCAAGTCCGAAATTAAAAACAGTAAAAAGAGTATCTATTAAAATGAGGAAGTCAATGGATATTATTCACAGTGGTGTTGGGACATCTGTGATTGCAACACCTTTATGTAACCTTTTTGGTTTATTTTGTTTTCATATACTATGTTAAGCTGAAACTACTTTATTGGGCTGCCACAAGTCACACTCTAAGCCTTAAGAAAAATCCTTTTAAAACTGCCTGCGTTCCCTTCATTGTCAGTATCCCAACACTCAACGGCAGTAACTCAAGAACCACAGTCTATCCATCATCAAGCCTTGCAGAGGTATTACAGCTGCTGGAATTGTAATTTTTCTTTGCTGATGAACAAGAACTTCAGAAAACGTTTCCCTTGCTCAAGTGTAAGTTTATACAGAAGAGTTTATTGTCATTATAGACCCACTTAGACAAGTATTGGGGAATGAATTTTAGGAGCCTAAAATCTCCAAATTACCCATATGGGAAAATCAGCATCTCGTAAAGACGAACCACAGCACCTCTACATTAGATGCCTAAAGGTTAGATTAATATAAATAAACCAACAGAACTGTGCAGATCTTCCAGGGTCCACAATGCTTGCATGGCACCTGCTATATTTTGTGTCTCTAGCCTACAAACACCACTGGATTACAGTAATAAGCAAAAAGCCTGCAACAATAAGAAATGCCCTTATAAATGAGAAAACGCATAAAATTTTGGAGGCACAGCAGGTTTATAATTAAAAAGTCTAACAGTAACACAAGCCACATGCTGGTTTTATTTTAAATGGAAGTTATTAAATTACTATGTTAATGCCCTTAATCTGTCTGTGTTTCCCCATTTTATTACATTATGTACCCTAAAGAATATTAGCATTGCATTTAAATGACATTTAGAGCCCTTGGCACAAGTTTGAGAAGACCTCCTGTGACATATTCACAGAAAAGCAGCATCACACAGCACTCAGAAATCGCCAATAAGCTTGTGAAAGCGAAATTTCTTCTGTTTCTCATGTGTCACTTTAGAAAGAGTCATTCAAGTGCTCCTTCCTGCATACCAATTTTTGTAAAACTCAAATATCCTCCTAGGAAAGGATTTCTCACCTCTTGCATTCCAATACTCTGACAAAACAGTGTATCATTAAAAATGCTTCTGCACTGTGTTCTGTAAGGATTGACAACTATACACCATTAATACCACATACAAAATACACATACAGCACAGTAAAGCACCTGCTGTATTAGCAGTGTCTTTGAAGTGGATGAACCACGATACACAGCTACACTTATCATTTATTCAATGAGCAAGAAGCAAAAACCTCTGGACCCATTTGGTGACCTGAATGCAAACTACAATCAGAATGTAAACCTGAAGGATTAAAAGTACAGGCTGCTAAATATTCATTAAATTATCTGACCAGTACATTAAAAAAACCCAACCAAAACCAAACTAAAAACTTCACCAAAAAGAAATCACCCACAAGAAGGGGCAGTAATCCACATAGCCTGCAAACATTTACTACTTTTAACAACTTAATAGTTTTAGCTGGATATTGAGAAAATGGAAGTCTAACTTCAGTGTCCCTGCTGCAGAAAACAGATAGTTTGCCAACATGGTGGAGATGTCTTAATAGAATCTTATTAAGGAAGAGGAATTCTTAAAGTCAAGAATAGAATTAGAAATTGTATGACTGTATTCATTGATTTTGTCACACTCCTGCTAGAAAACAGTTAAGAATTAAATCAAGATAAATTTGTTCTCCTACAAACCAAAATGCTGTAAAACCCCTCAAAAGGCCAATTCCGCAAACACTGAACTAAGAACTAAAGATTTTTAGTGCTGTAGTATTAATACTTCTCTGTAGCTATGCAGGACTGACTACTCCTCTGAGTAATGGTACACAGTACCTGCAGTGTAACATATATTTTTGCAAGAAGAAATGGCACAGTAAGCATAGAGCTGCAGACACTTCCTGCAGTACTATTAAGAATACATCCTTATAGCTGGCACAGTACAGCATCTACTCAGAGAGAAAAAAACCAACCAAACAAAAAAAAACTCACAAAAAAGCCAAAAACAAACAAAACACACCAAAACAAAAATCAAAACCAAATCTAAATATTATATTCTGTCTATATTAAACATCGGGGAAATTTTGTTGTTTGGGTTCCTACCACTGCTTTTCAATTGTGTAGAATTACATTTGCGTCTAGCCGTATTTTTACAATCATAAAACCAAGCTATTGGTTGCTGACATCATTTTACTCATAACTCGTATTAACACAGCAACAGATCTATTTAAAGTGTGTATAAATAGATGAAGAAGCACTTGGAAGATGACTATTTTAGATTAAAGCATCTTGCTTCAACTTTCCACATAGGTAATTCACGGTCCCCAAACTGCACCAGCCTGCAAACAATTCTGATCAAGGAGTGTGATGTGGGTAACATCATACCCTGGTCTCTCCAATTCCATCCTTACTTTTTAATGTCCTGTGGCAGTAAATGCACAGTGATGGCAGAATAAGGACCACCCCATTTAGGATTCAAAACCAAAACAAAATAACTAGAAACTTAAAATAATTTTCTAAGCACTATACTATCTCAAGATAGAGTGAGGAGCATCCAGCTATCTGCAACGCAGTGCTACAGAGCCTATGTCCTCAACTCTTTACCTGCTAAATGCTTCAGATTGATTTTAGCACCTGATGAAACAGAAGCAAACAAGATTCCTTCACTGAAGAGGATTAACAAGAGAAAAGAACATGGAGAGAGAAGAGACAGGTTAACACCAACAGGATCACATGCTGTATCCCAAAGGCTAATGCATGACATGAAGGAGAAACAGTATTTTAAGTACCTACATAAAATAACTTTTTGGTGGATTATTTCATTGTGATGCTGTTTGGAAACAAGATGAGACTACAGAGCGTGTGCTGTAGGTTGGCTCAGGAATGACACGGTGAGTAAGAATTATAGAAGCATATCTGACCCCTGGATTGTGGCAAAGACAGAAAGTGGAACGCTGGTTGACATTGCCTGTGGGCTGAAAAGAAAAGCAGCACAGGAAGTTGAAGCTGATGATGCAAGGGAGGTACAGCTGTGAGATGGATGCATCTAAAATTTTGCAGCTGCATTTCCTCTGTCCTGAAAGGTTCAAAAAACAGAAGCTGGGAAGGATAAACAGAAGGCTGTAACACTCAAGAGAGACAATAAAGTGAAATTTGGAAATGTAATCCTTGCAAACAGTATACGAACAGTGTAGTAATCTCAATAGGAAAACCAAAAACAAACAACAGCATGTTTGAGAAGATGGTTTGGATACTGAAAGGATGTAGAGTGTGTTGAAGGGGTGTTTTAGGATATGGCCTGAGTGGGAAGAAATGTTCACCTGCAACAGAGCAAAGGGAAGAAGGAAATTGAGAAAACACATACTAAATTACACTTGCTTTGATTAATCTGGTTTGACGTAACAGTCTTCAGGATAGCTGTGAAAGACTAAGCATGAGATACAGGGCAAGGCAGAGACAAATGTCCACAGAGAAGAAGCAAGTGTTATCTGATGACATGATACTGCCCCTCAGTACAGCATCAACAGAAAAAGGAGAGAAGGGGAAGAGGGCCGTGTACCTCTCATTCCCTTCAGAGACGGAGCAGGAAATGCAAACCAAAAAGGCTAGTTTGGTACAAAAAGTAACACAGAGATCTACCAATACATCTCTTAGCATGATGCTCCATCTGACTTGTGCAAACAAGGATTTTCTGCTTTCTTTACAGATTCTAACTCAATTAGAATCAGCTCCGGTGTCTGTATGCAGCACTTCACTGTGTCACACTGACATCCCATGATTTAAAGACTCAGATGAGGAGGTAGTCAAAGAATCAAGAAAAAACCCAGTATCACCAATCTCAACTAAAAGGACACACAGAGAGGCCTAGTTAAACAAATCACTTCAAATATAACTAAGCAGTAATAAAAGATGAACATAAAAATACGGGTATAATGGATTTTGTACAGAAGGAGACATCGGAAACCCTGGTAAAAACTGCTCCACTGAATTGCAGGGTGCAGACACAGATGGGAGCAGAAAATAAGAAAGCGTGGAGACCATGAAATGGGAGGTAGAACAATACACACAACAGGAATAGCAGGTGTTTAGACAACTGAAGTCTACAGTCAGCTATTTGTGGAGAAGAAGGAAAGCAGAGCTTGCTTGTTACTCGGATGGGGAATGAAAGAGAAAAAAAAGGACTAAAAATAAAGATTGATAAGGATGAGAGTAACAAAACACCTTAAGATTCCCTTATAGCCAAAACTAGGATGCCAAGTAAGGCAGGAACACAAACCCACCCACAAAAGTCTTTCAGAATCAGGAGAGAGGGTGGAAATGAAAGAAGTGGACAAGGATCCCAGTAAGGCACTCTGAAAGGGTTTTATGAAATTGTTCCTGTGATTAATGTACTAGGAGAAGTAGAGAACAGCAGAGTGAATGGTTTGTTTGCATCTTTTGAAGGAGAAAGCGGTTCTGGGAGATCACTGCAGCTTATCCCCAGAACAGCTACCAGGAAACAGTTTATTCTATATATTAAAAAAAACAAAACAAAACAAAACAAAAATTCTGTTGTTGAAGCAGTATCATCACCCAGAGTACACCACCATTCTAATTTCCCTATCAGGACACAAAAGTTTTCAAAGTCTGCACCTACAGGGCTTTATAATTTAGTCATAAGCAACTAGGTTAACACATCTGACTATTTAGAATGAATATTTTTCAACAAGACCAGATCCCAAAACTACCCTAAGAAATGTTTACCTACATACTACACATAATTCAAATTACTATTTGAAAAAAACCAAACCCCAAATGTTGGATGTGTCTATGCAGGATCATGACCAAATTTTATGCAGCAAATTAACACAGTGAAGAACATTACCAGAAATAGGCTGTGAGGGTACAAATACACATGAAGGTAGTAGGCAGAAAGATACTCACTGAATCCTCGTCTTGAATCATCTGAACTAAATTATCAAGTACTGGAGTGAGATTTCTGAGGGAAGAAAAGTAAGGAAGATGATGAAATCAGCAGCTTCTCCTTGTTCATTCTCTTGTTATTTAAAAGAAAAAACAAAGCCTTACTTGGATTTCATGTTGTTAAAGTTTTTGCCTAATGCCAAGTGTCTTATTGATCGGTTTTTACTAAGCCATACTACAAGGGTTGAGAGGTCAGATTCTAGGCCTGTAAAGAATCAAATTAGATTAAGAATTAAACCACATTTTCACAAAAATCCCAAACAGGGTCCAATTATTAGTGCTATATTCACTCAAGTAACTAAACCAGTGTACTAATTTCCAAGAGCTCTAGAAAAAATTAAATTCTTCTATTTTTTTTTTTCCTTTTTGGCTCTTTTATTCTGTGAGAATAAATGTTTCCTCTAAAATGAGCCCTTTAAATTGCCACCCTAATCAGCCTTTTGAAGGCACCTCTCAGAAACACAGAAGAGAAGCATGGTCCCTTATCTGTAGTCCACCCACCCAAGGGTAGCTCTCACATTGTCAGACAGAGTTTGAAGTTCCTTGGAGAATTCTGAGACCATGCTAATTGCTAGTCGTAGCAGAGCTGTGTGCCAACAAGGTCTCAAAGCCTTCAACTGCAAAACGGATAACATAGCAGACCATTAATAAAATGACCCAAAAAATGAGAAAAGTTTTATTGTACTCCTAAGTAATAAAAAGACTTTGCTGGAGGACTGCATTCCCAAACCAGTGGTGTATTTGAAGACTCCACTAGTTAGATTACAATGGGTTACAATCCAGATTCACAGGATAATTTTTAAGTCAAAAATCTTTTTCTTTCTAACAATTGATCTGTTTACATAATTGGGCTGAGTCAGTAGCTCCCAAAGCTCCCCACTTGCCAATCCATCCCAGCTTTCTTGGGGATTCAACTATACTGGAAATCTCTTTCTGAAAAACTTCTGCATTTGGCTGTCAGAGGGTCAAACACAGCAGGTGAACGCTTCCACTCCATACATCTACAATTTGAGTTTGCAAGATGAGAGGTGATCTGGTATTCCCAGCTGGGATACACAGAGCCTCCAAAGCAGGAATAGTCCAAGACTTCCAAAGACTCAGACAGGCCTTCTCTGACCTGAAGCTGGTTGACCATTTGCTCCAAATTTCCCTCTCTTGCTTTTTCAGTATCATGATGTCAGCTTCATTCTGTACCTGGTCTTTTCCTTTCTTCTTTCCCTACACTTGCATTTCTCATTTAGCTTCTCACTCTCTTGTACTTACAACCCACTTTCCTCTAGATCTAATATGATGTGTGTTCATTCTGCTGTTTCACGTTTATTTCAAACAACATAAACTTCTGAGGGTACAGTTAGTCTATTAACATTTCTTATATGCTTTAGAGCAGTCAGAGTTCTTGGTCTGAAACATATCCATGACCCATATGGCAAGTAATCATAAAGCAAGAGTGACCATCCTTGATTTCACTGTGAGCTGAAAGAGAAAGTTTCTCAGATTCTGGATTGCACGACCCTCCATTCCTGTTCTGGGTACTTACCATTGTCTGAAATATCTAGGCTGGTGATATTGTGTATTTCTGCTATGCATCCTTCCAAGACTTGTGCACCTCCCGATCTTAACTAGAGACAAAACATCATCCATTTTTGCAAACTAGTTATGGTTTCAAGATCAAACAGAAAACATTGGCAGGAGATTTGTGAATACAGAAGGCACTACCAGTGGCAAAAACAACAGCAGCAGAAGTTACAGACATCAACATGACCACCTAAGCACACGTTGCTACAATTTCATCCTTCTCTCTCACTATTTCTGTATAAATGAGAAAAGGGACTCACTTTCATTTCTCTTAAAACTACTGCTCAGCAGTTAAATCAAGGAAAGATTCAAGTGGTGCAGACACCATGAATCCTTCAGCACTTGTGCCAGGCAGTGACTGCAGGACTTTAGTGCAGGTTCCCTACATGTAAGGACCAGGACATTGCGAACATCCAGTGAGAAAAAAACCCTAAACTTAGCACGGGAGATGAACATGCAACACATCGCCCTTGAATTCCACTATAACCAAAGCTTATAGCAAGCATCTTCTTTCAGCTCTTAGCACAATGCTAGGGTGCCCAGGTCAAAGATGAGTAGCAAATTTAAAAAATAAAATAAATAAAATAAAATTTTATATATATATATTTATATATATATATATAAAAATATATATATATAAAATCTACAAAATTATGTTTCCCTGTCACTGGAATGAAAATTTAAATAATCCAATTCTACAACAGCCAAACACACACACACGAAAAAAAACCAAACAAGAGAAATCTGTACTTTACCTTCTTTTAAATTTAAAAACAAGCATAAAAGATAAAAACAGCAACAACAACAAAAATGCCTAGCTGGGAAGTATCAGTTATGGTACTATTAATCTGAAATATTAAATGAATACAAAAGAAATATCAGGATTTAATGAAAAACAATGAAATTGCCTAGGGGAAAACATCAAAAACCTAAGTTGTTAAAAATTACACACTTATTTACTAATGCCACTGAATTAAACATGCAACTTTCTTGGTTTTTTTTTTTTTCCAAAGAAGCAAAGGCATTTTCTTATTTCTTGCAGCTCTGAAAATTTCATAAAGTACATTTCACTATATGAACTTCCCCCCAGGAAAAGACTTGAGCAAAAGAGGAGAAAAGTTATACAAAATTTCTGGTTTTGCATTTTCTGTTTCCACTTTCCTGGCTTCAAAAAACCAGAAAGCTTTTTCAAACATGAAATAGCCTTTTCATCTCCTGTGCATAAAAAATGAGTAATATTTTACTTAGCTTACTTGGCTAAACATCCTGGATCAACCTGCTAATATTTCTATGAATAGTCTCTTTTATCCGTGCTATAATTAAGGAACCATAAATGCCTTCAGAAGTATTTTTCAATAAAGACTTGACTTTGCACTTTTTAGAAAGTTTCAGATATACGATTGATTAACAAGCAACTCAACAACTTGGTCTGAGCATTTAAAAAACAGTGGTGGTCAAAGTCAATATGTAAATCATAAGTCACATCTGGAAGTTTAAGAGATAGAGAACGTAAGGCACCTTTCCTCGTCGGCATAAAACAAACCCTACCCATCCTCACCCTGTCCTCTCAGGAAGTGGTCAGATTAAAGTCTGTATTTGGGACAGAAGTGGTTTGATTTCAGCTCATCTTCATTTTTTGTAAGAGCGTTTGTAGTATTTGCTGTATGAATGCCAAAATCATTCAGTTTCGTTCTATGCTGCTCTCTCAGTGTGGGCCACCACAAGACAACCATTTTACACAGTGCCACGTCTATTACTGAAGAATCTATGGAACTGGTAGATTATGTGCAGTCTTGGATTGGTTGTTGGTATGGTAAAAGTTCTATACACTAAAATTACACTCACAATAGAATCCAAATGTTTATGCTATATAATACTTCAAGGGTTGAAGCGGATAATTTTTTAGAAGCAGCTTTCAATCTTGTACTGATATTTCCATATTCAAAATCTTAAATATACAAACATTTCATGTGCACAAATGGTGATATCTATTTAATCTGAAGGTGATGATAACTTGACTTTTAGGATGAAAATTTACTGCAACTGTATTAAAATAATATATATATATATAAAAGCAGAGGTTAATTGAAGAGGCATTTAACAATGTGAACTGTGATACTGAAAAAAACCAACCTCTCTACGATTTCCTAAATGACATTGTTCTGAGACTACAAATACAAGCTCTTATTCAGAAAATGAAGAACAACCCTTCAACAATAAAAAAATGCCAAGCGTGTTCAAAGCTATGAGGTACTAACATGGGAAAGGCAAACAAAGCTGCTTACTGATTTAAGAATTAAGGTAAAGCATGGAGGGTACTTACACAGTGACCAAGCTAAGGGAAGCAGAAGGGAAAAGAGTGAAATACATCAGTGCTGAGCAGGTAGAAACAAAAATGTAATTTTCGTAGTAAAATAATTAAAACAAACAAACAAACAAGCAAGCAATATAAAATGATTAAGCTTGTAGTTAATATATCAGAAAATTATGGGAGCAAACGAAAAGTGGTGGGAAAGGGAAGGAACAGAGAGATTTATCCTTCCATAGTTGAGTACAGCTTGCCTGATGTAGGGAAGAGGAGGGAAAAGCTGAAGCTTTGGCTTCATGGCCTCCTAACAGCGTGTGCTTGCAGGAGCTGGGAGTAGTGCAAGTTGGCAGCTTCCCACAGCCCCGTTTTGGGGTGATCAGATCACCCTGCCTGGCCCACAGAGGGGAGGGAGAGGGGGAGCAGGACCCCGCGGTGCTCGGCCCACCCAGGGTACTCCCAGCTCCTGGTGCATCAATGCCCAGACTGCTGGACGCATAACTTCTTGTTTCCAAAGCACGTGAGGATGGGTGAAGCTCAGTGATGTGAAAAAAATGTAATGGAAAGGATCTAAGGAAGTGCTGTCTGTTTGGAGGGGCCAGCTATGGGAGTTTGGCATGATGCCTTCCTTTCTGTCATGAGAGTCGGCCATGACCACTTGTGCTTTGGCGTCCAATAAATCAAAACAACCTTCCAAGGGCTTCTCCATATCCCACCCTGAGCGGTATTTAATGAAAGGCTTGCATTTTGACTCCTGTCAACCCTCATTGATTTATATACTAATTTACACTCTCATTACTTACGTTTGTGTTTTATTGGTTTATTCTTTTAAGGTTATGATTACAGGACTTTATTTTTGCTACTTTAGTTACTCCTCCCTCTTCCTTCCTCCCTCTGAAAGAAGAATTATCATCTTTCTGATCTCTCTACTCAGAAGCTAGAAGCATGTGTACTTGACTTGAAAGCTTTTCTATTTGGAATTTACATGCAATGCTCTTCAAAGTAATACATTTTTTTTTAAGTATAAAGTATCAAAACAAACTTTAAATGCATACACAATGATTTGGGTTTTTTTTCCTTCATTAGTAAATCTGTCCACATTCCAAAAGCAATCCACCAGGAACCTAAGGCAAGGATTACTGCACCTACGTGTGTTCATCAAATTGCATGTTTCCTACTTAAAGGGAAACTTTCATATTTGAAAGGCACTTCTCGAACAGTTAATACTCAGGAACAGTTAATACTCAGGTGATGGACTTGGAGAGATCTGCTTAACAAGAGAGAGGCTTTCTTTGCAGCTTCAAAAGGAAAGGGTGGCTGCTCAGCTACAGGAGGCCTGAACCAAAGCTGGTTCAAGTTGTTTTTGGCAAAAGGCCACACAGTTCTCTGTGTCACTTTGCCTCACTGATTTCCCAGGGTCTTGGCTGATCTTTTGTCCTAAGTTGTAGCCATGCAGGTATCATCCTGCAAGAGTAGGAACACTTCTGAGAAACAAAGTGCACAGCAAAGCACAGAGAATCAAGAGGGAACAAGATAAAGCAAATTAAGCTGCCACATTGGTTTTATTTATTCTTGAGATATTGAAAGCCATTTGCACAGTACCTCTTAAGTTAATAGCATGCTTCAACCAACTTTTACCCAAGTTCTCTATTAGCTTGAATTGATTAATTGATCAGGAAAGCAGAATTTCTCCCAAGGTTATAAAGAAAACCCACAGAAGAGGAAGCATATGTGTGGATTTGAAGGAAGACAATCAAACCATAGACATGCCTTCAGGACATGCAGCTTCCTGTGACCCATTCACATTTGGGCACCTTGGAAAGTCCTGCTGCAGGGTCCTGTGCAATCACCGCACCAGAGAGCAGGAGCTGCCGAGCAGCAAACAGTGCTGGCTCGGGATTTGGAACAGCTACACTGCAAGGAGGACTTTGCCAACCAGGTGCTGCAGCTGCTTTGAACCTCTGTGCTCATTATTTAGGACGATGCTAACACACAGCAGCTGTTTTTTACCATAACTGCTTCTCTGAGTTCTACCTTTCCCACAACTTATGGCTACAGAAAAAAAATATCTTGCCCAGTGGATTTCACAGGAACTCTCAATTCCACATCATCGTGTCTTTTGAATCCATCCTGATAAACATTCCTTACCTCACAGCTACTGAGATCTAAAGACACCTCCTTCAGATTGTGATTGCAAGCCAGGCCTAATAAAAGCGCTCTGAAAAAGATCAAATTTAGAAGTATTTAAAAGAAAAAAAAAAAAAAAGCAGCTTTACATCATCACCATCTAAGCGATCACAGGTTAATACACCTACAATGCAAAGAACCATTTCAAAACAAAACCACACCAGCTGGGCAGTTATTTCTTAAAGGACAAAGGCAGCATAAACCTGCTGCACTTAAAACCCTCCAGCAGCTTCAAAAACTGCAGGGATGCAAGGCCAATAAAGAAACTGTAAAGCTAATGCTACATCAACATTTAATAACATTCATCAGAGATGCATTTTCTTCAACATTTGCTTTCAAAGAGCATCAAATGACTACAAAAGGAGCGTGCTGTTGTATCACCACACTGACTCTCCGATTTTCCAAAAATTCAGGAAAACAGGGGGGGTTTAATATATGCAAGACACAGTGCAGCCAGCCATTTCAGCCAGGCACAGTGCCTGTAACGCTCAAGTGCTGGATTGTGTTCAAGTATCACACAATTCTCTACTTCTGCAACCCGATAAACATTTACAGATTTCAAAATGATATTTCCAGACAATGATATTCTTTGTCTTCTGGCCGAATGGCAGAGAAGTGTAACAACCACTGATTATGATTTTCATAAAGCCACCATTAAAGCCTTACAGAAGTTTGTTCCCGCACATGAAAGTTATTGTTAACGTCACATTTGTATTAATGCTGTCAAATCAGAAAGCGCAGCAGTATGTGTCTCAGAGAAGGAGCAAACACAATCTGTACATCCCTTCTAGTATCTTTAGAAGAGATGCTGCTTTGAATTAGCAACTGCACAGAGAAACAGAAGGATTCCTCCCCAAACTTCATTTCCGTCAAAATCAAGCTAACAGAATCCAAACACTGCTGATGCATGGAGAGAAAAAAAAACAATCCATTTTGCTGAGCTATTTGCCTACACACTTGCTATGCAAGTAGTGTGTAAAAGCCATATTTTAAATGTGTGCTCCCCAGAAAGGTTTTTCATTTAAACCTATTTATATCTGCCCTGCAGGCATAAATGTTAATCAGACCTTCAATCTTAACAAAGGCAAATATCTTGTGCTTATTTACTTCTCAAGCTATTAATATGCAGACTTTGAAAAATATGTGAAAGCTCTGCAACAGATTTGTTGATGATCCCCATCTAGATTTCCTTCCCAAACATGCTTTTATTCAAAGTTGGTCTGACTGATAATAACTTTGCAAAGAACTTCTTAAACATTTTGAGGCAACATAAAAAATACAGTGCAAGTATAAAAAAAATGTGTAATAAAAAAGAGACACAGTTTTGCTTTACACGTACTCTCTGCATAGGAAGAAAAAAAGGTGTGGGTTTTTTCCTAACTTATTTCCTAAACTCATCCTGAAAAAAATCATATTATTTCTCAATGTTTTGTCATGAAAAATCACCAGCAAGGTCAATGAAGGCAGACATGTTGTAATTACTTAGCCACTACGTTTAAACCACACACATGGCAATACATGGAAGGTCTTGTCAACTGTGGTACGTGCAGAACGCAAGAATTGGCCTTGTAATTGGCATTTGCATGAGAAGCGTATCAGAAACTTGTCTTGTTATAGCACTGACAGATAAAACACAACTTTTGGCAGCGTTCTGTAAACGAGCGAAAACACCAACATGCACTTAAAAAAAGAAGAAGAGAGTATGAACTGCTTAATGCAGTTAAAAAAAAAGAGGGGGAAAAAAGTAACCTGTGATGGAACGCTGACTATATATGACCTTTGTACAAGAATTAAAAGCAATCTTTCCCCACCCACTACATGGCAACCTCGCAGTTCAGTGTTATTAGCAAAAACCTCTTCCCTGAGAGGTTTTACATTAACAGGTCCACCACTGTACATGGAAGTTCATCTCCCTCCCTGACTGCACTGATTAACCAATATCTTTAAACTCCCGGAGTTAGCAGATGTGGTTAAACATACCACAACTGTTGATCTAAAGCAAGTTGAAAAGAAAAATCAAAAAAAAGATCAATCGGGGGAATTTTGGACTCATAGTGTCAGGGATCTGCATTTTATCTATATTTTTTTTCCTGCAGGCAAATCTGAATCACACATCCAACTTGGCGACCTCTGGTTCATGGACGCAAACCAGGAACTTCTCCTTTGTCATAGGACAGTTCCAAGGCCTGAGTTGTCAAAAGCTTTTTGACATGCAGTGATCAAAGATGCCAGAGAGGTACTATTATTGTACACTATGTCGTTTTTAATTTTCCTTCTAGAAATCATCCCTCATGAGCCATTGCAATCTCGGCAATGACAAAAAAATTCCAGCTTCTTGTCTCTAACAAATCCTGTGATCTTGATTGTTCCATAGAAGTTTTGTAATTTCTTACAGTTAAGACCAGAAGGCAAAGCAGCTGCCACAGGATATAGCATATCCTCAGGCCTTTTAATACCAGATTAACTTCCAGAGGATGCTTTTGAAGTATATTAGACAAGCCATCCAGGGTTTGAGAGGGCAATCAAGGTGTACTGCAGGTCATAGTTCTCTGTACGTTTGTGAGATACACTCAGCTCAGACTTACGAAAAAGCTCAGGTCAGAGAACAAGCACATCAAGAAAACTACCAAAAACTATTAAGAGCTCTGTCCTGCCTCCCGGGCAGAGGTGAACGCTGCCATCAAAACAAAACAAAAGAAGCCCAGGCTGAAATGACAGTCAGCCGAGAGTGGCATGGAGATCATCCACGTCCAGCTGGACTTTGGACAGATGCTCCTTTCTGGAGCCATCTGTGCTGGAGAAAGAGGTTACTGTTCTCAGCTAATACTACAATACCCATCACTGCATCTTTACTTCTACCAACACCACTCATGCGAGTAACTCCCTCTAACCCAATTCAGTCAAATTGAGCCAGATTAGCTTAAACATGATCCACAGAGTAGGTTTTCACTAATACTTTGGCTGAAAGGGACTAGGAAGATCTCATTTGCTGCACTGTTGGCAGATCAAGGGGTCACAAGTATTGGGGATAAATTAATACAATAACATCTTCAATGAGTATAGACATTTGTAGAGAGCTAACTTACCAAAACTCCTCACACCGCAGGAGATACTTGACATGCCAATGAGAAGAGTTAAATATGAACCTTAGTGTTTGGGGTTTCTCACCTTTCCTAACCTGTGTAAATATATTGTCTCACAGCATTCTTTTTTTCCTGTAGCACTGATAAGATTGTCTTGTGTATGAGTCACATACATCCTCCATTCTTCTTGCTTCATTAACCATGGCTCCCTGCTGCCCTCCACCACAGAATCAATAGCACTAACTTCATCAGAATCAAAAAATCTGTTTCTCAATAATCACTTTCTGTTTGAAAACACATCAGTACCGCAGCTTCCCAATCTTAGTAAAGTCTGAGCAAGCAAGACAGCAGCTAAGAGCACCACACAGAGCTAAAATGATGGGCTCCTGCAGTTTAATACTGATTTTAATGCAGTGCATCTTACTTCAGCATCATATTCACAGAATCACAGAATGTACTGTACTGTCAGAATGTATTGTACTGTCCCCTCCAAAGTCAAACTGCATTAAGAAAAAATAACCCAAAACACTGTTCACTACTCTTTCCTGTGTGGCACTTGTCAGTTTTCCCTCCTTTAGCTTTCTCCAGGTGGTATCAAAAGCTTTTCATCTAGTACTCACTAACTACTCTTTATATCCAACATCTCTGATTTTACAATTGACTCCCATTCATTAGCTACTCCCTTTGCTGAGCTATTGCATGCTTCCATTCCCTCTTCTCCCTCAGAGGCAGGCTTCCAACCACACAAGTATATGGACATACACACTTATACCTGTATCCAGATAAAGACTTTGGAGGTGTGTTCTCCAAAATGGCTTGTGAACATGTGTAGGCATCTACTACAGACAAGGTTATGTATGTTTTAATACCTATTAGCTAGGAAGATGACACTCTGGAAATATCTTCTTTAATTTACTCCAATAAACACAAGGATTCTGCCAAAATCAGAGAATGACCTATATAGATCAGACCTATCTAGACCTATCTTGACTTCAAAACACATCTGGAAAGTTCAATGCAGTTCAGAATCGCACACATCACAAGAAGGATGACATGGTACCACACAATGTCCCTCAGTCTGCATTGGGCTGTAAAAGGAGTTTCTCTTCACTGCCAGGTAGGTGACTGGAGTCCCCAGTCCACACCACCAGAACCCGTTAGCCACAGGATGGGTGACATACAGCAAAGAGATGTATTACGCTTAGCACTCCTAGAAGCCGCTGCCATCATCTCTCCCCCTAAAAGGAGGGCACAGCTCTGTGCAAGAGGTGTCTCCTCCCAAGCATTGCAACAGGTTGTTTCGCAACGGCTGTTGCAATACCGCAGCCTCAAAGGAATGGCGCTCACATAAATACATAATCCCATTTTACCGTAAAGCAAGGAGTTTTGCTCCTAAGCCACAAAGTAAGAAATATATCACAAAAAAAATGTTGATGGAAGCTAAATGGCTGTGACATTCCCACAGAACAAAACATGATTCATAGTCTCAACAGTGAGATGGAAACAAGATTTCTTGAATGTGAGATCATTGTGAAACTCACTCTTCCAATATCAATAATGTATAAACAGAAAAAAAATATGGAAAATTCCTTCCCCTTCATTTTTAATATGAGGCATTCACATGGTAACAATGCAAACTAGGTTTTAGGCAACAGGAGAAAATGAAATAAAGCTCTTACTTTAGAGGCTCAGGAGGGAGTTTAGTTCCCGAAAGATTAATCTGCATCAAAGCAAGTGAGCTGCTGAAAAACTGTTTGAAGGAGGGAGGGACTTCTTTTCCTTTCCTGTAAGTAAACAAATTCATTAAGAAGTAGCATTTAGATACTTCTTATTCCAATAAACAGTGAATGCAAGCCATCAGAATTGTAATAATCTTTTACGTGTTTAATTTGCTCTACCTTCAACAGCTCTGTAATCAGTGGCTCTCAATTAGCTTAGAAATATAATGTCATCAAAACGTTGATTCAACAAACAATCCTCAGCTTTGCACTGCTGCACAGTAGACGTTACTATCTAGCTTTTTTTTGGTGAACTACAAAGAATGATCATTTAGGTCTGGTTAAAAGTGGACATACTTACGAGCAGAACATCAAATAGGACATTACAAAATCCCTGGAATTGCCTTTTCACCACTTGAAATAATTACTCAGTGCCAGAGTAGCTTATCCCCAATTAGGTATCAGCTCTGCTATGGACCCAAGACACTGATGTGAGGAAAAGGGATCTAATGTTAAAATTTCCTACAGCGCAAGTATTCTACAAAGTTCAGTCTCAAAGACTTTCAAAGGGACTTCCTCCCAGAAAAGGACCAAAAAAGGAATAAAAGCATTTGCAACCATCATCAAATAATGAAAAATACAAACTTTAAAAGCCAAATTTAAAGAGGAGTCAAGTCAGTCAGACTTCAAAGCCTGATGCTATGCCTCTTAGAGACAAAAGACCTGCTGCATCTGTATCACAAAAAATATATTAGACAAGGTAGCTTATTTTATAGCCACTTACCACAGAGAGCAAAAGGGAAAGAAAATATTTTGCTTGGAATAAATAATACGTATTTCATAGAGAACAAAGACTTCCATGACCTCTATAGAGTCTTAGATTTTCTTCTGAGAAAGAAAGGTGCAACACAAGAGCAAGAAATTACAAAACAAAAGATTGCAGGAGGTGAGAGTAATGACATTTAAACTGTACCTGTGAGAAAAAAGGGTCCTAGAGAGGCTAAGCACAGCTAGATGCTGAAGACATCCACGAAGGAGGGCTCCACACACCTGGTTTAAAACAAAGAAGATCTCTTTTACTTTATGTTAACGCAGAAAAGTTCTTAGGAATAGAAGGCGGGGAATGTTTCCTTCGTATTTGAATCTCCACAAAAAACATCTTTACCATATCTAGCGCACACTCCGTGTTGGATAAATCCAGATGAACAAGGGCATTTGGCTGGGCCAGAAAATTGTACAGGCTCTATAATTAATGGACAAAAAGAAAATAATTATCCATGTTAATTTTGATAATATGACACCAATTACTGGATCACTACTTCTCATTACATTTTATAATAAAATTGCACCACAAGATTTAGGTCTGAAAATTCTTCCCACCTAATGAAAGCAAACTGTTTTGCTTTTGAAGGCTACCATTTTTTAAAACAATGGGAAAAAATTATGTTCAGGATACATCTACCAAACTTCACTCTCAATGCAGAAGTCTTGAGTTTCCTTGCAGTTCACTTTCACAGCAACTGCTAATTATTTTAATTAGAAATACCTTGAAATGTCACTCAGTTTGCTGTTACTTTTCAGAAAGCCTAACTAGTTCGCAAGTTTAAGTCAGCGCCTTTAAGCATGAGGGAACCAGCTCATTTGTGTCTGAAGCCCATGGTTATTTCTTAGTATCAGCAGTGCATTAAAGTTTAAGGGACAATACACAACAGGTAACAAGATTTTAATATTGATGGCTTCAGTACTGCATAGGATATGCCATGGAAATGTTAGCGTAGTAAAATTTCTTAGAATACAGTGTTTTATTTGGGTCTTTTTTTAGTCTCAGAGAACAATGCAGAAAGATAAAAGTATGACCTAATTCACAGAAACATGGAACACTCAACTCCACAGAAAATCCAGTCAAACAGAACATGTTCAACGTTTCTAAAATAGATCTATCTTTCTAAAATTTAGGTCATTTAGCCCGAGTACCTCGAGTGCAAGAAAGGTTCCTGCTTCAAAAACCGCTGTGCTTTGCTATGGTTCATTTTAATTGCTACATAACAGGACTTCCTTGCTCCTGTTGGAAGACTGTTCCACAGATTAAGAGATCTCAGTACTAGCAGTCTTTTTCTTTGAACCATATTTCTCGCTCTGACAGGCTAAGAAAAGCCTCATTTTTTGTATTTATGTCCCTTAAAATATTGTAGGTAGACACCAGATTTCTTTAAGCATTGCCTATCAAAGTTGCACATTTTTTTCTAATATTTGTTTTTACATTATTTGCTATGCTATTCTCTCTTTAAGAATAATTCACTGTGTCTTTATTTACACGTAACTACTGTTTGCTACCTTTTAAATCCTCTTGTATCACTGAAACTTTCGCCTCTTATGTCTAAAAAGACTAGTTCTTTGAACGTGGTGATGAATGTAAAACTAGTAAGATTTGTGTCAAAGTCAACCATCATGTCTGACTGCACTTTAAAAGATAAGATTGAGTGACTCCGCTGTTGCATGTTTCAGATGCTCAATACTAAAAGAATTCAAAACCTGACACTTACATGCACACAACTTCTGTTGTGAGAGAGAACTACAGATATAACAGTCAAAAAGTAAATACATACAAATTGAGAACTAAGTGAAGAGAAATAGAGCTGCATCTCTACGGCTAAAGATGAGCAAAGCAATTTCAAAAATAATTATATTCTTCAAAGAATCATGAGCTTCAATAGTGCACGTCAAGGAGGTCCACAGATTTATTTATACAAAAAAAAATATTGAAAACCAGTTACTAAGTCCTTCCAAGTTAAAATAAATAATTTCCAACCTTCCAACAAAAATTTTGTTATACACTTATCACTAAAAAATGAGATTTTTTTAACTGTGTTTTGGCCACTTTCAAAAAGGACTCAGGGAGCATGGTAAGTCCCCTGAAATAAGTGGCACACCTGCAGTTTTCTCATTTAGCAGTGAAAGCCAAGGACTAGCAGAAAGAACTAAAATTATGTGGATTTGTTTAGTCATGTGGGGCCATTTAATTCCATGACTACATACTGAAGAGTAGAGATCAAAATGTTATTTCCTATCCCTACTAGAACTGTACTGAAATAAAGGCAAAAAAAATGATCTAAACAACACGGCTGTGCCCTTCCCTTAACAATTAATAAAGACATCCATTCATTAACTCACAAATGAGAAGCAAGTGCTTACTGAGAGATCATCGCCGCGGAGTGCGTTCCCTGAGAGGTCAAGATAGACGAGCGTGTTCGCGATCAGCGAGTTGGCACTCAGTGACTGGGAAAGGCTGTTCACCCCTGCCAAAAACATACATGAATAAATGTTTAATGACCTCCTGCCACCACGATGACACTATAGGAGAGGAATAAAAGTCACATGGCAGGCATGAGTCCCTTTCCTGCCACTTTACGCCCAGTTTTGCCCAGACAACACCCCATCAGCTGCCCTGATGAAGCCACAGTGTGTTATAGCTCCTGGATCCAGGGACATAGTCTTTTTGCAAAGTCTGCAATGGCTTTAACAGTGCAATCTCATTTTGAAACAGATTTTTAAAACAGAGTTTACTCCATAATGTTAAGAGCGTATCTTCTTGCAAAGAAAAATACTTAAAGTGTCTGCGGAAGCAGATGAAAGTATATGTGGAACACCAAGTACATTAACAATTATAATTGTCTGAACTTCAAAAGCAGCTGACGAGGCCTAGAAATTAAGAATACTTCAATTACATACTTGTAATTTCAGAAAAACAGATAGTTAATTAAAATATCAAGACACAAATAAAGACTCTCAGTACTTGATCAGAACAAATACATATTTTTCACATTAAAATTAAAAAGCTCACACTGGGAACAAACCAGTCAGAGCTTTCTTCCTCTAAAAATTTTCCACTTTTCCAAATACAAATTAGGTTGTGGCTAATTCCAGCGAATCTAACATTCACCTGAGGGTTCTGTATCTTATCACCAAGTTTTTAGTTTATTGTCGATGCCCGTTGTTGACTTCCAAGCAGTGCACATGTGCATTGCTTACATTGGTGCATTTTTTAAGTGCCTGGGCAAAGCCATAAAGCAGACAAGTGTTTTGATCTACCAAACAATACCGGGCAATTTCTCAAACCTACTGGTCCGTGAAAATGGACTGGCATTCAATAGGTGGAACATGTCCTTTCTTCATTTAAAAATAATTACAAAATGGATTTATGAGTAAGGATGTGGCTAGCAAGCCACTGGAAACCAAAATACCCCACTTCAGTGCTTTAGTTTTCCAAGTTTCCAAATATTCAGAAAGTCTCCCATGTTAGTAGTATGGCTCTTGGTTTCAGAAGGCCTTTGATTCTGAAGAGAATCAAAGCACAGTAACATCTTCACCAAGTCTCAAAACTTTTTTGTTCAGTGTAATTTTTCTTTTATCTTAATATTGCACTGTTACAACCACACCCTATCTATAGAGGAAAACTGCTAATTAATAATTTTTGAAAGATCTAAAAGCTCTATTTAACCACTAGAGTGTATAGCTCTGTATTCACTTTAGCAAGTCTTCTCTACCAGCATTTATAAGCAACAAGAAGTAGAAGAAATTAATATAATGTACTGTGAACAATCCAGCATATACTATTGAGAACCAATTTTGGCAGTACAGGAGTGGTGTCCAAGTTTAGGAGAGAATCAAATAATCCATAACATTGCTGCTTGTTTTATGTTTAAAAAGAGCCAACTGCTCAAAATCAACCACATCACTGAAGGCAAACAATACGAATGAGGGATTTTTTTTAGTAGCCTTTGGCTTGGCCTTAGAAAAGCCAGACCTATCTTTGAATGAGTATACTAGAATTTTCCATTTAACCAGAATCTTAAAAATCAATAATTTTTGTTTGAACTTCACCAACCTCATGCTATATTCTAACACTAATCCCACTTTCATTTGCAGACAATCTTTCATGCTCTTTTACTGTTCTCAGGAGGCTCAGAGTGTTAACAGCTCTCAGGAACTTTGCAATACAATATTTGAAGAAAGATCAGCTGGGAAGTTAACACCTGAACTTCACTTCTCAGTCTTACAAACTTATCTCAAATATAAAACACTTCTAAAATAAGGTCAAAACAGTGAGGGATTGTACAGAATTTCTGAAACCAAAAAGCTCAAAGTAAAAAAAAAAAAATAATAATTTAAAAAAAAAAATCCATCCACCTTGGAGCCTACTAAACCCAAGATCTCCTTTCCTCCTCAATATTATAAGTTCAAAAATAGCCTCCCAAATTAAAACCAACTCAACGCTGTTTTCTTAAGTTAAAGGAAAACTGGTTAAGACAGGCAGCTTTGCAGACAACTGAAGATGTGAAGCTGAGTTTCTTTGGGTCCAGAGGGTTATAAGAATTCCAATTTTAAGTGATTGCATATACTTTTTTAAGGAATTCTGAGGAGCTGCCATGGGACAATAGTCACAGTGACATGTTACTCTCTGGAGAATAGACAGTCATTGCAATGCAGTCAGGACAAAGATTCACATGAGGTGAGTATTACACATACTGGCATATATTTTCAGCTTTTCTTTGAAGATTTTCTTCAGAAAGTGTGTTAAAAACTTTCCAAATTCTTTTCATAACCTCAGAATTCATTTTTACTGACAAGAGTTTTGTGGATGAACTTTATCAAGCTGGCATTTACTCCTTACGAAGACAGAAGTGTAGTTAGAGTGTTCTCTTAACTCAACAATCACAAGCACTCGCTGAAATCATTCAGATTATATGAAGAAAAGCACAGGATGAATGAACACACCAGAACCGCAGGGACTTCCATCAAATTCATGAACATCTAATCTCAAGAGTACAAGTAAAGGTAATCAAGATTCTTAATCAATTGCTTGTCAACAAAAATTGAGTTAGCAGTGGAAAAAAAAAAACCTACCCCAGAGTTTAATAAGGTCTTTTGAATGAGAATCATGATTGAATAAAGTCAGTCTAGGGTTTACTATTTAATTAAGTATACCAAGTGCTATAAAACACTCAAAACAGAACAAAAAAAAGTCTTCACTCCACCCATATTCCCCCAGGTCAATCCTTAAAGCTCAGGAGAACACAGAATCTGCACTTCACAGAGCAATAATTAAAAGGATAAAAGAGCATGGCTCCTATCAGGTATCAACTAATGTCCTTCACAGATTGCAACTCACTCATCTTCTCCAGGTCATCAACATCTGTGAAAAAGCTTCAATAATGTTGGTGTATTTTTTCTATTTTTAACACTTGTATTCTATAGAGGAGACCCTGCGTTTGTGCAGTCTGTTTAAGAGGTCAATGCATCTATTATTTGTAAAACAGCAATGAAAAAAATGCTGAAAGCTTCTGACTTGTGTTTCCGTACTGCTATTGCTTTTAAAACGCACATACATTTCAATTATAGTACCAAATTGGAAATTTGTGAGTTATAAAACATGGAAGTCTTTACTCAGAGCAAACTGCTTAACAGTCATTGTCACAACACTTGGTTTCATAAAATAATTGCATGCAAAACATTCGGAAAATTCCCTACACATTTTTGCTTCAGACATCTTTTGGAAGCATATAGGAAGCACATCATTCCTGCCAGTTCTAAATTCAGTCTTTCTTTAGAATACAGGCTCAAGCCCAAAGCTTAGAAAAGCAAGTAGGAGCTTTACAAAGTGCTAAAGGGGATGCAGAACTCAGCCTATGGTTCAGCAACCCAACTGCAAAAAAGCAGCTGTGTTGTTGAGAATACACATGTAAATCAATTACAGAATTAATTACTTTATAATCTGGCAACAAAAGGTATCATTAGGATGGAAGCCTGAAACCTTTAGAAAGAGGCATACTTATAAGACATACCTTTAGGTGACAAGGAGGTTTTAGATAAATTTAAATGCTTCAGTCCCTTTGGAAGTTTGGCGAACTGGATGCTCAAGGATGACACACCTGTGGGGCGGAGAGAAGAGAAAATAGATGTTTCCAGTTTAGCTGGGTGATCCCAGGTACCCCCACCAACAATCACACCGGGGGCAAACACCCTTACAGGAGGAACTGCGTTCACTGTGGGGGTAGGCCCACAATTACCCTGTCTTTCTATGAGCATAAGGATCTTGACTACATCAGTCATTTCAAAGACTGTCTTTGTTAATCACTGAACAGACAGGGAGGTTTGTTGTTAACAGTGAGCCACCTTACTTAGTTTAAAAGCTATATACTTTTGAGAAGGGGTCAAAGGGAAGGTATCGTACATATCAAACAGCCAGCACTTGGGGAATCTGGAATCTTTATGGTTTGGACAAAACAAACAAACAAAAAAAGTTAAAACCAAAATAAAACGAAACAAACCCACAACCACACACGACAAAAAACCCCACAAAATAAAAAATAAAAACCTATTTTTATTTTATTTTAAAAGCAAGAGCTGTTGAGGCAAGTGAGATGTCCATGCTAGCTACCACTGCCCTTTTCTTCTGAGGTAAACCCTACAAACCTGAGACCACCACCAATTTGTAATGGCCACCTAGCTCCCCCCCTCCCAGCAGCCTGCGGGTTACCCACCAGGACACCAGCTTGGAAATGCTACAACCACTTGAGATCCCAAACAGTAAAAACTTATTAAGATACTGACAGGGACTAGACTTCCTCAGCACAAATCCAATGAAAAAAAAAGCAGCACTTTTCATTAAAGCGATTTCTCAGTGTAACCAAGTTCCACACTCCATAAATTTAATCCCCCCATTTAAGCAAAAAGATTGAAATTTGATTAAGAGGGTATATCCTAAATAACAATGGAACCAATCCATGAAATATTTATTCGAGGAATAAATCAACACAGAAACTGCAGGTTTAACCTGAGGTTTGAAATATAGTCCTCTACAGCAACTCAGCGGTGAGAAAAAGGCTAAAGCCTTTTATTTGTTTTAAAACACAGTAAATGGAAAAGCTGATACCTTTCTCCACATATGCAGACATGAAACAGTCCACTAGTATGTCACATACATATGTTTACTCTGCTTTTATTATGTTTTACCTATCATTGATAATGAAAGAACAGCTACCTTGCAGATGACGTTGTAGGGTTTTTTTAATGCTCTCTAAAAGCATGTTGTGTATGCTGCTGATAAGGTGCAACATCCCCACAACTCAAAATGACATACTGTATTTTATTTATACTGCCAAAATATTAGACTGATGATGCCTTGGCCTCCTTTATTGTAAAACACAGTGGTAACTGGATATCTTCACCAATTTCTAGCAAGAATAAATCAAGTCACATTAACAGGATTTCTTTCATAGCTCTACCATTAAAAAAAACCCCATTTTTTTTAGCTCCTCTGAAGTAGGATGTTCAATCTATCTTAAGCTGGCCTTAGAATTTATATTCTGTAGCTGACTGTCCGTTTCTGTTGAGCTGGTTTAGTTGCAATACATACTTTCAAAATCAAGGTAGAGTTATGCTGTCAGAAGAGGAGAAAAACGAATACAATCAGAATCATTAAGGATATCATAAATGTAATTTCTGTTGCGAAGCATTTTGGGTAAGAAGTGCAGCAAATAATTTTAGCTCTCCATGTCTGTATTTAGCTAACTAATCTACAGACCACTTATCACTCTAGCTAAGCTGAACAATTTTAACATCTTAGCAGCACAGAGGGTTAAGGATCCAGCCAATTATAAGATGCATGAACTGGGTGCAGTCAAAAAAGAGTCCTTCTGGTCACTCAGGCCCTTGAACACTCTTTACAGCACCCATTTTTGCTAACCTTGTAACAGAGATGAGAGCTCTAATGGCAGAAGTAGAGTTAACTGCATCCAGGCACGCAGTTTTGAATTTGAGTATTTCTAGGCTTCAGTATGTTTCTGTTGCACTATTTTTAACTAACTACAAGATTAAATTCTAATCCTAGTAGAGCCAAAAGTAAAAGCCTCATTGCTTTAACATGGCTAGATGTTAAAGCCAAGACTGATAATAAACTTCCCAGGTGTTATTCTCACAAATGTTGACAGTACCATAAAGGGAAGCCAATCACAGATTAAGAGACTGGTCTCAGAGTAAAATCACTTCATACAAACACTGCTTTGTATTTGAACTTGGGCCAGTTCCTATGCCTTAGTTAAACTAAACACATTTCTCATGTTACTGGAATACAGGCAGTTGCATTAATGTAATAACATAAGCTCTTTATTTGTTGGTACTCAATAATATCTAACAGCTTAGGGTGGGTTTTTTTGTTCAAACAAGGCACAACAATACATTCTTCCCCACAATTCACACAACTCTGTGTTATTTCCCTTATACCTTCAGAATAATCTGGTCAAACTTCCAGTTCCTCCAGAGATGACTTTTCAAGAGGTATTTTCTGAAATCCACATGTTTACCTAAATCTCCATTAAGTCAGCTTTTACCCGTGAAATGCTTGCTGCCCCTTCAGCTTAATAAAGCCAAATCTACCTCACACTCGGTGAGTATCAGATCACAGGACACATACGTTTTTCTTAAACTGAAAAGCTGCAATATTTGCACATTGCAATAATAGTTAATTTCTCTTTAAGTACTCCTGTAGCTTATTATCTAATGAAAAGGTCAAATCTTAATTGCATATGTGATAGGAGAGACTAAGATAATGAAAAAACTCTACTAATTTATCCAAGTTGTAGTTTCTGCATTTCATTTGTATCTTGTATGCGGATACTACGGAATGGTTTGAATCTATAGGTTTGTTGCAAAGAAAGTACCCACACTAACATGTTTTTAAAGAAATGAAAAATAAAACTTCCCTGCACTGTAGAATATCTACAAAATACTTTGGTCATTTGTTTTTCTTTTAAGATAAAAATGAATTCCTTTTATTGAACCAGGAAGAAAGGAGAGACACCTATAAAACTATGTCATTAATAACAACATTCTGAGTGAGTCAGTCAGGTTGTAATCAAAACGAACAGTTCCATTTTGAATCATGACAGCAAAGAGACTGGAAAATTTCCCCAAAACAACCCAAATAAAACAAGAAAAGGTTCACTGTATAAAATAATTATTTTTTTTCTTCTGGCCCAACAGGAACACAAGACGGTCTGATCTCAGAACACTGTGTGCCTGGAATGCATTAAGTGAAGCAAATGGAAATCTCACATGGGCAGCGCTGAAGGGTCAACTCCAGATTGAAAGAATGTAACCTTATTTTAAAAATAAATGCCTCTGGTGAAAAGAGAGTAGACAAGGGAGGGGAATGACTTGATATGAAATCATGCCTAGCAGTGCCTAATCTGAGAAAAGCTGAGCTATTCAGCTTGATTTCCCATTTTGTGGAGTCAACAGCACTTTGCTCCATAAGTATGCCAGTTGTGTCAGTATTACTGAATATCGTCAAGTACTGGCAACATCTTTCAGCTGATTACATTGCCTTCAAAAATGCACACCACTTTATTTACTCTCTAGTCCTAAACAGTTAGTGTTCCATCTTCCTTTAGAAGAAACTTTAATGAAAATGTAAAGAAATCTAATGAAATCCATGGTTGGTTTAAGACATTTAAATATTTCCTGACAAGCTAATGGATACGTATAAATCAAAAAGAATAGCTATTCTCAGTCATTTGTGAACAACAGATATTTACGATAGCATTACACATAGAACAACCTATTATTCAGGCAAAGCTGAGCAGAGTAGCAGTAATCCTCCTATTACATTTGTAGAAAGAGAAAAATATAAATGTTCCAGTACCTCTATCTTCAAGTGGATTGCTAGCAAGGTTGATTGTATGGAGTCCTGAGTTGGGATTATGGGCTAGGGCACTGGCTAGTTTCTGTGCAAAATCTCTGCAAGAAAAAAAGAGAGAGGAAGAAAGACTCCTGTTATCTCCTGTATCAACAGCACATTCAGAGGCTTAAAAATTTGGAGGGATTACAAGACAGAAGTGATCCATCTTACTGCACAGCAGTAACTGATTCTTCACAGTTTAAACTGCTTATCTGGCTAATTTGGTACCTTTCAAAGCAGGTTATTTTAGTATTTATTTATTCTCTGGCCTAAGCGACTGAAGGGAACTCAATCAAAGCTCAAACTGCTTTTGATAAAGATCTGAAGAAACAAAGAGGAGTTATGCAGAATATCTTAAAACTCAAGCACATCTTCTGTCTCCTTCATGCCACACACAGGTGGGATATATATCAATACATCAACTTACATACCACCACCTCCTTCACTTGCAAGCCACCCTCCTCACTTGCAGCAGCTCTCGACCAACAGTCACTCAAAAAGATGGGCTTTGCAGCTTATCCAGAAGGGTCAACAAACCAGGAGTAGTTCTGACCTTGTAAAACAGCAGGTATAACTCTCTTGAAGAACAGCAGCACATTGATGAACTGGCCCTTGGTTGCTTTTTACAGTGAGAAACACCAAAGCACGTAACTGGCTGAGCACAGTGCTAGCAACATGTCCCAGGAGAGACAGTGGTATTTCAGTTCTGTAATGTTCACAACAGCCAGGTCAGGTAGCACCGATGGCTTTGACCTAACTTTAACAAACTCTGGTAGGCGGCTGTAGCCGGATGACCCACTTGTGTTTCAAATCCCCTGGAGAGGCGAGGGACTGCTGTCCTATCTCAGAGCATTTTGCTGCACCTGGACTGTCAACATCCACAGCACTACGTTCAAAGCTACCTTAGGTTTTCCTACACATCCACACTGTCAGACTCGGGTGGATGTTAAAGCATGTTCCTTGCATTAAGCACAAGGCTGTTGGCTGGTACCAGCTCTAAAGACAAACCCTCTGTCCTTGTACCTATTGGGAAGCTTTCATGTATTAAGGGACTAGCCCTACTGTGTACTTTTGTTAAATTGAGGCTAAAATTTCAATGTTCTTACTTCACCTAAGTTAGATACTGAAGTAAAAACCAAAAATATCCCTTGAGCTTCCTTCACAGGGCTTATTTCTCTCTCTACCTTAAAGTCCAATATCTTACCTCCTGTAAGACAGTGGTGGAGTGCTACCAGCTACAGTGCGAGAAGAATGCTAATTAACACTGCCCGTTTTTCCCAGGACAGATACTGCCTGTTGTAAAAGTGATCAGCCTATGTGCTGGGAAAAGCAGTGGAGGTAGCATCATCTCCTCTTCCAGTCTCTGGAAAAGAGTGGAGGCTGGACAGCCGTAGTCTCAATAGCTTTTCGTTATCTGTTGTTGCAAGGTGTACTTGAGTATACACATGTTCCAGGGAAGTTCAGTTTCCCCTCGAAACCCCATTTCCTTAGAGGAACCCCTGGGGGTAGAAGAGGTTCTAGTGCTGCAAATGCATGACGATGAGCTGCCTTTAGAAAAGCATATTCTCTTCCTAAGATACAAGCAGCATGTGAATACAAACACTGAACAAAAATAAATGCTGGGCTTGAATCTGTGTGACCTGACAGGCCTCAGGGTATCCTGCTTTGCTGCCAGTTGTTGCTGCAGAAGACTACACATTCCCCATAGGTCCTTGGTTACATTTGCCAACACTCTATAGATACCCTCCAGCACTTCAAGAGGCACTAGAAGCCGGTGCTTAGGCAACTGAATGGCCCCAAGTAAAATTAGGGTTTGAGTTCAAAAACAAACAAACAAAAAACTTCTTTCATGATGAGTTTCCTCCTCTTCCTTCATCCCCAACAGATTCCTCTCATTACAGTGTTCTGCCTACACCTCCAGGCTTGTTTACAAACTCTGCTCCAGCTTTTGCCACCAATGTAGGGAGGATTACCAGAACTTTTTGGACAACTTGGACATGTGGGAACTAGTCAGCAAATGCACAGTAAATCCACTGTCATCAGAAAGCACTGGATTACCTATGTAGGGCACATGGAGCTCCAAGGCCCACTTTGGAAAAAAAACTAACACAACTTCCTCCTACTCCCTGTGCAGTTTCTACCATAAACAGAGGTATGGGGCAACATCCCATGCCCTCCTCTGTCCACTCTTTCTTTCATGTCCTCGCTTTTTTTGGCTTCACACTTCAACCACAGAACATGCAATGTAAGCCTGAAGCTTTCTATAAAGCATCAAACTCACCCTGTGTGCACATGCCTGAAGTGATGACATTCCAGCTTAAAGATAAAGCCCCCAAAAGATCCAATTTCATACTCTTATGATAGAGTGAGAATATTTCATGAAGAGTAAGAGTAGCAGAGATCTGAAAGTCTCCAACAAACAAAACAATTCCTCAGGATCTGTCAGACAACATCCCTGTCACACAAAGAGGATGTGTGTGGGAAGAACTAACAAGGTTAGGTCAAAGGACATACAGAGCCCATCAAGCAGGGGCAGATGAGATGCAATGTGAAAGTCCCTCTGGGCATCAGCATCAGGCACCTCCATTGCTCCCCCTCTGTCATAGCCAGCCATTCCCTTTGGGACAGGGTGGCAGAGGCCAGTGCAGATGGTGGTACGGACATTCTGTCCACCAGCTTTCAGAGAGTGCATAAGCACAATAAATAGATCATTTTCACCAGCTCCTGCAAACAAGCTTTTTGCAGACTGAAGAACGTATCTTGTGGTTTCATGGAAAAAAATATTCTGGTTATCACATATTCATTCCCCCATTCCTCTAAAATACCCCAGGGATGTAACTCTCTTTTCAAGCTCATTTGTTAAGCTCATCTTAAACTTTTGTCCTTTCCCTGACATCTGGAGATGACCTACCTCAGTTAATACACTTAGCAAAACATTAGTGTTTGTTATATACATTAAAGCCATCCAACGTAATTTAGACTGCACCCTTTACATTTATTAAAGAAATAGCAATGGGCATAAAATTCTCAAGAGCATCTAAACTGGCACAGATGTTATCAGACAGGGAGGTCACTCGACAGCCCGTTTTCCTCAACAACAGCTTACGACTACTACTGCAAAATAGTTTGCTGTCTCATCAGCTGGGAAGACAACTAGTGTTTATGGGGCCACAGCCCAAAGCAAATCACAGAAATGAGGAGCTGGAGGTAGAAAAGAACGAAATAGTCTTAACCTGACTCTGCTGCAGAAAGAAATATGCTCTTGCAGCTGCTCAGGTTATTTCTCAAAGCTTTGCTCTTGGTAGCTCTCTTTCTTAACCCTGGTCTGGCAGTCTGTCACAGCTCATTAAAAGTGACTGGTCTGTAAGCTATGTGAGGAAGACATGCAATAACAACAGGATTTCCTCCTAGCAAGCAGATATGATAAATGGCAAAGCCAACAAATGCGTCCTTGACAAAACCAGACAGACAATGCCGATCGGAGCAGATACACACCAAGGCAAAATGCCAAACACTCTGCAAGTAGATTGAAACATGAACCAAAGTCACAGTTTGATTACCTGTCAAGTCCTGTTAAAACTGAAACCAGTTAATTCAACTGTGATAAGTTAAGGTAGGTAATGTGCAAAGGTAGTCAATATAGCTTTTAATATTAATGATTACCATTGGATTTCATGGCACATACTGCAAGAAAAACAAGATTAAAATCAGTTGCTTTTGTCTGAATGACAGCTATTAAAGGCAGTGTGCTAGATCAGAAAGTTTGGGTGTAATTCCAAAATTAACCTTATGTTTCCTGTGTCATTTCAGCAATTTTCTTTTAAAGATTCTTCTATGCAAAACCCATTTAAAAAAGGGGAAAAAGACCCAAACAACGGAAGAGGAGACAATGTAAAGCACACCAAATATTTTCTCTATGCTTGTTTCCCTTCTTTATTTGTATTTTAGTACAGTGTTCTGCTTCTTTCACCTTTCCTCTGCTTTTTTCATTAAGATAAAAATTAATTAGTGCTACAGTTTATCTTGTCAACATGGTGTTGGATGCTACTCTAACACTAAAACAAGCTACAAATACACACTGGGCTAGCGTGTAACTTGAACTTTGCTTTTATTTCCCGTAAAGGGAAAAAACAAATAACTAATAACTACAACTTACTGTATTTAAAACATATGCAAGGATTAAACTCTATGGCTTACCTCTATGTACCTTTCAAGGCTATGGCAAGGCATTAAACTTAGTTATCTACTTTCTTACTTCTTTAAAAAAGTTGTTAATGTAGAAAGTCCTGTTATATTTGAGCAGGTGACAATACACAGTAAGATAAAAACAGCTCTTTGGGGAATTAAATAATAATCTGCTATGCAAGGTGGAATAATGCAAACCTCAAATGTTGTTTTTTAAATGATAAAAAGGTGTTCATACCTCTATTGGCAACCGTATTTGGAGAGGAACAGTGTGAGCTGATTTACAGCTTATGCCCTTATCCGATCCATTTTGCTCCACTCAACCCAGCTCTCCAGGCAGAATCTTAAAAACCATCAGGAAACTTAAATCCTATCAAGGATTTCTTAGACACAAGGAACCTCCAAAAAATGTGATGACAAGCTTGTGACTACAGGCTCCTCAGAACAATGTAGACATTGCACATGAGGTTTTTTTAATGCTTACTCTGGCTAACACACAGCACACATAATTTCTGCTGGGAGTAAGCAGTAGCTATCGCAACATTTTAAAGGAATTACTTACGTTCTAAGCCCGGCATTCTCTAATACCAGTTCTTCCAACCGATTGGACCTACTCACCACTCGCAGTATCTGCTCACAGACATCAGTGGACTGCCACAGAAAAGACAGAACAGCGTTAAGGAACACAAACATGGAACAGACGGTTATTGAGTTATAAGCTGTACATCGTAATGGAATCCAGGCCATGATCAGCTTTTTGTCGTACATAAATAGTAAGTAAGAACACTAGGAACATCCCAGAGAGAAAGTCAGGTAGCAACAGAGGACTTCTGGAAAAGACTCAGAGCAGCAAGAGGCAGACTAAAAGCAAGTCATTTATGAATCAGGCCACCTAATCACAGAGGGGAGAATTTTTATAACGATAGTAAAAACCACAAACCCTACAATTCAGAAAAAAACGCTCACATAATTTTTAAAGAAGTCTTGCTCAGATGTATGCTAATCCTTCAGATGAAAGTGGCAACTAGTGCAAAGGGGAATACAGTCTGACCAGGAATGAGAAGTAAACGCAAAGAAAGATGTTATAAGGTAGACAGAAAAACTCAAGAGCAAAAGGATTCTAGCTACAGGTCCTCCAAAGATTGTTAAGGACCAGCTCTCCAGGCAGAATCTTAAAAACCAGCAGGAAACTTAAATCCCATCAGGGATTTCTTAGACATAAGGAACCTCCAAAAAATGTGATGACAAGCTTGTGACTACAGGCTCCTCAGAACGATGTAGACATTGCACATGAGGTTTTTTTAATGCTTTTAATTAAGGGTCAGTGTCTTTCAGCATGAATTCTCCCAATCTACACAGAAGTAAATCCCACATTATGATGTTACTGTTGTTGGATTCTAGAATTTGCATGGACATTTGCAAGTACCATGAACAAAACATGGTAACAAAAGAGTTTGTTTGCTGTGCTCATTCAAATAGCAAGACAAAACCTTAATTATTGAAAAGCCATACAGTGATGTCTGTACCTCATCACCTTTTATTATAATGTTTTATTTTGCTTCTGGATCTCCCTTTTTTTTTTCCATAGCACATACTAACCAACACTCATGTGAAATCCAGAGCTGAATTTGAATTATTATCATGAAGTGTTGAAACTATTCTGGTATCTGCTTTTAAAAACAATGTGACATTCATACCTGGGAGATCGCTGTCTCTTCACAATTCTGACAATTTCTAGGAATTTTAAATTTGAAACTAATTGAATTTCCTAAAAAGAAAAAGCCTACCACACACATAAAATCTTATGAATTCCTATACTCAGTAAAGCTGACAATTTTTTCTAAAGGATGTCAACTCAGCCATCTTCCCAATTCTATCTTTGCCTTCCATATTTCAGTAATTCAGAATACTATTATCACAATGCTTCTACAGCACTGTGATGGCAAGTGGAAAGTTTAATGCATGTACTATAAAAACACGATGGATACCATCTATCAAACACAATGTCAGAGCGGAATTCATGAAGCACAAAGCGTTCAATGGCCTCTGGATATGTCTGACCTCATACTGACCCTCGGCAGTGTTCCTATGGCACAGATTTACTGTGCAACAATTTACCTTTTCCTGGTGTTTTTAACTGAAAATGGAATGCATGGAAGACAAAGGGGTTTTGTTTTTTCTTTTTTTTAAGGAATTGGTTCCTCTTCAAGGTTGACAAAGTTTGTTTTCCACAGAAAAATTAAAAAAACCCTATAAAGTAAGAATATCTCAGACAATATGGCCAGTTCTTGTTCTAAGCAAACTACACTCACCAGTCTTCTAACTAAGCAAACTATCTCATTTCATTGAAGCAGAAACATTAATTGCATTGTATAATACCTTCTAAAAATGATGATTTTAACAGCAAACTACAACAGGATTAAAAATACTCCCAGTTTCATTCCATGCATAAATACAAGTAAGATGTCCCAGCAGGAAAGTTTTTTGCCTACTCTTCTGCCAAGAATGACATAAGCTACTTTCTACTGAATTTGCATGGAAAATGACAGCTTAGGAAGGCAATGAGAGCATTTTCACATCAACTAAATTGCATCAATTTAAACAAGATGAGACTCAGCCTTCGTTTTTAAGGATAAAAGCTCCTGGAAGTAAGTGTGAAAGCAATTTCTCAAACCACTAACTCCACCTGCAGCTATAAATTTTCAAGTTTAGAAGAAATTGTATATTTTGATATATTTAAAAAGTCACCTAATTACTGATTTTCTTGGCCCTTTCTTCAGTAGTCCAATTTGGTTAGATTTGTCCTTTTTTGCTTTTCAGAAAGAAAACTGATGTGAAAGAATACCAATGTCACACATCATTACGTACTTATTACTACACAGGGTTAGCTTCAGACAACTGGGAGAAAAATCCATCAAGTTGCAATGAAAATTAAGAGGAAAAACCTGCTTTAAGCATTAGAAAATAACAGAATCCTGATATTTTCTTTCCGCCTCCAAAAAGAAACTGAGATTTCTGTCTGTTTTAGAGTTAGTTTCCTATTTAGTAATCCAATATTGTTTGAGGGAGGTAGCAATGCCTAAGGAAGTGGTTTTATGGGCTACTGTTATTGTCCAACAAAGTTTTCAAACTTCATTCACTTGAAATTTTGACAAGACCTGACTCTCAGCAGTGTTTCTATGGCATGAATTAACTATCCAACAGCCTATATTTTCCTGATTAAGAGGAAAAAAAATGCTATAGATTGCCCAGTTGTACTTGCCTAAAAAAGTTCACCTTGAAAAGATGTAACAGCACCCTCTAAAACACAGCATAGCCTGGTATAGCAGGTATACTGTTTCAATTTATTACTTACTAATTTCAGATCCTTGGAGGACAGCTTTGTAAACCACTGATTATACTCCAGAGCAGCAACTATAGGTATTAAGTCTCTAGAAAAAGAAAAACACTTTTACACACATTTCACATAACTGTTGGCTTTGGTCATTTGAAACAATCTCTTAAGTGTTATTCCATATCTAATTCCCCTTGCTTTGGCAATAATAATTGCCTACCAAACCCATTACAGAAAGCTCTGCATTCTAAAAAAAACCCAAGCAACACCAGCAGCTGGGTCTTTCTCGTATTGTAATACAAATTTCTGGCTGGCCAACTGACATCCATTCTAGCATGAATTTTTAAAGCAGGAATTTGTCTGGGCTGCCATTCCTACTTTTAGCATTACTTTTTCTTCAGCCTGTGACATATTTAAGCTTCTTAATCACCTCTAATTATAATTGAGCATGACACTAAAAAGCTTTTTGGCAGTCTGATGATTTAATATAATTCCATGACTGAATGCTTCTAGAGAACACCTCCTTGTCTCATCTCTATAGTTAAATTCCCCCAGGAAGAAGAAGACCTGCAAATGGATAATGTGACTTTCAGCACAAACCCTCCTTAATTGTAAAAGGGATTTCACAAATGAAATTCTAAATTATTCCCATTCTTTTCATTCCAAGCCTCTTAATGTGATCTGCTCTCCCTCTGTCAAGTTTGTCCAATAACAGATGCTGATAAATGTCATGTCCATATGCCACCCCCCAGCAGAATCATTCATCAAGCAGTAGCACACCATTTAGCAGTGCAGCACTCGAATAATTTTGATTTAATGTATTAAATACATATGTACATCTACACTGGGACTTAGCTACTTAGAAAGCCCTTGTCTTTATAATGAAACAAAGAGCTGTAGTATACATGAACTTACTGGACCAGCAAAAGAGTGCCATCCAAGCCTCAGTGCTTGTGGAGAAAAATTTAAAAGTATTGGTGTTTATAAGGTCGCCTCACCGCCTAGACTTTCATTCAGGACATAGGCAGGTAGGCACAGATCTGCACTAAACATGCAGCAGCCTTCTCTGATCTTCTCCTTCCTCTTCTCTTCCATTTTTCCTCCACGAATGTTCAGAGACTTCAGGATGGTTGTTAAACACATAGGAAAGCCAGGAGACAAGGCAACATCACACGGACAAGCCTTCAGCAGGCTATATTGGGAACTGCAGTTGCTAAATTTGGACGTACCAGCCCATCACTAAGGTAACAGCATGAAGGTGCGGCATTTTGCTGCAAAAGACTGTAGCCCACCAAATGTGAAGCTCATGCAAATAGACCATTTTCACACTCCTGCAGAGGAACCAGCTTGTGGTGCCCTTCAAGGATTAAGCCTGTTTTCCATCTTGCTCACAGCACACATCAAGTCTTGTGGTGAATTCATTTCCATTGACACAGTAGAGTCTTATCGGCTTCATGAAGTGTAGAGATTTATTTCTATCCACCACATTGTTTTTGTTCCTATCTACACAAACTTTATCTCCATGTGAAGCAGTAACCAACTAGTGAAATGCTACGAGGAGAAAAATAACCACCCAGAGGTACTTTTCCCCTTAGGCTGGGCAGGCAGGAACTTTGTTATAAAATAATAAATGTCCACACACAGCGGTTTGTTCCTCCTTTGCCTTCTCCTGGTGTGATTGTTAGGAAGGTAATGTATTAGCAGCTTTGATGTCCCTCTTGCCAGTGCAAGGAAGTGGAATGACCATATGAATAATTTTTCAGGTGTAATTTTGTTTTATCCACCCAGTGGTAACCAGCCAACCACAGCTGGTGATGAACACTACAAAGACAAACATCGGAGAGGCTGATGGTACCACCATCAGACTGGTAGAGCAGACCGGTTCATGCTGCAGACTGTCACCCTCAAAAGAGGCAGAAGGTACCACCAAGAGCTGTATTTCAGCTGTCAGCAGCAGCCCAGGTCCTCCAAAGGAACAGAGGGACAACAAGCACAAATCACTGGCTTCATGCATTTAACAGGGAGCTGGTACATCAACTGCCGAGAGCTCAGGAACTTCTGGGCCTGTGGCCATCTCTGTTTCTGCTCTCCTCCTCAGGCCTTAAACTGAAGGACAGAGGACGTGGGGTTCTTAGAGCTAGTGAGAAAACCCTCAAGCTTTCAATAAGTTAAATAAATGTTGCTGCTGCAACATTTTAGAACATTTTAGAACAAATCAACCCAGCTGATTTGCAAATTCTCGGTCTTTAAATAGTTTAAGTCTTCTGCAGCATCCAAGGCCCGTTTGCTCAAAGCCTAGGTATGCACAGATACTGGCACATTTTGGTAGCACCCCCCAATCCCTTCCTCCTCACAGGCCTGAAGACAGTGGAACTCCTGCCTATTCTGCAGTAGCCTTATCATCTAGAAACTATAAGCTATAAAATTTAGTCTTTCTCTTCATTTTCTTCAGGTTTTTGAAGGTGCTTCTGGCCAATGAGGTTCTTTTAAGACTTTTGCTTCTCTTCCTTTGAGCTTGTCTAACATCAATGCACTTGTTATTGTGTTTCTCTTTTCAAAATTATATATTGCTTTATTAATTTTATTCTATTAAATTCTAGCTGTGGTACTAACAACGACCTGAATTCTTTTGCAACATGGTATGAAAGAACACTAACAACCATTTCCAAAAGCAGGACCTTCTCATAACTTTTTCCTGATTGAGTTATATTGAGTTGCTTATAGTAATTAGTTTTTTTACTAAATTACCATCCAGAATGAAGTAAGATTTACAAAATGTCAATCTGTGCCATCTTAAAATGAAAACAGATTCAGTTCTCCTGGAATGCAGAAAATCTCACCAAGCTTCAACAACATTCAAGCTTATCTAATACCTTCACTTTTTTTCAACATCTGTGTCCCGCAGTGTATTTAAGATGGCAAGAAATCTAAACAACACAAAGAAAAAAAAAATCTAACCAATCATGCTCTTCTGTCAATCTTTTGAATGCCCAAATATGCTAAAACATAGGCTACACAGATGAAAAACCAGCTACTGAGTTAAATAAGCCCTGTTAACTTTGAGTTTTCTTTTTTGTTGTTAAACAATTATACGGTTCGCAGCACAACAAAACTTCAGATAAAACCTCAGAAGTCATGTTCCCATGTGGCAAGTCATGCTATGCTCTCTAAGTGTCAGACGCCCTGGGAACTTAAATTCATCTATAATTCATGCCATCTTAGGTTGACCTCTAACAGAAATGCTTTGTGAGGAAAAACATAAATTGTTTATTTTTGCAATGCAGAGCCCCTGTATCTAGAGAACTGGTTTACCCATCCTACCTTGCTTCAGAGCTACTCCACAACATGAGGTATATAGTTTCAGCAATCCCAAAAATTAGGCAGACAAGATATAAAACAGACTCTCAAAATACAAAGCATGATGGCATATTGTATAGCATCCTCACTGTGCTAAATATATCACAAACCACTTGTATACATTATTGAATTGACTGGGATCTCAGATCCTAATTCATATTTTTAATGAATAACATAAGCTCTTGGCTTCCTAAAAAAATTTCATTTTCTTGGAATTTCAATCCAAAAACTTTTTCTCAGTTCAGTCCTCAACATGTAGAAACTCTCATCACAAGATGGATTCCATGGCATGTAAATGTCTCCAAAATTGTTTTAAACCTTTGGACTTACACAATCTTGAGATATTTAATAAATACTTTTGTTAACGACACATACATACTTCCTCAGTCATGTCAATTTTGTGAGGTATACTTCAATGAAAAGCTTTGTAAAGCAACAAACCCATCATTCTGCTTTCTGAAAGCCAACTAATTTGAACCAGTTGAGATATTCTAAATCGTTAAAATGCTTGTTCTATCTCCTCTTTCCTAATAAGTAATATTTTTCACTACTAATAAACTGTTCAAACTTTTAATTTTTATTGAACCTGGGTATCTGTAAGTCACTTTCTCAAGAATGCCCCACAGTCTTCTCAGCACTCCCACCTTGCAACATATTTAAAGCATCCTTGTTCAAGTTACCTCTGAATTAGTGAACACAGGTACAGCTTAGTAACATTGCCATGGGATTCAGTGCAAGACTGTGAAAACCCATTGCAGAAGCTAAGTATTTGAGCACGTATTTTCATGGGTTTGCATACTAGACAGCTCAAAGTTTCAAAGAATGCTGCGGCAAAATACTCTTATTTACCTACTTCCAAGTTCAGCCTTCCTGTTGTAATATTTTAACATTTTATTTCTGAAAGATCCTTAATGCTTCCACTGGGCTTTCCAAAAGAAACAAATGCTTTCTTCCTTCTTATTTACAGTTTCTTAAATTTGTCATTTTCCTTGTATAATGATGGATTTTAGTTAAGACTCCCTTCCATTTCCTCCTACATAAGTATCTTCAGATTCAAGTTTCCTAGAATTCGATTTTCTCTGCCAGCTAAATTCAGTAAACCAAACACAACACTTAGCTAAGTTTCAGCGTCTCATAGTAAAATTACCATCAATTAGTTCCTTTCTGGAAGAACACACTTTTGATAGCAACTCTTCTAAGAGGAGAAACTACTGGCTGAGATTCAGTTGAACAACTTAAACCATTTACTGACTTGCTGACAAAAATAATCTCTATTGTGTACTCCATGAGAAAATGATTCTGCATAAGTAAAGACTGCACAATTTCCTTTTATGCTTTTCCCACCAGATGCAGTTGCATGTTTTCTCGGCTGAATTTGAGCTCTTATATCCGCTATCACAGGAAAAGTATCTATCTGCCAACTTTTTGGACTGCTTCCAATAACAAAATATATTTATCTTCTCAGGCTCTTCAATGACATGTGCTCTCCATGGGGCTTTCATGCAAAAACAGCAGCTTTGTTCTGAAAACTAAAAATGCTACAGATAGTCATTTCAGAGGTCTACACATTAAAGCAATAGCTATGGGACCAACCTACTTTAGCTAGGGCAGGCAAACTCTAGTGCAAGGGGGAATAAGGAAAGTTTGCAAAATATTAGAGTGATTACTGCATATTGTTTACCTGTGGTCAAGGTGGCTGAAGTCTTGCAAATTTAACTCTCTGGTATCTTGTGTCAGATAAATCGTATCGACATCCTGTTAAAAATACATAACCGAACACATCCTTAGAGAACTGGTTTTGGTTTTGGTGAGATTTTTGTTAGTTTGTTGTTGGTTTTGTTTTGGTTTGTTTTTTTAAGTACTATGATTTACCTGTTCTTTCATCATTTGTACAGTTAGCTGAAAAGAGCTCCAGAACAAGACATGTACTTACCCACTGTACTTCTTCTCTATAGGGAAATCCAAGCCAGTCACAAACACAGGCATACATCTGTGAAAAGCCTCCTAAAAGCAACCCAAGAGAGTATTTAACATAGTGGTAAAAAAAACCCAAATAAACAAACATCCAAAAGCATATTTTAATACTTATACTTAAAGATCTAGTCTTTCAAAACTCACTCTCTTTTTCTCTCAAAAGGGTATCCATTGTGCTGCTGAAAGAAACTGAGACATCCTATCTTTGCCTGGTACGTTGCAAGGAAGCTTAATATAGTGAATTCACCTAACCAATCAGGAGCCTTCTCCACACTAATTACACCTTAAAACTAATTACACCTTTACAAGCCCCTGCCAGAAATAGAATTAAACTTCCCAACACTGCAATTCCAGCCTTTTTATATTTGAGTCTTTAAATTCATTCTTACCACAAGGTCCAAGTTCTGCCACTGTCTGGCTGTCCCACAGGGCCTGGAGATTAGCCAGTCTGTCTGAAGGCTCCACAGTTACTTTTTTCAGAATCCTCCTAGATGCAAATGGGGAAAAAAAAAAGTCATTCATGACTTCAAAAGTATTTTTAAACTCATAAATTTTCTTTATTTCAAGTACAATTTTAAATGAGTGTATAGGAAGTACTAGCATCTTTAATACAAGTCACTTCTCTACCTAGAAGTCACACACATGGTAATGCGGCCCTGCAGGAGTAACATTTATCTGTCTCAGTTTTCTTTCTAATGATTAATGCTGTGACTACTGGAGCAATTAAGCCCTATTCTGTGACAGGATCACTCAAGATGAGCAGACTTGTGGACTTCATCTAACACAAGGGGAGAGATATGGTATTACTGGTTATCCTGAAACCACTGCTGTTCATATGTTGCTTTTATGCAGTAAAAGCACCATGGTGCAAAGAGCATGTTGAGCAGCTACATGTGGCCTCTCGGCTGCACTCCAGGTACCCAGCTCCAATCTTGGTAATTCGGTGGTGTTCTTCGTCCCCTTCCCCTAAGCAGGAACACAATCTCTTCCTGCCTTTTAAGACATTGAATTATCTGTTCTGCTGAATGACAAGATTCCTCATGAACTGCAGAATTCTATAAAATGGGGGGGAAGAATTAATAAGAGATATTCAAGGGTGATATTAAAGAGAGATTAAACCTCTTTCCCCCTTCTTGCCTGTTCCAGTCTTATATTATCTGCACAACTCCAATGTCTCCATTTTGGAAAGTTGTGCCATCTAAGAGGAGAGTAAGAAATTTCTTTTCTGGGAAGTAAGCACTTTGTACAGGTACCCAAAATGCTCCAGCAACATTCTCAAAAAAGCCCAGAAAAAACACGTATGAGGCTCAAGGCCTTCACAGACACCCCAACAGACACACATAGTCTTTCAGCCCTCTCCACTCTTTTTGTCTGCATTTCTCACACCATTACTGAGGTTTTTATGGCAAATCAGTTAACAAACATTCACTTGTACGCATGCTTTTTGAAGGAAGAGCTCGATATCCATTAAGGCAGTTAACAATACTGCTACAGAGGAAAACTAGGGGAAAAAACAACAATAACAACAACAAAAAAGCAACTGCCAGCCTGAGTTTATGAACTTCATTTCCTACTCCACCTACAGGAAAGGTGAATAATAAAGACATGCACCATGTCAATTCAGCCTGACCATTTACATCTAAAGTGTGTTACAAAATTTCACTTATAAAAAACAACATGCCCAGAAAAACTCTCTTGCACACTTTGTTTTTTCTACTATAGCTGAAAACCAGGAGCTAAAGAGAGTAATAGTAGAGCTGCATGATCTGGTAGAGAGTAAGCAAGATGAGGCAAGGACAGAGAGAAGAAAGAAAACAAAATGAAGAAAAAATACTGAGAATTGCTGCAAGATGATAAAATTTAGAGGCACGGATATGGGAGAAAACCAAAGGAAAGAGCGGCGCAGAAAAAAGCAGAACAAAAAAGCTAGAAAATCAGACATATTATCCAAGGAGCCAGTTAAACCATGGAAAGTAAATGACAAGACTGTTCAGGGCTCAGTGTTGAAGAACAAGGCTCCCAATCATGTGCATCATTTCACAAACATTGACAGTAAACAGACCTTTCCCTCCTCTCTCAACTCAGATTTTACTTCTGGAGATAAAAAAAAAGGGGGGGGGGGGGGGGGGGGGGGGGGGGAGGGGAGGTAATGACAACAACAAAAAGCCAGAACCTAAGCTATACCTGAGGTTGCAGAAGCAACAAGGTAAAATGAAAACCTCAGACTTCAAATATCTGCATTACCTCTTCAAAACAAAGGCTCCCATGAGCCTACAGACCATATGTAGCCTCTCTGTGCCCTGTATTGCCTCCTGGTTCTGCCATGCACTTGGACAGAAGCTTAGCACTTGCCTTGAGGTTTCTCTCACATCCTCAGTGCATTTCTAAGGTCAGGGTGGGGAGACCAGGAGACAAGCGGTGGTGGCTTCTCACCGTTTCTGCACAACCTTTTCCTGCTATAGAGGTGCCCTAAAAGCCACTTACACTGGTGAGAGTCCAGGGAATATCTTCCTGAGGCAGGTTCCGATGTGCGCCAGCACCTCGTTCACATCCTCCGAGGACGCCATCTTCATGGAGATGCTGCATTTCTCAGTTTCCATAATCAACTATAAATAAGAGGGCATAGGGGCAAAAACTGGTTATCATATAATTCATGTCCATTTAAAAAGGAGAGCGTTTTGAATACCAGCCGAATGCTTTGCATGCTGGAAGAAATCTGTTATTCTTTAAGACTTTACATGACAATGCTCCAGGTAAAGTTTCTCAAAGTTGTTGAATATACAAGACCCCCATACTCAAACTTTGCTTTTCCCAACAGTGTCCTGCTTCCCACAGGAATAAGATTTTTCAAAGGATCTTGACCTCAGCTGACACTCAAAACTCAAAAACTTTTCATGGCATTGTCCTCTTTTGAAATATGTCCCAGAACACTGGGAGAAGCGAGCACAGCCTGACAGGGAACTATTGAACGAGTAGGGCCCACTTCCTCCAGCAAAAAGTAAAAGCCTTTAATGGTTGTGATTCTCTGGAAACGCTCTAATGCTTTGATCTATGCCATTTAAGAAAATCTTGTGGTAATATACTGTCTTGGTTCAGAGAAAGCAGTAATTCAGCTAACATAACTGTCTAGGGGATATGTGCTTCAGCTAGTGGGGAAAACAAAGCCTTTTGCAACCCATTTCTTTTATATATTGAGTGTTCAGAATCAAATCAGATTACTGTATGACTGACACATCACAGGAAGCAATGTAATGTTTATGTCTTCTCCAATGTGAGTATCTAGTGCTGCCCAAATCAGAAACTCTTTTACAAGAGGAGCTGTGCACGCACAGTAAGAAGCTTGGTCTTAACATTAGGAATAAATAAGAAGTGTAGATAGACAGTACAAAAGAGAACACTGTGTAGTATGCTACATATTGACACTGGTTCCCAGGCCTCTTCTGGTTCACAGTTAATGTGTAGTGTCATCACCAGGACAACCCTTGAAGAGGCTGTATTAGCCCAAAAGCACACCAAGAATCTTCACACCTTTTCCCAACAACTGAACCTCTACCTCAATCTGTTGTTGTCACTCTCAAGAGAATCTTAGTGAGTTAATGAGTGGGTAAGTTACTACTGTTTTTCATCATCACCAATATTAATTCCCTACATTACTCTGCCCATTTGTTCACTTCTTTTACAGTGGGAAGCCCTTCATGGCTTTCTGCGAGATGCCAAGCACCGACTACGTCCTTCAGGTATCACGGATATAACATGCTGTTTGCAGGAAAACTGCAATAATACCATTTGCCCCACAAGCAATAATCTAGGATTCTGCCTGCCTTCAGCTATAAGCCTTACTCATTTAAAACACAAATTAATGTAAACATGCAAAGCCCTAAAAAATGTTTTAGGAAAATGGTACGCTAAGAGAGGCTGCTGAAAATCCGTTGTAAACCCTGCTACAACAGTGATTGTCTGTGCCTCCAGGAATAATTAGCACTAGCTACCATGGCATTTTAGTCCCTTAAACAAAGCCACAAAAACATACACAGAGTTTACTGAATGTCTCCTCATTAAAAAAGTAAACATCTGGACCTCAGGTTTTTTTCTCCTTTAAGGAAAGCTTTAAAAGCCAGGTTAAAAAGATGGCATGTTCAGCATTCAAATAAAGTGTCAGACTTTCCTATTTTTGAAAAGCTCTTTAAAAGCCAAATACACATGAAAGACATGAGGACTTTGATACAATTGGCCTGTCAAATCTTGTCAACACGTTTATCTTATGAATAAAAAAAAAAATTATTAAAGGCATTCTTCTTTTCATCACTTTCTCTTTGACATTCACTTTTTTGGGCACAGAACTTGCTGTCAAGTATATTTCACGTTGTATATAGTAATGGCACCACGAATAGTTGGAAGCAATCCATTTCTGCCTGCAATGTAAGCAGTGGCTTTGGCTTCACCATAAAGGTACACACCACAGAAGCCATTCAGGCTCCTGTGGTGATGATTATATACCAACAGGCATTGTTTTATCATCTCTAAGAAGAATATCCACTTATGAGACAAATGAAAACTTGTGCCATATTGAACTAGGAGAAACAAAAAAAAAAAGTATTTCTTATCATCATCCCACTTGTACAACAAATTCCTAAAACTGACTCTTTAAATTCTTATCATTATTGTTAAGACCTTAAAGCAATATGAATGTAAGAATGCAAATATACAGTGCGCTCACCAGATGGGGACACCTGCATGTTAGAGCATTACCTTCTTGACTGGAACAGATTTAGCAATGAGGAAACAAGTATCTTTTCTCTAAAATACACTCACCTGACCTGGTTTACTGGAAGTTACTCCTTGGATTTCCAAGTAGCTGAAAGTTAGTTCTAACTGTAGTTTAAAAAGAAAAAAAGTCACATTAGTGCAAACATTTTATTTTAAAAAGGACTTAAACTTCTCAATGAGGTTAAGAAAACCTTGAACAAGGTTACTGTTATTTTACATCAGTTTCTGTAATTGACACCATGTATTTGTGATCTAATTGCATTTTACACTAAAAGAACACTTACATTTGCTTGTTACAGATTCAAATGGCTCTTAGAGGTTACAGGAATACCACATTGGACCATCTACTGCCAAGCTATAAGCAAATAAGCTTATAATAAAATGTATGATAAAATTTTACTGTAAAAAGCATCATTTACACAATACTCTACTGATGTGCACTCTTGGGACTGAATAATCATTAATTACAATAGTTACAGCATCACATATTACTCTTTCATTAGTTACAATGATCATAGATGTAAAAAAATCTTACTACACAGAAGCTGAAGGGACATGCACAATTTTTTTATATATACCTATATAAATAAAAATACCGTACATACAGACAGATACATATATAGATACTTAAATATTCAAGACTGCTTTAGCATGTCTAAAAGTATGAGAGGAAATACATCAGCTTTGCCTGAGTGGGTTATTTGGACAACAGTCAGGGAAGAAGGGTGAACATACAGAATCCAAATGGAAGCTCAAAAAAAGGCAGCAAAGTCCTCTTCTCCAAGGACAAATCTAGGGCTACGGGGAGTGTGATAAGATGGGAATTCACAACTGCATAGCCAAACATCTTGACAGCCATGATATCCAAAAAGAAACAAACCTCTTGGACTGAATCATAACTACAAGGCAAGACATCAGCACCATCATTTCCTTTTATTTATCAATTAAAACCATTGTAATTGAGCAGTCTATTTGAATTGCACAGTTTCCTGTACTTTATATTATCCTAGATTCACAGTCAGGGCGCTGCCAGGCTAACTGACAAACACCACATTATTTCTGTATTTGTGGCAATGCTTTTAAAAGATGACCCTGAGTGACTCCTGGGGTGCTGAGAACCCAGAAGCAGCTCTCCAGACTCCCTCTCCATAAAGGCTGCAACAGCACAGAAGTTGGGAACATACCAGTTTCCAACCATAAGAACGAGCTAGCAGTTTTCCAGAAAGCAGCAAGATAGTAGGGACAGCTCCTAAATGCCAAGGTCTCACTGGCAAATCTGTAAGTAGTCATGAATAGTGTTACCGCAGGATTAAGCTGCCTAAAAAATTTTAGTTAAAATAGTTATGATTCAGAATACTACAATTTAGGGGGGTTTAATGAAACAAATTAGCTTTTTTAAGCACTTAGCTACATTATCCACTCACAGCAGGAGAGACTGAAGATGTTATTACTGTTTGTTCTTTGTTGCTTATTTTCTAAATCCTCTTGCCTTCAATTGCCCTCATGGTCGCACAGCTTCACAAGATACAACCACTCATCAGTCATTCCTGTGCAAAGTCCACTTTCCACCAAAGACCTAAATTAGAGACCAAACTTGGAAGTTTTTGAAGAGTCTTCACATGCGCTTTTTCTTCACGCCTTCTACTGCAGGGGCAGAACCCTGCAGAAAATGGGCAGGTTCAGACCACAGAGATGCCACTGCAGAAGCAAGTCTGGAGAAGGCTGAGAGGGGATCTTATCAATGTTTATAAATATCTGAAGGGTGGGTGTCAAGAGGATGGGACCAGAATCCTTTCAGTGCCACCCAGTGACAGGATGAGGGGCAATGGGCACAGACTGAAGCAAAGAGGTTCCATCTGAGTAGGAGAAGAAACATCTTTACTTTGAGGATGCCAGAGCACTGGAACAGGCTGCCCAGAGAGGTTGTGGAGTCTCCTCCTCTGGAGACATTCAAACCCACCTGGACACATTCCTGTGTGATCTGCTCTGGTGAACCTGCTTTAGCAGCTGGGTTGGACTAGATGATCCCCAGAGGTCCCTTCCAACCCCAATCACTCTGTGATTCTGTGATTGTGCAGAATGAACCCAGGCAGGAGAGGTGGAACCAGCACAAGCTTCTTCCCAGCGCCCACACTGGCACCTCGTGTTTTACCAAGGGTAACGGATTCACTCCTCTTCAGGCCTCTTCAGTGTCTTATTTCTAAGACTGGCAATCCTTTTTGATTAGAGGACATGGGCCCATTCAGATCAGAAAGAACACGACAACAAAAAAATTCATAACGGATACTGGAGTGAGCCAGACTGCACATACAGAAGAGAAAAGTTCTTTTTCTCTCAAATTAAACAAACATATGAGACTACCTAACGTTTGTTTATCTAAATCACAATGAAGTTTTAAGGAAAAGTTTCCATTATTGAAATCCTTCATATTTTGCAAAGTATTTACCTACTAGATTGAAGGTCCTGCTTTTGCTAACTACTTTGCATATGCAAACATAGACATATATGTACACATGATTAAAAATACTTCTCTACTCCAGAGAAAAGTTTACACAGATCCAGACTCAAGAATTCATTCTGTAGAAATCCTCTTGACTAGAATTAACAAATACCAGGAAATGTGACAACATCACTATAGTTCATCTTTGATTCATTTTTCTACTTAAAAACATAGATTTACCATCCTTGCTTTGGAGCAAAACTATAGAATACGTTTTGAACATCATCTAGCTGAAACTGTGTAATATTTTTACAGGGTCTTAAAAAGTGTAATCTCATTTATTACCTAAAATTACAAAAATCCTCTTAAGAGGCTATGAGTTTCTATTTTTTTTCAGTTAAAATTTACTGAAAGTTGGCACTAGACATATGTTCGCAAACATAAACTACACTCCCACAATTATTTCATACACTTATCAATGGGCTTGATGACAGATCCAACATTTAGTAATGCAGCAATTGTGTTTTATCTAGACTGTAGCAAGAATTATTAGGGATTTAAGTACAGCATTTCTTTCCTATCAGTCCACCCAGATTAGTGGAAGAGAACCGATTGGACCTGAGTGTTAAGTTATGAGGTGGCTACTGTAATATCGTTGCTCTAAGAATATTTACATTAATTACTATTTTAGTTAATCAACCTTTATTCCTTTTAACTTGATCATTGTTTAGTAGATACACCTCAACAGCATTGTTTAAGGAAAAGTGAAGCTTGGAATCAGATGTAGTAACAAGTCTCTCAGAACTGGCCATTTCTCAGCACACTCAATTTTGTGAGAGGTCCCTGGAGGAACAAAGTGTCTTTGCTGCATGTTCTCAGCTGCCCTGCTTGCAGTTACTGTGTGCCAGCTATACGGAAGTTCTTGAGCTCAGAAAGCTTCTGAGCAGCTTCTGAAAATATTACAGACTTCAGAAAATTCAGTAAGTTTCACAAATCCTACTAGAAAATAAACGCATTTTCAACTATCCAAATAACTATTTGGCTATAAAAAGGTTTAATTTTGACATAAACCATGAGCAGATGCAGTTTCATCTAATCACGTTTACTCCACTTGTTATCACTAAAGTAAAAATTTTCTTAGTACAGCATAAATATTCTAGATTTCCAAGAAAACAAAAATGAGTTGAAAAGTCCCATTTAATAAATGGAGTTTGGAGAAGTGTCTGTAATGCTAAACTGAAAGCACAGCTATTCCTCAGTACAGCAAGCTCCAGCCTTTAAGTGCTTTTTGATGAATTACAATGGCTTTGCTATTGTTTAACAAGATCACCATCATCACCTGTCCATCATGCTGCCATTTCACTGATGTCTGAGCTGTTCATCAACTGGCTCTTACATTTCCCTGCAACTACTCACCAAACCCCGGTATAAAAACAGGCTGCAAACTGCAGTGATCCAAAAGCCAACAGACAACCAAAGATGCTGCAGGGACAGGGCAACCAGCTGAAGGAAATAAACTTCAGCAGAAATTCAAACCATCCTACCTACCAGTCAGCATCTTCATATTATAGGTAAGGGACAGTCACATTTACCAGTGACCATAACTGAAAATCTGACATTGTTCCATTTATTGATCCTGTTTCTTCTATAAAGCATGTATATGCAGATACACCCACCCATATGTATGTGTAAAACACAACAAAACAGAACATCTGCCAAATTCCCATTCACTTATTCCAAGCTGGACAAGAGATGCTCTTCCACAACAGTCATTTTCTTCCATGTGGAAATTATCTTTCTCTGCTACAATTATTATTACAGATCATCACAGGAGTAGAAAAAATAATTCACTGGCATTGGCAAGGCAGGTTGACAAGATGCTTTTCAAAATGAACCACAGAAATAATCAGAAAACAGCAAAATTTAATAAAACTCAAAATAATTTCTTTCTCCAAATCAAATATATTACTTTTTGACACTAGAAACACTAAAGGGAATAACATCATCAGCTTGTTTGGACATAAACTGTCCCACTACAAAGGTCATCAGGTTCATCTCATAGTTCTTCAAGCTGCTGTTTCCAATGTAATTCTTCATCCACCTGTGTTTCTAGAAATTAAGATTCCTCTGAAGCAGTATATATAAAGTGACAAATCCATTTAAGATAGACACTAATGGAAGCACCATTCAATACCATGCAACATACCATTCTTCAATTATTATTTTTTTAAACAGATGCATAACTAAAATATAGTAAATTTATGCAACTCACATTTGTATCTAAGAAAACTGAATATTTACAGAAACACAGTGGCTTTACCTTGGTGGGAATCCGAGATGTTAAAAGAAATGCCCGACATGATGCCAACACCTATTGAAAAAAAAGAACACAATCTGTATGATCTATTTAATTTATCAGGATATTATTAAAGATTATTTTTCACGAAATTCCTGAAAACAGAGGGAAAAAGCCTCTAGTAGAGTGAAAGTTGATTCCATTTGCTGTCATATACTGAAGAAAGCAAAACTGAGCTAAGATCCAGTAGAGCACAGTGACGAGACTACTGCAATCCCATCAGCTACAAACTGGTTAGTACAGCATCAAACTGAAAAAAATTATTTAATCGATCTCTCAAGAACATCTAATAGCAACTTCAGTGACATTTTAAAAAGAAGGAAAGATAAGAAGTCCTACCAGAAACATATGATGTGCTTAAATATTACCAAAAAATGCACGATAAACATGATATTATTAGTAATACGAGAAATCATAAGCAATCATTTTCTTTTGGACACACTTGGTGCATTTCTAGAGTAACAGTGCAAAGACTTCTCATTGACACCACCCGCAACCCTTCTCCAGCAAGGACAATGGAAAAAACAGGATTAGATTAGTGAGAACAGTGACTCCGGGGAGAAAACACAACGAAATAAAATATTTTGGAAGCTATTGCCAGTCAAAATATAACAACATATAAAACCACCACTGCAATCTACAGTAGCATGTCAGACATTTTATGCTTTGCACAAGGAATGGCTGATTTTGCAAAACTAGTGTATTGCTTTTTTAATTACCTGCCCATGGAATTAGCTACTACTGTACTACTGTACATCTCTTTCCAGACAAAAAACTCAAATGAACTTAATTCAAACATCTGGATCCAAATCCCGCAGAGCTTTTCACACACCTGGGACCTCTTAAACCCAGTTCTGCTCGGTAAGTATCCAAGTGAGCAGGTTGACACAAGATGTGTTCCTCAGTTGGAGAGGGAGAACCAGCTTGAGAAGGGAATGGAGCACCAAGCTCCGGACCTGTTCAAACACTTCAGAGATGGGATTTGTGGTACCTCAGCTGAACTGCACCTTGCTAAAACCTGAGAGTATGAATGCTGTGCTAGTGTTGCATGTTAACAGAGTGTTTCAGGGTTGAAGTGATTAGACCTAGTCACAGAATCATGGAATGTCCTGAGTTGGAAGAGACCCACAAGGATCATCAAGTCCAACTCCTGTCCCTGCATGTGACAACCCCACAGTTCACACCATGTGTCTGAGGACATTTTCCAGTCTCTTCTTGAACACTGTCAGGCTTGGGGCCGTGACACCTCCCTGGGGAGCCTGTTCCTCCCTGAATCTAGGGAAGCCCTCACAGTGGGTGCACATCCCTCTCCTGGGAGCCTCTGGGGAGGGTCACGCACCCTCAGTCACACCTCTGTGTGCTCAAAAGAAAAGTTTTGCTATCAGAGTGCCCCTCTTACCTAGCATCACAGCACCCACAAACAAGCTGCCCAGCTCTGAAGAGGGGTAGGTGACCAGGCACCCTCCCTGGGGATCTTATCAATGCTCACAAATATCTGAAGGGTGGATGTCAAGAGGATGGGACCAGACTCTTTTCAGTAGTGCCCAAAAACAAGATGAGGGGCAGCAGGCACAGACTGAAGCACAGGAGGTTCCATCTGAATATGAGGAAAAACCTCATTACTTTGAGGGTGCCAGAGCACTGGAACAGGCTGCCCAGGGAGGTTGTGGAGTCTCCTTCTCTGGAGACATTCAAACCCACCTGGACACATTCCTGTGTGATCTGCTCTGGTGAACCTGCTTTAGCAGATGGCTTGGACTAGATGATCTCCAGAGGTCCCTTCCAACCCCAACCATTCTGTGATTCTGTGATCAGCACCACCTGCAAAACGCCTCCAGAGTCAAAGGTAAAGCAGTTGCAACAGCTTCTCCTGATCTGCTTCTGGTCACCACATCTCAAGTGCAGAAGTGAGACAGTCAGGGGAAAAGACAGCTTTGGAAGAGCTGTTTTCCATATTTACCTTCTAGGTACTGGCCTACAACATCAGAGAGATCAGTGTTCCTGTGTTTGCCACCACATTGGGACAGCTGGCTACAGGAAAATCATGTTACAGTCATGCTACAAAACATTCGCCTGCACATATGGGTTCAAGCTACTTTATCAGCATTGACAAGGTCCTTTAAACATGACTACAGTACACATGAGCAGTCCAAATAACAAAGTTAAATGCAAACCAGGTAGCTAGAAAACTGTAACACACTTATGTGAGAAAAGGATGTTCTAACAGAGCACGTCAGTGTCAGTGTACATTCTGTGGTAGAGGTACCAGTGCTCCCAAAGTGATCTGACTAAAACCAACAAGCTGAAGTACCCACTTCCCTTCAGAAGATGCATTTACATACAAAGGAGAGGACTGCTGTAAGGTGATACCCTCCATTCAGCCAGTAGAGAAAGTACTCTTGAGCAATAAGATGGTACAAAAAAGCCTGAGCCCTCTAATCCAATAACACGGAGGTTTCTACAGTTTTCACAGTTAAGACTTGTCACAAACAGGGAGGAGTTTGTTTTTTACATAAAGTCAGTTGAAGGCAAAGTCAATTATTACTGCAAAATTAATGTCCCATCTTGACAAGAGCAATTTTTTTTTTTTTTTGACAATGGCAGAATTGGCCAAGAGAAGGCTTGGCATTTATCGCAATTTTAGCTGCTAAAATACATGAGCATGTATCATGACCTTTGACAGGATCAGCCTTAGTTTACTTCTTTCTGATTATTTTTTTCAAAATTTCATGCAACATTTGCATTTTAACATCACCATTTTTGTTTGCCTTTAACAATACAGTGGCCTCTACCCCAAATCAACTTAAGATTTGTTGGATAAGCTGCAGTACATGACCAGTTTTCAGTGACCTCCTCCTCCTCGATAAGGCTGCAGCGCATAAGCAAATAATGGCTATTAAGATACCGGCTCACTCACGTCTCTGTCAATAGGTTGTTAGTACTTGCAAGGGCAACGGAAAATATAACATAGACTACTTAAAACAAGGCATCACTCTATTCCTTTCCTTGTGAAATATGATGCTGGTTTTAAAGGCAGAGGCACCGGAGGTGGTTTCACACTTCAAGTCCCCTTTCAAGCACAGAGCTATGCTTGTGAAGGAAGCCCCGGGTCTCTGTTGCATTCCTCTGACATGAATAATGAGTATGTGCTTAATTGCACAACTCTCTGGAGCTTTCAGAAGTATCCAGGACTGCTGGGGTTTATGAACAGCCAGATTCTAGATTTCCTGGAGTTTTTAATTTCTTCATACAAAGAAACCAAAAAGCAAAACTAGCCACCAGATACTCTCTTGAAGTTCTTAAGCATCTTACAGAGAAGATTCTTACACCATTACAGTTATTTTGTGCCCAAGGAACCTTGAGTACAGAAGGAAGTGTGTCGTGGTCAAAGCCACTTTAAAAAACAGAGATTCAGAGAATCTGAGCCTTATCCAGGGACTGCTCTGAACAAAGTGCTCCCTCGCTCACAACCCATCAGGAACACTGGGCACAGGGTATACATAACCTACCTTACCTTCTGGTAAGAAAATGTTCACATGTTTAGCTCAACAAATCACAGCTCCGCTCCTCCATAACCATTTTGTGCAGTCACAAGTGTCATTCAATCATTAATAACATTAAAAGATCTCATCAACAGATAACACATGCAGGATAAAGAACAAGACCCAGGAGCAGATTCATTAACACACCTGTAAGCCAAAAGGTTTGCAAGCGACTGATGTGAAGGCAGCAAGCACATCCAGGTGAATTTTATACAAGGTACATAATGTAGCTGCTACTGCACAGAAGGTGCAATGACAATCAAGGAGAATTATGTTGAGTTTGCAGTAGCTTCAGTCTGTCTTCCTACTCTGCCATTTTTCAAGCACAAAACAGGATTATCATTTGAATGTTAAATGACTCCTACTCACACACAGATACCCAAGCTGATGATTTCTTAACATTTTCATGACTCTAAATTCCATGACACTCTCCACATTGCTCCCAATGTATAGGAATCAAGTTTAAATTTGGAAATTAACTTGGAAATGTTCACCAAAAACATACTCTGCAAATTATTTCTCCAGAGACTCATGGCCTACAAGGCCATCTTCTATTTACCAGAATAAATAATTTGTTTCAGTAAATAAAATCAACTTGAATACAGATTATCAGTGAGTTCAACAAAACATAAACATACAGATGAATTTTGTGATTTACTGTCAAATCCTAGCCTTAATACCCACTTAAGCACTGTAGGTTAAATTAACAGGGCTGCACTGAGTTAACCCAGCCACCCTACCTGGCAGTCACTCTTGGGAAGATCATTAGAGCAACGCAGTTCTGTGCTAATTGCATCTATTTTGCCAGGCAGACCACAAGCCACCTTATCTATATTTAAAGTGGTTTCAAATTCACAAGCAAATGAAAGAAATCTTCAAAAAATTGCTACTACCCTTTCGAAAATGCCCAGGAATAAAGAGTTCTTGAAAATATAGTGAGTGTACATAGCTTCGTGATGAAATATAAAACAAAATAAAAGCATCCCAGCACTTCATGGGCCCCAGGAAGTTACATGATGTTCACTGCACTCACTAGCACGTATATTTTGAAAGTTCCTTCTGCTGGTTTCCTTTTGGATTAACCAAAAGTTTTTCTCTTGCTGAAAACATTGATATGGATATATACATATATACATAAAAGCTCAATGCTTTTTGGATCAACTGTTGCAGCTTTACCTCTTAAAATACACCCTCCGATCCTCTCCTTCCACTTCAGTTTCTTCTCCTGCCAGCATTTACCATTTTGTCAGCATCAAACTGCTTCTGTCTCCTCCATTACCATTTACTTGAGGAAAGAAGCATTTGTAACAGGTTTTCTTATTTAGATATACATCATTTTAAGAATTCTTTGAAGTCCAAAAGACAATCGCTTTTCTTTATACACCTCTTAGTTACACCAGCACTGTTTTTATAATTATTCACTATCATTGTTATTCCAAATATCATTATTATTTTTTAAGTTTTCGTACTTATTAGTTGCTTTGTAATTTCTATCATAAGCTTTCCATTACTCCACTGATTCAATATCTAACATACACAAAACAACATGAGGTAAAGCAGCAGCACTAATACAGTTTTTGTTTTGTTAACATGCAGATGAATCGATACACGTTAGAGCATCCAGTCTCTCTCAGTCCCTGTAGGATCGACCGTTCATTTCCTGGGTCGCATGCCTGATGCTGCAAATGCTCCATCCTGAAGCGACTGGAGTTCGATTAGATAAAAGGCCCCTTTCAGCACCAAGTTAGAGATATTAGAGCTGGTTTCGAGCATGGCAGAGTCTGTTAAAAGCACTGAGCCCCCCTACACAAAGAGGCTAGCTGGCATCCCAGAGGTCTTTTGGAGGGTTAATTAGCTCAGGCACAACAGGAACATGTATGCTGCTTCTGAAATGGTGGTGTCACTTGGCATACAGTGGGTTTCTCTGCAGAGCACTGGCAGCAGCAAAGCAGCCCAGTACAGCCCTGACCAAAGGGCTCACATCACCACCACCTTCACCCGCAGCCCTCTCAGTTGTCCAAGGTTGAATATCACAGAATCATAAAATCATAGAATGCCCTGGGTTGGAAGGGAACCACAAGGATCATCAAGCCCAACTCCTGTCCCTGCATATGACAACCCCACAGGTCACACCATGTGTCTGAGGATGTTGTCCAGTCTCTTCTCGAACACTGTCAGGCTTGGGGCCGTGACACCTCCCTGGGGAGCCTGTTCCAGTGCTCCACCACCCTCTGGGGGAAGAACCTTTTCCTCATGTCCAACCTGAACCTCCCCTGGCACATCTTCCTGACATTCCCTTGGGTTCTGTCATTGGTCACCACAGAGAAGAGCTCAGTGCCTGCCCCTCCTCCTCCCCTTGTGAGGAAGCTGGAGCCGCCATGAGGTCTCCCCTCAGTCTCCTCCAGTCTGAACAGACCAAGTGACTTTAGTAGCTCCTCATATGGCTTCCCATATTGACCTTGCCGATTTGGTCTTGGCTACTTTTAAAGTGTCATCTATGATAAAACCATTGACAAACTTATTCACTCATGTTCTAAATGCCTCCTTATTTATCCACCAACACTAACACAGTCTTTTGTAGCTTGGCACATCCTCCGAGAAAGGGTTAGTGCAACACAGTTCTTGGCATTCACACACAAAAACCAGAATTCCTCCCTCCCCGAGCCGACCTTAGCCAAGCTGAACACATTCCCAGGCTTGACTTAGTCGCCGGAGCCTGTACAGCCAAACGCCTACACAAAACACACCCCTCAGGAGTGAGGGAAGCTCTTATCTGCATCAGAACGGTTCTCTCCTGCCCAAGAGGGGAGCAAGTTCTGCAGGACTAGTTTCTTTGTGATCATTTCTGAAGTCAAACACAGGTTCCTCAACAATGTCCCCTCACTGGACCTGCAGACAGAGAGCCTGCCTGTGTTGGCCCTGCCAGCAGCACGCTGTGCAGAGCACGGCTTTTCACTCAGCCTTACTGCTGTCCTACCGCATCAAAAACTCAAACCTCATCTGTTACAGGCCACCATTTCCCACATTTTCTGGATGGAAAAAGGTGGTATAGGGAAAAGCTTTTAACTGAAATGAGTTTTTACAAAAAACAGTAGGATCATATATCAGAACTGCTGGCAGTAAATCTGTGTTTCAAGAGAAGGGAAGCACTTTTCAAATCAATTTACTGAAAAAGACAGGGGACACCACAAGATGGCACAATGGAGTGCTGCATTCAAATTTCCCTTTCTAAGTTAGAGAGGATCCTTCTAATAGAAACACTTATTTAGCTATAGGAGAGCTGTTCCAATAATTAGAAGTTTTCCTTTCAGAGGTAACAATGAAGCCCTCTGATAGTTAATAAAAAGTATCCTCATTTTAAAACTGACAAAAACATGCCTAAAACAAAAGGGCAAAATGAAGTGGCAAGGCTCAAAAGAGAAGCTCGGAGATAACGGCTCCTAATTCTGGCGTGGCTTGGAGGTTTATCAGAAAATTAAAACAAAATTTCTTGCCTACACCAAATCTGTTCATTAACTCTTACAACAGCTAAAACTATCACCTTTGAGCAGTGTCCCGGCCCTGCGACCTGTTCTGTTGTAAAGGAAGAATGAATCAAATTTTGCTGCTTTAACGCCCAGAGCACAAACAAATATGAACAATTGCTATAATTGTGTCTGCAATGTGCAAACGGCCCAACTACTACTCCAATAAAGGTGGGATTTCAGAAGATGCTGAGATAGGTTTCCTCTTTGGCCAGACACTGCCAATGGCAGCATCAGGAGCCTTGGTCACCCCAATATGCAGCTCTTGTCACCTGAAGCAGCTTGTGTTATGGTCACCAGTGGTGCAGACTGGGATTCCCTTTATTCAGAGACTGTACTCACACTCAACCATTTTGTATCGCAATCTATCATTTCCATTAACCACAGAGCTGCTTGCGGAAGAGCAGCCACCTCTTCTGTATGCACACAGAGCTCCCTTGTTCTTGCAGCCAGTCAGTCACAGAACAGATTTTCACGGCTTTGTGAGAGATGTCCAACACAGAGCGCTTAAGCAGAGGCAGCCCCCAGCAGGCTGCAAAACTTCCTCACTGTTCCTCTCACCACTGCACAATTCCCAACAACCAAAAATCCTACTGCTGTAAAGCACTGAATACCAGAAAACCTAACTACTGTGTTATTTAAGCCTGCTCTGAGCTGTAAAAATAAGAAACAGAGAGCAGCAGCATTTCACTGAGTCCCCTCTATGGCGCTGGACTCCACATACATTCATTTGTAACTCATCGATGAGGCATATAACCCCAAAGGGATTTCTCCTTTCTCTGCATCTATGTTACACATAAATAGGTCACTAGTACCCACCTTTATTTCAGATTTTTTCCCACTTTCTCTTCTGTATACAGCCTTTACGCAGACTCGCTACTCCAATTCAGGTTACAAGGCACCACAGCAGGACACCTTCCCCACATCCCAGCATCTTACAATGTTCAAGCTCTCGATACTAAGCTAAATAGTAGGTTGAAAACATTCAGTTGACTTGTAATTTCCAAGGCCCTGGGCTCCAGCATCTTCTGTGCAACAATTTTTTACGCTCTTGCATTACTTCTCTCCATCATAAAAAGAACGAACGGGCACCCTTTAGAAAAACCCTCCCACTACCTATGTCTAGTGTTGATAGTAAGAACCATCCAAACGTCTTCCTTCTTCCTGCATGGAGTTTCTTCCTGCATTTACAAAGCACAGGTAAGACTGGAAGCATTTTGATGTGCTGCATATGACGTCGTTCCTATGCAGAAGCAGCTGGAAATAGATTTTGCTATTGCAGTGCTTTTCTTCTTCTTTAATTGCAAAATTTTTAATCTGGCATTTCTGAGTGATGAAGTGTTCCTTAGTGAGAAAGTTGTTCTTTTGTAAGTATGTCACAGGCAACCATAATGCAAAATTTTAAAGACTGGAAAACAAAAAAAACTTCAGGGACAGAGGAAACATAATTTGATCCATAATGCAAGTATTTTATAAAAAAACCTTTCTACAACCATTCATATTTGCTCTTAGTTATCAACAATTAAATAAAGATGGAATTAGTGCAATTCAGTTAGCTCCACTTAATATTAAAATAAAATAAATAAGCACAGTAAAACAATTTTCCTCAATATTCACTGCCATAAACCACAGTCTCAATAATATTGACCCTGGACAGCCCTGAGAGCTAAGGGCCATATGCCTTTCCATGGCATATAAAAATGGAAACACAACCCAAATCAATAGGAGGAGAGTTACGAAATCCTCTGAGCCAAGGTAGGTTTTGCCCAAAGAAACCATTGTTACAGATGCAAGACAAAACCCTCTTTCTCATTAGGTCCAGACAGAATTACTTGAGATCTGCCCTTCTACATCACTTTGGAAGCATCACTGCAGCCCTCAGGTGTACTATGATTTCTGTTTTCTCCTTCACTTCCCCACAGAACCCTTTTTCCACCTCTGTCATCTATAAATTACAAAGCACATGCTGGAACTAAAACAACTGTGACATCCGCTCCATCCCTAATGACCTGAGATATGCTGCAAGTCTTCATCTTTTTATGTTACATTCCGGTATCTTAAGACCAATCGATCTTTCAAGAGAGGACTGGTGCTTAAGTGCTGGAACCAGCCACTTGGCCATTTAAAATCCTTAAAAGCCACCACTATACTCCCGACCCCTGAACTTGGATATTCTGTTATATTATTTTACATTTTATAAGATGATCTCCTTTATAGATGTTTTATTCCTAAAGTATCACATTTCCCCTCTGCTAAAGAAGTATTTTCTTTCAGAGCTTTAAAACACCTTCCAGAAATGGGAAGAAGCTAACTCCTCCCCTGTCCCTGCACAAGGACAGATAAAATGTGCAGGGAAAGGGAGGTCCCTTCCAGTATGGGCTTTCCCGCAGTTCCTGTACTTTACTATTTAAGCGTTGGGAGCTGAAGATGGCCAAGGCTTCCTCTCTTGGCTTAACCAGTGCTGACCACCCATTCACGAGCTTAGCTGATCAGCAGTTAGCATCTCCTGAGAAAAATCACACCAAGGCTTCTCTGTCAGGCACTTCCCTCTTACAGCCAGGACAGCCAAATAACCAAGGTGTGAACAAGGTGCCCACTCCCTCATCATGCAAGTGGATTTCTTTCTTATGAAATTCTGCACCAGACATTAAATCCCAGCTCACTGTCCCTCCTCCTGCTCCCACTCTGTATCCAGTACAAGGAGAGATGAGGGCAGGAAACCTGGAGGCGAGGTGGCTTGGGGCAGTGACACAGCTGATTGCAACTTGCTTCCCCTTAGACAGAAATTCAGGAATTGCCACATTCCAGGAAAGCAATTTTGCCTTCAGCAGCCTGAACAAAAACAAATACTTGCAGTTTCACCCCACTCCCAGCACACACACACACTGTCTTCTCTGCCTAAGAAGTACAAGCCGCACACACCAGGCAAAAATGCTAAGTACCCATTGATGGAGGGTTATTATTATTTATGCTGATTTTTGAAAGTCCTGTGATGTCCATTATCTCTCGCTGTTCATTATTTAAAATGAATATGCTCCTGTCTGATATAAAAGCTTCGTATTTTCTGGTTTTGTGAGGATTCTTATTTATAAGTATCACACTAACATTGCCTGTTTTACTTGTATAGCTTATAGAGTATATTAACCGCATGTAAAAATGAAATATCCCTATTTATCAGAGCATGACAGCAGTTCCTAACAGTCAAATGGAAATTAAACTCCCCCAAAATGGCAGAAACCAAGAAATAATTTTGGTCTTCAAACTGACCTAAGTATAACAACTGTTACACTTGTTGCTCAACACTCAGTAACTAAGTCAGCTCCTAGCTATACAGAAGACACTAGCTGTTTGTAACTAATTTTGCCCCTGAAAAATTGGAAAAAAACCATCAGCTTGCTTCCTCAAAAAGCCTTCATGAGAACCTGATGCAAAGGTCTTCTAAGGCAAACAGTTGCTCTGAACAATTTTGTGGGTGAATTTAGGTTTTGTAAGCACTGAGCCACATGCTTGATGCTGCTTAATAATTGTTCATTTCAGAACACAAGAGTCTCAGAGAAGAAGAGAGCTTTTAAAAGGTTACTTCACTACTGTGAACTTGAACAACTGATTCAGCTTGACAGTGCAAGCTACAAAAGTGTAAAGCTAACTAGATCTTCCTGGGCTTTATCATTTTATCTAGAATCATTATATACAAGCTCTTCAATTTGCAGATCCTCTTTAATTTTTGCTGTGGAGGCACAATCAGACAAAAAGGAAACTAAACCTGAGAACAGCCTTTGTGCTGGTAGGTCTGAAGGCAACTCTTCACCAGGTTCTCCAGCTTGCCAAGCCTTTCCCCTTGCTCGTTCTGAGAGTGCCTAAGCTCTTCTGCAGACCAAGCAAGGCCACTCTCCAGAGGATTTTGCTGAGGTACATGAGGGGTTGGTGGAGCAGGGTGAGGAGCAGCAGAGCTGGTGAGGCTGAGCAGCCGGAGCAGCCCCTGGGGACTGACAGCACAGTTCCCCATCCTCAGGAGCTGTCAGATCGGCTTCCTGTGAACCAGGCTGCAATATCAAGAGGCCACTCTGATACACCCCCTAAACATCACAGAATGTCCTGAGTTGGAAGGGAACCACAGGGATCATGGAGTCCAATTCCTGTCCCTGCATGTGACAACCCCACAGTTCACACCATGTGTCTGAGGGTGTTGTCCAGTCTCTTCTTGAACACTGTCAGGCTTGGGGCCGTGACACCTCCCTGGGGAGCCTGTTCCAGTGCTCCACCGCCCTCTGGGGGAAGAACCTTTTCCTAATGTCCAACCTAAACCTCCCCTGGCACATCTGCCTGACATTCTCTCGCGTTCTGTCATTGGTCACCAGAGAGAAGAGCTCAGCACCTGACCCTCCTCCTCCCCTTATGAGGAACCTGCAGCCCCAACGAGTCTCCTCTTCTCCATGCAGGCTGAACAAACCCATTGACTTTGGCCATTCCTCATATGGCCTCCTCTACAAACCCTTCACCAACTTCATGGCCCTCTTTTGGACACTCTCTAGTAGCTTAATATCTTTTTTATCCTGTGTTGCCCAGAACTGCACCCAGTGCTCCAGGTGAGGCCGAACCAGTGCAGAGCAGAGCGGGACAACCATCTCCCTCGCCCAGCTGGCAATGCTGTGCTGGATGCACCTAGGACATGGTTGGCCCTCTTGGCCAATCATCCTGTATAGACAAAACAGATATTCAAATACTGTAATTGTGACATCAATGTTTTGTTTTTAAAGGCATTCCTACCAGAGGGGAAGCTTGTACAGGGCCATAATAAGAAGGGAAGGTAAGCACCCACTTGGCTCAGTGGCTGAATTTGTGCTATGGTAGGACCAGCTCCCTCCATGGTCTGAGCCCCACATACCACCAGCACTGACCCACCAAATGGGCCCAGCACAGCCAAGGGCAGCCTCTTACACAGGCAAACCCGGGTCAGGTCAGCAGCAATACGGCCCAGCTGCCAACAGCAGCAGGGGCATGGGAACATGGTGTTCTGGATGAGCTAACTGGTCAGTAACCTCCCGATCCCATGGGCAGGGCTCTCAGGCTAGACCGTCCTCCACAGTACTGTAGGTTATCCTGCTTTTAAGGAAATATAAGGCTTCCTTGAATAAGACAAGTCAGAAGGTATCCTGACTGCAGCACAGATGCAGTTTATAGCTTATTCTTTCTAGACTCCAATTTCCCAAGCACCACCATGTTCTTGGCCATTAGCACAGCCCCACTAGCAAGGAACACAGAGAGAAAAATTAATACAGACAAAACTTTAAGAAGCTGAGATGCCTGTTATCTCTACCTATTCAACAGCATGGCTGAGAACCCACTCTGTGTTCTAGCACTTGTCACGGGGGAGTGATTTAGAGTTCTGCTGGTGGAGGGGGATCGAGTGCATCTGCCACACTGCTGGAGATGTTCTGCTTCTAATAAACCTAGGAAGCCTTCAGCTGAGATTCAACACATCATTTTTCATACTGTACCTTTTCAATGCTTTAGGTTTACAATTTGTGTCTTTACTATGTTCTTAAGGTAGGCAGTTCCTAAAAGAAACAAAATGCCAAAGCCACCTTACCTACTACAGAGAGGCTCTTAGAAACACAAGTTTAACCCCAATATGTTATTATCATGTCTTCACAAGCAATATAACCAAGTAAGACAAAAACCATACTAGAGTCTTCTTGAACCACTTCAAAGAAGTATTTCAGTATTGCTGTTAGGTTTTTTTTTTGTTTTTCTAAGTTGTGGTTTATTTGCTTCTTAGTGTCAGTAAATGGTTTCTCTTGTTTTTTGTTTTTGTTTGTTTGTTTGTTTGTTTGTTTGTTTTAATGCAAAACCAAATATTGATAATTACATTTCACAATAACCTACAAGTGATTATCCTTCAAAAACATACTACAAATGTTCAATTTTCAGAGTGGACTCCTGCCATCCTTTGCAATGTATATACTCCTGTGATTTATTTCCTTAACTTGTACTGCTTTTGCAATGGAGCATTAAGTATTATTTTCTGTAAAGTTTTTTAATAACAAGGACAAGCTCCCAAACACACCATAAATGAATGATCAGAGGCTTGTTAGCAGGCTTGTAGAAAATTGCACCCAGCAGAACATCAGATATGTTGAAGATTTGAACTCTGCCCACACACAAATACTCATATTATTGTACTATTAACTGCATTATTCAGATGAGAGCGTTAATGATGTCAGTAAAACACAGCCATCAAAACCCAAAACCTCCCACCCGACTAGAACACTGAAAGAGCCCTCAGCCTTGTTTTATCTTTCATTTATTCCATGTCATGGTCCCGTGAACACTTAATTTGTATGTGCTACCATTTTTTATTTTCTTGCAGAGTGGTTACAGGTATCTCCTCTTCCCTTTCCTTAATACCAGCATTTCTCACACAGCAAGTGCACCAAGAAATGAAGACCAGGAAAAGAAAGCAGCCACAATGTGTCTCTGGTGGAATTTTGACTTTTCAAATTCAGTTCCATTGCAGAGCTCCCGTCAATTCTGAAGGGGCCACCACTTGGTCATAAATTAGATGAGAAATTAAGAGACCTTCTGGCCTCAGGTAGAGATTTATCATAAAATAGTGCACAAGGGAGATGTAAACAACAGGACACTCTATTGACATCTACTCCAGGCTGAGTGAAGAAGCTCCAGGAGACATTACTTTGCTCAAGCTAAAAAAAACAACAAGGCCACTCACTACACAATGCATTTAAAAGGAGGAGGAAAAAAACAAACCCTCCACACAAAAAAGTTGGCTTTTCACCTCAAACAATCACATTACCATGATTATAAATGACATTTTCAATGAGGCCACTCCCCCCTAAAAGTTATTGCCAAACACAGACATGTGATTAAGACCCAAATTTAAAAATGCAGTTGACAGAAGCAAGTAGGTATGAACCTTTCAAGAAAAGATGCCAAATATCAGGGCTTAAAATTAATATTAGTATATCCTTACACCTACTCTTTGCATGACAAAGACCACAGCTCTTCATCCATCAATATCTGCACAAGGCCTGTAACTTCAGCTCCTCCGTTTGATGCCTCAGAGCAGTTTCAGAAGCTGTCTGTTGTGGTTGCTAATAAAAAGTCTAAAGAATTTTGCTTTAAAATGTGCAACAGTAGCAGGGGGTGCAGTTTCACTTTTCCTGGAGCCACATGAAAATCCATAACAGGTTTGAAAGCACGTCACTGACCCGCTCGTGGCACAGATCAATTAATTTTATGAAGTTTCTAATCCCAGAAAATTAGCTAGGGAAAACACAACCTTCTCCTCTTCTGCAAGATTCACAATTTATGATCTGACCCTGGTTGTAACCATCATGGAAGTATAAACACACACTGAATGAATCACAGGTGTCTGGAAACACAGGTGGTTAATAACACTCCTCCCTCCAAAGGGCTCAAAGCCTGTAGAGCACAGGATTCCAGGAGCCCCGTGCAGGGTCTGGCAGGGCCATCACAAACAAACAGGTTAAGCAACATTGAAAAAGTGAGGTGACCAATTGGAGATGTGACGTAAGACACAGACGTGGCCAAGCCTTGGCTCTCATAAACTGGGTATCACTCCTGGCAAGAGGCACATGAAACAGATATTTCGCTGCAATCAAACTGGAAAGACATTTTAATGCAAAGCAAAGCCACCACAGGAGTGACAAATGTCAAGGCAATCCAGTTTTGAGGACTAACATGTGAACAAGGGCAAGTGTAGAGTCTTGCATCTGGGCAGGAACAATCCCAGGTTCCAGTATAAGTTGGGGAATGACCCATTAGAGAGCAGTGTAGGGGAAAGGGACCTGGGGGTCCTGGTGGACAACAGGATGACCATGAGCCAGCACTGTGCCCTTGTGGCCAGGAAGGCCAATGGCATTCTGGGGTGTATTAGAAGGGGGGTGCTTAGCAGGTCCAGAGAGGTCCTCCTTCCCCTCTACTCTGCCCTGGTGAGATCACATCTGGAATATTGTGTCCAGTTCTGGGTTCCTCAGTTCAAGAAGGACAGGGAACTGCTGGAGAGAGTCCAGCATAGGGCAAGATGCTTAAGGGAGTGGAGCACCTCCCTTATGAAGAAAGGCTGAGGGACCTAGGGCTCTTTAGCCTGGAGAAGAGGAGACTGAGGGGTCTTATTAATGTTTATAAATACATAAAGGGTGACTGCCACGAGGAGGGAGCCAGGCTCTTCTCGGTGACAAACAATGGTAAGACAAGGGGTAACTGGTATAAGCTGGAACACAAGAGGTTCCATTTAAATTTGAGAAGAAACTTCTTCTCAGTGGGGGTGCCAGAGCACTGGAACAGGCTGCCCAGGGACGTTGTGGAGTCTCCTTCGCTGGAGACATTCAAAACCCATCTGGACATGTTCCTGTGCGACCTCACCTAGGCGTTCCTGCTCCGGCAGGGGGATTGGACTAGATGATCTTTTGAGGTCCCTTCCAATCCCTGACATTCTGTGATTCTGTAATTTTTTTCTCTGCACTCAATTTCCCATCTTTGCCGCTTTCCCTGCTTCTGGAAGGTTGCATTACAAGTCCAAACACTACAACATCCAGCACAAAACTTCATGGGTGAGGACAGCATTTTTTTTTATACTGTCTGAAGCTGCTACTTGTTGGCAAAATGCAGATACTAAAGATCTTGGAAGCAGAAAAATAAGGCCGAAGAACACCAACCCCATTCAATTGTGGCTCTGGAATATTTGTTCTATGTAGAAACAATAAAGACCGCATTTATACACAGCAAGTCAAATGCTTCTTGGCAAGCCTGGTTGCTTTGCTGCCCACAAATGATGGCTGCTATGCTCATGCTTGGTAAGCCAACAGACTTGAGGCACACCAGGGTTGCTGACTGTAAGCATGCAACTCATGCAAGCCATGTTTGACTTCAGCTGTTGAATTCATGTATACCTAGAGTAGGTGTGACCATGATTTCCAGATGTCCAGCATCGTCTTCAGAGCCACAGCTTCATCTGGACCACAAATCCGGGAGAAATGCATCGTACCTTCACTCAGAGTTTGCTTTTTCAAGTGGAAATGGATAAAATGGCCATAGAAACCCAAATCGTAGAATCATAGAATCATTCCAGTTGGAAGAGACCTGGAAGATCATCAAGTCCAACCATAACCTAACCCAGGCACTAAACATGTCCCTAAGAACTTCATCTATAAGCCTTTTAAACACCTCCAGCGATGGTGACTCTATCACTTCCCTGGGCAGCCTGTGTCGGTTGCAAAAACTGAGGATAGGAGTTCACAAAAGGGTTAATCTGTGCCAAGTAAAACTGTCCTGATTTAAAAGCTGTGAACACATGACACTTACTAGGGACTGAGCTCTCTCCCAAAGGCAAGTTTACCCTAGGCTAAATTTGTCACCTTTCATATGCCTACATTTCAATCCCAGTGCACTCAATTCTTATACTATCAAATGCACAGCCTGCCCTTTTGTCTTCAGCTGCTGCAGTGTTATTTGCACCAGGTTTCTGCCCCCAGGTTTGCCCCTCTACTCCCGTGCCCACAGCTCGAGAAGTTCATGACTGGCAGATCTGGGACACTAAATAATTCTTACGCCAAATCCAGGAAGCTTCTGAAACAACAAATGAGACATAAGAACACCTCCGCCAGGGATAGGCATGTGTGTAATGGATGAAAAACAATTACAAGAAAAAAATGTATGAAAACATTTCTTTCCAGGTCACTTTTACCATGGGACATGTTTTGATACTCTAAATCCACTCTGTTGATGTTACAAACATACCTCTTTTCAGCAGCAAATGTATAGAAAGCTGGAGAACCACAGTTCCTTTAAACAAGATGGTGCTGTTGTATCCCAGATTATTAGTTCAAAATACCATCCTTTGCAATGTATATACTCCTGTGATTTATTTCCTTAACTTGTACTGCTTTTGCAATGGAGCATTAAGTATTATTTTCTGTTCCATTGTAATAAATGAATGCAGAAAGACTACAAATACAATGTAACCAACAATTTTAAAGAAATAACAAAACCATACTGTTCTCCTTTGTGTTTAATTTGATAATTCCTAGACAAGTTAAGAATCTTTTGAAACTACAAACAAATAAGGTTCTCTGAAAACTATAAAGGAAAAGATACAATTTAAAAGCTAGTGTCTTTAAAAAAACAAAACAAAAAAACCCCAAACAGTTAATGCTACCTCATCAACCCACAGAGCTGGAACATTTCTGGTAAAGCTTCAGAAGTCAATTTTGCTATCAAAAGACAGCCAGCAAATCTATAACACACACACACACAAGCTCTGAGTTGAACAGTCATCTTTGTCTTACCCTTGTTATTAAGAAGATGGGGAGGAAGGGGGGAAGTGGCAACACCTACATAAAATTTGGGATACTACACAAAAAAAAAAAACCAGTAAGTGTTACAACTGTAAGTGAGTCACTCAAATACTTGGTGCTTTTTTTCCTAACCACATAGTCGTGCAGAAATATCTGAAGATGATCCACTAGCATGAGAAGAAGGATCTGTCTCCTCTTTCTTCCTCGTTTATGTAAACTGGTCTTTTCAAGATTTGACTATATCCACTAAACCATTAATAAGCAGTACGAAATCTAAATTGCTCAACCCAAGACAAAAAAATCTCCTAAGTAAAATAACAGGGAACTAAATTCACACCCTATAATAATACATAAAACTACTGGTAGTTCAAGGAGCACCGAACAGTCTTCAGCACCCCATGTTCTAGGTCACACACGAAGCAGAAAATCAAGTGAGGGAAATCAATTAGAAGTGCAAAGCCTCCGTGCACATGCAAAAATGTCATCTTTAGGATGCAGCTGATACTATGGCTAATCCAGTGCAACCACAGAGCTGTCCCTTAGATCCGGAGCCCATGCTCCCCACCGTTCCATCTCACAGCACTTGCTATACCACACAGTTGCTCAGCTCATTCACACACACAGAATCAGTTCTCCTGCAGCTGGTGCAAGTCTGCATGTCCACGTCCACGCCTTCGACCCGGCCAGGGGAGTCATAACCTCTGCCAAAGAGGCAGGAGGCAAAGGGAAATGGAAACTTCCTAAAACTGGCACAGCTGGCTCAGCCAAAGCTCATATTGGAAAGGGAGCCTTCTCTCAGAGCTGGACAAGTTCCACAATTTTAATTATCACCCTTTTGCTTTTTGTCAACAGCACAAACTCCCAAAGAGCCTAGAGAATCCTAACCTAGCTTTTATTTAGAAAGAACCAGACATAAGAAGGGTACTACTACTGTAGGAAAGAGCAGAAGAGGGAGATCAATGAAATTAAACACCTGAAATAAGCCACAGATGCAACACAGCTGGATGACTTTGAGTCATTCTATGATTTAGGAATATAGTCCAAGCCCTGGCAGCCCGCTGCTCCGGTAATCACCACCTGGCAGGTCACTCCCAAGCAGACACAGATGCCTCATTTGGAGATGCCTCTGCAGATAAACCTGGCAAGGCTGCTTCACACTCAAAGGGCAGCAGCACAGGAATGGTGGAGGCCCCTGAAGGAGAAACAGATGCTGGAAGCTGGTACACTAGATCACTGAGGAACTGAGCAGCAAGTTACAAGCCCATTAACAAAGGTTCATATATTCATTTAACTACTACACCAGAACAATCAGTGCCATTTGGGCTGATTAGCCTTAAATAAATTAAAAAAAAAAAAGTTTCCACTTCCTACAATGAATGAAAGATGAAAATGCGACATGAATTTGCACTCAACGTTTCAGAAGCATGAGACCAAAATACAGCTCTGCTGACGCTGCACTAGCAACTCAACATCCATTTGTTAATAGCCAGTGGCCCCTTGCTCTCATTTATCATTATCGGAGTATCTGTAGCCCAAGCTCTGAATTCCGGTTCAAGACTCAAATTATACATAGAAGCAAATATTTGTCCTGCCAGTCCTTGCCCACTCTTGGGAAGAACAGAAGCAACTCAGACATGCTGCATACCTCCTCATGGGCACAAAGAGCTCAAGCAGTAATTGGAATACTAATATCACTGCTTCAAATAGGTGCAAAAATACACAGTGAAAAAGCCCATTAACAGGATAGAGGAGGAGACATTCAACTCCTCTCATTGTCAGGGCTTCTACACAGTTGAGAGTAATTTAGTACAGGATCCAAAGAAAATGTCTTCCCACATGCATCAACACTAATTCACTGAATCAGAAAGGAAACTCAAGAAGACTGAAGCACAGAAAGAGTTTACTATAAAACCAGCTCTCAGTTTGAGCAAAATAACCTGGCAGCGTGCTTGGTTCATAGGTCCTAGCATCCACAAAGCACATCGTTTTGGTCAAGCTGGCTGCAATTCTAGCATTCCTGCTAGCTACAAATCCACAAGTGGTTTCCAAAGAGCCCTTTCAGCTTCCATTTAGTTATCACATCAGCCAAAACAAGTACATTCATACTTCAAGGCAGTTTTCTAAAAGGCTCATGCTGTTTTTCAAAGAAACACAACCATAAAGAGAAAAACTTATCCCTGACTACGCTCACACAAAGCTTGTTTTGCTTGCAAACGAAAAAGCAGAAGTCACCTACAACATGGTAAACTCCACAGTTCCACGGAAAGAAACCATTGTGTCTACTTGGAGTAAAATAGGAAAAACCCTCCATATAATACGGAAAGAAGTATAGATAAACTATTCAGCTGGTGAAATAGAAAGGGAAAAACATGAAAACATAAGACCTGATGTTCCTTTTACTTCTAAAGTAATCAGTAATTAAACAGAGAAAAACGAAATAACATTTTTCAGTTTGATTTTTTTTCCTCATAGAAATACATGCATACAGGTATACAGTGAAGGGAGAAAATACACAAGAGCAGTACATGGACATCTATCCACAAGACTTCCTTGGTACTCAAGGAACAGAAAACAATCAAGATTTTCTTACAATATTCTTCACAATACCACATGTAGCAATCCATTTGTCATGTACAGTTAGCAGATCCTTGCAGATTGCTAAAATAAAATTGAAGCAAATGTTTCTTTTCAATGGGAGGTAACATGCTTGGCTGCATAAAATCTTAAACAGTAGATTTAAGATACTCTAAGATAGAGTATCTTAGGTTAGTCATAGCATTTAACACTGCTGTAGCTATATTTATGCTTGCTTTCCAGTGAGAGCAAGATGACAACATAGAGCATCTGTCCCAGAACTGTGCACAGCAAAAGTCTCATTTTATAAAAGAATTTTTCCTTGCAAGGTCCCAAATAAACCAAAGACACAAAAAACCCCCAGCTGACTCTTCAAAAAAAGCTCTAATAAACTACAGCCTAACATCAGACATTTTGATACACAACATTTGCCAAGGTCTCTTTTTTCATACATTCACAAAGCACCACTTATGATTTTAATAAAAATAGCAAAGGTGGCCAGAGAATCACTGTTCAGAGTCGGCTCCCGCTCGGACTCCAGCTGCCTGCAGCTCCCTGGGCCCTCTCCTGGGACTACGGACCCGAGTCTTCTCCCTCGTGGAAGGTTGTGGCCATACTAAATCAAGTGGCTAAAAAGTCTTCTCCAACCACTGTTGAGCTTTACCAGCAGGAAAATGCGTCAGAGCAGGGGTGTCAAACTCATTTTCACCGGGGGCCACGTCAGCCTCCCGGTTGCCTTCAAAGGGCAGAATGCAGTTTTAGGACTGTATAAATGCAGGAGTAGTTAAAGACAACTGGGAAGCTGACGTGGCCCCCAGTGAAAATAAGTTTGACACCTCTGCATTAGAAGAACACAGGTTTGGAACAACGAATACACATCACAAACCCTGCTTACTTAAGTGACTATCAAACTCCTGTGCTGGAAACCCTGGAGAAATCCTTCCTGCTTCATACTCCCTCAACATCTTTTCCAAAACAAGAGCCCAAACTCTGTCAGAAAGGATTTTTTTTTAACTGTTCATAACCCTTTGGCTCACTGATCCATACTACTGCCAGACAAAACATGTTTTGTAACCTGGCTGGAGCTCAGAGCAGACTTTTAACAGCTAAAAGCTCAGGAATTGCTTATTAGCCACCCTTGAAACACCTCCAAAAAGTATCTTATTTCAGACTATTGTTTTGCTACCTGCTTTTCCAACAGCCTGTTGTTATTACAGCACATTCACAGGGTAACACCTCGACGGGTAACTGAATGGCACAATACAAGGTAAGCAAACCCCCCTGCCGAATGAATAAGGCATTTTCTTATTTAATTACAGAACAGCTGTCCATCAGCACATGCATTAAAAGACCCAACTTCAGAGTCTCCAATCATCAGAAAGTAGCCTCATGTAAATACACCAGAACCACACAAATACCCTAGCCATTATTGCCCTGAACAAACTGTAGATACACAATATGAATGGTAATATACCTGATGAAGAGCAAAGATGGAAAACTACAAGGTTTTCATGGCTGGTTAATGAGATGAGCCATACCCCAAGGCAATAGCCTCTACCAAACACAGTAAAACTGCATTACCAGCTTATTTAAACAATCTAGACTTTTTTCCTAAGAGAGATAAATAACAATTTACTAACGGTGTTATCTAGGATACTAAGCATATATGAAACAAAAAAGTCAGATAATTAGATTATTATTATTCATCCTTGTAAAGGAGTTAGAAATTCAGTAGCGAACATCCACACAGGTAAATGAAATAGTTAAGGAAGAACTTCGGGAATTAATGCTAGTCTGCTCTCTAGGCAGCTGTCAAGACTGCAATGATTAGCAATTTATCTTCCATCCACAACACTGTCGGCAGACAAGAAGGGTCACTGGGGAAGTCAGCTGCAGTCCACACCCTTCACAATATCAAACCTATGCCTCTGAGCAAGGAGACACCAGGGAACTTAGTCATTTGCTCAGCTGCCCCGTGAATGGTGAAACACTTGCCCTCCAGAGCACAGGTAACTTCCACCCTTTCGCTTGTTTGATGCCTGCTGCCCTGAGCAAAGAAGAGCTGCCCACTGACAGAGAAGTTACAGAGACACTGCAGCTGTCAGCTATGCTCTTCCACCTCTGACTTGGAATCAGCTGTGCAAATCCCCACAGCTTTGCATCTAGATGCTACCAGAACTAGAGAAACCCCATACACAGTGTTTTGGGAAGCTGAAATGCCCCACTCACCTCTCGTCTTGTGGGAAGCACAGCAAGGGATCTGCGCACACACGCGGCCAGAATGCCTAACCCTGAGCATAAAACTTCCTTCAACACAGGAAGAAACAACTTCAGACCTGCAGAGGGGCCAGGCAGCTTGAATCAGTGCCTGCAGCTGCCAGCTGCGCTCAGGCAGAAGTGATCACCTGGAAGCGCAGGTGAGAACAACACTTCCCTCCCACACCCACAGCTACGGCTCTTGAGTAAGTGCTACCGCCCACTTCCTTACTGCCAGGGAAACAGGTATTTGTATTTTAAAAAATATCCGTAATTCATGAGGCTGAGCTATTCTCAGGTTACCTCACAGCAAAAGCAAGGCATTTTCATTTTACCTTAAATGTGAGGAGAAGTCAGGAACCATATGGACGCTAACTGACGGCACTGATGTTGAGCGAATCTGATGGAGAGGCTGGACACCCCGCAGGACAGGGCACTGCCAACCCGGCTGAGGAGTCAAGTGGAAGCAGTGGCTGTCTGCATGTTTTGCAAATCCCAGGATGTGCACAACAAGAGAGCATGCCAAGTCAGGCCAGGTCTTATCTGTTTGTTACACAATCCCGTGTCTCATCTCTAATTAGATCATAACCATCAACAGTTTTTCTCTGTCCCTAACCAGCAGCAAACTGGAAGATCACTGTTCTTTGTCACCAGTGACTCCAGAAGAGGTCAAAGACATCAGCAGAACAAGACTTAAGAAGCACTGGGTCATTTTATTACGAGTATATCCATGACAGCTCAAACAGTAAACCAAAGTCCATCCCCACAAAAAGCTAACAGTGCATGAACTCCAGATGTTGCCCACAGAATCACTGTATCCAATTTACCTTTATAACACTACTGACATGCTTTTCAGCCATGACTCACTGCCCAGAACATAAAATAAATTGCTTTGTACCCTTAGGAACAACAAAATGGTTCTAGTTGGTGGCCATGACTCATGGGTATCTGAAGTTCTGTCTGAAATAACGTATCTGCTAAAACTGAAAACTTCAGGAACAGGCTTGTTTCAAAATGGTTTGCCTTGGGTCATGTAAGTATTAACTTCTCAGTTTTCATCAGCAACAATTACATTTGCTAAGCAAGGATATTAAATAAAACTGCCTCTAAGAGTTTATATAACGATAAAAGGTTATAATCAGAATGTTTCAGCTTTTTGCTACTGAGCATTACAGAATGCAAAACTTGTCTCAAAAGCTTGAAGACTTCTAGAAAATCCCACTCCTTAACAAGGCAGCAACAAATCTCCTTACAAAGAGAGCAGCAGTCTTCCAGACAGACATGTATTCGTTTTTGCTGAACTGTTACGACTTCTCGCTTAGTTCTATGGAAAATTATCTAAACAGCAATGGAAATGTGCAATACCAAACAGGATTAGAGATGGCACTAAAAGAACCCAAACAAACAACAGAAAAAAACCCACCAGCACCTCACATGCACACACACACACGAAGGCAGTAATTTACTGCTAGATATGGTTTTTGCCTTTGTTTAGATTCTCTTCAATATCAGAAGTATTGTTGCTCATTATGTTACCTCTTACGAAGAAAAAAAAAAAAAAGAGGATGCTTTATTTAATAAAGATGTTACACTGAAAATTCATTAACGATTGTGGGTATTTCCACTTCAAGTAATTCCCAGCTGATTCCTAGAGTCACTTCTCTTTCCACAAATCATAAACTTGTCATAAAGGTGCAATCACTAACAAACAGGTACTGACTACTAAGAACTCCCTTGTGACTTTACACAATGCTTTTGCTTCTAAACCTCCGACTGGGCTTTTCGCCACCCTGGGAAACCCCTTTTACCACTGGAAATGTCACACTGATGTCAACTTTCGAGTTTATAGATACCATTATCATTAACAGATACCAGCATCTCCCTTCTGTTCTGAAGAGGCAGCTCCAGTTTCTAACACAGGATGCAAGTGGAAGGGCTCAATCCCCTTCCCTGTGGCCCTGAGCAGCAAGCAGGAGAACAAGAAAGCTGACAAAGAACCCAGTAAGACAGCAGAGAAATAACTGCACCACATACTGTAAGAGGGAAGGAAGAAAAGAAAAAGGGAAGATGACAAATTATCCTGAGCAACATTAAAAAAGAGCCACCTACCAAACAAAATGCAAACATTAATTGGAGTTTGCTCTGTAACTCATGGACCGTGGCTGTGGACTGTAAGACAAAACCATCTTTCCAATAGAGACATGTCACCAGCTGTTTTAGGGTGCTCAGACTCTGCTCACAAAGTGGTTCTGGTTGCATATAGCCAAGTACCAGTATTTCCCATTTCTAGACTTACACACTGCTGCTTTCCATTTCTTATCTTCAGTCAGCGAGCCCCATTGGCCATCCTCCAGCAATCCTGTAGCCACCATGAATCTGGCTCACAAGGAATTTTTTGTTGTTGTTATGGACATATTCCATTTAATAGGAAAAACATTTAGTTCCAGCAATGTTGAAAAAATTTGTACATGTGAAAATGTAACAGCTGCAGGTACAAAGCTGAATGAAACCGGCCCGCAATGCACTGGAGAACAACTCCTTATCTCATGCTAAGCAAGCAGGGCAGACATAACCAACCCTGTGAAAAGAACCGATTATTTTTTTGGAATGATCCACCTGCAATAGCTTAACCAGATTAATTAACTGTTTAAGCCAGATATCGAGTCAGCTTTCTGCAATTCCTTTCATGGAGACAGCTACTTGTGAACATGTGTGCCTGGGTGCACATGCAGTTACTTGTGAACACAGTCACACCAGAGCAGGACACGGAGCCTCCTTATTTGTATCCTCCACACAAGCCACAGTGCACTCAATGCTCCCTCTCTGGCTCCCATCGATGATTTCAACATAACCTGTTTTGCTTCCCAAGAAGCCAGTTCAGATGTGTGTTGTACCAGGGTACCCAAGTGTCCTAAGCTGCTGGGGAGAGGTGGAGGATCTGTGTACAAAGGTCTCCTACAACAGCAACAGCTTGTTCTGTCTCAGAACACTTGGACAGCAAAGCAGCAACTCACTTTGATTGTACTCCAAATGCAGCTCTCCAACATATACTCCTTTGCATCACATTGACTTGGATTAAAATGTACTTTTTATATGTCTTCTTAATAAAGTACTTCGATTACAACAAGTAGGATCAAAAGGACACCCTGTAAGATGCCCTTCGTGCTATAAGTATGAAACAGCAAAATGTTAAGCATCTTTGTATTCTCATAAGCAGGTAAAAACAAGCACTGAGCCCATACTGCAGAACAAAGTTAGCTCTTGCACAAAGCATCACTGTTCAGCATTTGTCCTCTATTCTCATCTTTGTAATCTTCGTAACCTTTGTTTGTTATAGAAAAAGTAAAAAAGAAACAAAAAAAACACACCAAAAAACCCACCACTGTGGATCTTCTCACTTACTCAAAGCAAGGAAACCTCTGATGACTGTGTGTGCCCCAGAGCAGCTTATGCTTTCTAGAAAATGAGGTACGCTTAGGAAGCTGAATAAAGCCTGCCCAGGTGCTTTCATGTGAGGCACGGCTTTTTCCACAAGCACCAAGTCTCTCAGCAGGAAAGGCTGCCCAAGCAACTGAATGTTTCTTTCTGTACTACACACACAGGACCTGGCAAGGGGCCCTTGATGCTGCATGAAAGCATCCACAAGCTGAACTCTTCTCACACACACCTGCAACCCAGGTATACCTGGTGGCTGCTGCCTTCTGTCAGCAGTGCCACGGAGATCTTTAAGAAAAGAAAATTTGATGCCTGGCTCCACAAGCTGGTAGTTTGGCTAATGCCATCATAAAAAGTAAGGCCTACCATAAATATGCCAACAATGCTAGCCAGTTCATAATGAACCCAGCAGCATGGTACAGAACATCTCGGCCATTCTGACTCTGTAGTTTGGCTGTACAGTCACAAGAAGCAGCACCTACTATATACGTTAACAACCCTAACTATTTTGTAATGAAAACAGCACTATTGCGCAGGGGATCTTCACTGTCCTTGGCGTGGAATGCTGTCTGGGTGCGCCAGCATTCAGAAGAAGCTGAAATGCTACTGTAGCACTCACCTAACCTGAATTCTGCCAGAACAGCCCAGGCAGCTATTTTCTCCCACAGATGACACTTGCTGAGGAGTTACACTGGCAGGTTGGAAAGGGATAGCAGTGAACAGCTGAGGGAAAACGAGAGGGAAGGCTGAGCCATAGAACTTCTTGGCTGGGGTTTGCAGACAGAACTGCATCCTGGATCACAGGCTTCTGCAGAACAGGGGGGCCATCTGCTCTGGTGCACTTTGGATTGGACACACGAGTATACGGGCTTCTGTCTCTGCAGAAAAATCCCTGCAGCAGGAACACACCGTGAATAGACATGGTATTTCATTCTGCAATACTTGTGCAGACATGTTTTTAATAGAGGTATCCATCACCCTAAAAAAGTGTGTGGAAATATCAACATATGAGAGCAAAGTGAGGTGGGAGAACGACTCAACACACACAACTATCATGAAAAAATATTTACTCCACAGCCAGGCTATAGGTCTTAGAGAAAGAAAATACAAATCATATTTTGTTTTTATACTCATACAGTAAAAGCACTTGGATAACTACAGTTCAGATAAGCAAGTTTTCCCAATAAATCTAAGGCAGAAAGTACATGACACCCAAAGCACAGAACATCCTGGCCTCTCCTCTAGGTCCTTGTTTTGCACACTCTGCTTTCCATTTAGCATTACCTCTGTTTTCTAGCACAGCTAGAAAAAAAACCCCACAAATTTGCTGTCCCTCATCTTTAAGAATAATTTTATGCAAATAAAAATTATTATATCAAGCTCTAGTGTACTAGGCACACAGAATAAAAACGTACCCGAAATCAATCATAATTTTTTACAAATGTGTATTTTAAGCTTGTCTACATCAGAACACACCACTAACAGCTATCTCTGCAGTGTATACTTCAAAAGACAAGGTGAGAAAGACTGTCTGTCTGTGTCATAGAGTGCACAGATTTGCCACTTATGATATCCACTGAGGTGAAGGGCAAGGGAGTTTTTGGTGCCCAGGCACCATCCTTTCAACTGGACATGCCTCGTCACATTTCAGCTTTTTCAGGTGCCTTGAGTGCCCAGGATACACATCGTGACTTTTTCTAACCACTCTAAATTTAGCATCTCGGTGAAGTCGCTATTCCCTCCTTCCAGCTTCCCCAAGATAAAGGCAGCACTGAAAAGGAACACACAAAAATCAGCCAATCTAGCCCATGAAACATGAGCTACATTCGCAGGACAAAAATAGAAAGCTTTCATCTTTCATTATCAGCACTCTACCGCACAGCACAGGAAGCCAAAGCTTGAGGCAATGGTAGGTTTCAAATAATCCTCAAAATGTGAGCAAGGCTTTCCTTTTCTGCTCTGTGAAAGGCTAAAAGAAGTTGGCTTGGCAATGACTAAAAACATTAGAGTCCAATAAGCCTCTCCAACAGCAATCCAAACAGAAGGGTCTAGGGGCAGGCAGTTGTTTAAGCAATAGCATCATCCCCACTGCATAAATTCTCCTGTTCAGAATGACAGCCCTTGCCTCCTCACTTCTGCCAGTTCTAAAACTCTACATTTTAAAATCTTAAATTCTAAAATTGGCAAGTGTTTAAGATTCAGTCCTAGCCCCTAGAGGAATTCAGGAGGAAAAAGGAAAACACCATTGCTAGAGAGCTGATGCTTCATGAGCGTCAAAAACCATAGTTGCTGGAAGCTCTCCCAGCCTCTCTCTGTAAACAGCAGTCTGAACTTAATGGGGTCTGTATCTGCTCTCGAGGGTTTGTGGAGGGCAGATGGAAGGGAACGGGAGACTGGAAGAAAGGAGAAATGTGCTGTACTGTTCATTTATCAGGGTGTATCAAGTTCTTCCAGAAGTCGCCTCAGCCCCCATCTTTACAGTCTCAACAATAGATTATGTGGCCATCTGCTAAGCTTCAATTTTTTTAAAATGTTTTTATTATAAGGAAAGTTGTCAGCGAAAGAACCACCACACAAAGGCACAACCCTTCCTCAAATACAACATTTTGTGGTGGCTTTATTTGCTTACCAGTTCTTTTTCCATAGTCTCCCAGTGCAATCAGAGACAAGCTGGAATCACTCCCCTCACTAGCTGGGGAAATGCTGTTTATGAATCTGAATGGTCTTTAACATGCCATGAACTGGAAACTACATAAACCATTTAAACTTACCAAAATGAGTCAGTCTGCCTCTTTCCACCATTCACACCTAACCTGCTCCTGACTTTACTACACACATTCAGAGTGCATCTTTTGGGATCTATCATCTGTTGAGAAATACCACATTTCATTACCCAACCACATATTTCTGCCTCTTTTGTCCTTGCAAAGTCCTGAGAGGTAGGAGAACAATTTCTTCCCTTTTTATTGATGGAGTTCAGCACAACAGCAGCACCAGCACAACCCTCCCTCCTGGGGAATGGGGCAAAGTGCCTGCAAGAGTCACCTGTTGGGAGGTACATCACTGATTGATGGGTGAGCACTGGGATGAGGAATTCCTGCTGCTCCCAGCCAGTGAGAACAAGCACACAGAGAGGTGTAGAGGAAAAGCAGAAGAAATACTCCATAGGGGTGAAAAAAAAAGAAATCAAGACACTGTTTTAGACTTTTCCGTGGCATCACTAACTTTACTTTCAAGCAATGAAATGAAAATTTCACTTAGGCATCCCACAACACTGGTGCAGAGCATCCAACACCAAGATGCCCTACAGGCAACTTTCAACAGCCTCCAAATGGGATTAACTTTTTTACTTTACAGCCTGGGAAATCCAAGATGCCTATGAGGCAGAAAGAATGAAAACAGAAGCAAAACTCAGAGCTTAATCCACTCAAAGCTAGAAAAACCTCAATAATCTCCATCTACGGATTCTTAAAGAACTGGCAAATGAAATTGTAGGGCTAGGTACAAGGACTTTAATAAAACTATTAAGTATACGGTGGTACATGAGCTAAAAACATTCAAACACAGTAATTAGATTAAAAAAAAATAAAAGGCAGAGGAAGTGGCAAACAAAACAAGTCATTCAGGCAACTACTGCTCATAAAAATCACCTCCGTAGAAACATATGGTGTTGGAACACATTGTAAAGGGAGGCATAATTAAAGGAAGAGGCTAAGGGAAAACAGAATAAAACACAACATCAGTTTGCCAGCAGCGAAAAGAAAAACACATCAGACCAATATGATGTTCTTTCTCAACATAGCAGCTCATTTTGTAGACGAAGGAACTATGTTTGCCCTAACACAGCTGAGCATCCTACAGCATGCAGTGGTGTTGCTTAGGACACTGGCAGTGGGAATTAAGAACTTTAAGGTGGGTAGGAAATTTGCTATGAGGAACAAAACAAGGGTTATACAAAGACCAAACTACCACACAAATCATCATTTCACCTAGGACACCGAAACAAAAATCTTCAGCATTAAATCTAAATGCCTCACCGGTACATGGCTGATGGGAGAGACAAATATTTGTGTGACAGGACACCAGAAAGAGCTTGGTGTATTTGCTTTCTGAGGGGACAGTAAGTGTCCCTATTATTTATTTGGTAAATCTTGAAAAGGAGAAAAGCTACTTAAATTCACAAGGAGTTTAACCAGGACGACTTGTCCTGGTTTTGTTAAAAACAAGACTGGTTCTCTTTTAGTGATTTTTCTTTCAGCTAAGTTCTTCTAGGTGGCTGTACTTTTCTGAGTATTAGCCTGCATATTTATCCTAGTATGCTGTACTCAGTGCTGATAAGAGACCAACGGAATGCTGAAGAGGCTCATGTTTAGATGTATTACATGGTAGCTAAGAAAGACTTGTAAGTTTTCCCATGTTCCATTGCGAGAGGGGCGCGTTTGAGGAGGGGTGGATGGAACAGGTGACTAGAACTGACCAACGGAAGTATTCCATCCAATAATTGTTATACGCCCTATATAAGAGGGTAATCACAAGGGTCACTCTCTCTTCAACCATGGCCGGCATCTAGAGAGGACCCTGCCTGTCTGCCTGTGACCTACAGGCCTCAGGCCCTGCATCCCTGCAACCAGGTTCCAGTTTGCTGTGAAGTCCTGTCCATGGTTTCCAGGGGCCTGAGCTGCACTTGCTGGAGCTGCCAGCTCCGCACACCCAGCTCTGCTGCTGGAGTGACGCCAACTCCACATCAAGCACTTCAGATTGGTTTTGTATATATTCTCTATTTATTAGTAGTATTAGTAAAACCCTTTAAAACTCTCCAACTTGAAGTCTAGGTCTCTCTTCCTTTCCCCTTACCTTTCTTATCATCTTTCCTACCTAAAGGAAGGGGTGGCAGGAGGTAAAGAGGATAACAGGGAGCATCTGCCACAGTCTATTGCCGCCTTGCCTTAAACCTTGACAACAACTAATCCAACTGTGATAGCATCTCAGTCAGAAACTGGAAGGTCCCTTACCACCAGCAAAGAGAGCTGAGGCAAGAACCCTAAAGATAGAGCTTAATCAATATTTGAGCACTCTTACATGACATGGGATGCCTGTAACACCAGGAACCGGACTCAATCAACCAGTCCTCTCTCGCAAAGGTTTCTTTCATTCATCAATATTTTAATAGATTTTTATATGGGTGCCTCTTTCCTCTTCCACAAGAACTTACTCAAACAGGCAGTCATACAGTAAACCTTGCCAGAAGATTTCAAGATTGCAGTTGCACTAACTTTTCAACTAAATATTCCTACACTGTGACAATATCAGAAGAACTCCACCTTTTGGAAGGGGAAAAAGAGTTGCTTTGTTTATTTTAAACCATATTATGCCTCCTGGCTTCACATAAGTCTCCAAGGCACTGAGAATCTCTGCAGGAACAAGTTCTGGGACTTGGTTTATGGCAGCAACATCTGGCACACCTTCTCCTCAAAGCGGTGGAGCTAAAAGGGTATGTATGTAGCACTAGCCCAGTTAATACATTATACAGCTGAAATGCAACATCACAGTCTTCACTGAGAAAAAGTGCAGTTTAATAAGAATTAGTAAAAGTGAATTTTAAACACGACACTGTGAAGTCTGGATTTTCTTGCAAGACACAAACCAGACACTTAAATTCTACTTACATGCCCAGAGTTCTTGCTCCCCACTGACTGGCCTTTCCTATTGCTATCTGGCTATCTTTCTTAAAACTAGCCAGAGGAAGTGCAGTGGAATTTTGGTTGTTAAATTCTTGTGCAATCCTGCTAGACACCTGGGACTCTGCAGGTCTGTAGATGTAGCAAGCCCCAGCTCGGTGCAGGTAGATCCAGTAGGGCATTCAGTTCTCACAGACTGTCTCCTGAATCTACAGAATTAATGCCAAATATACACAAAAAGCAAACTTCTTTATCCCACGTTTTACAAGAGTGTTCCTACTAATGCGTCTCATTGGGAAGATGGAGAAAGGAAAATGTAATAATGGGAAGAAGATTTAATATGAGCCATGAAAAAGTGGCTAGCAAAAAACACCCACTCACGAGCAAAGGATCCAGAACAGCATGGTATGTAAGGGATACAGAAGTAGCTGCCAAGTAGGATGTGAGCAGTAGGAGAAGAAAATCAACAACAATAAAAAAACCCCACAGCAGTTGCTCAGCTTAGAGGGAAGAACCAAAATATCCTTAAAATGAGTCAGCAAATCTGATCTTATTTCTTCCAGTAAGTGGCAGTAACGTGAACAATAACGTTCCAAAGTTGGAAGCTATTGTTTACTTTATATAAATACTAAGCCCAGAATTCTACACAAAAATAATGTATACTTTAAAATACATTAATAATTTTCATTCATTTATTTATTACTAACATTTAAAACAAAAACCCACTACACCTCTAATTCCTCTGCTGCAGAAGAAAAGCCAGGAAACTTTCATAATGAAATGTACACCTACAAATCCAAAATACTTCACATTCAATAACAAAGTAAGAAGCCAAGATGGTAAAGAAGGGAGAAAATCATGATCATCTGGTAAGTGCAAGTAGATTTCTATCTCTTATTATTCCATCTCTTATTAGTCCCACTAAACAAAGGTTCCTATGCATTCTCAGACAGCACACAACTGACACATAGAAACGATTCTGCATACATAGAAATACATTAGTCATAAGGCTAGGTATATGCTGCACTTCCCTCCATCCTGCTGCAATAAGCATAGTCTACACTTTAAACCACTTTTGGCTGCAGAACAAGCTACAAAGGGGCTGTATTGTCCAACCGAGAAGACCCTGATGGAGATATATGAGACCTCAGCCTGTTGAGGATCTTGACAGTAAATTCAAGCAAGTCTTCTCACTTCAGAGTATCCTCTTCTCACAATCTTTCTTTCCCTTGCCTGTTCTGAAGTTTTTGAAATGGATAATGCCTTGGGCAATACGAAGTTATGTCTAGATGGCATGAACTGTAGAATATATAAAAATCTCAGGAAGCAGCCCACCCACAGTATTATGAAGCCGCCACTTGGTGCCATCAGCTCCTCCTTTCTGTGCTGTATGGCTTCTCAGTATCCAAGCTAGCATGGTCTAGGCTTGCCCAAGAATCCCTACCCATTACATTGAATACTGTGAGTAATTGCCATTATAAATCCCATTATAAATAACAGATGAACAGATCGTATTGAAAAATCCTGATATTTTTTTTTCAGACTAGGACAGAACAGAGCTCAGTCACACGTCCTGCTTACTCTTACCTACCCAGGAGATACCCAGGCAGCGTACGTGTTCTGCTCTGATTCCACACAGCAATTCAACTGCTAACTCAGCTTTTGGCTCCTGCTCACCTGTTTTCAGGGACCCACGGCACCCATAGGTCCTACTTGACATCCAAACACAGGACAGCACACACAGGGCAGCCTCCGTTAAACCAGACACAACTCCTTCAGCGTGCCAGAGAAACTTAGGGACCACACATAATGGGAGGAACTGCTTTTATTGGTATGAAGGAAAGTTTAAAAGGCAGCTGGGATGTGTTTATTACTCTTTTCTTTATTTCAACTTTAGATTTTTAATTGCAACCCAAACATTTACCTGTCTGTCTTGAAATCCTTATTAAAGGTACGTGCAGCTCATGGCAGAGCATGACAATATACTATGTATATATGAGATCTGATTAAAAAGCAGAAACACTTGTTTTATATCTATATTACTCAATATCTCACGGCTTTGGCCAATACCTTATTCAGTTGAAATATCAGGACATTTTTGAGAAATGCTGATTCCGCTGAAGATTTAAAGCACCTCCCATATTTGTAAATTGTCCATTTCACAAATGGCATCATATTCCTTAACATTTTTATCCTGAAGAACACTGAAGTCCCAATCAAGATCAGAGCCACAATGTTCTATAACTGACAAAAAGTATATTTAGATATCATCTATCCCCAGTGATCTTGCAAGAAGACACGCAGCATATGGCAGATCAAAAAGTAAAAAAGGGGGAGGGGGCAGGAAAGCAAAAGAGATTGTTAAAAATACTTCAAATGAATACTTTACTGGGAAAAAAAAAATAAAAAGAAAAAAATAACCCACACACATAAACCAAAATACTGTCATGAGCTCAGCATTTCATGGAAACATGTAGAGGCATATAGGCATTTTAAACTAAAATAACATCAACGTTTCTATGTCAATTTTTTGCCCTCTGTCTGTTTATTCACAAGAGTAGACATGTGCCTTAGTTCTATTTCGTACCTTAAACTGTTACCGACAAAAAAAGTTTTGCATCATTATTGAAATTCAGCATTTCAATTCCCCCCTCTAAATAGCATTTCAGAGTTCTCATTTTAAGCATACTTCTCAGAATAGTGGGTTTTTTTCAATTTCAGATAAGAAAACATTAATTTCCTGTTGCAATGCTATAATTTCATAAAGAACAAAGTCTGAATACACCACAATATTATCACAAGCCAATGGTCCCTACTGCAACCTAGTGACCTTTTAGAGGTAACGGAGAATTTCCATGAGCTCACTTCAGGCAGGATTGTGAAGGGATGTTAACTATTCACCACTTTACTGACAAGTCTCATAATATCTAGTGTTTTTTGTAAATCCCACATCCTGATGTCAATATCAGAGTAATATCAGAGCCCACTTTATTCTCCAAAACCACCTAGGCACAGACATCAGGCTTGCAAAGAAAAACCTGGATATGCTAGTAAAGTTCAACCTAAAAGCTACAAAATCAGAATACAAATAAAACCAAGCCACTGCTTTAAGAACAACCACAAACATCATATACTTTTCAACTCAAAGCCCAGAAAAAAGGTCAAGAATTCCAGAGGTCCTGCTGCACAGGTTTGAAATCTTTTCTTTGGTGAGAGAAAGAAGGCTCCTAGTGCAGCTCGATCTACTCTGCCAAGGGAGATGCCCAAAAGAGCAGGCAAAATGTGCTGTCTTTATAATGTCCTCTGCTGTCACCTGATTGTAACAGCCTTTGGAAGGCTAGTTTTGCAAGTGGTCCACTACAGAAACACCTAAGCAGTGCTGAACTATCCAAGCAGTGTACAAAAGCACTTAGCGTAGAGCATGGTTGCCTCCTGGCCTGCCAGAGACCCCATTCCAGGCCACTCAGCCGGCTTCTCGAGGAGTAAGCTGATCCACACAGAATTCTTCCCTGTCACGGTTTAGGCTGGGAACAACTTGGCCCAGCCTCGAAACAACCCAGATCTCACTGCATCATCCTGCAGCCTTGGTGGACGAGGAGTGCAGTCATGGGAGAAGCAGCAGGGAGGCTCCCTGCAGCGAGAGCAAGGGCGGCAGCCATGAAGAACCTTCACACCTATTTGTGGCACCGGCTGGGATTAACACCTGGTGTGACCCAAGTTGCTTCTAGCACGGCCCCATCTACCAATGCTGACAGGTCACAAGCTGTCTGTGGGGCAAGGAACCAAAACCAGAGCTTTTGGTGCCTCGTGCTTACCTGCTGCCTGGTACCTGGGGGAGAAGAAAGCTGTTAAAATTAACATGGTGGTGGCCTCCAATCATTTACTCCATGTAAACCATAAACCACATGCAGCTACCCAAGCAAGTAAATGCAAAACTCTAGCCAGGTGTACACACCATGACAGGCAACGAGTTTTAGAGGCATGAGGGCTGCTGAAACCACGGGCTGTGGAAGATGCGTGGGAGTGAGCCTGCCAAGGCTCCTGCCTTCGCTCAGCTGGGCCAGGGCAGGCACTTGGCAGCCCCTTCCTCCAGTGCAATCACAGGACAGCCAAGGAGCCGCCACCATGTCCTGACAGCAGATCACCCTGGGTGCATTCCTGCCTCCCATTCTGCCCCAGTGGGGCAGGCAGGACTTCATCTACTAATTTCTTTTTGACTGAAGTCATCTTAGATTCTCAGACAGCTGGTGATAACCACCTCTCAGCAAACCAGCCCTGGTGGCCAGGTCCTGTAGCAGCCATGAGGAAACACCCATGGCTGAGCACACCCCCGGCCACCACCAGGGCCTCTTCAAGTAGCAGATGTCATTCACCACAGAGAAATTACCACCCAGAGGGAAAAATCTGAAGACGCAGGTGTCAATAAGTGTATCTGCTCAATCAGCATAAGTCACTTCCAAATTTCCTCTTGCTTTTTTGGCCTTCCCAATGCCTGTTTGATAGGTCTTCTCATATATGTGCAATGACTACTCAAGACCCACGTGCCTATGTGCTCACCATCCCTTATTGTCTATCTATGTTTCACCCCGGCACTCATTCAGCAAGTTGTTACACTAAGGATAAAAACAAGCCAATTATACAGCAGATAAAAAACCAAGCTTCTCTTGCACTGCGAGCTCCATTAGGGAAAAAAGTGATGAAGTCAGCAGGCATATAATCACAATAATTAGACACTTGTAACCAACTGAATATCAGCATGCATGCAGAAATTAAAATAGCACATTCTGAAATACATAAGAGGGCAGGATCTGTGCAGTCCTATGCTGCAGAAAAGGGAGGGAATATTTTTTAGCCAATTCAGCTCTGTCTCAAAGAGAACCCTGTAATGTTAGGTTCATCATCTATTGCTCACTATAGAAAAGCTGTTGAGTTTGTTGTACATCAGCACTCTCATCATAAACATCTTTTCAACTTAAGGAATTTAAAACTTGGCTGTGGTTGTGGGCAGTCAGACCTATGTTTGGATAATTTAATAATGCTGTGTAGTTTGTTTTCATGGGGATTTGGGGGTTTTTCTTTGGGGGGGTTATTTTGTTTAGGATTTTGGGGGATTTTTGTTTCATTTTGTTTTGGGGTTTGTTTGTTTAATTCGACTCTTCTGTTAGCATTAAAAAATATCTCCTTTCTTAATGCACATTTTTCCCTTTGCATGTTGTCTACCCATTCATTGCAAAAGCAACTTCAAAGTCTCTGGAAGTTTAAATAAGGATGAAAAGCGTTTTAGTTGGTTAGTGTCTTTGTTTAAGACTTGTCAGAATTAATACGTCAACAAATGCATAAATCCAGCACAGAATCAATCTTCACTATTAGCACTTGTCACATAAGTGAATCCCTTTAAAACCAGGCTGCTCATCCTGGAGACACTGTTGCCAACTTGGAACATCAAAGTATCCCCCAATCAAAGGGGGATCATCTAGTGTATTTTAAAACTGTATGACCCACTGAGTCTTGGCTTTTCCCTGCTAAAGCAATGACTATACAACTTTAAGAATATTGCTTACTTTCTGGCAAGCCAAGATAGTAGAGAAAAAATTATTCTATTTAGGACAACACAGTCGCAAATTTTCTCTGGACATAACAGGAAAGTTTTCCTGCAGTAAGAACTAGTAATAAAATTAAGAGTATACTCTATTTACGCTTTTTAATACAAAACAATTGCTTTTTTCACTTTTTGGTTTTGTACATTATTTTTCCATCTCACATTATCAGAATGTCTTTAACCTACTACCTTCTAAGTTCACAGGCTACAAATGTGATTAATTTTATAGAATCTACAGTAAGCCCACTTCTCTCTCTGTCCATTCACCGGAATTTTGCAAGACAGGTGTTTGAAACAACTTCTTTCCTATTAAATTCTGTAGCAGTGAATCAGTAAACAGGCATAAAATAACCAGAACAAGATTTTTTGGGAGGAACGAATAGTTTTATTTTGAATTACAAGTTATGTGTTTCAAGTTGTGATACTTCACTAGGTAAACAAATTACAAATTGTTATGTGAATTAAATCCTCAGGAAGCAGAGCGAATAAATACAGGATTTCTGTCACACAAGTACTACTGGGTTTAAAAGTAATAAGATATGATTAGCATTACTGTAGCTGTTCTTGCTCTACTGTCATCAATGCAAGTACATAGTTGGTGCTAAAAGCAACAAAAAGCTACCATAAGAATAACAGAATCATGATATTTTAGATTGTATCTGATTAGTGCTTTGATGAAACAAAATGAAAATTATTACTTACAGCAGATATTATTCATTTTCTCCTCTGATGGCTCTTCTCCGTACTCTTACAAACTTTAGCATTGCTAAAACAGAACTTAAAGCCTCTTCACCTGTTATTAGATCACTTTATGATATGTCTGAGGTGGAACAGCATGGCTTCCTGCCAGCATTTACCACTAAAATTTCTAACAGAAAGAGGGTTTTTACTAAGGTCTTTAAAAGAAATTTTCCCCAAGGACAAAGTTAATATGCAAAATTTTATCTCTGAAAGTTCTTGACACAGATCTCAGTTACTGTTTTGCATTCTTCTTGTAACAGTTATTTGCCTCAATTTCATAACACTAATTGTTTTGATGAGAAATCTGAACAAGAAGGTGATAAAAAAGGGTCCTTACTATCATACAGAAAGAGTACTTTCACGTACAGAGATAAGAACTCAGTCTGAGATACTCAAAATACAATTGCAGACATGAATATTTGTTAAGGATTATTTAATAAATCCTGCAGGTCTTCTGTTTGCTGAGAAACTAACAGTACAGAAAAGAAACCAGATAACACTAAAATTATACCTGTTACCTCAGATGTTTTGCAAACAGAAAAGGCCTACAACTTTTCTTGACAGAATTCCACGTAGCACTTCAAAAGGCTTGGCCACTGGAGAAGACTCACATGGGAGAGATGTTTGTGCAAGAGATGCTGGCCAGCTTGCTGAGAGTTAAAAGCAACTGATTTTCAATGTGAGGAGGTTAATAAAACAGCTGTTAACAGCTTTCTTCCTTGGTTGAGTAAGATTTAGGTGACCATGGCCAGGTACCTCATGAGCGGCTGCTCTACTCAAGGATGCAAGATCCAGTGCTGCACAGCATGCGCCACAGCCAGGATAAACCCATCAGGAGCTGCCCCTGCCCTTCTGACCCTGCAGCACTTCTCCAGCAAGCTGTCTTCCCTGCTGTGCACATTGCCCTAAGACAGCAGCTCCCATCAAGGTCCCTTCCATTCCCTCACATTCTGTGATTCTGTGATTCTGACAGCAGAGCACAACTTCCCTTCTTCTGGTGGATGGTGCCCTGTGCCCTTGTGGCAAAGAAGGCCAATGGCATCCTGGGGTGCATTAGAAGGGGGGTGGTTAGTAGGTCAAGAGAGGTTCTCCTCCTCCTCTGCTCTGCCCTGGTGAGACCACATCTGCAATATTGTGTCAAGTTCTGGGCCCCTCAGTTCAAGAAGGACAGGGAACTGCTGGAGAGAGTCCAGCACACAGAGCCATGAAGATGCTTAAGGGAGTGGGGCATCTCCCTTATGAGGAAAGGCTGAGGGAGCTGGGGCTCTTTAGCTTGGAGAAGAGGAGACTGAGGGGTGACCTCATTAATGTTTACAAATATACAAAGGATGAGTGTCACGAGGAGGGAGCCAGGCTCTTCTCGGTGACAACCAATGGTAGGACAAGGGGTAATGAGTTCAAACGGGAACACAGGAGGTTCCACTTCAATATGAGAAGAAATTCCTTCTCAGTGAGGGTGTCAGAGCACTGGAACAGGCTGCCCAGGGAGGTTGTGGAGTCTCCTGCTCTGGAGACATTCAAAACCTGCCTGGACACATTCCTGTGTAACCTCACCCAGGTGTTCCTGCTCTGGCAGGGGCATTGGACTAGATGATCTTTCGAGGTCCCTTCCAATCCCTAACATTCTATGATGCTGTGATACAGCTTATTTACACAAGATGTTAACATGTCAGGGGAAAAAAGGTGCAAAGCCAATGGCAACACAGCAAATATGAAAACCTTCAGTCTACTGAAGCAGCTATGTAATACACAGGCATCTAGGGTGCGGCACAGCTCTGCCAGGCCTAATGGTGCAGACATCCAACAAACAGGTAAGGAAAAATGCCACAGTTGCTGTAAGTCTGTGAACAGCTTCAGTGCCCCCTATGAAACCACTCTAGACACAAATGTTCAAAAGAAACCATTTGACTGCAAAACATCCATCAGTATACCCTGGGCTGGGACAGTTCTTCTCCTCCTGAGAGTTTCTTTTCCAGGCTTGCCAAAAGTCACTTATTGCTTCCTGACCCCTGCCAGACTGTAACACCAACAGGCGAAGTCCTCTGGAATTCGTCTCTTTACAAGTTATCTAGGGAAACCCCAGGATGCCCACGTTTATCTGGGTTTACGTCGTGCCTTAGAAACAGTTTTGCTGAGACAAAGCAGCTTTGTGCAAATCCGCACCACCAATATCCTCTGACACAGAGCCAGAAAGAAAAACTCCAGTTATATACCAGTTTTCATCACCATCAAAAGCCCAGAGCAGATGGAAACAGGCTTCAGCAGACTTGAAGCAGTATTTGTTATTTCCTAGTGTCAAGCAATCCATAGAGGAACCCCACTGCAGTATCACCTGGCACATCTTTCCATTCAAAAGTAATTAAATAGACAAGTCCAAATGGCTCCAATCACTTCAGAGAACAAATAGGTTCTTTCCAACTGCCCAGGAACAAGTTTGCTCAATGACAAAATATCAATTATTAACTAAGACATAAGACTGGCAATGTCCACATAACAAACACACAGAAAAAAAAAAAAACTACCCCAAACAAATATTACTTAATAAAACATCAAGAATAAACCTAAAACAACTCATCCAGCACAACTAAGTCTCTAGTCACACAGATTTTTTTTTTAAGGCTCAAAATTCTTTAACTCTTGATTCAGAACTCACTTGAACTACTTCAATAGCTGGATTTTGGCACATGCTAACCCTGTTTTGCTGAAATGATGCCTAGATAACTTATAAAATTTTTATACTGTATTATATAAACAACTGTCTGGCATAAAAATAATGTACTTCATTAGACACACGAGCTTCTTATGTTTAGACCTAAAAGAGATATGTGCACCTATTTAAGAAATATTAGCATACATTTAACTTGCCACTGATTTACAAGGTCCACAAGTTTTTTGCACCCCACACACTTCTAGTCAAAGCTTTAGGGAAAAGAAACAAGGAGGGATATGTAGCACAATGTAAATCATGTAAACTTGTCCAGGAACTTCCTTTTATATCAGTATAGAAAACAGACAAAAACAACCTTCAAAGAAATGAAGGAGGTCAACTAAAGGCCATTTAACTACTGCTGGCAATAACAGGCATCAGGCATGGAAACCAAATAAATACCTTTAAAGCCCAGTCCAATTTTCTGTTCGGCCAGTTCACTTGGTTTTCAGCTTCTCTAAGTCATGCGTCAACAATATTGCTTGCTTATAGGCCTAGCCTATAAGCTAGGCCATATAGAAAAATGTACAGTAAGTCAGTAGAAAAAACAGTTCAATCCAACACCACCATCCTCAAGTAAAGGTCACAACCCTTGGCAGAAATCCAATGTTTTACACTTGTGCTTTGAATGCTGAGCCTGAAAAAGCAGGACTCCTGCCTCAAAAAGGGACTTGAAAAGCAGCAAAACAAGTTTAAGAATTGCTGACTGAATGAATGATTTATATTTAAATAAACTACCATTTCAATAAACTCCCAGGGTACCTAGTAATATATTTCCTGATTATTTTTAACTTGCCAGCATGGTTATTAGTTCATAAGCTCCAACAGCCTGCCACTCAATGTACAAAATTGTAATATGAGAAGACAAGCAACATGATGTCCACCCCAGTCCTGCCCAGCCAGAGGGATCACGCATTTCTTGCTACCTGCCGCGTTCTTTCAGAATGAACTTCTTTCTTGATCATCCTCTCTTTCATTGCATCCTCCAGGGCTTCCTCTTGTTTTTAACTACTCCCTCTAAGACCTCTGTAATAAAGGCTCAATCTAGATGTGAAGACTACGGTCTCTTCACAAAACACATCCATACAAAGTCAGGCAGTTCACGCCAAGTCAACTGGGTGGTAGGAAAAAAAAAGAAATACTATTGAAACTTGAACAAATAAAGATCAACCACCATTTACTCTCTGGGATTGCAGCCTTACCGGAGGTATGGCCATGCCCAACAAGTGAAGCTGCCTTCTAGATGCACTTAAAAGGGCTGATTTTACCCTCAAGGATTCAAATGCAAGACATCTGCTCTTAATTCTTACAGCAGACAATCTGCTAGGAATTGGAAGCATGGAAGAAACGTACAGTGAGACAAATGTAACTGACAGCCTATATGATATGTTTCTTGCAGTGCTCTTGCCACTTGGTTGTGAAAATGAAAGATCTAAACAGTATAGTATATGTAATAATTAAGAAAAAGTTCCTTTAAGAGTCTGGGATGGCTGTACAGGAACATGCAAGAGATGTACACTTTCCGAAATAAACTGTAACAACTGTACATCATAGCACATTGCAATCGCTCCTTATTTCCTTAGCTATGTACGATGTATTCCATATAGGCATATACATAGACCGAACAGGTCTTCAGATGTACAGGAGTGATTTGGTTTTTGTTATCCTGTGCCTGCACCCATTTCTCCATTCTGAAAACAATGTGACAATGAGGTCCCAGGGCAGAAGGCCCACAGCCATGTCCACCCTCTCCAGTGCAACACCCTCAAGCCACGGCATAGAGAAACCTGCTGGCCCAAGAGCTCGTCCTTCCCCACCAACCCCCATCACTCTCCTGCCAACCTGAAAATGCCCTAAGCCCTACTTGTTTTGCTCTGTTCTTGCTGCTTTCTGAAAGCAGACACTGTGTGCTAGTGTAAAGAGGATAAAAAAACAATAGGGACAGGGAAAAATAAAAGGCAAGCTTTTTCTTAGTACTCAAGTTTTTCCAGCTGAATTAAACCACGTAAATCAAATCTCCACTAAAAGAGACACCAAAAACCTCTCTAAAATAAATATACTATAGAAAGGGAAAAGCGCTAGAAGGAAAAATTTAATTCAGAAAAATTAACCAAAAATACTGTAGCTATATAATACTTACCCAACAACAGTGCTTTTATCACCATCCATTCAGTAATTTAATTTTGCAAGAAATAAAAATAAAAAAAATTGCTGGACAGCCAACATATCACCTTCTTTCTTCCACAGAAATCACAAAATTAAAAATTAATTAATTTGACTAATGCCACAAGCCCCATAGCAGAACACCTAATTAATTCAGAAATCAAGTACACCACTGCTGACACAGCAGCTTTAGGCAGATGGCAAGACTGCTGGAGGGCAGCGCAAGTCTGGGATCTGCTGCAGATTGACACCAATAAGCTGTGAGACTCAGGAAATTTTGCATAGAAACCTCTATTGCAGATTAAACATGGTCAACATAGCTACACCATGAAGACTACCTTGAAAAAAAAAAAAAAAAAGAGAAGGAGGAACATCCAGAATCATTGTGGAATTTTTCTTTTGTAATTATTGATGGTTAATTTAATTTGGTTGCTATGCACTGTAATTATTGTGATAGAGACTGTTCGCCAAGGAAACTGGATGGTAATGCGACCAACTCACTGAGTTTAAGAGAAGCCTCATTCTCTGCTGTAGAAGAAAAGTGACTTGCCCATTTGCAAAAAGTTCTTCCTTTGCAGTGAAGTAAAAAGGGTCAAATAATGTTTATAAGGAATTTCCCATACAATGGAAATTCCAAGGGGCAGGAGCAAAAAATACCAATTTGGGTTGGGACCTTTGAAGGTCATCTAGTCCAACCCCCTGCAATGAAAAGGGACATCCACAACTAGATCAGGTTGCTCAGAGCCCCATCCAGCCTGGCCTGGAATGTCTTCAGGGATGGGGCATCTACCACCTGTCTGGTCAACCTGGGCCAGTGTTTCACCACCCTCATTGTAAAAAATTTCTTCCTCCTGTCTAGCACGAATCTCCCCTCTTTTAGTTTAAAACCATCACCCCTTGTCCTGTCATAACAGGCCCTGCTAAAAAGTCTGTCCCCATCTTTCTTACAGGCCCCTCTTTAGTACTGAAAGGCCACAACAAGGTCTCCCCAGAGCCTTCTCTTCTCCAGGCTGAACAACCCCAACTCTCAGCCTGTCCTCACAGGAGAAGTGTTCCAGCCCTCTGATCATTTTTTGTGGTCCTAGGCCTCCAGGGCAGCCACAGAGCAAGAATGAATGCTATTTCACAGCCAACAGACAGGAACTACCTAACACAGATGGACCTCCATCACTGCACAAGCTTGACGCTTCCTAGAAAACTCCCCTGTCAAGAAAAGCTTTGGATAGTCTCAGAAAATTTAAGCAACAAAATAACTTTATTTTCTCAGAAAATGGCACATATTCAGCTCATTTCAGGAGAAGAAAAAAAAAAACAAAAAACAATACACCAAAACAAAACCACACACACAAATGCAAAACCAAAAAAAACCCAGTATTTAATGCAGCATTACTTGTTGACCCCCTACTATATCAACCATCACTTTATAGGACAATTTTTGAAGTCACTAGTACTTGATGGACTTGGAATAATGTCATCTTTTGTATCTGACATCACCTGATCAGTCTTTGCTTTTAGTTTTTATTGCTGACATGTCTACTTTATTTGTATTTTATCAAATTAATGTGAATCCCAATTTGAATTTTAAAAGTTCTTTAACTGCGGTTTAAAGAAACTAATTTTTTACTGCAATCAAAACTTTAAATCTTTTACAGTACAATAATGCTCTATAAAGTTTGCTAATCTAATTCTGTGTCCTCTGTAAGGCATGAGTTCATTGAAACTCTTTGAGAAAAGCTTTGTGTTACAAAAAAAACCCCACACCTGTGATATTTAAGACTTCCTAGTAATGGCTAATAATGTAGCAGTAACTACAACAAGGTCAGTAGAGTACACAACTCAGTTTCAAAACTATTTTAAATAATCTCATGCTTGGAGTTACATTGCTGTCTTTTTCATATAACTTTGAAATATGTCACTGAAATATTTAAGTTTGGCTCTTTAAACAATGCTAAGTATCACTGGATGCATTATGTACAAACTAGAGTAGGCTGGTTCTCAACACTAACAACTTGATGTCAGATTTATGAATCAACTGTTAAAGAAAAAGTAGATGATGAATGGCATTAACTGCGACTAGTAAACCTCATTATGAGGGAACACTCAGAGCAAACCACCAAAAGCTCATATATCTGCTATTCCCAGCATTCAGCATATGCCACTGAATATTACAGACACCAGAGAACTTGCTGGGGAGACGCTGGGCAATAAGGGTCCAGGGTTTATCACACTGGGCATCTTTACAAGGTTTATTTTACATTGTCAGAAAACACAAGCAGAGAGTATGAATTTCAGCTCTCACTTTATTATGAGAATGCTTATCTTGGGTTTGTTCAGAGAGGTATTCAAAGACTTTGCTGAAGCCAGTAAAATGCCTAATTGCCACCTCTGAGGCCAGACTTTCCTCACTGCACTGCGTAAGGATGTTTGTTCAGATGATGCATGGGAGCTCAGCTAAACAGAAAGGGGAACACACTTAAACTGGGTTAATCCCCAGCTCCCAGGCAGCAAGGAAGGGGCAAGGGACAACCCTCACTGCTGCCGCCTGATCCAGGGGGACAGCAGAAGCCAGTGCCTGCACCCTGCTCCTCACAGACCGTCCCACTGCACCTCTGCAGCTGAGTGAGCTGTGACAGGCAACTACAAGAGCTTGCTGAATGGGCGCCACCATACACACAAGGTGCAAGCTTAAACCATAAGCTCGGTAGAAACTCCTGAGCCAAGTTCTCCATGCCAGCTGGAGCACTGGGCTCAATTTTTCTCTCTTTTGTTCTTCTTAGATTCCTGGAGCTCTCCTCCTAGGCTGTGCTCATTTCTTCCAGCCAAACCTTACAGTCTCGGTGGATAAAGAGGAAACAGGATCAAAGCATCAGGCTCGTTGCTGTAACTGGGAAGACTTCTCCCAACCTATGTTTCACTTTGTATTAAGAGCATGCAACTATTTTGTCCTATAACCACTCTTGCTTTCAGGATGCTCCCTCTCACATCCTTGCCTTCTGTAGCAACACTTCACCTCCTTTCGCCTTGTCTGAGTCATTACTGCTGTAAAAGCTATTCCATTATTTTAAGAAGTATGTTTGACTTTGTCAAAGATTAATGTGAGGAACAAAAAACATTTCAGTTGTAGCTCAGAGTGCAAATTCTTCCCTGAAGATGGAATATTACTACTGTCTCATTTCAATAGCAAGTTTTGTTTAACCTTGGCGTATGTATTCTTTTGTCCAAAACCACCCAAACTGTAGTGCTGCACATGATTTTGCAGAGTACCCTCTCAATGCCAAAAAACAGAAAATTCACAATAAGTCATTAGTGTAAGTTTTTTGTTCTACTGCTTTATTCCACCTTCAAAACAGAAGATTAAAGTTTCAGTGAGTGATACTACCAGTCACATAATCCACCAAAGCCCCAGATCCCTTGATGCTGCCCCTGCTCCCATAGTACAAAGCCTTCAGCGCTCAGGATCAAATCTTCAAACCCCTTACTGAATTGGCCTCCAAGAGTGTGTCTCATTATTTAATCCAGAAGGTGTTATATTCCCAAAAAGGAGGCAGAAGGAGACAGATTTCCAGACCCTCCAGAAAGAAGCAGCAGCGCCCTAGGGAAGGCTGAAGCTCTTCAGGCAGGAGATGCTTTGTAGAATTCTGATGTTGAGTCCTACTCCCAGACAGTACTTGGCTGCCTTAACCTTAAAGTAACTTGCACACACTTGCAATTTTGGGGTATGCTTTCATGGCCTCTGTGTTTTGCACATTTAACAAAATATTTATGCATGCATCCCTTTCCTCTCTAGGATGTACTCTAGGTTAGCTAAACAGTTAATGGGATGTTGCCATTACCAGTACAGTACTAGTCATGTCAGAAAATATGACGAGACTGCTTAGTTACACTTTCCAGACACTAAGGTACAGTATATCAGCATCTAAAGAATAACTTGAAAACATTTATGTACAACATTGTTATATAGCTATATCTTGTTGAATGGGGGTGGGGGAGTAATAAAAAAATATATATATATATATTTTAAAAATAAGTGTATTTTCCCCAAATACCTCACAACTATTTGAAGCATGTTCATAAAAGTCATTTCTCTTTTGTACAGATTTTAAACTCTTCAGACCTGTGAACTATTTTCTAAACTCTCCACCCCAATCAGTTACAAAGCACCCTTGATTTTCAAATAATGACCCTGTCCTTACCTTGTCTCACAGTATAGTCACATCAGTGTTCGGCAAAACCACAATGTTTTGTATATTTACCAAGTGCTTTGCAAACTGATTAACTACTTATGGACCCAATTCCAGAAGACATTTAAGGACAGGCTTTATTTTTCATATAGCATGTACACATAAATACCATAAGCACATATTGTTCCAATGAGATCAATATATTCATTATTAGTCCAGGCAGTTATGTGTGTGCAACTTTGAGACTCAAATATGTAAAACTGCTTTTTCACTGATGTGCAGTCTCCTCTGAAAACACAGCACTTTTCACAGCAGCTCACCACCAGAGTTAGGGATGGAAAGTGAGCTGCTCAAGGAAAAGCTACCAGCCAACCCAAAAGAGTCAGGATGGCCATGAACAGCCAGGGTGTAACCAGCAGAAACTCTACATGTATTGGGAGTGTGACCCACACTCATTCTGCTCAAGTGAATCATGTTTGCTGTGCTGTTTGCTCTCCCTGCAAGGCTGAATGAGGCAGCCCTGCCATAGGACACAACTAACTTCCCATTATTTTTCAAGAGCTCTGACGATTTAAGCACACTGTAAATAATTTATGCTATAGATGGTTATTGCCCATAAGCAATCAGCTCTTTGTATTGCTTTTGAGTTGAGAGCATTTCTGCTGAAGTATAAGCATTTATTACAACCCAGCCTCTCAGCTGAATAAATATAAGCTTATTATGTTAATAATGAGAAAGTGCTGTCCTCCTTGGGAAGCCTTTCCCTACAGAGGTCCTGCAAGGTGATGAGGTGAGATTTGGCTGAGCAGCAAGTGCTGGAGAACAGATGGCCTGGAGGAGGCCAGAGGAAGGAGCTGCAGCAGCTGGGGAGCAGCCGGGCCCAGGCAGGGAGAGGCCGGGGCTGTCACCAGAGGCAGCCTGGAGGCAGCAACCCAGAGCCCCGTGGTGGACGCTGTACCATAAAATCATACAACAGTCTGGGTTGGAAGGGACCTTAAAAAGCCAGCTAGTCCAACCCCCTGCAATGAGCAAGGACATCTTCAACTACATCAGGTTGCTCAGAGCCCCATCCAGCCTGGCCTGGAATGTCTCCAGGGATGGGGCATCTACCACCTCTCTGGGCAACCTCGGCCAGCGTTTCATCACCCTCATTGTAAAAAGTATGTTCCTCAGGTCTAGCCTCAGCCTCCACTCTTTAAGTTTAAAACCATTACCCCTTGTCCTGTCATAACACACCCTGTTAAAAAGTCTGTCCCAAACCTTCTTATATGCCCCTTCTAAGTACTGAAAGGCCACTATAAGGTCTCCTCAGAGCCTTCTCTTCTCAAGTATGAAGAACCCCAATTCTCTCAGCCTGTCCTCACAGCAGAGGTGTCCCATCCTTCTGATCATTTTTGTGGCCTCCTCTGGTCCCTCTCCAACAGGTCCATGTCTGTCCTGTACTGAGGACTCCAGATCTGGACACAGGACACAGGTGGGGTCTCACCAGAGCAAAGGAACAGAATCACCTCCCTCAACCTGCTGGCCATGCTCCTTTTGATGCAGCTCAAGATACGACTGGCTTTCTGGGCTGCAAGTGCACATTGGTAGCTCGTGCACCATCTTTTTGTCCACCAGTACCCCCAAGTCCTTCTCTGCAGGGCTGCTCTCAAGCCCCATCCTCTGCACAGACACCACAGTGTGGAGGAGAATCTCTTCATTAACACCCAGCCTGTAAAGCTGACGGAGCTGGCTGTCAAGACCAAAGAGTGCCTTACCCTTGCAAACGACGCTCATCAGACATACAGAACAAGGAGAGCCTTCAGTCAGTCCATTTCAAACACCAGTTGCTGCTATACATACTCTTTCCTCCAACAACTACCAGTACCACCCTTTCCCTGCAATGATAGCCAGTGCTGACAAGCAGTTATGATACTGGTTTCTGTGCCTGCAATACTTGCCAGTAAATAATATTCTGCTAGAAGAAAAGAGATGGCAAATACCTTACACCCTGCCCCACTCCAACAAACAAACCAAAAAAAAAAAAAAAAAAAAAAAGGTAAAATACCGCTTATTTTTTGGATCCAAGTCAGGAGTCCCAGACACCAGGGATTAAGACATTAGTTCAAAATATGGAACTGTCTAAGACTCCCCCTTTTGTATCTCCAGATAAGTCATGTAAGTCTATATCATAAGTCTCACCTCTGGGAGAGATGTTCATCCTCCCTCATCTCACAGCAATTTATCTTGTCCCAAGGCACAACCTGTGTCTTCCAGTTCCATCTTCTACTGTCAGCCAGGCCTTGATGCCTGAATTCTCCCCTGCCAGCACATTCCTGAGCAAGTTATTCAACCCTTGTTTATCCCCCAACAATACACTGCACTGACTGATTTAATAACGAAGTAGCAGCAGCCGTATTACTGCATGGGTGAGATTGCCCTGCAAAGCAGACCACAGAAATCACCTACCATACAAAGCTAAGAAGGAGTAGGTGATACTACCTTACCTAATGCCATTAAATTACAGCTCAGAGCTGAAACTACAAAGTTCATAAACATGTGACTTTCACTTTACAAATTTATTGTCCAATGACTACAGCGTCTCATAGAGCAATGCTATCACCTAGTCCAATGGCCCTGTTATTGACAAAATGAAGTAAAAATGAACTGCCCAGTGCAAGTCACATTTTAAATGTGAAGGCAGAGATCATTATGAAACAGATAAAAGTTTCATTTCCTTTGCTGGCTTCTATATGCATTCCAGCAGAAACACATGTGAAAAGCCATATAAATATGCATTCTTTTCTAAGAGGAAAGCAATGCTTACTCATGAACAGTAGTGCAAATAAATAGTGATTTTCACTACTTGAAATGGACTTCTTATAAGAGTATTATGAACATCTATATTCCAAAGTGACAGAAAACGGGGAGTTAACTGCCAGAGTATACTCACTTGGCTTAACGTGCTAATGAGTGAAAGGTAGAAAACCAGGAGCCAATCCAGCAATATGAAAACAAAGCATAAACAGAGACTCGCTTTCAGCTCAGTTACCTGACAGTGAATACTTTATTACTGTCAATGTTACTGACACATTTTGCCCCCTCGTTGGGGCAAAATTCCTCGTCTTAACAAATATGTTTTGATTCCTCATCATTACAAAATTATTATTTGTTTCTTTGCTGTGAAGTTACAATCACAGAATTCACATTCCTTTAGAAAAAGGACACCAGCTAAGAAAGCAACAGATCAGTTTTAAACAATAGTAGGTGGGGGAAAAAAAAAAACTAGCAAAGTTCATGTTCCCTCTGATCTGAACGTCCTGTTCTGTCCGCCCGGTGTTAATCACCAGCATGTGTCACTTCCCAGTCAAACACCCCCCCCCGTGATAGCACAGGCAGCGTTCCTGCCCCCGGCTGCCAAGAGAGGTGGGACAAAACAGGAGCAGATATGATTCGGGGGATTATTTCATCTTACAAGTTCACATGCATGTAACCATACAGTACCCAATGCTGGCTGGTCTCTGGGACTCAAACTCTCAGGTATTAACACAGCCCACTCGAACGTTTGAAGAAACATCTTTATCCAGAAGTTTTATAGTAACCGATATAGTGCAAAAACAAAGCCCCACCGAATACAAGGCAGTAACCCTACAAAACGTAAGCCACAATCTTGTAAAAGAAGAGTCACATGAAACACTCTCATTTCATGGGATGGCACAGTCATGCGCAAACCTCTCAGTAATCAGCATCAGCGCTGGCCTTGAAACCAAGTGAAAATCCACACAATTCCTGGATAGTATAGTATATCTCAGCCTTATAACTAATCATCAGGATAAGAAATTGCCCTTGTAGCATGACACTTTTTTTTTTTTTGCAAACCTGGGCTAAACAAAGCCTTAAAATCTGTATTATTTCTCCATAGTAAACTGAGAAATATGCTATTAAAAGCAAGAGATATAGAACTGCAGGTTTGCCAGGAAGCTGGCTGGTTAAACAAATACTCATATGAATTAGAAAAGGCAAAGCCTTGTAAACTAGTGGCAAGTGCATCATAACCATTTTGTAGAACATCATCCAGCCTTTCTCCAGTCAGATGAATATACATCTTAATGGTAAAAAAAAATATAAAATAAAATAAAAATATTAAACAACCAACGTGTTTCTTCTCCCTATGCAGTTAAAACAGATGTGGGCAGAGAATGCAGAAGGTGTTTCTCTGCAAAACTGTGTTTTGTCCATTTCTATGTGTGACATACCTGGTCGCCTTCCTAGCAGACCACTGGCCCTCCCTGAGACTGAATGAGAGGGATTCCAGAGAGTCCTCCAACACTCTGCCCTTTTAGATCATTATAATAATCTTTCATATTTTCAACCATGCCTACCAGGCTGTTATCTCCCAGCCATCACAGAGAACCTGTTCTACATTGTTGTTGTTCCCTTTTATTGGTTTTTTTTTTCCCCCCCATCTTTATTGTTTTCTCCTCCAGAAGCGTGCACTGCATCAAGATCTATCTATAACTAATTAAATGTAGAAAGAAAAAGTAACTAGACACTTAACCCTCAACAAGCTACAAACCCTTCAATTCCAGACAGCCCTTATCAGATGTGACAGCTACCACGCCTGAAGAAAAACAAGCATCTTGGCTGCAAAACAAGATAACATTTCTCCGCCATGTCCACTGTAGCAACTTGGAGTGATGGTTTCCTGGGCAAAGCCTGGGAAAGGAGAGGAACCTGACAGGGCCTTCTATGAGTAATCCAGTCCAGCTGCGAACTTCAGATTTTGGAATAAACACCACCTTATTGTTACACTGCTTGATGGGTCATCATTAGGTCAGTCTCCTTGGCTTACACAGGGCCAGAGGCATCACCAGTTTTCTACAGCCAGAGAGAACCTGACTCTGCTGATTTCATCAGCCATGAAATAATAACTCATCTTTCATGTGACACAGTCTGAGCCTGGAGAAGCATGGCATGCTTAGTGGTAAGGATAAAAATACATAATTAAATGTAAGTGCAAGCTCCAAGAAAAAAAATAGTGCCTCTCTGGATGCTTTAACAGCTTAATCTCATTTCCTAGAAAATACCATACTATGAATACTAACCAAAGGCCTCTCTAGCTATTAATTTTTTCTCTATAAATCCACTGAGTCAGTCAATGCAATTTACCTTTTTTTTTTTAAATTAAAAAAAGAAAAAAAAATAAATTAGGAGAGGGAATAAACAATACTTAATATTCTGGGAAGATATTTCATACACTCTACAGTGTCTGGGGACTCATACTTCTATTCTTAACACTATAAACATACAAAGAGGACATTGGACTGAAATTTCCACATTTCTGCTACTGCTGGTTAGTGAACATCCTTCCCTTACCCCTGCGGTGGCATTCCTCTCCGATGTTGTCATCCCACAATATACTGACAAGCGACCATTTCATCAACTGTGAGTGCAATGCATGCCAAAACCAAACACGTATGGCTCCTCACAACATTTTCTATGACAAAACTATACTGTAGCACAAATTTAGAATAACAGATGCCTTCTGGAAGCAACAGAGAGTGATATGCAAAAGACACACTTCTAGAAAGGCTTGATAGGCAGGTTAACACAGATCCACTGAGCAGTTTCAGAGATGGAGAACCGCACTTACCAATACAGCCCATTTAAATCACACTGATAGCTTTTTATTCTAACAGTTATAAATGGAGTCTTCATTATCCATGCAGACATATCACTACTGTGCCTGGGTTCCTGCCAAAACTGGAGCAATAAAACTAATGAACTGTCAAGGTAAAACATTCCAAGGAAAGTTTAAAGCCTCTGCACTTGACACCATAAGGAATTTTTTTTACACCTATTCCTCACACTTACTGTATACTGAAATTCTGAGCTTGTGTAGTGGTAGAGTAGTGCTCCCTTTTTTACTCCCTCCCAAACAACCTCACCCCTTCCAAATCATGTCCTTCTGGTTCATGGCAGCACAAGATATTCATATTGCTTGGGTGCATCTGGGTAACTAAATATCTGAATGTAGAGGTAAATCATAATCAACAGAAAGATACAGCAGTCTCCACAAAGAGACTTAACCTTGATTTCTCTCAGTCGCTGCCCCGAGAAGCCCCTATATCTATACACTGATAACAGAGGGAGCCTCACTAGGCCAAAGCTGAGCAGCTTCATTTACCCCTCCTGCTCTAGCCTTCTATCAAAAACACATTCATTTTCTTTCCTGGTTTTTGATTATCACAACCAGAGGAATTTTCAGAAAGACATGCAAGACTGCTAAAGTATCTCAGAAGTCAAAGAAACAACAAACCAGTAACTGGTTATAAAAAGTGTCAGTTTCCAGGACTTGATTCCACTGTATTGGCTACAAAACCACCACCACCAAACATCCTTTCATGCTACTTCTCTACAATATTCCATGGTAGAAATAATTCAGAAAATGCTGTTTCCCCAAAAATCTTTTACTTTGTTGATCTTCACAAATAATTCAAATTAATGGAATTTCTTCTCTAATTTTCCAGTAGTTATCAGCTATCAAGCAGGTTTTCAAAGGTGTTCAGAAGCTTATAAATGCAGCCATGAAACAACTTGGATTTTCAAAGGGTCTAGACAAGTTAGACCCAGAAAGTCCATTACTTTAAAAGTCTGAATAGTATTCAAAATAATTAAAGCAGCAAGAAACATGTGGAATTGCTATCAAAGTCCTATTCACACACATTGCCACACCTACTTAATATCTCTGCTTAGTCAGTAGCCCTTTGTTTTCTACAGGAAACACTTCTACTAAAAGAAAGTGGTCGCCTTTCATTGCTCCACTAGAGTATACAATAAATCTACTATATTTCTCTCTTGAAAATAATACATCAATAAATTAGAAAAGTAGGATTTAACCAGCACTCAAAGAAGTAAAGCAACAAACGAGAAAACACTTCTTCAAGGTTTTCCCATAGGGTGGATATTGACAAATTAATAGAAGATGGGGCATTGAATTATTTGCCTATTATTCATTCCTAACTATGCCTTTTTAAAGACACAGGTGCATTCTCTTCTTGACAGTTTTCTTCTTTTCAGACATTCCAGATTTAGAACAAAATGGGAGATGTATACTATGTTTCTAACTCAGGTTTAAAAACAGAGCCATTGTATACAACTTTGAAAGATGAACTTTTCCATCACAGAAGTCAACAGGAGGTGGCCACTAATTTTATTGGGACTACATAGCTCCACCCACTAGAACAGACACGAGCCCTACTAACACTACATATATTCTCTATTTTTGTTTATTTATCTTCTTAAACTTAGCATTGTGTAACAGCCTCAATCCTTGTTTTCAGTTCCACTCCTGTGCTAATAAACCCCAGCTTGCTTAGGCCACATTAGCTGTAACAGCGGCACTGGATGCTCAGTGTTTCTGGTGGAATTTTTAGCAATCCCCCTGTTGTCATCCCAGTTTGCTGCAGTGAGCAACACTTCTGTTTCCCAGAAACCAGCCAGTTTGATGTCTTGCCCCCATATTAAATTTGCAGTCCTAGTGTCCGACAGCAGAAGCCAGGCTTAGTTAAGCTCACTCCAGTTCCGTTTAAGTGTTCTGTTTCATGTTTACCTTCCATGTCACTCACTGAATCAAAGAGATTAAAATAAAAGCTGCTGTCTCTTACCCGACCATGCCCATGCACTTATTTGACACCTGTCCTGTTAGGATTACGTTAACATATAACAGGAGCACAAACACCAGATTAGAAACCATTGTATCTGACATACCCACAGAGAGGGAGGTACACGTGTGGTCACACTGAAGGGACATACTCAGGGCTCATTCCTATGGAGTTAATTATCTCAGCTGTATTTACCCTTCATACTTGGAGGATGAAAAAAAGTTTGTCATTATCTCAGTTTGGAACTGGCTTCAATTCCTCCTAAACTGCATCAAGCACCACTCACAGATTATACCTGTTACAAACAAGGCATGACAGACAAGAAATACTGAGAAAAGAGAAAAACTTTTTTCTCACAGTAAGAATGGCATGTAAAGATCAAATCACCCTAAGCAGCTTCAAGAGAAAATATACAGGCCACTGGGAAGTCATTCTCCAAACGAAAGCGAGGCAAACAAACAACAGTTTCTCCATCGGATTGCAGTCCTGTTAGGGCAGAGATCAGGCAGAAGCAGCCACGAATCCTTCACGCAAATTGCTGTATGTTCTTTTCTCTGAAAGGGTTAGAGAGCCCAGGGAGTTTTGTAGGATTTTGAGGTTATCTTATACCTGCTGATTCTAATCCAAGTCCTCTGGAAAGCGAGATGAAGTATCGGACCACCATTTGCCGAGATGTCATATTTGAGACATGAGTAAAATTGCTGAGACAGAAAAAGACATCTCTCACTTGGGTGTAAAGGAAAAACAAGCAAAAAAAGAGTCTTAGCAGCCTATTAATACAGTGACAAAATTTTCTGTAACCAGGGCACAGATACAAGAAACCTTTTGCAAGCTGCTTATTAGTAATTCCATTGGAAAAGACACCTATTTGAAGCGTTCAGAAGAGAGGATCAATAGCTGTATAAATGGCCTGCATGACACCCTTGCAGATCACATCCATCCATGGAGAAAAGCATCTTTGTTCAGGTGCCTCTCACATCCAATAAGCAGAACCCTGGACACCACAGTCTCTCAATTTCTTCCCTATCAGCCTGATCACCCTAGGCATCCTGGCACCAGGCATATTCCAAACAGCCTGGCTCACTTAGCAGAGGCATCCAGTCACTCAGGTCACCCAGACTCACTGATCACCTGATGAATGACCACAGCTCCCCATCCACCAGAGGACTGTGACATGCTGGTTGTTACAGTCACATCTGCCAACCACCTTGGACAACAGCAAAGCTCAAGGCTCATTTTTTGGTGTTGATTAAACATAAGCCAGAAATATTGCATACAACAACAACAAAAAATGCTCTGGATTCCAGACATTTTGAGTTTTTCCAAAAGTAGGTTGAGACTTTTTAATAGCTAGTCGTTAAACTTATCTCTTTTTTATATCCCAAGCTAAACCTATCACCACAAACACTTCGTAATTTCATTATTTCCACTCAAGCAGCAGCTACAAACCCTTTCAGAACTGAGAGTCCACTGTACTGCTTGAATATAGACATTGCCCCCCAAAGCTTTCAACATTTAAGACTAGAACATTACAGTGCCACAGAACAGGAGGAAGAAAGGAGGGAAGGAAGGTAGAAATAAATCCACACATTTGCAGAATAACAACATGAAGAGCCTAGAAAAATAATTAAGAGTTCGTGAGGGAAGAGACAAAGGCTAGGAGTTCCATGAAATAAGGCATTCAATAGCTATATCATATTTACAATGGATTATTACCCCTCACAGGATACTGCATTTAAGCAAACATTCTGTGAATACAAAATAGGATCCCACAGTTAATATAATAAAGTAGCCTCCCAGCTGGACTTCCAAAAACTGTCAAGATAATATTAAATCAGAATAAAGCAAATCACCAGTTCAGAGGCTGCATTTCGAGAGGCCTGTTACCAGCACTATAACAAGAAACTACTGCATGAGGTGGGGAAGACAAGCCTATGTTATTCTATGAACCAACTTCACTGCTCCTGCAAGACTGTTCCCTCAAGATTCTTGTTATCTAGTTAAACCGGATTTTGGTGATGGATTAAACAACACTTTATTCTGCTCATCTTTAACTTAAGAGCATTTGCATCAGTGATTCTAAATTATGTGGTTTGATCTAAAGTAATTGTGATATTTGGCAAAAAAACTTCTCAGAAATGAAGGGAAAACTTCTGCTATCACCATTAGAACAAAGGTATCAGGAGACACCTCATGAGAGGCACTTTCCTCCAAGGGAACGGTGTCACACCTCTCTCCTCCAGTGCCTGGTGGGACACCAGCCATGCCTGGACCACAGAAGCAGCACCCACTTGTCACAGGAAGGGGACTGCCAAAGCGCTCACTGCATTGCCCATATCAATAATATCAAAGGTCTCCATCGAGAAGGAAAATAAGAAACTCCCTAGATGCAACCCAAGCAAACTGCTCTTGATCAAATCCATGACTGTTCAGGGTTGTTCTACAACATCTCTGAACATACTTCCCAATAGCTTCTTCTCCTTCCAATAGCTTCCAGTATGTGAAATGTCATTAGTTTTACCTAGGAAGTTGTTTGTACAATAGCACTACACTACACTTTTGAACATGTTTAACTTCTGTAGGATCAACACATACCAGTTCTGTTTGACTCTAAGCAACAGAGAGAGGAAAGCAGCGTTGTGTGCACTTTAGAGATGCCAAGAGGTAGAAAGGGTATCCCAGCAGACTCCACAAAACATCTGCTAAATGCATAGCCAGAGCCCACAGAAGGCATCTCTATAAACCACTACAAGCTTCAGCAGAAGACCAGAAACCACAATTATAGCATGGCACAGCAAAACGAGCAGAGAGATCAACAGCACAACCAAGTACCACGCATTCGTGGAAACCCGTTACAGCAAAGACACCCTGCGTGCCAGCAGGATACGCCACTCAGGCAAAAGGATGGTTATTCTGCAAGGCAGTGCTGAGCTGCGATTTCATGAAAGCAAAGTGCAGAGAAGCAAGGTGATAAATCATTTTAACGTGAGCCATCTAAAAGACATTTAGCCTAAGCTGAAGTCTAGGTGCCTTCTGTGGTCCCTTTCTACTCAAAGAGGGTGATTCACCCACCCATTTCAGAGTTGTTCTTCAATGACTTAACTAGCTCAAACAACAAACCCTTTGCTTTTAGCCAGCTAAACATGCATCAGGTTCTATCCTGCCCAGATGACTAGCAAGATGGAAATTTAAGGTTAAAACACCATCACAAGAACCTGGGTGCAGAGCACACTCCTTACTCAGCAGGACATCTCAGCAGCATGGCAGCACACGTGGAAAGCTGATCGCCGCACCAGAGTGGGTAGGTGACCCAGGGCTTCTCCCAGAGTAAGAGCAGGCACACAGGAAAACACCAGCTGCAGCAAATATGCCAGACATCTGAACTCCAGCAATTCAGGCAATTGTTTGTGTAACCCACAGCTGACATTTTTAACCTGCGTAGTTCCATCTGCTTCAATATTCCAGATACTTCTAAAAGGTAAGAAACTTGGAAAGCAGCACAGCCTGCTTAAGACCTCTATAAGAAAGGAAGAAGAAAAACACACATCCATCTTTAAAACCTCATTTATAATTGGAATTTTAGACAACAGTAAGCTGTCACCAGAACTGCTGATGTGATGCAATTACCCAGGCAACAGCCCTCCTCCCCTCCCATCCCAAATAAAATTTCCATCAGACCAAACTGCTCCCGCTTAAAGCTAACGTAATCAGCACAGAAATCTGAGTTTAGCATAAGGATGAACCTTAGCACAGCTACTCTTATGTCTAACCGCTGACGTCTGTGAATTGAAACAACTCCACAGCTGTGGATGAGCTCTAGATTTATGTATTTGTGTCTCTTCAAACACTTCTTGCAAGTACACACTTCCCAAAATGCTAGTTCCACTTATTTTAACCATAGTGTTCCTGACCGCTATCACTGCACAAGCTCTGCAGAATTTTGCCACATTGCAATTATTCCTTGGAAAAGAGACGAAAAAAAAAAAGGCAAGCACCAATTCAATTCTTGGCCCTCCCAGGTTAGTTCCACATCCCTTTACCGGTGCCCGATCCCGACAGGCATTGCAGGTCTCCCCCAGCATGGGCTCAGACTTCCATTCTCTCCAGCAGGCAATGCAGACACACAGGTCTTGTTGAGACAGGGGGTCTATAAAGTGACACTGAGCAACTGTTTTACTCTGCAGCCTCTGATCTCCTAGTTTAAAAAGCTCCCATTCCCTGCAACCTCATTTTTTTATTGCAAATTGCACAACGGTTTATTTGTGCATTCTTCATACACATAGAAAAGCCTCTGCCAAAACAAGGACTCCTAAAAAAAGCAGCAGGGTTAACTGAGGCAGACTGTAAGATCTTTGAGAAATGAGGCTCATTAAGTACTTAACACTAGCACAGTGTAAGCTGTTCATTCAAAACTCAGAGCACAGATTTCCATTACTGACTGAAATAAGAGATCCAAGAGACAGGGAAGGGGAGGGAGCAAATGCATTTGAACGTTTCCATCTGTTTTTTCCTTCTCGGTGCCACGAAGCCTGCTAGCTACAGCTGGCAAGAGCTATTCCAGCACACTCTGACTTGATACCTGGCTTCAGTCTACACGAACAGGTACAGCTGCCCTGCAGCAGCCTCAGTCAGCTCAGCTTACTCATTGTCTGTCACTCCGCTCATCACAGCGGCTCACTCAGGAAAACATTGCCGACCACAGTAACGGGCAGTCGCTCTCCAGATGGAAAGCCTTTTCCCCCTGCTCTTCTCCAGCCTCCCATGACACATGCAAACCTACCATGAAGAGCATGGTCTCTCACCTATAGCTAGCACAACAAAGGAAATTCCAGGGAAGGGAAAGGGTTCAAAGTTATTGCTATGGGTTTATACTTTCAAAGCATCCATAGGTTGTTGCTGCTTTCTCTCTCCTTAGGGGTATGGAGATTACAAAGAAATCGGCGCTTTTTTTTTTATTTTTTTTTTTTTAGATATGGGTAAGAGAAAAGGCACAAAAGCCAAGCATGGCTTTGACATTAGGTTGCTCCTTCACAGTCATAGAATCATAGGAACATTTTGGTTGGAAGAGACCCTCAAGATCATCAAGTCCAACTGTTAACCTTGGCACTCTCACTAAACCATTCCCCTAAGAACCTCATCTGCATATCTTTTAAGCACCTTCAGGGATGGTCATTCCACTTCCCTGGACAGATTGTTCCAATGCTTCACAACCCTTTCCATTATGAGATTTTTCCTAAGATCCAATCTAAACCTCCTCTGCACAATTTGAGGACATTTCTTCTCATCCTATCATTTCTTATTTCCAAGAAGAGACCAACACCTTCCATGCCACAAACTCCTTTCAGATAGCTGCAGACAGCGATAAGGTCTCCTCACAGTCTCCCTTTCACCAGACTAAACAACTATCATACAACTATCCACATCATCACCAATTCCATGAGAATCTTTTCCTTTATAAACATCCTGTGAATTATAAACCTGAGTGCAACACCTTGCTCAAAGAGACAGAGCATTCAGAAAATGAAAGGCAGAAAGGGAATAGTTTTTCACAGAAAGAAACATAACAACTGTTGAGTATCAAGTTTTCAAGGGAAACCAAACCAAGGGAAGAGGCTTTTTCACTGAAAAGATAAAACTGTCACAGAGGCCAGAGAATTTGGTTTAATCACTCATGTAGTTCAATAGAAAAATTCTGACAGCATATGACTTCTCAAAGTTAGTAGCAAACAACTTTCCAAATACATTTTTAAACACTAATGACCTTTGAAATGGAAACTGCTTAACTTCTAGAGAAAGGATTATACTACATATTCCTCTGTATAACGGAAGAATTTCTAGATTGAGTCAAACATTAATCCTGTCTAGCATTCAGCAAGTCCTAACAAAACAATCTTTTCTTACATGATCATGAAGATTCAAGGTCAGCCAGTTTATTCAGTACACACAGAGACAACTGAGAAGTGCAAAGAAATTAAACATTTGAAGACCATTCAACATGTCCCTTCTCGATTCTCACCCATGGCAAAGGCCATCCTGGCCATGGAAATGTTGTCTTTTCTTCCTACTGAATTTTCTTCCTACTTAATCACACCAATCAAGTTGGCAATCTCTATCCTAGATCTCTGGCATTTCAGGAATCAATCCTCCCCCAAAAAACTGGGTCTGAGAAGTTAGAAAACTTCTAGAAAACTTCAACCTAGTTTCTTGGCAAAGATGACCCCCTTCCCAGTCTGATCAGTCAAAAACCAAATAAACACTTAGTGATGGTTCCCAAATCCTAACACAGAATCACAGAATGTTAGGGATTGGAAGGGACCTCAAAAGATCATCTAGTCCAATCCCCCTGCCGGAGCAGGAACACCCAGATGAGGTTACACAGGAATGTGTCCAGGCAGGTTTTGAATGTCTCCAGAGTAGGAGATTCCACAACCTCCCTGGGCAGCCTGTTCAGTGTTCTTCCTAAAGTTTGCCTCAAGTCCATAGATCTTTCCAACGCTGTCAAATCAGATGCTAAAGTCACCAGTCACTACGTTCAAGATTTTTACTTGCAAGCATCTGACCCAGCCCCCACCAGACTCACATTTTCCTAAGAAGCATACTTTCATATTAATTTAACAAGAACAGCTGCACCTAGATATTGTCAAGGTCATTTGAAAAATTAGCAGACCTGTAATACTATAAATAGTTTTTTCTTTTCCCTGCATACTGTGTATTTATTAAAATCTGTTAAATGCTTGTGTTGCCTTGCAACATGTTTTTTCCCTACTTACTAACAATAAATCTGCCTATGTGGACTTTCACTTCAGAGAAGAGCTTTACATCTGAGTTATAGGGGATATTCCCTAGAGTCAGAGACTGTGAGACAATTCCCTTCTGCTTGGTTTTCCTTTAATAACAACTACATTGCAATATAGTTAGATTGATACAATGTGCAAGAAAGTTATGCTGATCTCATTTAAAAAAATAACATTTTCAAAATAGAGGAATAGCCTACATTAGTGTAAGAAAGAAAATTATTAACTACAGATTGTTACTTATTTGTCTAAGTTGGTGGCTACATCTGCCTTGAGCTTCTTAGGATATCACAGCTCCTTGTACAGTTCAAGGACAGTTTAAGTTGCCAAGAGACAAAACTTGTCCAGTAGAGCTTATTGCATGGACTTCACTGGAGAAGCAGAAACTGAGAAGCACTGAACCACACTGAGATCACTTACATTGTTAGAACACAGATATAATGTTGGAGGAAAAATAGTTAAGAAAAAAAAAATAATAGTTGGCTTGTCAAACCCAAGTCAAATGGCATTTTTGCTTGATATGCATTTTCCCAGCTGCAAACTGGAGCCTTTCCAGAAGAGTCTGCCTTCTTATGAAAACAAACAGCTGTTGAAAGCTCACAATATCATTTATGACTCAAGGATTCAAGATCTTATCCTCCTGTCATTAAACCATCCCCCTCACTCCATGCAAGTAATCACCCTTTGAATCTGGTGAGGAAAAAAAGATACTTCATTTGTCTTGGTTTGGGGACACAGGGGAAGAGCCAAGGAACACGCTCAGCATGAATGGGTGTAAGATGATTTGTGTGATGGCTCAAGTAAACTGGCAACACCACTTGATTATTACATGCTGCTGGCTAGGTTTTTATACATCTGCAACTAAGAATTTAATGCCATTAAATAATCATACTTATCATTCACTCAGTTATCAATATACTGCTTAGAGCTTATGCTCATGCATTTTTATTACCATTAAATCCAAAGGAATGAATGTGACAGCAGACACCACTGTCAATATGACTTGAGGTAACAGATTTTCCTTCTGGCTTTCTGTCACTAAAAATTGCTGCTACAAATGCTTGCATGACAGGCCCCAAATTTTTAACTCTTCACCCGTAAACACAAGAGCTAATAGGTAGTATAATTCAGAGTTAATGCTATCCTTGTGTACATTATGTGGTCAGACATCTGAAGCACCAAAAACAAACAAAACAAACCGAAAACCAAAACACACACAAAAGGTTTTATTTTCAAGTTTAGATTTGTTCACAATCATTCCCTCTCCCAAAACAAACAACAAAAGGCAGAAAGAACAGAAGAAAAGCAGTAGAAACCACATTAAAGCGCTGTTTTTCAAGAGCCAGACTCAGACAACAACCACACACCGTCCTCGGCAAGCACCAACAGCTGCAGGTCGGTGTTCTCACACAAGCGCTCGCTCCTTCCACAAATGTCTTCGAAACAAGTTTAAAGAAAGTTCACTGAAAAAGCACCCAGAGAAATGACAGTCGGGCTTCATCACTGAGTCCTCACAGGAGACAAACATTAATATTCACAACAGAAATGCTTCCAGCATCCACAAGTTTGGGTGTGGAAACAACATTCAAACAAATATCCAAGAAGCAAGACTCAAGCTGCTGAAGTGAGGTCTGCACATCTGTCTCAGATTTCCAATGAATGGTGCTAAGTCCACGTAGAAAACAAACACTGTGGCATTTTTGTAAACACATAAGCAAACAGAGGAGGTAAGGATACAAATTCAACCAATTATTTATTCATTGCATATGACACACTTGGTTCCAATTAGCACTCCCACAACTTCCACGGTTTTGCAGCACTAAAACAAAAAGTAAAGTTTGATTATATGCCTTGGAAACGAAGCATTTCAGCAGATCCAGCACTATGGAAAAGGAAGAGGTGTGGTACATCTGGTGCTAAACCAGTACTGACCACACATCAACCATGAGTCAATTTCCTCAGCTGCACACTTATCCTGAAATCCAGCATCTCTCCTCTGAGGAGACACCATGAACCAGAAGGAACTATCCCCCCATTTCAACACTGGGTGGGGGACAAAGAGCCTAGCAGTCAGACGAATCTTGGTTTCTGGTTGCTCAGCTTGGTTTATAGAATTTTAGGAGACCTGCGCCACAACCTGCCATGCTCATGGCTCACCCTATGGTTATTTCACCTGCTACAGGACTTGGGACAGATCTACATCTGTCCTTTGGCCAGGTAAGAGTGAAGTTATGGAACTGCTAAGATGATCACAGTTGAGACCAGATAAAATTCACAAGTTCGAGACATGGGAAGACTTAATTCCTCGGACTTCTTTACTAACAATGACCATAAAAACATTTAGCATGTAGACTGACCAAGTTCCCCAAAGCCACATGAGCTCCACCACTTTGTTTTCAGCTTCTGTTCACCCTATTAGAGAAACACTAGTTGACCCCTACTCTGAGAATAAAATTATGCCTTTCCTTCCAGGCCTTCTGCTGTGTGGAGGAGGACAAGGTTCACAACTGCAGTCTGTCAAGCACAGAAAGCAAGAGGGAGGCTCACTCAGACTGAGTAATTCCTCTGGCCTTGATCTCTTTCTCCCTGGCCTTTCTTTGAAATACTCTTCAGACAGCCTCCCATTTGCTGCTTTGGTCTTTTCCAGGGAACGAGTCAGCTTTTCCACTGTCAGCTATCTTGACAGCAAAACTGCTGTCCCAGGTCACTGCTGGTGTTACATCCAACTGCATGAGAAGCCCTGAGGCCACCTCTCTTGACCCAGAGGTGAATCTAACAGAGGAAGAACCTCGTAGTGCCAAATTGGTTATTTTCAAAGCAAACAAAGAAATACACACAGGTGAAGACTGAGCTAAAATCTACAATGGCTATATTTTCTAAGAAGATAAGGCTGTATTTGGAAAAATACCCTCTTATCAAACAAACATCTAATGGTTAACTCTGTTCTTCTCCCTTTAGAGGAAAAGCTTGTGTCCCAGATTAGTACCAGGTATATATATAGCTCCCAAATACTGCAATGCTCATCTAAGAAAGGAAAAAGAAAGTGTACAAAAAATAAAAATAATTTTAAAAAAAAGCACCAAACAAGTCAGAGCATGCCCAATAAGAACTGAAAAACAAGCCAGTGCTAACACAAGACAGAGTTTAGGAAGGAAACACAAAGCCTTGATTTATTTGTTTTTCTCAAATCATTGTAACACTAAAAATAAATAAAAAAATATTAACACTGGATGTCTAAACTGAGTTACTTTAAAATTAAAACTTCAGAAAGTTTGAACTCTTGTAGCTCATGTCAGAAAAGCACACCTTTCAGTTTTATACTGTGGATGTGTGTTCTTCATGGGGACAGCATAACAGCTACATTAATACATAAGTACACATAACAACACACATTCCACATAATATGAACATTCGTTTTTTTTTGTAGACCTAATATATTATCAGACCTCTGGAAATATTTTCAAACACGAGATATTCTTGTTTCTGTTTTCAGTAGAAATCTGGAAAAATCTAGCATTTCAATTTTGCACGACTACACAGCTTAAAAAACAGGATGGAGAGAATCTACCAGCCTGTTAAGTAGTCTAGTCTGAAGAGCACTTCAGTAGAAAGTAGAAATGCATAGTATTTGCATTAAAAAAAAAATTAATAACCCTTCTAGACTCTCAGTGGAGGTTCCTGGGTTCAGCCAGAGTGATAGGGATTTTATATCACTTGTCAAGCAGAAAGCGTGTATTTAATAATGAATAAACGAAGCAGATAAAGCTACAAGAACTCAGCAGCACAGAAGGTGAACCAGGCTATGGTATTTCACAGCAAGTGTCACAGAGGAGTGTGCTCAGGCTGAAACAAATGGGCATTGCAGAATATGCAGACACGCTCGCTGCCTGGGGAAAACATATTTAGCAACTGAGCATCATCTTGATGCAAGAGGCAGCATGCTGGGCTCAGAAGGTTTGATTTTTTTGCCTCTTGTTTCAGTTATTCTACTGACCTTAAAATAAGAGTATAACACAATCTTGGAAATTTATGTAATCTATGTGTAATATATTAGGTAATATATAATAAACTAGCTCTTTAAGTCACAGACCTATCTAAAGCATCACTGTGTGCAACTTTATATGCATTAGTAGACGTTCATGGAAGGGGTGATTATTAAACACACTTAAAAGCTCAACGCTCATTTTACGCATGAACTCTGCCTACAGGAGGGGAAAAACATCAATATCCCCATTACAGATGCTTGAAAGCATCCTTACCACACAGTGGTATAGTGATAACTGCAAACCACTACAAATTTTTACTGCTGTGTAATGCTAAAATCAGCTCAGGACAGATTTTCCACTACAGGGGAATTTAGAAAAAATAAAAATCAGAAAAGGAGTATTATTTTTCTTACAGTAGCAGCTTAACACTGCTGCTGGGGGCAACTGTAACCCAGATACTAAATTTCCTCATGTCAAGGCATCCACAATGCCCTAAGCATTAACCTAATGCCAAGTCCAACTGGCCTGCTCCACCACGCACTAACAGATCCACTAATCCTCAGGCTGTGCAAGAAACTCTAACAGGGCAAATCCAATCCACTCTTCACCTTGCAAGTGTGGGGTCCAAAAGCCACACTTAGACCAGTGGAGATTACAGGTAAGAAACCAAAATCAGGTTTTGGTCACATTTGAGTAGATGGAGTCCAGCATAACTGAACAGATGGGTTAGTCAGAAACCCTGAAAATGTAAGAGATCAGTGTTTAATGAACTTCCATCACCCAAGTTTAAATGATTGCAGGTCAAATTCCACATGACCACTTTTTTTTTGTCTATTTTCTTAGACAATGTCATCAGATTGTCCAACGGTCAATTATGAAAATCTCTCTCCTCTCTAAGGGAGGGTCATCTGATATCCATGAAAAGTCTTAAAGGACTTACGCAGTGTCCTTCAAGATGCAAGTGGTAAGAATCACACTGTGCCAAACAACTCGGACATCTTCCCAAAGATTAATCTGGACCCCACATGTTTTAAAGGACTTTCTCAGAACATTTCATTATACTATGTCTTAATTCAGAGAACTGGACCTCAAAGCTAATGCATAGCTTGAAATACAGTTTTGAGAGACGGGGGAGCAACATTCATGCAAGTGTCTTATGCACTTTAAAGCACTTACGCAATGCTCTGTCAGTTTGCTACATTTACTATGAGAGTATCCCTACAGAAACAAAACTTAAGCAAGTTGTGATGCTATGACAACTTGCCTTTTAAAAGTAACTGCAAAGGTGTAAACAAGCAAATGTATGAAAAGAACATGTTTTACCAAAGGATCTCAAATTACTTCGCTGAGAACTAAGACCCAGTGAGATGGATGCTGCATTTATAACCAGTCCCTTCGCCTGGTCCATAGAAAATACACTTCAAGAGAACACAAAAACACAAGAACAACTAAGGCAGCTTGCTTAATTCCTGCCAGGCTTCTGACTGAGAGCCTCAAGTCTCTGCCAGCTCTTCCTCTTTATGTTCCAGGAACTTCAGAAACAGTCACACAGGGAGGTAGAGAAAGTTATTCCTCCACTTTTTGCCAGTTCCATCAGGCTGTATATCCCTTTTTGCACAAGCTGAGCTTTTTTAAAAGTATTATCAATAAAACTAAAAAATTAGCAGGTGAAGATGACTTGAGAAAAAATTTCCAAGTTCCATCTAAACATAAGAAAAAATTTCCATTACTTTGAGGGTGCCAGAGCACTGGAACAGGCTGCCCAGAGAGGTTGCGGAGTCCCCTTCTCTGGAGACATTCAAAAACCACCTGGGCACATTCCTGTGTGATCTGCTCCGGGTGAACCTGCTTTAGCAGGTGGGTTGGACTACGTGATTTCCAGAGGTCTCTTCCAACCCCAACCATTCTGTGATTACTTAGAGCCAGAGAGCATTAGCAACAGACAGGGGAAAGGAGGTCCCCAGTGCTCTGTGCCAAGCACCATCACTAACCCCTTCCACACAAGCTTCATGGTGGTGGGGGCAGAAAGGAGAAGCACCATCAGCACCGCACAAGTCACATCTCAGAGAGCAGTGGAAGATAATAGGAGCAGTTACAGAGGTGAAAGGGGAGGCTGAGACGCTGACTTGCCAATTCTTCCTTCAATTCCGCATACATCCTTAAGGCCAGCCTGGATTCCAAAAAAATGTCTGCAATATTTTCTTTATGGTGAAACTAAACAGACCATCCAAAAAGCGAAAAACAACATACAGAATATTGTAAAATAAACAATGGAAGATAAAAATAGGAAAAAATAGAGAAAAATTTGAGAAAATACAGTAGAAAATAATCTATTTGGGGCGGACTTAACCACTCAGGCTGAACAAAGCCCTACTAAAATTTCATTAAGGCTACATTGTGATAAATTAACACCATACAAAAACCTGCAAGATTTTAATTTCACACAATTTCATGCACATAGAAACAACAGCAGATCCATCTAATAATGTTACAGGAAATACTGAAAAGGATGGCATTACACTGCAACTTTTACACGAAACTAACTCATCTTTAGGTTTCTTAATTTTTGCTAAATGTTTTCAAAATATTTCACAGGGAAAAATATATTTCCAAAGTTTACAATAAGCAGTTACTAAGTTTAATAAATCTTTAGCTGCTGACAAAGTTTAACAATAAGAGGGCAATTGTCAGCATTGGTTCTGCAACCACCTAAACTCTTTCTAACTTGAATACGCAACTTTGAAGAGTTGAGACCTGCACATCTTACCAGTTTTAGTAGTATTCAGTGCAGGTAAAAAACAGCACCAGTTTACAACTGAAACAAACCATAGGTCCCGGCTGTATTAAACCACTCCCGAAGACTTTTCTCGGTATTTGGCTAAAGATTGAACACACACTCTTCTCCATATAAACAGCTTTTCCAAGCTTTAGTTGATCTAACCTACATAGAAGGCTAAGACACTCACATTCAGCTTCTCCTGCTGTTCTCCTGCATGGTGTAAATAAGAAACTAAATGGCACAAAAGTGGCTTTGAAATAATCTGTGAGGGAAATAGTTCAGATTATGTAAAACACAGTTAAATTCATCTGCAGTCAAATCTCTGAGATGATGTCTTCCTAAAGCAAAGAGAAAAATCCTAAGAGTTGGGTAACACAGCATCGCATTCACAGACCTTTTGAAGTCTTTTAAGCTGCATGATCTGTACAACATTGTGTTGAGATGCTAGCAGTTGGTTTGGGTTTGTTTGGGTTTTTTGTTTGTTGGTTGTTTTTTGGTGTTTTTGTTGTTGTTGGGGTTTTTTGGGGGGTTGTTTATTTGTGGGTGTTTTTTTTGTTTGGTTGGTTTTTGTTTGTTTGTTTGTTTGTTTTTAATAAAAAGGGAAGCTGCTTTGGGAAAGGTAGAAAGAACCTAAAGCTAGATTTTACTAGCACCTCCATAATGCCCAGTATGAACCAAATAGCTTCCATGACACAAATAACGTAGATCTAGCACAGATTTTGATGCAATCAGAGAACAAGGAAGATAAGAACTTGGCTAGCAGGATCAAGTAAAATTGTATACAGAATAAGTTTATGGCAGTCATCAATATTTTTCACCATATCAGCATTATTTCCTGTCCATCATCCACATATCCAGCCCAAACTGTTTTATGATTCTATTATTTGTGGAGATGCTGAGGTCTTTGGAGATGTTTCTATTACCTCTGTAAGGAAAGGAAACAGAAGTGGGGGAATACACCACTGGGAAAAGGAGGACACTAGTGTGAGAAGGGGTAGACTACAAAGCAAACCCAAGTCCTGACACTAATCTACACACAGAAAAGTTTCCACAGGCTTGCTGAAGCAGAGAAAATGAAAGGACAGCAAAGAGGGAGATGGAAAGGTATGAAAGGGAGCATAAAGATACCCACAGCATATGCGACAATTGTACACAGCATACACCAACATGCTTTGCAAAAAAACCAGGCATTTCAGTACCTTCTTAAGATGGGAGAACAGAAAGCACAAAGCCAAAACACTCACAAGGTGCAGATGTGAACAGTGACACAGTCAGTAAAACTGCCTGTTATACGTAAAACACATTCTTCATGTTACGCTTCTTAAAAAAAATAATAACATGAAAGAGATATTTTAGATTTGGAATATGAATAAACTTAAAAAGACAGCAGAAATCACGTAAAGCCAGCTGCACTAAAAATTCAGACAACTGTATTGACCTACCTTCACTGCTCCTCACCTAGAGCTCCTCAAGCTCTGCAGTGGAGTAGAAGCTCACGTGGTACACGGCTGTAAGACAGTATCATTCCAAAGCACCCGGCTCAAGTGTTTGTAAAGAGATGAGCTTCTAAAAGGCTTCACCTTTATCAATAGATTTGTATGAAAAGTTTCAGCCTTGCTAATGGCCTTGAAGGCAGAGAGGGAGAAGCCTTTTCATTCAAAGGTTGACCCTGAACAAACAAAGCAGTGCCCTGTCTCCCAATACGGATAAGGGTCAACAGCCATTCACTTCCCCTAATCAGATCTGAGTAGAAACTGCTCCCCAGCAGCTGTATCACTTCCTGGTTTTCCTCCCAGGCCCCAAGAATAAGTAGGTATCTGTAACCTAGCTCAAATCCTCGAAACTTCATGAAGCTCTACAAAAAGCAGTGGTTTGTCAAAGTTTTATGTACAAGGGGAGAACAGGAGAGCTGAGCATGCGTTCAAAGACATGTACCTGAAGTGGTTATTCCATAAAGACATGCCTCCGGCAAGCATCTTTCAAGCACTCAGGAACACAAAATGGAAATGATCTCAGCCTCTTAAGCCCTGGCTATCAGAGTGCTTCCAGACATGCCAGCCACACCACTGCCCACCGCACAGGCAGCACACTGCTAAATGCACTGCTTTAACTGCAGAAAGGGGAACGAAATTAAATCTAGTTATCGATCTAGCTAAGAAGTACAGAAACAAACACCACTCAGAAAAGCAACGTAGGACAGAAATCCTAAGGGGAAAACGCACACAGCCTCTCCCCTTCTGTTTATGACTTGCACATACATACGTTCTGAAGCCCATCCTGCTGCCAGAGAATCATACAACAGTTTGAGTTGGAAGGGACCTTTGAAGGTCATCTAGTCCAACCCCTCTGCCATGAGCATCGAGTTCAATGCCCTTGCAATGAGCAGGGACATCTGCAACGAGATCAGGCTGCTCAGAGCCCCGTCCAGCCCGGACTTGAATGCCTCCAGGAATGGGGCATCTATCACCTCTCTGGGCAACCTGTGCCCGTGTTTCACCACCCTCAGTGTAAAAAAAATCTCTTCCTCATGTCTAGCCTCAGTCTCCCCTCTTTTAGTTTAAAACTATTACCCTTTGTCCTGTCATAACAGGTCCTGCTAAAAAATCTGTCCCCATCTTTCTTACAGGCTCCTTTTAAGTACTGAAAGGCCACAATGAGGTCTCTCCGGAACCTTTTCTTCTTCAGTCTGAACAACCCCAACTCTCTCAGCCTGTCCTCGCAGCAGAGCTGTTCCAGCCCTCTGATCATTTTTGTGGCCTCCCCTGCCCCCCCTCCAGGTCCATGTCTGTCCTGTATTGAGCACTCCAGGGCTGGACACAGGACTCCAGGTGGGCTCTCACCAGAGCGGAGCAGAGGCGCAGGATCACCTCCCTTGACCTGCTGGTCACGCTCCTTTTGATGTGGCCCAAGATACGCGTCAGCTTTCCAGGTTGCAGGTGCATGATGCTGCCTCATGTCCAATTTTTCATCCACCACAGGCCTTCTACTGCATGTGGGGATACAAACACCAATTGTCAGCCAAGGGAATAAGCTACACAATGTCAAGCACCCACAAACCCAGACCACAATTTCTTTGTTTTGTAAAGGCTGTTTTGCAAAGAAGATCCAGAAACATAACCTGCCCACGTAAGAGCTGCTCCTTGCTCGTTCACGGTTTCTGTACTGCAGGCATCTTTGCATTAGCCACACAGAACATGTGCACCTTTTTAATTTGTATTTTTTCAGAGGAGCGAGTGCTGTCAGGATTCATTTGCAAAGTCCCCTGAAGACTGACAGTAATATAACCATGTGCAAATACTGTTGCGTCAAAGCAGCCCTTTGCTTTGCCAAAAACCCACCTATCCACCGCTCTCCCAGAAGTCGCTGCCCTGGTCCCCACGGGGCCAGGCAACCATCTCTCCCACGCTCACCACCAGCAATGTGACTTCTTCTCCAGACTTTGTGCCAACCAGCAGAAACTTATTTCAGTTTGCTAACGCTAAAATCACGTACCACAGCTATTTGGACCTTATTCTGCTATCCTGACTTCCCAAGCCAGGGTAGCTCTTCCCTTACCCCGCAGGCCAATTAATTTGGTTATGTCCATGTCAGGAGTGCTGGGCTATCAGACTCTGGCTCTTAAAATTAAATTTTCATCATAACACTTCGTCATCTTAAATGATCGAACTGCGAAGCTGTCATTAACAAAAAGATATCGCTCATAAGGTGCCACAGAGTAGGTGTTCCAGCAACAGGAAGATATTACATAGGAATAAGGGCAGAAATCAGCTTGGGGACTCTGTAGCAGTACAAAGCACAGCAGCAGTTATATTTAAAGACTGATTTTACATCCTGAGCCTGTAATTACTTTACACAGAATTAAATCACCACCAACACAAGAAAAAAAAATTAAGCAGAATTGTAGGTGATCCAAATAAGTACTTTAATAATCAGACAGATCAGTGACGTTCATTCATTTTTCCACCACAACAATGGTTGAGGAGAGGGGCTCTGAGCAACAAGAAGCATTTTTCACAGTATGCTGCACTAACTTTTCAATTAGCAGCCCTTGCAGCCTTTCTCAAGCTGACTGCATCCTCTTCCACACCACTTACAGTGAAGTGAACCACATTCCTTGCCTGGGAAGTCTTTTCTTAGAAAAAGTATGTTCAGGCAGACAAAATAAGCTGTGAGAGGAAAAAAAAAGAGAGAGAAAAAAAATACAGACAAGTCTTTTTGCATTTATATTGGTCTACCAAATAACACATTCTGTTCCCTTCCAAGCCTTCTCTTTCCTGGAAAAATAAGCCCTTAGTGGAGAAGAGTGACTGAGACAAGGTTGACTGTAAGGCTCATTTTCTATTTTTTGTTTCCAGTTTTTTGGAAGTTATATGTATTAGTCAGTCTTCTGCCACTTTTATGCAGAGATTTCAATGCAAATCTTTGCTTAAGAAGGTTCCATTTGCAAATAATGGTGGCAGGGAGTGAGGCCCTCTAGAAACTAAAGTACATTAGCAAACCACTTTGGTAGATTATATATTCAGCAAAAGAAGTAGAAATAGTGTGACCGTTTTTTAAAAACGATTTTTAACTGGGTATTGAAAAATTGACAGAAGGAAAGATTCCATGAACAATTCAGAGCCATAGTGGACTCCTGCCTCCCACCACCACTCCTTTTTTCCTTCCTCTTAGCTGGTAGAGCTGTGAACAAAAAAACAGAAGCCACTAAGAGTGAGGTAATGTTTACATTTCCTCCTCCCAGAAGACAGATAAGGATATTTAAGCCCACAGGTGGGTATGTACATGCAAACTATGAGACAGAACAAAGGCAAGTACCTTCAGGGCACCAGAAGACCAGTTACCTTTTCCTGCTTTTTCCCCTATGTGTACCAGTTGCCATAAACGAAAGAAAGGGAGAGCAAGCAAGCTGCCCTTCTGATGTAAAGGTTATACTACCCTCTCACAGCATGAGAATAATATGCCATACTCTGAATGTGCAAGAAACCTCCTTTGCTTCAACCAAGTGTCAAAGAAAACATACATCTCTGGGCAGAGCTGCAGTTAAAAGGACACAGAAGTGCCGGGACTGTGGCAAACCTACATTTTGCCTGGGTAGCCAGAGAAAGAGTACTGTTTCAGTTTGGTCAAAGGCCAATTTAATTAAGCAAGTAGATTATATCTTAGCCTTAATGCAGACAAACCTGAGGGAAAGGAGCCTCAGAGTTTATTTGTACTGTTATTATGCTAAAAAGTGTGTTGACATCAGTTTAAACACAACACAAAGTCCTGTCTGCCATGGATGCTTTGAGTGCAGGAGAGGACAGAAATAAGGAAGGAGAAGAGGAAAAAGAAAACTGGAAGTAGAAATTGGAAGTGGAAATTGAGGAAAGAAAAGCAACTCCCTACCCCACCAACCCAAAGAAGGGGGAAGCATTTCTCTCAGCTTGGTCAACTCTCTTAATGGCCAGTTTCACCTCCTACAAGTGGAAACATCTCAACAAAGATGATTTGAACATATGCATGCACCATCACAGCATCAGAATGTTAAATCCATATATCCTCTCACTGGTTAAAAAGTAATATTATAGATCGGTGTACAACAAATGTAGATTTCAGTAAAACTTGCATATGAGTACTTTTTTCAAGCAGTTCCTATTTTGAGACTATATACAACTGCATGACTGGATTAATAAATTCTGTTTCCAGCAGTACTCTTATTATTTCAGTTTTCCGTTGCAATTTTATTGGCCACAGTTCATCTGTTTTCTAAGAGGTACCTTGTAAGTGTATTAAAATACATTTTCACATATAAGTATTTTTGCTTACTCTACCTCACTTCATTTAGATAGCCTGACATGAGGCATGTACCAACACCTACTTCCTACCATCTTCATAAACACACACTTAAGAGATATGTCATAACATTCAATGTTCTGGGCAGAGAAGAGGAAACACCATTATTTTAAAAGAATGTCCATATTTAACATTATTATCACACACCAGCTGCCATGATACAACGTGTGAGTTCGCACACATTTTATGGAAAACTAACCTTGGACAACCCTGTGAGCTTCATGCTCTTAGAGATTTAATGCAAGTGCATATTTTTAAGGCAATATATTTGCACCTAGCTACATTGAGAAATTCATCTCTGCTTGAACAGAATATCATGGATGGATCGAGACAAAAGATGAGCAATGGAAAAGAAGTGCCAGAGCTTTTAATCCCAAAATAGTTTTGGCATTGCAAGATATCACTGCCTCTACCCAGAGACTGCCATCCTTACAGCTGAATAGGCGCAGTAGCTCATAAGCTCTTTTCTCAGTTGCTTCAGTACAGCCAGACAGGTGGTTCAAGCAGAATTCAGCAGCCACATGGACAGTGCACAAGATGGCCATAAATGCTTCTTCAAAAGCAAATACAGATAGATTTTTTTAAAATAAAATTTTGGTCTTTATAAGTAAGTCTGTAGAAGCAGAATATGAAGTTTCAGACCATGTGCACAGAACACATATAAACCTATTGGACAGGAATCAACTAAACATTTTGTTTTAAAAGCCCATGAAAACATATGTCCCAAAGAAAGTGACAAGGACATATAAATCACTCCCAGTAAATCCAAGTTGGGCATATAGTACATTTTAAGGAGAGCCACCTGCCAAAGCAACTGTCCCGGTTGCAGAAGTAGTACTGTGATATTTTAACAAAGAAAACAAAATGACCTGGGGCAGCAGAATAACTGAAATTCCCCAGTGGGATTTCCTAATAAGGTACTCGTGGTCACTACATCACATCAAACTATTCTATGACCTTGAGGTTATGAAAACATAAGAAAATGACCCCAACCAAAAAAAAGAAAAAAATGACAACAACAAAGTAAAAAGAATCCAGACCAGCCATACAGAAGGCATAGTCATTTGCAGCAAGTATGAGATGCCAATATTTCCTCACATATAATATCTAAAATAATATTTTGGCAAGGAAAATTAACTTCAAAAGCAACTGGATTAGAAGTATTCTCTTTTATTAACAATAAAGGGAAAAAAAAGCAGCGAGAGGAATCCTGGAATTTTGGCCTGTCATGAACCATTCCTGAAAACACTGGTATTTCATAATGAGCTGATCAGATGTATTTAACATATTGCCTTTATCTTAAAATTTTAGCTTCTCAAATGATTGCTACTAATTACAATAAATCTGGTAAGAAACTCCAATGGGAAATATTCAGAAAAAACATTATAAAGATATCATGGGTATCTCACGGTGGAAAAAAGCAGCACCACAAACGCCAAAACCAAGAAGCCCAGTTTTCTTCTGGAGTTTGTCTGTAAGTGCTAATAGGATAACCACCAAGGCCTCTGGGTTAAAAAGCGAGACAAAACACTGAAATCTTTCCCAGGGACATGGCATTCTGTCTGATCCCTTACCGTGCCAGAAGGCGAGGCCTTCAGGGGAAGAAGCAGGTATAAAGTTTCTCTTCTTTTTCTGACTGTGTCCCCACCCCCCAACCCGACACTATTGTCATTACAACTTAGACCTCTACATACCCATCAGCTCAAGCTGAAACCAGCCAAGAAGGTCAGAAGTTGTCAGTGCGAGGAGGAACACAGCAGCCACTCAGTATGATGCCTGAAGCCTTGTCCTCATGCGAAATCAGGTTGAAACAAAACAATCCCACAAAACCAAAGCAATCCTCAGCCAGATTACAAAACAGTGACATTCTTATCTATTTTAACCCGATAACACTACTGTTGCAATAACCATACCAAAGCCAAACACCATGGGGTCCCCTCCTGCAGCAGTACTCTGCCTCTGGCTGAGGGCCACCTGAAGCCACCCAGCATGGCCTGCTCAAGAGTTCTTCTGGAGGTTGGCTGCCTGCATCCAAGGCCAGCTCTGACATAGCACAAGTATGTGACCCAAAACGCCAGGAGAAGCTTTGTCTGGGGCTCCCCATATTGCTCTGGAGCTCCAGCACCCAGCTCCAGCGTAAGCAATGCCACAGCTACACCTGTGTCCAGCAGCTTGCCACCACTCAAGGTTCCCTCCATGCCATCCATAATGGCAGCTTTGCTCTGCTAGCGGATAAAGAAGGCTTGGATAGGGCTGGGGTTTGACCCTAATTGCTCAAGGACTGATCTGCTCATTCAATCTGGTTATTGGCTCTCAGGGTCAGACACCAGTTTTCTGCCTGCACATCTGAGACCTGGTACCAGCAGAACAGAGGCAGTTGAGCTCCTCCCTATGTTTACTGGTTTGCATCATTATGAATGACTGAAAAGCCAAAATAACTGCAAATTGAGATTACTGAGGCAGCAAGCTCATTGTACAGACTGGAAAAGAACAAAACAAAACAAACACAACTCTCTCACATCAAAACTCAGTCATAATTTCCAAACTCTGGCACCCAGAGGTGAGGTCCTAAAGCACCTTATGGCACACATGAAGTTCACCCACCAATTTCACCACTTTAACATATGTGCCTTATTTCAAGCAACACCAGGGTTTTTTTGCACTTCAGTCTCAGATTCCAATCTCCATCTTAATTATCAGAGGAATTTCCCAGAGCAGAGCAATGGTTATATCCATATTTGAGTATTCTGCACCTTGAGTGCACTGTGAACAACAGGGCCAGATTGGAGTGTTTTTATAGTTACCTGCCAAGTGCAATCATTTCTAAACAATTTCTCTCTCTCAAAGTAGTACTGATTTTGCCGGATTTTTCTAGGACGGAAGACTGAGAGATTGCTTAATTAAAACACAGATTTGGGTGCCAGGGCTCAGTGCCAACCTCTGCGATCAACCTCTTCTAAAACCTTGAGCACATTCTACCACAGCCCTGGTGTTTGCTCGACTGAGAGCAACTGTTACTTTCTCAAGTGCTGGACCCAACGCATGCTACCTAATTTGCGTGTAAACACTCAACTAGTAATAACATTTAAAACAAAATCTCAAAACAATTCACTGCTAACCCGTGCACTCTAGAGACCGTGCTCAGAAAAACATTAACATTTCAAAACTAAGCTCTCATGAGTCGAGGAGTGCCAGCATGAAGGTTGCCCATGCAATCATATTTGAGCCCTCTGGTGCATGCACTTAAGGATATAGTCTTTAATTACTAAACTGCTTTTGCCGCCAACACTTCATTCAGCATTCAGTTTGACACGCTCACCCAAGGCAGAGCAATTCAGCACTGAGTTTTATGTGCCCAGGTCAGAACGCGGACATGTGCATTATTTACGGAATACCATTAAGTCCCAGCTTGGAGAGCAAAAATTCTTAATTTAATTGGCAGCGTTCCTATGACGTTCAGCATTAAGCACATGCATATTTCTGAAGCAAAGTTTATCACTCCTTTGAGGAGAGGAGGGTATACCTCCTCTACTTCACAGGTATGAAATGAGAGCATGTAGACACCATAAGGCCAAGAAGCCTCCACTAATTTGAGGTACCCAACTTAAGGTGTCGCTGGTGTCATGTTTTTCAGAGAACTGCATCCTCAAAAGGAACTACAGTCTGCACTGGCCTCTGCCACAGCAGCCAACACTCAGCACTTCTGCAAAAAAACCCACATAAAGATACACACATGCAATTAGTGAAACATCGTAACAAAAAAATGTCATTACCGATTTGTACAGCTCCACACAAGGCAAAACCCAATCCTGGCAGTCAACAGTCAATTTCTCCAACCATGAAAACATTCTCTTTTTTTCAACATAAATCCTCTGCATTTTTGCATCAAAGATCAAGTGATTTTCTATCAGGCAATACCCCCTTCAGCAATTCATCCCCTTGAAAGACATATCCTGCACATTGAAGACAACATGCACGCACACAAGAAGCTCTCACTAACTTGTGAACCCCTTCAGCAAGTTCCCTCCCTTTCAGTACCTCTTCAGCCACTAAAGGTTAAAGTCCCCCACCTGAGAGCTTAGGAGAGGAAAAAACATCTGAGTCATCATATTTAGGCATTTCACCACTGAGTAGTTCATGCCTCAGAAACTTCACCAGGAATTCAAAGTTTGACATTCTTTTAGTCCCATCAGAACAGTATTTCATATTTCCACAGTATATTTCACTACTGATAACAGGAATGATTCTGTATGAGTCAAAAAGTCAGTCAAGTGTTACTGCTTCAGTGAAACTGTCAGCCTTCCCTATAAACATGGCTTTCAAATAAATCCAGACCATCAATCAACATCCACATACTCAACCTATTTCCAGTACATATAACATGCATCAATATTATGCAGAAAATATTCCAAATTCCTTAAGTAGCTGCTCTCACTGTAAAGTAAACCATTATCAACAGTCTTCCTGCCCTGGGATAATCAACATGTACTTCATGAAGATAAATTCAGAACTGATTAATAACTGGCAGTTGCTAAAGACAAAACAGAGTATCTGTATGGGTTATGTACCTAAAATCTGTAACAACAGTCTTAGCAACGAAACTTTCAAGTATGCAATCACATTCTTACTGATAGAAAGCACCAAATTTCAAACATCTTGCAAAATATTATAGCATCACTGTATTTATTTGTATTTGTTACTCTTGTTGTCCTGAGAGGTATCAAAAGAATGAAAAAACAAAGTGCCATCTCTTTTTGCATACCCACGTATTCAAGATAATACACAAGCATACTGACTCATTACCACAGCTTTCTTCTTATCAAGAGAGGCCAGCAAAACTATTCTTGAGAAAACAGGAAAGCATACTTCAGTGACATTAATCCAACACTCTCCTCCACTACAGTTTTAGGAATGACAATGGAGGATCCCACACAGTAAGCATTTATTTTAAATTGCAGATGTGTGACTTAACAGAAAACACTAAAAAGTAGAAACAGCCATTTGAGTTCAAAAACCACAAGAGTTTTACTGTTTCTCTTCAATGCATAACAGTTGCAGAAGATTCTCTAAAGATAAGTAATTCTACATGCTTTATTTTGCATTTCTTGTCCACTCAAAATTCCTACGGATGTAAATGGGAAACCTAACCAGCAAAGGCAGCAAATTATTTTAGAACAGGTTCTAATAATAGCTTGCTTTAGCATCAGTCCACAACAGAATACCCTAAACTCTGAATAATAACTCACTGATATATGTACATGTACGCACCTGCACATCAATTTGCTGTGCAGGCTAGAAAGTAGGAAAACAAGTAATATGTGTATCTTATGGTACACACAAAGTTCAAAGAATCCTTCAAGAGGAGAATTAATGCCTTCTGAAAAGATATTGGCTTTCCCTCCACAAATTTAATCAGAGTCAGTCATCGTACTTACCAATATTTTGTTATCCACTTTATCTCCCTTGGTTTCCAGTTTTACTTTCTTCTTGACCGAAATTTTAATTTTCCTCCCAATAACATCCCTGACGCTTTCTGCAATAAAAGAAAATACCTTAATGAAATACCTTCAGTGTCAACATGAGAAGGAAACAGATACCACTGTCAAGTTTTCTAGAAGACTCAACCATGTTGTTTAACTGCTTGAACTCACTGAAGTCTTATGCACATGCACCACTACTAAACACAACACAAATACAACTTTTGTATGTCACCTACACAATAAGTTATGTCTACTGTGACACGATTGCCGATTTCATGCGCTAGGGTTCTAAAAACAATCTAATATTTCTTTCCAGCACTACGTAGCGCATGCACTGGTTAGCTCTACTCCAGGAAAACACAGCAAACTCCTCACTTGCTACTATTTATACCTGAAAAGCTTGCTAAAGCCAACTAGCTTCTTGCATTGCAAAAATTTTAGTCTGCCATTATTACAATCAGGGAGGCTAAATGGGTCAGGTAACAGAAAAGCCAGCGTTCACACATTTTGCACTCTGCACGTTTAAGTTGCAAAGCAAACTGAGCAGACTTCCAGACACCAACACCTGAGAGCTACGCAGTGGATGCTGTGGAAGGCAACACTGGTCTGGGTCCAAGTCCCAGTGAAACCACCTCATTGTGCCAACACCAAAGTTACATTAATTGCTGTAATGTTTTAGTACATATATGCATACACATGTATATGTAGTCTCTGCCAAGTACCAAATGAACCAGCCCTACCCCTAAACATTTGCACCCTAGCCTGAAGGGAACATATACACAGGGAACTGTGTCAGAAAGCCTATACAGCTACCAACGCTGGTGTAAATGGGAGATAAACAGAGGAGTTCATCTACATAAGAGCAAATTCGGCACCTTCCCTAAGTTTCAGTCCCCAGCCCTCAGAGAAAAAGAATGAGCAAGAAATCTTTTAAACACATTAACCTATTTCCAGCACTACAACTGGCATCTGTAGAAGGCAAGTCTCCACCCTCTCCAGACACACACACTTTGACCTTGTGCATGCTGAAGTTTAAAGGCTAAAATTGAAGATAATGGGTTCTTCTTAAGGCTTTTAATTATAGTGCTCTGTGCAGCACTTTTCTGCACAATTTTCATCTGGTAGTCTGAATGCGTTAGCACAAACAACACACTATTTATTAAGCCTGGATGTTCAGCCCAGGCCACAGCGTTCTGCCTGCAGGGCAGGAGGGTGTGCAAGACAGAAACATGCCTGGTTGGAGTAACTCGCCACCAGAAAGAGCTCTTTCTGCAGAATCGGCATGTTTTCCCCAAGAATTTTAATTTTCCTATCAGGAAACAAAAGCTCCTTGGTAGCAGGGGCTTGCCCAGCGAGAAGCCTGTCCCAAGCTGTGGCAGAGGGCCAGCACGGCCGGCTTCCTGGGCAACCACTTGGTCAGAAGCCAGGCTGCAGGCTCCCCAAGCAGCCAGGTAAGTAAAGCCTGGGGGGAAAGTCCAGCCCTGTCCTACCAATGTGAACTGTTTTCCCAAGGCTCTCCCATGGCTAATGCCTGATTCTGGTCTTTCTGTCCCCGCTTGGGAACTCAGAAGCAAGCTGACCACACAGTCTTTTTTCAAAAAGTCCTACTTCCTTGCAGAAGGGAAGGTATTGTTGCTGTCTCTGTTGCTTCACCTCCACCCTCAGCCTCTGCCTTTTGGTTTCTACTCTCCCACAAACAGCTTCAAGTGCCTGCATCTCGCAAGGGTCTTCCTCCCAAGGCACTGGCGTGGGGAGACTCACTTTCGCTGTCCCACCGCAAGCCCTCAGCTCCAATGCTCTTACTTCAACAACCCACAGAGAGATAAAGGGCCTGGGACCCTGGACTTCTTCACAGAGCATCAGGATGCGAGCTCCCTCCAAGGCTCTATCTTCCAGAAAGGGCTAGAAATGCTTCTTCAAGGAATTAAGACTTTATAGATATCCCCCATGTGACTGAGGACACTTCCTTACACATCAGTGGCAAGTGGACTTGCAAAGCACTCTTCCGGATTGAGAGATAGAAATGTAACATTGAGGGTCATATTTTCAAGTGTTCATGCATTTTTAATACTGGAGACTATGAGTGCCTGCCTTTAGACACCCAGACCTCGGAGGAGCGGATCCAGGTTAGCCAACAGTAAGAGAGGGATTTTTGAAGACTATGACCTAAGAAACCCGACAAAGGTCATACGGGAAGTGAGTAACAGCAGAAAAACTGCAGCTCAAACACTCCTACCCCCAGTTTAATCTCCACACTCCAATCACTAAGTGCTAAGGCACATCCTTTCAATCCTGTTCTCAAAACACAGGGTTAATACAAAAAGCATATTTAAAAGGTTAAATTTTAACATGCAGGCACCAAAATACTGCTAGAAATCATAGCATTCTACATCAACGGATCCACATGCCCCTTGTCAAAGCAGGCTGGGTGGGTGCAAAGCATCAGGACTGGGTGGTAGTACTTAAAGTTGTTCAAAGCCACCAGATTATGGGATACATGAAGATGTTCACTTTGCTCTTCCTTGTAATATGCACCACACCCCACCAATGGCATACAGGAGTACGGGGCAGATCCACATTGAGCAGTACCATGTATTAGCACCTCAACATCCCTGGCTGTTTTAAAAAAAGAAAAAATTGACGGTTTTGACCATAGCTACTCCTACCTTGCACACTTCCCAGCTCATCGCTTCTCAGTAGTCAGCTACAGACTAAAGCAAACCTCATGGTTTGCACATTGAAAAGACTACAAAATAGAGCTATTTTGTCTATGCAGAAAAAAAAAAAAAAAAAAGAGAGAAAAGAGGAAAAAAAAACCAAACCACACAACAAAACTGTGACAGCTGCAACTTTCCATCCAGATTTTTACCAACATTTCTACACATGTTAAAACCAGATCCCACCAACAGCACTGGCTGATGAAATTGAAGGAAATGCAACAGTGTAAATGAACTAGGAGAGGTTTGTAAGGACTGTATTCAATGCAACATGTACCTTGTTGCCTGATAAATTTCTGTTTCCATCTGTTATTAAGGCAACATTTTCCAATAAACCATTCTCGTTTTGGGGAGATCCTTAGATCTCTCTTCAACAGGCAAAAACTGCAACTAAAACCAAAGGAAGTTTGGCCTGAGCAAGCTGGCTGAGGACCAGGCCTAGAGCATCAGACCCAAATGACACTGGTTACCAATGTACTGTGTTAATGACCCATTTACCGAAAGCTCCCCTGTAGCGACGACAGTATTTTCAGGGATCTTACCACCACCTCTGATTTCCTAAGCGTTACCATGGAACACAGGGGTTTGTGTGCATGCGACCGTAAAACTTTAATTACAAATACCCTCGCTCTCTCGTACACACGTAAGAAAATGAGTCTTAAACCGCGCAAACCCAGGGGGGGAAATAAATAACGATGCTCGGAGCCTCCAGTCCGCGGCGTCCGGCGGAGGCGCCAGGCGGACCTGCCCCGGTGCGGCTGTCCCGGCACGGGCGACACGGGGCAGTGCGCTGCGCGTCTGCCAGACCCCGCAGCTCCCCGAAGACCCCCCGAGCCCTGCCCGCCCGCAGACCCCTCCGCAAGGCGGGCACGCCGGGGAGCGCCGCGCTGCCCGAGGAGGGTTACACGCTTCCAGTCCCTGCCCGCCGCCCCCTCCCCGCCGCAGGCCCGCAGCCCCCGCAAGCTCATTCCCCGCACGCAGCAGCGGCCTCACCGCCCCCCGCCGGCTCCTCAGAGACCCCCCCCGACCTCCCACGCAGCCCCTTCGGCTCCCCTAGGCAACCCCCACGGAACACCCCGGCTCTACAGCACACCCCCGCCTTGCAGCAGCCCCCGACTCCCCCAACCCCCCCCGACCTCCCCGGCAGCGCTGCAGCCGGGGGTCGCGCACGTCTGCCTCCAAACTTAACCCCCCCACCACCCTTCTCCCGCAACACCTTTCCCCGGGACTCCCCCCGTCCCCGCCGCCAGGCCCCGCTCCTTACCGATCAACTCTTTGGGGACGTCGGAGCTCTCCTCGGCCATGGTGGCGCTGCCCGGCGCCTGGGCTGCTTCAGCGGCGCACCGTCTCTCCGCCCGGCGAGCCGGGCATCAACCAGCGGGGCGGGGGAGAAGAGCCGGCCGTGCGCCTCGCTGCGCTGCGTGCGTGTGCGCGGCGAACGCGGACGGAGGGAAGGGGCTTCTCCCGCCCCGCCGAGCCCGCTGCCTCTGCGCTACATGACGCCCCCGGCTGCCGGCGCGGCCAGGAGGGGCATTTCCAGGGGAGGAATGGCCGGCGGGCAGCCGTCAGGCGCGGCGGGCCGGGCTCACGGCGGCCACCGCGCCGGCTCCCTCCTTCCCCCGCACACGGCCGGCCCCTCCGCGCCGCCCGGCTCCCCCCCGCCCGGCACCGGCGGCTGAGGCGCGGGCGGGAGGAGGAGGCGGTGGCGGAGACTGCCCCCGCCCCGGGAGGGCTGGCGCCCTCACCCCGGCCCGGCCTCCTCACCTCGCGAGAGCCGCCGGGAGCCGCCCGCCCACGCCCACCCAGCACCCGGCGGCGGAGGAGGTGGCGGCGGCGGCCCGGGGCATCACCCTCAGGGAGCCACCGCGCCCGCCCTGCCGCGGGGAGGGAGCAGGAGGACGGCAGCGGGCTGGGAAATCCAGCGCGGCGAGCACGGCCCCTCCTCCGCCCGAGCAGCCCCCGGCGCTGCGGCGGGGCCAGAGGGCGGCGGCGGGGGCCATCTGCCGGCCGCGAGTGGAGCGGCTCGGCCGCGCCGGATTCCTCCCGCCGCCGCAGGCCCCGGCCGCCACCGGTGCCTCTGGTAGCAGCCCCGGCGCTTCTCAACAGTGGCACCTCGGGAGTCCTCATCGGGGTTCATGTCGTTAAAAAAGGTGTGTGGGATGAAGGGAGTGGTTGTCAGCGTCAAGCCAGCCCTCGCCTCCTGGGAAGGGGATTGATTGCCCAGCCTAGATCACTTCAAGCCGTGGGAAAGCGTGACCTTTGATCCACAGCTCATCTGCCGCTCCTGCACTCCCCCACCTTATCTCCATAGGGACGGCAGCCGCTTCAGCACCTGCTCTGAGATAACGCCCGCACCAGAGAGCACTTAGCAAACTCCGTCTGCAGAGAGAGGCAAGTCTCTCAGCCTCTGCCAGGTTGGAGGGAACCGAACATGCCTCCATTCCCAGGGGAAAAAGAAAATAATCCACAAAACGCAGTGTTTTGCTTGTTGCACGTTGCCACTGATAATTTTTGTCATGTGTAACAGCCACATTATAGAAACGCTGTACTCAAGCTGCCTAGCTACAGCTATAAAAATAAGGAGAGAGGTGCTTATTGGATGAGACCGAAGGAAGAGGCTCAGCAGCTCTGGAAATCCTTCGTGTTGCTTCTGGTAGCGACGCACACATAGTTACAGTGAAAGGATCATTTTCACTGCAGCAGGACTGTGATTGGCTGCCCTCCATCCTAAAGGGGTGGATTACTGCATAAACCTCATATTTCAAGCACTCTGCAAGTGAGTGACGGATCTGGGAGATCCAAGTCATCTATGTCTGATCAGGAAAGCTGGAACGCATTCAGTGAGAGCAACAGCATACATCCAAGAAATGGGGTTTTTGCTGGTACAATACCATACTGCCACACTCTGTTTCCCAGGGACTGCTGTGTACCCCGGTCTTCAGAAGAAACATGACGAGTAGCTTGAAATTGGCGTGACTTGTCAAACAGTTTTATTATGATTCCCTATGGCACCAACCAGCTCTCTAAATAATGCCAGAGATTATTTTACCAATATAGACAGGATTACTAAAGAAATTGCTACAATATGCTCTCTTTTCAGTTTGCTGTTTACAGGTATCAAATAAGGGCATCCTTTAAAGCAAATAAACAAAAAGTGAATATATTAGTAAAATAATATAGTGAAGAAGCTATGTGCTTTTAATGTATAGCAATGTCAGTCAAATCTTATCTGAATATGTATGTGTGTATACATATTTATATACAGAATACAGCATATTGCATTTCCATTGATGGTCATTGCTCCCTTTTCCTCACTGTATCTGCATCCTTTTCCTATGTATGCAGAATACCTGATGATCTCTTCCTTCCCATTAATCTTGCCTCACGGCTCAGCAGAAAACTGTGTTCCTTGCTTGCTGGGTACACGCAGGCTTACTTCTACTGAGAACATGGGCATCTTTTGGCAGGAAATGAAGAAAGGATTGAGAAGTTCACACCTTTTCTACTACCCAGGAGGAAAAAATCAGATCACAATGTCTGCACAAGAGAGGCCGTGTAATTTCATGCACTTACTTTCTTTTTGAGTCTAATGTCCCGTGTTCAGGTAAAACTTTAATAAGATAACTTCTCTTCCATAACTCTTCACCTGTTCTCCAAAAATATATACATTTTTGCATCTATAACTGCTTATCCATGAGAGATGAAGAAATAATGATGGTAGCAAGGAGAGGTTTTTTTGTTTGCTTTGCTTTGTTTTGGTTTGCTTTGTTTTGGTTTTAATCACCAGCACTAGGGGCTAATGAAGTAGCACTGCAAAGGCTACTGTATAATTCCTGGTCTGAAGCCTAGGAGGCTGGACCTAGTTCAAGGTAGGGAAGTTACAGATTAAACTCGGGTGGATTTGTACCCCCAAGGCCATGTTCAATCAGGAAAATGCATCGCTTCCCATTCCTTATCCCCTGGGCCGGAGACAGAACCTGATTGCCCAGGCATACTGCTACTTCTTGCTCCTCCAACTAGAGTAATACCTTTGACTTTCATGCTATCACAAAGTCAGCCTGGCCTGTGAAAAGAGAGGTGTTTCCAGTCCCAAGGGTCCACCTTCCAGGGCAGAGGAGGCTGGACAACCTTCCCAGGAACCAAATCAACTCCCAGGGCGTCCTGAATGGAGACTCCGCAATTTACAGGCACAGCCACACCACAGAGGGTTTGCTGGCTTTAAAGGAGGTGTGTTTCTAATCCTTTTCCATTGATCCTTACTCTCCAGTAGTCAGTTTGGCAGTGATGCAGCTGTCACACCTTCCCCAGGGGCAAGAGCACTTGAAGAAGCTCAGCATCCTACAGCAAGTCATCCTTACCCACTGGCAGCTGTTTGACACTTTCCATGTTGTGCCAGTGTGAGAAACTAGGATACCATGTTGTGACCTGAATCAGTGACAGTGGTCAGAAAGTGCATTTTTGTCATTTCAATAACTGAATTTTAATTGTCTTTTATCCTTCCTCGCCCATCAGTAGAGGCACATTGGCACAGCTGAGGAGAATATAGGCACCCAAGTTAAATTGGGACAACTGGGCCAGACTCAGCTGGGTTTCCTACCTCATCTCAGTGGTGTTCCCATAACTATTTAATGAAATATAGCAAGGGCAAGTGTAGAGTCTTGCATCTGGGCAGGAACAACCCCAGGTTCCAGTATAAGTTGGGGAATGACCCATTAGAGAGCACTGTAGGGAAAAAGGACCTGAGGGCCCTGGTGGACAGCAGGATGACCATGAGCCAGCACTGTGCCCTTGTGGCCAGGAAGGCCAATGGCATCCTGGGGTGTATTAGAAGGGGAGTGGTTACGTCGAGAGAGGTTCTCCTCCCCCCTGATCTGCCCTGATGAAACCGCATCTGGAATGTTGTGTCCAGTTCTGGGCCCCTCAGTTCAAGAAGGACAGGGAACTGCTGGAGAGAGTTCAGCGTAGGGCGACAAAGATGAGTAAGGGAGTGGAGCACCTCCCTTATGAGGAAAGGCTGAGGGAGCTGGGGCTCTTTAGCTTGGAGGAGACTGGGGGGTGACCTTATTAATGCTTACAAATATGTAAAGGGTGAGTGTCACGAGGAGGGAGCCAGGCTCTTCTCAGTGACAACCAATGATAGGACAAGGGGTAATGGGTTCAAATTGGAACACAAGAGGTTCCACTTAAATTTGAGAAGAAACTTCTTCTCAGTAAGGGTGACAGAGCACTGGAACAGGCTGCCCAGGGATGTTGTGGAGTCTCCTTCTCTGGAGACATTCAAGACCCACCTGGACATGTTCCTGTGTGACCTCACCTAGGCGTTCCTGCTCCAGCAGGGGGATTAGACTAGATGACCTTTCAAGGTTCCTCCCAATCCCTAACATTCTGTGATTCTGTGGACTCTCAGGTGCAGCCCATGCTCTGAGCTGCTCCTGGGCAGTCCTTGCCATGTTGTCAGCAGGGCCTCCTAACCTCACATTACCTGCACTGGTGGAAATCATCACATCTTGGGTGCCCTAGCTAGGATCACACCCTAGATGTTGCAGAGCGTTGCTACCAGGGCAGAAGATCTATGAAGTAATTTCAAAAGTCATCCAACGGATAGCTGATTTGCCTGCCACAGGAATGGCATCTGTGTGGGTTTGCTGGAGATATTTTTTTCTCTAAAAACTGCTCCAGTTTTTGTAGTTTCTGGTATGACAAAAATGCCAACGAGAGTGGTGGACTGGATCGTGTGTGTTAGATGGCTGCAGGGAGCATTGCAGCATCCACAGCTTGTACGTAACCGACAGTAACAGAGCAGGAGGGAACTAGGAGTTTCAGAACACATTGATCATGGAGACATTTGACACAAAAGGGGGTGAGGGAAAGGGAGGGGAGGGAGTGTCCTCAGAATGGCAGCCTTCATGCATCAGGTTAACCCTTCATTACAATAAGTAACTTTTGAGGAACTTCTGACTCCACTTCTCACAGGTCTATGTTATTATGGTACCTCACACCCTGTGCTGACATACAGTATTGCATATTCCCATTTTCCACCCTGTCTGTCTCCCTTGTCCTCCTTCTCAGCTTAAATCATCTCTTCTCCTGCAGATAAGGCAGGTGTCAATATGAGTTGGTGCCAAGCCACACACACTGTTGCGAGGTAGGCTATTCATAGTCTCAGCTGCTGCATGTCCTCCCTGCCAGCTTCTCTGCCACTTGGATTACGGTTTTAGCACTGAAGAATCTCAGCCTTTTTCTCCTCAGAAGCAATAGTATGATGTCATTGATGTTACGATGTGATCAGTTGCATGATCCTACTCCCACTGAAGCTAGTGGAAAGATTTCGGTTGCCAACAGCAGGTGTCAGATCAAGATTCAAGTGATATCCTGGAGTCATCCCACTGCAGAGCAGCATCACAGTGGGAGGAACCAGGTGATCCAATCCGATTTGCAAAGCTGCCTTGCAGAGTGAAGCAAAAGCTTAGAACGTCTCATGAAAGATGGGAGGGAAAGCAGCTCTACGTAGAAATGACCCAGTTTTGCTAGTTGCATTTCTAAGAACAAATTCAAAGGGTTGACTTCTTCCCCAGCTATGTTTTTGCAACCCCATAGACAATGTTTACTGCCCTGGTTGAATGCCATACCATCTCATATGCCATGATACCAGCCAGTCAGGTGTTTACAAGAGCAGTGTGGTTTAAGGAAGTGTTGCTTTTCAATCACTGCAATAATTATGGGTATTTTAAAGACCAAGATGCACCCAACCTGCCACTCTATGGAAGTGTGTGAAGCACAATTAATACACATATTTCCAATGATGCCTGAGCTCAGAAGCTCATAAAGTCTACCCATCCATGCCAGCTTAAAAATATTTTTCAGCCTAAAAATAATGTATAGCACTTCCAATTTTGAGCCCTCTCCAGTTTTTTATTTATAATATTTACCCAATAAGTATCTTTGTGTTCATTGTCTATGTGTGGTTAATACCATTAAATGTGATATTTGGGCCCCTCACATTGATCACATCTGTTCAGAAACTTGTAGATGTTCCAGGACTTAGACATGTTTTGACACAAAACATGAATTAGAAAAAGGGCAGAAAACAAGTAGCTAGCTAATTGCACAATCATAAATATATCTTATATTGCTGAATGACTGGATGCCCGCTTTGGATTTCAGCAGCTGAGACAAAATTGATAGAGAAAAATGCATATCCTCAATCAGTCACTGGTTTGGCAAATGAAATGGCACACTTGTAAGTAGTCTTCTGCTGTTATCAGTGACTGAGTCTTTTCAAACCCTTTACTCTGGCTTGCTCTTATGATTATTTCAGTACCCTGCACACATAAAAAAAACCCCTGTGTTTTGTCTCGATTTAAAATAGGATTAATATAAATTCAGCAGCAAAGATGTATATTTTGATAAGGCCTACTTTGATGGTAGTTTTAAGAAAAGAATTACAAAGAGCAGCTGACACCTTATGAAAATCTTAATAAGAGAAATCTATTCAGAATAATTCTGGTTACTCTACTGTGTTATTATATCATCTATTTCCACATTCCTCTTCCTTCATTCGTTTTTAGCTGGCATATTTGCATAAAACCAGGATCATTGCTGCTTAAGAGTTCATCTGCTTCTGCTACTTAGCTCTCACATGAAAGCATAATGCTTTGCATATCCCATCAGGTTTAGTTAAAGACTGTTATAATTTTTATGACTTCAGAGGTGGAACAAGAGAGCAAAAGCAGATGACTCCTAAACATGCAGCCTAAACTGGCATCCTGGCTTTCTCAGTTCTGTACCAGGCATTACTAGCGATGCGTGGAATACACTTGGCAGGATACTGAATGGAAATGTAGCATCTGAAAGCATTTAAAACAAGTATGTGAGTGTTTCAACTCCCTGGCTCACCTGGCACTATGTCAAGCTATACCATATTTTGGGTCTGTGAAATCCTGTTTCTCCTCTACTTTCATCATGTCAGATGTCTCAGTGAGCCTCTTCTTCTTACCATTGAGTCCAACTTAATCAAACAACATGCCTTGACTGTGTTTCTGTCAGCCTCATGAGACTAACTATCCCCTGGAATCGACGTGATGAAACATGCTCCATAGAAATTATTTCTACTGTCTGAGATAACTGAAGAAGAGGATAGATTTTCTTCATGGCAGTGAAGCGGATGAAATGAAGCCATACAAAAATACATCTGGAGAAGTTCTGACCTAAATTTCAAACAGAACCTGATTCTCTTTCTCCCTTTAAAAAGTTTGAGCTTCTCTCTTGGCCTTTACTAGTCTCACTTCTTCCCCTGCAGAAACTACTAACAGCCCTTCCATCGACACCAACACTCTTCATTCAACCTAGCAACCTCTGCTGAAAAAAATTACAGATAAATTTTAAATGCCAAAAGTTTTCTCGCTACACTGAGCTACCAAGCTTTTGAATTTCAGCCACCTTTAGGGAAAGCCTGGAATGTGGCTAGAACAGGCAGGACTCTTCTTTCATGCAGGAGATCTGAACTCTGATATGGGCTGTGGCAGCAATATTTTGTATGGCACTTTTGCTCCTTCTGCACAAACTTTTTTCTGTGGAGTAGCCTGCATAATATTGTCTGAGAACCTGCACCCATTTATGTTGGTAAACGATTTACATAGCTCTGGCTGAATGGTGTTCAAAAGCAACAAGGTGTTGCTTATTTTTACAGGTCAGAATACTGCAAGGCTTGGTTTAGTACAGTTTTGGGGGACTCACTTTTTTGTACTCAGTCTTGCACCTGCCTGGCAAAAATCCATGGTTATCTCTGACTTCAGGAGAGCTTCATCTAATGATAAGGTCCTTCTAGAAGATCTCCTTGCCATTTCCATAGTGTCCAGAGTTGCCCTAAATGATTTGTAAAATAAAGCAAGGAGCATCAGTCATCCCTGGACAACTTAGAGAAGTTTTACAAAGAACATGTAGGGGAATTAGCAAACATGGAGAGCAGTGTGAGCAAACAGTAAGAACATCCTAGCTGTATATCACTAATATAAAACAGCATCAGATGTGATACAGCAATGTAATAGGCATTTACTGGCAAAATGAGATTGCCATTTCCAGAGCTGACCACAACAGGATGTTAACATAAGGGCTGACTAATGCAGCAAGGCTGAGGTCACAGCAGTTTTTCTGGATGCATTCATGTCACCAATGATTTGGAGCAAATTATTTTAAAAGTGCTACATTTCAGGTTCAAATCATCACTTTTCAGATCTGAAAAAAAATTCTGTGCAATAGGATCATCACCCACGCATACAACCTCTGTTAATCAGTGTCCATGCATACATTCCTCTGAGTAGATTTGCCTCCACTTACAGCCATCTGCTCAGTCTTATGAAAAATAGCATCTTTAGGCTATTAATTCCGAACTCCATTTCTAATTTCTAAAGCGTCTGGCATTTGGGGGCAAATGCCACCACTGAACCTAATGTGGTAAGAGGTTCTGGTTTGCTGAAAGACCAAGAAACAATTCTTAGCATTCATTGTGGCCCTCAGAGTACCGCAGAGAAGCCGACCAGCAACCGACTGGCCTCAGTTCCCACTCCAGTTATGTGTTCTGCTTCCTAGCAAAGGAGAGGTAAGATTCACATCAGTAGCTTTAAAAAGCTGGAGAAACACCACCACTCCAGGTATGTGAAGAGAAAGGCTGTTTTTCTATTAGTAAGTTGAATGGCTCAGTGATGTTGCTGCGTCCTGAGGATGATGAGCATGGGGTGGCTTGTATCTGTGCAAATGAGCTTCCTTAACCTCCAAAGGGGTACATGAAGAAGCTTAGTCCTACGCAGTGACGGAGAGTTGTTTACTAGGTGGCACTTGGCAGCCTTACACCAAGGAATGGCTTTTTAGTGCAGATGTTTGCTTTCCAGGGGCTGAGTACAGCTCTTGGCACAGTTTCTTTCTGGATTATAGACTTAGCCCATGTATGCTGTGCCTCTCCTCCCCTGAGTGATGAAGGGTGCTCAGAGGACTTCTCTAGTACAATGAAATGACTGGACGTTTTGCTGCAAAGGCAATGACCTCAGGCCAGCATTGCCAAAGGAGCACTTTGAGAACAGCAGGAGGAAAAACACTTGTGAAATTCCTGAGATAAGCCACAAATATGAGGAGTTTGCAGAAGGAAAGCCTGCCTTGCAGTTCTATGATATGCCATCAGAAAAACCAGCCTAAGATGTTTCTTCTCACCCTATCGCCACATTTCATAGTCATTTGACCAGGTGTACTGGTTTTGGCTGTGACAGAGTTAATTTTCTTTGTAGCAGCCCGCATGGTGCTATGGTTTGGGGTGAGAGGGCTGGGGGTGAGCAAGAGGCTGGGAAGGGACACAGCTGGAACAGCTGACCCAAATTCACCAAAGGATCATCTCATCCCATCCCATACAAGGCTGTGCTCAGCAATAAAAGCTGGGGGAGAGTTTTCCAGGGCCACTGCTGAGGACCTATTGGACATCGGTCAGCTGATGGAGAGCAACCGTGTTTATTTGCATCACTTGTTTTTCTTGGTTTTGTTTTTATTTTATTTTGTTTCCTTTTATTACTTATTAAACTGTATTTATCTCAACCCACAAGTTTTCTCACTTTTGCCCCTCCTATACTCTCCCCCAATCCCACAGCGTGGAGTGGTTAGCAGGGTTGCGCTGGAAACAAGGTGAGAAGATTCAAGGGAAAACCAAGTCAGAATATCATAACATTGAGATCATACTCAAAGGGCAGATGCTCTACAAAAATCACAGCTGATCTTTTAAATTGCTGTGAATGTTTTAGACTACTCTTCCATTGCTCTAATTTCAAATCACCGTTGAAAAGACCACACACTTGCTGAATATATTTATTATTAGAAAAGAATTAGCCACATACTTATTCAGAAAATAATCAACTATCTGCAAAGCACAATTTTATGAATAACTATTTGCATTTCTAATCTCCAGCTACAATTTGATCTCAGTTACAGATACCGCCCAGCTAGGAAAGCAGAAAAAAAGACTTGTTTATTTAGGCCAGGACATAAACATGGCAAATAGGGAACTCTATGGCTGACCATAACATTCATAATTTGCAAGCTGCACTTTTTGGTCGGTGGTATAGGTCAAATAGTGTTATTTCTGTTCCCTCTCTGGATTATTTATGTAATAAACTATCACAACAAGAATGGCATATTTCACAATCAGCCTGAAGTTTGCTTTTAGCACGTGAGTGCCAGTTCTCATCAAGTTCAAGTGCTCAAATGATCTCTGAAAACAATTATGAAATGGTTACTTCCCCAGTGGACTCAAAATCTACTCATGAAATTGATTAAAGATTTTTAGAAGCGTTTTTCCCAGTCGTCTTCCTTGGCTGTCATTTTCTGTAACGTAATTTCTCAAAGCACAAATATATCTGTTTATTACGACTATGTGCAGTAAAACAAAGCAGTGTCAGGGATAAGTTTGTTGGGTTTTTTTAATCTTCATTTCAACATAAAGGATCCAGTAGTATTTAGTGGTCTTCAGTCTGCCTCTAAGTGGTTAATTTACTGTTCTGAGCAGGTTTTTATTACCCTTTCTTCCTTCCCTGCCTCACTGCACGCGTTAGTCTTTTTTTTTTTCTCTGCAACTTGATGCTTTTGGTTCCTTTCACTGTGTATTATCTGCTGCTGGCAGTAATCTTAGCTCTTCAGCTGACAGCAAAATTATGAGGTGCTCAGTACAAGATGACAATTTTCCTTCCCTCATTCTAATTCATTTGCGCCGCCATCAAGGAATCAGCGTCATCTTTTCAATGCCATTAACATCTCTCTGCTGATAGAAAGCATTAGCTCCCCATTCTTCAGCAAGAGGTCAAAAACGATTTTTGTTTTGTAACAACCCATTAAATTTTGTGCTTTGGAAAATTCCATCGCTCTCCAATGTCAAATACCTACACTGTTCCCTCAGTTGGCACACAGGGAAAGAGAGGGTTTGCTGTGAGATACCAAGTGATGCAGGCTGCCAAGAATCTTTCCTAGAGAGGACTATGGTCTACCACTGGCCTTGCCTGCTTGGTTGCTTACCTTTTTTTTTCCCCCCACTCTTAAGAAAGCCTCTTTTTTCCAGTGTGCACACAGAGGCTCCTGGCATCATTTTACTGGCTTTAAAAAAGTGATAGCTAAATGTTGCTGTAGGCTTTTGTGAAGAGCAGAAGGATTTGGTTCTACAGATCACCAGCCAAATCTACGTAAAATCCAAGCGGAGACAAGACCTCCCTGACTTGATGCAAATAGTGAAGGTCAGCTCTGTAACTTCCACAAAGTGGTCACCTGACTTGATACACCATCATGGGGCCAGTAAAAAATTATGACATATTATGTAACCCAATAGGAAAATATGTACCTGCACTGTTTCTGTATACATGGCATGGCTTTATTGCATTTTCTGTGCAAATGTGTACATGGCATGGCTTTATTCCATTTTCTGTGCAGATGAGCTTATCTGGGAAGACAAGTGAGATCCCTTACCTTCAGGCAGCTTCATGACAGGAAACCTCGGTCAGTGTTACACACGGTCATTTACATTGAGTGTAACAGAAGCCTAAAATCTTTGTCAGACAACTTGCATTAAATTGTGTGGTGAGCACAGTTGTGTTTCTGATGAGTGTACAGGCAGATTACAAATACGACTTTAAATATGCCTGGCAGCAGACATAGGGGTCTGTAGAGCGTGAGGGACTGCACTGGCCCCACTGAGGTCCCCAGGAGCTGGAATAGGGCCAGATGACCAGCTCAACTCGAGGCAGCATGAAGCTGGCAGAGCTGCTTCTCATGCTGCACCCAGACAGATGGTTCCGGGTTTTTCCTACCTCTCCTTCAGCTGCAGGACGTTAAAATACAAAGGGTAAAATTTGCAATAACTCAAAACCAAAATATGGAGAATGAGAGCCAGAAACATCCTTGTTAAAAATATCCCAAACTGTGAGTATGCAGTACAACACACATACTGCAGTATTTGCAGATAGAGCTGTGAGGAAGTAGAGGTGGCAAACTGTGCTTTGGGGTGAAAACAGAAGCTGAAGATCAAGTCAGGGCCCTGGGCGAGAAATCAGCAGGAATCCTAGGCTCTGCAGCAGTGAGAGCAGGACACCTGAAGGACAGGGTTTGGAGAAGAGAAACCTGTTTAGTGGACATCAGGAAAAAACAAACAAAACGAACAAACCAACAAGCAAACAAAACCACAAAACCAGTATTTTGAAAGTGTTACATCACAGAATGGCTGAGATTGAAAGGGACCTCTGGAAATCATCTAGTCTAACCCACCTGCTAAAGCAGGTTCACCCAGAGAAGACCACACAGGAATGTGTCCAGGCGGGTTTTGAATGTCTCCAGAGAAGGAGACTCCACAACCTCTCTGGGCAGCCTGTTCCAGTGCTCTGGCACCCTCAAAGTAAAGCAGCTTTTACTTTTATTCAGATGGAACCTCCTGTGCTTGAGTCTGTGCCCATTACCCCTCATCCTGTTGTTGAGCACCACTGAAAGGAGTCTGGTCCCATCCTCTTGACACCCACTCTTGAGATATTGATAAACATTGATGAGATCCCCTGTCAGCCTTCTCTTCTCCAGGCTGAACAAACTCAAATCTCTCAGTCTTTCCTCATGAGAAAGGTGCTCTAGGCCCCTAATCATCTTCGTAGCCCTTTATAGCTGGACTCTCTCCAGTAGTTTCTTGTCCTTCTTAAACTGGGGAGTCCAGAACTGGATGCAATACTACAGAGTAGAAATCCATCTTTCTTCTACCCCAGCTGAAAACAGAGAGAATAGCCACTATTGTCATGGTGGCTTCATCTCCCTACCCAGGGAGTGCTGGGGACTCTCTAGGGGGGTACAGGCACCTTCGCCCCTTGGTTCAGCAGGAACTGCCTGACACAAATCAGGTTGGCTGCTGTGCAGTCCCTTCCAAAGGCAGTCATGTAGGCACATTTCCTAGCAAGCTGTGAGCTCTGTGAACCTTTAGTTTACAGCTGCTGCCCTGGGAGTAGCTCTATCTATTTTCACTTTTCTATCAGATGGCATCTGAAATTAATGTTCTTTAATAAGCAACAAAATGTGTGTTGTCAGCATTTCACGGTGAACACAGATACAATTAAACCTTTGGCAGAGCTTGTTTATTTACCTGTGCATTAAGAATGCTCTTCAGATTTTGTCCCATGGCTGTCCGGGATTGTTTGATTTATTTATTTAACTGTGATTCAGCAAAAAGAGGGGAAAAACTGCCACAAACACAAAGAATTAACTCCTCACTCTTCCTAGTTGCACACACCCGATTGACTCATTTCCTTTCTCAGCAAAGGAATTAGGCCCCCATGATGCCGTGTTTCCAAAAGAAGGACGTTCAGCCACAAAACCTTTGCTTCTGTGTCAGGGAAAATGCACCAGATGTGCTCACTGCACGCAGGAAGGGGACCAGCCCAGGCCCCAGCACACAACATACACCAGTGAGTCTGGGGAGATGCAATAATACAGGACAATGTATTTAATGCGTCACATGCCAGAGCTTTGAGTGCAGTATGTACCAAAGCTGCTGAGCTGCCAGGCAGCAGGAGGTGCTCACCCCTCCAAGCATGGACACGGCAGCCAGGTAGGGGCAGAGGGGAATGGCAGGGGGTGGAAGCTGCCCAATGAAGTCTTTCTGAGTTTGCTGTAACATTTACACAGAGCAATCCCTCCCAAAACAACTCCCTGCTTCACCAGACTTCAGAGCCTCCTTTCTTTTTTTCCAAGGGCATAAAATTATATATTTTTTTCTCATTCCCTTGGAAGACCTACCTAGTTCCCTCGCTGAAGTGCAGCTCTGCTCTCCCTAGAGACCCTCCACAGAGCTTGTAATATTTACTAACAATTATTTTCCCATTAAAAGCTTGGTTTGAAAGAACAAGTGTTTTCTTTAGCTGCCAACACAGTCAAGTCTCCCGCAGTTGAGCTGGGTTTCTTCTATCCTAGGCATCATCATCAGCAATGAAAGGTCCAGCTGACAAGCTCTGAACCTCGGCTGTGCCTGCATGACCAGATAGCCATCAGTTGACACCATCAGTGGTGGCTTTGGTACTGTCTCATGGGGGAACTCGCTGCAATGAAGCAAGCAGAGCTGGTGGCTGTGTGTGCTGCAGAAAGGTGCTCACGAGCATGAGTAGCACTGAGGACAAACCAACTAAGGTCAGGAGATACCTACCCAGGTAAAAACGCACCATCTTTTGTCTGTTTTCAGAGTGTGAATGCACTAGGAGACTATTTTGCTGTGGACTGGACAGAAAGAGTTTTCTCCCATTTACAGTTTTTTCCAAGCCTGGAAAGAACACCTATATGGAGGCAAAAATGCCTCCCTTCCCCCCATAGCAAGCAATATGACACCTTGGAGCATAACTCCATGCATATACATGCACAATCTGGCTCACAGGGAAAAAAAAATATACCAGAACTGAAAGACACAGTTCAGAATACCACTAAATTACATGTGCTATGTAATTTGTATTTTTCCTCTTCAGCAAATCAATGCTATTCTCTCCCACTAGCACTTGGAGTGAATACTTAAATGCAGAATGGCCGCTTGGAGCAACAGAAGTTCACCCAGGGAACCCAGAGGGATTTCAATGTCCATTAGCTGTGGTGAAGGGGAAAAATGTCTTTGCTACACTTCAGCTGGACTATTAGTGGTCTGTCAGGATCTCTGAAGAAAAAAATGTGTTTATACAGCAGCAGTTGGCAAAAAGGTGTTTCATTATTAAAGCACTGTTGAAAAATATGGCTATTTATCAGACTTTTAAATGGTGGTGAGCTTCTTGAAAGCCTGCCTTTCTTTATTCTTTTTTCTCACTTTTTTTTTCTTTTTTCTGTCATTTGTTATTCAGAAGTGTTAAGTGTTTCTGGACGTGCTTCTATAGGTTTCTCTTTTTTTTCCTGATCTTTTCCACATCTTCATTAAATAGAAGCATGTGGAGGAGAGTACAACTTTTTAACGTATCTCATCGAAACTGAAATATTGCAGAAAAATAACAATGGACTTGAGTTTTGACTTAGTCCATTAGCTATGCAGGTACAGCTGCATATCTAATACTACAAAGCACGCATGTGATCTCCTTACAAGATGAGAGGAGACGACTTTGCAGTTGAGGTTTATGCTTATCCCTTCCATTTACTGCCCTTTCATTTTTTATTTCCCTAACTGCCATTGCTCCTGGAAGACCCATGAGTTTTGCTACAGCGCTGCTTGAGAATACTACGCCAGCCATTAGTTCTTCTTGTGAGTAAGGGTTGACACCTTGTGGCCAGAAAGTGCTAAAGAAAAAATAATCATGTTTTGAATCATCTGGCCGTTGCCTACAGGGCAAAGTTTTCTTTAACCATAATTTATTTTGCTCTCTGAAGAGGCACAGAAGTAAGAGCAGAAGTATGGATTTGTCCTCTTTCCCTTATGGTTTTATATGGTTAAGAATGATTTAACTTCCCATCTTCCAGGGACAGAAAATACATTTGGACACTTTGCTCCTTTAGCAGCCAGGTGGGGGTTTTCTGCTCCAGCCAGACTATTCTTTAGGGAGAGGATAGCTCAAGAATCATCTCACTGGGAGCCTTCACTCCCAGTCCTTTGCTGGAATTTAAGGAATAACATTTTTTCCACTGGAAGCATTTGCAAGACCTCGGTGAGCACATGTATGATCTCGCAGTGGAAATTGCTGAGACTGTTCGCCACGGATCCCTCGTCAGTCTGTTTCAAGGCAGACCTCAGCTTAGGGCGATGACAAAATGTGTGAGGTGGCCACCATAATCTGAGGACAGGATGAGTTTTGGCTACTTCAGGATGCTGATTCTGCTTCTGCCGTGAAAGTTCCACATAAACTTTTAAACAGATTCTCTTAAAATCTCTGGTTTCTTAATTGCTGTATTAGCAAAAAAAAATCAGGGCTCTGAAAAATCTTTTTAGCTCAATGAAGTGGAAAGGGCTTGAAACAGCCCTCACTCCAGCCCAGCATTTCTTCCTATGTGGAGATTTATTTTTATTGCTGAAATTACACTAACTCTTAGGAAGTCAGTGTGCTGGGGTCTGAACTAACAAAATACTCTAAGAGTAGTTAGATGTCACCTCATGTCCTCACTGTCTACGTAGTGGACAAGAAGCATCAGCTAGGCAAAACAGATTATAGGCAGGGATGCAAGCTGGGAAGACAAGGCAACAGAGTGAGAGGGGGAAAAAACAGACATTCCTGCTTATCCAGTTCAGGTGATGTCAGATGAGAATTTGTATGTCAGCATGGGAAAGGTGAATTTCGAGCAGAGATACCAGAAAGGTTATGTCTAACTTCTTTGGATTTTGACTGAAAGCTTTTCCTAGGAATGGAGGATACTGAGGAAGAAAATGCAAAGCATCCTCATCCTCTCGAAAAGTTCACTGGGCTAGTTCAGAGACTGGCAATAATAGTGTTACCTGAATCAAGGTCAGTCTGTTTTGTTTGTGCAGAGCGCACAACTTCTCCCAAAGTACAACAGTTATCTCTTGAAGATGCCCAGGAAAAAAAAAAATCACTGACTTTTTCATAGGCAACCATTATAGTGATGCAAATGACCATTTGTCCATGGTGACAATGCCAAAGATGCTTTAAGCTTTACTATGTGTTGAAGTCAGAGAGTCACAGATTCCCAGCTCTGTTGCTATATAGGCTATAAGATCACTTGCGTGTGAACCTGACAGACTCATCCAAACCTATTCCTGAGTAAAGGGTAATGTCTGTTCTTAACTCTCCAGTTTGGAAAAATTTGCTTTGCGTAACCTTTTAGCTTGTGCAGACACCCACCTGGCCATCATGTGTCCTCCCAGTATACACCAACCACTTCTTGGGTCAGTAGCAGTAACAACTCATGTTTGCAGGTCTTATGGGCATTACTTTGCTTGTCATTCTCTTTATTTTCCTTCTCTTAGGGGATGACAGCTCTTTTTCCATTTGCCTATCGCATCAACCAAGACAGTACTCCTGGCTGGAGCTGCCTCTGCTCAGGACCTGTTTAACATTTTGGAACCTCCAATAAAAGCTGATCCCAGCTCTAGGCTATTCAGCTGCAATGGACTGGATGTTTCCAACACTCTGTGAGAGGGGTCATGTTTTCACATACACTGAATCCCGTGTCAATGCGAATTTGTGGGGCTTGCATGCACAACTGTATTTCTGTCAATCTGTCCAGAGGGTGTCAGATGGATTGATTCAGTGCCAAACAGGCTGGCAGCAGCAGAAGGCACCCGAGGTCATGGTACTGCACCCCACAGGAGAGGTGCCACCCGTTTCTCACATGTAGTTACGCTCTGAAAGGAGGACAAGACACCTCGAGGTGAGCAGCCCGTGGAAAAGATATTGACAGGGGCTTTGGATGCAATTTTGGTTATGGATAAACCTGAAGGGGCAAGAGCCCTAGCATTTAAAAAAATGACTCTAGGATAAGAACCAGGAATTGTTAGTTTTCAGGACTAAAATCTTAGGGGCCTGTCTTTATTTAGTGTAAGTGGAGGACCTCGGGTACTTGGCACTGCTTTCTTAGCTTAATCCTTAAAACCCTTCAAAGCTCAGCTGAAGAGGGCCCTGAGAACCTCATTTGATTCTGAAGCTGACCCTCATTCAAGCATGGTGTTGGACCAGGTGACCTCCAGAAGCCCCTTCCAATCTCAGTTCTTCTATCATTCGCTGAGTTATAATTATCCCAGCAAGCTGTGTGACATGTCAAACCAAGCTTCTCTTTGAAGAGAAACTCAGGCCTAACTCACAGTTTATTTACATCATGATGTAAATGCTACCGCTCCCCTGGAGACACAGGAGGCCTCTTTTTGCAGTTTTATAACAAATATTTGGGATGTAATTTTCAAGTTTCGGCTTTTGAAGCCTGGAAATTTCAGAATTTCAGGAGGAAAAATTAATGTCCCTACAAGATTGAGGTAAACTATTTTTGAAACATGACTTTGCAGACTTAATGATTTTTTGTATATTCTGGATGACCACTGATGTGCCTTTACAGCAGTACACTGGGTTAAAGACTTTGATTTTCTGCAGTAGTCCCTGGAATAAGCCTAAAAGATTATTTTTATACAGTCATTTGTTTTGGAGGGGGGAGAAACAGTGCCCAGAAATGTTTCATCAGATATGCTTTTCTAAGGCACTCAGTGAGTAAAAGCACCTGAGTCATAAGCAAGCGGAAGGGAAATTTTGTGTCAGACTGTAGAGTAATTTGAACTTGTTTCTCTCTGCGCAAGAGATCTGTCTCTAGTGCAACCTCAGTTTGAGAACACAATAGGTTAGAATACAGGTTTACACTTTTCTTTGGCTTTGAATTGTGCTGCTAGGATCTCTATCAGCTTTACAAAATCAGAAATCATGAAGGCAAGTGACTTCATATAACATTAACTGAAATAGCTGTGGGTTCTTTGTTTAGGTGTGTTCCAAGAGGTGAGCCACACTTTCTCACAGTATTATTAAAAGAGATCATTTATCTTAAAGCATAGTGGAAGGTAAATAATAACTCATTTTTAAAAATCTTATTAGTAGTCTAAGTGCTACCTCTTTTTTTCTGGTTTAAGGTAACCAGATAAGTTATAGTTATATGAGATATCTAATAATTCCTTATTCTATGGGATCTTATTAAAAATTATTGAAGCATAGTAATAGTCACTTCTATATAAATATGAAATCAGAATCCTAATAAATAAATTTACTTACAGAATGTCAAGTTTGAAGACTCAAAAACAAACAGGGTGTGAGTTTCCTTTGTGATGTAGGACCATATACTGTGGTGCTTGCAAAAGCATAACTATACAAAAAAAGGTCGTAAAGTTCTGGCCCATATCGTCCTTGTGAAGCTCCTGGGGTGCTGTGTTTGGTGCTGGAGTCACATTTGTCAAAAAGTAACTTCAAAGAGAAAGATGCATAACAATAAAAATATGGTCAGGGCTATGGAAAACAGTGATGTGTTAACAATACATGTTTTAAAAGAATAAGAAGAGGAAAAAATATTTAGGAGAATATGGAGTAGAGCTAAAACGAAGAAATATGAGATTAATAGAAGAGATGATATAAAAGGAAAATCATAAATGATACTTTAAATGAATAAATAAGGGAACAGGCTTTAGAGTAAAAGAGAAAAAGCAACTCAGTAGATTTGGGAATGGATATAATTTAAAAAGCATACTTACTAAGAGCCTTTTATGGTAAAACTTATTTCTTATCTAAATAAAACATAGCTACAATATCATTGTAATAAAGTATTCAATATGTTTTTACCAGATACAAGCCTACTCTGTACTTTTCAGTGTTTTGCTTGGGTATATCTTTTCAAGGAGAAAGACAACAATGAAGTCATACTGGGAGCTTCTATATGAGTTCCATTCTCACAGCAGCTCCCATTTTAGGCATCCTCCTTTGCAGAAACACAATCCTATCCCTCCCTGAGTTCATCCATCTGAAAGGGTTTAGCAGCTGGTTTAGCTCTCACACCTGTAAAAGTCTGGATGGCCTGAAAGCCTGGCTTAACGAGCAGGCTTTACTGCACTGGGTAGCTGCCTGCAAGTGAAACCAGGGAAATTTAGCAAGAGATGAAGAAAACAACAGAATTGTGCCTTGAGTACAATATTTATTTCTTGACCCATAAGTGGTGCAGCTGTGTTTTCAGTGTTTGATGGGAAAATGCTAAGATAAATATTTCAAGAAGTATGACTGTTATCTCTCCTGCTGTTTTTCTTGCCAGCAGTCTATTCTGAAAGGTTTGGTTTTTTTTTTTTGTCAGAAGTGAGCTTCCTGCAGTGTTTCTGACTCAAATCTATGTATACAAGTGGGAAATGTTGGTTTATTTCTAAATCCTAAATATTTGATGCTTTTGGCAGGTCCTGTCTAGAGAAAGTACCTTGGGAATGGTTGAGCCTAGACAGGAAAGCCATCACAATTATTTGAGAAATTTTCAGTACAATGGTGTGCCGAGTTTATTGGTAGCATAATCCAAATGATTACCACTATCTGAAATTGTTTCTAAAAATGTTCAATAAATACGTGAGCATCCAGTTGAGATTCTGGAATGATTAATCCAATTAATTTTAGAAGAAATTGCCCACAGTCCAACAAGTAAAATGCAAAGAAAAAAATTAAGATCACATTCTGAACTTTAAATAATTGAAAAGAAAATATTGTATCCTCAAACACAAAATTTGTGCATGATCCCTTTGTCATCTCTTTTAAAGAGTGTATGAAATTCCCACCATGCTTTAAATTAGGGTGAAGAAGCCTACCATCCAATCTTCCCATTTTTACCTTGCTGCTGAATGAAGAGTTACAACAGGCAGCCCATTTAGCAATGAAGAAAGTTGAAAGCTTATTTTCCACATATTTTTAAAAGTACACAGTGAGGTCATGGCCCCACTGACATGTGCAGCTGGAGGGGAGCAGGAGTGGGAGGTGGAAACTGCAGCTGGAAGCAGCTTCTCCAGTGTCACTCCCTGGCCTGGCCAAGTCTGCCTCAGCCCCAAAGCAAAGAGATCATTTAGGATCAAATGCAGCAAAGGGGGCCATTCTGATCACCCTTTTCATTACATGGAGCTCTAGAAGGACTACCTGCTCCACTGATGCTGTTATTCTGGATAAATTCTTGGTTAATGCCACAGGCATTTAAAACCCCCAGTCCCAGGCTTGCCACATCAATCTGCCACTCTTTACAGGTTTCAGTCAGTTCTCAGATAGGGGCTGGAGTAACTTTTTAATCTGAACCCTGGAAGACCAGGGCTATCAGAAGCATTTGCAGGGCAATAGCAACATCCAGCCTACCAACAAATGTTAAAGCCACCATTTGACCAGCTGGCAGAGCAACTCATAGTGTTAGGGTAATCTGGGGTTTATATATCTACACGAGACAGGTGCAAACACATAGTTTTACAGCTGAAATAGGGTACATGTTTTGCACCTTGTAAGCACTTCAGGAATGTCCCAGGTAGGAGACACACATCCAAGCAATTGCCATGGCTTTTGATAACAAAGTTGAAAGCATTTTCTTGGTTATGATGGGTAGTTCCTGATTTCAGGGGTTTCGAAATCCAAAAGAAAATCACTTCTCCATTAGAAGAGGTGAGTGAGGACCTGCAGCCTGCATTTCAATACCTCTCCCTGGTATGGGAGCAAGAGGTCAACCCCTCACCGTAGCTCTGCCATGCCAGGAAAAGCACCTACAGACAGCAAACTCTAGAGGTAGCTTCTGCTTTTGAACATCTGTGCAATCATAATTGTTTCAGTGGGGAATTACATGTTTAAGGACAGAAAGCACTGTTGATCTGATGTGCCGGATAACACAGATCATCCCATCCCATCCCATCCCATCCCATCCCATCCCATCCCATCCCATCCCATCCCATCCCATCCCTCTACTGAGCCAACTAGTGCAGGATGGTGTGGTTCAGTTCTAAATTAGCGCTTATTATCAAGGCATGAAGACTGACTGTATTCGCTAGCTATTAATGGCTTGGGCAAAATCCAACCTCAAATAATTGCATTTAAAAATAAGCTGGAAAATGTTCCGTTTAGGGAAATGATGAATTAAGTTAGGAGAAGCTGGTCAGTAGGTGGCACAAGAACAGCACAGGACTGCGCTGTAGGATGAGAGCTGAGCAGTCGGAGTTATATACTGAGACATCAATGCCGACTTATTTTTTTCTCCTACAGTATTTATAAACCCTGTTACCCAGTGATTTAACTAACTGAGTCATTGCATAGAAGCACATGGAGTGGGTGGCTTAAGTGGAAGTTCTCCTTGAAACACAAGCTACTCCATCACTGAGTGCACTGTGTACTCTTGACATCCACTAACATCACTGCACATTATCAGCTGCTTTAAAGCACTAAATAAGATTGAATTCCACTGTACATCACAATAGGAATCTGACATGCCAAAGTACAATGCTATGACATTTAGCAGGCTGGTGGTTTGCTAACTTGAAAAATTATTGCTTATATTGCAAACAGAACAACACAAAGCCTTTAAGAGAAGTGGCAGAACAGAGTCCCTCAACAAACCCTCTCTGCTTATGGAAAAGGTTCATTAGCTGTGTTTATCAGCAGCATGTCAAGGAAAAAACTGGTAGAGCCGCGTATCAGGGCTTGATACACCAGTTTATGGCCATCATGATCTGCAGGAGGTCTCTGTCTTTCTAGAGGAACAGCAACAGCCACTAGAAAACAACATTGTGCTGGGAGGTCAATGACAAGCGTGAGTGGTTATATTTAACCTTGGAAACTCCGCAATGGCTGTTGCCAAGGTTTTTCTTGCTGATTTGAGTTACAGGAGCAATGCTGGGTGCAAACTACTCAGTGGTTCCTATTTCTACAGTGCAATAGCATGTCTCATCCTCTTCACCAAGATTTTAAAGTAAAATGCAGAAAGACACGTGTACTGGGTGCCCTGACTTGTGACTCTGACATGTCATCACTCATTTACACGGAATGAGCTGGAGGAAAATTGAATGGGGAGTGATGTTGAAAATGACGTGCATAATTAAGCTTTTCTGAATGTCTCCTTAGCACTTTCGTGCCAAATGACTGCATGCAAATCACACAGTGAGTTATAAAGAAAATAATAATGAATTGGAATCAATCAAGTGTAAAAAATGATGACTTCTGCCTACTCAAAGTTAAAAATATATCTACAAATACCTTATTCTAAGCTTTGATGTGTTTGTGTTTAAAAAAAGAACAAAAAAAGGAGGAGTACAAACATCAAATACTGGAGCAAACATGCTATCATCAGCACAAATGTACTTGCCACCATAATGTATTTTCCTTAAATAAGCAAAATTGAATGTTACATAGCTAGTCTCTTACATTATTCGTATTTATTTGTCTGTACAATGCTAAAAAGGCAATTAAAAGCACTATTTAAGCATAAGATACACCAAAGCTGTCATACCTTTCTCATTTCAGATCTAATTTCTATTTCCATCCCACACATACCTGCTGTTATATCTCATTTATTGCTGTAAATTATGTGCATCAGAGTCACTGCAAGTAACTGGTGACAGTGAGATCGCAGCTGTGCTGAATTCTAATCAGAAAGTGACTCTCAGCCATTATTTCCTTATTCCTCAAGTGAAGAAAGGGCAAGAGGGCAGGAAGCCTATTTCTGAGTTATAATTTATTGAAGTCTGGAACTATGCTGGAATTCCTGAGGCAGCTGGAGACTGGATGTGCTGACCCAGAAATCCCTTCCAGTCTATTAGAAAAGAGGTTTCAGCAGGCCCAAAGCATCAGACGATGAGTCCTTCTTGACAGAAACAAAAATAGGTGATGGTGTCCATTCACATACTAGAAGCGTGTCAGTGGGGAAAATAACCTGGGTTAGGTGCTCCCTGTTATGCCAGCAGTGTTGTCCACGACAGTGTGCGGCTGATTCACTCTGACTGGTCTTGAAATGAAGTTATTGCACAATGCCTCAAGACTCAAAGTGAATTCTTCATGTTTTTCAAAGTGTTTTTCTGCATCAGCCATTATTTTCATTTTTGATCAGCTCCAAATGAATAATCTGACAAGACTGATGTCTGGCAAAATGTAATGGAGGTCTGTGGAATTTTATATCTTCCCTTGACAATGATTTGTGGGTTTGTTTTTAAATATCCAGGCTGTTTGGGTTTATCATACTGAATCCTGTGTGAATTCCTGGTATGGATGAGATACGCATGGACTTTAACACAAACTTCAGGGGCAAATATCACCAAGTTTTTCATCCTACCAACAGGAATTCAAAATATTTCTTTAAGTCTCGACTGGGATGAATCCAACACACTTTAAAATTAAGCTCAAATGAATCTGCTAGGTTTTATCTGTCATTACAATGAAGGCACAAGATTTACCTGCCTACATCAGACACAAAAAATCAACGACAATGGTCCTTCAGATGACCCTACTATGAGATTCAAATGACAAGGGAACCTGAAACCCCGCCAGCCACCACTCTCCAGTTACACTGCTACATGTGACTGGGCTTTGCTCTTCCCTGGTAAAGGCTGTGCCGTAGGGTGTGTATGGTTACATCTTTTTTGTGATCTAGGGAACATTTAAGGTAAAAACCACAAATGTATTTGCTGAGGCAAAGCTTATAGGTATGAGATCAGATGCCTAAATTGTTAGCCCGTTGGTGGAGAGGCCATTTTGTCATGTTACAGAACAAGTGCCTCGCACAGCAGTGACAGGATTGAGTGGCACTCTGGGGGTTACTGGAATATCAAAAGAAAAATGAGAATGTAAGTAAAAAATGCTGGCTACTCCCTAGCAGTGCAGGACTGACATGGACATGCTATAGCTTTATTGTGCTCAGACACTCTCAACACCACTATTTCCTCATATTGCAGCAGCAGTGTTGGGGTTTCAAACACAGGCCATGGTTTTGTGCCCAGAGTGCACATGGGTTCCTGCAGGGCATCCTAATATGCTTGAATATCTTCCTGCTCCAGGGTCCACGTAGAGTGCAGACCCTGTAGATGGATGAGCTCTGGGTCACAACAACCCCAGGCAGCACTACAGGCTCAGGAAAGAGTGGCTGGAAAGCTGTATGATGGAAAAGGATCTGGGACTGTTGATCAACAGCCAGCTGAACATGAGCCAGCAGCGTGCCCAGGTGGCCAAAAAGGCCAACACCATCCTGGCTTGTATCAGGTGGCCAACAGGACTAGGGAAGTGGTCGTCCCCCTGTACTCGGTGCTGTTGAGACTGCACGTAGAATCTTGTGTTCAGTTTTGGGCTCCTCACTGCAAGAAAGACATTGAGGTGCTGGAGAAAGCTCAGAGAAGGGCAATGAAGCTGGTGAAGGGTCTGGAGCACAAGTCTGATGAGGAGCAGCTGAGGGAACTGGGGCTGTTTAGCCTGGAGAAAAGGAGGCTGAGGGGAGACCTGATCACTGTCTGCAACTACCTGAAAGGAGGTTGTAGCATGGAGGGGGTTGGGCTCTTCTCCCAAGCAACAAGTGATAGGACGAAAGGAAGTGGCCTCAAGTTGCACCAGGGGAGGTTTAGATTAGATATTAGGAAAAAATCCTTCATGGAAGAGGTTGTCAGGCCTTGGAACAGGCTGCCCAGGGAAGTGGTGGAGTCACCATTCCTGGAGGTGTTTAAAAGATGTATAGATGAGGTTCTTAGGGACATGGCTTAGTGCCAGATTTAGGTTATGGTTGGACTTGATGATCTTGAGGGTCTCTTCCAACCAAAATGATTCTGTGATTCTATTCTATGATACTATGAACTTGAGCAGATACCACAGAAGCTGGAAAAGGCCCTGTTTCTCCGATAGGAACCTTCCCCTTCCCTGGGAGCACTGCACACTTCTTGCCTCCCCTTGAGCTCGCTGTCTCCAGGGACTGATGCTGCAGCTCCTCCACGTCACAGGAGCTCACGTACACACTGGGCGCAGAGAATCAGGATGAAATTACGTGCCGTCACCTTCATGCATAAAAGATGGCATGGCGACGGAGGGACGGCAGGGCCTCGGCAGTCGCCCGCCGCATCCTCCCGGCGGCCTGGGGCTTGGCTCGGGGCTGCCACAGGTTTACCCAGCGGGAAACAAGGGGTCCCAGGTGGCCCTGGGGACGGGCAGCCCCTCGAGCCATGGACCTGTCCCCGTGCCTGCACTGGCTGCGGACGCGGATCTGGCGATGCGGGGCCAGACGACGGCGGTTCTGCAGTAAGTGTTGCGTCCGATCCCCCTGTGTCCTATTCCCCCTTTTCGGCCCCCATGCATGCACCCTCACCGGCTCCCACCCATCCCACCATGTGACCCCCCAGCATGTATCTGCATCCCCAGGTCCAGGGCTCTTTGCTTGACCACTGAAGGCATGGCCGGAGGGCAGGGCTCGGCCATGGCTGTCTGTCCCCTACAGTCCTGATACGGGGAAGCCCCTGTTGAGCAAAGCCCTGTGGCTGGTGGATCACCTTTGGGAGAGGCTGGTTTGAAAGGGTCCCTTCTTAGCATGGCCAGGCACTTTTTCACATTTCTAGGAGAGTTTAAAGAGGGAATGGTTTGTGTGTCAGAAGGGCCATATGGAAAAATGCAGAAAAATACCTGTCCTTCTTTTTTTGACCAGCTTCACGAATCAAAAAAGTTTAATTGAAAGGAACATAACCAGATAGGTGGCTTGTGAAATGTCATGGTGCAGACAAAATCCTGAGCCTTCCTGCTTCTTCAGCTGGTAGAAGCTGCACACATCACTGAGCTAATGTATACATAGCCTTGTTGGAAGTACATTATTCATCACTTTAACATGGTTTTACTGGTGGTAGTTTGCTTGTCTTCCACGACAGACCTTCTATACTGTAGCAGGTGCTGCTGTACAGAGATCCAGCCACTTCTAGCTGATTTATTCAGGCTCCCTTTCAGCTGGCACCGTGGTGAGAAATGCTGCCAGTGGTTCTGCAGAGACTCAGGAAAGGTAATGCATCCATGACAAGCTGGGAAAACAGAGGGTATTTCTTTGGTTTAGGCAACTGTGGCATCTAATCACTCCAAGGAAATACAATGCAGTGGCCCAGGAAGATGGGCTGGGTTGGCTGGAAAACTGAACCATTTCCTCCCACATCAAGGGGGTGATGTATTGTAAAAGGGATCTTAGAATGAGAATGCTGTTCACAGTATACTGCAAAAGGATAAATATGGTAAAATGAGCATGCTGTCTGTCAATGCCTCTGCCCAGAACTCACGTCATTTCACTGTCTTAGTTTATCCGTGGAACTATTAGGATCTGTTTAATTTTTGTAACTGCTGCATTGCAGCATTAGACACCCAGCTCTCACATTTACTTTCTTAAATATTGCTTTGTCATGAATTCAACTCCAGTTTGCCTTTCAGATTCAAAATACTTCTGGCGGATGTCAGCAAGTCTGCCTTTCCTAGTTGTCTGTTGACTGTGCTCAGTTGCTCACTGGTTTTTGATACTTGCAGCTTTGTGAGTTTTTTGGTGTGCCACAGCTTTATGATCCGTTTTCTAGCTGTTAATGAAGTACAAAAAATAGAAGCAGTTCTGTTTCATGTCTACTTAGGATTAGATCCACCTTTTCCATATGAAGTTCCCTACTCTTTACAAACAGGCATTTGGCAGATAGTTTGGGAATGTATATGGAAACTTCTTACCACGACATTGAGTGTAGACATTAATTATCCTATGAATACATATGTTTTTTACTCTGGCTGTCCTCTGAGTTAATAAAAGGTACGGCCAGATGCATGCAATACCACTTAGCTCAAGCTGTAAGAATGGGAAATTTGAGAATGGCAGATACTCTGAATAATTGAAGGAAGTGTCTTTGGCTGACAATGGTGCTATCTTCATGTGTCTCTCCAAGCCCATGTTTTCATCTTGCTTCTAGCTTAGAGAAACATTGCTGCACTGAACAGAAAGGAAAAGAGGGATTAATATTTTTTTTCTTTATTTCTTAATGAGTCTGAAACTACAAATAACACCTGTGCTGAGGCCAGTCTCGTGGGTCTGCTCCTCGCAAGTGAAGACTCAGCTTGTCCTCCTTAGCTGCCTTCTGCTGAGGCAATGAAGCAAAACTGCTGCTTTTACAGAAGGCATGCAACTCTTCTGTTTATAAATGTGCAGTTTAGAATTAAACAAACAAACAAACCTAGTAAGCAAGCTACTGCTGGCTGATTTTCAAAGTCCCAGTGAGCACAGGCTGTCACTGTACCTTCTTGTTAAAGCAGTCATTCAAAGGCGCAGCTGGAGGACTTTGCAGTTCTTCTGTGCCTGCCCTCATGGCTCCATTTTACAGTTGAGTCCCTGAAGGAAACTCCTTGCAGGCACGTGTGCTCATGGCAAAAATGCCGCTTTGCACAAAGACATGTTTTCAAATGGAGAGTGATGTCTTCCTCGCTGCCTTGCTGGATGTGGCTGTCCCTCCAGCCAAGGGAAAGCAACCACAGCTCACACCAGAGAAGCCCTGTGAAAGGCTTTTGACAGTCACAAAATTGACCCTCCATTTTCATCTCGCAGTGGGGCTGGTTCCAGTGCTGTGGGAGACATTAGACAGAAAGCTTAAGTTCGTGATACTGCTGTTAAAAGCAATATTGGAACTGATGAGACTGCTTTCCTGCTAGGATGCTTCTGTGTCGATGAAAAATGTTGTGAAGCTTTCCTGGAGCGGGGCATCCACAGCATCCTCATACAGGCTGACCTGCTTTTTATTTCGTTTCCCTTGGCCCAGCCACATATGGTTCATGAACCTTTTAGGAAATTGGGGTCTCCAAGACTGCTGCCTGGCTGCTAGGTTTGACTAAAGCTGGCCAGTGGGTTAAAAAATATTAATGCTCAGAGTGTCATCACATGTACAATGTTTCCTGAGGAAAGCAGGCTGAAAGGTCCTGCTTACGCCAGGGCTGGAAACTGAAATTGAATCATGCTAGTAATAACTGCATGGAGCAAGTCTTAAAACTGTGTTGGGAAGAGTCTGAAAAGCAGCTGTTTGCTGCTACTCCCCAAAATGTACTTGGCTTCTGGCCACCAACACATGTTAAGGCCCTGGGGATCAGTGGGCAGGAGGTTTCTCTGCGTTTTCCTGAAATTTAACAGATGCTGTTTGCACAAAAAACACAAGACTTCACATTGAAAAAAAGGATTGTATGTCCTGATGCAGGATGCAAGTTGGGAAATTCTGCTGAGTGTGTGGCTGAGGAGCATTTTGGATGGCTTTTGCTGGCATGTCTTGCCAGCCTGGTGCTCAGACATTGGGAGGACCCTGGTCTTGTGTAGTCTCTGCAGCTGTTCTGCTGGGTTGGTCTCGTCCGTACCACTTCACATATTGCTGTAAGCATTTGATGAAAGGGAAGAGGTAGGGAAACTACAGAAGAAATGTTAAGTGATTTGTTTAGAGCCATAATCCCATCTGGGATTCATTCACCTTCATCCCATGAACCCCATCCACCCACAGCCCTGTGCTGGGACTGGGACCTGGTCTGGGTCCACGTTCAGGTCTGGGTCCAGCTTTGGGTCCAGGTCTGGGTCCAGCCCTTGGCAGCACCGCCTGTCACCACCACAAACTCATCCTGGGGCACTGCCAGCTGTCAGAGGTCCAACCGTAACATTTGCCCAGCAAGGGTGGAACTAAAAAGCTATATCTTTCTGCTGCTATTGTAGCTTTCACAACCTGTAACCTGTAGGGCAAAGAATCGATGGTGAGCTTTGATCAAATCTCATTAATATTAATTGTTAGGCACTCTTTGTCCTCACCAGCAAGGCCTACTGGAATAATATTGTGAACAGCCCTTCATTATTTCTGCTCCAAACTAACTGTGCAATTTAGACAGGAAAATGTCTGCTGTGTATTTTGATTTGTTTCCAAGTGGAAAAAAAAAAAAAAAAAAGAAAGGAAAAAAAAGAAAAATCAATTGCTACCAGAACTAAGAGAAAAGAAAGAAACCAGGAGCAAAAAATATCATCTGGAAAGGAAAAATGGCAAAAGCTCAATTTCTATGTGAACTGCATAGCCTCACACAATATCAAAACCTACAATATTTCATGGTAAATGTAATTAGTTTCATAGGAAAAAAGAAAGTATTTGTACAAGTCACTGGTGTTAGGGAAAGCAGTAGAGAAATATTGTTCGTATTGCTAAATGGAAATAATCTTCTATAAGTGAACAGATAAGCTTGGCTTTAAATTACCCTTAAGTGGCAATTTTAAACAATGTGCTGTTTGTCCTGCTCTTTCTTTGTAATAGTGTTGTTTTAAATGGTGTTTTTGTTTTGGGAAGTGGGGAGAAGATTGCTTTCCTGCAGAGGAGTAGCCTTTATACAATATCAGATACAAGAGCTATATTTTGCCTCTTACCTCAGGGAAATGTTCTTTGGAAAACATACTGTAACGTGCCCAGCAGCATGACACCCCATGCAGTGCTGTGATACTTGCGTGGGCAAAAAACCTTTCTACTCGGAGGGGTCCATTCAGGACCAATGGAGATTGATGGATTTCAAAACCATCCAGGGCACAGCTCTTTGTCTGCACAGACCTTCAGCGTGTGGAAAGAAGAATATGCAAGTATGACTAATGTTCACCCATTGCTGTGCAAAACCTCTTCACACCGAGCCTTTGTCAGTGCTGTACCCATGCGATGCTTAGACTCGATCCTTCAGTGACTGGAAAATCATAATGGGTTTCTAGGTAAGCTGTTTTGAATACCAGTTTCAAATACTGAGAATTTCACGTCAGTAAATCTTGGAAAACGACCTCAAGAACATTTGTATGATTTTTTTTGTGTTTTTCTTAATATCAACCCCCCAGCCATTCATTTTGAGGTGTGTTTCAGAGAAGCTGGAACTGCTTCATCATTATTCATGACAGCCAGGGAACCTGAGAGCTTAATGATGAGGCTGCAGCAGACCCCTGGCAGGGTAGCTGGGGATGAAAATGTAGTAAATAATGTTTGTATAACATGTAATAATTCACAGGTGCCAATATTAAGAATTACTAGGAAACAGATGATAATTGGAATTGCCTGAGGAAGAGAGACAAAAACTTTTTAAATTTAAACCAGTAGCAACAGTTATTTTGTTTGTCATGCTTTTCCCCTTCCTTTGGATGGTTATATTCCATGTTATAGTTATAGACTTAGTATATAAGTCCAGCTCCATTTCACCCTTTTGCAATTCTCATCTGAATTAACAGCAAATCTGATAACTCTCAGGCAGAGCAGTAGTGATCTCACACTCAGCATCAGTTAAAAAGTATCATGTCGATGCAATAGCTCTTGTTGTGATGCTGCTGCTGCTCCCCACTGTTACACAGCACAAGCTTACAGATGTCCCGTGAAGCCTTGTCAAAGATGCCTTGACTTTAGGAGATAACTGCTGAATTAAAGGAAGATGTTCAACCACTAAACTTTTCCCACCACTTATGGGATTTAGAACAAGTTTCATTTGGCCATAAAAGATTACTGGACAAAAACTAGGGGCAGTGTAAGGAAAGAACTCTGTCCAACAGCCAAATGTTTCCCTTTTTTTTTTTTCTCATTAAAACTGTTATGTTCATAAAGAGAGGACTTCGCCATTCTGCTGAACATCTGGGAAACCCACAAGCCTCACATCTTCAGAGCAGACTACATTACCTAATGCCTTGCGCTAAATAGTTTTGGTAACTGCTTACATAAAATTAAATCCCTGAGTGGGCCTAGCGCCAATCTCACTTAAATCCTGCTAATACTGTGCTTTGAGGAGGTGTGTGAGCCTTGCACTACACGGGGAGATGGGAGCTGCCCCACAGCATCTTCTCCCAAGTGGAGGGTGCAGCACAGCCTCTGGGTCTGAAGATTAGGGGAATGGAGCAATCTAGACATTTCGTATTGCTATACTCCTACCTCCTGCTGAATTATCCCTCTGATGATCTTCAGTTCCTCCTTTCTCTTCCTGAAAACAGTATGGGCTTAGGCTACTCCCAAAACTTTTAGATGGATAAAATTAGTCAAGGTAAGTCCCCTTTTAGAGATCTCAACCTTAACTTTTTTTCAAAATAGATAAGAGTTTAGCAGTCAGCTGAAAAAAATAATGAGCTGGTCCAAAGCTGGTCATTTAAACAGACTGGTTACAGCGTCCACAGCATAGGCACTAGTGAACTTGTGCCAAATATGACTGCTTCACTTAAGCTTTTTAGCTCTATTAACCCTTTTGATCTGAGTAAGGAGTGACATGTTGGAAAACTAATCTGGAAAGCAAAGAGAAAGTGGTGAAAAGGAATAACAGATTATGCCTGCACAGAGTGGAGGATACCAGGGCTAAAGAAATGCAAAAGATACGTAAGAGCCTTACGTATCAGTACAGTCACCAGACTTGGAGTGGTCACAACTCTTAGCACCTGGTTTGAGAAACCCAGATAAAAGCATGTAACTTATATTTTAAAAGAGCAGAAAGAACAAAACTTAGGTCTTGTCAGATGAAGACTTAAACCCAAGCAGGATAAATAAGTCGCTGTGGCATGATTTTTATGAATAAATGGTCTTAAATCCCTTGTGGATTATGATCCTGTACTGAAGGCAGCAATTGCATTTCCAAGGCTTGCAAGTGCTGGTGACAGCTTTCCATCAAAGCCACCGGATTCTGAAGTTCTCTTTGCAAGTCACCTTCAAAAACTGGCGTGGGCTGTAGTCGCCCACGGCTGAGCTCTAGTAGCTTTGCAAGAGCTGGGTGTTTCTCTGGAGAGGAATCGGAATTACAGAAGTATTTGTAAAGCATCTGTATTAAATAATGAAAAGCAGCTACTTTCTAAGTGATGGGCAGCTATAGGGAATATCAGTATACATCACACAAATTCTGGAATAGAGACCTCCAGTGAAATGCTGCTGTTGTGCTATTAAAATTGCAATTCATTTTACTTAGAGTTACCAAATTTTTTGAAGTGAGCTCTTCGCTTCTAATTTTCATATCACTTGGTCTCCAAGATGCCCACCAAAAGGTTCTTTCATGTGTGTGATAAGCAAAACTCTTGACTTTCAAAAATTTTACACCATTTGCTCTGATACAGGAGTCAAATTGCTGGGGTAAATTTTCTGGATGCAAACTAGCGTATTCAAAAACAATAAAGAAATTAAGCTCAAATTTTCAATTTTGTTTTTAACGTCCAGGTTTTAGGCCACTAAGACAAAACTGAAAAAAGATAAACATAAACCAAGTATTAAGGAAACAGTGTGCAGTAAAATAATAGCACTAAGCTTGTCACCAGGTTTGCAAAACTGCTTAGCAGAAGTATCTATTATATACTTTAATTTAAGACGAACAGACTTAGAATGCTTCTAAGCAACTACACTTCAGTGAAACCAGGCCCTTTTGTTTAATATAAAATCTGAGGTAAAACTTGAACCCTTATATTAAAATAACACCTGTTGCATTCACCAAATCTTAGCACAGTAGTGGACAGACCCACAGTTAGGGAGGAGAGCTCTGCAATGCAGAAGTGTCTCCATATCCTCCTTCTGATCACCCACAGAGCACTAGGAGATCAGCATCTCCTGACAGGAGAAAACACAGTCAGGGACCTGAGAGCCTGGCCAGGTCAGGGGAATCGTCTGGCGGAAAATATGGAAGATAAAGTAGCTCCCACAACCAGCTTTACCCTACTTATCCTTTCTATTTAAAACCTCTGCTGAAGGGAGTTGAGGATCTGAGAGGGTTTAGTTTTGGGGAAGGGGTGGGCTGATGCATAATTGAATCATGTCTTGTTTGGAGCAGCAGTACAAAGCCAAGCTCCCGCACTGAGTTCCTAAAGTCTAACCCAAAAATGTCAAATCACCTTGAAGCGGAAAAAAAAAACTTCTAAGAACATACACAGAGCAATTCAGTTTGCCTGTAATTGCTTGTATTTCCTTTGCTTTCCTTGTGCAAGAGTGTTGGATAAATCCAGTGTTTAGAACTTAAGTAATTAATATTTTACCTACACATGTATATAGTGTCTTTTTAGAACACCCAGATACTCTTTAGAAACACCAAAGTATTTCAGTAAGTTTTTCAGTACGAATTGAGAAACTGCAACATATTCTTGATGCTGAGATGGGTGTTAGCTGATGATATCTCTGTGATGAAAATTGGCTTTATGTTAGAAACCCACTCCTTTTTAAGTACATGTGGTAAGCCCGCAGCTCTTGAAATAACTAATTATTGCTCATTAACACTCTGCTTGTAGTAATAGGCTTGGGTAAGCCATTTCCAATCGCCCTGTGTACAATTGCATGAACATGTGTGACTGCTAACAGACTAACAACGCTTGGGAGTTTGACTCAGGCACATACTTCCATGGTGCATCCTATGTACCTGTAATGGAAAAGAAAAAAGACACTCTTGCAACCCCAAGAAGTTGAAAATGTTGAGTAATGAGGTGTGCTACCATGGCCTTGCAGGAAGGACCTAAAGGGATATGGCACAAAAATGCCATTTCTGTGCAATAAGTAGGTGGGATGCAGAGCCAGCCTGGGCTCTCTGACATGCAGCCAAAAAGTTGGAAGCTCTCAGGGGGTAGAGAATAAGGCAAAAAACATCACAGCATTTTGTCAGCTATGTGGACTGCCCTGCACAGTGACTGACAGCCACAAGGAAAGGCAGCAGTTGCGCAGGAAGGACTCCCTTTGGGAGGTGCTAGGTACCCAGTCCTATGTGCCCTTCCCTCCTGGCCGATGGGGCAGCTGGTGGACAGGAAGGATGGATTTCTCCAGGAGCTCCCACTCCTTGTTCCAGAGTGAAATGCTGTCTGCTTAGGTCATTTGCTGGAAAATGTTTTCAAGTGCGTACCAGGTGATCATCTCCCCTCCTTAGCTGTGCATTTCTGCAGGCTGTTGGGCAGCAGAGAGAGGACCTCTTGGTGCTTGCTTGCCAGAAGCATCTGTGCTGACGCCTCCATCAAGCAGTTCATATCTTGGGAAGATGTTGCTACTCAGTTACATTCTGTGAATAATTTTGCAGTTTACGTTATAGTCATAAGGGTAAGAGATTTTTAACACATGTATAAATAAAAGCAGAGATTCCAGAGAACAAGCTGGCAAATTTTAAGATACATGCATATAAAACTGAGTCCCAGCCAACTTGAATAACTCCTGACTGTGATATCTGAAGAGATACTTGCAAGTTGTTTAGTGAAATATTTTCCAGTTGCAGGACCTGATGGCACTGGTTGGGTCTGACAATATAGCTGTGCTGACTGAAGCCAGTGATCACTGGAAGCTGTGAAGATAAACCAGTTTACCAGGTTTAGACCCTCAAAAAAATGTCAAAATACTGAAGTCCCTTTGCAAATGCCAGCAGAAGGTAACTAAATACCTTTAAGGAGCATGAGTTTGCATGCTTCCCCTCTTGCAGCCGTCAGCAATCTAGGCAGGTCTCATGAAGTGCAAGTAAAACCAGTATTGAACTTTGTATGGGGGATGCTGGGAAAGAGAAACACTGCCTTCCCTCTCAAACTGGGGGCCAGGTTGTGTCCTGCTTACCTTGCTGAGCCCTCAGCTGCCCTGTAGATGCCCATGTGTGAAATCCATGTCACCCTTACAGCCTCAGCTCGGGACAAGGGCCCAGGGAAGCCAAGGAGCTTCCACAAAGCCGTAAGTTCATCAAGAAAAGGTTTTCTTCAGGCAGGAGACATCAGTGATTCTCCTCCCATAGAGTGAAGAGCTCCTTCAGAGCCACTGCCAGCCTCCTCTACCCTCAGCACATGAATATTTCACATGAATACTCTGGAATCACAATTACTAAAGTCATGAGCCATGTTCAAGTGTTATCCTGCCAAAGAAAGGGCAGTGAAACCATCACTCTTTGCAGCAGGTCTGCGTGGCTTCTGAAGGTGAGTGAGAGCTGCAGTGGGAGCCTGCCTGAGCCAAGACTGAAGGATCAGGCAGCTGCAAATAGTCCTTCTCATTTCTCATTTTAGTATTTCATAATTGTATATCATCAGTGCAGCTATAACCTGCCCCCAAACTCCAGCTGAGCAGCAGAAATATCGACCCATGTTGCTAACATTTTTTTGTGTTGATTGGCAAAGTAAAAGCAGCCTAACTTTAAGTAAGTGTTGGTGGTATACACGCCCTTGGTTTGGTTTGCAGAGGCTGCATCAAATACAGATAAAGCAGGAAGCAAACTTGATGACCTTAAAAAAATTCTACTATCGCGGTTTTATCTACCCTTTCCAATAGCCCTTATCATGGTGTTTGTTACATGTTATCATGATGTTTGTTATTGTCTAAGGAGAACACAGTCACCTATTATTTGTCAATCAGATCAGTCGTTTGAGATCAGACATTACTACTGACATGAATGTTGTCACTATTTGAAAGATGTATTTTAAAAAAAATGCTTTGGTCTTTGGGGCATCTTTAACCTGCAGCAGTCTGTTTGATACATGAAAATGATGGAAAAATTTCACTTTAAAGAGTTCGGATGCTATTGTCATATTGCCATTGGTATTCAAATTTGTCCATTCAAGTACCCATCAACAGAGTCTCTGAAAAGGTCAGAGGGAGGTCTGGTAGACTAAAATCAATCATTTCCACCGTGCTACCCTGCTGAATTAATCAATTAGAAGTGTTTTTGAGGGTCTTTTGTGCCACTTCCAACATTTGTGTATTGCTAGACTATATATTCAAAGACTAATGCTGCCTGAATTAGCTTTTGTGAAGAATGTGCATTTCTTTTATTCTTAAAAAAAAGGACTGTTTAGTTAGTTGCAGGAAATCAGTCTTGTTCAGTGAGTGCTTCCCTGAATGAATGGTCAAGGATATATCTATTTGAAGGCATTAGGCAAAGAGAATTATAGATTATATTTTAAAATATAAAGAAGATTTGGGAAAAAAAAAGAAAAAAGAAAAAAAGAAAAAAAAAGAAAGTGAAGAATGTGAGATAAGTTGGAGCTGATTCTTTGGTTAATTGTGTTGCAATTCTAAGAAAAGGGACTGTTGCTATCTCTCCGTGTTTCTTTATGTAATATGGTGTCCTGCACCACACATCAAATGCTATGCAGTTTTTCTCTCTCATATGCACATTGAATTAAGCCCCTAAAGGTATTAGAAAACCAATATATCTTCTGGAACTATGACTGGAGGTCATAATCTTATTTTTCTGGCACAGAAAAGTATCTGCATTAATTTTGTACTATGACGCAATTATTTTGGCACTGCTTTAATTAGCAACCATAATTGCTAATTAAAATGAAAACAAGGTACTTTGTGTCTCAGGTGTTTTCATTAAATGTAATTTACTTTAAAAAAAAAAATACCAAACAGTAGCAACAGCAGATTTCGTGTATCTTCTAAGCTTCAGTTTTGTTCCAGTGTGGGCTCGGTGTGTATGTACGGCAGTAACATGGGCAAGCTGTACATGCTGGCAGCAGGCGCGGTGTGTGCCAGGGGGCTGGCAGAGTGCTCCTGCGGGTGCACCTTTTGGGGGGCTGCTCTGGGAGGGTGCTGTACCCCACATAGGAGAGGAACAAGAGAGCTGCCCTTCTGCGCAGCCCCAAAGAGCCCCTCTCCTGCAATTGCTCTCTGTAAAATAGCCCAGAGCTGCTGGGTGGATTATGCCACCCTCCTCTAATCAAGCACTTCATAGAAAGGGAGTGTCAAAAATAAGGAGCAATGTTTTGCTTTAGGTGAAAGAACTAAGGACTAAAACATCCTGCTCTGTCTGCCGAAGGTTAAACTTGCTGTAGCCTCCTTATTAATGGTCACAGCTGTGCTCTTTGAGGGAGCCTGTGCCACCAACGGGAGAACCAGATCTTCACTCTAAGTCAGGCCCTGCTAGTCCTGTCTGCAGTCTGTTATTGCCAAGTTCTCCACACTCCCTCAGGTGTATCTCCTGTGCAGCCACGAGAAATAAGAAATTAAAAGGAAACAACTCTTCTCTCAAAACTTACAGAGACTCTCCTTTCAGCTATAGGTGTCTGAGAGAGCTCACCAAAGTTTGGATCCTACAGAAAGTACTTTTATTAGAGGCTCACCCTATGGTGGGTTCAAAACAGGTGCCCACCTGCTCACAGATGGTGCGTCCTCCCACCCATTAATTCAAAGGGACAAGTTTGTCTCTGTGGTGCTCTTCCCAAGCTGTTAGTTGGGTCTAGAGAAAGAGGTTTGGGGAAGACAAGCAGCCTTACCTAAATGAGACTCGAAATTACTCTGCCCAGGAGGACCAACTGTGGCCCACCCCACCCAAGTTCCCTGAGTCTACCAAGAAAAAAGTCCTGCCATATTCCCAATACCTTCATATTTGCTTGCTGACCATCACCACAAAAGGATTTCCTCATAGCATCTTTTAAACATTTCTGCAATACACATCATAATGTGACTGCTTTTTGCTCCTAAGCATTATGTGGCTTAATTTAGATGGAAAAATTAGCACAATTATCAACTAAAGCTGAAAAAGCCACTCTGAGCTGCTGCAGCTCATAAAATCAAAGTGCAAGATAAGATAAATGAATGCCTTTTTATTCAGATAATGCATCAGCCTGCAAGGAAGGCACCTTGTGTGAGATATTTTTGCAAGAGCTGTGATTCTTCTAAGATAACAGCTCGCCGCTGGAGCAGAATCATGGCTGCTGCCGGTAGCTGCAGCGTGGATGCTCTGTGCTGGCCCTGCGCCCATGCAGGCAACCAGGCAGGTACCCGCCACCCAAGGACTGTTCATGTCCTGGCAATACCCGTTTTTGGAAAGCAGAGGAGAAAAAAAAAACATGAGGGAAGCAAAACAGGGTTATTCACACTAGCGCTCCTCCACATTTGTTTGATTTGTGTCTCCTTACTACTCTGGTCAAGTTTTGACGTGGCCTGGAGGAAGCTGACTTTGGTCTCATTACCTTTGGTTCCTGATTTCATGCTAATTAGCCATGATAGTTTTATGCAAGTTCTAAATAGTCTAAAGACCTCCCTTGTTCCTTTCCTTTCCCTTTCCCTTTTCCTTTTCCTTTTCCTTTCCCTTTCCGTTTTTTTGTTGGTTGGTTTTCTTTTGTTATTAAGTTACCACTGTTGTTCCTTTGTTAAATGTCCAGAGATCCTAGAAATAGAGATGTTGATAGAAATTAATTCTTTAGCTTGTTTGAGTGATGCTAAGTACCAGTGACACTCATTAACACCTAGCTGCATTTATGTTTACAGATGGGGCTGCTGGCACCACCCAGCATTGTCTGCAGGCACCTATAGGTGCTTCTAGAAGCACTGGAAGTATTTTGAACATGTTGCTAATTAAAGCCCAGAGCTACAAGAGGATTTAGGTGCAGCTAAATCAGAAACTTTCAATAATAAAGTGACACAGCTGCTTTGAGCTGTGCCAAACCACATGCTGGTGTGTATGTTAGGAGTAGCATGAGCACACCCAGGAGACCCAGCTGCTTGGGGGAATTTTTTTGTAGGTCAGGTTTTCTTGACTGAGCTCCCTTGCAGGGTCATGCTGGGAGTAGATGAGTGCTGGTGTGAACAGCAGGATGGGTGGCACTACCACAAGGCCCACATAAATGGCTTTAGCTTGTGAAGAAACCTTCTCCTGCCACCTGGGGACACTGGGCTGCTGCACCAAAAATGGTCTGAGAGGTGCTGAGATATTTGGTACCCTCTCTGGGCGTCAGCAGTGAAACCTTGTGTGTGTGTGCTTAGTGGTGAAAATTTTGATGCCTATGACCTTTGAGGAGCTTTGGCTTGTCTGAGTCTCAAAGCTGCCAGTGGACTGACGTGGCCAAGTTCCACCAAAGCTGCACAGTGGGTAAAAACATGCATTGTTTTCTGTTTGGGTTTGGGGTTGTTTTTTTTATCCTGTCCATTATGCATAAGTACATAAGACCACACAAGAGAGCAGGTCAAATTCTGGTTTCACAACACTTTCTGATATTTTTGTGATAGGTTTCCACTCTGCTTCACTCACTGTCTTTCAATGTGTCTAAACTTAGGTTTGTAACAACTCTTGTAATTCTGGAAAAATAATTTCCTTCCTCTTTGCTCCCTTTGCAATTTCATCAGCATTACACCAACAGTAATAAGGGATTCAGACTTGGTAAAACTAGCTTTGGAGCCTCTTTCTCTTTTCAGGATGATATATAGTATAACTGATAACCTGTATATTTTCTAGTGACCTACTACAAGTACATTAGTTATTGCTAAAAGACATTTTTAAGTTATGAAAAGTAAGATCAAAGATTTATTTTGGATTGGAAGCCATCCTGCCAAAATATCCTTCATATGAGAGTGGTTTTGCTTGCTAACTGCTGACATTTAAAATTTAGGAATAGGAATACTCAGGGAGGAGAACCTGGAAAAGCTAAGAAGCTGCAGTATGTTACTGAAGCCTGTGGGAGGACCGGATGCCAGATACAAAGCACTAACTTTGTCATTATGTCTAGTTGTATAAACTGTATAATGGAGAGGTCAGGAATATAACCCAGTTCTTCCGAATTTCAGCATATTCTAAGTCTGTTCTCTCACTGTGTGGTAGTTGCTCTGTCTGAAATAAGACTCCTCACAGGATCTATGGAGACACACTCACTCACTAGTTCCCATGTTAAAACTCTTCAGAGCTAGAAGTGATACCAGTCAACAGGTTCAAAAATCTCTGTCATTAGTGAGAGAAAGTAACAAATTAAATTGCAGTGAGACAAGACCAAAGAGGACCCTCTCTTATTCGACTGGCAGATATAACTGAAAATGTAAAAACATGCTTTTGCTCACAGAAGCTCTTCTTCAGGTTGGAAGCAGCAGACTTTAACTCCAAGTTGTGTGTACTGGGAGTTAAGTAATAGCTTCAGAAAACTGCTGAGTTTATCCTAACAATGCTAATCAGTTAGATATCTCAAGAGAAACAGGTGACTTGTAACTGTGGAGTAATGGTGAATGTTAGACAGAAAAGGGATGATGAAGTCGTTATCCCCCGTATGAGTGAAAACAGAGAGGTAGTTACCACATTAAGGCATTAACTGGAATATAGCATGGGAGAATTATTGTGTGCCATGAAATCAGTTTCTCTTTTGCAGTTACCATTTTATAATATTAGCAGTGTTATGAATTTTACTTCTCAGTCTAGTCTTTGGAAATATTTTTGTGGGCCTACCTTAGTTTTTTAGGTTTAGGGTATGTTACAACATGCAGCAAGCAAGTCCCTACAGGATGAAAGCAGAAGTCAAATGAAGAGAGTGCTGATATTGCAGTGTTGGAAAGAATAAAACAGCACCTTCCTTCTGTGCCCTGGGCAGACACAAGTTCTTTGGGACACTTCTCTATTTTAGGTGATGTGGTGGGCACTCATGAGAGAGGAACTGATAGTGCTACTTAACACCCAACAACCTGGTTTCAAGAACAAGCCAGCCCACAAAGCAAGAACAGTTCCTGCTACAGCTGCATCTTAAACCTCAGTCTCAAATGTCCACAATGCCAAAACTGTCACAAGTGGATCATTAAACCAAGTTGTCCTCTACAGACTTCAGGAGGCCACTACATATCAGTTTCTGAGAACCTAGAGCAGTGAAAGATTTGGGCTAAATTAATGGGATTGACCAGGAATGTAGAATAAAGTAAAGAATTTGTAGAAAAGAAAGGGAGGAAAGCCTGCTAGACTAGTTAGATCCCAAAGGAACAATGAATGGCTGCGGCAGTCTTGAAGAGAAGTTTTCCTACTTGGCTACAACTGGATTTCTCTAAACACAGATAGTTTGATGGGTTCATGGAGGAAAATGGTGGTAAGGGAAGGAGCGCCTGCAAATGCCTTATCTGAGCATTGAATTCTACCTCTATGTATCTTTAAGCAATGGGAAGTTTTTCTTTTTTTCCTTTTTTTTTTTTTTTTCTTATTTTTTAACGAAGGTGTTGCCAAGGAGTGTGCTATGGCAGCAGCAGCCTGCAGTATGTTATTTGCTTCCTTCATAATCAAAATGTTATGGAGTTGTTATTGCATATCCCTGCTGTAATTTTTGAAATTTAATCCCCAGCATTTGGGGGATCACACTCCTCCCTGCCATGTAAACTTCCTAAGCAAATTCTCTGCCAAGTTTTCAAGTGTTTCAGTTTCAAGTTATTTTGATCTTATCGCTGTTGTGTTTCCTTAATGTATCTTGTCTTTAAAGATTCTTTATCACAGTTAAAAAATATGTACAATTACACTCAAGCTCTCTGGACACAGACCATGTGGTCTGGAGGTCCTAAGTTTAATGAAGGTGGAGCAAAAAGTTACCTGGTCTGCTCCAGTAACTCAGTTTGTGGAGAGGCACAGACTTTCTAGCTTCAGTTTGAACTGCTGGAATTTGGCTCACCTAACTTTAAAAGACCACATGTTATGTATCTAGGTGACCCCTCTAACTTCAGTGAGTTTGGAGTATAAATCTTACTAAATATTGCTAGAATTTTGCAGGCTAAAAGCTGCAAAGTTCTGCCAAAAGAGCCACTCTGACATGGCTATAAAAATGAAGAAGTTTTGAGTCGTGACAAGTGTCCTTATATGATAAAAGAACACAAATAGGTTATAAATGTCCCTTCCTGGGACACAGAATCATAAAATAGTTTGAAGGTCCCTTCCAACCCAAACTGTTCTATGATCCTCAGTTCCTAAAAGTTTTCTGTAGGGGCAAGGTGTCCCGAGGGAATTCCCCTGGCAGCTGCTTTTCAGCAGTTGTTGAAATTCCTGCCATGCGTAGCAAGGGCGTTGATGTCTTGAGCTCTCTTCACACAAACTTCCTGCCAGTCACCAGCTGCACTGCTGAAAATGGTTAAAGATGCTGGTGCTTCCCAGCCGCCTGGCTTGGAAACACTGGCAGTGGCTCTGGCACAGCTGCCCTGCCTTTGCTGCTCATACACAGATTAATTCAGAGCTGGAAAACAGCGTGTAGCACCCCAAATCTTTATGATGATCATGGGGCTGTTCCTTCTTAATGGGAAAGATTTTTATGTACTTGTGGATGATTTCATATTTGATGATTTATTTTTAAAATATGCTTCCTGAATGTCCTGATCTCCTGACCTCTTTCTTGGACATGCAGGCTCTTCCAGCCTGGGGCTCCTGCAACAACACAGAGCGTTGCATGGCACTGGGAGACACGTTCATCCTGGTGAGACTCAAGTATCAAAACCAGGGCTTCATTTGTACTCACACACCTAAAGGGTTATTTTCACAGCCTGTGTTAAATTCAGGGATTGGTATACTTGATAGGAAGCATACCTTCCAGTACAGCTGTTTAGAAACATCCATAGCATATTTTGAGTCAATGAAATACTTCACACATCAGAATGATGTATTATGCACAAACTGCATTTGCATACAGAAGTTGAGGTAGATGGAGGCCGATACTATAACTGAGAAATCTACATAAAAATGGCTTCAAAAGCGCTTTGGTACCTCTGACCATCCCATGTAGTAGGCAGGAATGTGAGGTGCTCAGGCCCCAGACAACAGCACACAGTAAAAGCAGAAGGCTTCATTTATCTACCCTGGAGGCATTTGAGATTGCCACTCAAGAGAGCTAACAACACTTAGCACCACATGCTCAGCTCATCACTGAACAGAGGCTAAAGAAAATACTCATACCTGGTAGGACATCGGTAGCTTCGCCATACCACAGGCTAGTGAGGAAGAACTATTCATATCTCCCACAAAAACTGGGCATCACACCCTCCTGAAGCAAGCAGCAGCAGAAACATCCATATAGTCACCTGAAGTTCTGCCCTTTATTGCCATCCAGGAGTGACTTTTCAGAAGTTTTAACAAACATTTCACTTCAGCCGTGACCCTGATAACGCACAGAAAGACTCTGTTTGTGTCAAAACCTCCCTGTGATGCTGCAGAACCAAGCAAAACATTCACTTAAGAGGGTTTCTTTCCCCTGAGGGTTGCTGGGGTTGCTGGGCCATGCTTTGCAATCTTGGGTGAGCATTCCCTTGTTTACACCCTGTCATCCCTGGGATTTCAAACCTCATGCAAAACAGTGTTATCCTACTGGGACCATCATGCAAATAAACAGCTCACTGCTATTTGATGACCTTCCTTGATTTTCTCAGTGAGACATTTCTAAGCAGCAGTTAATGAAAGCAACACCGCACAGCATCATCTCTTTGCACTGTTAGTTGGAGTGCTCTAATGCTTGCAGCCAGGCACTGCACGTTCCTAAATGTGTGCTGACTTAAGTATGAACCTCTCTGCCTTCCATTTTCTTCATTACTGGTCTTAATAAGCCTTTACTTACATAAAGTATTTCCTTTGCTTGTGAAAACTACCAGCAACAGATGATGTGTGATACTACATAGAAAACTACCAGCAACAGATGATGGGTGATGCTATTCAGCTGAATCAACCCATTCATTCCTCACTACAGGTAACATGTATCTTGCCCCTCTTTGTCATGTACAAAAAGTTTTTTCCCACCAAGACCAACTCAAAACTGCTTCACGTGGACACAGCTACTCTCTGCCTCTCCCTGTGCCTCCCAGTAGCTTGTATCCCTGTTACATCTCATGTACAGTATGATATTAGATGCTCACTAGCACAAGCATCCAGAGATGAGCAGAGCTGAACTGGTGCCAAACACAAGGGCTGCAGCAACACTTAAGCATCTGAAACCTCCTCTCCTGGCAGCAACAAGTATCAGGTTCAGTCTTCTGGTGCAATCCCATCCATGAGGTCAGGGCAGGACAGCACGGGAGGAGCCCCTGGCAGGGCATGGAGAGGCTCTGGGGCTAGGGAGAGGTGCTTGCAGGGTGCCAAGCGGCACCAGGCTGCGAGACAGAGAGCAGCCGTGCCTTGGTTTCAGCAAGGGGTGTGCTCACCCACAGAAATCATCCTGCTCCCTGCCCAGTTGGGGTTCCTGAGCCAGGCACCCCACAGTGAGCCCAGCCGGCCAACCCATCGTGTCCACCACTCAGCACAAGATCAGCTGTTTCTGCTCCACAGCCCATTGCTACTGTAAAGTTGAGGGTATGGCATGAAACTGCAGCATTCATTTCACTTCAGAAAGTGAATATTAGATTCTAAATCATAAGTTTTTTTGACATGTGAATATTTTTGTTTCCTGAATCAATCTTAGCTCTTGTGTCCTCCCTTTGACAAGTGACTGTCAACAATGAATTCAGGGAAAAGGCTTGAGATTATTGCAAATAAAGGCTTCCTAAATATCTTGCTCAAGAAAAGTAAGGAAAAGATCTCTAATCAATATATTTCCTTTAAAAAGTACATACATTCAACACAATTGCTAAAAGGGAAATGCAGCAGGACAGAGCTGGGTTAGACTTCAGGCAACCTTTTTTAAGGGTGGAGACCATAGAGCAGTGGGACAGGCTGCTGCGAAAGGCTCAGATCCCCACCACCCAAGGTCTTAGGGAACAATTTAGCCAACATCTTTCCAGAGTGGTCTTGCCTTGGGGCAGGAGAATGAACTTCTGCAGGTCTCTTCCAGCCATGTTTTAATGTTCTACACTTCTAGATTTTTCCTCTGTACCTGTGTCCTTAACTGATGTCCCTGGTCGGTGTTGGGGGCAGCCACCAGCAGCTCCCAGTTTGGTGGTGAGGGGGGATGCGGGAGCCCTGTGGGCACGGGGGGATCCAGGAGGGGAGATCCCAGGTGCTCACCTCCTCCCAGAGCCACAGGGATGGTGATGGGGGCAGAAACATCATCTCCTGCCAGGGAGATGCAGCTGTTCTGCACTTCACATCACAGCCTGGGAGCCTGTACTGAGCGGTGTCAACACCGCCTGGTTGGGCTGCTTTTATAATTGGGCATTTGTTACGCTAGGAAATGAACACAAATACCAAACCATTCTCCTTTTAAGTTATTCCATAAATAGCTCTTAGTGGCACTTTATTTTCCTTGGCTACCAAAAATCTGCTGACAAGGAAAAGAGCTGAGGGTTTATTTTGTGACGAGAGGGCACACACCCTGGGATTTGCATAAGGCAGCTGAGCACATGCTGCAATAATTCATAATTATTTTATTGTGTCATCTTTCACCATTTTTCCTGCTCTTTAAAGACTGACTTGCTGTCAGGAGAACTAAAGCGTTTTCCATGAGGCAGAGGGATTTTTGTCAGACAGGGACCTCTGGGCAATTGTGCTGCCAGAGATGACATTTGGCCATGATCAGGTTCTGCACTGAAAGGACGTTTTGACAAGTAGCTTCAGCAAGAAATCTTTCTCTTCCATTTGCTGCCACCAACTTGTCTGATGATTTGGTTAAACATTTCCCTGGTCTGTGCCCGAGTTTTCTCAACTCTCAGATATTCATGGGACTCACATGGCTGCTGAGTGTTTGCTGGTGAAATGGGCCCTACCAACTCCACACAGGACCACAATTTTCAGATTGAGTGGAAATTGTACCCGGTGGTCACTTCTGCCTCTACCAGAAGCTGCTTAATTTCACTGAGATGGTTTTGCAAGATACAATCTTTCCTGTCAGAATGTTACTGGAGATCTTCTCCAAGAAAGAGATTTTCAACTTCAGATTAATTTTAACTTTAATTTAGGATTTCAGCATCTCCTTCTGGCAGGAAGTGTCTCTCTGAGGTCTCCTACCCAGCTGCCAGCTCAGGGGCTTTATATTTAGCTGATGCTATGTGACTAGTTCTCCAAATTCTTTCCTTCCTTGTTCCTTCTCCTTTACCTTTAGGGGCAAAACATGGCACAGATGTATCCACAGCTTAGCAGATATACCTATGGGTCTTCCCTGCTCTCCTTGTGTGGTTCTGTAACCCCACCACTTATCTACAAATTGTAAATTGTCTTACTGAAAGCCATATTTCCAGCTCATAATCAAATTAAGTGATTGCATAGCCAGTACAAGCTGGTGTTTAGCTAACAAGAGGACACTAACATAAGAAGCTGCACTCACAGTTTTCCTCTGCTGGGTTGTTTCACTAGCCCATGAGCCTGCCAGAGCTGTTGTCTGTGCTCATACCCCCATCTGAGGTGCTGTCACTCATAGGGTGTCATAGCCAGGGCATTAGCAAAGCTTTGCTAAACTCCCAACCCTGAGAGTAAGCCACAGTGATTTCAGGAAATTTGTATTTGCTGTCAGTATATGGGATTTGTATTAGTTACCTGACTTCTAAAAAAGAAAAAATATGTTTTGTATACCTAGATAAGGATATTAACTTTATACCAAAAAGATGTATAGGTCTATATTCCCACCATAGGCATTTTGAAGGTCCCTTTTTGTTGGCATCCTTTTAAGGCATAGCAATAGAAAATATGTGTTTGGAGACCAATTCCTGTCACCAAAGTCAAAAAGATAACTTCCATTATTTGAATAGCAGGGGAGGGAATTTGTACCAGTAAAGACATGCTCAGAAAGCTGTGGCAATATATATATTTTTTCTCACATAGTCTGGACATTCACTGCTGATCCCCAGGCTTCTTTTTGCAGTTACTCTGGGGTGATTAAAGATATACATATCCCAATTCTTTGTACCCTTCCTCCTCCCTTCCCATCATATTAAAATCCATAACAGGAAAAGCTGTTTCTCTATCCACCTTCACTCTTGTTGTCAACCACGAGGCTGTTTTGTACCCAGTGGTCGTGGATGATGCAGTTGAGGGTGTGATGCTGCGGCTTTCCACAAGCTCCCCTGGAAGCAGCTGAGATGGATGGATCCATTTTCCTTCCCTGACGCTCGGCAGCCTCACCTGCTCCTCACTGCCTTAGATGAGGCATCACACAGTGGCTGTCTCAGCTGTCATCACTGCTGTACTGCCCTGAAGAATGTTGCTGGGACCTCATAGAAAGCCTCCAGCCAAGAGATTTGTTTTCTGGCTTCATTCTGCACAGTGTCTGCAAGTGCCAGGATGGGTTTGGGGCAAAATCTGAGGGTGGGAGACCAGCACTGCTTCCTCACCTTCAGAAAAACCCAGGAGGCTAGCCTCAAACCAAAATGCTGACAACTGTGTGCATGGTGCCTTACTGTTGGTGGCACTAGTGTTTGTTGGACCCTCAGTTGTGGTCTACAGTTGTGTTTGATGGTTCCTCGGCCTATCCACATCTTGGGAGCAGAGAAGAGGCCCAAAACCCAACAACCAGCATTGATTTCTGGTGCACCAAGCCATTAAAACAGGTCTTTCCGTCCGGCTTTGGACGCTCAGCTTAGAGGCTCCCTAGTTTTCAGGGGCAACTGAATAAAGGACGTGTTATACTCCTGGATCTTCTCATACCGGCCCTTTCCTCAGCATTAAAATACTCAGTGAAATAACTGTGCAAGATTTTAAGAAGCAAAGTGCAATAATTCATTAAAGGGAATGCTATAAACATGATCAGATGTGAAACCATACAAGCAAAACAGAGGAAAGCTCTAGGCAAAACCAGCTACCACTGAGTCACCATCCCTGGAGCTGTTTAAATGATGAGTCGATGAGGTTCTTAGGGAGATGGTTTAGAGGTGAACTTGGCAGTGCTAGTTTCACAGTTGGACTCAGTGATCTTAAAGGTCTTTTCCAACTGAAATGATTCTATGAGTCGTTGGCCCTGAGAGTGTGTTTCTACCTGGGGCAGTGGTTGGTGGGGCTGTGGGATCTGGGCAGAGAGGCATGTGGAGCAGAGGGAGAGCCCAGGGCTGAGCACAGCAGGGTGAGCAAGCCATGGAGGTATTTTCTAGCTCTGCTTTCAGCTGTACATCCACACAGTCTTGTGCCCCAAGACACTAGTGTGTAACACTTCCAGTGTCTTCAAGGGCCACTGCAACTGACTGCTGAATCACCATGAATACATAAGTCATCTGGAGAAGGACTGTCTTCTGCCTAAGAGTGTTGCCATCTCTTGGCTTTTTGAGTCATGCCCATCTGACTATTCCTTCCTTTTCTGTGGCTTTATGCTACTGTGCAGGTCCTGGTGGTACTCTGAGCATCACTATCTTTTCCATTCTCTATTCCACGTCCAGACAAAACTCTCAATAATGGCTGCAAGTACCTACACCCTCCTTGCTGAGGAACACCAGTCCTGTTATTATGTGTCTGTCCCTCTGCAGCTCCTGAATGCCACCTGCATGCTCGCCTTCAGTGAGGGCTGGCTGTATTTTCTAGTGTCTGGGGTTTGTGGGTTTTGGTTTGGGATCTTTTAAGAGAAAATTGAAACTGTAGGACCTTAAAGAAAACAAAAAGATGTGTCTTCATTTACCCCCTTTTAAACCTGTGTGAAACCTTTGACCATCTCACCTGGTCATAAGGGTCTGTACTTCTGTCACAAATAGAAATAAAATCCTGAGTGACAACATACCCGAACCAGGTGATTTTGAATTCTACATTGCCTGTACCCAAGTGTAATGTCTTCTAAGAGTTCATTTGGATTTGGGCAGTACATAGTAGACAGAAAAACAAACGTAGGTCTGTAAGGTAAGACTCAGATTAAATCTTTCATTTTACACTCTGCAGATTTTATCTCCTAAATATTTCATGTTATCCCTTAAATGCACACTTCCTGGCTCTTCATTTTGCAAGTGATGAGAACAGATCTAGTCTAGCAACTGTATCTTCTGAACAGACCACACTGTATGATTGTACTGGCAGTCCTTGTTTCCTTGATGAACGATATGAAAGAAATCAAGTTTTTCACCATTGCAGTGATAAGAGAATTTCAATACTTTCATTGCCTACGCAAGCAGAGAGTTTCTTTTTAATCACATAGTACTAAAAGCAAATGAGTCTACCTCCAGATCTCCTGCCATGGATTCATAACACCTCCCACATTCATCACATAGAATAACGAATAAATAATGTATGAAAATTCCTCTTAGCTATGTGTGGTGTCCTCATTACAGGAACACATAGCATTTCAGACTGGGGATATATGAGGAAACTCACTGAAATGGGTTCTAAAATAGCTGCCATAAAAACTCACAGAAGGCTGGTATGAAATAGAGATGGCTTTTCCCCACCAGAAACATGGCTAGGCTATTAACAACATGGAGAAAACCTATTATAACTGTCATAGAAATGGCAGGAGTAAGAGCCAGTCAGTATTGGCAGAGCACCTTGGCTGCTGCTTCACTCCTTATGCTGCCAGTGGATTCTCTGGGTGATGGGTACAAGTTTGCCCCGTTCCTGCAGATGCTTCTGTCCTTGCTGCAAGGCAGCAATTCGGCTGCTGGCCATCAGTCATGCAGTAGGTAGGTCTTTATTACTACATTTTAATTACAGCATTCTGAGCAAAGGAGAACTTCCCTGACTCTAATTTCCACACCCTCTGGATAAACTGCTGAGGGGATGCCAACCTCATGTGAAATCTTCACAGAATCACAGAATGTTAGGGAGTGGAAGGGACCTCAAAAGATCACCTAGTTCAATCCCCCTGCTGGAGCAGGAACACCCAGATGAGGTTACACAAGAAGGCGTCCAGGCGGGTTTTGAATGTCTCCGGAGAAGGAGACTCCACAGCCTCCCTGGGCAGCCTGTTCCAGTGCTTTGGCACCCTCACTGAGAAGGAGTTTCTTCTCAAATCTAAGTGGAACCTCCTGTGTTCCAGTTTGAACCCATTACCCCTTGTCCTATCATTGGTTGTCACCTGGCTTTAACCTCAACACTGGCACCAGGAACAGATGCACCGGGTTTTTATTGGTATTTTTTAGGTTGTGGCATGGGGGCTACACAGCCATTGCAGGTTTCTTTTGCCTCTCTCAGCTCCTTAGATGACAAGTGGGACTGCCCCTTGAACCGACTGCTGACGGCTGGTCTGGTGGGTCAGAGCTGAGGAAGGATGCTGCAAGGAGATGCTGCCAGTGCAAGGAAGGGCTGCCGTGTGGGCTGTGTGTGTCAGCCTGCTGCTGAGCTGCTGCCTTGGCAGGGTTTGCTAGGGATGACAAAAAAAGTAACAGAGTGGAAATATTATAAAATCGAGTCACAAAATGAAACTACACTAATGTGCTGCATAAGGTTATTCATTTGTCTGCTGTTGGTTTTGAGCAGTGTGGATTTGGGGTTTTTTTGTTTTTGTTTTTGTTTTTATGATGAGGGTGGTGAAACACTGGCCCAGGTTGCCCAGAGAGGTGATAGATGCCCCATCCCTGGAGACATTCCAGGCCAGGCTGGACGGGGCTCTGAGCAAACTGATCTAGTTGAAGATGTCCCTGCTCATTGCAGGGGGTTGGACTAGATCACCTGTGAAGGTCCCTTCCAATCCAAACTATTTTATGGTTCTGTGAAATCAACGAAGATAACAAATGAAGAGCAGAATTTAGTATAGGTGGTTTACAAGTCATTCAGTCAGAATCCTATACAAATTTATATGCAGAAAAGTACTTAGAGTAACTAGCTTTGTAGCACTTGTTCATGGTTTTGTGTGTCTTCAGGAAATCTCTTATCTTCTGTTGATTCATCTCTTAAACTAGCTATGCCATATAGCCATCCTATCTTCCTGACACAGGCATAGCTGCCTCACTGCCCTCTACCACTCAAAGTGCTCATAAAAAGTTATTTCTCCTCAGCTAGAGCTATTTGAGATATTTGTCCCAAGACTGAGTCCTTCATGAACTTCTATTTGTATTTTGATAATTCATCAAAGGAATTATTTAGTAAAGTAGCAACAATGTAATATATCAACTCTTCCTGCCTTAATATACTTTAAATATTCCATTTCCCAACTACTGGCTGGGCACATATGAGAAGGGAGCAACACCTCAAATGAGCAAAGAGCTCACTGCTGGTGGAAAAGGATGGGATAATCCTTTGTGCTGCTGTAATTCTGACACTTTGGCAGACAGTTTCTAATAACAAAATAAGAGGAAAGGGCTGAAAAGGGATCTGCTTCTTGGTGGAGTCTGTACTTCTGTTACTGAAAAATAGCACTGAAAATTGCATTTGCTCCTGAATGGAGTCAGGATGTCACTGCATGGGGATCAGATCACATTGGCTGAGCCTCTTTCAGAACAACGTTTGGATTGAATCATCTCAGGTTTTCACTTACAGACTGTGAGAATCCAAAAGACTTTTTCTGTGGTTCTGGTTGAAAGAAAATCTTCTCCTCACTGAAAATTAATTATTGAACGTTCTGCTGCTTTATAATATATTTATGTGCTCTGGGGAACCTCTCTCTTTTAGAGCACAAAAAACATCATCTTAAGCACAGCTCAGACAAGAGAAGTGCCCAGCTCTGCTTTGTGATGCCTTTCCTCCACACAGTTTGGGAGGTAATGCGATCCGCAGACAGTGCCAATACGCCCTACACCCATAACCAGACCTGCAGAGCATTGGCTATAAAGCAGAAAATAAGCCTGATGTTCAGGATGGTTTGCTACTCTTATGCAAAGCGCTTTACTCAAAGGGCTTTCCTCAAATTGAAGGTTCAGTGAGCACCACGCAAGCTGGCAAGGAGCTGTATCGCATTTTCTGTCGAGGTTCACAGCTGGGTTCATGTCCACCCAGGGGCGTGCCAGGCAGTGTGACTGGCATCTGCCATAGCTCTCTTGTTCTCTTTTCCTGTCTGCAAAGGGCGCAGTGGAGTGTTGTGGTTTGGTGACCTGTTTGCTTCTGGCTTGTGAGGGTTTTTTAGTGAATATAATTACACAGCTGCATGTGTGTTAGGAAAGGCCAGCTAACAAAGAACAGTTTGGACTGGCGACAAAGTCAAGAAAGCTCACCAGCTCTTGCAGTAGTCATCTCTACCAGCATGGGCCACCCACTGAGAAACATGCATCCTTGTCTCAGGTTTTGATCCACTCATTGGGTTGTGACACTAGCAATAGAGAGAGCTCACCCACAGTCAGGTCTGAAAGGCAGAGGTTTTCCAGCACAGCACAGCTTTGCTCTGCCTTCCGTGTTCTCAGAAAAGAGGGCTTGAGCAAGCAAAGGTTGCTCACCCTTGCTTGCTCAAGCTCGCTAAGGCCAGGCAGTCACTTGGCTGTGGCTGAGGCTGAGACTGAGATGAAGGAACAGGAGAGCATGGGCTAAAAGCTCAGTGTATTGCTGTTCCAGTGGCTCCTGAGAGAGAGAAAAGCAATTAAGAAAGTAAAACCCATGAATTCTCAGGTCTGGGTCAGTCCTTCTGTTGCTCTTATGCTGTTAACATATTTTGTGATCCTCCTACACTGAGTTACTTTCTTCTAATATTTAACTTCGACTACTAAGGGAAAAAAAAATTGGTAACTTTAAATTTGGTGATTCATTCCACAAGTTATTGCACCTTCTAAAATGCAATCTACTCTAAAGGCCTAATTGCAGGCTTATTGACTGCCTCAAAAGTTTAATTTTGGCCTTGAAAATAGAAACAGCCTTATTTGGGCACACTTACAGATCTAGGCCTGCAAGCACAGTGGTGATGCATAGCTGACCTATATGTTAAAGTAAGTGGGGACTAGGGGAGATTTCATTAAAAACTTCACGACAAGACTTTTTGCCTTATTTTGATCAATCACAAGCACCCAGACTCAACACAGGGACAAGTGGGCACTCTGGGAAGAGGTGTTTGGATATATTATGCAGCACCCCAGCCTTGTGAAACAAGAGTCAGGCTGTCAGACAGACAAGGTATTCAGAAGGCAAATCTCCATAAATGTGGAGAAATTAAGATAAAAACTCTATGGAGATTTCAGTTTCCTAAGCCCTTGTGCGAGGAGGCTCACAAGTGTTTCCTTCCCACCTCCAGCTTCCCTGCTGCCCCCATGACATTCTGCTTGCATGGCGATGCCTCACCTTGTCCACTCCTTTTATTGACTCTGAGTTGGAACAGCAAACTTTTTGGGTGGAAATAACATTGCTTGGGTGCTAAGTGGAAAAAAAATATCATTTGCTCTTAGGAAGGAAAATGCAGACAGAGCAGAGTTCGTGGATTCACTCGATTCTCTATGCAAGATGCAAGCCCTGAATATCAGCTCATGAGTGTAACCAGGTTTGGGTCATGGCCAGCTATGTGCGCCTGGGTGTGAGCCCTGAACAGGAAGCATGTGGTGCTGGAGGGGATCATCCCACCTTTCTCACAGCAGCCTCTGGTTTCACAAACAGCTTCCCAGGCACCGCTGGCCACACTTGGAAACACTAATATAAATTTGTCTGCCTAGCATCTTTCTTTAGCTCCTTCTAAGTCTCAAATTTACTGGAAAACTTGCCAGCAAGATTCAGAGACCAGATTGAGATTAATTTAAAATCTGGCCGATGAAAGAAGGCTCAGGCGGAGCCAGCGCTGCACTGAATATGTCACCAGCTGCCTGTCTTTTCTTCTCTGCTCTGCTCCAAAAGGCAGCCTATCTAACTTCAAACAGGCAGCCTTCATTCTCCACATTTCTCAGATGTTTTTTTGAGCAACCTAATTTCTCTGGACTGCAGTGCATGGCAGTTGAGGGTCTATTACTTTGAAAACGTGAGACCTTCTGGGCAGCAACTAGCAGGAGAACAGCGGCCACCAAAAGCAGGCACTTTTGGACAAGGAGGCAGCTCTCCATGAGGAGGAGAAAAGTTCAGAAATTGTCCTCAGCCAGCTTGGTCCACACAGTGAAACCCTTGTGAAAAGGAAACAGGCTTCCTACTTGTCAGTTTTGACATCGGCATCCTGTTTCCTGCCTGTATTTCAGCATGCTAATTGCTTGGAAAGGTGGGGGGTAAAAGATCCTGTACTTAGATCTTTGTGTAGGTGCTGTTGCTAAGATGCATACTGGGAAAAAAAAATAACCTTTTTTCTTTTGACTTCGTATTTTATCCCCATCCTGGCCAGCCCCTGCAGAAGAGCAGGGAGGAGGGGTACCATCCCTGTACCCCAGCAGCCTGGGGTGCAGTGGAAGGGCAGGGTGCTGGGGGCAGGGGGGCAGCCACATAGTGAGAGGTGGAGAGAGGCTCTGCCTCTCACTGCAGCAATGGCAAAGGTGAGATGCTGCTGCTGGGCAGTGCCTGCTGCTGGTCCCCAAGCCAGCCCATGCCTGAGCTCCTCCATCCCTGGACCTTCTCCCAGGGGTGGCATCTCTCTGCCTGTCTCCAGAAAAATCACTTGGTGTGTTCAGCCTGGAGAAGAGGAGACTAAGGGGAGACCTCATGGCAGCTACAGCTTCCTCACAAGGGGAGGAGGAGGAGGGGCAGGTGTCAAACTCTTCTTTTTAGTGACCAATGACAGAACCCGAGGGAATGTCAGGAAGATGTGCCTGGGGAGGTTGAGGTTGGACATTAGGAAAAGGTTCTTCCCCCAGAGGGTGGTGGAGCACTGGAACAGGCTCCCCAGGGAGGTGTCACGGCCCCAAGCCTGACAGTGTCCAAGAAGAAACTGGACAACGCCTTCAGACACATGGTGTGAACATGTGTCACATGCAGGGACAGGAGTTGGACTCGATGATCCTTGTGAGTCCCTTCCAGCTCAGGACATTCTATGACTCTATGGTTCTGTGAGGACTGGGTGGGCTGCATTAAGTCAAATTGAGATCAAATATACCCTTTTTTTCCCCCTCGCTCTTAAAGCTTTTTCACAGTCTGTAGCACTCTCTGTGCAAAGAGCATGAAGTAGGACATGAGAGTGTGCCTTCCATAATAGCTGTTTTGTTGTCCACTGTAAGTCACTAGGTTGTTATCATCAATTTCTTGTCCCTCTGCAATAGCAAAGCCTGTACCGAGGCTGTTAGAACAACCACAGCACCGTTCCGTACTAGAACAAGGAGTCTGCCCTCAGGGGTATACTAACTTGTTTCTGATTTTCCTTTTGGCCAGCTTGATTTATTTTCCATCAGCCATTAATACTATTTCTGAACTGCCTGTTGCATGAGATACTAAAGCCCATTAACACTTGTACTTCAGACAGAAACATTTTTTTATTTACTTTGAGAAACTAACTCCATGGTTGACTGCTGTTTAAGAGAGTCTCTCACTAGCTCCAATATGTGTGTGGGGGGTGGTTTCTAAAGTAGAGTTAAGTTTGCTAGAAAAAGAAAATTCAGGAGATGCAAACAGGAACAAAGTAATAGCATGGAGTGCCACATTTTGCTGGAACTCTTGCTGCTATTTTTATTCTTCTGTGTTGTACAGCTCTCTCTGAAGTAGCTCTTTCAGTAAACAAGGCCAGGATGAAAGACAGGCTGATTAACAAAACCAAGGCTGCTGAAGTAACACTGATGCAGTGGGTGGTGATTTTTCCCTGAGCCAGCTAAGTATTAGTGCAGCAATGCAACAGGAGGGAACCTGTCGTTTACAGTCAGTGGAAGGCTTTAAGTACATTTTACAAGTGAAATTTGGTCAGGATACCATGGTCAACAGAAGCCAGTTTGTGCAGGTGCTGATCCACCATCTGAAGGTGGGAAAACTGTTCTTCGTTTCCCATCTTAAACTATTATACCTTTGTAAGGTGAAGAATTGCAGATACATGTAAATGTTTGCAGGGATTTCCTCATCTTAAAATACTCTACAAATATTATCATTGCTTGTCCACTCAGCTGCCAGAACTTCTTCCTGGAAGATATGACTGTGGCTCTTCACTTCTTTTGATGGCCCCCAAATCCACGTCCTTGCTTTTGACCCTCTGTGCTTTGCATGGGAGGGAGAAGTGTTACTCTTCAGTTTAAAGCATAAAACACAAATGCCAAACTCATCTGCTGTGGTCATTACACTGTTTCTGAGCTGCTAATCACTTCAACAAATTGCAAAAAGTGAGGCACCGTGCTAAAAAAATAATAACAATTTAAAAAAAACCTCTCATCTTTTCTGCCCTACTTTGTAGGAGCGAAAATGAAGCAATCTCTCCAGGAGAGCTATTACCATCCCTGTGCACATCCAGCACCCGCACATGCCCTGCGCTGCTTGCTCAAGGAGGAAGGCAAGCAGGGCGGGGATCCCTTGCGGTGAGATTTCCTTTACCACAGGTTCCGTTCTCAGCTATGCTTTTATTCTAGGGCTTTGGGAAAAAAAAGAACACAAAGAAAAAAAAGGAGAAGTAAATCCTGCTGTTGCAATTATTCGGAGAACTCAATCCCAGAGTGGCACCGATGTACCAAGACTTTGCAAATACAAAGCTGGGATATTTTTCAGAAAAAGTTCTCGTAAAGTTGCCTGAAAGCCAGAACAGAATAGGCTCATCTCAACTTTCCTTAACGACATAGCTCTCCTCTGCTGTCACATGCAAAAAAAGAAATATAAGAGAGCTTTTCTGTCCTTTGGAGCCAAATGTTTGCTTGTTTCTTCTCAAACCAAGATGCTCCAGTTTTAATACAACCCCAACTCTAATGGTGCCATGGTGACCTGCAGAGCATGGGTTGGAACAAGCGACTGCGGAAGGATCAAAATCTTGAGTGTCAGCGTTGCCACTAAGTTTAGGTTTAAATGCTCAGATTCTCTGGGACCTTAGTACCAGGCCTGAGCGACACATGGCCTGGGAGAGAGCACCCAGGTCAGGGCCAGTATTGGCAAAAGTTTCACAGAAACCAGACTGGGCTTGAAACCAAACTACTTCACAGGTATCTCTGGACTGTGGTGTAGCTGGTGTCACACCAGCTTTGCAGCTACCCGTGTGAGCTAGACTCAAGTGATCCCTTCCTACAAAACACAGGACATTCAAGGTCTTGGGCTGTTCCAGCTCTTGCAAATATGGAGTCTGGCAGAGAAAACCCTGCCAGAAAGGACCTGCGGTGTTTGAACCTTCTCTGTAACACAGTTTGGAAGCAAAGGCATGGACTGAATTCCGTACTTCTGCCTGGAACATTATTTGCATCAGCAATTCTTTATGTCCACCAGCCCCTGCTAAGTGGTGCTCTGCAAGAGAGCTGCAGAATCAAGTTAATCTGTAATTTATAGCCTTTTAGGGACTTCTGAAAAGAATGCATTGTGGGTGAAGGGGAAATGCTGGTGATGGAAGCAGCTAAATCAAGGCTGCCTTAGAGAAATGCACGCATGCTCCTTCTGCAGCTGCCCCAGGCAGGGTCTGAGCCATCTCACAACTGAAGCTGCCGTTCTTAGAATATGAGAGAATGTCTTCAAAAATTCCTTTGGCAGAAAAATCCCCACATTGTCTTGCAAAATGCCTGGGGTCGGTACTGTCAAGAACCATCTCACAGCAGCAGAATGAATGCTATGCTGGTTGGAGCTGGAAGAAGCAGAGAAGACTAGGGAGAAGGCCAACTCCTGAACTCCTTCCAGCAGCTGGAGAAACTGGAAACATGGTGTACACAATAAAGAGCAGTAAAGGCCCCAGAACTGAATAATCTGCAAGCAGAATTAATTTAATGTGAAGGAGAGGCATTCATCTACAGGTACCATTTGTTTGACAGTATGACCAGAGAATCTAAAATAAATGACCCAGGGCTTTCACTCAATTTCTCACAGTCGACCTAAAGGGAAAGAAAGGGAACTCATATCTTTATGGACATATTACTGAAATATTGCTGTGAATCAACTGGCAATATACTTTGCCTGGGATGGAAAATTGTTCAGACAGCTGAACAATAAATTTCTTCCTTGTATTTCCTCCAACACCCAAGAAAATTACTATTGGGGAAAAAACGTTTGATTGACAAATGCTATGGCAGAGAAAATTGGGAAGGTCTTGTGGCTTGGGAACAAGCATTTGACTATAGAATAGACCTGTTTGATCAATTTTAGAATTTGTTCAAGTTGGTAAAGAGATTGTATAATTGATGTGTAATCCTTAGTAAAACATAACATTTTGATGCTTAGCAGGATTTAGCATATTTGTTGGTTATGCTGGGAGTAGCATCAGGTAGTTTACATGTTATTATGATATGCAGACAGCTTCTCTTTCACAATTTGTGTAAACAATCTGAAATAATTCTGAGAGAAATCCCTGGGATTTAATCATCAAAGGATGAAAAACCTGCCATCTCCACCGTTGACAATGACCTCACTGGATCACAGAGGAATAGGTGTGAAAATAACCAGGAAGAAAGAATGAAGGCAAAAGCAAACAAGCGTGAAGATTTCTTACAGAAGGAGAAAGATGGTAGGGACACTTAAATTTGCTGAAACAGCAAAAATATTTCTGTCCCAGCCAAGAGCCACTGGAATGTGCTGAACCCCTCAAGCAGTGAGACAACTCAGCACTCAGCTAAGTGTCCCTGATAAATAAATCCAACAAGTAGAAATCCAGCATTACTCAATAGCTGCTCTAGTTAAATAGCATCGAGCCTAACCTCAAGAGATCCCCTACTCCTACTGCCCTTCCCTAAGGCAGAATCAACTATTCTTACACTATTCCCAATAGCTACTTGGTCTACACTGTTCTTCAAAAGCTTCACGAATGCTTTGTAAGTTAAAGCAGCACTCTGATTCACTCAGCACTGACTCACACAAGTACTTGCTTTTGCTGCTTGACAGTCTTGACTCTTGGAAAGTTGTTGTTTTTTCTAACTTGCTTTTTACTAGTTTCTGCTAGTTTGCTACTTAATTTCCCTCCTCCGTTCTGCAGCCTATGTGCATGGCTCTTCGTGCGCCACAGAGGTGGAGAGGAGGGCTTGAGAACTGCTCTTATCTCCTGTGTTCATCTTGTATCTCTCAAATGAAGTGGTTCCAGTTCCTCCTATCTTTTCCTTAATTTTCTGTTTTCTGACCCTCTGAACAGTCTGGCTGTTCCTCGCAGGACTGTCACCAAAAGGTCTCTATCCTCACTGAACTGAGATGCTTGAAAGCCATGTCCTGCCTTGGCAGAGGCTTGCTAACCCCCACCACTATGAGAGAATTACCTTGTGTCTCTGCATTTGATTAAACCTGATGACATGTTGTCTGCTCTTTCCAGGTGTCATTGCTAACTCATGTTTCACTGCCTCCAGCCTCTTTCCGGAAAAAAAGTGGTACTTAACCAGTCATCCCTCAGCCTGCATTTATGAGGTTGATCATTCTTGCTGGAGCAGAGTCCTTCACAGCTCACTCTCTTGAACTGGATTTAATTTTTTCCACACCACTTCTCCAGTTTGTCAATATTAGCTTGAATTGTGGTTCTGTCCTCCAGTGCATGTACGTTCCTGGGAAGTCCGGTGTGTGCAAATGTAACGAGTGTGATCATATCCATCTAGGATATTAAAAGATATATTTAATAATACCATATTTGAGGACGAGCTCTGTAAAATCACACTTTACCATGTTATTTTCTTCTGATAATGGACAATTGGGAACTACTTACTGAGTACAATTTTGCGGATTATATTAATTCTGCACAAGTTTCATTTGGGCTGGTTTGCTTCCCCGCTTTGAACTGAAATAGTATTTTGCTATGATAAAGTTATGATTTACTTTCATAGGCCAAATGATACTGGAATGAAAAAAAAGGGGTAAGAGAGCAGAAGAAGAAAGCCAAAGGCATCTTTGATGGGCCTCTTGGGATGTACAAGATGTTGCGCATTGCAGTGACAAGCCTGAATGGACAAACATACAACTCACCTCCACGACATGTGATGGGTTCACTGCACACGACATGGCGAGGAGTGTGAAGGGAGACAGTAGGGCACCAACAACATGTGTGTCATGTTTCCTGCTCACTGCAATGTGCGTGTCCGCTGGGGCATTGAGAACAAGGCTGTCTGCAGACCTCCCCCAAAGTCCCCAAACCAAGGTGTCCAAGATGGACATGGGCTAGGGGAGCCAGCCTGTGGTTCTTCAGCTACCATGACTTTTGCATAGCTCAAGTGCATTGAGCTACATCCCAAACTGGGACCATAACCTCCCTGGCACAAGAGATCAGTTTTCCCAGAGGCCAGCTCATACACCCAGCTTGTCTCCATTGTCTAACGCAGTACAGGCGTTCTCAGGAAGCACTGTCCTCTCCTCTGGGTGAATGGTTCCTGGGTCCTGCCCTTTTTCCAGCTCTCCAAAATACATTGTGTGAATTTCATAGCCTCACAAGGATTTGTGCATAGGGCTCCTAGGGTTTGTGAAGCTGTGTGGAGTGTGTCATATTTTCTACCATCCTGGCCTGCTGATTCTCCTCCTGCACAGTGAGAGGCAGAATTCCTCCCATGTTTTCTATGAAACTGAATATCATTATGAGCCTTGTTTTGCTGGGGTGGGGAAGGTGGACGGGGAAGTGCTAAATGTTTCACGAGTTTGGCAAAGAAAAAAATCATACTAAGCTCAGACAGTCACTGACACAGACTGTGTAAACATAATCTAGGTCCCTGAAGACCCTGTGCCTTGTAAATGAGTTAACAATTATACAAGTTATTGTAACTCCATCCTTCAGGTTTCTAAGGAGGATGTGATGTTTACTCGGAGAACTGAAACTGCAGCAATATCCAGAGCAAAACTTTTACAAGTACTCTAAATCCACATGAACACTATCTTTCCCAAACTGCCCAGTAACTGGTGTCAACCACCTTTTCCTATGTCCTCCTTCATACTGTCTCTAAGGGTCAATTGCCCTTCCTTCACCAGCTTTTCTATCCTTGTTTCCCATGTAGGTTGTCCTCTGCAATGTAATCTTCACCCACCAAATAGCCTCAGAACAAAGTGGAGGACTAATTAAGCCTTTGTGACACAACTTACTGTATGCTGGGAATCCTCCACGCACTGGAGCAGGAGGAGATGTGAATAGGGCAGAAGTTAATACACCTCCCTTCTGCACCAGCATAGCTGGGCTTAAAAGGGCTGACTCCTATCTTCTGCTGCTTGTGGGAATGTTGGTAATTTAAGGCAGGAATGAATTAAAACAACCCCATCCAACACTGCTAAATGGCACAATTATTTACACTTTTCATTAAGAATGTCTTGGCTTTTAGTCCTGTATCTGAAGATAAAACATCAGAACATTTGGTTTTTTCTCTTGGGTCCGAAATTTTAATAAAGTTACAAGGGAAGAAGAATAAGGCTGCGATGATTTAAAGGAGCTGTTCTAAAACCTACCTCCTCTTGCTTGATCCACCCTTGTTTTTGACATTTCCCTGGACTCCCCCGCTTTTGGTTGACAGGTTCTTAGAGGATGGGTGTTGGCTTTTTCTGAGAGCAGCATCAGATGTGGTTTCATGAAAAACACGCACGTGAGAACTTTGCAGTGACTGCAAACTTTTTTTTTTTCTGTGTATGTGAAGTGAGGCTTCATTAGCCAACAATTGAAAAGTGACCATGCTTTGCAACAAGAATGAGATAAAAGTACTTCTTACGGAGACAGGGAGGCAGAAAAAAACACTGAGAGGCTACAAAATAAAGCAGGGAAGCCACTTTGTTAGTTTGGATGACTGAGGACAGCAAACAGCAAAGACATGGGCATGCAAACTGGCAGGGCAAAATTATGCTGCCCTAAAAGCAAAAATGGAGCAGGGAGAAGTGGGGCCAAGGCATCTGTGCAAGGTGGGCTGGTTTTGCACCACGATCCCCTGGGGGACAGGTTTCTGGAAGAACATCACATGCTGTGAGCGATGCAGGTGAGGCTGCCGTCAAGGGACGATGTGGCAAACGGGAACGAATCAAAGCGACTCCTCTTTGTGCATCTGCAGCGGAGGCTGAGTCATTACCATTCATCACTAGCACGGCTGGTGTGTACATTCTGGTGACAGTTGTTTTCGGGAGAGACGACAGCTTTTGATGCCTTTTAATTCCCGAAAATAAAAGAAAAAAGGGCTGTCAAGGTAACAGGCATCTGGAGAAGTGACTGAAAACAGTGGGTAAGGAAATAACTTTAAGTTACAGGGAAATGCAACACAAAAGGGAGCTGCCACAATAACCAGGACAGCATGGCTTGCTCCTTCCTATTTCTGAAAGAAGCAGTAAATGGCTAAAACTTCCCATGCTTAATATACAAATGAGCTCCAATTGCAGGACAACACAGGAAAGCTGGCACTGATGTTGTGGGGTATTTTCTCTGGGTTTCTTCCTGCTAAGCTGTCTGCCTGTTTAGAGTAATTCACATGTGTGTGTAGCATTGCTCATCTTGCTAATTCTTTGAATCAAGCCCAAAAAACCTCCTCAGCATAAACAGCGAAGCCTCTTGCGGCCCATGCTGATCCTCAGAGGCTGATGTGCTTCACAGCTCCCCGGGGCAGTTTAACCATTGTCTTTAAAGGGGTTCAAGATTTCTCCCATCCACCTCCTGCTGTTTCCAGGAAACCATAGGGCAGTGGCTGCCCGTTGCAGGCAGCGGCTCTTGCCGGGAAGTTTTAAGGCAAGGTACACCCTGTGACTGCCTTTCCTTCAGTACTTCTGCTTTCCCTCACCCCCAGCAATGTTCTCACGTGTTGTCCCCGCCAGGCTCTGCAAGCTCAGCAGTTTCCAGCTCTGACCCTGGAAGGCATAACCCAGGTAGGTGCTGTCCCCCAGCACTGGCCTCCCCTCCTTCCACATCAATGCTTTTCCTCTGCAGCTTTCACATCTCCATCTTGTCCTTTGTCTTCTCACACCTCTCTCTTTTTTCTTACCGGTTCCCTTTTCTGCTCTGTTTCCCCTCATCATCCCAAAGCGGTGTTTCTCTATTTGTACCACTGTCTTCATCTACTCACCACCATGGCAGGAGGCCTTGCTGAGGCAGAGGGACTGTCCTGTTGCATGTAATAAAATGCAGCTACCACCTAATCAGAGATGCCTGAAGAAATCACTTGAAATAAGCAGGGCAGGAAAAAGGTTGAGAGAAGAAGTGATTTCCCCAAGCCTGTCCAGCAGGGCCAGAAATGAGTCCTCTCTCCTACCCATTGCGTAGGAGTTGGGCCAAACTGTTGTCTTTTCTCTGGAAGGACTTAAACAAGTGTGATTCTAAAGCAAAGCACAAGAGGAGCCTCCTAGGAATAGAGTTCCTCAAGAAGGCTTGGTGTTACTACAGAGGAACAACCAGTCAGTCAAGCCACACCACCCTACCAAAACCCAGTCCTAGGAGCCTCTGGGCTTTGGCCACATCCCCCTAGGAAAACACAGCTTTCCACACCTGGAAAAGCAGCATCCATCAGGTTGCACAGCTGAGACATCCAATGTGACAGTGAGGGAGAAGCATAAACTCTGCAGGATGCAGAATCACTTTCCAGGGACCAGGAGACACCTTACCCTGTGCCCAGGGGAAGATTGTACTTGAGCTGGGAAGAGTATTGTGTCCAGTTCTGGGCCCCTCAGTTCAAGAAGGACAAGGAACTGCTGGAGAGGGTCCAGCGTAGAGCAACCAAGATGATTAAGGGAGTGGAGCACCTCCCTTATGAGGAAAGGCTGAGGGAGCTTGGTCTCTTTAGTTTGGAGAAGAGGAGACTGAGGGGTGACCTTATTAATGTTTATAAATATATAAAGGGTGAGTGCCATGAGGATGGAGCCAGGCTCTTCTCGTTGGCAAACAATGATAGGACAAGGGGCAATGGGATCAAGCTGGAACACAAGAGGTTCCACTTAAATTTGAGAAAAAACTTCTTCTCAGTAAGGGTGCCAGAGCACTGGAACAGGCTGCCCAGGGGGGTTGTGGAGTCTCCTTCTCTGGAGACATTCAAGACCCACCTGGACAAGTTCCTGTGCAACCTCACTTAGGCGTTCCTGCTCCAGCAGGGGGATTGGACTAGATGATCTTTTGAGGTCCCTTCCAATCCAGAACATACTGTGATACTGTGATACTGTGATATTGTGAAGAGTATTCTCACCTTTATATGATGACCAAATTGCTGCCGCAGGATTTGCTACAGGAGCTAACGAACATGGCTCTAAGGTCTGGGTGAGTGTTAGGTTAGATGGACCTGTCCCATCTTCTGTCTTGTCTTCTCCATCCAAATTTGTTCAAGTTGTGCACCGCTTAGAAGACCACTTGTCTCCATTTTCAGCCCTGCAGAAAACCACTGGTAGAGCTTTAAAAAAAAAAAAAAAAGCCATGATAATTAGAGATGAGCTCATTTTATCTGCTTGTGACTCATTTGCCAGAAGCTGTAGCAAACATGACTGCTGTGCTAGGAGTCTCGCTTCCAAGGGTGTGGCGACACATGCAATTACTAGACTGAGTAATCAAAACTTGGTACAGGTTTACTGTCATTACACCCTAACTTCTGATAGCAGAGATGTGAGGGACTCCTGGTGTTAGGCCCACACCTGTACGCGCACACACATGCGTACGAATGTCCGTGAGTGGTCCAATGAAGTTCAGCAGAACTATGCAAGGCTCAGACACTATCTGACACCCAAATGTATTTTTGTGCAAGTTTAGAGTAAGTTAGTTGGTAGGCAAGGTCCTTTCATAAATTGAGAGACTTGGCAGGAAGGAGTGAACTTGCTTTATAAAGTTTGGGAAATACAGCAGCTGAATGAGCCAGTGTGATGCAGAATTAGCAGTGACAACGATACTCAAATAATATGCCTATTATCAACAGACAGCAAGTTTTACTTTGATGTTCTATTGTTCACCTGATCATCAGGAAGGTCGTTATGTTCAGTAACGCACCAAAGATGGTGACTTGGGAAAACGTAAGTGCAAAAAAATTAAGTCCCTGCTAGTGCATCTGCCCCTGAGAAAAGTGGTGTCACAGTATCACAGTATCACAGTATGTCTGGGATTGGAAGGGACCTCAAAAGATCATCTAGTCCAATCCCCCTGATGGAGCGGGAACCCCTAGGTGAGGTCACACAGGAACATGTCCAGGCGGGTTTTGAATGTCTCCAGAGAAGGAGACTCCACAACCCCCCTGGGCAGCCTGTTCCAGTGCTCTGGCACCCTTACTGAGAAGAAGTTTCTTCTCAAATTTAAGTGGAACCTCTTGTGTTCCAGCTTGATCCCATTACCCCTTGTCCTATCATTGTTTGCCACCGAGAAGAACTTGGCTTCATCCTTGTGACACTCACTCTTTATATATTTATGAACATTAATAAGGTCACCCCTCAGTCTCCTCCAAACTAAAGAGACCAAGCTCCCTCAGCCTTTCTTCATACAGGAGGTGCTCCACTCCCTTAATCATCTTTGTTGCCCTATGCTGGACTCTCTCCAGCAGTTCCCTGTCCTTCTGGAACTGAGGGGCCCAGAACTGGACACAATATTCTAGATGTGGTCTCACCAGGGTGGAATAGAGGGGAAGGAGGATGTTTCTTGATCTGCTAACCATGACTTTCCACGTATGGCTTTCCAGTTTACCTGCATGTCCATGGTCGCAGGTCACAACAGTGTACATGAGAACGTGCTGTCACTGCTGTCATGCTGAATAAAAAATAAAATCCCTGGAACACATGGCACTGAGAGAGCTGGGGCCAGGGGGAAGGCAGTTACTCTGGTCAAACTGTCCCTGGGCTGAATGCAAGACACTCTGCGGGGTTGTTTCCCTGCCCTACCTCTGCCACAAGAAAGGATACACATTCATATGCAAAACCCCTTACATCCTGGCCTGAAAGGGCTGCTGCTATGCAGTGGGATTCGCAGCAACAGGGCAGGGTGCATTTTGAGCCTGTCCTGCCTGCCTCTGCTCTCAAAATCAACTTCTCTCTCAGCAGTGGGGACACCCCACCTCTAAACTCATCTCAAAGGCTGCCCGTAAAAACAAGAAGCGCTATTCATATGAATGAGACTATTTTCGTAAGTGCAGATGCGGAAGTTGTTGCCACCAAAATGTTGAGGAAACTGGTGAAAGGAAATAGTCGAATGGTAGCATAGGAACCGGTTCAAGCACTCGGCTCTGGCTGCTCCCCGAGCTGTGTCCTCACCACGATGCAGCACACCCAAGACGATCTGACTGCACCCGGAGAAGAAGATGATGCCTTTGGGGAAGGTAAAGTCATCTTTTATTACACTAACCCTTCTACTCAGACTAGAGACCAGTTTCTCGCTTGGGTGGTATTTCTTGGGTAAATCTGAAATTGTCTATGGGCTCCAAGGTCACAGGGTGACCAGACTCTCTTTTTCTCCTAAGAGAATGGAGAACAAAAGCACCCTGTATGCAATAAAAGTAACTTTCACACTGGTTCAGCAGCTTGCTTCCTCAGCAAGGAGGTTACTGAAGAAGAAAAAAGCTGGGGAGACACCAAATGTGTTTTCTACAGTGGCTGCACTATGCAAAGTAGCATGTCGGGCATTCAGCACCACAGGTGCAGCTGTCGTTAAAGTACTAGGGGCTCTTTACAGGGGCTAAAGGCTACTTGCTACTTAAATTAACTGAGCAAAATTAGCCTCCTTCTCTCTCTGAGTGCCACAACCCAGAGCACAAAGCCAGTGCCACAGTTTCTTATCCCTAAAACTCCTTCTGCCAGAGGTCTTTTCCTCACCACTTGCACCTTGTGCTGCTGTTTACATGCGTATCAAGTGCTACCAGGTCAAAATAGATAAGAGGACACAGAGGAGAAGGAAGAATCTGGCCCATGGTGTCTAATTTCTGCCTCTGCTGGCTGCTCCCCTTTGCACTTGAGCGGGGGCCGAGCAGAAAACTTGCTCATGCAAATCTTCTCCCGGCCCCCAGCCCTTCACAGTTTCCAAGGGAGTTGAAGGCACAAAGAGCTGCCTGGATCCTCTCCAAAGACTGTGAACCTTTAAACTCACTTTGAGCACAGCTTCAGCAAACCTCATTTAAACAAAGCTCAGCTGCGGTTGGTAGGGAAAACTTAGCAGTGAATAGTGCCAAATCAAGTTATCTGAGCCTCAGTGAAAGGCATCAGCACAGAAAAGAGAGCAGTTTCAGTGAAGTACTGTCTGTATTCAAAATTTCTCACGTATATATGCTCCCACCCCTCACCCTGTGTCCCAGTCTGGGCTCAGAAGAGCAATGGATTTGCAGAAAGGAGGGATCAGAGCATTTGCATTGAGGAAAAAATCCTGATAGTCCAGGAAAGACCTGATGCCACTGGGCAAATCACCTGGCACTGAAAGTACCCTGTTGCATTCTGTGCATCCTGTCCTCACGCAGGTGAATGCTGTTTCTCAGGATAACTGACTTGATAAGGACATTTTTGAGTGCTCTGAAGAGCCAGTGGGATTTAGGCTTCCTTGCTGTTTCTGAAACTGCTAACCTATGATCTTAGTCAGAAACATAGGAAGGAAGGTGAGGAATGCATGCAGGTTATTCGACATTTATATTGCGTTACGTGTAGGGAAAGATACTGTGCTTAAGAAATCCTTTCCAGGCTCTCAGCTAACTTGTTTCTGGCAGGCCTGATCCAGCAACAGCTATAGGAGGCTGGCTTTTCAAAGGCAGGAACATTTTTGAAACCTCTCCGTGACCTTGCTTGGAGCAGGAGGTTGGACTGGATGACCTCCTGAGGTCCCTTCCCACCTGAGTTATCCTATGAGCTCAAGAGTCAGTGACAGCCTCTTCAATTTGCCTGCATGTAACTGGGAACAAATCTACCGCAGCTGCTCTTTGGGCCAGAGGGTCTGTTGGCTCCAAAACCTGCCAGATGGAAAGCCCAAACAACACAGGCGCAGTGCTAGTTTCCCTTCAGCCCCCTCTCCTCTCCCTTGAATGGGTTAGCAGGGGAACATTAGCTTTTTGGCTGCTATTTCTGGAGCTCCGTTGACCCTGGACAACCCAGTGCGATCCCTGGGGCTGGATGGGATCCGAGTGGGGAGGAGCTGTGCCTGTTTCGGTCACAGGGCAGCCCCCACCCCGCTCATGCTGCAGAGACCCAGGTGCCGGCCAAAACTTAGTTGTAGATTTTTGGGACAGATGGAGACGCTTGCCAGGAGCTGAACTCTGACTCCCAGCTCAGTGCAGACCACAGCTCTCAGAGTGTGGGCTTCTTGTTTTATTTTCCACATCCCGTTCGATTTGGAAAGCGGTGATGGCAAATCTCCCAATCCACCTTTTAAACTTCTCCTGATGGCTAGCTACTGTCACAGTTAAGGATAGCTACATCTTAGTTCTTTTAGTGTTGATTTGTCTAGTTTTTTGGAGTTTGATATCCTCTTGTGCAGGAGAGCAAAGAACTCACTGTTGCCTATATATGTATATCTATCTCATATAACTATCCACAGACTGTATTGAAACCTCTCTTACCCTTTGCCAAGTGGACTGTTATCTATTAATATTTCTTCATAAGATGAAAGTTTCAATCTTTTAAGCATTTTCATCATTCTTAGAACATCCCCTTGGAGATGTGGACACCAGCATGGAGCCCACCTCTTCAAAACTGTTACACCAGGGACAAATCCAAACGTTACATGAACTGTTCACTCATACTTTATAAATATATATGTCAGGATCAGTTTGAGGAACACTTGATATGTACAAGGACTGCTTGAGGCCTTTTGAATCCCAGCATCACATGAGGGTCTTCTCTTAATCAAATTTTACTCTATAATCTTCAAGTCTTTCAGCATTAAAATTTCTCGGGACAGGGTCAACACTATCCTGTCATTATGGCTTATCTCCTTTGCTCCCAGCTAAGCCCACACTAAACCAGATGAATCAGCTCACTTTCTCAAGCAGCCTGTTCTCAGAGTGATTTACCACTTCCCAAGACATTGTGCCGTCTGCATGTTCAGTCAGTCTGACGTAAAGAGTCAAATCCCAAAGGAACAGAACCAACCTGTGCAGGTCTTTGCTAGAAACTGGCATGCTTGATGATTCCTCAGCTGGGTTACATCTGTCATTTGGACTTGATTTGGAACCATACAGCATGTCCCAAATTGATCTCCTCTTTTTCAGGCTTCTTGGTCTAGATCTCCTGCAGTACCAGGTCTCGTTTCTTACAAAAGTCCAAGTACACTATCAATACAATTATTTTCTATAAAACCCTAATGAGTGACACTGATTGTATTCCATCTCCCTTAATTTTGCTTATATGACTCCTAGATCAGCTGTTCCATAACGAGGCAGGACCACTGCAAGGCTACTGCATCATTAGTGACACAACATTAACTTATAGCTCTCTGGAAATCCTCTGGTGTTTTAAGTTTTTCAAAAAAGCAACAAAGAGGTCCTTGGATAGCTGTTTTCAAAGCTATAGTTTAAAATCCCCCTTTGAGGAAGACAAAGGGGAAAATATTTTCCCATTGATGTAGACCATAAGCTGGCACTGATGCTTTCCCACAGGCAAAAACACCCCTTTCCCTGAAAATTTCTGTATTTTCTGCAGCATCAGTGATACTTTCAGCATTTTTATCTATGTATGCTACAATAGCAATGTTTTTCCCTATCGTACATTGAAATTCCAAGTCACAGAGATGGGTGTGACATAGTATACTACGCATATCTTCACAAAAAATCAGGCTGGCTCTTGCAATAACTATTAGAAACTTGAAAATGCTCACCTTCAAAGAAAATCTGTCAGCTAATTTTCCTGTTTTCTAGTAACAACCCTGCCCTTACATTGTGCTATCTCCTTCAAAGGATCTGTGGAGACTTTGCGAATTACCGTCCTTAGGTTTGGTGAAGCGCAACTCGCTCTCCTCTGCCGTGTGGCCACAGTTTCACAGGGCACAGATGTAGTACACAAAAGTTTCAAGAAGGAACTATTTTAGCCTCTTGAATGTACAGGCAGTGATATGTTTTGTTTCTTTTATGGCCTTCCTCCGTTAATTCAAGGCAAGTGACTTCACTTAGTCTCACATATGGTCAAAACACCTACTGTGGGGAAAATGCTTTTTAATTTTTAGTGACTTTAAGTGCCTGAGATTCCAAAGTGATATTTCATTAAAAAGAAATCACTTCCACTAGCACAAGCATTCTCCTCATCACTGCAGCCAAACAGGCATGGGTGTTCCTTGGGTCTTTCTGAGCTGAGGAGCCAGGAAGGCTCCTGCAGCTCCCAGGCCCAGGGAGGGAGGGAGATTTGGGCATGAGTCAGCTCTCTTGGCAGACAGACCCTGGTTTCCCCTGGGAGGAGAGCTGGTCTCTCACATGGAGTCACGGTGCCACCACTTCAGCACAGCTTGAGACCAGGGCTGGGGGCTTGGCACAGCAGGAGCTCCTGGATTGATGCAGACACATCCATGCACAGAGTTTGCAAGCATTCAGCAAGCACAGCAAGCATATGGATCCAGGCACTTTGTTAGCAGTGATCGACATATCTGAACGGGGAATGCACAGGAGAAATAGAAATTAGACTGTGATTTGTTGCAGATCTTTTCATACAGCTGGTCCACTCCAACCTCTCCTCACATCTGCACCTCCCACCTTCTGTATGTGTCCTCTGGTTGTACTCATGTTAACCATGACCTGCCTTCTCAGGCCAGAGCTGACACAAAATCCCATCTGTGTTTCCAAAGTATGGGGGGAAAAAAGCACAGCTGTCTTTCCTAACATTCAGTAAATGCGTGCTCCAGTTCAGTAGACCAGAGTCCCACTTCAGATGGTGCACTGCATGATGTTAGAGTCCCAAGTCCCTTTCCTTGCCCAGGACTGACATGCTGCTCGACACACAGACACACTCCAGCACTGCCACCCATCAAGGCTCCCAGCAGAACTGTAATTGCATTGAACTTCTAAGGTATGCTTCAAAAAATGTACCAGATGATTTTACATCCTTGTAAAGCCTGCCTGCCCTTTCTAAGAGAGAAAAAAGTTTTAGCTCTGAGGTTTGGGAGCAGCTTTGAGGCTTTGCTGAAAGGAAAGGTAGCTGTTGTTCATGGTTATACGCACCGCCTGGTGTATTGTAACATCGCTGCTGATATTAGAGAGAAATGAGGATAAAGTCTTAGATGTTAACTTAGAGTTGAGACATGCTTTTTATTCAGCAACAATTCAGGTTAGGCTACCTTCCTCTTCCCCTAAAGCAATACAAGACTCTATGCTTTCCTCAGGCATGCAGATGCAGTGACCTGTCTAAAAGTAAGGCAGGGACGTCAATGTCACAGGTTGCCTGTGACCCACTGGACCAGGCTTCTTTCCATGCTGTTGCTGGCTGCAGCAGCCACTACCCCAGCCCTGCTTTGGTGAGGGTCAGCTCAGGTATGTCCCCTCCCCACAGAACACATCAAACTGATGCACCTTTAGGCAAATTATGTCTTCTAAGGATATTCTTGTGTACATATCAGTACAGTATTCCAGCATACGTGTTCCTCAGAGAAATACAGAGATATCATTTGTCCTAAATTTTCACCCAAACCAGTTTTTGACAGGTCTCTATTTTCCAGCATATGAGTGCCTTATACCTGAGAAGGCTGTAGTAAAGATGAGCAGCCTTGCAACATGGGAGCTTCTCCTCCCTGACTGCTGAGAGACTATGGGTCATTGTCCTGAAAACATTTACAGCTCCCACCAGCCCTACCTGTCCTTTTGGCTTATCTCACGTTCCTGGAGATAGAGAACACGTGTGCTGTTCTCACTGCAGCCCAGAGGAAGAGAAGGCCCATCACTTTATCACCAAGGCAACAGTGCCTGCTTCAAACAGATAGATAGATTGCAGTAAGGGATATTTGGCCTATAAACTCAGATTGAAGCACCTTTCTCCAAGAGCGTGAGCAGTCCCACTCAGGGTGCAGGACAAGGACGGTGTGGAAAAGAGGGTGCACATTTTTGCTTATTCTTGTTTATGCTAAATGCTTTGCTCACCTGCTTCTCGCAGCTGCTGCTTCTTGGTTGTGGTCCATGGGCAGACACAGAGTTATGCAGACGGGTGAGAGAGCTTTTTGTGGTTGAAGGAGGCAGTGACAGAGCTCTATCCCCACCCTGGGTGCCCCCGCATCGACCCACCCTCAGCGCTCCAGCCCCCTGGCCCTTCCAGCTGTCCTGGGCAGCTGGGGGGATATTTTTAACAGGGAAGTGCACTCCGTAGTTGAAGCAAAAACAATTGAGTCTATGAGGCCTGAAATGGAAGAGAAGATTGACATGAGAGACACTTTCTGCTTTGTTGTCTCCCTATTTTTTAATTAATTAAATCTTTTGATCTTTTCGTAGTTTCTTTCTCTGTGTCTTGAAGGCAACATGTTTGGTTCATATTTGTTGACAATATTTCTAGATCACTAATAATAACAGCAGCGAGGGGAAAAAACAGGTCAAATAAACAAGTGGCATTTAACCAGCCCTCAGAGAAAAGAGGAAGGTATGTACCAGCTGGAGAGAAACCACTGATTAGGTGTGCTCAGGCCACCTTCCGGGCTTTCAAAACAAGTGTCTCACCAAAGGCTGAAGCAAAACTGCCTTCCTTTGCACCCTTTTCTCCCTTCCCGTTTTTAGACAGTGTCTTTACAAAGCTCTGTAAAACAACCTTTTTGTCATCCAGTCCCATCATTAAAGTCACAAAATAAATATGGCTTGGCTAGCATGATCTGGTGGTGTAAACAACTTCACCCCTTTAACAATTCGAGGCACAGCTCAGCTGCCTCTGAAATGAGCTTCCGCCTGCCTGGATGCTAAAACCAAAACCTTGTGGTTGCTGCACCGAGGGTGTGACAGTCACAAAACAACCAGCTCAGGAAGTGCAGAGTTAAAAGACAAGGGTGAAAACAGTCTGAGAACGTGAATTATAGTGAGAGGGGAGAGTAGTCAAACACTTGACAATATCACAGGGGCACTAAAATATTGATAGTGGGATGATTTCTCCATAGTAGGATTTTTCGTACCAACTCAGCATCACTTAGGGGATGAGGATTGTTGTCAGGCCGCACAGAATTTTAAGCCACATTGTCTTGATCTGGCATCTAAGAGCAGGGAAATGGCTCGAAGAAGGGTCTCACTGTGGCTGCCGCCCAAGCAGCCCTTCCTTGTTGCTGGAATTTGCAGCTCAACCTACAGGCTTTCTTCCAAGGGCTCGGGGGGAGGAGTGTGCATTTGCACACCCAAAAAAAGCTTGGGTGGGGTGGGTGCAGGAAAACGTTTATGCTGTGAAGAGCCACTAATGTGGCTCTTGGCAGCTGGATAACAGGTGAAGCAAAACCACTATGGAAATCCTGAGCACAATAGGCTTAATGCTGCATAACTTATGGGGACCCATGTTGGCTTACTCTGATTTAATTGTCTGAGAATTGGAAAGTTCAGAGACCCAGAGCTTGGATATGATGCCTAGAGTTGAAATAGTTGATAAAAGGATGGGAAAAACAACAACAACAACAACAAAAAATGAGTTGTCAAGAAAGGAGGCAACAGAGAAAGAGTGAGACAATAAAGTGAGATTTTGGGGAAAGTCCCACTGCAATCCAGCCCCTGCCTCAACAAATGGCAGGAGAGAAACACATTTGGGCTACACCCAAACTGGGGCAGTTTGAATCACCTCTATTCCAACCTTCTCGAATATTTAGAGCCCTAACTCCTCAAGTTGGTTGTCTGAAGTTGCCCTTATAGTCAATAGTGAGCATGTGTGTTTCTGTGCGTGTGAGAAGGAGGGAAAACAGGGGATGGAAACAAGAAGCCCCTCTAGGTGCCAAATCAGAGCAGGGAAATGGAGATCCTTTCTTTAATTACCTGCTTGAAGAGCCTGGCTCTTTCCCTGCAGGTGGCAGTCCCTTGCTGTTAGCCTGGCAGCAGTGGGCACAAGCGTGGCTGGTGTCCATAGGGCAGCAGATATGTGCATCGGGGTGGCTGGTCCCCAGTAAGGGTGATGGGAAGCAGAACCACTGCAGGAGCCATGTACGGTCACCTTTGTGACAGCAGGTACCAGCATGGAAGCCCTAGGGCAACCTCTTACCATTAAAGTGATACTTTAGTCATACTTTGCTTCCAAACAGGATGCAGTAGCTAAGGTGCTGCCCACACAAGCCTGGGGCTAGGTTCCCCCAGTGCACAGTGGTGCTTTTAGTTATGTCCCACTGGGAAAACAGCCTACGCTTGGTGCTGCCCTGTGGCACCACAGTGGGGGAGATCAGTGCCCAGGTTGCTCCTGCAGCATCACTCACCAGACCAATGCCAGGACAATGCCTGGCCTTTACTGCCCACATCATGTCATTGAATAGTTATGTTAGTTATAGGTATTAGATTGTTAGATACAGATATTAGATTGGGTATTAGGAAAACTTTTTTAACAGAAAGGATTGTCAGGAATTGGAACAGGCTGCCCAGGGAAGTGGTGGAGTCACCATCCCTGGAGGTATTTAAAAGATGGGTAGATGAGGTTCTTAGGGACATGCTTTAGTGCTAGAGTTAGGTTAATGGTTGGACTCAATGATCTTTAGGGTCTCTTCCAACAAAAATGATTCTATGTTTCTACCATTCTATAGAAGATTCTGCTTATAAGTGATGATGATCCATCCCAGAGAGAAGAAAAGACACTGAAAATACCCCAGCCCCACAAATACTCAAGCCCATAATCCCACGTGAAATATCTGCCCTGGGAAGCAAAACCTTAAACTGCCTCAAAAAGTCAGACAGAACTGTCTGAGGTGTGTGTGGCATTTTGCACAAAGGCTTGCAACACCTCCCCTTTCATCATGCCAAGCTCCTGTGAGGGCCAGCCCTGCCTTCCTGCCTGCCCCACGCCCGGCCTGAGGCGAAGTCACCTGCAGTGAGAAGCTTTTGTGCAAGTGATCCTCTCTTCATGCTGTGCAATACCAGAGAGAGAAGCTCCTTGGGCTCCCCTGAGGAGTGCCCCTACATTTCGGGAACCAAGCGGCAATCTGGGAGCTTCCCCAGTGGGGTGTCAGAGCCACCTGTGGCAGAAGAGAGAGGGACAGCCTCTGTGAGGGGCTCAATGGGATGGCCAAAAGCTCTGTGAATATATTGTCATTACCATAGACATTAAGTTTTGAGGACTCCCACAGAACCTTCTTGGAGATGAGCTCATAAAATCTCATGTCTTTCCCCTATGGCTTTCCAAAGTTTGTGATTAAGATGCCAATGGCTAACGATGCTGGCTGACATTCAGGCTCCACAGCACAAATGGAGCTTCATTCACATCCTTCTCACTTTATGGTAACTCAGGATGGTGGAAGAGCTCTGCTGTGAACATAGGTGTCATCTGCTAGCCACCATGTTCAATTTTAGCAGGGTGGTTGTGACTATGTAGAAGTGCAGTCTGCCAAGCAACAACTCCCTGTAAGTCTCAGAGTCCTGCTCGATGGGTTTTCTCACTCGAGAAGGAAAAAACAAAAGATAAGATAGGGCCCAGGTGATGTCACAGAGATAAGAGAAGTAGCACTGACGAAATGGGACCTTTTTCTGTCTGAAACACCACCAGCCGAGCAGAGGTCACTGCATTTTCTTAATGGAGGTGGCGTAAAGAGCAGAGAGAGCACAGCCTGCTTCCTCTAGAGATTCCTTGAATTAGGGGGTGGCATCTGGAGAATCTGTCTCATTTGCAAATTGGATGGTTTGGGGAGTTTGGGTTACATCAGGACTGATGGATCAGGTCATAACATGCAGCCTTCACACTGAACTAACAGATTTCCTTAAGTGTCTTGAAGAAAGGAGAGATTTTATAGATGCACATAGATAGATTTGAAACTAGGTAGCATCTCTGAGATCCTCCTACTAACACATGCAAGGAGTGCCACACTAGCAACATTAGCATACATTTTACAAGTAAAGCCCTTTTTGTTTATTTTATTGAGAGGGACAGGAATGTTGAAAAGGGCTCATATAAAAAAATGTTCTCAAAGCAAAATGAAGCCCCCCAGTACTGCTGAGCTCAGCTCTGAACTTGGATGGTTATTTTTTTTAATTTTCCCATGGAAAAACAGGCAGCTCGGGAGGTCCTGGTCTGCTCTGCCTCTCCTGTCTCTCTGGAGAGGTTCCTGCCCTTTCTATTCCTGATGCCTGTTGTGAGCCAAGGAAGAGTTAGCTTAATCAGCAACACAAGCCACTGATTAGTGCCAAGCTGTTGTCACTAATCACTTCAAAAATCACTGCACTGACAATAGTACCCAGGGTCAGACATTCAAAAACTGCCGTGGTTTAACTGGTGTCATTTAACCTCAGCCACAAAGCCAGACCACACCCCTAAAGAAACACAATTTCTTGGCTTTACATTACATGTCATTGGTGATTTTTTAATTCAAATCCACTCACAGCCCCAGTGACGTGGCACAAAAAGCTGCTCTTCACCTTTCCTAGAAGAAACGACTTCTGAGAGGGGTTAAATGTCTCCAGGTGAAGGCAAGCTGGACCAACAAACAACCCCCAAAAGATGCAGAGGGGTATTGGCCTGAGGGTTTGGTGGTGAAGTTCTCTGTGCTGTGGACCCCTCCTCTCCTTTGGAATCTCAGCCCAAATATTTGACAAATGCACTTGGGGCCCATTACGTTACAGAGGCAGCATGTTCATTGCGCTCCCCCGAATGGCATTTTGTGTGTGCTGCACTTGTTTTGTATTTGCTATATTTAAGCCACAGAAATATGTGTTGATGAGGAAAAGAGGGCTGTGGTGGTATCTTGGAGGCAGGAAAGGAAGGGAAATAACTTCTCAAAGCTGTGGTGCTCTGTGCAGAGCTATGGCTGAAAAGAAGGAAAGAAGAGCACAGTCAACTCAGGTCACTGGCCACACTGGTGACCCAGCTGGGTCACCCATGCTACTGTCCATCTCGAAATTATTTTGGGGCAACTCTGGTTTTATACTAGTGTAACTGAGGACGGAAATTGCTCGGAGCCTTTGCCCCAGATGACTCTTCCCAGGTTTCTATTATGAAACTGCCATGTTAAGAACATGCAGGAATACAGGTGTGCAGCACACTGTATGAACGCTGTAGGGTTCATACATGGCACTTGATTTTGAAACCTGTCTGGCTTTATTTGCTCCTTTCCTTCCACCCCAGCCTTTGCCTTCTTCTCCTGCCCGATCATCATTTTCCCCAGACCATGCTCTTCATCCTTGCAGCTCTTGCCCTTCTTGCCATGACCTATGGGACACACTGAGCGGAAAGAAGGTAGAGCTTGTCTCTACACTGCTGCTGAAGGGCACAGAAAGGCAGGCCAAAGCTCCCAACCTGCTCTTTCAATCATGGACCTAGGATACCTTCAGTGGCCATTAATATGTCCCACAGTATTTTGCCTCATATAATAACTATTCTTCATGATCCTTGGTCCTTCCAGGCCAATTGCCTTCTTCATAGCATGGGATGGACATAGGGCTGGCCCAGCCATGCCTGAGACTGCTAACCAGAGTCTGCATGTACAAAGAAAGGCTTTCTCCTTCTCTGTGCTTCAGAGCTTGCCCAAAATTTGCCTCTCAACTGCAGGTGAGGCTGCAAAGGCAGTCTGGAGGTTGACATGGGCTGGGTCCACATTTTAACTGCAGTTCTGATGTAACCAGCAAGTTTCAGTGGTGGGTGTTACTGTTCGATAACATGGGTAGAGATGGTATCAGTCCCTGAGACCCCGAACACAGTGGGGAGCTCAGCCCACTGTCGTGATGGAAGATGAGGTTTATGGCAGGGACCCCAGGGTCTGGACACTTGAGAGCTGAGCAACAGGAAAGAGACAGATTGACTTTCTCTCTACAAAGACAAATGCTTTCCTAGATATGGTCTAACAGGGTCTTCTTGATGTTATAGTTGTTGGTTGTACTGGGAAAGGCAGCCCTGAGCAGGTATCTCCCATGTTACAGACCATTGGGAAGCACTGCGTCTCACTCTCCACCCTCCTTCAGACACAGTGGGAGAGAGGGTTTCAGGGCTGTCCAGCAGCAGAACTTCAAGCCAGGCCATCACCAATGGCATGGAAGAGGTTGTCTGGCAGCCACAGTCCCAAAAAGCAGACTGACAGCGCCATACTTGTCGCTTCAGATCTCTGATCACTACCATAGCTTTGATTACCGCATTGCGTAGCTGTCTTCCAGCTGCCCAGAAAAGCAAAAATAAATTTCCAGCAGTTTTTCATGCGCCTTAATTAGAAAACAAGGAAAGTTTTTCAAAAACAAGAGAGGGGAAACAAATAAAGCTAGAGCTGCAGTACTAGACATGCCATTCACACGCTTGGTGTGCACTTAAGAGCAGCTCAGCCGGCCCTGGTTGCTAAGCACTCTGAGACACTGGAATGTGCTTTTCCCTCCAGCTCTCCATGAACTCCTCCCCATCGCCACCCAAAACCTGTCCAGAAGAGACATCAGGGCTGATTTTGATGGGGAACAGTCCAGGGAAAAAAAAAAAAAACCAACAAAAAAAGCAATCAGTGGCTCCTTCTTCCTGTTCCCCATGTTACACACATGAGGGCGGGTACAGTGTTTGTTTGTGTGTACATGTCCCAAAGTTAACTTGCTATCTTCAGATGGTGACACAGGCACTGGCTGTCACTGGGAGGTGTTCTTGCTCTGAAAGCAGCTATCTCAGACCACCTTAAATGCATTACAGAGGGACAAAGAAGAAACAAATGAAGGATTACCTATGGAAAGTACTAGCTGTTGCGATGCATTGAAAGCTAAAGGCACCTTCTCTTTCTGTCCTTAGACCTCTCCCTCTGCACACAAAACTGTTCCTTGGTATACCAAGTGGGTCCTGACCATCATGCCACAGGACACAACCACTGCATTATGTTTCAGTCATTCCCAAAGACTCAGTCAGATGCTGAGCATCTGACCAGAAGTCTCAGAAGTCTCAGAAGACTGAATTTGTTCCTAAGTCACTGCAGATGATCAGTTCAGATGATAACTTTTTCCTGAGAGCTGCAGGTGGAAATCTTTGCAAAAGTGACATTAAGAGAAATGAGGAACTTGAGGGTGGAGCAGCAACACTGTAATGGGAAGTAAAAGCAGGGAAATGGTTGCACAGTGGTTAGAGGATGTCAGCAGTGAAAAACAAGAGGGTATCAAAAGCTTTTAGGAGAGCAAGACATGTTACAGGATGACGGTAAGTGCAAGCCAGATGTACGGGGCAGGCTTGTCTGACAGAGAAGTTATAAATACAGGAACAGAGACAACCCAAGATCAGCATAGGCAGGGTGTAGTATAGAGAATAGGAGAGCTGTGGCAATACTTTAATATGTTTTGCCAGAAAGATTAATGGTGAACTTGTGTATGGTCAGCAAGTTAAAGCTCATTTCTTGCCCCGATTGCTCATGGCAGCGGTCAGGCTCTTGTCTTTTACCTCTCCCCTAAAAGACTTTCTAACTGATGGTTCTTGAACCTGCCATGCTCCCCACTCTCAAATCTGATCATTCATCTCTTTTTTGGACTGAGGTCCCCAGGTAAGAGCACTCAGGTTTGCTACCTGTGCTCCCACAGGAGGCTCGCCTGGGTGTGATACCTATTGGAGATGTCCCACAGAGCATCTGGCAGTGAAATGAAGATGCTGCGTGCTTCCAGGCACTCCCTTCTGAGCAAGGGACTTCCACAGAAATACAGCAAAGAGGAGTCACAGCAGGAAAAGCCCATATACAAATTGTCTTCTTCAAAGAATAGGGCAGGCCTGATCTACCTCAGACATACAAAGTCAATCCTCCCACCTCCTCTGGCCTCTCGCTGATCCAAACATCCTGACAAGATACATCCATGCAAATTGTCCTCTGCATTGTCTGCTTAGAACTACCACTCAGCTGTCTACTACCAACAACCCTCACCTTTAGGTCTCTGGAGAGAGCCAGGACTGGGCTAAGTCTTTGTATCTGCATAACAGACATACATCCCCTCAGCAAGCAGGGAACTTGCAGCAATATCCCACATTTTCACAGGGGTCCTCACAGAGTCTTCCCTCAAAGTATCTAATGGGGGAAAGAGGGTTCATCTCAGACCTCTGTCCAGGCTACCAGGTCCCAACTCCTCCTTTCACGGTTTCTGTAGATGACATGTCTGCCATGGACGTGAAAACCTGGGGTCCCTCCTGTTCTGCTGATTCAGAGGATTCAGCAGGCTGGAGTCCGTGGGGTGCTGGGAAAACTGAAGTACTTCTCATTTTATCCACCCCCCACAGCGATGTGTAACTGATGCATATCAGCCAGAAAATCCTGCTCAGCCCTTGCAAGAAGCCTTCCGGGTGCCTGGGAGGAGCAGAGCACTTAGGTATTCTCAGACTATAATCTCTTCTCTGATAATCCTGATTTACTCTTTGGCCTGGGAGCAAAGGCTAATAGAAAGCAAAATGTTCCAGCAAAGCCCAGCAGGTAATTTAGGAACTCTGGTTTAGTTCTCTCAAGCATAAAGTGGGGTTACCATTGCTGGGAATCAGTGTTTGTGAAGGTATCACAGTATCACAGTATGTTTGGGATTGGAAGGGATCTCAAAAGATCATCTAGTCCAATCCCCCTGCTGGAGCTGGAACGCCTAGGTGAGGTCACACAGGAGCATGTCCAGGCGGGTGCGCTGGAGCTGCCAGGGAGATGGAAGTGCAGCATAATTGACAATTACTGGTTTGGAGGGGTCACTGTTTTCTGGAGACAAAGCTAGAATCAGCTGTTGTCACTTGGAAATTTCACTGGGGACATTCATGTTGACCTATTTTTAACATAACAGCAGATTACACTGCAATACAGTGAATAATTTATAGGAGTAGTAGCATGATCACAGCCACAATACAACAGCAGCTTCAGTTCCTGCCTAATTATGGAGGCAGGCAGAACTCTCTGGCATTTTCCACTGAATTAGCAAAACAAGACACACGTGGAATGACCCAAGCCTTTCAAAAGCATGTGTGTCAGGATGAATACATGTTAGGAAGGATGAACTGGGGCAAAGATTTTATCTAGAGCATTCATAAACCTACTCAGTCTCCTGGGAGTTTCAGCAAGCTACAGCACTGAGAACAGGGAAGTGGGAATGTGTGTAGGGTTGGGGGTGACAGAGAGGAGGAAATTAGCTTTCTGCATTTGCTATGCAAAACTATATTGAGAAACCAAGAAAAACAGCTCATACATCCCTAGTACACACATTAGCATAGAACAGAGAATATTTCCTTGAAAGAGGAGGTTGCAAATGAATGAGGTATTTACATCTGCAACCTTAAGTTCAGAAAATCTTCTGCAAAGGGCCAGAGGGAATTTGTAACACAGGTTACACAGAGAGTAGTTGCCAAGAACTACTGTAGGAGGCTCAAGATTGAAGTAAGATGCTGCAATTAGTATACAGCACTGAAAACCTTTAACAAATTAACCAGGCTTCTACAGTGAGAGCTGCCACCCCCTAAAAGGCTGAAATGGACTCAAAAGCATATTAAGTATGCATGATGAGACATTTATAGCTTCCAGCACAGCCACAAATATTCCTTCTCCTCTTCCCCTGGCATTCCACAGCCCGAAGCGCACAGCTGCTTTTTCCAGAAAGCGACTTCTCCGCCTTGGCCTGGGAGTTCACGTCCTATGTGAAACACATGAAACAGGGGCATAGTCAATTCAGTCAGAGACATAACAAGGTCATCCTAAAAATTCTGCCTTGGAGCTACAGCAGTAGCACTGTGTTGGCAACAGCCCCTACACTTTTTTCCAGTGGAGAAGTGGGTGCCTCTGGAAATGCCACCACTGTGATTGCCATAGAACCCATTTAAATTCAGAAACCTTGGAAATGGCCCGCAGGCCCCAGAGGTCTGCGTGCCAGTGTGAAGAACATCCACTCCTGCTTTTACTGAATCTGGAGCAATTTTCTCTCCTTTCTACTTCTTAAGGCTACAGGGTGCTGTTTATTTTCAGCATACAATATAAATACCACATGTTCATTATTACTGCTGGAAATTACTTAATATGATAGGTCCGCTGGAACTGGCAGCTTGGATTTTTTATTCAGTGAGGTTTTTATTCCATATATGATGCTCTGTGAACCCCCAACTCTTATTCTTTGAGGTCATTTCCTAAACCCCTCCATACGGTATCATCCTGCACGTGACGGGTCTGTGTGCTTCATGAAAAACAAATGGGGAAAGATAGAGGCATATAGGGAGAGTCAGTGTTGCATCCTCAAGCCATCTTCCAAATTGTGTCCATTTACCAAACCCATAAACATGCTAGGGCTTCCCTCTGACCTCCCAAGAAGCAGCACTTCCAACTGCTTAGAAAACACAAGGCATAGTATGTTGAAGGAGCTTTAAATGTTGGATGAGGGCCAGCAAAGCACATAGAAAATAAGACAGGGGTGATGGCTGAAGTAAAGTCCAGTATGAAAAAAAAAGGTGCAGAAGAGAAATGAAAAAGTCCTAAGGCCAGAAATAATTATATACCAAATTCTTACCTCTATAGCGAGATCCATTTATAATAACTAGGACTATATATTTCGGAAGGAAGACCGAATTGGAAGACAACACCCCACAATCTCTGGGAAAACACAGCTTTCCTGCCTGTTTATCTAGCTCAGGATAGTACAGCAAGGAGTGCTCAAAGGAAGAAATTTAAGCCCCATCCGTTGCAATGTTCTTTCGTTTATATTCACGTTTAACTGCTGTCTTCAGCCTTCCCAATATCCACATTTAGAGCCTGCTTTCCCACACGCTACTGATGGCAACGGAGACTAGAGCGAGCAGCCCGCCGGCCACGGGAAACGGGAGCGCCGGCAGCCCCGCTCCCTGCCCCTCTCCCCGGGGGACGGATCAGGGGTAGTTTGCGGATGTCCCATCCTTTGGTCATCTCCCACCCCCTCGGCACGAGAGGCAACTAGCGCCGAATGAAAAAAAGGAAAAGAGCCCCGCCGCCGCTCCCAAAAAAAAAAGGTGCAGAACCACCGGCAGCGCCGGCTTCGCCGCACCCGGCAGGGGCGAGGTGGGGGCCGCCTGCGGAGGGATCCGCACCCCTCTGCACGGTGTGCGGGGGGACCAACATCCCCCCTCAAAGCCCGGGGGGGGATCAGCACCCCCTGCACCGCACCCCTCCGCACCGCCCGCGGGGGCGGGCCGCGCAGCGCAGCACAGCCTCCGCCTCCTCCTCCTCCTCCTCCTCCTCCCTCCCGCATCTCCGCAAGGAAAAGCCGGCAGCGGCCGCGCTCGCTACCAGAGCGGCGGTGCGCTTCGATTGGAGACGGACTGCCCTCCCCGCCCCCCCTTCCTTTTTTTTATTTTTAAATTTTAAGTTATTATTTGTAATTATTATTAGCCGCTACTAGTTTTGCAGCTGCGGACGCTGCTGCCGGGCATGGGGCGCCGCGGTGCCCGAGGAGCGCTGGGCGGCGGCGGGCGAGCGGCGTCCCGGGGCGGGCTGTGAGCCGCGGCGGGCTCGGGCAGCCTCGCCGGCAGCAACAGGTACCCGGCCGGGCTCGGGGAGGGAGCAGAAACCCGCGTGGGATGGAAGGGGGCCTGCCTGCTCCCGAGGCGGGACGTGGCCGAGCTGAGCCCGAGGGCTGCGGGGCTGAGGAGCCGCTGTCACGGGAGCGGCCCCCGTCCCCTCTCTCCTGCGGGGGTTTAGGCAGCGACAGGTTTTTGAGGAGGGAAGCCGGGCTTCTGTGCGGCTTCTAGTGTGTGGTTTTAGGCTGTGAATGTGAAGAAAGTCTTGGCTGTGGCCGTTCGCTGAGGGGTATCAAAAGCTGTTGTGGGGATCTGATTTATTGTTTTCTTATAGCGCATGGAAGTGCTTAGCCTGGTTTCCATATATAAACAAAAAAAATCTCAGTGTTCCCTTAGGTCTTGACTTTCTATTTCCAGTGAGCTTTTATGGTATTACTGGTGTGAGGAAAGCTTAGACCCTCTTAAGTTCTCCTTTCTGTCTCTGGCTCATTCCCAGGAACTGATGCAAACGTATTACACACTGGCACTGCACTTCAGTTTACCTTTGAATGCCCCGGTTACAAAAGGTCATCCTAATCCTATGACTGATCTTTCTACTGCTGTGTTAACTGACCATTTTGCTGTCTCTCATTCAAAGTTTCAAAAAGCTTTCTGGAAACCGTGTGTGTGCGTTTGTTTGTGTGTGGCCGTTCTGGCTTTGCAACCTTTCATACGTCTCCCTGGGAAGAGTTGAATGTATTTTCAGCATAATTTCTGCATTCATTAATCTGGCCATGCATTCAGCCACGCTCATCTTAATTACCGTGTTTGAGCTGCTGTCACACAGCTGGAGCCGGGGGCAGGGAACACGCTCCCAAACAGAAACATTATCTTCATCTTCTCCAGTGGCTAATTAGCTTTCACAAGCATCTCTCTCCTTCTGAATAAACAAAAATGGGAGCATACCCAAACAGGGGGCTTAAGGAAGGAGGTAAGAGGAGGGTGTCTTTCCTGGAAGGTTTCTGTGCTCGCTGCCCAGCCACCCCTGAGATCTTCACACAGCGGTAAGAAATATAATGTGTTCTAGTTTATTGTGGCCAGACTTGAGGAAGGTATCCACTGGGACAAATTAGGAGCCCTGGTTTATAACCATAATGGGCAAATGTGACAGATTGCTCCACACTTAAGTACGTGTGGGTGGTATATATTACACAGTGGGAGTCTAAAGGCAGCAAAATCTATCTTTTCTTCTGTAAATTCAGGATTTTCTCAGCCAGTAACTAAATCACTAGAACACTAACTTAAGATGGTGTCTCTGCTTCTGAAAGTGCAGATAAGCACTTGTGTGATGTGGACTTTTAAAATCCCAGCATTTGTAACCTGGTGCTGGTTTAGTTTTTGACATCCAAGTACCACTTCTTTGACAAGGTGTAGGCTTCGGGGGTTTTGATTGTTTGTTTGTTTGTTTTATTTTTTAACAAGCAACAGGTTTAATTTATTTCCAGGATCCTGTCTAAGGAACAGAGTAATTGGCTTTTCCACATCTCTCTTCCTCTCTAGAGTGACAGTACAGTTATAACTTAGAGGTTTTTCTGTAGTGGAATTACGATTTCTTAAACACTTGGGAATGTGTAAGGGTGGGACACGGTGGTTTGTGAAGGAGCATTCCTAAGTGAGAAGGTTGCTTTACCTTCTTGTGGTGTCAAGGCACATGACCATTCTATTCACCTGTATCACAGAACAAACACTCAGGGTGAGAGCGGTACAAAGCACAGCCCCAAAACTCAGGGCAGCGTGGTCACATGCTGTGCCGGGTTACATTTTGCTCTTTTATGTTTTGAAAACCTAAGCAAGCAGAAAGGTAACTTCCAGACAAAACACGCTGCTGGGAAAGGTCCTGTTCTGGGGGAAGCCACCTCACTTCCCTGCTGGAAAGAAGTGGGAATGAGAACTAAAGGCAGCGTTGGCTTTTTCCAAAAAAGGGATGGCTGGTCTGATTCTTTTTTTACTTTTTTTTTTTTTCTTTTCCCCCCTCATGCTATACATGTGGCAGTGACATGGACAACCCACTTAGTGGGGTAGTTTTCATCAGTCAATCTAAGCTGCAAGCAGCAGGGAGATGGGTGGCTTGTGTCTGTGGCCATTCAGCCAGCACAGAGCATCAGCTGGAAGCAGACAGGGAAGGAAGCGAGGAAAGCGATGCCTGAACCATGCTCCTGGCATGGGCTCATTGGAGAGGACCAGTATCAGACAGGAGCTTGTTGCATCACTTCCAAGCTATGTGGTTCCTGGATGAGTCTGTTAACAAAATGGGAAGAAACCTGGTTGTTCTGCCACTTAGCAGGAGCTTGGAGGTCACTGTTCTGTTCACTCAGCTTTCAGTGCTCACTGCTCGACTGTCAAGTGTGTTGTTAAAGAGGCTTCTCAGCAAGAGATTTTCAAAATTAATCAGCAAGAGCATGCACTGACCTTTCCCCCCACCCCCCTGTCAGTTTTGCACAAACTGTGTCACTGACTCCAAGATGTGCTTACCCTTCTAGAAGGCAGAGAGAAAGATTTTGGCCCACTGTGAACTGAAAATCAGAGTCTTTTGACACCAGAAGTAATTTTGCTTACGGAGACTTCACAAACTGTGGTGGCTCCACTTTGGATTTGCAACAGCGTAAACTAGAAGTTAATTTCCTCCCTGTATCTGACTTGCCAACATCTTTGTTTCTCTCACTGTCCTTCAGACAACTGAGTTTTGCCAGGGCAAGGCAGGAAAGCAGCCTGTGTGCAGAAGAGCTGGGCAGACAGAGGGTGAACGATGGGATGGGCTTTGCCAATTCCCTGTGAGAGGGCTGGCAGGAGAGTGGCAGTGGGAGCCAGCCCTGGATGCAATAAACCAAATCATATTATATATTCCTGCCTAATGTCAGAAGTGGCTTAGCTAAGGCTGGGCAGCCAGCTCGCTGTGAGTCCCACGACTGTCCTTGCCTGCTCACCCAAAAGCAAAGCAGAAACTGCATAATTTTTATGACCACAGCTGCTCAGCAGCTTTATTTCTGCTCCTCTGTGCAAATGGTGCTCTTGCTCTTGCTTACCTGAGCCTGGCTGGCTCATTCCTGCTCCTGTCCCACAAATCTGGTGCTCTTGCTCCTGCTCCAGGCAGGTATTTCAAGGGGAAAGAAGGCATAAGGCAGTGTTTAATCCTCCCCTGGAGCTGGTTGTACCTCTGTTTGACAACCCGGAGTAAGCTGCCATGCCAAAACCTGGTAGAGCATCCTCCTGCAGGCAAGCACTGGTTGTTTGCTCCTCAGAGCACCTTGTGCTTTTGTTTCGCTGCAAGTGGGCAGCAGTTTTATCATAGAATCACAGACTCATGGAATAGTTTGGGTTGGAAGAGACCTTCAAAGCTCATCAAGTCCAACCCCCTGCAACGAGCTAGGACATCTTCAACTAGATCAGGTTGCTCAGAGCCCTGTTCACCCTAACTTTGAATGTTTCCAGGAATGGGGCATCTACCACCTCTCTGGGCAACCTGTGCCAGTGTTTCACTACCCTCATAGTAAAGAAAAAGATCTTCCTCATATCTAGTCTGAATCTTCCCTCTTTTATTTTAAAACCATTACCCCTTCTCCTATGGCGACAGGCCTGCATCCAGGGGACTTGGATTCAGCCCCCTGCGTTTTGGCTCTCCAACTCAGCTTTGGGGCTGGGTCTAGTGCTATTGTGAAGAAAGAGGATCACCCTCTCTGACCAGGCCCAGGTTAATTAGGAAGTGCCAGCAAGGCTCCAGGGACTGGCTGTATCCCAGCTGTGATGAGAAAGCAGGTCCCAGTACATGCTGCCCTGCTCCCTGGAAGATGTGGAGTTAAGGGCAGGTTCCTTGGTGCTCTTGAATTACCTTTTGGCAGACACAAGCGCAGACCTTGCCTTGGTCTTTGTATCCAAGCTCTGCACCCAGTGGTCTCAATAAAAGGCAAGTCTTCTAAGCATGACGCAAGAACTGTTTTTGTGGGGTTTTTTTCTAGAGTTGTCTTTTTCTGCTGCATTTTTATGTTACAAGGGTATCCTGTAATTTTCACCCCCCAACCAGGACAAAGAAATAAGGGAATAGCACAGAAGTATGTGAGCATCTTTCTTCTTTTCAATGAGAGGAACAAATTGAAGCTGACAGTTCCCTGGAACCAGTGCAACACATGAAGTCGTCACAATAATACATTTTATCTTCCAGCCCTTTTAAAGCATCAGAAGCTCTCCGGTCTCTGATGCCTCCAATAAGCTGACCTTGGCTGGCAGAGCCAGCCACCTCATTACTGCTGTCCCACTGCTCACAGCCTGCCACCTCTCACAGCCCTCAAACAGCCCGATTAGCTGCAGCAGCTAGAGCTTCCCAGGTCAGGAAGCCTGCTGGTAACCCTTCAGTGATACCAGATCTGTTTCAAATAATCCCTTCTGTGAGAAACCACTGAAAACAAATCTCAAAAACAACATTTAGCTGCAACACCCAAAGATTTGTCAGGCTTGATTTTGTCCTGAAAGTATCACCAACAGCAAAACTTCAAACCACGCATCAACTGCAAAAAGCAATTGCAGTGGAGAAAATCTATCTAATCATCACTGAGGTTCTGGTTCTTGCTTTTGCCTTCACCTCTGCAAAAGACCAGGCTAGACCAACCCTATCTATTACTGTTTAAACCTTTCTATTCCAGCTGACCAAAAGAAGGAACTCATCTACAGTGAAATCTGTTAGCAATAGACAGGCAAATAAGCACCTGCAAATAACTGCAGGAGGTTTGTGTTTTGACAGACAGGGCAAGTTTGAGCACCGCAGCTTCCTTTCTCTTTCCCCAAATTATCGTCTCACTGTCTGAGCAGCCAAAAACATCTTTGTCCCTCAGTGAGGTGTCTTTCTTCTTTGTCAAATTTATCTTACTTCTGCTAGAAGATTGAGGCAAAACAGAGGAAAAAATATGATTTGTAGTGAATACATCCCTTTAAGATGCCTTGTAACTCTTGGGGAGAGGAGCTGATGCCTGGGGCTAGGATGGTGGCACTGGTCCATGGCACTGCCCCAGGCAGACGGGTAGGATGGTCGGTGTAGCTCAGTGTTCAAAGTCTGACGGGCATTTTCTTATCATATGACACGAGGGAAAGGTCCTTTTCCTCAATTAAGCAACTTGATATCCTCTGTTGGTATTTAATTTATGGATGTTTGGTTCTAAAACTCTAGTTGTGGTACAAAAGTAGGGGTGAATATTACAGCTTCGTGCAGTAAAGCCTGTGCAAGTAGGTTTTGGGTATGGAGACACCTTTTTCCCTGCTCACCACTTGTGGTAGCAACAGCAATCCCTGTGCACTCTCCCAACCATACAGGCACGTCTGTGGGTGATGATGCTGTTGAAAAAATGCCACTGCTCAATTAAGTGTATAATGTGTCAAGTCCTGCATGGCTGACTGCCTTTTCCTTGTCTCGTTTGGTACATCTGCAAAATACCATTTTGTTGGTTCGACGAAGGACTTGGGTTTTCCCAGAGGGATGATTGTGGGATAGGAAGCAATGGGCTGTGAGGTGCTCTTTGAACCATGAGGCATTTTCCTGAATTCAGTGTAACATTCACAGGCCACATCTACTTGGATATACACAAAATCTTATTAATGAGAGTAGACATCTGCTAAAGTAAACAGAGGTGAATGTTTAGTTTATTAGATGTTCAGATTAATAAAACCAAGAGCTGGAAATGCTCACTGAGTCATCTGTGCTACACAAAACCAAACCAAAGCCATATTAAAAATGCTAAGACTTCAGCTGAGGCTGGAGAATAATCAGCTTAAAATTCTATCTACATATACCAAGTTTTTGCTTTATTTGAAATTGGAGGGAGATGTTGCTCTCATCTCCCCAGATGCCATGTGGACCACAAATCCTTGTTTCCATGCATGTAGGTGCTGGACTGGACATGCTTGCAATATATTTGATTTCCATGCTGAATACTGAGAGGAGAAACTCCCTGAAGGTTAAATAGCTTTTCATCTGCAGTTGTCCAACAAGGGTTTGCCTTTTCCCCATTCTTTCCTGGCTCTACCCTTAAAAAGAAAATAATCCTCCTGCTTCCCAGTAGAGAAGGCAGCACCAGTGGATCCAGCATAACAACTCCCATGTGAGCATAGAACAAACTTGTATGCATGCTTTCTCCAGCCAGTGTATTTCTTGTGGGCATCTCATGCTGCCACCAGGTGAGGAAGATAATTGCTTCCCTTAGCAAAAGGATAAAGTAGTTTTCCATCATCATATACACAGAATCACAGAATGTTACGGATTGGAAGGGACCTCAAAAGATCATCTAGTCCAGTCCCCCCACCGGAGCAGGAACACCTAGATGAGGTTACACAGGAAGGTGTCCAGGTGGGTTTTGAATGTCTCCAGAGAAGCAGACTCCACAACCTCCCTGGGCAGCCTGTTCCAGTGCTCTGTCACCCTCACTGTGAAGAAGTTTCTTCTCATCTTTAAGTAGAACCTCCTGTGTTCCAGTTTGCACCCATTGCCCCTTGTCCTATCATTGATTGTCACCGAGAAGAGCCTGGCTCCATCCTCGTGACACTCACCCTTTACATATTTGTAAACATTAATGAGGTCACCCCTCAGTCTCCTCTTCTCCAAGCTAAAGAGCTCCAGCTCCCTCAGCCTTTGCGCATAAGGGAGGTGCTCCACTCCCTTAATCATCTTTGTGGCTCTGCACTAGACTCTCTCCAGCAGTTCCCTGTCCTTCTTGAACTGGGGGGCCCAGAACTGGACACAATATTCCAGATGTGGTCTCACCAGGGCAGAGTAGAGGGGGAGGAGAACCTCTCTTGATCTACTAACCACCCCCCTTCTAATACACCCCAGGATGCCATTGGCCTTCCTGGCCACAAGGGCACAGTGCTGGCTCATGGTCATCCTGCTGTCCACCAGGACCCCTAGGTCCCTTTCCCCTACGCTGCTCTCTAACAGGTTGTTCCTCAACTTATACTGGAACCTGGGGTTTTTCCTGCCCAGATGTCAGACTCTACACTTGCCCTTGTTATATTTCATTAAATTTTTGCCTGCCCAGCTCTCCAGCCTGTCCAGGTCCCGCTGGATGGCAGCACAGCCTTCTGGCGTGTCAGCCACTCCTCCCAGCTTCATGTCATCAGCAAACTTGCTGATAGTACACTCTATTCCCTCATCCAAATCATTGATGAATATATTGAATAATACCGGCCCCAGTACTGACCCCTGAGGCACTCCACTAGATACAGGCCTCCAGCTGGACTCTGCCCCATTGACCACGACTCTCTGGCTTCTTTCCTTCAGCCATTTCATAGTTCACCTCACTACCTGATCGTCCAGACCACATTTCCTCAGTTTAGCTATGAGGATGCTGTGGGAGACTGTGTCAAATGCTTTACTGAAATCAAGATAGACCACATCCACCTCTCTGCCATCATCTATCCACCTCGTTATGTCCTCATAAAAGGCTATGAGATTGGTTAAGCATAAAATGGTTCTGTCCTCCTTTTCCTATAGCCAGAATGATGATGTGAATTGGAAAATGCAGAAATCTCAACAGAGAAGGAAAAGAGAAAAGAGTGGAAGGGCAGCAGAGGACAAACTCCGACATCATTCCTATATGCTGTTCATTAGCCTGTGATGGCCCCAGTGGGTTTTTCCTTTAAATGGCAGGCTGTGGAAACACAGAGCTGTTCTGAGATGTGTGCAGCCTTAATTTGTGCAATGAAAAGTTACGCAAGATAATTACCTTGTAGTTCAGGAACAATAAACGCTGTCAGATCTGTTTAATCCACGCTCAGTTTATCTGTAATGCCTCTGTGTCTAAAAGACTCAAATGGTAACTAATCCTATAGCACGTCTGGAGTGTATGACATTTTAAATTCAATATTTCTTTTTGTTAATGTTCACTACAGATTAAATTTATCAATTTAACCTGAGTAGATCTAGTTACCATATATTTAATGTTTTCATTAGATTTGCATTGGATGTGTCTGTGATGTTAAACGATGGCCATTTGAGATTTTTCTCAGGCACTAATGGCAACAGGCAAAGACCAGCCTGTATCCATTGCATTAAACTGCCCTGTTGTCCAAAAGAGGGAAGCACGAGAAGACTGCTTTGGGAATGCTCCTCGGCCTATGGCGCTTCCCAAACCATGCCCAGTAATTGTGTGGGAGAGTGCTAACCAGTCCAAGCCAAATCTATGCCAGTGATTGCTCAAGCAGTGTAACCTCTTTTGCCACAAGGAGCAGAAATCCCTCACAGGTTCGAGAGGGAGCAGCTTTTCTATACTGAGAAACTTGATAGCTACTGAAATGAAATGTGGTTTCAGAAAGTGGCGGTGAGGACAGCCGTTCTCCATAAAATTCTGTGTGTTTTTTCAAGTGGTTTCTGTAAAGGCTTGTGTGTCTATAAAGCTGTCCTGCTTTTTGTGCATGTGGACAATGACTGTTCCATGTAAAACCAGCAGTGTAGGGACAGGGAGCTGGGATACCTCAGCCTCCCAGCCATCCACATGTAGCAATAACCTCCTGGGTTTTGCTCAGTTGCCCTGGTGCTCGTTAGTTCTCCTCTGCAATACCAGTGTCTTTAACACAAGCTTTTCCAACAGGCACTGTTTACCTAGCACAGACTCCCTTTATCCTGCATCGAATCTCTTTCAGCTGCTTTTTGCAGCTTCTGTAAATGATACTGGTTAGAGATGATGGTGGTAGTTTGGGGGAAGTTTAAGCTGTTGATGGTATTAGATGTGCACTGTTGTCTCCTATGCTTTAGTGAGTTTTTTAAAATGGAAAATATTTTAGGCAGAATAATAAGTTTTTAAAGTCATATAGGTAAGCTCTTTTCTAGTTCAAGATTTCAATTTTGAACTTAAATGAAATGAAGCCAAGAGACAAGAGTTACATCAGAGCACCCAGCCTCTCCTGATTGTGCATGGACAGTGTTCAACCACTTGTACTAGAAGAAAGCTTCAGGCACATGCTATAGCCAAATATAAATGAAGTAACGCAGGACTTTTATGGAGATGCTCTTGAAATGGCCACACTTGTGAGGTGTCGCAAAGATTAAATCAATCTGTTGCTGCAATACTCATATCAGGGACAAGAACGACCAGCTTGAAGTATGTTCTGTCTGAAAACATGTAGCATGCATCTTCAACAACATTTTAGTGAGTAATGTGCCAGTAAGACAGCCCTTGAAACAGAACAATCATATAAACATCCAAGACATTTTAAGTCACTCTAATCCACGTATTTAAAGAGGAGCAGCAAAGCGTTTGTATCTCATTAGCGACTGAAAGGATTTGACAACAATGATGTTTTACTTTCCTTTCAGGGATAAAATGCCCATCTTGTTTGTTTAATTTAGCTCACTTGTGCTTATATTAGAGCTACCTGGAGTGGATACAAATTACAGCTACAGTTTGTCTGTCTTGGCAAAAGCCAAACAGCTAGTCTTTAGAGCAGCCCACTGGTTACCTAAAGTGTCCTACATGTGTCTACTTGATGCATTTACTTTCCTGCAGATGCAAAAGGGTAGTAACCTTGTCTTGCTGTCCATGCCCATGCTGCTGGCATCTGTGTTAAATGAATGTTGTGAACAGCAGAAATACTGGTGCAAAGTAATAAAAGAAAGGAGTGCTCTTAAGGATGATTTTATATGAAACACTGCTGGGTCACTGCTTTTCTCTCCTGCCAGTGAGAAGATTTTTATGTTCATTACTTCCACAGTCTGAGAAAGTGAAGACATTGCACTGCTTACACTTGACATGCAAATTTAGGTCACTGCTCAGAGTCATCATGGATTGTGCCAAAAGACTCCCACTGGAGTTGCATCTTTTGGCATCAGGTTTGACTTACCCACTTGTTCTCAGTTTTCACTCATAGGCTCATCCAAATGTTACTGTTGGTCTGTAAGGGACAAGGGAGACCACCAGTACCACTCATGGTTTCCCCAGGCGTCCCTTACTGCTAATGCTTGCAAAAATGCAGAACAGGTTGATCACTTTTTGTGATGTGAGCTGAGAAATTGAAATTCTATCCAAAGCATGTGGTCAACAGGACGGTGTTCAGTGCAAATGCCAAGAGAGGTAGAGAGAGACCAGGCTGCTGCTAGACAGAGTAATTCCCACAGCCTGTTTTGCATCCTGCTGGTCTTACTACTTCTCACTGGACCACTCCTTGTAGTTTATCTCCTAGTATAGGGGTAAATAACAGAGCAGCACAAAGCCTTCCACCTTTACTGCTGCATAGTGCTGCCAAAATGACAGTGTGATTCATGATGTGTGCAGGTCATTCACGCTGGACCGCTGTTACGGTTTCAATGCACAGTGGGTTTAAGGCACGAGGAGATCATTCTCAGTTGATTTTCAGAAATGCATTTCCTTTGGATCATTTGCCAGCACTTAAGTGGTGGTGGTGGGGCTTTGTTTTTAATTAAGTCTTTAATTGACATGATGAATAATCAATGGTGAGTAGAATTGGAGTTGACTTCTAATCAAAGACAATTCTGCATACTAGGGTGGGTTTGAAATGAGTGAACGTCAAATCTAATTAGGCAGTTGGATTCTAATCCCTCAGCCACACTCATACGCACTGTTACAGGCCACATTTTGCTTATCTCCACTAATGCCAGCTGAATATGATTTCTCTGTGTTCCTAGTGCTGTAAGGAATGGCGTTAGGGAGGGCAGGGCGTGAGGTTTGTGCGCACGCTCACTCCAGCCGCCAGCGCAAAATCAATGTTAGAACTGAAAAAAACGAGGTCAGCTACCACGAACCCATCTGTTGTGTGCAAGAGCCATTTATGATCAAATATCTTTTCCTTGGGTTTATTATAGTGAAATAACTCGTTTGCATTTCCCTCTCCTTATGTTTTCGGCATGTGCTGAACCCAAGGGCAAGGAGCAGTGCTGCAGGTGTTTTCTGAGGGGAGGTTAAGCAGAGGAAGGGGCAATTTCAGCCACCATCAGTCAATATTTCTGTGCTAGAGAGGCAATGATAGAGCCAAAGGTATGTGTTACAGTAAAAATAAAAAATGAAGTTAGAAGTCTCTACACTTTGTCACCTAGACTGGTGTAAAAGACAACTGATGTTTACTACATTTATAGAGCAATATCATGGTGGGAGCATCAAGTATCAGGTCCTATGCATTTACAACCACATATTCTTTACCATTTTGCTATTGACCTGGACTGTTAGCTTTCTTATTATGATTGCTCTTTGGTTTATGTACTTCATCCAGTTTGGGTGGGAGGAACGGAACAAACAGCATGAGATATTCCAGATGGTAGACAACTTGTGTTTCTGCTCAGGGTGTCTAGAGATGAACTAACAAATATTTTAGCAGTTGAGTTGAAAATGTCCTTACATGCAACATAAAAAAATGTTCTTACAGAAATGAGACCATAAACAACAAGTCTTGCTATTAGGATCAAGTTTTGGGAAGAATATTATTCAAAACTAAAGCTTAAATTTGGTACTGAAGCATCCAAAGGTAACGTTTTCAGTTATTAGAAACTGGTAGCAGCACCTTGTGCTCACTCGGAGGGATTTCTGCCTGATAAAGTAAAGCTCCCAGCTACGGGCTTAAGTCGAGCTATAAAAGATACATAGGTTACATAAACACTTATTTGTGCATTGTAGAAACTTAATCCACCCAAACAGAAGCTATTGAAATATGACTGATAAAAGAATCACTGTAGGCATCACTAGCGCAGATAAAGCTGTTAATGAAAAGTGAGCACAAGCTTTCAGAGAGATTCCACTGAATAGTCAATGACTTGAGAAGCAAGGCTTGGTGTCCATCCACAGTGGGGGAAGAGATCCAGCTCGGGCTGGACAAGCTGTGATGGGTTAAACTAAGATTCATGTTGCTGCAAGAGATGGGGTGGGAGTTTTGCATCCTTATGCTGGGGCAGGAATACATGGTTACCAGCAGCTTGAATGCCCACCCAAGTGTGATATGGGTGCTCTCACATCTTGTGTTTGAAGGAGAGGGAGCCATCTCAGCTGTAGCTCCTTTTGCATGCAATACTGCTCTCTGCAGCCATGCTGATGAGCCCACGTGGCTCTTTTCCTGTACGCTAAAATTAACATTCAAAGCTCGCAGATCTGCTGGCCTTTCACCGCCTGATGTAGGCTTGGGAAGTGTGCTTGTCATTATAGCCATATGCTGCTATTTAGGAATAATTTCATAGCCTTGGACTTTGATGGAACAAATGCACATTGTTTTGCTCTGGCAACCAAGAATAGCTCTTCAGATGGAGCTCACATGTCTGCACAACTCTGGCAAGTGCTACCCTGCACAAGGAAGGAGGAGCCCAGTCACTGGGAGCATAAAATATGCCATGAAAGCCATGATTTGTGTAATTCAATGACCAACAGAAGGTGCTCTTCTATGGGTGCTTCCAGGAGATCCCATCCCACAGAAATGTTCCTGGCAGATTTGGGAATTAGGAGCCTGTACACTAATAATGCCTAAGAGTTTTTGTCCCGAAAGTGTAAAAACTCTTGTGAAATAATTAAATTTCTTGTGAAAGTTTTTATAATGCTTCTGAGCGCCCCTACCCATATATTATTGCAATTTTTTATATTAAAAAAACGTCCACAAGAATGCCTACATTATCATCCAAGATGCATACCTCTGTGCCTTCTACGAGTCCCAGCAACAAGGAAACCATAAATTCCAGGTGGATATTTGGGCTACTGGCCATGCTGGCCTCATGTTGCCAGGGTAATTCAATTAACTCAGACAGAGAACTTGGAAAATTAATATTAAAAATTACTAGACTTTAGGCTACAAAAGCCAGTGACATCAGACGAAAGCGTACTGAATGAGGTTGGCATTGAACTCAGCCTGAGTAAGTTTAGAATTGAATTGTGCACTTTGGGTCTATGAGTGCAAAACAGAAAGAATTAGTTGTCTGGGAGGATATGACTTCTAGGGTAAAATCAGCTTCTTCCGTTACTGGATTTATTCTTTTGGAGATGCACACTCCTAAATGAGATCTTACTGCAATTACAAGTTCTTACCTTTGTAAACTGGGCAGCTAGTCTGATAAGCAGAACATAGACCTTGACAGATGAGAGAAGAACATATTCTTTTCTTTCCTTATTCAAGAAGATACCACTTCATTTGTTAGATGTACCCCGGGTTTGCAGGTAAAAAATGTTCATAGCATGCAAAACAGAATCAGTTGTTTTCTGTAGCTGTCCACTTGCATCAGTCTCACTGTAGGGACTGCAGCTCTTTAGATGCAGAATGGCCTCTGAAAGATGTGTCACACATAGAAAAAAAATATCAGAACAAAGGATTATCAAGGGTCTCTTTAGTCATCGAGTCCTACCCCCCATTCCCATTTAATCAAGGATTATGCATAATCCTGAAGTGTCCTCGAAGCCTCTGTTCCATGAACCCTCAGCTGCAGACAGCTCCCCAACACCCTGCAGCAAACCCCACACCCAGAGCCATCACCGTAGCTGTGAGAAGGAGGAACCAGGAGGAATCAAGGACACCGTGACCACTGGTATATTTGTTACAGCTTTACATGGTTGTTAGCGCTCACGTAGCAAAACCAGCTTCCCCTCGTCGTGTGGTGAATAAAAAACATCGTCTCCAGATTGGTCGTGGGGGAAAGCAAACAAAAAGGGACCATGTGAAAGTCAGTGTAGATTTAGCAAATGTGTTTCTGACTGAATTTCCCCTCTCTTATCTCAGATTGAAGTCCACACTGTTTATCCAATATTTTGGCGTTATGGGAGGGGGAAGTCCATGATGAGAGGGCAGTCCTGTGGATGTGAGGGGCTCGGCAGTCCCTTCCCCTCTGGTTAGCTCAGGCTCAGCTGTCTCCCTGTTTCCAGACTGAAAGGAGAGCTGGGAAAGGGGACTCTTATTTCCCTGGGGACAGAGATATCATCAATTATCTGCCATTCCCAGCTGCAAGCTGTCAGTGAATAGGACAGAGAAAGAGTACTGATAGGATTTCACCTTATCCCTGATGGGCTCATCATTCATCTGCTGTGCACTTAGCACGGGCAGTACTAATTATATTAATTATGCTCCTACACAGCACATGCTTATATTAGCAATGAGCAGACCGGTGACTTTTTAAAATTAAACATCAGTAGTTTATTAGCTATATAGATTTAAAAATGTAAGCATACTCTTTGCATCCACTGTTGAGGTGGTTCTGTTGAATCTCAAAAGCCATTTTGGATATGCAATATGCTTTATATTGAGAGCAAAATGTATACTGTATCTAGAAGACAGTAGCAGTATATCAGATAACTGACAAGTGCAGACTTAGAAGCTTTGTCACTACATTAGAGGAGCACCAAAAATCCCCTTAATAGTAGTGCTCGTCTATAGGGATACTGGTCAGGTCAACGAGAGATCTGGTTAAGTCCTTGTGGGCTGAGCCTTATGGAAATTTTACTAGTGACTACATCTATGCATAAGAACACAACTGTATTATTAAATGCAGAGGTGGGTTTATTTATTTGATAGCACAGAGGCCTGTGAATGGTTTAAGAGGCAGGAAAAAAAATCCCCATTCTATGAAGTATATTACAACAATGTGACAAATACTCATGACTCAAAGTGTATTTGCTGGATGTAGGTATCATAAATAATCCATCAACATGGAGCCCATATGCAGGCACTGTCTATGTGAATCTGGGCTAAGAGGCTGCTGCTGCTCAGCAGCATCGGTGTGATTTTGTGAGGTCAGTTGGAAGTATCTGAGATGTCAGCAATGTACGTTTAAATCTTAAGAACAGATTGTGTTTGTATGATAGAGTCAGCCTCTACCCTAACAAACTGAAAAGTAACTGAACAGAACTGGGAAATTTAATCAGTTTTGACTCTGTTACCTCCTTTTATCACAGTTTTCTTCTGTACAGAAATGAAACATACATTAATCACCAAGATTACATATAATATATATAGATAGAACATAAGACTATCTGGGCTCTGAGTTCTCAGCATTTTATGTAAAAGCAAAGCAAAAGTAGCTCCAGGCAGGTCTTCAATTTGCATTTCAATTGCACTTCTTCCACAATTCCTTCTGGTATCTTGAGGAAATTCTTAGCTACTAAAGCATTGCAAAGCCATCCAAGTGCTGAGGCAAAATAAATAAAGTAAATAAATAAATTCGTTTTCAATTATTTATTTATTTATTTATTTTAGCTTTCCTAAAGCAAAAGCAAACTTAAATGCTTCCAGAATGTGTGCACATGGTCCGCATGGTCACACATGCACACAGAGATTTTGTTTGGAGCGAAACCCATTCATCTTTCATGCACATTAATACAGAAGATGTTCGTGTGGAAGACGTTAGCATTTTGACAAGAGTTTTGAGTCTAAATAATTATGTTTTTGTAGCCAGTGTGGTCATGAATAGTAGCCAATTTCAAGTTTGGTTTTATTCTCTGTATTTTCTGTGGAATGGCTGATGTTTATGCAACTAAATCTCTTCTGACTGTCATTGTTGTTTAGCTTCTACCCCCATCAGTCTCCAGAGGCTGTCAGAGGGGATGTTAATCATCCTGTCAAATGGGGCAAGTGCTGAACACTCGCAAGGGATTTTCTGCTCCTTAGAACTCTGGACCTCACTTTTAATGCAAATCCTTGTATGCAAATGAGAGCATACAGCACACAGCCTAACCATCTTAAGGTTATTTGCAAAACCAAAGGGAACTTGCTGTGCAGACCCCCAGAGTACTGTGATCAAGTGGTTTGCACTTGGTGTCTCAGGAGCTGGTTCTCAGTGGGGTTTGACCTATTAGATGTCAGCTGGTGTGGGCAGATGCTGTACTGTCTGCAGGGATGCGCAGTTTGACCCTGGAAGCTGCAAAGCGCCTTCTACCGAAAGCCGGGTATCTGCAAGCCAGAGCAGAGCTCAGCCCTGCAGGGGTGTGCTGAGAGCCTTAAAGAGCTAGGAGTGAGTGCAGGGCCAAATTTGGGCTCTCATTGACTCTCCAGCTGTGGCTAGAGCACGTTTATCCTGGTGTGAGTTAGCTGAAGCATGTCCTCACTGCAGTTTCTCCTGAGCCCTCTCCCTTTCTCCCATCTTTCCTGGCCATGCGTTTCTGCCTAGCATGGGTGCTCACAGCCCTGGTCTGCCCGAGAGCAACTTCTCTATCCCAAGGGTTTGTCCTCGCTGTGGATAAACATGCTGTGTCTGGGCTCAGCCAGGGATGAGTGGTGGAGCACCATTATCTGCTGGCCACAGTGGAGGAGAAAACTGGCATTAATTCCAATCCCTAACGTTCTGTGATTCTGTGTAATTGCAGCTCAGGTGGTATCTCTGAGGGCTGTCCAGTCTCAGGGGGTAGCCCTCACTTCTGAAACAGAAGGATTTACACTGTTTTGGTTGTGCAATAGAGGAAACTTCGCGTTACCAGTAGTGTTGACAGTGCTGGGACTGGAAGGAGTATTTCTGGTGGAGCTCTTGCAGAAATACTCCTGACAAAGCAGCTCCTTGGGCAATGGAGTCCTCTCCACAGGGAAGCAGTAACTCACTATGACACCTACTGCCACCTCAAACAACATTTGCCCAGCTTAGCACTACAAATTAAACATAACTGGACTGTACAGTGTTTCACCCTGTGTTTGCTTTCTCCAGTGAATGTTTGCCGTGCAGGCACCATGTAGCTCTGGTGCTTATCTGTAATAAATATGTTTGGTTGTGAAGGCTTACATTGCAAATCTGTGGCCTTCACAAGTGGCTGCTTTGTTGGGCGCTTGTGGTCATTCCTAGTCTGTGGGGATGAGAAGGTGGTTTAGACTCGTTGTCACCCCCCTCGGCATCGTAGGTCACCATTTTGCAGGGCATCAGCTCCCTTGCCTGCAGGCAGCTCAGCTCCAGCCCCTGCCGTGCCATCCTGCCTGGGCACCAAACTCACCCTTCGGCCCAGCTGTTGGAGTGAAATGAACTGGGGCATGGGGCATGCTTGGTCCAGCTTTTAAAATAAATGGAAAGAAAAATCTCTTTTTCATTTTTTGTCAGGTTATTTTTAAGCTGGCCTAGTTTTTCAATCTGTTTCACAGCACAATGGCATTAGCAGCCGTGCTGGCACCCTGGGAAGGGTGAGAGGATGGGTCCTGCGGGACTGGGGACAGGTCCCTGGCAGCATCTGCTGACCAGTGCCCTCCTCTCCAGCATCGCCCTCCTACTCCCTGCCCTGCTGCCTGGGCACAGCTGGCTGTGCTGCTCCTCAGACAGCTCAGTGAGGCCATTCTTCTTACCAGAGCAGCACAAAATCAAGGCAGCGGAAAAATCTGCTTCGTTGTCTGCCGAGGGCAGCAAGCACAGGAGTCAAGACAAGGAAAACAGTGAAACAAGGAGGAAATAAAAAGGGAGATGTCCTCCTCTCCCCTCATGGCAGCAGCAAGCTGATGGAACTGTTATAAGAACCACAGCACCTGTTTGCTGTTTCTGTGTGAGTGGATATAAATCACCTTAGGTTGGTGCAGATGCTGAGCTGGGTGTTGAAAATGCGCGCACACACACACACGCGGAGCAAGGGTGTCCTTCTGGGGTGCTGAGGCCCCCACCATGAACATGTGAAACACAGAGCATACGGTGCCTGGAGCTTGTTTACTCCTCTCTTGTTGTGGTGGGGACCATCCCACTCACATCACAGCGTGCCATGGCTGTGCATGCCCCCACTGCATCTTCCTTCTCAGCAGCCAGGCAGGAACAGCCACGGGGAAAATGAGCAAGGATCAAAAGGGAGCTGCAGGACTTGATTCATACTGAATGAACCCTCTTTTTTAAACTCTAATATGTTTAATAACATGTCACAGTGATGGTGACTGACCCCTAAGAGCTCTACATGCTCCCAGAATAATCTCTGGAGCATCTTGATGTAGCAGATGGGGACACAGGGCTGGGGGAGAAGCCTGCCAGGCATGGCAGAAATTGAGGATGGCACTGGGATGGGTACACTGAAGCATCTGGTTTCTAGTCCCAAGTCCAGACCCTCTTTGTGTCTCCAGCACATTTTCAGTAGACTATGGACCACAAGTCAGAAGTAAAAATAGTACCATTTTATTTTTCAGACGGGACAATTTGGCAATGCAAACGGATTTATTGCCCCGGCTCGTGGTCCCTCATGGGGTTCAGTTAGCCCTTACTGTGCCTGATGGGCACCAGGCAGTCCCTGCCTCACCACCTTCTCTCACCCTCTGTCATTGCTGACCTGCTTTCTGTTGTTTTTCAGGAATATCTTCCAGGCTTCCTGAAATCATGTCAATAGGATCACATTCATTCTCTCCAGGAGGTCCTAATGGGATTATTAGAAGCCAGTCCTTTGCTGGCTTCAGCGGGCTTCAGGAGAGACGCTCCAGGCAAGTGCCATGCTCCTCTCTAGGGGGAATATCTGAATCAGGCACTGAGGGAGGGTGAAGGTGGGAAAGAGGTGAGAGAGGGCTGCCTTCTCCCTGATTGCAGAATAATGTCTTCTAGGCTAAAAATCTCTCTAGATATTGTTTGTATAATTAAGCTGTTGCCCTCTGCCTTAGCAACCAAGTGCCTGTTTGCCTCTCCTCCATTAATGCAGGGCTTCCTCACACGCCTCAGAGCTGTGAGAGAATTTCAGAGAATCGTTTTAATTTGCTAACGTATGCAGTGATCTTTTCAATGTGTGAAATGTGCAGGAGCATGATACACTTCCCACTGCCCTCAATTTAAGACCGTTGCTACCCAAAAGACAGTTTTCCCATTACCACACAGCTCTGTTTCCCTTGCAGGGTTGCCTTTATGTCCTGCTGGAAACAGGGCAGAGCTTGGCTGCAGAGCCTTTCCTTGCATGACCCTTTAGCTAGACAAGGTTTAGGGCTTTGAGTCAGTTGCTTATCAAGTCAACCTGCTCCTGATGCCCCCAGAGGCTACTTTACAATTAATTTTAACTTGTGCAGAGTCTCTGAGTGTCAGACCACCAGTTAGCAATCGAGAAGGATTGACAGACAAAATGCTACCTCCCATCACCAGCTCAAGTCAGTGATGGTTGTTAGATGCTGATGAACCCCCAGCAGAGTCACCAAAGAGTCACATATATGCAGCACAACTATCCTCCCTTTACCATGTGGAGCTACCTATGGTCCATGCTCAAGACCAGCGGCGTGATGCTGTCCTCCAAACACACTCTTAACTAAGCCCCAGTCTTTCTTAGCAGCCCCCGGGCTTTACGCCTGAGATTATCTGAGCTCCTGTTTGGTTTTGGCACGTGGATGTAGCTCATCCCTTTTATGGCTGTGTCTGAGGAACGTGAGGCAGGACAGGCATAGTATAAAACAGAGAAGCATCTGATGAGCCTCAGACTCAGCCTGGCATTTCCAGACCACCATTCGTATCTTGGCGAGGCAACTGGCGCATCAAAAGCTGACAGCGTCTGTCCCAGGCTGCTTAGAACTCTTAACCTGTAAAAAAACGCAGTCCTTTAGCTGGCAGGCACAGAAGCAGATTTGTTTCTGCTAGCAGAGATAATATCAGAAGATTTCTTCGAGCTACACTCCTTTGAGATCGTTGTGATTTATAGGGGTTTCCTCCTCTTTAATGTTTATTTTGCAGGTGTAACTCCTTTATTGAGAATTCCTCTGCAGTCAAGAAGCCGCAAGCAAAGGTGAAGAAAATGCATAATCTGGGCCATAAGAACAGCACTACGCCCAAAGAGCCCCAGCCTAAAAGGGTGGAAGAGGTCTACAGAGCCCTGAAGAATGGCCTGGAGTAAGAGCCTTTATCCTGCTTGTTGACTGAAGCTTTCTGTGACTGTTTAGACCCTACAGAAACATACCACAGGAATAGGGATCCTCAACCATAGGATAGGAAAATATACTTCTTGGAGCCTGGATTGTAAGACTTAGGATCTGAAATATTTGTATGAGAAACAAAAATACAGGGGGCAGAATCCCATTTCCACTCAAATTGCAAGGAAAGCTCCCGAAGGCTGGGCTTTCAACATTAGATTTTTTTTTTCCTCTGAATTTCCTAGAGTCCCATCAGAGGCTTGTATCACCCTTAAGAGAACATCCCAGATGATAATGGGGCTTTTAAGTGCCAGATACAAGAGCAGCAATTGGGAGGCACCAGCCTGTAAACTAAGCAGCAGATTAGTTTACTTGAAACTGATTGTTCAATATAAGGAGAACACTGAGCTCTTATACACAGTGAAATAAATGGCTCCTGTTTATTACTAAAAATGCAGTAGGGAGCTGCTTTTTGGACAGATCAACATAAATAAGTTTTTGTCTGAAAACAGATCCAATGAGGAAAGCCATTTGTTGCACAGATTTGCTTTTAGGATGGTCAGCAGCCAGCTCGGTATATGCTGCAGCACTCATGCATCCCTTCTCTGGTTTGTGTTTACAGTGAGTATCTGGAAGTTCACCAGACAGAGCTGGATAAGTTGACTACTCAGTTAAAAGACATGAAAAGAAACTCACGCCTGGTACGTGTCACACTTGTTCATGGTGCGAATGCACAGTAACCTTCTTGAGGTGCTGGAGCCGCCAGGAGTGCGAGTGGGATATGAGGGATTTGCATTGATGCTGTTCTTTCCTTGGTCTTGTTTGTAATTTCTGTTGACTGACAAACATTAGTTTCTTGTGGTGCTGTTATGCTCCAAAATTAATGACAGTTCCATGTTTTCTGTTGCAGGGAGTCCTGTATGATTTAGATAAGGTATGTTACTACGTTTGGCACTGTTTTTGCAAGGAAGTGTTTCTATCCATATGGTATGTGGCATGGGAAGCCTCTCTTTGCCTGGATCTACTACCCAGGCCAACACAGTTGAAGGAGAAGCTACCTGATAATTTACATTTACGAAGGAAGATGTCCTGCTCCTCCCCTCTTCCCAGGGGTCCTGGTATTGCCAGGCATCTCTGCAAACTATCTGTGCTTACTAACCCAGCGTCAAACTTAACCCCTCAGCCCTTTCCCGGGGTCTACCAAGTTAAACTGGCTCCAGGACAGGCACAGGGAAGGAGGCAGCCCCTGCCAGGGGAGGAGGGAGGCAGAGGAGCGAGACCTCCAATTTCTGTCAGCTGCTGGCTGTTAAGTCCATTGCCTTGTGCACCATGGCCCTGCTGGATCCAGGCTGGGGGGAGGCTGGCAGGGACATGCCAGGGGTGGCTGTGGGACCCAGTTTGAGCCCCAGCTTAACCCCTGCTCCTGCCAGTTCTGGGGATGGAAAAAATGAAAAATTGAAACTATTCTCTCAGCAGGAGAATTTGGGTGAAACAAGAAGAAAGCTTCCTGAACAAGTCTGGCTCTTTTCAGTCAAAATGCCAAGCTTGGTTTTGCTGTCAAAAACAGTTTGCTGAAGAACAGAATGGATTTTGAAATGCAAAACCTGATTAATGCAGGTTTTCAAAGTACTCAAAATACTATCTGTTCAGCTAAAAAAGCTCTTTGTTTTTTCTTTTTTAAGAATTTAAAAAACTAAGGAAATCCCACCAAAGAAAACTTTTTTTTTTAATTACATTAAGTACAGAAGTCAGTGAGCTCCATTTCCATCAACAAAGTAATGGTAGTAATGTGGAACAGCTAATTGCAGATTCACAGGCAACAAAACCCTGTGTGTTTTAAGTAGGAGTTTCTGAGCCTCACAGGGACCTGAAGACCTGAGCAGAGTTAGTGTGATGACTTACTGATTTATTTAAATGTGCCTTACTCTCTGCCTCTTCATTTCCTTCAGCAAATCAAAGCGGTCGAAAGATACATGAGAAGGCTGGAGTTCCACATTAGCAAGGTAATGGGCGCTCCTATCATCTTTCTTCTGCATCTGCTCCTATGTTATTAGGAAAACAAACCCTTGACCTCCTGCTACCCCTCTGCTCCGGGGAGACCGCTTTGACGAAGCCTCTCCTAGATTTGGCATTTTACTGCAATGGGCTGATGGTCAGAGCCAAGGAAAGGGTTCCCACATTGTTTGTAGCCCCTGAGGTCCGGCTGTGCTGCAAGACACTCCCTCTCACTTTTAAGTACAGAGAGAACACAGGGTCAGGAGCTTGCTGGGAAAAATCTATCTCACTACATGCTTGTTGTTAAACCATAGGTGTAGAGATAGTTGCATCTGAAAGCAATTTAATTCGGCAGTTGCCTCTACTGTACACAGCAGCTAGATTGGATTTATTCCTGGATTTCACTACTAACACTTCTGCTGCATGGTTTAGGGCCCACATCCACTTGATTAGATCTGTGAGAATAATCAGTAGACATACTTGTGATTTATACTAATACATTTTAGGGCTGGACAAAATCCATGGCATGTATTCTCTTAGTTATAAACATATCTGCTAGCAATTAGTTGCTTTTCTGAGCCTGACAAAAGAATGAATTATTTTTGATGGACAAAATGTCTTTGAGAGTAATTTGAAAAATGTTCATGCAGCTTGGAGTGCTCCAATTACCACAACACATCCAAACCTTTTAATTTCAGTCTTCTTACACCAGGTGATAGACTTGAATTTTGTTCCTCAAACCACCTTCTCTCTCGCTGGCAACATGAATGGCAAAATTAGTGCTTAGGGAACATTTCCATTCAAGTTCTTCCCACACCAGCCTGCTCAGAGCTAATGGTTTCTGGCATGATAATAGGGCTGAAAAGCATGAAACGCAAGAGGTAACACTGGTCAGTATTACGCAGGCTTGCTGAGTACATTAGTTCACTTTCTGTAACTCACAGCAACAGAGAGAAAAGGAACGGAGCTGTGCTGCATTAGGACGTTTGGGGTTGTTCAGCCTAGAGAAGGCTCTGGGGAGCCTATAAGAAAGATAAGGACAGACTTTTTAGCAGGGTGTATGAAAGGATAAGGGGTAATGGTTTTAAACTAAAAGAAGGGAGATTCAGGCTAGACAGGAGGAAGAAATTTTTTACAGTAAGGGTGGTGAAACACTGGCCCAGGTTGCCCAGAGAGGTGGTAGATGCCCCATCCCTGGAGACATTCCAGGCCAGGCTGGATGGGGCTCTGAGCAACCTGATCTAGTTGAAGATGTCCCTGCTCTTGGCAGGGGGTTGGACTAGATGACCTGTGAAGGTCCCTTCCAACCCAAACTTTTCCATGATTCTATGATTCTATCAAACGTACAGACTTGGGCAGGTTAAGAAACATCCTTGTTTCTACTGATAGAAGAAGGTTGTTTTCAGCTGTATTGAATCAGGGCCACAGCGATGCCTTCTGCCCTCTATGTGCTGCTGCTCTGTAGAGGAAGCAAAGTGAGGAAAATGAAATGTGCACTATCAGACCCCATGTAGTTAGGGGGGCAGCTGAGCATACCCTAGCCACTCTAGCAGGGGCAGGATGTCAGCCCTGGGTTAACACTCCACCCAATGTCAAAAGTAAATACCAAGTGACATTTATAGTAGCTGGCTTTAGCTTGCTGACTTGCAAGAGAAATAAGAGTGGATATGACTCCAAGAAGCTTTTTTTGTAACTTCGAAATGGCAAAATGCTACCTATGCCTCCGTTACTCTTTGCTGAACTCTTTCACTTTCCAAAGCAGTCCCTGTTTTGGTGAGGGATCCCTCCAGTCAGAGACTTCGGCCACCAGGTATCCAAGCTAGCTGTGTAAAAGTCAACCTAACACTTCGAAGCTGTCAGGAAGACTAGTTCTACTCCAAATAAATAAGCAAAGACAGACATTTTGTTAGAGTTTAAGCAGGCTTGGAAAGTGGGATTTGGAGCACACCTAGGTTGTCACATCAGGGTCATCTCTAATGCTGCAATACAAAATCATAAACTGAGGAACCCAAGGCACTGGAACCTTTCACAGAGAGAGACTCTGCTATGAAAATATACTACTGAGCATCATGGGGCACAGGGCGATCGCTTGATGTCAGAGATGACAAAGGAAATAGTTATTCTAGGTAAAAAACAAGTATCATCCTGTCTTAGCAGGGACATTAAAGGCAGCAAGAAGAGACAGTTTCCTCTATTCCTTCCTTTTTCCTTACCCTGATAAAGTCAGATTAGAAAACCTGCATCTCCTGTATCTGGCAGATTAAGTTTATATAAATATGTACCACTATATATACCACTATAAATAGCTGGGGTGTGTGCACAGATAGATAGATAGATAGATATGTATATATACCAGCTATATCCCTGTAGACTCCCACCAAACAGCTCAGTTGGAGTAAATATATACATTCAGTGCAGAGATCAGATGGAAAAGGGAAACAAAAGCATGCGACACATGGAAATCCATTGCACTCTGAAGCTAGGTCCAGGTGAGACTTTAAACTGTGTGTGAGTGGATTTTGTAGAAGTGCCAGAGTGCTTTCAAAATGTTTGGTGCCTAACTCATGCCAAAGGCCTTTAAGAAGATTACTAGGAAATTTATGTGAATGCCTGTGGGGCTGAAGTTGGAAATATTTTCTTAACATCAGCTGCTTCTAAGTCCTTTTCTTGTGCTGATTCTGACGGTGACTCCCAGCTTCTGGAGGATGGGCAGTGAGAATTCAAAGAATTGCTCTCTGCATCCAGTAGTAGCTATTAGTCAAATATTGCAACAGCCTCTATCTGCAGCTGGTTTTACCGAAACAGAAGATGTTGCTGGTGCTGTTAAATGTGCCATTTAAGGCATCCAATCCCATTTGGTGGTGTGGATGTTGCATTTGCCTTTGAAAGAGCCCTTCCACACATATGCTTGAGAAGCTTGCTGCGTGTCTGCCCTGCTGTTACAGGGGGAAAGGGAGTTGCAATGGTTAAAGGCATGCATGGCAAGCAGGTGAATTGCTGGCAGCATCTAGTGTAGCTGTAATGAAGCTTTTACAGTGGAAGTTATTTTTATCCTGTGTTGGTTTTTTTTTTTCATAGACTGTAACAGTATCACAGCTTCATTTGCTCACCATCTCCAATGGATCTAAGAGTTTGGCTGAGTTTCCTTGTAATGCAAAGAAAGTCATTGTTTGTCGGGTTTACTTTGTTGTCTTTTCTGTTTTGTTTTGGTTTGGTTTTCAATTCACCTTCCTTGTTCCCATTAGGTGGATGAGCTTTATGAAGCATACTGTATCCAAAGACGTCTCTGTGATGGTGCCAGTAAAATGAAGCAAGCCTTTGCAACGTCTCCTGCCAGCAAAGCAGCTCGAGAGAGTTTAACTGAGATCAACAGGAGTTACAAGGAGTACACAGAGGTACGCCCTCATCAGTTTAGGCTTTCTCTCTTGCACTGTTTGAAGGCCATGGGAACTTTGCCACTGATTTCAGGGAGAATTTAATCAAGATAAAAGAATTAAAAGCAAAATCAGCGAAGAGGAATACCTGATGACTTACAGAGATGGCTGATAGAGGCCCAAAGAGCTCCTTGAGATCATAATGTTTATGTTCTACAAGACCAGGGTTATAGTCAGGAACTGCTGCACAAGAAAAAAAAGCATAAATATTGCCTGAAACTACAAATATTCTTATTATGTCCATCCCGCTCTGCAGATTTTGGTGTGGCAGGTTGGCTGGGACCCATCTATGTACAGACATGTGCTGCATTCTACCATTTTACTTGCTATGATCAGCATCTGTTTTACTGAACAGGCAGTAGATGAAGAAGGATCTAATAGTGTCACAAATGTGCCAGCACACACGCTGTGACATCCTTCTGAAATCTGAAGGACGAACCGGAGAGGGGCCAGTACCTGTCTCCCACTGTCTTTTTTTTCTTAATGTAGTCCACATTTCTTGAGAGATTGAAAACATGCTGGGAGTCATTCTGGAGCATGGAGCTGCTGCTGCTGGCACATGTCCTGGCTGGAGAGGACTGGGACAGTGATCAGGTCATGCTTCAGGCGTCACAGCTGCCCTCTGGTAACAGAAGGATCAGAGAACAGCAGAAGAACAGCACAGGGTTACATTCAGCTTTGGTACAAGTAGGCATAGCTGCCATTTTTAGGGCCAGATCTAGCTAAACAGCAAGGATGGCTCTGGCAGATTGGTTTTATTGCAAAATATCTTTCAACTGTCTAGCAGAAGCTTCTCTTTCCAAATAGATCTTAAAAACAAAACAACAACAAAAAAAAGCAGAAAGAAGATTTGTCTGACCTCAGTATTCTCTTTTCCAACACAGAACATGTGTACCATAGAAGCAGAGCTGGAAAACCTATTGGGGGAGTTTTGCATCAAGATGAAAGGTAATTGCCTTTTCACCTTTCCCTTCATTCCCCCTGAACAGTAGCACTATCTGTGCACATTAGTGAAGGCATTGAGACAGGCTAGTTTGACATGTATTTGTGATAAGTGTGGTTTTCCTCCACTCTTTGCTGAGCCTTCAAACCCCCAATTTGCACCCCTGCCCAGTGGAAAGGATCACAGAGCCAGGAACATCAAAGCTTTCAGACTGACTTTCTGAGATGCTGCATCTCATTTTCAAGGCTAATTGCCTGCACCTCGTTTTCAAGGCTAATTGCCTCCCTCAAATGCTCCACCCAACAGCCAAAGCAATTCAGTTTTAAAGGCTGCTGAACGTTTAGTCTCTATTTCCATAATCCTTTAAGAAGATGACTGGGAAATTACGTGAATGCCTATGGAGCTGAAGTTCGAAATACTTTCTTAATGTGACATCAGCTGTTTCTCTGTTGCTTACTTTTGCTGAGGCTGACTACTACTATTTTTGAACAAATATAAAAAAGGAAAGAGCTGGGGGTAGTTTACCATTTAAACATCGAGATAACTCAGTGGTGGCATCCACCTTTCTGTTTATTCCCTCTCTTTATGACAGGGGACTTTATGGGTATGAATACAATGGAATTAGTTTTACCTGAAGCCTCAGTGAATCACCAGGGATCGCTAATGCTGTTATCTCTTTAAGACTCAATGTTTTAAAGAAGAGATTGTGGGGGATCTTTTTTGGATCTTCTATCACTGCCTTGAAAATAGTTCTATGAAACAAAGTCGGTGTCTAAATATTCATGCACTCTTAAGTTTTCACTTGAAATCTTGCCGTTTTAAAAATTCACAGCATTTCTGGTGGAGTTTTTGGAGCTCACAAATCTCATACAGGGTTTTGATTCTGCCTGCCTTGTCACAGTTGTGAGATACTTGTGTCCAGTGGTTGCAGTGCATGAGACATGATCTAGCTTAGATCAAATTAAAGTAGTTACTCCATGCTTCTATACTAGAGAAAACAAGCACAGCAGCTATTGTCATTCTTTTAGCTCCATCCCATAGCAACAAACCTCAGGTTTTTAAGCGCCCCACTCTTAGATAATGGAAAAGCAGTCCTAGATGTAAAGTTACAAGATGGACACACAGAGCCTGAGACAGATATTTTAATATAAAAACCCACAGCAGAACCTCAGCATAGACTTGCTGAAGGAAACACGAGGTCACACAATGTAGAAAGGGAACTGCATTATGCCAGGTCTCTTGGAGCGTTTCCTTACTTGCTCTAAGTACAGTGCAATGTACAGTTTCTGACAGCAGGACACGTTGCAGAAGCTGTCGTGACATCGCAAATGAGTGGGCCGAAAAGGTCTGGCCCCTTCTCTTTTGTTCACCCAAATCCTCCAGCAAAGCTCAAGGGGTCTCCAGGAGCCAGGTGCTGCGCTCACGTGCAGAAGCAGAGCGCAAACCACAAACAACAGTGACTTCTGAACACTGTTCTCATAATGTAAGGAAGACCAAATTAGAAAATTGCAAAGAGAAATGTCGTATCATTAAGCATTCTCTAATGAGGACAGCTAAAACTTCTATCCAGATAGTTTTCCTTAGGAACAGGAATCCAATAGGACAATCCAACCATTGCTAGTGCTGGAGCTCACAACAGCTCTAGCACAAAAGCCTACAGGTCATGCAGCAAGCTTCCCCCTTATTTTACACTTGCAGCGCATCTAACTAACTTTAGGATCTAATTTAAAATCAAAGCATTCAACTCCCCAAAGCTTATCTGTTCCTAGCCATTTCAGTGAAAGCTATTTTTATTTTGTGCCCTCTGTCACTTACACTGAAAGTACACCAACCTACACAGTGCTGTCTGGAAGAAGGGGATCCATACTGTGATTTTATGACTGATTTTAAAAAAAAAATCATTTTTCCAAATAATAAACTTGCCAGCATGCTCTGATTATTGCTCAGGATTAATCAGCTGTTGAAACTAAACAGGGAAACCCAATGTGGAAATTGAGAAGTCCTTGTATGGAATTGGCGTGTCCTCTTACAATATATAGGGAGGTGCCCCTATATCTGTTGGAAGTGCCAGGACACCAGGAGACAAAATGCTCAGGCGTTTCACTTAAGGACAGCAATACACTGGCCTGATGCACCAGGGGCTCTGCAACACAAAGCTCAGCACCAGAAACCACAGTCCATGTGTCCAGCACCCTGCACATGAGCAGAGGTGTACCTGCTGCCTGAACTTCAGGTGGCCCCGCTAATGAAGGACATGAGTGTCCTGCCACCTTACCACGGCCACGTAATGACTCTGTCCCTCATTACTTACGTTGACACCCCAGGAACCACCTCCCGCCCAGCCTGCATCACAAGCCCAGGACAATGCTTTTACCAAGCTGTGACATTTGAAATGATACAACAGAGCCTTTGGCTCCTGCCATACATTTAGTCCCCAAGAGCCATTCAGTTACGAAATGATGGTTTCCGCTCAAAGTACCTATTCCATGAAATCTTAGCCCCCTCATCAGGCTGTGGAGACCTGACCATCACCTACCGCTGCAGTTCCAGGTTCACCTCTCCCTTTCATGTCCATCAACCCAAAGCGGTGCCTGGTTGGGCCAGTCACTGCTCACAGACCTCCACTCCATACAAGGTCCATGTGTTGTTTTAAGCTGGTTTTTCCCTTCCACTCCATCCGCTGAGCAAAGAAAGAGCCTTTTATTTTCCTCAGATACTTTCAGTGATGTCCCAACAGATCAAATTTAATTATAAAAGCATGCCTGGGGAGAGAGAAGCAGAAGTGAATTGCTAGTAAACTTAAATTATTTATAAACAGTAAATAACTTAGAAAGGAATTGGTAATATGAGCTCTGAGCAAGAGCCTCTCTGTTCTGCTAAACAGTAAGATGAGCAAAGAAAACTCTTTTCTGGTCAAAGAAATGGAAGAGGATGATCAGCAGATCACAGGGACAGGCCATGACTGCATGCAGAGATCTAGTTGTTTCTACAGTCCAGCTAACAGGACTAATTCAGCCCAGTAAATAAAGCCAACACTAGCTTTTCATCATACTTGCCTTGATTTTAACTCACTCATATATATTCAGTCATGGCATCTTAGGATAAATGAAGCCCAAAGACCTCAGAAAGTTTGTTTTCATTCCTTTCTCTGCCACAGGCTTTATATATGTCCTCAGGATGTTTTTTGTGGGGCATTGCAGGACTGCAAGCATAGTTTTAGGCTTATGCAGGCAAAGCTGAGTCCTGTTAAGAGCATGCATTGTGCAGGACAGACAAACCTGCCCTGCAAGCTTGTAGTGCTGTAGCAGCTGGTACAAGTGAATTTTTATACCAAAACAAGTACCATAGGTAGCTACTGAGGAGCTCTGTGAGAAAGGAGAGATTCCCTCTGTGGAGAGAGAGGATTAGGTTAGTGATAAACAACCATTTGTGTCCTGTAGAAGAGCAGGTCACAAGGCCAGGAGAGGAATGGTAACTTCCCTGGGATTTCAGGATGGTCACAAGCCCCAGGAAACTTTCCATTTTATATGCAGAGTGCCAACATAGAAATACCACCATCTTGTCCTACTTTAAAACAAAAATAAACCAAAACAAACTAACTAATTACACACAACAACAACAACAACCAAATCAAAACAAAACCCCCACAACCAAACAACCAACTAAAAAAAGCAAACATATACCACAAGTGCTCTGCTACACTAGTTTTCCTCCTCTGGGGAAAGAGGATAAATCTCTTCTTACAGATGTCAGTCATGTTTATGGACGTATTTACAATTGAAAGAAACTAGGCAGGTAATGGAATGATAGTGTCATGGAAATGCCAAACAGCAGGTTACCCTCGTGTGTTTCTATTAAGATGTGCTAAAAAGGAATCTGTGTTATAATGTATAGCTCGGTCTGATTAGTGTTAAGCAGCAAGCACTACATGGTACTCAGCAGCTCACATACGCCTCACAACAGCAGGGGTGCGAAGCTGGGTTTCTGAAGCCAGATGACATCAAGGAGCTGTTTCTTCTCTTTCTGTAACTATTACAGAATAGTTTGAGCTGTTGTAGGAAAAAAAAAAGGTGGAAAGTGCAATTTTTTGATGTGTAAGAAACCACAACCCAGTGAATTATATGAAAAAAAAAAAAAAGAGAAAGAAAATTAATACTGTGGGGTGGGGGTACAATCTTGGCTTAGAGGGTGCTAAGGCAGCAGTAAGAGGGGGATTAAAAACCTATCCTGGGGAGTGGCTGTTGGGGGGCTGCTGCTTTTCTCTGTCCAAGCATGGTAGCGGTGGTGGCCCCAGGGCACCCCACTGCACCCTGCTGCTGGGCACCCCTGTGCTCAGCAACCCAGACCCTCCCACAGCCCCTCCGTGTCTTTTCTCCTCAGGTCTGGCTGGTTTTGCTCGGCTCTGCCCAGGAGATCAATACGAGGTATGTCTGGGTTGGTTTATGGTTTGCTTAATAGAGAAAGAATCAAAAGAAAGGCAGATTTCTGCTGCTTTTTATCTCGCAATGAATAAAGCCTTTTCACATCAGCACCCCAAGAAACAGCTATTATTGTCCCCGTGTATGCTCTGAAAAACCTTGTAGTTCTTTTTATGTCTGCCTATGTCAGGGCATCTGTCAGAAGACCTGAAAATTACATTCAGAGCACTGGATGATGGCTATTCAAAGGACTACAAGCTTTTTTTATTTTTATTTTTTTTATTCTAAAAATTTATATTAAAACAAACAAGTAAAAAAAAAAAAAAGTTAAAAAAAATCAAAACCTGCTTATCATTTAAGTGTCTCCTTCTCACTGTCTTATTCATGATAAATGTTTCTTATTTCCCTGGAAAAAAAGTGTATGCCCCATCCCATGCACTCAGAGCAAATTGGACAAGCCTTTGCAAGCATCCTTTACTGAATGCTTAGACTTCATCATAAAGCAGAATAGCAGAAAGACATAGAAGAATCATTTCTTGAGCCCCAGATGTTGCCTGCTCTGAGGCGACATCAGGATCTCCAGTCACTGCAGCATTCCAGTGGAGTACATCAAGAGCAGGTTAATTGGAGATGGATTAAAATGAAAGCCTCCAGCTTTATGCAGAACTGAGCTAACCCTGCAGGAAATGTGCAGGAGCTGTAGGTGTAGGAAAGGCCACAGGGACTTTCCTCCTGCCCCTCACAAATCTTCGGCTTGCCCCGCTGCTGCTTTCCCTGTAAAGACAGTTAAAAGTCCTGCAGCTTCTTTGTTATTAGTCATCTATTACATTATGGTGAAAGCTGGGCTGAGGGGTGCCTTGCCCAAAGGAGTCATTAGGCGAACTGAGAGGCAGAGGTTCTGCAGGACAGACCTTTTCCTTCTGGCTCAATGGGAAGCAGATTGGCAGCACCTGCACCACTAACTCTTCCAACCTATTTCAGACCCTTTCCCCTGTTCTGTTTCTGGTGTTTGTGCATCAAGGGACTAGATTTCTTAAGAAAATAAGAGGATTTTCCTTTTCCAGATTTTCATGCGTTATGGTCGCCAGCGATGGAAACTGAAAGGCAAGATAGAAGTAAATGGCAAGCAAAGCTGGGATGGAGAAGAAATGGTTTTCCTCCCTCTCATTGTTGGACTGATCTCCATTAAGGTATGCATGCAAACGAGGCAGGAGTCAAGAACCTACCTTCTTGTGAGCCATCAGCAAAAAGACAGCAGATCATCATTAAAGTCTTTGGAAATGAGCCATCATTAGTATTTCCAACACACCTACTGAAGTGCTATTAGAATTGTCCAATCTGGATGCTACAAGACTGTAATCAGTTGGGCAGTCCTGTGGGAGAGGTTGTCCTAAATCTGCCTAGACTAGTGTCATAGCCATACTAACATAGGTCTTGCCTCACATCGCTCTCCAGCAACTCAGATTATTTGCACCAAAGCAAGCGAATACTATGAACCTGTTTTGCTAACAGCATTCAGGAAAACAACAGCAACACAAAACCCAAACCCAAAAAATCCCACTGCTGCTGAGTTTGTTTAATACTGCTCAGATAAGAGAGCAGCATCTGCTGATCTGGAGAAATAGACAGGTCTCTCATTTGAACACATGTAGGGGCCATTTGGGCATAAGCTGGAAAAGTCCTGAGGTCCAGTCCCACCATCCTGCACAGAAGGGCAGTGCTACAGTGTGAGGTAGCAGTGCTGTGAGGTTTCTGCTCACAGTGAGATGGGGGCCTGTAGAAAAACCTCTCTGACTTTTTGGCAGCTTCCTAAAGCACAGCAGTTCCCAAAATTTTTTAAAGCCTGCAACCTTCTGCTTTCTTCTGGCTCTGTGCCCCATTCCCCAGGGAAAGAACAGCTTCTGTAACTCCTACCAGTGATTTTTCCTCCCAGACCAGAGTCTTACCACCACTGCTTCATCCCCTCATTACTCCAGGCTTCCCCACACAGTTTTCTGCTGGCTGAAGGTCCATGCGCTCATGTGCTTTCCTTCCAACAAACCTCCAACCCAGAGATATCCATTCCCTGACCCCTGTCTAGAAATTGCTGCTAATAATTACACCAGGTGTCCCTGCTAAGGCAGCTTAAACAGGCGAGTGTCTTGAAAGTCTCATGTGAAATGTCCCACTTAGAGACTATAAAACCTTCATGAGAAAAATGCAAGCAATTACAAAACCACCAACAAAATAATCCCAAATATGCGAGACAGTAGGTTTTCACGTTGTGACACAAGATGACTCACTCTCCCTAATCTAGCACCACAATTTTTAGAGGGAAGTTTAGGAGGTAATCCTTTCTTGTAGTACACAAGAGCTACAAATGAGAGTCCCAGTACTATTAAGGTTAATGTGCATATTCTCATCCCTTTTGGACTCTCTCCAAAGACTTCCACATAACTTTCAAGCAAGTAGCCAAAGGTTTCTTTGTGTATTGGAGCTGCATTTATAACTGTCCCTCTGAATTTTCAGACAGATATATGTGTAAGTGTCGCTAGTGCTTTACTCTGCTCCTACTATAAAAACATACTGAGGTCGTTCTTTGCCAATACATCCGTGGAAGTCGTCACCAAAGGCCATCATAGATGCAAACAAGTACATGGCTTCAGAATTACAGGAGACAAACACATGAAAGCAAGCTCCCTTGGGAATTGCTAAGTAGTCCAGTTACATCAGGAGATTGCCTGCCATGAAAATTGTCAGTTACTGAGAGAGTATTAGATGGGAAAACATCCAATATGCTCTTCCTCTTCTTACTCTCCCCTTGGGTTCTGCTTATGGTCGCTGCAAAAGACTAAATACCAAGGCCAGACATCCCCTTGGTCTGAGCCAGCATGGTTGTTCTCTTCTGACACTCATAAAAACATAAAGAAAATACAGAAGTATGATCATATGCAACTATATATTTATTTCAAAAAATAAATCTGATTTTTCCCCTAAGTGATGAAAATTCAACAAACATAGCCCTATTTTGGAAGCCTTTTAGCAACGGGTCCAGGTCAGAAAATCAAAACCATTGCTTTGTAATTAAAGATTACAATGCCTTGTGTGGTCCTATGTATCTTGTTCTTGTCTCTTGCAGGTTACAGAAGTTAAAGGACTTGCTACTCATATCCTTGTGGGAAGTGTTACCTGTGAAACAAAAGACCTGTTTGCAGCTCGGCCTCAGGTGGTTGCAGTAGACATTAACGACCTTGGCACAATAAAGCTGAATCTTGAAATCACCTGGTAGTAAGTAGAGCTGTCTGGTTGGTCACTGGGTCAAGCAGTTGTAAAAATTAAACCAAAGAGAAAACGTCCATGTGGTCTCTTCTCTACTTTTTGCTCCCCGCTAAGGCTGATGGGGAAGGAATTGTGGCCCAAGTTTGGGAGATGAGAATTAGTTCATGGTCAGCCACAGGTTACCTGTGGCAAATGGGTTTGTGCCTAGGTTTAGCTGTTACAGTACAAGTGGTGAGTACTGACACCATGAGGCATGTGGAACAGATAGGGATGAGAGATCATAGAATTGCCTGAAGTGTATACTTCTTCTCCAAGCTCAAGAAAGTGGCATAACTGAGTCCTCATATATTCATTAGAATTTTTTAATATTACTGTGAAGTTCTGTGAGGTTGCTCTGGATTTACACTTGCATAGCCAAGTGCAGAAGTTGGCCCATCTTTAAAAACTGGCTTAAAAGGGCTTCATATGCCATGAAGGTGGTGGGAAAACCAGTATTGTCCATTGTATACATGGTGCTTAGGGACATGATTTAGTGTTAGATTTATGGTTGGACTCGATGATCTTAAGTGTTTTTTCTAACTAAAATGATTCTATCATTCTATCTGTGTTGGTCAACATAGATGAGCTGATGGTGTTAGGATCCAAACACAATTCTCATGGCACTTTAACAAAATCAATAACTGTCATTCCTCAAGAAGCATTGATGCTTTTGGCTTTTACAGTCACGTATGCCATTTCTTGTAATGCAATAAACATAAAGCCAGGAAAAACATCTACTGATTTCCTTTATAACGCAATGAGCTCTATTAATAGTAGAGCAAGTTTTGCATTAGTATGTGTGACACTTGTCAGCTCAAATCCGAGAGTACTTTCCATATGAGAAGAATAGCATCAGACTACGCTACATAAATGATTTCTGAGAGTGGAATACATTTATCAGAACTGAAAACCACGCTTCTGAGCCTGGTGTCTAATTAACGACATTTTCTTTTAAACACTTCTGCTAAAAAACTTGCCACCTCCAAGTTTTGATGTGCTAATAAATGACCTTTTCAAAAATTCTTTCCATGGACCTGAAATTCCTTCTCACTGAGCCTAACAACCTTTTTTTTTTCTGCTTGTGTGCCTGTAGTCCCTTTGATGTTGAAGATTTGACCCCGTCCACAGGAAATGTGAGCAAGGCATCTGCTCTCCAGAGGAGAATGTCCATGTACAGCCAAGGCACTCCAGAAACGCCAACCTTCAAGGACCACTCATTCTTTGTAAGCTGTGTTTGCCTTCATGTTTACGTAATGAGAAGCCCTAGAGCAGTTCAAACACTGCAAATGCTGCATTGCTTTACATGTCTAAGCTTTTTTCCCCTGGTTCCAGCAGGTTACCCATACAAATACTTACAAAGCAAGTGCATTCCTAGCTGCTAATCCTAAAATGTGACTATGATCCTGGCATCTTTAAAACTAAATGGCCAATTATTGCATACCTATTCTTCTTGCCTGACTGCTATAATACTTGAATAATCTTTCTGAAATGTGTGTTGATTTTGTAACTGTAGCAACCGTTCTAAAACTAATATTTTTAATGCATCCCATCGTCAATTTTGCCCCTGTACCAAAGATATTGACAGTGTGCTCTTACATTTTGCATGAATCAAATTCTGAATGCTTAATCAGGACTGTGTATTAAGCTGAATAAGCCATCTGTACAGATACGAATTTTACAAGTGCTGCATCCTATGCCTATAATTTAGTACTCTGCTACAAAACATTCCTTTAACTTTCCCTCCCTCACACCCTGTTTGCTTTAACTGTTGAAGAAATGGCTGCATCCCCTGCAAGACAGGCCAAAGTTGACAATCTTAGATGCTCTGCAAGACACTTTCTTTGACAAGCTTCGTCGCAGTCGCTCTTTTAGTGACCTGCCATCGCTCAGGCTAAGCCCAAAAGCAAGGCTAGAGCTATATGTGAGTCCTGGATTTGGTTTGGTGAAGGGTGTTTTTGGTCCCTGTGTGGCACCTCCACTCCCACGCATGCTTCTTGTGTTGTTCTCTGTTGCAACTCACTCATTTTGCTGACTGATTAGAGGAGAGAACATGACTATGAGAGCCCATGCTGCTCACATTAAATCAAAGTTCCTTTTGGTTTCTGCAGGGATAATGATCAGAAGCCAACTATCTGTGGGCAGAGAGCAGGGCAGGAATACAAGTCAGCATGATACTTAAAAATGTCCTGCTACACTGATTGGTGTTATACATTTGCCTAGTAACATGACTTTCAGATGCTAAAAGCATACCCCCATCAGGAAAAAGAAGAAATGAACCTTTCAATATAATGATTGTTTAGGGAAAAAAGCTGCTAATAGTGCTGGGAACAAAAAAATGCAAGTTTTGGACATTTTAATCTTATGCACCATACCAACATGTGAATGCCTACAGTTCTTTCCAGCAAATTGTCAGCAAAATAGTAGTTGCCTTTCATCTGTGCTGTGCAATTCCATGAGTTGGTCACTTAACAAAGTGAGATTTGTAGGTCAGATAGGCAGGTTGTGACTCTTACAGTGATTTTTCCCCATAGGTCAGTCAGAGAGATGAACATATATACATATATATATATATATATGATGTGATCTTTTTTGGGTCTGTATACACTGTTTTTCTTCCTAAATGATCAATGTACTGGTCAATACACCACCACTACAAATTCTCCTGTTTCATTTCAGCAGAAACACGTGTTCAACAGGACTCCTATGTAACTCACATTCAACTATTATTAGAGATACCCACACCATACACAGAACATACTTTCAGCAGAAAAGAAATAGCATAGTAATATCACCATTAAAGTGCCATGACACTAGAGAAACTTTTGGAGCAAACTGTGTTAAATTTTAGGGATTGCTATTTTAGAAGTCAGAAAATAAATACAACAGAAAACTATAATGGACATGAAAATGCAGCCAAGGTGGTTTAAGTACAGCCCCATTAAAAAGACACATGCCACAGGAACCGGAGCAGTACAGTGGAAAAGCTGTCTGAGGAAATCTGGTGGGACGAGCAGAATTTGGATCTCTGTTCTGGGACTCACTTCCCAGAGCTCTCTGCTTAACAGAGAGATGCTGAGCTTGGGTTTTGCAGCAGTTTTCCTGCTGAAATCAGGACCCATGCCAGATGAAAGCAGAAATTGGATTTGAAATATTTTTCCCATATCTCAAGTGTTGAATGCTTCTCTAATCTTTCTCCTTGCATTTTTGTTTCCCGGGCACATACTTTATTGTTTTTCTTTGCATGGCTACATGAAAAACATTTTCTCTCTTCATTACCTTTTCAGTCGAATTTGCCAGATGACGTCTTTGAGAATGGGACTGCCACCACTGAGAAGAGGCCTCTCTCTTTCACTTTCGGCGACCTGCCTTATGAAGACCGCATGCCCCCCGCCAACGCAGCAGAGTCCTCTTCTGCTCATGTCAGCTCCAGCCCTGACATCACTGCCACCCCCACCCAGCACCGAGCCCTCACGTCCTCCAGGAGCTCAAGCCTGAACTGCAGCAGCAGCGACTCCCGCAGAGACTCTGTTGCTGAGCCCAAGGACCTGCTGTCCCAGGGAGAGGGGGCAGCGGTTGAGAACAAGGGCACCCCAAGGGCAGCTCCTGATGTTTGCCAAAACAACTCTGATGCTGGGAGTGATCGCGTCTTTATAGAGACAAGCGTCCCGGTGTCTCTGCTGCAGGACACGGATGAAGGTTCAGAGCTTAAGCCTGTGGAGCTGGATACCTACGAGGGCAACATCACGAAGCAGCTGGTGAAAAGGCTGACGTCGGCAGAGGCACCCGTGACCCCAGAGAAGCTGCCGTGTGAGGGATCCATTAGTGGGGAATCAGAAGGATATAAGTCTTATCTCGATGGAAGCATTGAAGAAGCCTTGCAAGGGCTTCTCTTAGCTCTTGAGCCACATAAAGAGCAGTATAAAGAGTTTCAGGACCTGGACCAAGAAGTTATGCATCTGGATGACATCCTAAAAGTGAGTACATTTTTGGAAAATACTACCGTAAAGAAAATCTGAGCAGGTAGAATCTCCTCCCCTGCCTCACAAACATCGAAGTAGGCTTTTTGGAGATCAGTAAAATTCCTTAGTTGCAGTAGATTTGCTCCTGCTTGGAGCATCCTGTCACAGTGTTGCATTTTTAAACTTGTCTGCAACGTGATTTCTATAGCCTTGTATCCTCAAGCAATGGATCTTTTCATCTACTGGAAACTTGGGGGAAAGAGAAAAAGGTGCAGTGGCAGAGGGGTAATTACATTATAACCTTCTGTGAAGAAACCACTTGTGAACCCCTTGCTTGTGCCATAGTGGAGACCAGATTATACCCAGCCTTCTGTTTTTAAAATCTATGAGTCAAATAAATCCTCAGTGGGTGTACTTTAGCATACTATCCCTGAACTCCATGGAGCTATGCAAAATTAACACCAGCTGAGGATCAGGCCTTGTAGCCACAGAAGCTGAATTTTCTAAATTGCCAGAGATTTGGAAGCACAAGTCTCACTGAAGGTTGCCATCCTCACATTACTTAGGCTTTTCCCAAGACTTTTTCTTTTCCCCCATCCATTTTTAAAATGAGAAACATCCTGTCATTAAGCCAGGATGGACGTAACATGTTGAAAAGTATTATAGAAAGAAGAAAAGAGTTTTGCATGTGTGTTTTTAATAAGTTTACTGCCGATCACTGTGACTCATATCTCCTTCATGAATAATAACTCATGACGCATTACTGTGCAAAGAGTATTATATGGGCAATAATCATTTCAAATGCTTCATATTCATATGCAAGTTGGTCTGCTAATCATTTAAGCCTCATCATTTGAAAACATAGCTGACGAGGAAGGAGGGAAGCATTTTTCCTTCAGCATTATCTTTGTAAAAAGAAACATTGTTAACATCTTCGTTTCCATTGGTGTTTGCAGCTGCATGGTACTTTCCCAAATTAAATGCTTTTTCGACAGCCTGCAGCCCCTGTTTCTTGCATTATTTCCCAAGGGTGTTTGAGCAGGCAAAGCTACCACTGCTATAATTTTTTAACTTCTTGGCTGCTCTGCAGCTTATACAAAGAGGTCAACTATCCAAAAAGCAGAGGGACAATGAAGACTGTTTATTTACACTCCTTTTATCAGAAATTAAAACGCACAAACATGGGATGCAGGGGAAGAGAGAGAATGGATGTGTGTATGCGGGACTCCTGCACACTGGAGAAGGATGTCTTTTCCAGATGTGCTTTATGTCCGTGTGCTGCCTATTGATCAGCTTGCAGACCAACGCTCGGCATCACCAGCAGCCCTGCTGGGCTACCCATGCACAAAGGTCGAGTTGGAATCCAGCTATGGCTGAAGAAATCTCTCTTGCCTGTAGCAGATGGGCAGACAAAAGGAGAAACCCACATCTTGCTGTTTGCTTTTGCCTGAAGAAGCTGCACTAGCAGCCCTGAAAGAAATGGTAGCTAAAATGATCGGTGCTGCTGAGGAAGTGGGATACAGCACCCATCTGTGTCACAGACGTGATGTTTGATCAGCTGCTGACTACACAAACAGCTTAAGGTGTCAAGCATCCTAAGTGCTAATGTATGACCATTATAGCATTAATGAGTTGCACACAAAACTCTACGCCTCCTCAGGTCTAGAGGGTAAGGTGCCAAGTCTGAACTTGGAGGCCAATGCATTTCTTTCTACAAGCCAAGACAAAGTCCTGGCGTTTGCCTGGGCCTGGAAGATGCAGTTTGTGGAATGGCAGTGGTGGCTCCTGGTGGTTTCTGATCACATAGTGAAGTCATTGCACAAACTGATGGAGGTGATCCCTCAAGTTACATTCAGTCCTGCAAGGGACCCTGGAAGCAGCTCTGTGGGCAAGTCTGGATGAATCGCCACGTGGGACCAAGGCCTTTGATACTTTCTACAGCAGCAGCAAGGCTTCCATCGCACTTCTTCCCAGCAGTGAGATGCCATGGCTTTCTCCCTCTCTAGCACTGTTAATTCCTGAGTTATTGTACTGACTTTCTCTGTCACCTAGGAATCCAGCACATGATTGCCTTTTCCTTGATAAGCCATGTGGCTTCAAAGGCCACAAAAGTCCTCTCATTCCATGTTTAAATCTGCAGATATGGCACCAAATTCATCCCTGGTTAAGCTCAGTTGGAATTACATCTGGAATAAATCTGATAGTGCCATTGGATACATATAACTAGAAAAGTAATTATGGAATGTGCCTTCTGCTTCCAACTTCCAGTGTGTTAATTGCCATCTCTCCTTTTGGAGGATGCCAAAAGCTGTGTCACTTAGATTCAGGAGGTACTCCTCATTTCTACAAAACACATGAAATTTTGCCTTTGAGGGTTTTCTTTTGGGGAACAAAGCGGGTAGGATGGGGATGGGAGGAGGAAGGGAAGGGTTTTCCACTTCTCAGGCTTTGATTGTATATGCTATGAATATGAAGGTTTGAAATGAAACATCCAATAAAATGAAGTTTTAAAAATAAAAATGAAGAATTTGAAAGTTTTAAGTTTTATCCTTTTTTTTTTTTCCTTTTCCTTTTCTTTGAGTAGTAGCTAATATCTGGGGTTTTCATTGGTTCATTCTGCCTTTGCAGTGCAAGCCAGCAGTAAGCCGAAGCAGGTCCTCCAGTTTAAGTCTAACAGTTGAAAGTGCTTTAGAAAGCTTTGATTTCCTGAACACCTCTGACTTTGATGATGAGGATGGTGGTGGTGTGGAGGTTTGTAATGGTGGAGGAGGTGCAGACTCAGTGTTTTCAGATACTGAGATTGAGAAGAATAGGTAAGTTTGTAGTAACTGTCAGCTGTGCTTATGCCAAACTGATACCCAAGCTCTTTGTCGCTAACAGCAGTTCCTGGTGCACACATTACTCAAGGAAGACTGACTAATGCTTGATGAGTTATAGGGTCAGAGGGTTCCCTGTGCTGCTGCATAAAAAATCTTTAGCTTCCAGGATAATTTTTTTTTCATTTTCAAATATTTGCAATCTGTCCTCCAAAGGAAAAGCATAACTTAAATTAAGCTGACATCAATACTGGCAGAGCCTCTTCCTTGACATAGGTTTGGACCTGGATTTCTCTGGATGTAATTACTAATTCCACTGTGGTTTTTCCCCCCTCCCTTTGTCTTTTCTCTCTAGCCGAATGAGTCTTTGCAGTGGATTAAGCTTGTCAGTAACAATAACACAGGGCCAGATTTAAGCAGCATGGTGTAGGTTTCCTTTGGAATGTAAGAGTGATGACTGGTACTCTGTTCATGGCCCTGCGTGTTACCTGCCCTTCTTTCATCACTTCTGGTCTTTCTGAGAGAGAAAAAAAAAACCAAACAAAAATGCTGTGGTGTTTGTGCCGTGGTCTGCCATTGTCGTGTGACCTTAAGATGCTGTGTTTCAATCATTAGATCCTAAAAGCGTGTTTGCATCCTCAGAGCTGGCACGATGCCCAACAGCCACAGAAGTGGCACTAAGATCTGGGAGAAAAAAGAACATCATTCCCTCACACCCCACACTTTCTGGCTAGGAACCTGCACTTCTTACAGCTTATTGTGGCTTGTTTAAAACAATTCTGGGTGCAAACAAGCAACCATCGTGCAGGTCCCATCATCATCTCAATGCATATCCTCTTTCCAGAATAAGACTTAGTGGAAAGAAAAACTTGGAAAATTGCATTGCTTGCTAAACTGGCACTCTGAGCTCAGTTCAGTCTGCGTTGATTTAAGGATCTGGCTTTAACTAGGCGCTTTAGCATAAATTTAACTTAAGCAGCAAAAATTTAAGTTAGTTATAAGCTAACTTAGAAAAATGAAATCTTTTAAGTTAAAGTAGAAGTTAAAATTTCCTTTCTTCCCTTCTGGCTCATCCCCGGACAGTGTAGATTCACACTTCCATTTTTAGATGTGTAAGTGTGTGATTCAGTGTAAAGACTGCAAGTGTTGAAACTTCTGAACTTGCAGCCAAGTACACTGACCTCGGCCTTTACATTTAAACATAGGGAGGACCCTCTGGGCAAGAAGACAATGTTGGAAATAATGATTCAAAACACAGTGAAACTAGCTTTATGCTCTTACAGAAATGACTGGCGAAGTAAACTGTACATGTTGTGCCTAAAACAGCATATGAAAACATCATGTCTCTTACTCCAGCAGTGGTTTTCCTTTCCTTCTGCAATGAGCATTAAATTTGGCACCAGGAGGACACTGAAAGCACAGAGCTGTTCTTAGCAGCTGGGTGCTTGGAATGGCACAAATTCTAATGGTGCTTAATCCAGAGCACCGGGGAGATAATTTGCCAACAGGTGGGAGAAAACACTGTCACCACCAAGCGACAGTAACCAGGGGGTAACAAGGCCTGCTGGGGAGGGCATCGCATGGCTGGATGCAAACTGGTCAGGGGACAGAGACCATGTCCCATGGCAGGGACAGCCCTTCCATGCCCGGCCAGGGCAGCACTGCTCCTTTGTGATATGATGTGTTCATCGCGAGGTTTCTGGCTGCTTTCAGCTCTTTTGCTGCTCTCATTGCTCATTGTCTTGAGTGAGCGTGTGTGTGTCTGTGTGTTGGCCGCGGCAGTGGGCCCTGCACTGACCTCCCTCCCTTGTCCCTCCCCAGTTACAGGACGGAGCACCCAGAAGCCAGAGGCCACCTGAGTGAAGCTCTCACCGAAGACACGGGTGTGGGCACCAGTGTGGCTGGCAGCCCTCTGCCTCTGACCACAGGGAACGATAGCCTCGATATAACCATAGTTAAGCACTTGCAGTATTGCACACAGCTCATTCAGGTACCAGATCTAGCTCATTTAGGGCATGTATTACAAAATCTTCCCTGCAGGCACTAGTGTGACTGCGATGTAGGGTATGAGCAGGCTGACAAGGTCAGATAGAATCACAGAATCATAGAACAGTTTGAGTTGGAAGGGACCTTCAAAGGTCATCTAGTCCCTGCAATGAGCAGGGACATCTGCAACTAGATCAGGTTGCTCAGAGCCCCATCCAGCCTGGCCTTGAATGTTTCCAGGGATGGGGCATCTACCACCCCTCTGGGCAACATGTGCCAGTGTTTCACCACCCTCAGTGTAAAAAATTTCTTCCTCATGTCTAGCCTGAATTTCCCCTCTTTTTATTTAAAACCAGTGCTGCTCGTGGGAGGCAGTGAGCCACGTGGCTGAGACAGCCATCATGATGGGGTGAAGGTGACACTAGAAAATGCTCCATCACTTCTGTACTGGTCCATCTCACAGCAGAGACCTGATCTGCAAACTACAGGGAATTTTGCAGGTGCTGCCCAGCAGGACTGATGGGCAGTGCAGCAGATGACAGGGCCAGCCCTGGGTTACAAATGTCCACTAGCTTCACTGAGATGTCCTCAGTGAGATCAGTCCCTGGTTAAGGCAGCCCATGTCTTCAGAGGTAAAAGAGAAGCCCGTGGCCCCACTGTTTAACCAAACCCCAGACAAGGCTGTGATTTTCAGGAGCAGAAACTAATTTCTGCATGTGAGCTGGAAAGATTGTCTGCAGCACACAGAATGAAGGCAGCACATGACAGGCCCCCTGGGACATAAAAATTGTCTGTTCGTGCACACAACTAAAAAGCGCAACCTTTTAGAGGGTTTCTTTTCAGAGCCCAAGCATGGAAAATGTAATTTTAACCCTCCAGCAAGCCATTCTAGCAAGTGAAGGCATCACAGTTTTCCTGATGAATCAAAACATCCTGCAGCTTCCTCTTTGCAATTATTTGGCTCTTCCATCTTAGATGTAATTAGCTTTATTTTCCCAAAGGCCCACTGAAACAATACAGAGCAAGTTCGATTCCAGCACCCTTAGTGCTGAGCTGGACACTCTGCTGGCTCACAAGTATGAGAAAAAGGGAGGTTTTTGGCTTAAATACAAGAGTACACAGTAAATATGCAGCTGGGGAAGGCGAACTTGAACTACGTCTACACATGGAGCAGATTTGATATGAACAATATTTACATGGAATGCTGAAGAAAATGCAGATGTCAGCAGCAGGGAGTATTAGCAAGGAAAAAGAACCAAATTAATAAAGACACCTGAGTAGCTGATCAGAGCTGAAACGGAGTGGAGAAAGAATGACCTGTGGTCTGCCTCCGGGCAGATATGTCCTCAAAGTCCATGGCATATGTTGTACAAAAGTCAAATTAATATTATTTTCTGGCTTTAAGGCTTATGAAAATGGATTCCTTCAGCTTTGCAGAGTGTATAAATTGGAAATCAGCTTATGCAGATGGCTGCTTGGATACTCAATAGGCCTGGACCTGAATGTAGATGTTAAAGATATGAGCAACAATAGGTATTAACCAGGACAATAAAATTTCCAAGAGACAAAAACACTTTTGAAGTTAAGGAGATCCCACGGTTTCTGACAATGAATTTGCAATTGCAGTTCTTCGGGTGCCAAAAGTGTTTTGGAGGTTTTTGTTTTCTTCTGAGGTTTAGTTTTTTGTTCTGTTGTTGTTGTTTCATTTTGGTGGGGTTTTTTGTTTGGTTGGTTTGGTTTTGTTGCTGTTGTTTTGGTTTGTTTTGTTCCTGTTCAATGACTTCTTCTCTTCCCATCTGTCTTCATCAGCAAATTGTATTCTCCAGTAAAACACCATTTGTGGCAAGAGGCCTCCTAGATAAGCTGTCCAGGCAGGTCCTTGTGATGGAGAATATTGCAGAGATCACCACTGAGAACCTGGGAAACATCGCCTCCCTTACTGATGGTAAGAGATAAGTTAGGGGGGCTTATTTTTAAAAAGGGTTTGTTTGGGCATGTGTGCCTACTAAAATAGTCGCTGTGCAGACCTCAGCATCGCTGCAGGAGATGCCAGCATAGTCAGGTCAACTCACAGTTACCAGCAGAGGTAGCAGTGAGTAGAGTTGGTCAGGGGCCTTATTCTATTTGCAGTGTTGGTATCCAGAAATAAGCAGGTGAGAAGAGAAAAGACTTATCCTGCTTGATATACAGAAGATGCACAGAGGTCATTGCTGCAGTGGGGTGGGGATGCTGCCATCTCTGAAGAGCCAAAATCTTCCACCTCTCTTTCCTAAGGAAAGACAGGATCTGCCTTCATACTATCAGAGGCATAAAACATGTCCTCAAACAGTTTATCCAAAAGGCTATTTTTAGTCATCTCTGTGGAGATCTATTAGATATTTGTGGTGGTGTTGTGTCTATTTTAGAACCTTGAAAGAGTCTGACAAACACTTAGTTACTCACTCTTGTGAACACTCTGGCAGGATAGGTAAATATACCATGGTCTGTTTACTTTGTGTATCAGAAAACTGAGGCAAAATTGAGTGGCTTACTCAAGGCCACAGAGCAGTGCTAGGACAGAGTCCAGTTTTGTGCAGACCACTTGCAGGATTCCCCTAGTATTTCATGGTATTTAAAAGGATGAGGTGTCGGTGCCCAGAACTGAATCAGGAATAAATTTTCTCACATCCTACCAGGGGAAACAGAAAAAAAACACTTTACGAGCTTGGGGTGAGCCCATGGTCATGCTCTGTGAAGGTAATGGAACAGGGTGACCCACCAAGCAGCAACTGTCCATCATTGGGCTGGAGTGAGATTTCCTCCACTCTTACCACCTTTTCTCTTCTGGAAGTTGATGTGTCCAGCACGGCTTTGTTTCATTATTCATTTTGTTTCCTCCTCCAGCTATTCCAGAGTTCCACAAGAAACTATCACTGCTGGCTTTCTGGATGAAGTGTACTGGCCCTTCAGGAGTGTATCACACGTCTGCAGACAAGATGATGAAGCAACTGGATATCAATTTTGCCACCACTGTGAATGAGGAGTGTCCAGGACTTGCAGAAACAGGTACCAAGTGCTGCAAAAAAAAATTTGTTGGTCATCAAAATGGAGAAGAGTTGTATACGGGACTTTACTCAATCTTCCATTTGTTTTCCAACCCCTTGGAGATCTGTTTTGCCACAGCTCCAAGATCTCATTCAAAAACTAACCCTACAACTCTTCAAACAGTTTTGGCCCAAAATAATAAGATCAGAATAGGACAAAAAGGTGAGGTCAGCAGAGAACAAAATATTGTTTTAAGGTTTATGAGCTAATCAGGAATAAGTGTTTTCCCAAATACAGGTTTATAAGTAACTCAGTGAAGTAGGAATCCTCTCACTTAATTTTATGTGTCTGTGTAATGTCCATTCCCCATTACAGTTCACTGGGATGGAATTAATATGCATCCAAGTGAGTCTATCTGAATATATAGGTTCCTATTTGGAGTGAGATTTACCACATTTACCAGCTCTCCCTGGGCAAGAGCAGGGATGTAGGGTGACTTCCTCAGATGTGGGCACCTGCATTGCCTTGGATAGTGTTTTTCTTCCTGCTCTGCACTACATCTCTCATAGACAGTGCCTCAAACTGGCTTTCTGCATGCCACATGCTCATGCAGGAGCATAAAACAAATAAAGCCAAATCATGTGTCTGGGCCCACCTCCCTTGCTTCAGTGGTGTTGTCGAGATGCAACTGGCAGTGCATGTGGATACCTGTTTAGTGATTCAGGACATTGTTTGGGTAGAAAGGATGCTGTATCAGGTAGGAAGCTGCACTACCCCTCCATAAACTGACAGAGGTTCATCCTTACGAAGATATCCTCTGGTGATGAGAGCTAGACAGGGAGAAGGTCTGTCTAGCTTCTAACCACAGTTGAGGTTAGAAACATTGGGAAGCATCTGGCTTTGCAAATATGTTTATTTCTGTCTTTGAAGTGGAAATGTGGCATTTTACCAAGCAGCTTTTGCCCTCTCTGACACTTCCCTTTTTCTGCGGTGCCTGCAGTCTTCAGGATCCTGGTGTCTCAGATCCTGGACCGGACGGAGCCTGTCCTCTACTCCAGCATGTCCTCTGAGATCATCACTGTCTTTCAGTATTACAACTATTTTGCCAGCCACAGTGTTAATGACCTTGGAAGCTATTTGCTGCAGCTTGCAAAAGAAGGTAGGATATCTAAATCCTCGTGGCTAATGGGGGAGTACATTGGTGTCCTTCTGAGCTCAGCACAAATCAGTTCAGCCCTGAGGCTGATTTTACAAAAGAAGTGGGGAAAGGAGGCAAGAAAGTGCCTTGGATATTAAGTCTGAATGCACCTGAACAGTTGTACATATAAAGGGAAAGGGGCTGATGCAGATACACCCTCAGACATTTCTATTTCCATATTCGAATGGGAAAACATATGTTAAAAGAGTTCGTTTTTAGAAAACAGCTGATAGTGGTGGGCCAGATCCAAGGTCTGTGAAGTTTTCTGTGCCCATGGCTTGGATGATGTTCCAGTCTTTCACCATCCTTTATGGAGAGACCTTCTGAAGTGCTGAGATCTTCTCCAAAGCCATGGGATCACAGCATCTCAATGTTTGGCAGGCTCTGCTACCAAAAGCTAAAGAGGGAAGCAGATGCTCCACAGAGCATGCAAGACTGCAATCCCTGGCAAGCCAAGTTTTCTTTCCTATTTGAAAGGGAGTTTGAGGAACCTTGCCTTGTTTTCATTTTTATTTGGGCATACTGGGGAGCTTTTGCTCAAAAACCTGGAAAGAAAAAGGCACTTCAGCCCACCTCTGAAACACATTAGCCCTGGCGTTCGGTGGAAGACACCAATCTGCCTAGGAAAAGCTCTTACAAAGATGCCCTGGAAGGAAATATACTGACAATACTGGGTTTCATTTGTACTAGAGAAGACTTACATGTGCCAGCATAAAGTGACATTTTGACAGGTATGTCCTTAACTCTGAGCAGGCATAAGTGCCACAGTGCCCCACCTAGCCCATCTCTTCATCTCCTCTTCTGGTAGAACATCTGAGAAACTGGCCTAGACAATCCCCCATGTAGACACACTGCAATTTGGATCCAGGGAATTGCTCACGTGGGGATTTTTCATGTCCTTGGTGTGTGTAGTAGAAATCGATGCTTGTTAGCAGGGAAAGGAACAGTCTGAAATACCCAGAATTTAAAATAAGTAACAAGGACCTTCCTCCTGCACTTCTAGCCTCTGTGATTCAAGTGCTGCAGTCAGTGAAAGATGGAAAACTGCAGCAAAATGTGGCCAAAATAAACTCCAACAACCTTCCGCCACAGCAAGAAGTTTTGAGAGCTTTGGCTTTACTTCTCAATGAAAATAAAAATGAAGTCAGTGAGACGGTGGCATCACTTCTGACAGCTACTGCAGAAAACAGGCACTTCAGGGAGAAGGTAAGTGGCAGAAAATCACCTATCACATAAGAGACCTGTATCATCATGACATTTTTTCTGCCTGAGTGTCTCAAATGTCTACACATATAGAATCATTGCTCCAAGCTTGATTTAAACTGATCCTGAGGGATTTCCTGCCTAATTTTCCTGCAAATATCCAGGTCTGTTTCTGTCATGATGGCAGTCTCCTTCTACCTGTCATTACATTAAACACATACTAACTAAAACTCTGCAAGTACTTACTGGGTGCTGTGCTCTCCAGCTCTCTGCCACACTTCAGCATTTCTGCTGGCCTGCCTCAGACTTGGCTTCAGTACAAGGCTTCAAGGCAACAGTCCCCAGCATCATCAACATGCAAAGACATAGGTCTGAGATTTTTTTTTTTTTATTTCCAAAGGAGGCTGGCATCTATGGGACCTCCCATCATTTCTGGAGGGGATGGTCTGCCTTGGGTGAACACAGCTTGACTGTGAGGTCTAAGATTTGAGTCAATCACAGATACCAAAGGCAACAAGCAGGGCCAGATTAAACACAGAAATTAAAGAGAAGGGAGAAGAGGAATAAGAAGAAATTAGGAGCTGGCTTCTACTCTTTCTCTACTATCCTTCTTGTTCCCTGTGAGGAGAGAGTGAAAGAAAATGCAGCTGGAAGAGTGGCAGAAGGAAGAAGGAAGAGAAAAGGAGCTCACTCTTTGCTGTTTTTCTCTGTTGATTCAGTCTCCTCTTTGCTTGCCCTCTCACCTTATCATCTCCCATTTTTGCAGCCTCTTGGTATCTCATACCATCCTTCACCCTCCCCACTGTCAAGGAGGCAGCATCTCAGGGAAAAAATAACTTTCTCCTGGGACAGGTGTGTGTAGCTGATACCTGGTTCACTGCCTGCAGGACGGACCACAAGGTGCCTTGTATGAGAGTGCTGTGCAGCCTTACGCTGCAGACGAGTTCATCGCGCAGCCACGAGATTTGCTGCCCGTGCTGGTTTTGTTCACTCAGTAATAGCTACTAATTTCTAGGACCAAGCCATAAACTGGTTTAGCAGCTGATAATATCCTTGTAATAGTTATTTGCAGTCCCGCTGGGGTCAAATCCCAGCCCATTCACTACTATCCCTACATTAGAGAGATCATCTCAAGGGTCAGCTCTTGAGCTATTTAAACTCTAAGGGCCATTTAAAGCTTTTTGAAGATTTATGTAGAAAGGCCTTCAAGGGTGCCAGATTGTGATTCTCACTTTAACGTGAACTTTTCGTCACCTACATCTGTCCTGAGACTTCATACTCGCCCTGAGCTATACCTAGTAGCCTGGCCTGGATCTGCTGTAGGGAATGATCCCACCACATTACCTGTGCATCTCTGTCCCACGTCACTGTCAGAGAGGTGGGCTGCAATCCCTCTCTCTTTACTGGCTTAGCAGTCTCTACACTCACCCTTCTGCTCCACACAGGCAGAAATGTTTTCATTGCTTCTTTATCTGTTTTCAGGCCTTGATTTATTACTGTGAAGCGCTAACCCAGCCCAACCTCCAGCTGCAGAAAGCAGCTTGTTTGGCTCTAAGATACCTCAAGGTAAGAGAAAAGGAATTCAGTTGTGGCACTAGGCTTTATTTTAAAGAATGGACATCTGTGAGGTACAAATAATCAAATAGAAATTACAATAGCAGCAGCAGCAATGCTTTTATATTGCTGCACTGCATCCTTTTACAGGTACTGTGCTGTCTGGGAATGGTTTAGAATCTTTGTTTCAGAAACAGCCAGGCTCTGCGATGATGACAAAGCTTTTTCCTCCCTCTCATATTGATTTGGGGAGACTTACTTCCATGCTACAGAGAAAAAAAATATTCATCTGCAGAGTACTGACTGAGAGGGGAAAAGATCGTCCTCTCTCAGGATAAAATTAGCTGTAATGCATCTGTTTTTCAGCGGGAGAAGAGAGAGACAGGTCGCAGCTCATTTTGTGACACCACACAGAGTGGCTGTAGGCAGCAACTACAAACCATATGGACAAATAGCTGGTACATCTGGGTGCTACAGCTTCAGCTAGTGTCTGGTACCATTTCTGCACTCCCATGACAGGAAGGAAAGACGCTGCTTTTGTTTTGGCTGTACAGAGCCATGGGAAACAGCAGTCACCTAAAACCAGCTGGTATGGGACACTGAGCCAAAAAAATGTGTTCCGTCAGACAAACCCACTGCAGACCAACTATTTCTCCTTCAAAACCGGCCCCTGGAGAAGACATCTCTAAAATGTAGCTTTATCCCAGACAGAACTGATATCGTCCAATACATAATCCAATATTGTCTAAATACAGAAAAACCATTTTCCCCAAACAAGATGCTGGCAGGAATCTCACAGAGGCGACGGTGAAGGGCATTACACCTCCGCTGCATGCAGAGTGCAGCAGGGTTTGTGATCTCTCAGGGAAAGGCAGACTGGGAAACAGGGGTGGGAACTGCTGCTAGACACATTTAACTTGAGCAGTGTAGCCCTGATGCATCTCGAACGGTAAGAATGGCAGCTGCTGAAAAAAAAAATAGTGAGGAAAAGGACCTCCACCATTTGGGATCTTCAAATAAAAAGCTGAAGCCTTTCTGACAAACGTTATTTCAAGAATGGGAATGCTCTGAGAGGTGTATGTGGATGAGCTAACCCAATGGCAGCCTCATCCACATCAAACCATGCTGGCTGCACCAGGTCCCACTCTGCATCTGCGTTGCTGTGGCCCCATCACTCATGTCAGTGTTCGAGCTGTAGTCATCAGTAGGCACCCACCGCAGTCTTGCCCTGAGTCAAGCACAAGTGACCATGTTTGGGATGGGGTGGCGAGATTTAATGGTTGCAGTAGCTAAGCCCTGATTTGGAGTATTCTAGACCTGACCTGAGCTCCTCGGATCGACAAAGCTCACGCAAATCCTGGCTCTGTGGCTCAGAGCATCTTCCGCGTGCCACACCAGCACAATACCTGCCCTTTCTTTCACTAATCTCTCTTATTGTATTAAATAGCCTGCCAGAGACACTCTGACAGCTGCTCTTCCCAAAGGCCTGACAGTTTTGTAGGAGAGAACAGGATTATTCCTTGCTTTCTCCCCCAAATAGGAGAGGCAAGGCAGAAATGTGGAAATGTCAGTGAGTGCAGGTGTCAGTGAGGAGCTCGTGGTTAAGAGAGAGGGCTGGTCACCCAGCATGCCCTGCTAAAAAGTCTGTCCTCATCTTTCTTACAGGCCCCTTTTAGGCACTGAAAGGCTGCACTAAGGTCTCCCTGGAGCCTTTTCTTCTCCAGGCTGAACAACCCCAGCTCTCTCAGCCTGTCCTCACAGGAGATGTGTTCCAGCCCTCTGATCATTTTTGTGGCCTCCTCTGGACCCTCTCCAACAGGTCCATGTCATTTCTCATGTCCCCACCAAGGCCATCCCCTTGGAGTAGGAAGGGCAATACAGAGGATGGTCGCTGTTTCCACACAAGGCTGTGAAATAAAACTGTGGTGCATGATGTGGTGCTAATGCGGTTCTCTTTGCACTTCCCAGGCTGCTGAGAGTATTAAAATGCTGGTCACGCTCTGCCAGTCTGACAACGAAGAGATCAGAAAAGTGGCGTCTGAAACCCTGCTCTCACTTGGTGAGTTGCCTGTCTTAGAGAAGTATTTGATTTTCTTTTTTAACAAGGCAGCATGTAAGGCACCTCAGTTAGACAAATGTGAGACTCTAAATCAAAACAAAACTTCACCTAGAGACTCAGGTTAGAAAATACGTATTCTTAGAAATAAATCATTTTGAAAATCATGAAAATGGACCAAAAAGAGAGAAATAGAATTGTGTGAGTCTGGAAGGGGAAGTACAAAAGGAAGAATAGCAAAGGAGAAGTTGACAAACAGAAATAATTCATAATGAATTTGAACACCAAGCAGCCTTGAGGAGACAGGAGTGGCACACTGCGTGCTGCCTATCATACACCCTCCTTTCGGGGATCCCCTCCTGTCACCCCTGTAGTGAGTGCCATTAGCATTGCCAAGCATTCACTGAATCTAAATGATCTTTACATGTTTATTTGGGCAGACCCCAGCCTGCAAATCCTCCTTGACACAGTACCTCAGGCACCTTGTATTGACCTTAATTTGTCCTTGAGACCACGGATACCCTGTTCATTAACCTGTAACCTGACTGCATAGCAGTATGTGACTGCAAATGTGGCTGTACAGTTTCAAGGCCACAATACTTCAGCAGAACAGAAAAACTGTATTTATCTGGCCTTTAGGCTAAGCATGAATTTCCACTCCACGGTTTGTGTGTCCATCTGTAACCGCAGCTAGGCAAGCTCTTCAAATGTACTCTCATTCACTGGTTCAGCAGGAATTCACTCTGCTGCTGGACGTGTTATTGCTCAAGTTATAAAACAATGAGCCCAGAGACAATCTTGTAAGCTCTGGAAGACTGTACTGCCATTCTTTGAGATGACATACAGAGACCATTTTGATTTCTAATGGCCAATTCAACACACTAAGCTCAATGCTATCTGCAGGTGCCTATCAGTGACAGTACCTAAGAGAAAAGGAACTGAGAGACACAAATAGCTACATTTCACAAACATAGCGCTTCTCGCTTTTCAGCAATATATAAGTAAAGATGTGGCTAGACTCACTTCTTTAAAGTGCCAGGAACCGAGAAGTGGGGAAACTTTATACTGTCCAAAGTAGAAGTGGGTAAACCTCATCTGTCTCAAGTGTATCACAGCTGCAGCTGAGACCTTGACAAGCAAACCTTGATAGGTTGTTTACTGAGACAAGTGTACAGATACTGTCTTCTAATCATACAAGCCATGCCTGCTTCTGTTGTACTCTAGATAAAACAAGCAAACTACAAGACAAAATGTAAAAAATAATGCAAACATTCACAGCACATTAAATTTTTCCCAGCAATTTCTGAATTTGCCTTCAAGATAAGAAATTTTAAACAGGGAAAGAAGTTACTGGCAGATCAGTAGTTTCTAACAGCAAAGCATCCAGTATATTAAATGTTGTAGGGCAATTATAGAATAATTTAAGTTGAAAAAAAGACCTTTAAGATCATAGAGTCCAACTGTTAAGCTAGCCCTGCCAAGTCCATCTCTAAACTGTGTCCCTAAGAACATCACCTAAATATCTTTTAAACCCCTCCAGGGATGGTGACTCCACCACTTCCCTGGGCAGCCTGTTCCAATGTCTGACAACCCTTCCCATGAAGAATTTTTTCCTAATATCCAATCTAAGCCTCCCCTGGCACAACTTGAGGCCATTTCCTCTTGTCCTGTCACTTGCTACTTATGAGAAGCGACCAACCCCCTCCATGCTACAACCTCCTTTCAGGTAGTTGCAGACAGCGATCAGGTCTCCCCTCAGCCTCCTTTTCTCCAGGCTAAACAGCCCCAGTTCCCTCAGGTACTCCTTATAAGACTTGTGCAATGATATAACACATTATTATGCTTTAACATTCTGCATTCAGGTGAAGATGGGAGGCTGGCATACGAACAGCTGGACAAATTTCCCCGTGAATTTGTTAAAGTTGGAAGCCGCCGTGGAACTGAAGCTGCCACAGCTTTTTAGGTGAAAAAAAACCTGCCTACATTTAACATTCATTCAAGTAGGATGGAGCTGCACTGCAGTGTGTGGAGCAGAAGGAAGACTTCAAAGAATTCTATGAGAGTGTCCCAAAATGTAGCAATTTACAGACTTCTTAAGGAAAAGCAAAATCTAAAACCCAGCTCAAGAGTTCCTATTGGCTTCTCTTTGCAGCTCATGATGGAACAGTTGGATGCTGAGAAACTGTACTTTGGTGACTGATTCATAGCAAATAATGTAATTGCACTTATTGGGCCTCAAACTTCTGTGAGTTTCTAGAATTTGGCATCTTCATATATTTTACTACTACATTTCCCTCCTTGAAGTTGTCACGAAAGCTTGAGGTGTGTGATATTGTATTTAACAAGTACAAGCAGGAAGCCACCTAAGCAGGACTGCAAAGATGCTTTTTCTTCAACCATGAGCTGTCTGCTGCCGTGCAGTGACCCCAGCCACACACCAGCAAGCAGGGAACACCACTCAGCTTTCTCAGTTTTGTCTCAGTAATGAAATACATAGCAAGTTTCTTCAAGTTTTGCCTCCAGAAACAGCATGATGTAAACTCTGAAAGGTGTCACTTAGGTGACTCATTCTAAATGCCTCCGCTGGTCTTTTATTTCCTTTCTCTTGCCCTCCACCAACAAGCCATCATTAATCCAGAGATTCATGAGTGGGAATCAAACAATCACATAGGTTTCCAAAAACTAAATGAAAAGGTAGAGCACATTTATTTATTCAGAGAAGTGAATACAGCTAATTGCACAAGTCCCCAAAGCCATTTGGTCCTGTAAGTCGCAGGCAGGATTGGATTCCATACACTCCAATTAGTGAATCATAGCTTCTATTGAGTGATTTCAATATAAAGAACTAGAACAAACTGAAGAGGACTTGGGAGGGAGTAATAAACAGAGGGTGAAGTGAACATGTTCCCCCACTCACTGCAGGGATTAAAGACAGCCAAGTGCTTCAAACTGTTGATTACGAGCCTTAAGTTAACAGAGGAGGTGAATAGAATTTAACAGAAGAGTGTTCCTGTACTGTGTTCATTATGCATGAAATGCTATTTAGATGTCAATAAAAGTATCCAAATCTGCATAGGCTACATAGAAAAGATTGCAAACAATTCACATCAAAAGGAAGCCTTGTGCGCCAAACACATTGGCAGGCAGGGGTCATTTTGTTTTGTTTTGGGTTTTTTTTTTTTTACTGTGAATGTTACAACGATGTACATATCTGTATATTTATAAATATATATATTCTTCCTTTAAAAACGTACATTTTGTACAGTTCAAAATGCTTACTTGTTACTGAAGGATACAGACTCTTTGCAGAAGGCGAAACCATGTCATGGTTTTTATACCATGCTTATTCCATCAGCTGAATTCTTCCAAGGTGTCCTTTTGTAAAGACTTCAATTCCCCCCCCCCCTTTTTTTCCATTTAGTTATGTGGCATTTGTACTCACCATATTTCCTATCACATTTAAGTTATAATAAAGATTATTTTTTAACTACTAAGCACATTAGTCTATATGTATAGTCACTCTATCAGCAACCTCTCCACTGTGAGGCTCATACAACCTTCAAACATCATGGAAGTAGCTCCCAGCACCAGAGATCACTCAGCAAGAGCCACATACTTGCAGCTGGATTTGGGACAAACCATTAGGGAGTTGTTCAATCATAATAAAGGAAAAGCCTTGTAGGGCTTGTAGTATTCATCTTTTCCAGCCTGGTCACCAGGACAAGACTTCACAACAATCTCAAAATTATATAAATTCTATGAAGTCACCTGCTAGATTTCTTACAGGGTAAAGCGATTTGTGTTTCATACGCTATCAACTTTGCTAAGACTTAGAACATTAAGATCTTACAAAAACATCTATATTGGAGCAAGCGAACAATGCATGTAGCAAGGACTACTGCCTGAAGGTGGGCAGAGAACTGCAAGTTCTTGTGCTGCAGGAGAACTGGTACAATACTTGCTTGTGCTTTAATATGCACAACTCCTTTATTTTAATCTTTCTGCTGGCCAAGGTGGGGGGGGGTGTAAGTGGCAAACTATTTTAGTGATTGAAATAAACACACCAACCCACAAAAGTAGGAAAAGTAGAGAAGGGATGAAACTACAGTGAAAATGACAGCTCTTAGTTGTACCTCTGTGAGGTGAACCAAAACTAATTTTTAAAATGTCAGTTTTAAACTAAAATGCTATTTTGGAAGTAAAGGGAAGACTGTGCCCTCTGTGTTCCTTCTCTGATTGCTCCAATATGTCTGTGCAGGCTCTTGCACCCATCCCAGAGCATCAGCAAGAGGGATACACTATTTAAAAGCGTGAATATTCTTATATTCCTATATCTGTCAAGAGCTCCTACCTGTAATACATACCACCTTGTCAAAAGCTTGCTTGTAGTTTTCACATGACAGCGTAGAAGACAATTTCATTAAAGCAAAAGCTATGAAGTCATTGGGTTGTGCGTCCTACCCTGTTTCCCCAAAAATAAGACCTACCCCAAAAATAAGCCCTAACATGACTTCTCGGGATTTTTGAGGATGCTCAAAATACAAGCCCTGCTCCAAAAATAAGCCCTACTTACAATTCATTTAAAATGTCAATTTAAATAGCATCCAGGCAGCTATACATGTAAAAAAGTAATAAGTTTGAGCAAAAATTACTGTAAGACCTTGTCTTTATTTTCAGGGAAACAGGGCACATTCTGAACTGTTGCTTAGGAACGAGTGAGATGAGTTTACTCTCAAGCAAGCGCTAGTACCCTACATTTCTAGCTACTCCTAGTTTAAGTTCAGAGCAAATCATCATTGCGTTATCATTGAAGATACTTATCAAGAAAGACTCCACAAGGACGAGCAGAAAATGTGCTGAAGAGGACCCAGAACTGTTACCAAACGTTTGCTGATTACTTCTTCCCATCTGTGAAGACAGACTTGTCTCGACAGAAAACACTCCTCTTCCTCTTGGAGACATTCAGGCTTATGACACAGATCTGGCAAACGCAAAGCTGCCCATCCAGAGCCAAATCTGCAGAGGGCACAGGGCTGCTCACAAATACAGGTACCATGTCAAATGGAGCTTATATCTACTTAGATCTCATAGTTTAAATCCACCCTTTGAAAAGCTTATTAACCTAAAGCTGATCTGCTACACCATTATAAACATAAAAAACCATGTACACAGCTCATCTGAAACAGGAGTCAAAACTGCTCTCAAAGTCAACAAGGAAAATTCACAGGCATCTTAGTGGGAACAGTTAGACTGAATTTAGTTCCTATTGTGGTATCCAAGACTGACAAGCTTGAACCTGATATACAGATGTACAGAGGCTAAATTTCACTTTGAGTGTTAATGTTGTTTTAGAAAACTAAATAAAACAAAGGATCACATTCTAACATACAAAAACAAACAAACAAAAACATCACACTCTTAATTTAAGAACAAAACCAAACAAAGTCCCAAAAGTTTCTGCCCTCAGGGCAACAAGCCCTTGAAAAAGTGAACAAACCTTAAAGCTTCCAAAACCAGGAGGCAAATAAAAAGGAACAAATCATATATTCATCTCATAACTTACACACTTTTGTGCTTGCAGAGCTGACAATGCTGCCCTTTCCTACCACATTAATGCAAGAGCTCTCCTTTGTAGAACAGGGAAAACCACGTGCATAGAGGTGAGTGGACACTTACCAAGTAGCAAAGAAGGAACAAGCAGGCAGCAACTATAAAACCTCTTTGTTAGGGCTACAGCAGGTTGACTCCAACAAATTTAAAGGTCTAGGCCACCCCAGAAAGGTATGTCAGGAAAAGGTTCCAGTACCAAAGTAACTCAGCAACAGTGCAGGCTGAAGAGAGCTCACCAGGGAAAGTGCACTCAGGAAAGGAGTTTGCCTTAATGGTTTAGTTAGTGGCTTATTGTCACCTCAGCCCTTCCACGAATTGTGGTGTTTTTTGCTGTTATTACCTCTGCATTCTGCCCAGTAGATGTAACAGCAAGTCAAGAGTTTCATGCTGCTATTGGTGGGATGACTCCTCTACCCAGTGTACCCTCAGGAAAGGTATCTACTACAGCTTTACCCTGTACTGCCATCTGTTATACTCCCGTTCTGCTCTGGTGCAGCCTCAGCTGGAACACTGTGCGCAGTTCTGGGCACCAGAGGATAAAAAAAGTGATAAAGCTACTGGGGAGTGTCCAGAAAAGGGCTATGAAGCTGGTGAAAGGTTTGGAGGGGAAGCTGTATGAACAGTGGCTGAAGTCACTTGGTTTGTTCAGCCTGGATAAGAGCAGACTGAGGGAAGACCTCATCGGGCTACAGCTTCCTCACAGGGGGAGAAGGAGGGGCAGGCGCTGAGCTCTTCTCTCTGATGACCAGCGACAGAACCAGAGGGAATGTCAGGAAGATGTGCCAGGGGAGGTTTAGGTTGGACATGAGGAAAAGGTTCTTCCCCCAGAGGGTGGTGGAGCACTGAACAGGCTCCCCAGGGAGGTGTCACGGCCCCAAGCCTGACAGTGTTCAAGAAGAGACTGGACAACACCCTCAGACACACGTTGTGAATTGTGAGGCTGTCATATGCAGGGACAGGAGTTGGGCTCTGATCCTTGTGGGCCCCTTCCAACTCAGGGCATTCTATGATTCTGCAATTCTGATTATTGCTGATTTTAAGCATTCAAAATTAGGAGTCAATATGACTACCAGATTCTGTATCTGAAGTATGGAGCCCTGCTTTGTCTATTTGCAATGAAATTCTCCTGATGACAGGATCCACAGCACACCCTTCAAATGGCTGTGGCGCCCAAGGGCACAACAGAGGTACTGTCATAGCCAAGGGTCTGACCTTGAAGGTAGCTGATCACATTTCCTTACAGGCAGTTGTTGGCAGAATGACAAAGCAGCAGCACATTAAAGTTTCTCAGAACACCATTATCATTTGCTGAACTACTTTGTGTTGTTACAAGAATGGAAAGAAAAAAAATAATCCACAATAAACATTTTCTGCTGAAGAAAATGTTGATAACAATGCAATTCAGTTTCAAGAACACCACACATGGCCTTGGCAGATTTGCAAACCTGCTCAAAATCTCAAATTCAGTTGAAAGCAACCTCAGACAGCCCTTAAAGAAAAGTAAATGAATATGCAGTGCACTTCCTTGCAAAAACAGATGACCAACCTCATCACTTATGCACAGGCTACAACACACTGCAACACTGGCCCTCACATAAACAATACAATGCAAACATCAAGTGACTTCAGCTGCCCAGCCAAGTAGTTATTATGGTCTAATTCACTTCTCCTCCACCCATTGTCTTAAATACAATGGGTGTTTGCACTAAGATCAGTGATTTTGCTAAATCAGTTAAAAGTTTTTCTTCACACAAAGCATCCACCCTCCCCAGAGTTTGCTTGGCTCTGCTAGTCCCCAAACAGCTGTTCCTTCTTCAAGCATCTGACACCTGCAAACAGGCAGTCTCTCCAGGCTTTAGTCTTATATATCCAAAATTCTGTCCTGTCAAGACATCCACATTTTATGGGAGAAGGGCTAGGACACAGCAGATGCCCCCACTTCCAAGCAGCCTTAGGGTACACCAGTGAAAGACAAGATTGTGGCCATAGCCTCTGTGATGAAAAGAATTCAGTATGTTGGTCAAGTTGGTGCACAAAAGCAGTTATGACTTCTTAGAATGAATCACATTCTGCAGTTAGGTTCCACAACTGATAATTTTATTATGCTAGACAGAATATTGTCTGTAATTCAGGTGGATATGAAATGTCTTTGTCTTTAGTGATGTTGATTTTCAGCCATTACATAGCCATGTTTCAGTGGTAAATAAGAGCTTCCCTATACACTTAAAACAAAGGCTTTCACACAGGCATACCAAGTTCCTATACTTACTACAGGATAGTTCTACTCTATGCATGTTTTAAAAATTACTCAGAAATTTTTGGGACAATAAATGAAACTAGACCCTTTTAGAACACTTAAAACAGCAATTAATTCAGCATCACAAAACTGACACTTTCATACATTAATATTTCCTGATACAATAAGTATGGAGAGATTACTTTATCAAGGTCCAATACATCCAGGACAGAGCACATGCTTATTTCTCTTATATCTGGTGTCTTCCCCACAGCATGTTTTTTCAAGAGTTTATACAGCGAACTACTATATCTGCTAATGAATTAAAGTTAATAAAACCATAGTAGCCTTGGTTTGAAGAGACGTGGGGTAAAAGTACATCTATTACTAAGTGGCCCACATCTTTCTGATGCCAAAAGTTCTTCTATTAAAAGTACCGCAATACGTCCATCAGCCTACATGAAGAACTCACATGATTGATTTTGTACACAACCCATTTCAACAGAAGTAATGATTCAGCTACTCAAGGAACTGTCTTTGTTATTTAATTTTTTTTAAAAGTTGATCAAGAAAAAGCACAAGATTTAACCTTAGGCATTCCTCTTGACCATCTTGATAAAAATAAGGAAGAGCCAGATGCAGATAACGCATGAAAATTCTGGATCTGTTACTGTCTGGCAGTTCTTTGTTCTAGCAACAGCACCTGTATTACAGGAGTTCACGGAGCAAGAGGTGAAATGGTGGAAGTTGCACTTGCCGTTTCAGTTGGATTGGTCCGCCTGGCCAGCTAATTACACAGTGCTTTCTTCCCTTCTACAGTCTCTGCAGATGCAAAATATTCCTGATGTTTAAAAATAAAGCCACTTCTGCAGAATGACTTAACTATGAATAACAAACTACATTGCACTGCATAAAGACTTATAACAAGTTAAATTGTTTTCTCATTTACTATTGAAGAACTACTTTGACATGAAAATTGTTTAGAATCCAATATAGAAGATGTTTAAGTCACTTGACAGTATTATTTATTTCTTTCGAACAGAAAACCCAGGTTTCTCTACAAAGCAGTTATCCAGCATCCAGTTTGTTTTTTTCTTAAACACAGCAAATTAAAGGATACACATTTTTCACCATTTCTGCACTGTGAAGGAAAGGATTGTCTAAGCATCCTCTAGAGCGCAAACTGGAAGGGCATAATCTTTTGTTTAGAAAATATCCGGGTATTTGGGAATAGATTTAACACAAGAAAATATGATGCCTCACCTTGTGGTTACCAGATTAAAGATGAAATGGAAGCTAGAAGGAAGATAATGGTCCTTACATTGCCTAAATGTCACAACTGATCAGCTGTGAAGCATCTGTTAGCCTACTGACACCCACATGGAATAAGATGTGGGAGGAATCTAAAGGTGCCCATCTGATAGCACCACAGGTGTGTTCACAGATGCCCTGAAGCACCCATGTTGGCAAGGCCTGATAGATCCATAAACCAGAATCTCTCCTATTATCTCTGCCTCCTGCAAGCCACTCAACTTTAAGCTCTTCACAAGACATTGCAATGGCAACCATCTTTTAAAGCCTATCCTTCAAAGACCCTGTTACTTACAGAACAACTGCTGAGTTCACTCAGAACTGGAAAACCTATACTCAACATACTCTCCCTCCCTTTCTACCTCAGTGCTTTCAGCTGTAAGCATCTCACCCCCTTGCAGATGCCAGATAAGTTGCTCACCATTTTAAAGAGGCTTTTTAAAATAGCATTTATTTTATTCCTGTAAATCCTTCAGAACATTACCATCTTGCTAAAAAGGTGCCTCAACTCTTGGTAGATACCAGAGCAGTACTTTGAAAACACCAAATTTCCTTTCAGAATAGCCCTGAAGTGTAGGCTGCCTTGTCTCCACCTAAATTTTCAGTAGAGCTGCTTTTATGATAAAGAACACACAAGCTTTAATTTACAATAAATGTAATTCTAAAAGAGACTGTCTAATACTTTGTCTTAAGCTCTCATCTGTACATCTTAGAAAAGTCTCCCTTAAAAGACAAAGGCAATTATTTCAAAACTCCTGAAACACAAATCAACAAGATTTCAAGTCTTGGCTCTTATTACCCATTCTTGACTTTCTGAATCCTCACCAACAGCACACAAGTTTTGCTTTCCCCATCCACCAACACTATTTTCTCCAGAATGCTGCAAATCTAAGGAGTTAAACTGCCCAGGCACTCCCTAAAAACTTGAAATCTTCTATCTATAGTAGTCGCAATTGACTTACAAACCTAGAACTAGCCACTCAATAAAAGGCTGTTTTGGTAAGGCAAAGATTTATTTATCAATTTTCATGTATCATGTCAGACCAACTGATATTTACACAACAGTTTGAAATACACAGTATTTGCATTTCACACAAGCAACTAAGTGCAGCCTGTAGTAAGTTTACTATGCAGTATCCAGATACTCCCACTGATACACAATATTATTCAGTTAAAACCCAACATCTGTAATGCTTCCACAGGAGTTTCTATACCTGAGAAGTTTTGCTATGTCCTTTCAAGAGGAAGTCTGCAATTAAAAGCCACATACATAAGCCTAATTAAAGTTGTCACTCCTGTTGCAAATGAGTTACTTCCTTTGAAGCAAGATCTGATATACTTTCCCTTAAGCCACATGATACTTGTGCTGGCCCTTCCTCAGAAGTGCTGTCTGCATTGTCTCCACAGTTAGGCTCTTTATTTTCTTGTTCAGATTCCTCTAGAGCCAGACTCTTCAGTGTCTCAAGACTGTCAGGTGCTTGACCAGTTAGCCTCTAGGGTAAAAACAAAAACACAAGTGTGAACTTAGTACTTTTTCTACTTAATAGCCATGCAGGTAAGACTGTTGTTTATATAATTAAAACATTCCCCAGTCACAAGTCTTAGACACTTGAGTTCAAGCCAAATTGCTACCTCCAACTCAGACCACATCTGGTTTGTTGACTCTTAAATCTTCCTTAGGTTCTTCAATAGGACAGGTTTTATCTTGTGCAACATGGGAAATAGCTTCTCAAAAGTAAAAGTTACTGTAGAACTCTAAAGGTTTAATTTTAGAAAAATTACTACAGATTAAGTTTATAGTTTTCAATCAGAGATAATGAAGCTACATTAAGTCTAGCTGAACTAGAAGACCCAGCAGTTTCTAGCATTTGATGATCAGACTAAAAGTCCCTCACCTAACCTGATCCCAGGAAGAAAAACAGGACTGTAAGAGACAGCTTTTGAGGCTTCTAGTTGTTTGATGTATCACTTAACACTCATTAAAGCCTCAGAAGTGAGCAAAATCAACTCTTCAGGAACTGCAGAGAAGTTTCCAACATTAATCCTTAAGTCCTGAAATAATTTAATTTCCCCCTGGGGGTTTATTACTATCAAGCAGCACCCCCTGAATTTAAAAAAAAGTGTAACAAAATGGGAGTCTTTCAAGATCGATCTAAATAATTGCACTAACTAATAATCAGCTTGATTAAGTTTAATTCTTAGCTTCGTATCCCAGTTGAGAGCTCAACTCTTACAAAAACAACCTAGATTATTATTTTAATATCAAGGTTCCATGGCTATATACTTATCACAGCTTCAGAGACTGCTATAGACAACATAATCTTGCTTTCATGGAATCAGTAACACAACTACCTGTCCCTAAGGAATCCTCAGAGGAAGCTGGTTCGAAATTTACAAATTTATGAACCCAAAAGAGTTTGTGTTTGTACACTGACCCTTTTTTAGGGCCACAAAACTAGCAATTCCTCAGTGAAACCTTGACTTTAAAGAGCATATGTGCTCCTTTCTTCCTCTTACCACTCTACTTTGTGCATTGCTTTTTCAAGCTTAGATCCTCAGGGGACAAAAGCAGAACACTTCATTTAGCCAGAAACCTCACACAACCTATTCAACACTCAAATTTAAATAGTCTTGGAAAAGTGAAAACAAACTCTTCCTTCCCACATCACCATCTCCAAGATGCAAAGCCTGTTAAGACAAAAGGCTGAATCTTCCCTTCAGAAAAATGACCCTCTTAAGAACTTTCTCATTGCTCCTGTTGAATTTAAGCCAGAAGAACTCCTTCCCTAGAAGTGGCTTTATGTCTCTGGATCAGAGCAATCCCACAGGCAACAGCTTAGATAATAATTTAAAATAAAGAGTTGTGTGAACACATAGAATTCACAATTCATTAAAAATATTTTTGCTGATTTCTCACAAACTGAAAATTCAAGTACCTCAATCATGCTGGTCATATAATGCACATGTTCAGCAAGGGACATTAGCTCTTCATTTTCTTCTTTCAGGCGGGCAATTTCACCATCTTTCTGTTCAATTTCTTTGTGCAGCTGCGTTCAAAGAACAAAATGTTAAAAACAGGAGTACAATAGCCAGTGGTACAGAAATTTAGTTATCTTTCACTAGCTACCTTTTCATTTTCTTGAAGTACTTCATACAGAGCCTTCCTCCTTTCTTCAGCCACTTCTTTCCAATACTGAGATGAAGGGCTTCCTGAAATAGGCCACAATAAATCCATGCTAAGACTGAATTCTTGAGATCATCTTAAGATACCTAACTCTTATACATGTGTTCTATAAAGTGATAAGAACTCACACTGTACAGCATTTTCCCAGAGATTAGTTGTAAATTTACAACTAGAGACCTAATTTCACAGAAACCAGAGATCCTACACCGTATTAATGGCTATACAGGCAGAGTCTTCAAGAAGCTGCCCCAAGCATGGCAGCAGGCTTTGCAAAATGGTTACATTTGCAATTGTCAGTCTTTACACATACTTTGTGGAAGACAATTCTTATTTCCAAGTCACTCTCCACACATTGGGCTTAATCAGCCTCTCCCTGAACTTGAGATACTTTCAAACTGGTTCTGAGAAACTGCACACACAGCACACTACGCCAAAACAGACTTTCATTTAAGTTTAATTAGACACTTGAAAGCTTGTTGATAAGACAAAGGAACAAACTATAGGGCTTCTTAACACTACTGCACATAGAGTTTATAGTAACTAGTAGATGAGACTCACTCTTAAACATCAGATATCTATATTTTATTTACTAAACTACAGAGGATATGTATCATTAATTTCTGTAAGCCATTATACAAAAACACTAAGGCCTTATCTAACTGACAAAAGAACCATGTTTCAAGTTGTATTCCAATGGGAGCGCAGCATTTTTAAGTGGAATAAAACATTTCAGGAAGTACCACATACCTTTTATCATGAGATCTACAGCTTGAACGGCATCATTCATATTCTCATTTTCTTGCTCCTTGTCCACAGATATCCCAGCTTTACAAGCCTTTGAGGTGAACTTGTTATTCAAGAGTTTCCTTTTGGCTGAAGATTTCTTCTGCATAAAACACAGGAGGGTTTAACTTCAGAGCAATGTTTCAGCTTTTTTCTTTTTAAACAACACAAACATGTAAATCCGCTCACCAATGACTGCAAGTAAGTCTTTAAGCCCCAGTTTCTTCACGTTACAAATATCATCCTTGATACCCACAGGTTTAACACAAAAAAGGTCCAAACATTTTCCCAAAGTACTCAAAAATTTCTAGTTTTTAATATTGCTCACTACTAAAATAATAGTAAGCTGAAGTTGTGTCACACTAATTAGCATACTACGTTTTTCCAAATATTAGTTTTGAGTTCAAAAAACCTCAAAAGCATTTCACTATGAGTAGAAACAACTACACTTGTACAGGTTGTCTTTAATTCGTACCTCATTACGTCTGCCAACCAGGCAACCTGTTGCTGAAGGCTGAATCATTTTAAGAGTCCGTCTTGGGGCAGCATTGCATGTGGTGTCTGTGAGGTACTTCTAAAAAGACAAATATGGCTTCAGACTCTTTTCTGCATAAACAAACTTAGAGATTTGTTGTATTTCCATTAAGGTAACCCACAGTTCATCTTAAAAGCAAAATATGAAACTCTATGTTAAGGCTTGCACAAAGAAGGGGATCTAGTTACTTGTAGCAGAGATGGACCTTAAACACATGAAGATACTCAGTCCCTGCCTCTTGGAAAACCCTGTCCCTTTGTCAAGGAACTCAAACAGGTCTCATAGCAGAAATATTCTGACTAGACTTCAAGGCCAGTTGCAGCGCAGTGATACATGTAAGCTTTATCTGAAGCTCCCAAAGTTGTATTTGTCAACAGGGGAAAAACAAAAGTGACTGTAATCGCAAGTTTATTTGGTAAAGTCATAACTTTAGGCAGTATCCATTTTTGTTACCTGTGAACACACCTTCAAGTAGTGTTCACTTCAATAGACGCGTTGCTTCAATTATCCTTTAAAATGGATCTAAAGCTTGCTTCCATCCAGACAGGCTATTGTTTTGCATAAACAGTATGTTTATCGACTTTCCTATCATGTATAAATACCCATTTCCTTCATTAAAGCTTTCTGACCCGGTTGGTTACGCTGCCACCATGGGATAGCAAACAATGGCAGACAACCAAGCAAGAATAGCCAGAACACAATGCCACAGCAGCGTGAGAAAGTCACTGTTCCACACCATACTTCATACGACAAGAGTTCGCCTTTCCCACGGTAGTTCCTGCCACCAATTAGCCTCCTGTTGAACTAAAGGACAAACACTAACTGCTGTGGGAACAAGAAGCACACAGTCTCAGACACCGCTTGCTGCTATTGAAGTTTAGGGTTGAGTATACTCTGCCAATAAATTATTGACTAATACCCAAGTTAACCCATTGAAAGTGCAAAAACCCATACAGGGGAATTTACACTCTAGATTGACTATAGGACAGGATCACCATGTGTATAACTCAAACTTATCAAATGGCAATTTTCATTAATCTCACTCCTGTGTGATCTGCTCTAGGTGAACCTGCTTTAGCAGGTGCGTTGGACCAGATGATCTCCTGGGGTCCCTTCCAACGACAACCATTCTGTGATTAAGACCAGAAGTTTTAATTCACTCTTTCCTTCATGACAGAAGGCTACTCGTCTCTATTTTATATGGCATTTATACAGTTCCAAGTAGTGCCTACATTAAAATGCTTAACAAATGAGTCTTGCAACAAGACTGGAATAGGTATAAGCTTCAGTAACATCTTATCAATCACCTCTTTAAAAGTTAAATCCTTTAAGCACTTCCACCAATTCCAAGGCAACTATGGTTCATGAGGGTGAGTTTTAGAAACACAGCTCCCTGCATTAATATTTCAATTAAGACATGCTCAAGTCAAGACAAATTTAACTCTCAGTAAGTTCACTCCTATATGAAGGACAGACTACAGAACCTACTCCACAACCCCTTAGCAGCCAGATTGAGTTAATAACTGAACTGAGGCAGATAGTCACCACTTAACAAAATAAAAAACCACACACACCACACAAAAACAAACAAACCAACCAACAACCACAAAGACAGTAAGCTCAGTGTCAAACTAAAAAGGACCTGCAGAGCAATAAGAAAAAAAGCAGTCATAAGCACATATGCCCCAGCAGGACACAGTGTTCCCAAGTCCCACTGCCTGCCAGGTTACTGAAGCCAACAGGACATAAGCCAGGTAGAAGCACATTGCAACAGATCCCTTTGTATTCCTCCAGTGGATATAAAACTTCTGTCAGACAGAGAAACCATTTCCCAGAGAACTGAGCACAAACCCCTGACCAAAGCAAATCCTGTGTTTTGAGATACTCCCGATAAATTGAATCTTCTATTTTCTATCCCTTATCTGTTCCTGTATTCTAGCTTCGAGACTTTAAAGCATACCTGTAAAGATCCTGATGATTTTTCTGTGTTCGGTTTCTGTTTCATCTTGGAATTCACAGGATCACTGGAAAAAAAAAAAAAGTAGTCATATCTGGCTGCAACTGAGGTTCAGGCACACTAGCTACAGAACATGACAACTGCAGTTTACCAACTTTTAAAACAGCATTTAAAACTCAGTCGTGAACCGCGTGTCCAGCAAGCTGTGGTAGAGCCCTTGGAGCCCCTCTTGGGGTTCCGCCCCCCCGAGATATAATCTGCAAGCACCCTAAAAACGCAAAGCCCTGAGGGGACACCCCGCGCGGTGCCACAGCAGCCCACCACAGGTAACAGCCCACCACAGGTAACAGCCCCGCACACCTCACCACAGGGATGGCGGGGTCGCCACAGACGCTCACCCAAGATGGCGGGGGGGGGGCGGAGGCGGCACCCTCGCGCTCCCGCCACCCGAGCTCGCAGCGCCCCGCCCCCGCTCGGCGGCGTGGCCAATGGGGATGGGAGCCCGGAGCCCGGCAAAACCCAAACGCGGCCACGGGAGCCTGCGGCCCCCCCCACCGCCCCCAAGCGAGACGGAGCCGCTACCGGCTCTGCCCCCACCCCTTCAGCTCACTGACCCCGCTCACCTCTAGCCGAGCTCCCACAGCTCCCGACACCACACGCACCCAAAAACTGCCTTCTGGTGCCAGGTGTGCGACTATAATGAGGGCGGAAGGCGGGGCGGTCATGTGATCCGCCGGCCGCTATCCGAGCCAATCGCAGGCTGCGCTCCCTCATCCCGCCGGCGGAGCCACGCCCCTCGGGCCTCTGGCGGGAGGACGGGACCGGACCGGGGCGAGGAGAGAGCAGAGAGCAGAGAGGCGGCCGGCCGGCCTCAGGAGTCCGAGTCCTGTAACTTCACAGAATCACAGAATGTTAGGGATTGGAAGGGACCTTGAAAGAACATCAAGTCCAATCCCCCCGCCGGAGCAGGAACACCTACATGAGGTTACACAGGAAGGTGTCCAGGCGGGTTTTGAATGTCTACAGAGAAAGAGACTCCACAACCTCGCTGGGCAGCCTGTTCCAGTGCTCTGGAACCCTCCGAGTAACGAAGTTTCTCCTCATATTCAGGTGGAACCTCCTGTGTTCCAGTTTGTACCCATTGCCCCTTGTCCTACCATTGTTTGTCACTGAGAAGAGCCTGGCTCCATCCTCGTGACACTCACCCTTTACATATTTGTAACTATTAATGAGGTCACCCCTCAGTCTCTTCCAAGCTAAAGAGCCCCAGCTCCCTCAGCCTTTCCTTATACGGGAGGTGCTCCACTCCCTTGATCATCTTTGTTGCCCTGCGCTGGACCCTCTCCAGCAGTTCCCTGTCCTTCTTGAACTGAGGGGCCCAGAACTGGAAACAATATTCCAGAATATTCCACAATATTCCTTCAGCTTCAGCAGAGCAAGTGCCATGGTAGGTGCTCCGGGGGCAGCTTTTGATTGTGAGGAAGGTCAGGAGAAAACTCAGCACTAGGATATGAGACATGTCAGCTGTGAGCTGCACATCATGGCCCTGCCGGTGCCTCTGTCTGGTGCAGTCTGACCCTCTTGGGCCAGAAGCACCAGGGCTGAAGCTGTGGAAAAAGAAGCACTCAGATATTGCCTGGTGCTCGTCTTGACTGGTAATAAGTTACATAGAAAGCTGTCTAGTTCCATGTCCAAAATCTCCCTGAACCTCAAAACTAGACAAGATCTCTCTTGACTGCTTTCTCACTCCCATTATTCATTGTATTTTAGAAAGATACTTTACCAACCCAAATTTAAATCATGTTTCCACTTTATTGTTATCACCGCTATCTAAGTCACAGAATCACAGAATGGTTGAGGTTGGAAGGGACCTCTGGAGATCATTTAATTCAACCCACCTGCTAAAGCAGGTTCACCCAGAGCAGATCACACACGAATGTGTCCAGGCAGGTTTTGGATGTCTCCAGAGAAGGAGACTCCACAACCTCTCTGGGCAGCCTGTTCCAGTGCTCTGGCACCCTGACAGTCTGATGAAAGAAAGACAGAATATAAAAAATTATGAATTGGGAAATCTTTAAACAAGGATAAGGAAATAAAGCTGATCTCTCTTGCATAAACTTGTTCAGTCTCCCATTGACCCATTTAAACTTTCATTGTCCATAACATCCTTTTGCAAGTAGTTCCAGAGCACAAATAGGCATTGTCTGAAGAACCCTCTCCTTCTTCTATTTTTTTCTTTTGAACCTGATTCCTATAACTTCAGTTGATGTCCCCAGTGCCTGTACTGGAAGACAAAGCAAACAACTGGTCCTCATCTAGGCTGCTTTTACACAGATTGCTCTCCAGTTTTCTCTCCTGGGTCTACATGTAGGTTTCCCTACATGAAAGCTGTTCCATCTTTCTGCTCTTTTGTGAGCTGTATGTCCCTTGATTTGCCTTTTTAATCACTGCTGAACATCACGCTGACATTCTTGTGGAAATGTCTGTCATAACCCTGAGCTCTTATTCTTCAATGATGGTCAGTTTGAAGTCTGTTATTTGATATATGAAATTAAGATTTTTTTTTCCTATGTATGTTCTCTTATGTTTATCTACATTGAATTTCACTGGCTGCTGTATTCATCAGTTACTGAATTCCATAATGCCCTTCTGCAGTCATTCAGTCAGCTCCATTCCTGTTATCTTCAATCATATAGTGTCATCAGCAAGCTGTCACCTCAGTAAGCTTTGTCTTCTATCAGGAAAATAAAAATAACATGGGCAGAAATGTCTATCTAAATTGGTATTGTTCTGTTATATTAGAAAAAAAACAAAAGAAGTGTTCATTTACAGTTCAGAACTGGAACAACCACTTTTGGAAATGCTGATAATTAGAAAGGGCCTGAGGTAATGAGAGATGGTTCTGATGTGACAGTTCTGTTTGTTTTCCTTTTAAATTTGTTCCTTGCTGGAGGCAAATGATCTGGAGGTTTATTGCAAAGGTGCCACTCCCTCAATTTATCCAGCTGAAGAACACGTCCTATTATGAACCACTGTGTCTCCGAGTTTTCCTTCAGTTCAGTTTCTTCAGTTTGAAAGGTTTGTAAAGAACTCCTTCATCGTGTCAGAAAGAACACCGAGAGCTTATTATCGGAAGCTCATTCATAGTCTTAACTGTGGGAAACCAGTATAATTATATAAAAATCTCACAAAAAGGTTTCAGGTTACCTTGTTGTAGGAATTGCCATTTTTGTGGCTGAAGGTTAACTTTAAATAGGGGTTATGGCCTTTTTACATGTAAAAATCTGTCAACCCACTACTAGAGGAATCTGTCTTCAGATTGAGTGCAATATAATGCATTTCAGCTTGTTTAATAAAAAATAAAACTCTCTGTCATGAATACTTACGACTATTTGCACTTCAAGTGAGCTGAAGCAAACACTATGAGGTTTCCCATAGAGCTCAGCCAATTTTTAGATTATTCATGGCAGTCGAGAAGGTGTACTTTTTAGAGCTTTTATACTCCATTGCTATTGATATATGTTACCAGTTTTTACAGCAAATGACAGCAGGAAAAAAAAAGGCTTCTTGGTAGACTTCAGGTGCCTGGGGACGTGGGAATGGGTGGAAAGGCACTTCCTGGTCTACAGTGGCTGTGGGGTCTTGCTTAAATTTGGTGTGTGGAAACTTCCTAAGCATTACACAGAGAGAGTTTGGACTTTGCTACGCGAATCAAGTACTGGCAAAACGGTATTTCTACTTAGCAGTCACATTGTGCCTTTTGTCAGGGCCTTTATTGTAACGCACAGATAATTGTCTAGCTCTAGGGTACTTAATGGTTTCTTTATTTCTACCTGCCACATTGGGTGCAGGTGAATTACATTGTCATTTTCTACTTTGTAAATTATGCTCTTATGTAAATATCATAAATGCTTTCCTAGTTATTAATATTCAATGTAAGCGACTCCTGTAACTGTTTTAGATGCATGGAACTGCTGTGGAGAGGGTCGAGGGACTCAGCACAGTGTTGTGCCACTGGAGCACGTCAGTGCTGTTATCTTAGCCCTGCCCTGGGTGCAAGCTCCGCAAAAGGGTCCCGGGAGGGAACCCCGAGGCTGGGCTTGGGGTCTCTGACTCAATAATCAACATGAGCTATGGCTCTCAGGGTCCCTTGCCTTCTCCTGGCCTTTCTGTCCAACAAAAATATTTATTTCAGGGCTAGGACTGCTCTCTGCACTCCGCCGGGTGACACTAGGTGGCAGCGTGGCATTACGTGTCCTAACGCTTCCCTCCCGTAGCCTTTTGTTTCTGGGGTATTAACGTTGTATTAGAATCATAGAATCATTTCAATTGGAAGAGACCCTGAGGATCATCGAGTCCAACCCTAACCTAACCTAACTTTAGCACTAAACCATGTCCCCAAGAACCTCGTCTAAATGCCTTTTAAACACCTTCAGGGATGGTGACTCCACCACTTCCCTGGGCAGCCTGTTCCAATGCATAGATGAGTGTTTCTTACGTTACCAACAAGTTCATGTTCTTCTTTTTTTTCTAGGCTGATCATCACAAAAGGCTGCACGTTTGTAAAACTCTGTCCAAATAATGGATTATATGCACAGGACACTCCAGGTATAACTTATAATGCAAGCTGGTTTTCAGGGATGGCCACTGCTATTAATTCAATCTCTCCAGAGAGGCTGCAGTTTTTGTGTTTTAGAATAAAAGATTGTCCTGTGAACAGTGATCCTAAGTGCTTCAGAGGTGGAAGGTTAGAAGAAAAATCGACATCTCATCTTCTGAATTTGTCCCTAATTAAGTACTGTGCGAGTCCCTTACACCAGTTAGATCCTAACCTTCTCAGCTATGGATTTGCCCTAAAAAAACAACCCATCGTTTTTGTAGTGCTTCTAAATTTAAAAATGAAAAATTCTCTATAAAGGCTAGGAATTGCTAATCTAAAGCTACTTCCAATTCTGCTGACTACGAGTATTTAGAATATTATTTGCAGACTGAATAAATAAAATAAGTTGTTTCATGTTTTATTCTTGCAAGCAGCTGCTGGCAAACACAAAACTTATATTGGAACCTGAGTCTGGTTTTGATATGTCAAATCAGTCTAATAAAGACATGCATTTGCACAGCATTAATTGAGAACTTCAGTTAAAAATAAAGCAGCACAGTGACAAAGAGTCACTAGTCTTTCAGATACCAAAACACTTTATCCTGTGAAATCTGAATTGCAGGTTTATGTACAAATTGGAAGCAATGTGCAGTTCAGACATTTTCAGAATAAATGAAAAGTTCTAGAGACAGGACATGCATTTGTTATACTAAACAAAGGGCCAAGCTGTTTAACAACTCATGACTACCACACTCACAGAAGCAATTGATTGGGCACCAGTGTTTTGGGAAGGCACCCTCTCAGCAAAGGCACTGAGAACATTTAGTTACTTTTGACATCATAGCCACCCATACTCAGCAGTCCTAAACAAGTTAGGAAAGCACAACCCAGACAAGCAAAAAATGAGGATAAACATAATCAAGTGTACTTAAATATATATCATAGAATCACTTGTTTGGAAAAGAGCTCTAAGATCATCAAGCCCAACCATTAACCTAACAGAGCCAAGTCCACCTCTAAACCATGTCCCTAAGAACCTCATCTACACATCTTTTAAACACCTCCAGGGATGGTAACTCCACCACTTCCCTGGGCAGCCTGTTCCAAGGCCTGACAACCCTCTCCATGAAGAATTTTTTCCTCATATCCAATCTAAACCTCCCCTGGCACAACCTGAGGCCATTTACTCTCATCCTATCACTTGCTACTTGGGAGAAGAGACCAACCTCCTTCATGCTACAACCTCCTTTCAGGTAGTTGTAGACAGTGATCAGGTCTCCCCTCAGCCTCCTTTTCTCCAGACTAAACAGCCCCAGTTCCCTCAGCTGCTCCACACAGGACTTGTTCTCCAGACCCCTCACCAGCTTTGTTGCCCTTCTCTGAACTTGCTCCAGCACCACATAATTACTAAAATGGAACAAACCCAGCAAGACAGTAGTTGTAGTTCCACCAAAGTTTATGATTATGTGCCAAAGAACACATGGTCCATTTTATGACCACAGCCCTACAACTAGAAGGCAGGACACAGGGAAGTGATGAATGAAGCTTCATATTGTAGCAATAGCTCTGCAGTGGGTATATAGTTGTCCACAGTATGATGTAAGGACTGTTTTCCACATTAAACATTTCAATTTCTCTACACAGAAGCATTCCCGTTGTGCCTTGGCAACTAATGTTTGCTCTCAAGGCAGAAAGAGTGAATCACAGTATACTCTGAAGTGTATGAAAGAGTTTTAATTGCTACCTAATTTGTCTTGTTTGAACTCAGAAAGGAATACTACTTTATTTTTGTCTGATGCATAAACATTTGGCACTGAATTAATCATAGTTCTGTTTTTGAAGCAAGTAGCTTCAGGGCTGATACTCCTTCTAACAGCCAGTACAGTATGCACAGAAAGTATAAACAGAACGATAACAGAATCCACCTCATCTCTTCCTAACCATGTTTATAACGTATATCTTAAGCTGCTACAATCTGTTAAAAAACTAATTATTAACTAGAAATTATTGTTTTAAGTAACTAATTATTAAGCTGGAAATTAAAAGCAGAGGCGTTAGAGTATAATCTTGCCCACATGCTAATGAACAAACATTTAATTCTGAAAACAGGAGTTATAGACTCTAAAATCACATAAATTTTGGAAAAGGTGTTTCTATTAAGTTTTCAATCTTTTTTTATTTACAGAAAACACCACAACTTATTATGCAACTGAAATGTGAAAAAAAACCTATACAGTGCTTAACTTCACTGAAAACAGCAAGGAAACAATAAAAAACACAAATAGAAAACAAGCTTTTCAGAGCAGAAAAGGATAAAATATCCAAGCAACCATGTGCATGCACTGCGCTCCTCAAAGAGTACAGGACTGCAGCTACAAGGTAGCTGAGTGGGAGAAAGACCGAAAAACATCAGCTTGTCTTAGCTGTGTTAACCAAGCAGAAGCTGACTCGCTCCACTGTTTTGCTCAGCCCAGATTTAACTCGCACAAAACCCACTATTTTTGCTGTGCTAATGGGATTGAAGCCTCAAAAAAGAATAGTTACATATTTTGCATACACTGCCACAACCTACTTGTGGGGTTTGTTTTGTATGCCACTCACATTGTTCTCTCCTTAATGATAAAGTTTATATAGTTTTAAACTAGATTTGAAGGGAGGCAGTCCGTCATTAGACCAAGTATTACAACTGTAAAACACACATCAGCTTTCAGGCACGAGAGCCTCTCCTATAAATGACACAACATTGCATTACCAGTAAGCAACATAACAATCATACACAATGATCTGGTTAAGAGAATTATGGATCAATAGCATACAAATATTTATTTTGCTAAGTCTTAACCCTCCATTCAGTAAGAGATTTTACTCAAGAATATATATTTTAACTAAGATGCTGATATTTTTCTGCTATATGAGCTTCTTCATTGTGCACAATGGAGGAATAGAACTACGATTTTACAAAAGTAGAACAAGACTCAGCTATTACTCACAGCTTTAATAGTGCAGATATTTCTGTACATATATGTATAATAAACATATCATGGTTGGTTGATGTACTCACTTGTGTAAATGCTGCCAGGATATCTTTATTAGCCAGTTAGCAAAAAGAAAATAATCTTCTCTGAGTTTGTTACGGGAGGTAGTTGCCTATATAAGGAGGAGCAGAAGTCTATGCAGAGGGAACCTGGAGTGATTTCAGTTCCCCATCCCCTTCTGAAATGTTGTGAAAGGATCTGAGCAGCCTGTGTTTGCAAGAGACAGCTGGTGGCTGCTTAACACGAAATACTCTGTCCTCGATCTCCCATTTCCTTTAGGATATACATATATATTTCCTCTAAGTATATATATCCCTCTCCTCATAGCTCTTCTGCAAAGTCCTCCAGAAGAAAACCTGTTCTTGTGCCAGCACAAGAATTATGGAAGCATTTCTCAACCTGGGGCTGGGCAGCTGCCCAACCCCTTGTGACAAAGGGCAGTTGCTGTGGCTGCATCCCTGAGCTCCAGAGGGCAGCTGGAGTTACTGGGCTGGAAGAAAACTCCTTCCTTTCTCCTTCGCAGGTGGGCAAGGTGCCAGTTCCCTCGGCAGCCGTTCCGTGGCGGGGCGAACCCTGCGTCAAGCAGAGCTGCTGTGCCAGGCCGCCTTTGCATCGGCTGCGCTGGCACAAAGAGGGTCACAGGCCAAGTGTGAGTCACAGCTTAAAATAGCAGCGGGCACCGAAGAGAATGTCAGGCTGTGGCGCAAAATGCCGTACAGGGCAGCTCGGCAAGCAAAACTGCCTGGAGTGAAAAAGCAGGTGTCTAAACACAGCTCTCGTTGAGCCCAGGCTGATATTACCGATTAAAAATGTTGGCATTCTGCAATAGTCCCAGCAGTGCACAGCTAATGTAATACTCTTATTTAGATGCCTTGCTTTTTTGCCTCCAGATACGGGGTTATTTTCAATAGGCATTGCCCTTAGAGGTGAACAGCACTCTGTAAGTGGGTAAAAAAACCAATCTGTTTCAGCTCTGTTCCTGTTGAAACGAGAGGGCAGCGTTCTGGGTGGTGCCTGTGACAGGGGAGGCAAGATGGAGTGGTTGCACCAGAGGGCCCGACTGACGCTGGGGGAGGACAATGAGGTCTAAGGGCTGAGCCATGGCAGCTGCCCACCACAAGACAGGCAGGAGGAAAAGTCAACGGGGTGTCCAAGGGGAAGTGTGTGTAAAGGAAAGGTGCATTAAAGGGGAATAAAGAATGTGACGGGTCAGGAGAGAACAAGGGAAAACAGCAGAGACAAGTAAAAGCAGAGACCAAGGGGGAAAAAAAAAAAAAAAGACTGAAATCTACTGGAGATTATGGGAGAATGTCAGCACCATGGGCTTTGAAACACAATACAGTGAGATAGACGGTGCCCGTGCTTGTCTTCCCCTTTGTAATCTTTTTAATATCGTTGCAGTTCAGTGAGTCACAGGCTCCAGTTTACAGAGAGGAGGGGGGAGCGACACCTTCACCCTCCCCACAGCCCTTTGGCACACTCTGGAGCAGCACAGGGCGAACCAGCATTTTAGCAGCACCTCCAGTCTGGGCAGTTTTGGCTTTCCCTGGCACGGGCTGGGCAAGACACGAGGGACAGGCCGTGGAGAAGGTGGTTCCCTCCCAAGGTAAAGCCGTGTCCTGTCTCCTTTGTCACTGCAGGAAAGGTGAAAGGTGGGAGGTACAAGCCTCTGTTTTTGGCACAGAAATGAGAACGCTTTGCTTTTCTCCCAGGAGTAGGTTTGCGTCTCCAGAACATCAGTTGCTCAGGTATATAAATGAGGGAACACACGTTGTCACACACGGCTGTGCACGGGACTGTGCTGCAAGAGCGGCGCTGGAGGCACACCATCACACCCACAGCTTTGGGTCAAGGGCTGCACTTATTTTTAGTTTATTTACAGTTTACTTCACTGAAGCATGCTGGGCTGAATACAAACCCCAGCGAACGAAATTAAACACAAGGCACCACTGCAAAACTTATAACCTTGTGTCTTCCAACAACAGTGGGACACTTAAGGTTGAATCAAGTCTAAGTAGTCACTTTATCTACGACAAGACCCCAGCAGGGGAGGAAAAATCTGAGCTTAGCGAAGAGCCGCCTGTCGCAGGCGGGGAGCGGGGGACAGCGGCCCCGGGCAGATACCACCTCCGGCAGGGGAGGGGGGAACAGGCAATGCTCCCTTCCCCCACTTTAGGCTCCCTGCCCCCCCCCGCCCCGAACTCCGTTGAGCAACTCCATCCGGGTCCTTGTCCCGCGGGCTGTGCCCGACTCAGCATCACGTGGGGCATGATGGCGGTTACACGAGGAATGGCAGTGCGGGGGTAGAAGGAGCAGAGAAGCGCGACTCGGATTCTCGGCGTGGCGACGGCTGGGAGATGCTCTGCCGCTGTTGTTCTCGCTTTTATCGTTCGCCACACAGGGAGCGTCTGTGGCTAGTGTAGTTATCTCTGAGCCTTCCTGGCTGGAGCACAAGATTCTGTTTCCCCCCCGGGCAACCGGAGCGCTTGGTACGCGCCGGCAGAGCGCCGTCGCGCGGTGCGGGCAGGGCGGCGCCTGTGTGACTCAGGTGCTGCCATTTTGAGTGGTGGGTGCTGACGGCGCAGCTCCGCTCCGCACTCGCTCCCGGGCCGAGGCTCAGCCGCAGACCCCGGCGCTCCCGCTCCCTCCTCCCGCCACCTTCGAGGACGTCCCGGGGGCCGCGTGGGCGAAGAGAGGCTCTCAGCCCTTTCGTCCTTTTCCCGACCGCCCTCCGCCGCCGCTCCGGGATCTCTATGCCCGCCGCCCTCCGTGGGAGCCACTAGCGCAGGGACCCGCCGCCGCCGCCTCCTCCTCCTCCACCTTCCGCCGCCGCCGTCGCCTCTTCCTCCTTCTCCTCTTCCTCTCTCCGCCACCATTTCCCCACTCCCCGGCACCGGGGCGCTGAGCTAGACTATGGGGACCAGGTTGGGGCCGAGCAGCGGCAGAGCGGGCGGCCCGGTCACCGTGTCCACTGCGGCAGGGATGGGGGGGCTCCGTGGCTTCGTGGCTTTATCTTGACATGGCTCCTCTCCGTGCTGCCAGCAGCGCCGCCGCCTCCACTGCTCCTCCTGCGCCCGCCGGCTGCGGGTAGCGAGCGGGCCGCGCTCTCGGCCTCCTGCCCGAGTCTCTCAGTCTCTTGCTTCAGTTGGGGGGAAAAGTTTTGGGAGGGGCTCCTTTTTTTGTTGTTGTTTTTATTTTCCTTTCTTTTTCAATTTTTTTTTGGGTCAGGAGAGAAAGGGGTATACTTTACCCCCTTTTCTTAACCTGGTCTGACAGATTTGCTAACCGAAAAACTTTTTTTTTTAGCCTCGACTAATCAAACACCTTGGGGAGGGGAAAAAATGTCTGGAGAGAGGAAGAAAATAACCTGATAATTGGGGATTTGCCTTTTTTTTTTTTTTTTTTTAAGTGGGGAGGGTGTTTTAGAGGTTTAGAATTGCAACCTAGGCTTGCAATTAGTAAAAAAAAAAACCTCGCGAAAATTTTGAACACCGAAAATTTTTGGGAGCAAAACTCTCCATGTTTTCCAAATCCTGACCATGAAGTGAGAGGGGAGGCGCCGTGCTACTGGGGGTGCCCCGGGCACAGCCCACCCGCTGCAGCCTCCGCTAGCTCGTGTAGGAGACAGAGGCCTCAGGAGAAGCCAAAAGCGTTTGCCATGCACAGCCTGGGCTAACCGTGCTCGCTGCGCAGCGCAGCAGCGGCGGGGAGAGAGGATCCCCCGGGAATCAGCAGCCTAGGGAGCGTGTGGGGTGTCGGGGGATGTAGGGTTCTCCCAGCCGTAAAGGAGCCCGGGTTTGGGGCGCTGGTTTGGGTTTTAGTCTCTAGGTGAGATAATACTGCCCCTTCAACCCCTGCCTGCCCCTCGTCTGTGGCCATCATGATCCCTCTTCTCTTTGGCAGCAGCAGCCTCAGGGTGATGATGTGCCTGATGATGAGCAGGATGAAGTTAGAAATGACTCCGCTGTTTTTTCTCTTTGCTCCCCTGCAAACCAGCGCTGTGTTGTCTGTAGTTGATTTTGTTGTTGGCAGAGAAATCTTATATCTCCTAGGATGTGCACTCCTCTGCATCCTTTTCTCTGCTCTCCACCAAGTGTAATAATTTTAAAGAAAAAAAGGCAACATAGCAATAGCGGAAAGCTGAGAATAATAATCAGTAGAGTCATGAATCTGGCTGGGGTAAAGCGCAATTTGTGATTTCAGCTTCATTTTTTTTTTGTAAGCAGAGCAAAAGTACCCCCCCATGGATTGGGCTTGTGCCAGTTGCTTTTTATTGTACACATAAATTGTGATAAGATTTTTTTTTTCTTTTTCATTCTTACCCACACTTATTCCTGCAGCTAAACTGTTCTTCATTTTTTTTTTTCTTTTTTCTTTTTTTTTTTTTTTCTTTTTTCTTGATTTATTGTAAAACCTCTTGTCCAGCCATGGCTGGACAACTACTTACTTTGTCTCTTGGCCCCTCTGATGCGACATTCTCCTAAAAAATTGCCGGAGGTGCGGTTTTGGGTTACATTCGCATTTTATCTGTTCAGTCGTATTAGCAGGAATAAAACGACTTGTTTCTGTTGTACTTGAGTCTTACGAAAAGGTGCCCATAGTTTAGCAACAGTTTCCAAAGGCTTTAGTACCACCTACATTGCAAAATGGGGGACCCAAACTCCCGGAAGAAACAAGCTCTGAACAGACTTCGTGCTCAGCTTAGAAAGAAAAAAGAATCTTTAGCTGACCAGTTTGACTTCAAGATGTACATTGCCTTTGTGTTCAAAGACAAGGTAACTTCGTTTTAATGTTTCTCTCTGTGTTGTCTATTCCAATGCATGTTAATTATGCTGTGCCAAGTCTTGCTGCCTGATTCCATCTTACAGTTTAATAGATTTCATTGACTTCTAAACTTTATTTTTTTCATTGCTGATTGCCGTAATATTTACTTCACGTTTGTCATTTTGGCTTTTTGTATGTTTGTAGTTTTGTAATGCAGAGGGTGTCAGTGCCTCATTAGATGATTACTTGGTAACTTCTGTATTCGATAAATATTTGTTGAAGTTAATACTGTAATTCTTTAAGCCTTATTGCGGTCTGAATTGCAGAATTGTTGTCTGAGAAGAGTTGAGTTGAAAAGGCAGACCTGGCTGGAGCGATTGCTAAAGTTCCTGCATTTATCTGGTTAAAGCAGAAGGGAGAACCTGGCGGTTTAAGCGAGGAGTCACAAAATGCGATATTGAAATGGCCTCAGTGCACTGGCACATGTGAAACTGCTGCTGTTGTTTTGGGAGGGAGGGGGAGGACGAAAAGGAGCTGGTGTTTGCTGTGTGTCTGGGCCAGCCTGGGGAGCCTGCTGTTATTTCTGAAGCTAACTGGAATTGTAGGAGAGTTTCTGTCCACAGGTGAATAAAAGTAGATGCTTATAGTAAGTGAATGTGCTGAGCAAATGATAAGGAAGTGAAGGTCGAGGCAAATACCAACATAGCCGATAATGCAGGAAATGCGTGTAGATGAGCACTGAAATAGTTTAATCCCCTCAAATTTATAGTTTTTGCATTCAATGTAATAGTTATGTGGTTTTTTTTAATAAGGACTCTGAAAAACTTAAATTTTAATTTCTTTAACATTTCTGACTCCAATTTGCTTTTGTTTTTTGCAAACAGACATGGATATAGTGGAATGTAATTTCTTGGTACTGTCTAAGAGTAATAAAGAGAAATATGAATGTTTAAGCAGTGGTAGCAATTAGATTTTTCTTAGATAATGACTTCAGTGGTTTTAGTTGGAGCATTCGTACTCCTTTCTGGCTGCTTTGTAGAAATTTATTGCGTATCTGTTTTAAATCCTGTAAAATTCACTTATCACAGTGAACTGAAGATGTCCATCCAGTACTAGTTTGCTTGAAGTAGGAGTTTAGCTCAGCATAGCTTGTTCAGCAAATAGTTGCCTGCTATGTCTGTTCTGTCTGGGAGTGTGGAGGGTTATTTGATAAAATATGCTTTGTCTGTCATGTGATCCTTAAATAGGTCAAGGCTTTTTATGAGCTATAAGAAAACTGTTAGGAGGAGACATTACAACTTTAAGTGACTTTTACGTACAGCAAAAACTGGTTTTACAAATTCCCCATAATGTTTTTGCCTTGCTTGAGAGATACTGAAATATTTGTAGCGAGTATAAAAGTTATTTAGAAAATAAAAATAGTCCTTTTTGAGGAGGTTATGGCTTGTAGCTAACTTCTGGTTGGATCTCGATCACCAATTCTTACCAAATGTGGCATTTAAAGACTTCACTCTTATGAAAAGGCCAACTTTAAAGTATCGCAAGAGGAGAAAAAGGTTACTTGATTTGTGAAGAGAAGCTTGATAGAGGGCTCTTGGTCAGCCCCAAATCATGTATTTTGTGTGATGAAAGGGTGATGCTGTTAACGTTTAGATGCAGCCTTAATGTTTGCAAGATTGGTGTGTGGATTCATGTCTTTGGAGACTACTAAAACATGTTCAACTTTTTTGTAATAAAAAGTTGTTGGACCAATTCTGTTAAATTTCTAAGTCTTTGCATGTTAATTTTAGTGTGGTTTGTGTCAAAGTCTTAACTTGAGATATGCGTTTCATACACGTATGCTAACAAAACCACAAATTCTGAAATAAACTGTTATCTATAATTGCTTAAAAAGGCTTGTAATCCTAATGTAACCTGTGCTTTTTTTTTTTTTTGGTAGAAGAAAAAGTCAGCGCTTTTTGAAGTGTCTGAAGTGATACCAGTCATGACCAATAATTATGAAGAAAATATCCTGAAAGGTGTGCGGGATTCCAGCTATTCTTTGGAAAGTTCCTTAGAGCTTCTGCAGAAGGATGTAGTACAGCTTCATGCACCCCGCTACCAGTCTATGCGCAGGGTAAAGTTACTCTTTACAATGGCTGACTCTTAGTTTGTTTTCAACACTTGTGCTGTTCTTGGTGAATGTTAAGGATAATCCTGCTGTTTTGATTTTTCTCAGCTCTTCTGCTGCACAAGGATTCTGGGGGCCTGTGTTTGTGGGGTCCAGGTTGAAGGGTAACAGCACATGTATTCTGTAATTTTGTATAAATATGTAATGCTCAAGCCTTACTTTTCATCTGTCTCATTCAAATATGCCTTGAGAATTACATCATCTTGCTGTCCTTGCATTACTGTGAGTAATACAAATGGAAAATGACATAAACATGGTAATAAGTACCACCTTTAAATTATGTGCCTGTACAGATAAGTTGCTTCTTTGTGTCTTTGACTAATGGAGGGACTGTAAGTACGGAATTTTATTGCTTACAGGATGTGATCGGCTGTACCCAGGAGATGGACTTCATTCTTTGGCCTCGTAACGATATTGAGAAGATAGTCTGTCTCCTGTTTTCTCGGTGGAAGGAATCTGATGAACCCTTTAGGCCTGTTCAGGTATTTTTTTTCTTTTTTAACTTCAATAAGTAACTTGCACCTGAAGGGAGCATAACTACTCTCTCTTAACCAAGAAGTTGATAATATGTGACTTCTGTGGCCATTAAAAAGTATGTTGTCTGTTTTTATTTGTAAAGCAGTAAATGTTTTGAATGCCAAATTCTGCTTCTTCTATGCACTGTTATATTAGCGCTTGGAAAATGTAAATGTCTGAAGGACCCTTTACAAGTGGCATGTATGGGTAAATACATATGCCATGTTAGTATTTGTAGGAGTGGATCAGATGTGGCTCTTAGTACACTTGAATCTTTCTCTAACTATGAGGGTGTCATTAAGATTCTGTGAGTATCCCAAGTTGCGGTATTTTGTAAGATGGAAGAGGGTCTGAGATCAATGGAATTTTTGCATTATAATTTTACCTTAAATAAATTTTAAACATCTTGGATTATTTTTTCAGTCACCAGCTTTAGCTGTTTACATTCAGACTTTTGAATGATGTTTTATCTATTTTCTGTGCTGGTTCTGTATTAATGGTAAGTTACTGGAAGAAATGTGCTGTATTGTTGACGCTCAGGGATTTTATGACAGAACAAGCTAAATCTGGTTTTATATATGCAATTAAAGTTGCACCTTTAACTGCATATATAAAACCATATTTAAAGTTGTACCTTTCGAGCCGTTAATATGTCATTGTAATGACTAATAGCTGCATTGGCAGATTGAAACTAGGCAGTTCTTTACATTGTGCCACAGCTCAAGTGCATCATTGTCACTGTGGTCCCTGATTTCTGCTTTTCATAGAGGAGAAAAGGAAAGAAACAGAAGTGGTTGTAAAGCCCCAGATTGAAGGAAATTAACTAGTTATGTGAGCTTCAGTTTAGTAAATATTTTATTCCCCTCCCTCACACAATGCAGGCCAAGTTTGAATTTCATCACGGTGACTACGAAAAACAGTTTCTGCATGTTCTGAGCCGAAAGGACAAGACTGGAATTGTTGTCAACAACCCTAACCAGTCAGTGTTTCTCTTCATTGACAGACAGCACTTGCAGGTAAGCATATTTTTGTTCCTCTTTTTAATGCATATGTTTTAATCATAAAATGTGGTTTCTTCTTGGGAACATGAATTATTTTATTGCAAAATACTCAAGTAGAAAAATTGATCATGCATTCATGCTCACATTTCAGCAGTTTCAGAGGAAACTTGCACTATGAATCTGATTCACACATACGAAAACTAGCTACAGACTGCAGATGTGTTCACATAGAATTACTTTAATGTTCTTGTATTAAAAAGTAAATAAGTTCTGAAATAGACTTAACAGTGTTTTGGAAAGATTAAAACATTCGTTTAATTTGGGTGATATTACAAAAATTATTCAAGTGAAGAATGAACAGAATAGTGAAAATATTTTGGGCATTAGAGGTCACAGACTAGTTTTGAGTTCAGACTGTTCATACAGATGAGAAACTGTGGCTTTTAAATGCCTGTGTTGTTCCTCCACAACCAGCAGCAACCTAATAACTGGGTTGGATCTGCTGGGGGACTGCCTGTTATTCTTGAGTTAACTTCATGTTTAATAGGGTTTTTTTTCTTTGCCTCTAGACTCCAAAAAACAAAGCTACAATCTTCAAGTTATGCAGCATCTGCCTGTATCTGCCACAGGAGCAGCTCACTCACTGGACGGTTGGTACCATTGAGGACCACCTCCGTCCTTACATGCCAGAGTAAGGTACTGGCCAGCAAAATGGGGAAGATCACAGAATGCAGCAGTGGATTTTCACTTTCCTCACTACTTTATTCTTTCAGAATTTAGAAGAAAATGGACTCATGTTCAGAACTATACATTGTGAAACTTGATCATCCTGGATTTTTTTTTTGTCATTTGTATCTCAGAACTTTACAATTTTTTTTTTTAGATGTTTTCTGCATGGACCTTGTGAAAGAGAGGATGCTCTGCACACTTCTGCACTGCATCAGCATCTTACTAAAATGTGAAATGAAGGGACTGTACACTGAAACAAATGTATCCGAAAGCACAAGGTGATCATTTGTGGTGGTGTTCCCATTTGTGCTGGTCATGCCCCTTAACATCTATAATGTTAACCATCAGTATTTGGAGGGTGAGAAGTGAATGTAACGGGTATAAAAGCCTTATAGCTTTGCTGTTAATGATTGTATCAAAGAGCACTATCATTCATTTTAATGAACAGAGAAGTGGCTATTACAATAGGAAGTGTGGGAAAGAAATCTTTCTTTTTTTTTTTTTTTAAAAAAAAAAGCATCTCATTTAATGTTTAGGCATTTTTTGCCTCTTTTATTTTGCTGGGCCACGTCTAAGTTTACTGGCACTTTGGTTTTGGATCTCTTTCCTCAAGTTGCTGTATAACTGTATGAAAGTATTCTTTTGAGTTGGATGCATTCATACAGATGAGGCAGACCTGGAGTCTAAAGTTGCTAAAGCAGCTAAAAATAAAGTAAAATAATAGCTGCAGAAACAATGTTGGTAGAGGATTATTTTTTCTTGAGAGTTGAGACTTGTAAACTTGCAGGTGAACTGTGCAGGAAATACTGGTTTCTAAAACATTTCTTACAGAAAACCCATTGAGGTTGTTTTCTTTTGGAATAGACATTATAAACCAATGTAAAATAGTGTTTGGAGTGTCAAAAGTTGGTTCTGACAGAACATTTTAAGATTGTGCAATGATAAAAGGAAGACTACTGTATAGTTTTGATGACAGAAAGCTCTGCTTAAGGGTTGAGTACTTTACTGGAGTAAAACTGCATAAGCCTGCTCCCTTTGGATTAAACTAGTGCTTACCTGTTTAAAACTTGTATTTAGCTTTTGTTTGGAATTGGAAAAAAATGAAAGTTAAATAAATTAGGTGAAAGATGACTGGCTTTCTTTATGGAGATCCTATGAATTGAATTTCTTAGTGTCTTGCATCTTGACAGTGTCACCCACTGCAAATATTGAAAATGTACAGACTGTAAAATGTTAAGATTAACAAAGATGAGTGACAAAGGTGTTCTTGCATATGCAGGCAATATATTTATTTTGAAAAGTAGCTGTCAGAAATAATTACATACTATTTTTTAGTTGTTTTGTTGTAAGGTCCTACAGGTTAAACTGGAGCACACTAGAAAAACACTGTCTGAAAGCTGCAACTTTGCGTTAATAAATGCCTTAAGTTACAAAGAAATATTTTGAAAATGCTGCTCTACAGAATCCGAAGACTTTCCGGAATATTTAGTAACCACCATACTTGCTAATAGTACTTAATTTCCTAGCTAAATGTAAGCGTCTTTTCTTTGAATGGACTGTAAGACATGATACCAGCTGTCCACATGAAGCTTGAAATAGGTTTTTATTTCTCTGTGTTACATGGAACAACCTGTTCAGTTTAATTACATATTTTGTTTTGTATGAGTTGCATAAGATGCACAGGCTACCAAGTTGTTCTTGACAGTGATCCTAGAGTTAAACAACACTGTACTTCCTTGAGAGAACATAATTTTATTAACCCAGCTAACAAATGTTATGCCTTTGCTGTGCTATCAGATTGGGTCGATAGGCATCTGCATTGTGTGAAAAAAGATAAACAGGAACAACAGGCTTCAGAGCATGAGAATCTCCGGGAAGTGTGTGAGAGTGTGTTCTGAAATCATTTGGCATCCTTGAAAGGTGTCTCTTTTGAGGGAAGTTTAAACTTCAAGTTGTCCCACTCTTTCTCAGTGGAACATCTAGTTCAGTCTCATTCTTCAGCGAAATGCGCTTCAAAACTGAATGGAAGCAGTTTATAATATCTGGCTTTTGGTTTCAGGCCTTCTTTATACCAGCTTAGTGGCTTTTTGGTAGGCTTTCTTAACTTCGAAGTGTAGGTAAAAAGCACAGTTTACACCTGTGTAAACCTAGTATGTTCAGTGGAGCCGTTTTTAAATCAGAAGCGGCTCTTTTATAACACAAGAACCTGCTGTCAGCTCCTTGTGTTGCTCCTTTGGGTATGCTAATCCCAAGAATTGAAATATGCTCAAAATCTAACCTGTATATGGGAGCTTTACCAGGCTATTGCTTGAGTATTTGTCATGTGATCTTGGCAAGTGTGAATGGGGCAGGGAGAAATGTGAAGGCAGCAAAATGAAGTAGATGGAGGCCTATTAACTCTGCACCTAAATGAAGTGTCTGGTGAAGGGAAGCTTGTGTCATGTGCTTCCCAGGTGATGATGAGAAACTTCTTGAATGTCATAGCTTGCATGTGGCTGTATAGTTTCACTTCACTTTTCGAGCTTCATCAGCTGCACAGGTTTTACCAAAAATATGATAAGATGGACAGAAGGGCTTGTGCAAGTGTTGCCCAAATGCAATCTGCCTGTAGCTAGTTGGAGTTGATGCCCTTTTGTCACGTGTCTGAAGCATAAATTGCTTCTTGAAAGCTGTTTTGTTACACTTAAATTGCTGTGTTAGGTGATAAAACAGGTACTAAAAACATAATCGGATTATTCAGTGTTTCTCTTAAAGTTTACTTAAACTGGAATTACTCTTTCAGCATTTAAAGCTTTTAGATCAAGCTAATGATCTCTTGCTGCAAGTTGATCTTTTTTTTTTGCATAGTGAGATGTTAAGACTATTAGAAACAGCTGGTAGAAAGGTGCTGATTTTGCCAATTACAATTTTCTACAATTTTTTAAATATTCCATCTCTGAAAGACATACTTGATCTGTACTTCCAAAATACAAAACAAGCAGAGGACCAGTTCACTACAGGTAAGTGCTCTAGTCCTTGTGAATGACCACATCTTGTTGACACATTAAGGCATAATGTATTAGTTTTAAAATTACTTTATGGCACCTGTATCAGGTTTGAAACTCCTGCTTCTTGTACACATTCCCAGCTTGTGACCTCTACAGGCATCTTTCCCTGCCTGTTCTTATTTTGCTGCTGGGAGGACACAGCATTTTCTTTTGCTTGTCACTGGTCACATGCTGAGTCATTAGATTACTTGCAGTTAATGAATGCCACCTCCTGTTAAATCTGGATCTCTGGGGGTTAAACAGTGAGAATGTTCACTTAAGGGTTTTTTGCTCTTTTTAAGTGTGAGATTATACTAATGGACTGTTATAGGATTAATTTAAGATTACACTAAGGTTCCTGCCACTAGCATGATAGTTGTTGAAGTCAACTACTAGACTATGCCTATATCCACTAAGAAGACAGATGTGCTATGAGTTTACTTAATTGCTGTTTTCTTTCATTAGCCTGGAAAAGCTTCCCCCATTTTTGCATTTACTGCAGCAGCAAATTCAGAAGCTGTATAAGCCGACAGATTCTGGAACAGCTTTCTGGCATGAAATAATAAAGGGCTTTAACAGTGTTTTACAAAAGGAAAAAAAGTTTAGCTTGCACATTTGAGGGATGGTAGTAGCCTCAATAGTGTTTATTCTGGAATTCTTTTTGTGGAACCAATCTAACTTTTTATTCTAGTAATTTTGTTTCCCAAACTGTAAGGCCAATGTTGTTACTTGTCCCTTAGGATCATTAGCACACAAAAAGGACATTCCTGTGTATAGGTTTGGCCTTTTTTTGCACCTGTACTACTTGATGCTATGCTGGTGGTGTGAAAGCAAGGCCTCTTCTGTACCTGCCAGCTTGCTGCCACTTCGCTGCAAGGGTTCAGTGTGACTGGGAGATAAACACTTCAGACAGAGGGAGCCTCTGCACTAGAACTGGAGTTCCATCAGCTCTTTCCCTGCTGTAGTGCACAGGGGCTTGGTGCTTTGTATTAATTTGGTGTTTAAATCTTCCTTGTTGTGCTGTTCTTGGAGTACAGATGAATTCTGCCTTCCGGAACACTAAGGAGGAAACTGCAGTTCCATCTGCAGCAGTCAGTACCGCTTGCTGATCTGTGTGCTGCAGCTGGGGTTTGCAAGGCTCTGACCATCCCGCGCTGAGGCTGTGGAGGGCTGTGCCAGCTCTGTGGGTTATCTAAAGCAAGCTAAGTGATACATGACTGTGATTTTTCTTCTGCATAGCTGACTGAAATGCTTTTTAGGGCTGAAGATATCTGTGACCTAGTTCTGCTTGGAAAGGATTTACATATGGAAAGGTCCCTTGATGTGAGGACAATTACTGTATGCTAGAGCACCCACTCTACAAGCTGGTTTTTTGGACTCTTGCAATCTATTTGAGCAGCTACTGCTTTTAAGCAAAAAAAAAAAAAATCAAAGATCCAGACTCTTACTACTGTGGTACAGCCCCAGGTACTGTTTTGGTGAACAAAAGCGGTGGGGTGTGTGGTTTGCGTGTGGTTTTGTTTTGTTTTCCTGGAGGACAGCCAATGTTGTCTTCTTTAATTAGAGCTTGCAGGTAACATGTTTATGTTCAGGTAAGAATTGTATATGCTGCAGTGTCCCACACCATGGCAGTCTGGGACTTGGGGAATCTGCTAACAGCAGTCATTCAGTGAATGCACTACAGAATCACAATAAATGCCTTTGTCCCTGAATTCTTAAGTAGCCAAGCAGGAATCAAAGTTCTTTTTTCCTCATTCCCATGGAGAGGCAAGGGAGAGGTTTTGGTGTTTTCTTTCAACTGGCTACATGGTTTCTGCAGATTTCTGCAGCAAATTCTAAAATAGTGATAAAACGCTGTTGGAAATTCTTCCATATGCCTTGGTAGTGGCTCGGAGCCAGTCAATGAAGCTGAATAGAACTGCTGTCCAGAACAGTTACTTAACAGCCTAATTCTCCCCACCTCCCCCATTCCCTTTAGGTGGTAACGCTTGCCAATTTGAGAATTGTAAACCAACTAGCTTGTAATTAAATTGGCAGATTAGCCATGAGACCCCTGTGACAGGTGCCTCAAACTGAAAGGTGAACAAGGAGTCCTGGTGGTTTGACACTTGTTTCAGGAGTAATGTCCTTTCTTACCCCTTCCTCTCCCTAGTTTATCACAAGTTGCTTCTTCCCAAGAGCTGGAATTCTTAGTGACTAAATCCATCCTCACAGTACCTTCACCTGTGATTAGTAGTTGTCGTGATTAGTATCTGGAGTCTTGCTTTTAAATACCAGCAGGAATGACTCTAATTTCTCATTTTCTCAAGGGATCTGCAGTGCACAGTTCTACCATGGTGCAGATACTTGGCTGTCAGTCTGGATGCATTTGTGCAATAGGGGTGACGTGAAACCAGCACCAAACACTTGGCTGACCAATATATTGTGTGAAGTGGGAAGTTGCAGTTACTCTCACTGATAGAGGCAAACTGTTCCGTAACATGTCACATACTGCTATGTGAAAAGTCTCCTCTGTAAGGAGACCTCCAGACATCAAGGACTATGGTGTAGGTGTTCGATATGTTTAAAAAAAAAAAAAGGGGGGGGGGGGGGTGGAAAACAAACCAAAACCCTGCACAATATGGGAGGGACATTCTTATTTGCAGCTGTAAGATATGGAGCTTACAGAGGTCTGTCAGTTATTGGATAAGTAATCTGGTATACTAATAAGAATCACAAGGTGATCTCATCAAGTCACCTTATTTGCTTGCTTGTAAGGGAATTATACCTAAATCTGCAGTGATGGAACCAGGTCAACCCCACAGGAAATGTTTGTTCTGATGCCAGGTTGAACCACATGCCATTTGGCTTTATTACAATGATTGTTTTCTGTTACTTCTTTTCAGACTCAGCTAAGGTAAGATAGAGATTTTTCAAAATCTGGGTTAGGGTGACATCAGTAAAGAACACCTTCAAATATTAAGTCTGATGTTTGACAATCTACTGCCAAAGCTAAGCAAGACCAATGGTCACAATTCCTTCTACAATCATCTTCAAGCCTAAATTAAGTTGCAAAATAAGTTATGAGGTCAGCATGCTGCTGGTGGTAGAGGGATAACAGACAAGGTCATCTTAAAATAATCAGTTTAATGAACTGCTTCTAAAATAAGTGGCTTGCATATTAATGATGTCCCTCTTTCTTATTAATTAGGCAGCACTAAAATATTCTTGTTGAATAGTCTGTTATTAAGATAGAAGGGACTTCACTAGTTAGCTCAGGAAGTGGGTTGGTTTTTTTTCAGTTTCCCTCTTGGCCTGCAGCAGTCCTTGCCAGGCTCAAATGGTAACAGGAGGATATAGTTTCTATGTTGAGGTTTGCCACTCTTAATTTGCCTGGACACTTTTCAATTGTAATTATGTAGATATGATGAATGCTAAGTGATAGAATGAGATCACTTAACTCTGGTAGGTTCCTGAGGCAACCAGCTTTGATTGAGCAATGTCATACTAAGTTGCAGTGGGACAGCTGCACTAGGACAGAGCAGCCCAAACACACAGAGATGAGAGTATTCTAAATCTTTTGGTGCTTCTTGAATCCGGTGGCTCCTTCATTCTCAGCCTCTGCCTTTTATTTCAAATAGTCAAAATCACTCTTGTGTTCCAGGGAGGGGAGTGGGTTTATAGTAGTTGGGGGAGCAGTTTTAATCCTCACTTCTATTTCCTTCACCTTCTACACTCTACTACATGGATAACCTATGGAAGAAAATCAGTCAACGTAAGAATGAGCTGACTGGAGTTGTCAGAACATGATAACACGAAGATGACCAGAACAGCAATTGCTAAACCAACTAGGTATGACATCATGCTATGATGGATCTTCTCTGTTTGTTTATTCTAGAAATTATAGAGGAGCTGGAGATGCTTAAGACTCATAATTGACCTCCAGGCAGAGGAAGCTGTACAGTCAGAAACAACACAGTGAAGCACATAGTTCTGCTGAGCAAAGACTTAAAAAGGTTGCTCCTGTAATAACCGTCTTCACAGAACTGCTTTAGCAAAGCATTGTGTTTCTACAAAATGGGATTCAGAGATGATTCTGAGCATGAGTGCAAGTACTGGGGAAAAATAATTACGAATGTACTGCTGAAGGGAGCATGGTACTATTAGAAGTTTAACTAGCCACAGGCATGTAAACCATGTGCGCTTTCAAGAGAACCTCAGAGAAAAATCTTTAGTTGTATATACCATGAAAGACTGTTCTAAACTTGCAGCAAAAGCCCACTGTAGGTATTGTTTTTAGAGAACTTCCACTAGAAGGGTAAGTTACCAACTATATCGCTTGTTTGAAATCCATTTTGGAAAGATTGCTGATATATTAGAAACTTGTTCAACTTCATATCAAAAATCAGTTTGCATGAACAGGTCACTTTATTAATTGGAAATTATTTCTTTAGGTTTAGGCATGAATGAAAATGTGGCCTAACTGCACATTTAATTACAAAATTCAAATCACTAGAGACAGTGAGTCAATCCCCATGACAAAATTATGCATGCCCTTTACTAGTGTAGATTAATTTTTCCAAATTTTCCACTACAGCAGAAAAACTAAGATTACGGTTTATGTAAACTTGCACTGCGTATGTAGCATCGCTGTTTTTATTTCAGTGTGATAGCCTTGCCAAGGATTGTTTGTCATCAGTTTGAGGAATGCAGTCAAACCTGTCCACAACAGTGCATGAGGAGACAAGTCTTCAGCTGATGAACAGCAGCTTATGTCCACCAAATTCAACCCTAGTCAAATAATCTACAGCTTTAGCCTGATGAAAGTCTCACCAAATTTGTTTTGATACATTTCTAAGTCTCAGCTGATGATTTTTTGAAACAAATATAGCCAGAAACTTGTGTACGTAGAGTTAAAAAGCATGGATGATATAACTGCATTTTCACATTCTGGAATGACAGATTTAATCTCTCAGGTGAATTTGGATACAAGGGTTCCACCACACTCACTCTCAGCCACTCCATGCTGGCAAGCTTTTACTTTGTGCAAAGAGGTTACAAAACTATTAAATAATCTTTTAAAAGGTAGTTTCAGAAAGCTTTATTGAATAATTTTGAGCTTGTAACAGCATCAGTAAATTACATTCCGTATTAGCCTGCTTTGCGCTTTCAAACCCGTTTCACACTATGTTATGGAAAATCTGTACAATCATCTTACAGAATGGGTAGTTTAGTTTGTAAGCATATACAGTGTTGATTGCATGTGACTGTGATGGGCCTGAAGACAGGGTTGCTTTGTGACACAATGACACCACAGGCAAAAACACCCAGATCTCTTAAAACACTGTCATGCTGATAAGCCATATGGCTGGTCCAAAGACTCTTCCTTTCTGTTAGCTTGGCCAAAAATACCTAGATGCATCCCCATGCTATCATACTGTGTTGTTCATCCCAAAATAGGCACTAATTTTAGGCCTGTAGCAATACTGGTGATAATCAAGAAATTTGTTCATTTATTATGGAAGTGAGACTAATTTACTTTATATAAACTATTGTAACTTCATGCAGATAATGTCTTACTGCATAAATGAGAAAACAATTCTATATGGGATTCTTAAGCCCAACATAATTATTTTTAAATTACTTTCTTATATTAATTTCCTATATACTTTGTATGTCTACCTTGTGCAATTAACTTTCCTGACGCCTTATTTGTTAAATCCACGGTGGCAAATGCAAGATTTCTTCCTTGCTTCAAAATCTGAGCTGTAATCAGTATCTCTTCTCCAATCTTAGCGGCAGAAGTATATCTTCAATGAAGAACAAAATTAACAGGTAAGAGGCTGTATAGGTTACAAATCCAAGAATATTTCTGTATTTTAGATTATCATGAAGGGAAATTAGCAAAAGTGAGTAATAAAGACACGTCTCCCTCTAATGGCCTGCTTGCAAATCCCCACTTCTTAAAAGTCCTTGAGCTCCTCTAAGTACTTCAGTGGTAACTCAGTGTAAGAGTTCTCTGGGAAAATGGAGGATAGAAAGAAACCCATTGGCTTGGTTCTAAGGAAAAGTCCATTTTGGAACAGAAACCAACTGGATATCTAAGACCTCAGTTAAAAATTCAGCTCCAAGTCCTATTCCAGCCACTGCTGGTTCCCTACAGCCTTTCTAAACCAGTATGCTGGGTTGAGCTGCAAAATGTCTCCATTACAAAGGCTCCTGAAGGTCATTTCTGTGTGGAACCTAAGAACAGATTAACTGCTTCCCATACCCTGGTCAGAGAAAAGTCATGGAAATGTGGGAGACCTTCAGACTTTCCAGGTTTAATGCTGTTTCTGTTAATTAGGTAACTGTTTTTATTTACATGAATAGGAGGGTGTGCTTTTAAAACACACTCTCCAGAGAATAGGAAGAAATTCCCCCACAAAACAGCTGGAAAGACTTAGGAGGAACAGGATCCAACCATGATTTGAGGCAAGGAAACAATATTACAAAGCAGAATGTATAACTGAGGGATATAAATCTTATTGAGATAAATTTCATCAGCCCGTCTTTTTTAACATGACACCATATCAAAAGTATGTCAGTCACACCTAATGCTGATGTACTGCCAGCCCCATTAGTTGACAGAGGCAGGGTTTCAATCTTAGTTCATTCTCAGAGGCTACTGCTGATCCTCTTGTGATTAAAAAAAAAGTTTATCTGTTTCTCTCTGTTCTTCCCATTACTGAAAGTTTCCTCATGACAGCCTTTTAAAAAGCTCTTTCTCAAAACGGAAAAGGTGGTATTATAGCAATATTTGCTATCTAATATGACTTGTTCACTGAAAGCAGTAATCTGGGCTAAACAAAGCTATTAATATTGCTTCAGATAACATTTCCTAAAGGTTATGCTACTTAGTCATTTTGGATCAACTCTAGAGACAGCACTTTCTTAACCGATTTTAACCTTTATGTATCTGAATAGGCATACTTGATAGTGTAAATAATGTAGATTTTGGCCTCTTTTTATACTACTGTAGGGAAAAAATACATAATCATAGAGGAATTTCAGGTTCTCATTTCCTGGTAATCACAGTGGTAGTATAAAGCTTAAATAGATGCTCCAGTCCCACCTGCCCAATGGAGAAATCAGAGGGTGCTGGGGGTAAAGGAGCAAACCTAGCAAAGACCCAGATCACTCCCCACGCACTTTTGAAGCTTTTTTAAATTTAACATTTAAAGACAGTTTTGACGAGGGGTTACTTTACTAAAATTTTTAATGCTCTGTGCTAGTTATTTCAAGTAGGATTACTTTAGTTCCAATCAGTCATAATCTCTTCATTAAAAGTAATGAAGCAAAGCTGACATGATCAAAGGTTTCAGAACATTTTTTTTTAAGACACAGTGCTTTAAATTTGTATTAGAGGAAGAACTATTCTCAATATAAAACTACCTTGAAATGACCTAGAGCAAAGGAATCTTCCCCCAGTGAGAAACTGATTCAATCTGTAATTCACCCTTTATGTGTGCACACAAAAGAGCTAAACTGTTTCCTGTTTTAGTATTTTATGGACTAATACTAAAAAAGGGGCTTATAGAAAGCTGTTTACCTTAGATTTTGGTGTTTGAGCAGCATGCACTCTAATGTGTCTTCACAAGAGAAGACAGAAATTGAGCCAATTTCATAACACTAAAATTAACCATGTATCAACATCCCTTTACATTCTGTGTAGGAATGCAAACGGACTCTTACATGCATGTAACAAATAAAAGCTTAAAAGTCCAACTCAAATTTTGCAACTAAATGGCAATACCCCTAAGTACATTTCCCCCCCTCATCAAAACAAGACTTCTGAAACCAAAGAAAACACCTTTTTTTAAGTGGACACTACAGTGTCGAAATGACATACAATGGAGTTGATACTGTGTTAGGGGAAGAAATGTTAGTGTGTTCTGGGAAATATGGTGGATGATACCTACATGATGTTCATGTCCACACTGACCCCAGGCGCTGCTCTTTCTGTGTACATCAATGCTGCTGTTGACACCACATCTACAAGTGTGGCTGTCAAGCCTCCATGTAATGTGCCAAATCTGTTTGTATGCTCCTCCTCTACTTTCATTTCACAAACAATTTTTCCAGGAGTTGCAGAAAGAAGTTTCACCTGTATAACCAAAAAAGGAATAAAAAACTTACTGACAACAGTACCAGCACCTGATACTACCCTGAGTTAAACTGAAAGTAAAACTTTTTAAATTCTCAACTCCTCGGACAAATTAAAAGATGGAAAATGTAGTAATTCAGCTGTCACTTCAGGTATTTCCATATCTGAGCCTTAGAAGAATTTGTGCTTCTAGTGTAGATAAATATTTAAACTGACAGCTTAACAAAACTTCAATACTTGCTGTGCTCTCAGGAACTGCTCAGAAGACAACATTCTTCTCCAATTTTCCTTTTGCTTTAATCTGTGACTGAAAAGCCAGATTAGATAGAACACGAAACTGCTCTGTGTGTACCATAGCTGTGAAAGTGTCTTTATTAGTTCACAAAAATGGAAATGAGACTGACAGTAATTAATTAATCATTAAACTAGAGCAACCTCAGTAAAAAGAAATCAGTATTTTGAAATAAGCCTTGGAAATGCTAATCAAATTGGCCTCCCTTACCTGAAATTCATAATCCTGGGTAGAAGTATCCAAGGCTGTATTACACTGTGTTACAGCATCATGACTTGCATATGCACTTTTACTCCAGCCCATAGGTGTTAAATAGAAAAATTACAGTACACCTATGGTATCACACTTCCCCGTGTAACCAACACAAGAAGCTGGATCTCTGAGACCAGAAGTTATTGCAATTCATTATTTTAAAATCTTTTTTATTTCAAGTTTTTTTTTAGTTAGTTGCACTGTATTCAAAGTCTGAAAGATATTCAAAATCTGAAAGCAAATGCAAACCTGGGGTAAGTTCAACATATATATTTACACCTACAACTACGACTTTGAAGTACTTGGATCACAAGTTAAATGGGAGTATAATATTAATTCCTACTAATTTTGTAATTTTTTTTACTCTTCTTTTTTAACTTAAACGTTTCCATACCGTATCAATGGAGCTGACTTAAATCTTTTTAATCTTAAAGAGAATTAAGATTGAAATGTCTCCAGTTTCATTACTCCTTATTTATAATGCAGGGTAAGAACTCCGTTTCAGCCAATGTCCCTTTCTGATAGGCCAAAGTTTATCCAGATTTTGCAGAGAAATGATACTAAGATAAATGATGACACAGTACACAATCAATGTATGAATGGAAAAAGCTGGAATTAAGTAGAGGGGAAATCACAGAGGCAGTGTCCTAATATAGAAACAGCACCTTGATCAATGAAAATCCCAAGCCCTAAACAGGCATGCTGACTGGAGGCCTAAATTTCTGACGGAATTTCTAATGAGGACTTTACTGACGCTTGACAGTGGGAGCAGATAGTTTCCACTGCCGTCAGAGAGTGCTCCAATCCATCAGCCAGGCAAGGAAAGCATCTGGTTTCATTTGTTGTTGCTCTGATCTGGCACTAGCTGCCTGCTCTCCTTGATGAAAACAGCTCAGTATTTTAATGCTTCCAGGACTTTTACAGCCAGAGCTGCTGCTTTGTACTTCTCACAGCTCTTCTTGCCTGTCCTCCCACGCGTCTACCTCAGTGAACAGTATGCTGCTTTGGCTTTTAGCCACTACTGCGATGCTCTACTTCTTTGGAGAAAGAGCTTTAAAAACCACAGTCGTTAAGCCGTATGTAGATACTACATTGGAATTAAACCAAAAACTAAGTCTGATGCAGGAGCTGTAAAGTTTCAGACTGAAATCTGTCTTCTCTAGAACACGAAAAAATCTTTAGTCATATTTAGTTATGGTAAGAAAGGCTTCAGGTACCTCCCAGAAAAACATCATATACTTAAAATTCAAACAAAACTGTACTTTTATTGTTATGTTCATAGCATCATAATTCTAGAAGGAGATTGCACAAAAAGTCTAAAAGTATTCTGGAGCAAAGCAGGAAGCCTGTCTCCCAAGGCTCACTTCTAGCCAGTTACCTTTATGAGCTGAAATACCGCACTTGCTCTCCACTTGATAAGATTTTAAGGAAAAGGAGAGTAAAGTTATCACAGTGAAGAGCTGACTAAGAACTAATTGGGCTCCACAAATAAATGAGCTTCTTGAATTTAAGGCTTTATACTTTTTATATACAAGACCAAAATGGCTTGGGGAAACAAGACAAGGACAGTTGCTTTGCAAATAATAACTTTCTATTAAATGTATCAGATCATGGACCTGTCAATAAAAACATGCTTCCAATATTACACTTGCTCTTTTACAATGCAAAACATATAAATCTGGACATGGTTGGCTTTCTTAGATATATTTACTGCATCATTCCATGTCACAGTTACACAAATAAAGAGAATCATACAACAGTTTGGGTTGGAAGGGACCTTCAAAGGTCATCTAGTCCAACCCCTCTGCAATGAGCAGGGACATCTTCAACTAGATCAGGTTGCTCAGAGCCCTGTCCAGCCTTGCATGGGATGTCTTCAGGGATGGGGCATCTACCACCTCTCTGGGCAACCTGGGCCAGTGTTTCATCACCCTCACTGTAAAAAATTTCTTCCTCCTGTCTAGCCTGAATCTCCCCTCCTTTAGTTTAAAACCATTACCCCTTGTCCTATGGCAACAATCACTGCTAAAAAGTCTGTTTCCATCTTTCTTACAGGCCCCTTTTTAAGTACTGGAAGGCCACCATAAGGTCCCCCTGGAGCCTTCTCTTCTCCAGGCTGAACAACCCCAACTCTCTCAGCCTGTCCTCGTAGAAATAAAAGAAATATAACAGAAATTACATGGAGAATTCTAACATTGCTAAATTTCATGAGAACACTAAAACTACTTCATAGGACCACCCTACACAGCAGCTTGAGAACACATCAGCTGCACACTAAAAAATTTAAGAAGACACAGTAACATCATTTCAACTTTTTTTGAGTTGAGAATTGAGGTAGTATTACATTAGAGACGTACCAGTCAAATATATTTGTTTATACTGAGTCTTGTTAGGAGCTCACAGAGCACTTAAGTGCTTGTGGTTTTGGCCTGACTTCCAGGTGAAATGTCAGATGTTAGAACAAGCTATTTTTTTTCTTTTTTTTTTGAGAATAGTAACAAATTATAATTTCACAATCCTGTAAGTTAGCTAAGTCACAGGTACTACAAAGAGGAGAATACTAGTTACTAAATAACTCATGGTAAGGCTATTGAGCACAATTTTTGTCTCCTGAGAGGTAATGGAAGGCAGTGTATTCAAAGAGTTACTGAGTAATAACTGTGTTTTCTACTGTGCATTACCGTCAGGGCCCCACATTCCTGTTAGTAAATCATGAATCCAGGGAAAATGGAGGTTCCCTCTGCATATGAGGAGAAACTTCTTTACCTTAAGGGTGCCAGAGCACTTGAACAGGCTGCCCAGAGTCTGTAGTGTCTCCTCTTCTGGAGACGTTCAAGACCCGCCTGGACACACTCCTGTGTGATCTGCTCTGGGTCAACCTGCTTTAGCAGTGGGGGTGGACCAAATGATCTCCAGAGGTCAATTCCAACCCGAACCACTCTGTGATTCTGTGAAAAAGCAACGGCAGAGGCAGGCCTGCACGCCCGGGCTCCTGATGTGCCCACAGCCACCCCATGGCAGTTGGGGTTCAGCTAACCCACCCACCCACCCACCGCAGGCCTTGGTCTCCTGCAGCTTGGGCGGCCTGGCCCTGGGGCACCGCTCACTGTGCTGCTGCCCACCCGAAGCAGTGCCTGAGGTGGGCACTGCCCTGGCCAGACAGCACGGCTTCACCAGGCCTCAGCCGAGCCTTGGGCTGTGAGACCGCCTGTGAGGAAAGTACAGCTCATAGAATGTTCTGGGTTGGAAGGGACCCACAAGGATCATCGAGCCCAACTCCTGTCCCTGCATGTGACAACCCCACAGTTCACACCATGTGTCTGAGGGCGTTGTCCAGTCTCTTCTTGAACACTGTCAGGCTTGGGGCCGTGACACCTCCCTGGGGAGCCTGTTCCAGTGCTCCACCACCCTCTGGGGGAAGAACCTTTTCCTCATGTCCAACCTAAACCTCGCCTGGCACATCTTCCTGACATTCCGTCGGTGCAGCTTTTTATTCCCCGAGGGGAAAATCCGGCCTTGGGACAAGCAGCCCCACCTCGGCCGAACCGGCGCGTCTCCAGTCAGAAGCTGCCGCTACCGCCAACGGCCGCGCCGGGCGGGAGACCCTCCCGCGTGCCCCTCCCGCCGGCCCGCCCGTACCTTCTGGAGCACCCGGTCGAAGCCCTGCGACTCCATCATGTACTTCATAGCCTGCTTCAGCGACTCCATCGTCAACCCCATGCTGCCCTCCCGCCCCAGGGTCACCCACCCGCCTGCGCCCCGGAACCACAACCCCGGCGGGAGGAGCTTCCTCCCGGCTTCCGCCTACAGCTCTCCGCCCGTGGAAGCCATGGAGGCGGTGGCGGTGGGGCGGCGGGAGGAGGACAAGGAGGGCCGGTGCCCGCAGGCGGGGAGGGAACCGCCGCTGCCGGCGGAGAAGGTGAAAGAGGAGGACGAGTTGCACCTCGCCAAGCGGAGGAAGGTGCTGTGCTCCGAGTTTGCCGCCATCACCAGCAGCGACGCGGCGGTGGCGCGCAGCTTCTTGGCCGACAACGAGTGGCACTTGCAGGTACGCCCGGAGGCGGCGGCGGGGCCGCGGGGCTGGCCCGGCGGTGGCGGCGGCCCCTTCCCCGCCGTCTGCCTCTGTGTTTCAGAGGGCGCTGAACGCCTATTTCGAGCCGCCGCTGGAGGAGGAAAAGGAGGAAGATGTGGATGTGGAGAAGGCGGCGGCAGGTGGGGTGCAGCCAGCCTGCCCCGGGCCCGGCGGCTGGTACGTGACACCTGAGGACAGCCACAAAGATGATTAAGGGAGTGGATCATCTCCCTTATGAGGAAAGGATGAGGGAGCCGGGGCTCTTTAGCTTGGAGGAGACTGAGGGGTGACCTCATTAATGGTTACAAATATGTAAAGGGTGAGTGTCACGAGGAGGGATCCAGGCTTTTTTCGGTGACAACCAATGGTAGGACAAGGGGTACAAACTGGAACACTTGAGGTTCCACTTAAATATGAGAAGAAACTTCTTTTCAGTAGGGGTATCAGAACACTGGAACAGGCTGCCCAGGGAGGTTGTGGAGTCTCCTTCTCTGGAAACACTCAAAACCCGCCTGGACACCTTCCTGTGTAGCCTCATCTGGGTGTTTCTGCTCCGGCAGGGGGATTGGACTAGATGATCTTTTGAGGTCACTTCCAATCCCTAACATTCTGTGATTATGTAATGTGACAGGCAGCGGGTCTGGGGCGCCCGGGCTGGCGGGGCGAGGGGAGCGGTGCCCCCGCAGCTCCCGGTTGTAGACAGGTTCCTCTCTACGGGGAGGTGCAGGGCCCCTGCACCCGCGGAGAGGCACCTCCCAGGTCCCAGTGTCCCCCTCCCCGGGAGCAGCGCTCCGCTCTCCACCTGACCTGGCACCTCTGCTGAGCTGTGATGGGGCAGGTGGTTTCCGTGCCTCGCCCTTAAGTTTCCGCTCTGGTTCTCGTTGTTTCCCAAGGCTGCCCCCTTCGAGGGGAACAGCCAGCTTCTCTTAAGAAGATGCCCCATCACTCTGTGGGTACTTCAGCTGCCTTCCTCTGGGCTAGCAGATGGGTAGCCTTTTTGGGAAGGGACAGGGTCATTTTCTTTTTATGGTCTTGCCTTGTGCAGCTATACATATGCAGATGTTACTGTACATGCACACATTTGTATAAGTGTAAACTGAGCATACATGTCATATACTAGATGTATTTATACTGTATAAATAAAATTGACAGGTACCTGCACACCTTGTTAAATATACCTGTGGAAGTTATGATCACAACATACCTGTGGGGCATACCAAGGGTTTTCAACTGTGTGTGGAATTGAGCTTTTACAGATCTCTGTCATTTGCAGTCCCAAGGGAAGCTTTTTTTCCGGTAGATTTATTTATTACAGACTTGCATGGTGTGTGGGAGAGCCCTTATGATCTTTATAGCTATGAGTAAGAGGTATTTGATAGCAGCATACCTGGTTTTGCTTGATATGTATGTATGAAAAATGAAAGCCTGCTGAGTGTTAGCATTGGTCTCTAGGTAGTCTGTGATGAGTCAGAATATATCTCTATCAAATAGGCAGCGCTTTTTTCTTTTCCATCCTCTGTCTGTCTTTGCACTGTGGGTTCTGTCTTGAGCTGTTGTATGCAGGATGTGTTGGGAGGGAGGACTATTTGGAGATCTCCCAGTCAGAGGAAGATTACACAGACTTTCATATTTCATCTCAAAATCCTTCAGGTTACAATATAAATATAAAAAATAGTAATGGAGATATTGGAGGCATATACTGTCTTATTCACCTGCTTAAATATCCATTAGCTTCCTCTCTTTTGCTTTTGTTTTTCTGTTGAGTTTAGATTACACGAGCATGGTTGTGGAATCTTATGTTGTTTGTACAGCACCCAGTATAAAACCAGTGCTAAGTTCTAGGGAATAGATTTGTTTTGGTTCAAGACCTTATTTTAATGTGTGTATACAAATTCTGCCTTTAAAACCAAAACTCTAGTATCCGAGCTTCACCAAAATACAGTTTTAGTCTTAGCTATGCTATTTACTGTATTTTGTTACAGAGTTTCCCTTCACTCAGGGAATTTACATTGTATCAATGCTGTGGTTTAACCCCAGTGGGCAGCTCAGCCCCACACAACCACTTAATCTCTTCTTCCCAGAGTGAGACGGGGAAGAGAATTGGAAGGGTAAAAGTATGAAAACTCATAGGTTGAGATAAAGATGTTTTTATAGGTAAAGCAAAAGTCATGCATGCAAGCAAAGCAAAACAAGGAATTCACTCACTACTTCCCATTGACAGGTAGGTGTTCAACCATCTCCAGGAAAGCAGGATTCTTCCTCCTTTCCCTCTGCTTTTACTGCTGAGCACAATGTCATACAATATGGGATGTCCCTTTGGTGAATTTGGGTCAACTGTCCTGGCTGTGACCCCTCCCAATCTCCTGCCCATGCCAGCCCACTCACTGGTGGGGCAGCAGAGAAGGCCTTGATGCTGTGTAAGCGCTGCTCACAACACCTAACACATCCCTGGGATACCAACACTGTTTTGGTCACAAGTCCAAACCACATCACCATATGAGCAGTTATCAAGAAAATTTACTCCATCTCAGCCAAACCAGTACAACCATGTTAGAGTCTGGTTCTCTTTAGCAACGCAGTCCCTAGACAATGACTAGACAGGACACTTAATCTTTGACAGTGTTGCTTAGCCTTTGTCAGATCAACAGAGTAGACAGGGCCTGTGTTTTTCAGGTGGGAATTGGGTTGAATATTCTCAAGAAAATATTTTCTCTAAGAGAAGAATTACCAGTTTGTTACAAGAGAAAGTTTGTACATGTACCTCCCCAGAGGGTTCCACGATTGAAAAATCTCAGCTGTACTACAAAGATAGGCTCAGAAAAGCAAGTCCTGGCTGCAGTTCTCTGTTTCTAGTACGCTAAAAAAGTGTTTGAAAAAGTAATATACAGAGCCCCCCTATATTTCAATGGGGAAGAGTTAAATTACTCAAGTGCTTTTGATTACATTGGTCACCATCTGATTAACTTAAATCAGAATGATAACTGTTATCTTGTGTTTATAAGGAAGAGGAAAAAACACTTAGTTCACCTGTGTACTAAGGCTGTGTATGACTGAGGTCTGTATGTTTCTGTATGTGCTTTTAAATTATGTTGTAATCAATACGTGTTAACTTATATGTTGGAAAAATTTTAGATGGCCACCTGTAAATTGTGATGGGTCTAAAACATTTTTCCTTAGAAAATAAGGCAGGTAATAGCAGAAAGAATAGTATTATGCCTGTTGACAAACAAGTAAACTCTCTCTTCAGGATTGACCTCACAGGAGATGCAACTACTAGTAATGCTGGTGTCAATAGTGCAGACTCGAAGCAAAAAGAAGATGACAGCAGCTTCTCACTGATAACATGGAACATTGATGGGCTGGATATAGGAAATCTAAAAGAAAGAGCTAGAGGAATCTGTTCTTACCTGGCATTGTAAGTGTAGCTTCATCTTTGTATTGTTGTGTACTGAGCTTTAAAGGAAAAAGCATCTTGTTTTAGTTATTTACAAATCTTCATGCCTAAACTACCTTAACATTAGATGCAACAATACAATCACTTTATAAATCCTAAATAGCTGGATAAAAGTTGATATACTGGTTGGAAGAGGTGTGAACCTGTGCAGCATCCTGAAGGTTAAATACTTTGTGCGTGCTAGTTTAAAAAGCTTTTTTATAATGCTACTTTAAGAAGCTTTTTTGTCTCATTCCAGTAATATAAATAACTCCACACTAGAGCAAACTGTTTGAAACAACAAAAAAGGTTAGTTTTTAGTGAAATGTGAAAAGTTGCTGTCTTCCCATTACTGTTGCCTGTCTATCAAAAAAGAAAATGTGCAAGGCAAGAGAAAAGCCATAGAATGTGTGATTACCTTTTATAGTTTCACCAGTGGTAGCCTTCTATGAATATATTTATGAGCAATTTAACAATTACGTAAATTGATTTTCCTTAATACACTAACAGTGTAAATTAAATTATTTAAACAAGTGATAATTTAAGTTCTTAAAACAGCAGAAATGCCATGACTAAATCACTTTTCGCTTGATTTTGTTAATCTGGGGTGACAATATTTTTCTTCTGTAAATAAGACCTTAGGTTTGTCCTTCACCTGCTTAGAGGAGGGTTATTCAGTGGTGTAGCAAAAATAGGGACAGCTGTAAAGTCATATCTAAATCAGTATTTTCAGGACTACTGCCCCACATGAACTGTTACTGATTGCACAGCTTTAAGAAATAAAGAAGCTTGGTATTGATGAGACTGGAGAAAATTAATGGCAGATTACCTGGGAGGATTTCTTGTAAGGGAATGAGATGGTGGTTGGAATCTTCTGAAGAACTTGGGTGTTGCAGAACACGTTCCAAAGCTGCATAAGTTGAATTCATCATGTATGTGGTATATGAAACCTGTGCAAATGTTCGCAAGATCAAGGTACAAGGAAGTAATGCATTTTATTACCTTGTCCGTTCCATCTCCATAACAGTAATTGTTTCCTCCTTTATGGCAATGTGTCTATATGCACCTAAATATGATGGTGGGAGTTTAAAAAATAACAAAAAATCCCCAACAACCAGACCAACAAACAAAAACCTCAACAGATTTTTACAATATCTAGGAATACGAGGGCAAGGTGCACCTGAAATCCCTGATCCTCTTCCATTTGGCCCCAGACTGTAGTGGTTAATTTAAAATATTTTCTTGCTGATTTCAGATATAGTCCAGATGTTGTGTTTTTACAAGAGGTCGTCCAACCACATCTCCGTCTTCTAGAGATGAGAGCGAGCAGCTACACTGTTATTCCAGGTAAGAAATAACCCTCCGTTTCTAAAGACAGAAATCAGAAAGAGTAAGTTGGGTTTTATTCTGTCTCTCCTACCTAAATCTCTGACCATTTGTAGGAATGAAAAGAGGAGAGTGAAGAAGAAAGCACTTAAATTATTTTCTGTGTTTTGATATCAGGATATAGACTGATGCAAATTATGCACGTGAAAAGCTTGCTTGCCTGGTGGTTTCTTTTGTATTTTTTTCTGCATTTTGAAAGACTGACAGCAAGGGTAGCCAAAGGAGTGCCACAGAGAAGTCATTTATTAATATTTGCTTGTAAAATATCTGAAAAATTCACACCACTGTTACAAAACTTCTAACTAATGACTTAATTTTACAAATTAAGACGATTCTCCCAGGTCATGGTAAAAAGGTCTCTTTTAGAACCTTAACTTATTTATGGCATGACAGAAGATATCCTTGACAATTTTTTTCCCCTGTTTTTCTTTAGGCAACATAGATGGCTATTTCACTGTCATAATGTTGAAGAAATCAAGAGTGAAGATACTGAAATATGAGATAATACCTTTTCCATCAACCTCTATGATGAGGAACCTTTTGGTTGTACATGTGAGTGAGTCAGTATGTACTGAACAGCTGTGTTTCTCCCTTCAAAACAAAAAATTCCAGAAAAGGCTGGACTGACTGGCTTTGCTCTGTGGTAGTCTCAAACAGCAGAAAAACTTCTCCAAACACAGGAACCCATTTGATGCATTTGATACTAACGAACTTTAATATTTATGTAAGTTACTGGCTGTGCTTTGTTTCCAAGTCTCATAAACTCTGAAAACAAAACTAAAAGCCTGTTATCCACTTGTCAGCCACTTTGCTTCAATGTAAAACTAATATTAACCAGAGCTTTGTCAATCAGTAATTTACTTCGTGATTATATTTTGTCTTTGAACTTCTTATCCTGATGTGGATAATAACATTGCTTCTTTCTTTCATGCACAGGTGAGCATATCTGGTAATGAACTTTGTCTCATGACTTCTCATCTGGAGAGCACTAAAGATCACTCTAAGGAGCGAATGAAGCAGTTGAAAATAGTGTTAAACAAAATGCAGAAGGAGTCTGAGTCCACCACTGTTATATTTGGAGGTGATACAAACCTCAGAGACAGTGAGGTAAATAGAAATAAGTAACCTTGTTATTTTGAGAAGGTACCCTGACAGAATCTTCTGAGGCTTTTCTGTTGCCTTTATGAGAAATGACCTGCTTAGGCAGAACAGAGATATGCAACATTTATTCTTAAAAAGTGGAAGCACAACTAAGTAGAAGCTGTGGCGTTGCTATGCTGAGGCATTGTTATAGCTGAGGTCATGTATATGGAGAGCTCCCCGCTCCCCCAAATAACAAAATGCTTTATTGGTAATATTTATACCTGATGAAGTGCAGGGGTAGTCGATGAAGTTTCAACTTGAAAAGCGTCTTCTCATTTTGAGAACCTGATCTTCACTTGCTCAGCTCTCTGATTCTCAGAGAGTTGATGCTTGTAGAGTCAATGAAAGAAGAGAGTGCTCTGGAGAAATAGATCTTGGGAGTTTAAAATAAATCCCCCGTCATAGAGATAATCAAAATTACAAGTTGTTTTTGACTGCTGATATTAAAAGTTAAATTTGTGCATTATTACTAAAAGGTCAGTGTTTCATCTTTCTCTATAATGAAATTTCATTGCAGTGAGCTGGAATGACATTATTTCAAGGAACATGGTGTTGACCACTGTACCTCAAAATTTCAGAGCTGAATGTTTATTTTGTAACATGTTTTGGATTTAGAAAGTACGATAAGAATTGGTCATGCTTTAGAGTATCCTGAGAAACACCAAAATTTAGAAACGTCTCCCATATCTTCATTTTTAACAACTCATGTTTCACAGAAAAAAAGCGATGATGTGGATTTGAAGGTAAAATTTGCGAATTCAGTATCTTGTGGATTTTCCCTCCCCTTCTACTTTCAGGTTGCTAAACTGGGTAGCTTACCTGACAACATCATGGATATCTGGGAGTTTTTGGGTAAACCTCAACACTGCCGCTACACTTGGGACACCTACTCCAATACCAACCTGAATGCAGAGTACAAGTGCAAGTTGAGGTTTGATCGCATTTACTTTCGGCCTGCAGCAGACGGGGGACATATTATTCCACGAAGTATGGACTTAATCGGATTGGAAAAACTAGACTGTGGCAGATTCCCTAGTGATCACTGGGGTCTTCTGTGTAAGTTTGATGTGATATTATAAAAAAAACCAAACCAAAACAAAACAACAGACGAAACAGTCTTGCATTGTTAATTTTTAGGTGACCTGTTCTTGTTTTTTACAAAATTTTACCCTCTCAGTTTAAATAGGACGTATTTAAATTTTCAACCCCAATACATTCTCTGCTCTTGACTCTTACTGGAATGGCTCCATTTCAAGCCAAGGATCCCTTTACTTCATAGAGTGCATCTATTCTGGAATCAAATTTTTGAAAATTTACTTTTAGCAGTACACACAAATACAAAACCAAATTCTAGTCTTAAAACGGGAGGAAAAACCTGTAAATACAATTCATAAACATACTTGGTGATTTAAAACTCACTTTTATTTTGGCATGTATTATAATCTCATAATAAATGCTGCTTTTTATTTTAAGAATACTTTTATTATGTCTGCTTTGTTTCTTTTGTGACTATTTCTGGCATCCTGAGTACAGGAAAAACATGGACCTGTTGGAGGGGGGCCAGAGGAGGCCACAAAAATGATCAGAGGGCTGGAACAGCTCTGCTGTGAGGACAGGCTGAGAGAGCTGGGGTTGTTGAGCCTGGAGAAGAGAAAGCTCTGGGGAGACCTTATTGCAGCCTTTCAGTGCTTAAAAGGAGCCTGTAAGAAAGATGGAGACAGACTTTATAGCAGGGCCTGTTGCGATAGGACAAGGGGCGATTCAAGCTGGACATGAGGAAGAAATTTATTACAATGAGAGTGGTGAAACACTGGCCCAGCTTGCCCAGAGAGGTGGTAGATGCCCCATCCCTGGAGACATTCAAGGCCAGGCTGGATGGGTCTCTGAGCAACCTGATCTAGTTGAAGATGTCACTGCTTATTGCAGGGGGTTGGACTAGATGAGCTTTGAAGGTCCCTTCCAACCCAAACTGTTCTGTGAGTCTGTGATTTCCATTATCCTTTACAACTCTGTCTTTTGTAGGGTGTTTTGTATTAGCTTTGGAAGTTTGTGTTGTATATATGTACTTATTCAGGCAAGGAGCTGAGGAAAGAATGACAAGATCTTAGAGAATAAGGGTTTATTAAATAGGAATTAGACTTATATTGAACAGATTTAAGAATGATATGCCTTCTATTGGACAAGAAAATCATATAGGCAGATACATGGAAGTTGTTCATGTGGGATGGTATATGCCTTACTTTGTGTTTATTAACCTGGATATGAGTTGTATATTAAAATGTGTTATTTTTCTAGTGAGCTTCTAGAAACAATGCTCTTGTAAACTGTTGTGCAAAGCCTGAGCAGCTCAAGGTCTCACTGACTTTGCAAAAGATTAAACATACTTTCTTACTCAAAGAACGGTGTAATCAATCTTGTATAAACTGTCGTTTCGTAGTTATGCAAAGTACTAAACTGGTTTAAACTGAAAAGTGTCCTAACTTTCTGATGTGAAGTTCAGTGCACAGACAACCCATGTCAATGACACAAAGTGAACACAGTAACTGACAGCCTGAATTCCTTTACTTGTTCATCTTTGGTCTTAAGCCCAAAGCTTACAAACAACTTGTATTCTGCTGGCCTTCTGTAGCGGGTTAACCCCAGCTGGTTGCCAGGCTCCCACCCAGCCACTCATTCCCCTAATCCCTGGTGACATGGGAAGAGGAAATGGGGAGAAACAGAAACAGGAAAGCTCATGGGATGGGATAAAAACAGGGACATCACTTACCAGTTACCCTCATGGGCAAAATAAACTTCATTTGGAGAAATTAATTTATGCCGAGTAGTATACATGTGTTACTGATTATTAGGAAACAAAAAGAAAAACATTAAAATATCTAGGGGAGAAGCCTTTTCTCTTTCCCAACATCAATGCCACCACAGGCTCCTCTCCTCGCCCTTGTTATTGCTGCAGGTTACGCTGTTCCTTCAGCAGGGTAAGGAGTGGCAGGAAGGGGGTTATGGTCGGCATGCAAATGTGCCTCTCAGCTGTGCCCTCCCTCTCCCGCTTCTCCTCTGTTCCCTTGTGGGTCCTCCATGGGCTCAGGCAGTATGTGCACCTCCTCTGACCCGGGTGTTCCCTCTGCTGTTTCTCACTCTTTTTTTCCTTCTCCTCTGCCTGCACAGCTGTTTCTGCCATGTCTTATGTATGCTTCTCTGAGAACTCACCACCTTGGTTGCGGGTCTCAGCTGTGCCCCGCAGTGAGTCCACTGGGGACAGCTGGAACCATCTCGCATGGGGCAGCCCCTGCTGCTCCTCACAGAGGCCCCTGCAGCCCTCTCCCCACCAGCTCCTGGGCACCTGCAACTAATGCCACTTAAAAACAAACAAACAAACAAAAAACCAGCTTGTCACACAGGCAAACAGCAGTGGAACAACCCTGAAGCCCTACCTGCCCAGCACGGAAAACTCCACTGATCCTGTTATTGCTTAGCTTAACATGTCTGGCTGCACGCTTCAGCCAGCCAAGCGCCAGGGAAGGAGTGTGTCTGGACATTGCCCTTCTCACCTCTTGTCTTGCACCCTGCAAACATGGTGAGTGGGGCTTGGGGCGATACAGGGTGGTCTAGGGCTTCCTCACAAGGGGAGAAGGAGGGGCAGGCACTGATCTCTCTGACAACCAACAATAGAACCCAAGGGAATGTCAGGAAGATGTGCCAGGGGAGGTTTAGGTTGGACATGAGGAAAAGGTTCTTCAGCCAGCGGGTGGTGGAGCACTGGAACAGGCTCCCCAGGGAGGTGTCACGGCCCCAAGCCTGACAGTGTCCAAGAAGAGACTGAAAAACACCCTCAGACACATGGTGTGAACTGTCGGATTGTCATATGTAGGGACAGGAGTTGGATTTGTTGATTCTTGTGGTTCCCTTCCAACTCAGGACATTCTGTGATTCCAGGGCAGCAGTAGACAAATGTATGGATCCCTACCGGAATGGAATGGAATGGAATGGAATAGAATAGAATAGAATAGAATAGAATAGAATAGAATAGAATAGAATAGAATAGAATAGAATAGAATAGAATAGAATAGAATATTTCAGTTGGAAGGGACCTACAACAATCATATAGTCCCACTGCCTGACCACTTCAGGGCTGACTAAAAGCTAAAACATGTTAAGAGCAGTGTCCCAATGCCTCTTAAACACTGACAGGCTGGGGGCATTGACCACCTCTCTAGGAATCTTGTTCCGGTGTTTGGTCACCCTCTGGGTAAAGAAATGCTTCCTCATGTCCCGTCTAAAGCCCCCGAACAAGATCCAGCCTCTCCTTGTCCCAGGAATGGGGACACCTGAGGTAGGTGTAGTTTTCCATTGATTCAACAGGAGGCCTGGGTGACCTTAATAAACAAGCAAATAAACCTCAGGATGTTAATTAATCTCCACAGAAATCAGCTGCAGAAATCTCCAGTTCTGCTTTCGCTTCTTTAAACAACAAACCCCAAATTCCTTTTACTAAAGTCGAAAGAGACTGTCTTGTTTTGGGAAGGATGTCATGTCCTGATTACTCTCAACATATCCCATTATTGTGTAATAACTCAGCTTCAAAAACAAGGAAGGAGAAGGATCTCTTCTTTGTACTCCCAAATAAATATTTCTATTAAAAAAAGTGAAAGATATCCACAGCTGCCAGGATTTTCCTTCCAGGTTTAAAATGGGGCTGGCACAGTCACACTGTCTGACTTGCTGTGTGCTCTCTTCTTCCTCAACAAGAGCCTTCAAAGAAATGCCATAGGGCTTGCTTTCATCACTTAAGCCTCCATGGTAGTTGCAGCCAAAGGATTTGTGGGGAAGGTGCAGGCAGGAGATGATGGTTTAACTTCTCTAAAGATGTTGGAGAAGAGGAAAGCACAATGAACTCACAAGAAACACCAATTTACATGGCCTTCTTTATTATGGCTGGTTTTGTTTATGTGGCTACACCTTTGGGACTATTTTGGAAGGCATGAAAAAAGGCTATTTTTCTAGGATGGATAGGTTTTTAATTTGGGGAGGAAAGAAGAGAGAAAAAAGGCTTCCGAGTAGCGTACAACTCAATGCCTAAACTCCGAACACATTTACTGACATTTACTACCTGACCTCCTCTGGTCCATAGTCTCTCTTAACCTTTCAAACAGGTAGTGAGTGATAACATGATATTTTTATTAGGAACAAGCAAAGACATAACACTTTGTAAGGACCGATTCATTTTCCTAATTATAAAAGACAGGCAAGAAGACTATATTCAGTGCAATTAGTGGTTCGTCATTCTTTCAGAATGAGGAAATTATGCATATAGCCTTTAAAACTCTCCTTCTGGAACTGCAGAAAAAAGTGATAATACTTAAATTTAAGAAGACATAAGTGCTAAATGTTTGACTGATTCTTGGATGTGAAGCAATACATCCTTAATTAAATATACTTTAAACCGCTCAATAAGCATCCAAATTGCTGACAATCAAGAGCAGTCAGAGCCATTCAATTAATTTGCCTCTTAATTTAATCAGTGATGTAAAAAGTAAAATATCTGCTGAATACAGCAACTACAACTTAAAGGGAAAGAAACAACAAAGTTAAACTAAGCAAAATATTTATTGGGCTACAACTTGTGATTTGTTTTCCTGATGCAATAACATAATATAATGGTGTCTATATATCCTGAAGGACTTATACAGACATGTGAATGTGAGAAAATGCAGTAATTCTCTCCTATTAATAATAAACAGCAACAATGGACCTTGTGGAAATCATATACTATCGGAGGCATTATTTTGTTAATACTTTGATTCAGGTATCAAGAGAAGCAATTTCTTCTGAGGATCCAAGCAGTCTTAAACATCTCTATATCAAAAGAGCTTGAGCTTACTATAAAAAAAGAGATATAGATAGAACAAAATAAAGAAATGTTAAACATCTAGGGAGGTAAATAATAAAGAGATTTAAAAAATGGAAAAATACTACCACAGTTACTGCAGAAAACTACACTATCATGATTAAAAATTTATACCTAAAGGATATGTAGGGAGTAATCTGAAACCATCATTCATAAAAATTTGTTTTACAAAGAGGAAGTGCATGGAAGATTAAAGCTGTAAACATCAGACATCATGTACGGGTTTGGAAGTCAATTTGATACAAGAACAGATAAGACATATCCAAAATTACTAGATCAAAATAGAAACACGATAACCTGTATTATGGCAACACATGCAGAGCCTATTGTTATGGTTGCTGTACAAAAAAAAATGGATGAGAATAATTACACAGAAACAGATGGTCTCTGTTTGATGAGCAGTTGTAATAATTTTCAGCTGTATACACTCAGCATGGTTGAAAATCTCCACAAAGTTTGTGTTATCACTGCATAACTTAGCCTGTTTTTACCCTGTGGCAGGCAATCCAGTACAAAATCCTGCTGAAGACACAGTGCACAGAATCATAGAACAGTTTGTGTTGGAAGGGACCTTCAAAGGTCATCTAGTCCAACCCCCTACAATGAGCAGGGACATCTGCAACTAGATCAGGTTGCTCAGAGCCCCATCCAGCCTGGTCTGGAATGTCTCCAGGGATGGGGCATCTACCACCTCTCTGGGCAACCTGGGCCAGTGTTTTACCACCCTCATTGTAAAAAAATTTCTTCCTCATGTCTGGCCTGAATCTCCCCTCCTTTAGTTTAAAACCATTACCCCTTTTCCTGTTGCAACAGCCCTGCTAAAATGTTTGTCCCCATCTTTCTTACAGGCCCCTTTCAAGTACTGAAAGGCCACAATAAGGTCTCCCCAGAACCTTCTCTTCTCCAGACTGAACAACCCCAACTCTCTCAGCCTGTCCTCACAGCAGAGCTGTTCCAGCCCTCTGATCATTTTTGTGGCCCCCTCTGGTCCCTCTCCAACAGGTCCATGTCTGTCCTGTACTGAGGGTTCCAGAACTGGACACAGAACTCCAGGTGGGGTCTCACCAGAGTGGAGCAGAGGGGCAGAATCACCTCCCTCGACCAGCATGTGGGTGCTGTTTTGAAATACCCAGTGCAGGTAAGCCCTACACAGGGGTTACAGGGGCTAACTTCATTAGGGTAAATTTCCCCAGTTTTGTGTTAAACAGGAGTATAATAAAGACTTGTTAGTTAAGATTCATAAATAGCATCGTTTTATTTATTGGAGACAAGGTTTGTTGTGTAACATCAGCTCAGAGAAAACACGCCCAGTGACTGAGAAGCCATCAGTGTAGTGCTGCCATTTCAGTAATGGCTGAGAAAACAGGAGGCTTAAATAGGAGATGCAACAAGCAGAAATGTTGCTGAATTACAACAACTGAAATGAAAGAAAGACTGTATTTTCAACAATCCCCAGTAACATCACTAGTGTTATCTTCATTTATATATTCGTGCACATCTGACAAGAAACTGAGCTACTAACACAAGGAGATACAGTAGATTTACCTTTTTGACCAAGGAAAAAGATGAGTATTTGTCTGCCTAGATGAAGGATAACGTGCTGCAATGAAAGAAAGGAGGGAAGGATTACTCCATGTCTTTCTAACCTTCTGCACTATTAGATTTCCTGGTACAGCTACTGGTGGGGCAGACAAGCTAATAAAAACCTACTCAGAAATATAATTTGTTGAGGCAGAAGCTACATCTGGATGTGGTAGTAGCAGCTGCATGCGAGTATAACTGACAATACTGGACAAATACGGCCAAGAAAGGGAACTCACCTTATTGTGGCTTTTAAAAACTCTCTCAGTTACTGAAGAATGAGAAAAAAATTTGTCTCAGATGCCTTGAAGGTGAATACTACCCTTTTTTTCAGTGTTGGCAGACAATTCCTTGAACTGAAACAGATCAAGCTTTTTACCCATTTAAGAGAGTCAGGGAACAAGGGTATTTCTAGAAAAGTGCAACACCATATAACAAAAGTTTGGTAACCAAACTAGTGCATCTCTCTTTCTTTTGGAATAGATGCCACGTGGAAAACTTCAAAGCAGCTGGTCTAGTTGTGAGCAAGCTAGGTGAGAGGGAGAGAGGGGTGCAAGGTGATGGGGGGCTGCTCTGGTCTTCTGCAATGGAAGGAGTTGGGTTAGGTTATGGTTGGACTCAATGATCCTGAAGGTCTCTTCCAACCAAAATAATTCTATGATTCTATGAACTTCCCTGCAGGCTGCAGTAATGTTGCGCCTCGAGCCAGGACTTCCCTGCCACCTGCACCAAGGGGGTGACAGAAGGGCCATTTGGTGACGATGCAGGGGTGCTTGTCAGAGGTATCCAAATTCTCTCTGGATACCTGGCAGTGAGTTTCCTGTCTTGGCTGATGATAGTTCCACAGGGCTTTTGTTTGACCAACTGAATGCATGTACTGCTGAAAGGAGCTGGAGGTAACCAGACCTACATTTACTTAGTGGGCTACATTTTGAAGCTTTAGTGGTCTTTAGATAACACTACAGCACACTTGGCCTATTATTTCATCTGTGCTAAGCCTATTAGCTCATCGGTGTTATGAAAGGCAAGAATTGGTTCAGCAAGAAAATGCCACCTTAACCTCAGCCATATGTACTCCTGCTTTCTTGGTCCGCTCCTCCATTCCATAATGTTTCTGTAGTGTGCAGGCTATAAATAGGCAATGGGTGCTGCTGCTAAGTTTCTTGAGTGGGAGCTGTTTGCTCTGGCACCATTGTGTTTGCAGGGGACTACCTGCATCCTGTTTGTGCAACCCAGAAGGAAGTCTGGGTCCAACAAAGTCAGGGGCACTGGACCAGCTACTGCTGTGCAGGAAAACAAACAAGGACACTTGCTACTTTTCATCCTTTTCTCCCTGCTTTCACTAAGATGCTGGGCGGTAATTCCTACCAGGAAGAGAAGAGGGCTTATCTCCCTAAATCTGCACTGCACCAAGGACCTTTTTGCATATTTGTACAGATGGTTGAAAAATCACTAACTAGCATTGAGTATACAAGTGAATATACTTTTCTGCAGAAGAAATTTTAAAATGTGCGAAACTATATCTGTAACAGTCAGTAAAATCAGGAACTCGCAACTGTGCAAAGCATTGGATGACTATCATCTTCCCCCACTGGGTCTGTAAATCAGCCCTTGGGGCTGCCAGGAAGGCTGCAGGGCGTGAGAAATGGGGCTGCCTTGCAAAAGAAAGACAGCCAGGCTTCCGCTCTCCACACACACTTCCTCTTCAAAGCTTAGGAACCTTGGGCAGCATCAGAAAAAATATAACGTTCTCATTGATCCTTTCATGTTGTTATTGGAATTATTGTTTTTACATCAAATAAGCAGACTTCAGACTCCATAAGTCTGGCCTAAACATGGAAATCCCTGAAACTGAGGAATGAAAATTGATGTAACAACATAGCATGGAAAAATATTTTTAAAAAAAATGCAATCAGGCGATTCCTTTAGGCTCCTTCATATTTATTTACAAGCAATCCAGTGCTACAGTTCAGAGATTCAATTCCTTGCTTTTCAGAGCCAGTACATGAGTTTCTTGTACCAAGGGAGATTTTAGTAACTTCAGGAAATGTCATATAGTCTGTTGTTAAAAAAATGGCAAGGTGGGAATCAGAAGAAAAGTAAAAAGAGGAGGAAAAAACAGTTGTATGCTGAAGAGATGGCATTTTTACATCTTTAGAACACCTTTTTTTTCAGTCCTCCTGTAGCATCTGCAAAATACCATTTTTCGGAGTCAAGCGTTGTCAGTTTATTAAAGACTAAGCGGAGCTCAGCAAATGATGGGAGCAGCCACAAAAGCGACCTGGTTATAAAAGGAAAAATACAGAACAGAAGAAGTTGCCTTCTGAAATATTGACAGAGAAAAGCCCTGCCAGCCTGGGAACCAGGAACATTCTTGAGAAGCAGAGCTGGCATCTTTGAATGGAATCAGTACCAATAAACTGGAGACATCCTGTGATACCATTGATAAGCAAAAAACTGAGGAACTGTAACAGCAATTTATCATCTGGAAAGGTGAAAAATAGTTTGGAAAAGGGGGTATACATCCTGAGAAGGCAGGAATTGGCAACAGCTACTGGCTGTTCTACCTGGAAGAAAAGGAAAACAGTCCAGAAAAATAAAAATTGGTCTGAGAAAATAGAAATCGTCACCTATTGGCTGTGTCAGGTAAAAAATGGATATTAACAATGCCCATTGTCTGTTCCAAGTGATGATGTCCTATGACCCCTTATGTCTCTGCAATATAAAAACTACTTATTTTTTACCCAATAAGGAGCCTGTCTGTCTGAGGACTTCCCCTGGGAGCCGTTTTCCTTGTGCCAGGGTCTGCAGAGGGATTTTAAACTGTGAAACTGGCCAAATGCAGCTGTGGGAGTCTGTGCCCTGGGAGCACCCTCGTCTTAAATGTGCTCAGATGGGGGTAGTTTCTGTACATGACTTTGGACATACTGTGTCGAATTTGTCCTTCAACTGAGTTATCTGGCTTTTGGGTTTATCTTCAGGGTTCAGAGTTATTGTTTTGACTGTCAAGGACTAAGAGATCAATAACATGAATACATTTAGAAATCTGTACAGAGTAAACACTGTCAAGGTGCCCCAAATGAAAATCTGCAGTGCTGTGCATCCTTGAAGTGAGACATCTGTGACATATTTATTGTCTTTTTAAAATTAGCAGTTAGCTGTTGGTGTGTTAACAGGATGAGGTTTTTCAAGTCAGCAGTAGCTGGAATCTGGCTGTGCTGGAGATAAAATTTTTCAAATATTTATTCAATAGGTTAGGCCTAGCTCGACTCCTGATCTCATTGCATCTCTTAATTCTGCTATATCCTTTTTGAATGGGTGATGTTAGTCAATGAAGTGATATAACATTTGAATTTTATTTCCACTCCTGTCCCAATAACTTCTAACAATTCTCCTTGCCTTTTTGGGTAATGATGAGAATCAAACTGGTTTTGCTTGTTTGTTTGTTTGAGTTTTGTTTGTTTGTTTTAAGACCTATCCACACTGACTCTTGTACCACCTTCCTTAGTCCCAAGTTAGTCCAGCACTGCATAGACACTGAGGTTATGATACCAAGGGGGCACTGTTCTGCAACCTATCCTTGCCTCCATCTATCAGATAAAAGCTTATCTGACAGGCTAAGAAACAAGAATGTCAGGGAGGAAACTTTCCTCCAGGAAACTGAAGGAAATTTTCCACTGTGCTTCAGCAGCTTTTAATTCTTGGCTGACACCTGAGTGATAAAACTGGGGAAGAAATAAACTCTGTGTTCCTTGCATGTCTCCATATAGCTACTGCACTTCAGTGCATAGTTTCCATAACTACAGTGTATGTTATCTTGTGGGTTTGCTTTTGAGGAAAATCCTACCTTATTGATGTCTTTATTTTGGGGATGCCCATAAGCACAGGGAAAGGGCCAGGTCTGCGAAAACCTGGGAAGCAGGTTTTATATCAAGGTTGGAGAAAGGAATGGATTGCAACCTGCCACTGAAAGGCTGTCACTTTACTGGTGTTTGGAGAGTGGAAAAACCATCATTCTCCTCCTTCCTTCTTTTACAGAAATGATATGATAGTGTGCAATGTGTTTTCCACAGACCACCTGCTCCACTGAGTTGTGCTCTGGGATAGATGGATAAAACTTGCTCATCTATCTAAAAGTTCCCCCACATCTGGGTGGCTTATCTGGGCATGAGACATGCTCCATGTTGTAGTACTATCTGCCCTTAAAAAACAATCTGTGGAGAACATGGGCACTGAGTGAAGTGCAACATCTTTTATTTCATTTTTATTTCATTGCAAGGAAAGAGAGTTTATCAGGACTGTAAGGTGGTAGGCTACTACTAATGAACTTTGCATGCTGTCTCCCCTCCTGATCACAAGGCAGAGGTAAAAAAAAAGCACCATTTTTGTCACAGTTATTTGCATTCTAATTTCCCAGACCAAAGACAGCCTGAATGACCTAATTCTCAATATGAGACAGGACGAAGGTGAAGAACAAATCGTAGAGGACCCAATAATTCCGTTTCAATGGGTCAGCTTCTCAGGTATTACCTTTTGGTCAAGACTTTTCAGATAAGTGAAGTAAACTAGGTTGAAAATAAAATGCTACTTTCTAAAATGTGGTTTTCACAATGCATTTTTGGTCTGACAGGAGCTTGGTAGCTTTTTTCTGTCTGCTTGAGCGGCACATACTGTGCTCTCTCAAAGCTGGGCTATTTGCAGCTCTGAGAGTAAAATACTCCAGTTTCTGCCATTGACTGACTGAAATAAAATAATCTATGATGCACGAACAAGTCTAAATGAAATAATAATATCCTTAGCAGTGAAAACCAGATTGGTAATAAAATAATTGAACAGATTTATTTCTATTCCCTTGGACTAGCCTGCTGAAACAGCCTGCTATTTTATTTAATCTTATATCAGAGGAATTACTTGCTGGTAATCCATTGTTAAACATCATTTAGAATGACAGATGAAAATGTCAGCTTTTCCAAGATCTTCAGTCCATATCTCATTAACACGTATTATTTATGATTCTTCTAATGGGACCTGCAGGCGTTTCTAGGGGGAAATGAAGACATCAGCTGTTACTGAAATGAGATGGGATATACTGTAGCTTATGAGTTAATAACGACATGTAAAAATACTTCCCCACAGTATTGATTGTCATTTACCATTTGACAAATGAATCAAGTGCTGTGGCTTTTCCTCTTGCTATGTATAGTACCTTTTCCTTCTATTCATTTTGTTAGTAATAATTCAGTGAGAAAAATATTAAAAAGCAAATGAGAAAGACTATTTTGCAAATTATTTCTAAGATGTGGTGTGGGGAAAAGCCCTTGAACGTAAATTAATAGGAAACACTGTACTGTTCTGGTGCTGCGGCTAAGGCCTTTGGGTACTATTTTCCCCCCTCAGTCCCTGTACAGTCAAATCGATATGTTTCTTCAAATACAGTTGCATTTTAAGGATACTTTCTACTGTATTCTGCCCCAAAGATGAATGGAAAGCAAACCTTAATTTACGGACTTAATGCAGCTGATGGTGCAGCAGTAGTCATGGTCACAATATCCACTGTTTCCTCCATTAAACCACATTTGAGAATCATTTCATGCTTCAGCTCATAAACATCAATAAAAGAAAATGAGTAATAAATGACTGTCTGGAGAGACCAGCTCATACTTCAGATGAAAATGAAGACAAAATGTAGCTTTGATTTGCCTGTGGAATTCCCATTAACTGCACCTCTGGCAGTAAGGAGGTGGATCGATCATTGGCTGGCTGCAGGAAAAGGTTTCTGACTGTTCAGCAGACAGTGCAAAAGAAAATCTCTCATAGTGCGATCTTTATCAGGTTATCTTCATTACACCAGACCAATAATAAATGTATATGCTGGTCAGCTAGGAGTGCTTCAAATTCCTGGTCCTATTTGTGCTCTGAGCACAATGTGCTCACAAATTACTCGTTTATAGCCATGAAACACCTTCAGTGTTAATCTCTCTTGTTCTTTTTAGAGGTAATGCATAACTGGGAACTTTTTCTTAAGACTACTTTACTCAGAATTAAGAAAGTGCTGCATCAAAACTTGCCTTTCTTCCAGCTGAAGAAGAATCTGCTAGCGTCTTTTGTGGTAGTTGTTGAAGCTTGACTGAAAGATCTTCTGCATATCCTTCAGTAAGTTCTTGAAGGGTATTTTTACTTTATTACAAACATTTCTGGGCTTATTTGATCAAAGACAACTACTGGCTGGCAAGGAAAGGCAAACATTCCCTATGCACTGTTAGCTTTCCAGGTGGCAGCTTGTACCTATGGCAAACAATACATGAAGCAGAGTGATCTTATGTGTTTTTCCCACCCTAGACCTGCAGAGCAAAGATATTTTACTTCTTGCCAGTGTTCTGTAATTCATATAGCTTTACATTAGTGTATGCAAGGTGAGAATCTGTATACACAAGACAGCAATTTTGTCTGGTTTGGTGCATGGTTCTTGGAAGAGTAGGTTTTCAGAGCACAGCACAGATTTTAAAAATGTTGTTACTTACAAATCTACAGTAGGAGGAAAAAATAACTTCTTCATGCAATAATGGCATGAATTGCGTTATCAAATCCTCCCGCTTAATCCTAAAAGTAACCACATTGTTTTTACACTTATTCAGAACTCTATCAGTGCGCTACTGCAAAACTGGTTTTGCAGAGTGTATCTCTTTAGAAATTACAATATCTTCAGGTTAAACAGAGGTACATTTTATGGCACCTGAAGGAGTCACATATTGGAAGGTGGAAAAGACATCTAACTATGAACTGGTTACAATTTTAAAATTGCAGAAAACAAATACTTTCACATTACTAAACTTTATCAATATTTTAATATAATTATAACCCCAGAAGTGTTAAATGATGTAACTCTTCCCATATGTTATTATTATTCCAGTACATTTCAACCAGGTGAAGTCTCAGTTTTCCCTAAAAGAATGTGGAGATTTGGTTGCATTCTATATTACGTTCTCTCCCACACAACCAGTTTCCTGAAAAAAACAAAAACCAAAAAAACCCCGATTCTTTAAGATTAATCCTTAAGGATCCTTAAGGATTTGTTCAAGAAGCTTTACGGCAATAATAGGATAGATACTGCTCTTGGCAGCCCATATAAGATGGTTGTAAAAATATTAGATGAGGCCGTTTTACTTAGCCAGCCCTTTTCAGTGAGGCTACCCCTGGGTCCTATTTGATCTTCAGAACAGTCAAGAAATAACACCAGCAAGAGGAGACACACAGTCCACCTTTTCCAGTAATCTGTATATTTTTCCACAAATACTCAGATATTTTTTAAAAGGGATGTTTTTCATTTCTCTGAGTTTAATTTTGACAATATTGTGAAGACTTGTAAGCAACTTGGTGATTCAACAAAGCTGTTCCTGGCTCTTCAGTACTACTGTGTTTTGCAAGCAAATAAGCAACTTTTGAGAAATATGCAACTCATAAGAAGAAGTAATAATTTTACTCTCATACTTTCAGTTGAATTGTGTTTCATTAGTCTAAGCATGGGGCAAATAAAAAAGCACCAGCAGGGTGTGGCTTTTGGAAAGAAAAATCCAGGCAGTACTGATCACAGCAAGAATCATTAAAGCCAAATTTCATTCTGCTGCAGACAGGCAACGTTTTAAATTACTACAAATTGAAAACATATGACAATCAAAAACTATGTCTGAAATAAGAAAGAAAAAAACCACATTGGAAATCGGCAGGCATCAATCACCTTCTTTAATATGTTCATATTTTGCTTTTACTGAATGAGAATTATCTGTTTAGGTAACTGAATTGAGAAAAGATGACACTCAGAGAATTTTTTTGTGTTCATTGTTGTGAAACCAGGTACAAGCTCCAAATGGAAGTATCAGATATTTTTTTTATAGTCCTAAAAGAAACAGAAAAGCCAGAACTTGAAAAAGGCCCACTGAAAAAAAAAAAGCAAAGAGGAAGTAGGACAAAGTATTCAAGGAGAAGAGATGTTGCAACATGTTTGCAGTGAGGGTGGAGTGTCTGCCAGATGAGATTAGAAACTGTATTATTCCTCTGTGGGGTGTTATCCTGTGATAGATACTTCAGGGCATTGCTATTTTTCAAAATTTGCTATATGGCAAGTAGTGCTGGGGTACTACTTTATCATTAGGCTACAGAAATAAAGACACGTCCTTCTTTCACAGTAATGGCCGGTATCTTAATTAATTTCGAAAGAGTGGATGGTAAAAGAAGAACTGGATAGCGAGCTTTGAGAAACTAAACCACTGCCACAGACTTATTCAGTGCACAGGTAAGACACAGAGGAGTATTAAGTCTCAGTTAACATGGTACAGCATTAAAGTGTGCAGCTTCTCTTGCTGAAAATATTCTGGAATTTAGGAACACTATAAATGAGCACCTGATAATACATAACTTAGGAGGAGCCCTGCCACTGGCACAAATCTAGACAGGAATTCAACTCGGAAGATCATCCTGACGTCCAAGTGTTTGCAGGAAGAGGATACTGGGTAAGAGCTGAGTTATTCTCTCTCACAGTAACACGGAATTAATACTTTTATTTTCAGTCATAATCTTAAGAAAGTCTCAGGGGAATGTTGTGTACTTTCAGTCTCCCAGGCACTTAAAGTAACTTTTAAGTGTTGCTTTTCCATTCTTGCCTTTCAGAACCTGCTGGATAGTTACCAGACACTAACACAGTAGTGACCACGGTCTTGCAAAGATAAGAAAATATTTAGAAAAATTGTTAAAATTGTAGCAGTTTAAAAACCTTGACGGCTACTGCAAGTACCACTCTTGGACTAAATATGATAATGTTTTTTTCAAAATAAATATTTTGAGCAGGCCCTGCAGTGGAGTGTATCATTATGATTAATTTATGAAAGAATGAGGCAGCCTTTTTAGTTGATAGTGATTAGCAAACCACCTAAACCTCAGCAGGCTTGAATTCCTAATAAATAACAGTGTCTCTTTTTACACCGCAGTTTCTGTTTAACAGAAAAGGAAATATATCACTCTGAAGCTGTTGATGCTGCAAACACAAAAAAGGGCTTTTACTTCACCTGGAGTGTAGCAGGAGTGTCTGCCCACACCAGTTTTTATCTGACCTGCTCCAACCAGAAAGCAAAACCTAAAAAATTTATCAGAGCATTACCTAGAGACCAACAATTTACCTGTTGCTAAAATCTTGACCCAAACTCTTAAGATCAATGATTAACCAGAGAAGAAGTGAGGGCGAGTAGAAGTAAGTTTAACTTTATTCTTTCATTTTCTACGATCTGGTTATGATCACTGCCTTTTTTGTTCTTAAATTTGACTAAACGCTACCTGCTTAAGGTACAGCAACTTCATCCCTTCTCTTGCACAAGCTCTTTGTTTGAAAGTTAAATACATGTAAATTATGTGACACCATTATGGGTTTGGCTGGAGCTCCTCTTTGCTAGGCTATGTGTAAAAGCACTGGTATACACGGGGGAACTGGTATGCCACCAGCGTAAAAGGCAGGATAATTAGAGCTTTTTGGTTAAAGTACTTTGATATTCTGAGCATAGCCTTGTTTCCTCATACCTGCTCCACATTGCCTCTTTTTTCTGAGCAAACTGGAGTAATCATCAGCCGCATGAGCAGGGCTCTCTTCAGAGCTGTACTAGAGCCTTCTCCAGCTGTTTTGGACAGGGCTGAGTTTCCATTCTCCCTTGGCAAATTGTTCTGCTGTGTGACCACTCGTAACACTGAGAAATTCTAGCTTAACCCAGGTGGAATTTCCCTTAGTGCAACTTGTGTTTGTTGTTTTTCCTATCGCTAAGCAGCTGGTTTTGGCAAGGGATCCAGTTGTTTGGATAAAAATAATCTCAGTAAAAGATAAAGAAAGAGTAGCAGCTTCCAAACAAAGAAATTGGACAGAATTTAAGTGTGATAGAGACTTCAATCTGGGTGATCTGACCTAGTAAATTATTAGCAGGGAACGATTACTCCTCATGCATTTTTTTATTGGTAAGGCGTTGCCTTTTTGTCAAGATTAGTGGATTATTAAATATTTGCACCAAACAATATAAATGATCCTACCTATTAATTAGTCTTTGGAAAGATAGGCTAAAACTGAATTGCATTAAGAAGGAAAGTGCCAACAGAAAATCAGGCATAATTAATGGGAAAACAGGGACAGAGGAAAAGGGACATTCTCTCCATCAATCATTTTGAGGATTAGTTGCTGGTATGTTCTAAGGACATGCCAACTATTACTGGCTTTATGAGGACCATTTCACAGAAGATAAAATCCATGTAACCATGAATATGTATTGCAATTTATTGCCAGAAGATAATGACACTGTTCACATGCCTCTAATTAGTGTTGAAAACTAGAAGATAGAGCTTAAAATGTAATACAGAGCAAAGGCTTGTTAAATTCTGCCAGTAAGACAGATATATACATATTTTTTTACTGATATTCAGCTACTCTGTCTTCTCTTCCTGTTTACAGTGCAGTGGCCCAGAACAAGTCACACTGAAAGTCAGGAGGTGAGCAACATCTCTATTACTGTTTTCCAGGGCTTAGAGCCTTGGAGAGATGGGAAATTATTTTTCACATTTCATTCATATAATGGACAAAGTGAGTAGAGTTACACAGGGAACAAGCACTCTGGTCTTCTCCACTTGCCAACATATATAATGTTTCCTCAGGTCTCACAGCGCTCCCTCCAGGGTGTGTAGTTACATTCTGGTTTTCACAGATTTACAGAAGCTTCCAAAGGCTTTCACTATTAATCAGGAATGTAAATACTAAGCTTTATTGCTGAAACTTTTAAATAAAATATTAGAGACAGTAAGTAGAAAAATTATTTTATTCTCAGAGTAAAACTGTTTTCTGGACATAAGAAGAGCAAGAAGATCCATTCATTAGAAATACCCTTTCTGAGAATTATATCTTACAGTCTTTTTAAACTGAATGCAAGGTATCTCAGGGCTTCTCTGTTTGGGTAGTTGTTCTTTGAACTCACAGCTATATTTAGTGGACTGAAAATAGCACAAAATAAAATTTGAGAGATGGTGTTGATGCACGGTAACAATTACCACAAACCAGAGTTCTTCTTAAAAAAATAATGAAAGGTTTGGAGTCTCATGACTTTAGGGAACGGATTACTTTAATGCAGATTTTCTGCAGAATCTCAAGATTTCTCTCTTCCACAGGAACCCCTGTAATTAGAGAAAACCAAATGGGAGTGTTTTAGAGCTTGAGAGGAAAGGCATCACCTGAAGTTTGCACGCCTACAAGAGAGTAAATAATGGCCTGCATAGGAAGAAAATGTTTCATCATCAAATTGGTTATATTAGTAGGTGAAAGATTATTTTAAAGTGCTCGCACAGTTCAAAGTCATGTTCTCCAGTGCTGTACTTGATAAGCTGCAGAATCTTTATGTGTTATTACTGGATAAGCTGCACTACAAACCTGTTTGCTAATCAATTGCTCAAAATCAGTTGCAGTTGTTGCAGTTTCTTTCTGGGTTTCTCACAGAGCTGGTTGTTGTCACACACCCCTCACAAGGCAGTTAGCAAAGAGGAGTCTGAAAACCCATTCACGTCCCTGAAAGGATTTACTCTTGAGTTAATAGCAACTTCACTTTCACCCACAAAGCTGAAGTCATAATAATCTATAAATGTAGTTAGCTTTGCCCAAAATGTATTATTCCTTTCTCTTTTCAATTTGTGGGAATTTAGCAAGTTAATGTTCCATACGAAACGTCTGAAGTACATCCAGTTCCAGAGAGGAAAAAACTTTGTAGGTACTCCTTCAGCTCTACCTTATTCCTATAGCTTCCAATACTCATGAGAACATAAAAGAATACTGCGTCTGAGTTATTTCTGTGTCTTTTGCCCTCTAGTGGCTAGGATTGAAAAAACCCATGGAGCTATGAGAAGCTTCATGAGCTGATTTCTTACATCTGGAGCATTACTGTCCCCAGAATAGCTACTTAAAAACCTATATTGCCTAATTTTGATATAGACATGAATGTTACTATAATTCGAAGGGAAAGATATTAATTGGAAAAAAGAAAAGTGCAGAAGCAGTAAGCAATAAGGGCAATACTTCCATTCAACTTTTTTAGTACAGAAGATATGATATCACAAAAGTCAAATTCTATTTGTGTACGTGACCCAATCAAGGGTAGCTTGTCACTCACAGGTTAACTCCTTTAGTCTGTTCAACATGGATCAGGACCTTGGATTTTGGCAGGGTAGATGAATTTCCAGAAATGTGAGTAGTTTTGTGTTTAAATCTTGAGTTGTCCCTGGTTTTATGATGGATTGACTGCTGATGTTCTTTCAAATCCATTTTGGTTTAAATTTGTATACTTCAGACATGAGAAGTTTAATTTAAAAAATTACTACAGGAACTTGCAATTGCAGAGAAAGCACATTTTAAAAGCAACATGAGATACGAAGTCTGACAATACCTAATAGACTGCATCACTTCTCTGTTTGGTAAAAGGCACCATTCCTTACAACTCTTGCTCCAAGCTGCTCAGTTTTGGTATAGCGCTGCCCACTCTCTAAATAATATTCTCCCCTCTCCCTGCTCATTCAGAAATAATAGCCGACATCAAGAAACTGGGTTGTTTATCATACAGACTTTACAAACACACGTCATTATCCTCCCATATTGTTCTACAATTCCCAAGTCCTAAATTACATTAGTATCCACTGATCATAAATCTTAGTGTCTGTCATGCACTGCTTCATTATAGAGGAGACACAAAAAAGAGAAAAACAGAGGGAAGACCTCATTTTGTTGATAACAATTGGAAAATTATTACCTGATTTATATCTGGTGGCACCAACCACACTCCCAGTAGGAAAGTGGAATATCGTGAAAATTGTCATTTCAAGTTGGACTAGTGAACAATGCTGATGACAAGAAGTACCCACTGAATATAAATCTCAGCTGCTTCCCAAACCACAGGTTCTTTGCATGAGTTAAACCTGAGCTACTACTCCATGCTATGAAGTTTGTACTTCTGCTGGTTTTGCTACACTGACTTTGCTTTTCACGAGTGTGAATTTGGCTACCTGCAGAAGTGTATGAGTTACATAACAGTGTTTGTGGTATTTGTTAGTTTGGTTTTGGTTTTTATATTTTAGTCACGTTTATTAATATGGACCCACACCTGTGCTTTGTGTGACGGTTTTGTAGAACTTTATTTGGGATTTCTGGTATAATATTAAAATATCTTTTGATTTTGTACATGTCAAGTAAAGATTTGTGTTATTTATGCTTTTAGATATAGGCCAGTTTTGCTGCAGCTTATCCTTACAAGGAGGTTGCTCTAGAACATATTGTCCTCCTGAACCACGTCATGCATTCTAGGAATTAAATTTTCAAGTTGTCATTTGCTGATAGCCCCTCTGCAAGTGCTACTCCCCCAGCTTAAGTTTCTTCTTTCCACAAACATTAATAGCACGGGGCTTTGTTATGGAAAGACGCTACGTGGAAGCATTTCTGTTTGTCTGCCAATGCTTGTTCTCACTGAACAAGGTCAGAGTTATTATCAGGACATCAATATCTGGAAAAAATACACTAACAAGACAAGCACGGACTCAGTATCTTTGAATTTCTTGATCCCTTTCCTGTTATCTCAAATGGTCCTGCTTAATGGGTGAATACTATGCCAAGTGACAATTACATCCTGAATTGCTGTCTTCTGAAGTGAAAACCAGGATAGGCTTTGTGCCGTCTATAAAACACCATAAGCAGATTGTTTTGTGAAATGTCTTCTGCTTATTCAAGTTCAGGTACAGGAGGTGCTATTTATTCAAAGTGGTCTTGCTGTGTAAGACACCTCCCAGTGAATTAAGAGATGGTGGGATTGAAATTTTAGCAATTATTGATCATTAATATTGACTACAAGTGAGACTCCTTCATTATACATGACCACTACAGTTTAGAGGGGTTTTTTTTCAGTTCCTTCCTTCAGCTTGATTTCTTTGATGATATAATGCAGATGAGTAATCTGTTCCATCACAGTTACCTTCTTCACCAGTTATCTTCCTGGCCTGACCTTGACCTATAGGTAGACTTTGGCATTTAATGATAGCGTAGTTTGTGGCAGCAGTAATTGCAAAACAGGATTTTCCCAGTGGTCTCAAGCCACAGTTTTACTTGTCAGCTAATGGTTAGAACAGTAATGGTAATAGATAAAGGAAAAAAAAAATCTGAGATTTTGGATTTCTGTTAGCTTGAAATAAGAAGAAAAAGCTATGCCACAGGTATCTGTGATATTACAAAATTTCTTTGATTCTGCAAAATGTGCCTTTGCAAAATTACAGTAAAAATGTATTCAGTTTTTTTTTACCCACATATCTAACATCCATTGATATCTCAGTTGTGTAAGTATGGAAAGGATTGTTTCTAGAAAAAAAAAAAAAATCCATAAGTTCATATTTTTCTTTTCCTTCAACATCATTTTACCAAAATAAATGCTTTATGCAAAGTGAGGAGTAAAATTTTGCTGAAGGTTTGATCATACACTGAAGCAGACAGTGATAGAAGGAAAAATCAAGGGCAGACTTTAACCTGTCTGTACAACAGCTTTTCTTGTAGCAAGCCAATGAGGTAAAGTATGTAGTCAGTTATGGTCAAAGTATATCTTTCACTCTACATGAGGTCTCACATAATTTTCCAGGTAAGAAAAGTCATAAGGCTCTGCTACACTTGATCATTTTGACCATGAAAGATTTGCTTGTTGGTATGTTGGTGCAACTTGGTGCTTCTGGTAAACCTTTGGTGCATGAATGTAGTAACCTCACTTTCCACACTGAAGTTTTTTATATGCTTATTGTTTCCCAATAAAAAAATTCTCATCAATAAATAGCTAGCACACAGATTATTCCAGTCTTAGGCCTTAGTCAGCCAAAAGACATCCGTCACTGTTTTAATACACTATAATAATTGATGACAAAACTGGCATGATAAAACATGAGTGTGCATGGAAGGGTTGGTAAACACCATCTGTCTGTTCTCTGCTGGTGAGGCACTACTGCATGGGTACCCTGGAAGCTTGAAGTCAGAAAAACAAACAAACAAACACACACAACAACAAAAAAAAAAAACAACCAAACCAAACCAAACCAAACCAAACAACCCTCCAACTTTGAAATGAATCTTAGAAATCAGAAGCTTGCTTTATTGAAGACAAGGCTTTACTTACCCATCAAAATGTCATGCTTTCCACCCAAACATTCACATGAGATCTAAAGTATATTCTGGATCTCCACCACATCAATACCATCTTCCTCTGTTAAACGAGTTCATCTATATGATTCCCATTCTTTCCCTTTCCTTCTAGGACCAATTCCTGTTGCTCACACACCTGGCCTTTTGTCTTTTCAAGATTCTTACGGGACATTTTTCTGGATGTCAGTGAGCTTCTGCACGCCCTTTTATTCTTAGATCAATAGAGTGACAACCTTCAGGTTGTGCAACTCTGTAACAGTTTATATTCTCTCAACACTGGATGTTACTTTTTTTCCTGAAATTCCTGATTCATGCTTGATGTTTTATCTTATTTCATTCATTTATAGGCTCTCAGCTGTTTAATCTGTTCAGAAAAAGCCTCACTCCAAAAAAACCTGGACATTGCCTACCCACCTGTTGCAGATAGTTATGAACTGTGAAGATGTATGTTAGGACACTTAATGAAATTACACATAATGATCTGAAAATCATGTCCTAGCAAATCTCTGCAAAATCTTGTGATTTTTAATGAAAACTCAACAATATCAAGAGCTCATTGAAATCTTGAGAGTCACTACAGCTCGATCATTATATGGCTCTTCATTGCCTTAAAAAAATCTCAGTACTGTGTCTTTCTATAAGTAACACTCAAAAAGCCTGATGCCTATTTTAAACTGTAGCTTTTTTTCTTTCATCTTGACTTTCCTTGCCTCTCTACCTAAACTAGGAACTCTTGGGACATGCTGTTTACATGGTGCACCAATGCAAGGTCTCAGCCCTCAGTACCAGAAATGACAGCATTCCATAAATAACAAAATTCCTTTTAAATATTGTTCTTCCTCTCACTCCATGGTACACTTCAATTTCTCAAGTGATACCTTTCAGCTACTAGTACGTACACCATAGTTATTACTTTAGTACCATCAGCATTTAAAAACGTGTTTGGGCAACAAAGTGTGCAAGAAGTGTGCATAATTTCAATAACTTGTGACAAGAGAGTCAAGAACTGTTGTAGGTTCTGAGAAAAACAAAATTAATATTCATCCTCCCCACTGACTTCCCTCATGCATCCCTTCCCCATCCTATGCCCTACCCCTTCCACTTACCAGAGGTGTCTCCACCACGAACTGGGCTTGCTGAATTGGAGTAGCAAAGCTGCCCCAGCTACTGTGCCTGCAGCAGGTCTGAAAAACTACTGGCATTAGCTAACTATGAATATTTATCAATTTCTAGTAGCAGGGATTCATATTCTATAGAAATACAGCTATATTTATCCAGTACATTTGGGAAAATATTAATAGTGACCTACCTCGAGACAGCTTTCCAGGAGCAGATTGTTTGTGACTACACGAATTCGCACTGGCGACCTTTTTGTGCTGTAGATGGTTGTAGGCATTTTTAAAGAGAATTTTAAATTTTAATTTTAAAGAGAAATTAAAGGGTTTGCCAACTGAGAATGAGAAGAAATTTAGTGGCAGGAGGACATCTAGTGATCTGACGCATATCTACATGCTTAGCTGTTTCCAGCTCTCTGGCAAGTTATGCAGTTTTTTAAAGGGTAATGGAGGGCTGATCTGATTGGGCTGCACAGGAAAGGACAAGGCAGAGCATAAAACTGATGCTTTTATGACACTAGAACAGTATTAATAACCAAAACTGTGAATCAGTTTGCATTTTCTACGTTTATCCTGATGATAAAACACATTAGTTTTTAAAATAGAATATAGGGAAATGGCAGACTTTGGAGGGTTTGGATAATAAAGTGAATAAATATAGAATCATTAGAATAATAGAATAGTTTGGGTTGGAAGGGACATTCAAAGGTCATCTAGTCCAGCCCCCTGCAGTGAGCAGGGACATCTGCAACTAGATCAGGTTGCTCAGAGCCCCATTCAGCCTGGCCTTCAATGTCTCCAGGGATGGGGCATCTACCACCTCTCTGGGAAATCTGGGCCAGTGTTTCAGCACCCCTATTGTAAAAATTTCTTCCTCATGCCTAGGCTGAATCTCCCATCCTTTAGTTTAAAACCATTACCCCTTGTCTTATTGCAACAGGCACTGCTAAAAAGTCTGTCCCTATCTTTCTTATAGGCCCCTTTTATGTACTGAAAAGCCACAAAATGAAGTAGTTTGGTTTTCAATGTGCTCTTTATCTAATGTTTTTACTGATTTTAATTTCTGTCTTTGTATTCAGAAGCCTTCTATTGCCACTAATAGTAAAAATTTAACTGGAACAGAAGTATTTGTTGTACTTTATTTGAAGTCACACACAGACAAAGAATTAGGAAATATATGTTTATTGGAAATAAACTCAGGTGAAAAGGAACCCCTTCCTTCATCTCATTGCAGAGCCCAAAGCAAGTATCTGAAGTCATACTTAAGGAATTCAATTGAATTCTCTACTATTGCCTATTGTCACATTGCCTCAACTATTACCACTTGTGTACAAAGCGCAGGACCATTTTACATATAGAGAAAATGACTTAATCTTATTTCCTTTTAGCCAACAAAGCCCACTGAAGTTGGGAGTAGCAAGGATACTGAGCAACTTTTTAAGGAAAAACAATCCCAACTACCTTTCAGTCTTATTACCATGACTTATTCTTAAACTCCATTGATTAATGAGATAAAAGTTCAATTTTGCCTGCACATGGCCAATTTCTTTCAGGCAGAGAGCAAGTTTATTTGTCATGCAGAAAAAATTCATTCCAAAGTTTGTGAAACAAATTTGGCATTGACATTGCTGTGATTATTATAGTTAAGCTTCTGATTTTTAATATTATTATTCTCAGAATAGAAATATATAGTTTCCTTATATTTCCTGATTCTGAAAATTACCAGGTGCCAAGCTGCGAACATAAGGAAATTGAAGACCCTTGAGGATGACCTGAAAAACCACAATGGTGAGGAATTGTGATGTAGTGGTTTAGGCAATTTCATTGCAGCTGCTTGGCACTAGAAAAATGAGAAATTGGTTTTCTGTTACTAAATATAATGAATTCCCTTTCTATCCTGTCACAAATTGTCAAACTTCATCAATGAGAAGAACGATGCGGTGCATGCATATATAAGGGGTGATATGAATATACAAATGAGAACTGCTGCATATTGCCATGGGAGGATTTTTTCTCTGGATCAGATATTGCATAACTCTCCTCTCCTCTCCTCTCCTCTCCTCTCCTCTCCTCTCCTCTCCTCTCCTCTCCTCTCCTCTCCTCTCCTCTCCTCTCCTCTCCTCTCCTCTCCTCTCCTCTCCTCTCCTCTCCTCTCCTCTCCTCTCCTCTCCTCTCCTCTCCTCTCCTCTCCTCTCCTCTCCTCTCCTCTCCTCTCCTCTCCTCTCCTCTCCTCTCCTCTCCTCTCCTCTCCTCCCCTCTCCCTCTCCCCTCTCCCCTCTCCCCTCTCCCCTCTCCCCTCTCCCCTCTCCCCTCTCCCCTCTCCCCTCTCCTCTCTCCCCTCTCCCGCCTCACAATATTCTGGTTTAAACAGAACCAAAGAGTGTTTAGAGGTGGTCACTCAGCGCACCAGTGGTGTAGTGGTATCATGCAAGATTCCCATTCTTGCGACCCGGGTTCGATTCCCGGCTGGTGCAGTGGAGTTTCTGCATTCTAAGTAGTCACATGTTGCTTATCTGCCTCGTTAAAAAAATCTAGTGTCCCAGAGGGGCCTGGAGCATACTTCTTGCAAGGAAAGGCTGAGAAAGCTGGTTCTGGAGAAGACTGAGAGGGGATCTTATCCGTGCTTATTAATATCTTAAGGTTGGGTGTCAAGAATCTACTTTTCAGTAATGCCCAGTAAATTGTATGTCATGTTTTCTAGGGACACAACGCAACTTGGATAACACTTACTGACAGATGACAGATTGCCTCCATAGTTTTATGGAAACCATGTTTTGCAAAATCAGTACTTAGTATAAAAAGTGATGGAAAATTTTTTTCACTTTTTGTCAAGGTTCTCATATTACACTGTCCCTGTCCAACATAGTTAAAAATGGAGCAAGTAGTATAAATGCAGTATTATAAATATCAAGCAAAATTTATCCTAATCAAGTGCCAAAAGGACAAGCATGGAACACAGATTTTGTTTCCTGTGGATTGTCATAGTAACAAACATTTAAAGTCGCCTCATCAAGTATGATGTAACCCTGGGATACCACAAAAATGAGTTTCATATTATAGAAAATACATTACAGAACTAATAAACTATCTTTCTCAGAACTACTGGCTTGTATCATATTTTAGCTGGCGTGACAAAGTAAAGAAACATACTGGGATTTTTATCAGAATGGGATCTTAATTACTGTGAAATGTTGCACAGATCTTGGCCCACACTTTTTTCTTTTCTTTTTTTTTTTTTTTTTTTAAATGACTGTTAGAGTGGTGTATTTCACTTGCCAATTATTATAAACTCACCTCCAGATTACCTGAAGACTCTGTAGCATCATTCCTTTCTTGTCTCACTTGAGCGTGGGAGACTTCTTCAGGATATGGGATTCTTTCTGCAGGGGCAACAGGCTGATACTCTTAGATGTGCCAGCAGTATAAAATTGTCTTTTATGAGTGAGATACAATGAGTGGGCAGAAGTAAAGTAGTTTCCTATAGAAGCAGTCAGCCTCAGGAGGAACAAGATTGATGGCAGGTATTAGCAGTAAAAATAAACTCAAGGCAGGGTGCCAAGCATTATACAACTCGCATGACATGCATTTGGTAGCCCTGTCCCAAAGGCCACCCAAGATCCCATATATCTTGCTGGGCTGTGAGGAGATGGGTGCAGTTTTTCTCCTGCCACACAGCCCAGTGGGCAGAGTTTTGACCAGATAACATTTTGTCTCTTTTTGCTCGCATTGCCCTACATAAAAAGAAGGCCCAGGAGTCCATTGTAATGTCAGCCTGGAAAACATCCAGTCTGTAGTGGGGAGAGAATGGGGAGAAACTGGTAAAAAAACCAAAACCGTCCCAAATTGAGTTATGTCACAGGCTAGTATTTAAGAGATAGGCAGAAGTGTTATATTCCTTCAATATTGGGTGTACACACTGAACAGCCTAGTCTAGTAGGTGGCTGTTCAAGACCTGAAGGTTGGGTGGAAGGTGCTGTTTTGGAAAGTAGTCATGTACCACTCAGGGAGAAGAAAGAGTCGCATTTATTTATTTACCCATTTGTTTGTTCATTTTTTATTTACTATTAAGTGTTTATTTCCTGTGGACCTGAAGTCTAATCTGTCACTCAGAAGCCTGGTGCTATATGACTCCTTTTTACTTGCCTACTGATCATGAACTATGTTTCTATGATGGAACACCAGACAGCTCTTTGTTGTTAGCCATGACAAAAACACTCATAGCTTATAAATATAAACTGAGTATTGAACTCCTGTGACAAACTTTTCTATTCACAGTCAAACTACAGGATAAATAAGCACATGGAACACACTGTAAGTTTAAAAAAAACCCAAACAAACAGCTCTCTCACTGCTTGTGTTTGGAGTCCAAAACCAGAAAAGCCTGAAATATGCAATAAAGTTGCCACAAAATGCATCACACACACATATTTACTGAATTATATGTTTGTGCAACACATAACAGTACTTCAGTAAGCCCTAGTCATGAGGCATGACAAGACACTCCAATCACTATGATTGTGATAAGTTCATGCAAACACTGAAAAACTTCTCAGAAGTAGAATGCAACAAGTGCTTTCAACTGTCTTCCCACAACATAAATTGAAGGAGTATAATTTTGCTGTGCTTATAAAATGATGTTAACCTAGTTTTTAGGAGTTGAGTATGTAAATGATGAAGAACTGGAATATGATATGTACAAGAAACCATGGGCAAATCAGTCAGTCCTGAAGAATTTCTTCTGATTCTGTATCTCAAACCCTAAAACCACTTTTTACAAGTTAAGTGTTTCGTTTAGCATTAACATGCTTTTGTTTTGTGTCCCAGAAGATGGCAGTAGTCTCACAGTACTTTTTGGATATATAGCAGCTGTTTCTTCTCCAGCATGGCTGTGGATTTTGTTGATGCTGTTGTTTTTGGTTGTTGTTTTTGTTTGTTTGTTTGTTTTTTTTACAGCTAACTTTCTCTGCTTATGGAGCAAATATTCATTAGCATTTCTTTGGTTCTGACATACAAATCATACCAGACTCTTTTTTAGCACCAGTTCACAGTTGTTGTTTGTTTGTTTGTTTGTTTTAATTCAAAATGAAACTAAAAAGAAAACAAACACATTTGTTTTAAAATGCCTTGTTAAAGGCCATCTAAAAAGACGTGCAATACTCTGGGGAGGTATTAAAATCTATCTCAGATTGAAGAGCGGAAATGTGTACTGTCAGTTCAAGGTTGAGCTAAGGCATTTTTAAGACAATGAGAGTTAAACTTAGTTTAATTGCAGCCCGGAGCAATTAGAAAACTCAACAAATTTGATTATCTGTGTCTACTCTTACATAAATTTGAGGTACAGAGGAAAGCTTTTCTGTTTTCATGTTTGTGTTGCTAATCCTTAATTTCATTAGAAATCTTTTATTTGGTGTTTTCTTAGACCCCAGAAAGGGAAACTGTAGTGCAGTAAAAGCCTTAGCTTCTCTTTTTGAAAAAAGTCTGTTGCACTGTGGTTGCAGAGGAAATTGAAGATAAGAAGCTTCAGGACTTGACACCAGATGACAACTGCAAAGATGGTATCTGTGTCTCTACGTAGGCAGCAGTACCACATTTTGAAGATCACTAACGTGGTCTGAGGGTTAGCATGACTGCAAATCCCATAAGAAAGAGCACAAAAACATGGATGGATTCTTTCCAACAGGCACAGCCTGCTGCACTTATGGCTTCCTGCTTATTGAAGAAGTTTCTCTGTTGTACACATATTACTAAATCCAAAATATTGTATCTGGTGTGTCAAAACCTCAGCAACACCTCTGTGTGTGTTTCCCTGAGGCTGTGCTCTGTTGCTTTGTGTGTGTCTTCTCAGTACTTTACATGAGAAAGATCTGAGTTTAATGGAGACTTTTGCCTCTTACTTGATTAAAAGTAATACATTACTTCATTATCATCTTAAGTATTTCTGAAGGTTGATTTCTCTCCAACTGTCTTTCAGAGTCTATAGTTTCTATTGTTCTAATCAACGAGCCAGCAATTCATTGAGTTGTCATTAATACCTTTTTCCTCTGCTTGTTTTGTGAACTGTAGAGTACACTAGAGCTATTTTGAGGACAATAGACGAATTGTAAAGCAGCATTTGTGAAATTACTGTGGTGAAATCCTAGCACATTCTTCCTTGACTGCTTCTCCTCCTCTTTGTCTGTTTTTTGAATTCAGCTGAGTTCCTGCTGTGATGATTTGAGACTACTTCAAGGATGAGTAGTCCAATTTAAAACAAATAGTCCAACAATTTAAGAAAAAATAAAATCTTTCTTGACCTTATTTCTAAGCGAAAATGAAAAATGTGTTCAGAATACTTCTAAATGCTTCTCCTGTGCTTCAGCTGCCTAGGGCTGAATACATCTTAATTATCTTTGGAAAAACGACTCAAAGGCCCAGTTTCCATCTCCAAGTCCTCTTGAATATCTACAACAGTACTGAACTACAATGAGGAGGATACAAGGCATTAGAGACTTGTGCAAAATCATGAAGAGCCCTTATTTGAGCCCAGTTTCAAAAGTCTAAAAACTTCAGGTCCCTAAACTGTTACCAACAGGTGAGGATGGTTTGGTGGAAGATGAGTTTGTGCCCTGTGGCTACGAGAATCTATAATAAAATTCATTAGTCACCATTTTAAAAGTAAGTCCAAACTGAAATGATTCAGAGTCAGAAGATGGCAGTGATTGCTTTAACTGGGACTCAAAATCACCTGCAATACAACTGAGTGTGGCCCTATGGCTCTGGCATGAAGCTTATTCCCAGTGGTGAATATGTCCAGACATTATCCACTGTGCTGTGCCTCAGTGCAGCATGCGTGAAACAAGTTGTAAAGTCGTATGGTTTCTCATGTGTTTGCTGCTAGTGTAATAGGTGAAAAATATCAATAGCTGTAGTTTCCTTTAGTTTCTTATGAACTGAAAATGAAACTATGCTTTTATGATGATGCAGGGAGCTACAGATGAGTTTTGGTCCTCAGGAAGGTTACAGAGAAAACCCTCTTGGAACCATGTTCAAGCACAGGAAGAAAAAGAAGGTGATTTAGAACATCAAACTTGCATTCGCTAATGGGAAGTTGGATCTAAGCAACCTGATGACCTTCTGTGAAGATGTGACTGGTTCTGTTGACTAGAGGACAGCAATGGCTGTTTTCTCACCTTGTCTATACCAAGACTTTTTAGAGTTTCACACAGTAGCCTTACAAACAAATTACTGAAATATAGTTATGATGGGTAGATGTAAAACTGTCTGGTCTGCCAGGCTCCAAGGGCTGCAGCCAGTGCTATGAAATCCCACCTTCAGACAGTCCCTGGTGGCATCCCTCAGGGGTTAACAACAGCACCAGTAGTTTAAACATCTTTATTAAGAACCTGGACAATGGGATGTAGTGCAACATCAGCATATTCACAGATATTGAACTGCAGCTTGACAGGCAGGACAGCAAGGCTGATCTATGAAGCAACATATCTCATGAGAAACCTCCAAAACTAGTGCAAGGTCTTGTATCTGGGATAGACTAATCTCATGGAAAAGCACAGGCTGGGGGCAGCTGACTGGAAAGCAGTTTCACAGAAGAGGTCCTGGGTGACAGACAGCAAGTGGAACAGGAGCCCCATGTACCCTTGCAGCAGCTTAAAGCCAGCTGCATCCTTGGCTGTGTCAGCAAGAGCACAGCTCTTGCTGCTCCCTATCTTGCTGTAGCCCTTGCTATCACTTCCCAAGGGGACCAGTGATTCTTCCTTTCTATTAAGCGTTTGAGGCAGCCTTTAAATTACAGTCTCCAGTTTGGGCTCCCCAGATCAAGAAAAGCGTTGATATACTGGAGCAAATCCAGTAAGTAGGTGCACTTGATATGGGTCCTATGCAATTTTATTTTAATCTGAAATAAATGGACTCTGTGGAAGTGCAGCAGAGGTCACTTTGAAAACCTGAAGGAATTAGTAGCTAAGAGCTGCCTTGAATCTAGTTTTATAGTAGAGAAAGAATTCTCAGCTGCTTGTAACCACTCTGTAATACGCAGAATCTCCAGCATTCGCTGTTAAACATCTAGGTCTTATTCATTCTTTGAAAATTCAGCTACAGTCAAGAACACACCAGCTTGGTCAGTACAGAAATACAGGAACTCCTTTGGAGTAGGAGTTTAGGGTTTGAAGGTCAAGACCCACACAGCAACATGAGCACAGTACAAGGATGGAGGGAAAGAAAGACACATCATGAAAGCAAGAAGATTTCAGCAACAGCCAAGCTGGAGGGCACGACGTGCCTGATATGTGGAGTTGTTGTCTGAAGAGTAATGCAATGGCACAGTCATAAATAAAAATAAAGTGTTTGCGATACACTCTTGGGAGGAAATTATAGATATTTATGGTGATGGCTATTATTAAATGCTTTAGTACACATCAAATAAAATTTCTCAAGCGTGTCTACAACAATCCAGCATTGTGCTTTGTAAATGTGGCGGTTTGGTTAAATGGTTGCACTTGTACTGCCTTGGCTCTTGAAGTTTGGGGAGGGCTGATACAGGCTTTGTTAAACTCCCATGGGCAAACTAATCTTCTTGCTTGCACATGCGGGTGCCTCAGTGCTATTTGCTCATCTTAAGCAATTTACATTCTGTTACTCCAGCTGTTCCATTGAGGTTCAACAGAATCCTAAGAGAATGATGAAAAAATGTAAATAAAGAAAACATTTTCCAAATAAAGAAACTGTTTTCTCATATTTGCATTGAAAAGGCACATACTTAGTTTAAACAAAAGGTTTTTGTGTGTGTGGTGTTTTTTTTGTTTGTTTTTGTTTTTACTTTAAGGAGGAATAGTTTAGATCACCACTCAACATATATTAAAACTGTTACACTTTTCAGATTATGACAGCAGGAATAAAATGGTTGTACCTTGTATAACCTATAAGTAATTTTGATGGTCTTAGTACTACTTCTATTTTGTCAGTGCTAAATGGGATGCATTGAATGCTATAGAAGAAAAGCGCAGTCTCATGACAATCTGATGTCCTGAAATACCTAGCTGAGAGGCCAGACTGACAACAGAAACTGATGGAGCCCAGGTTTGTTATGAATTTAATGTTAGAGACTGGAATGGCAACTCCTAATTTAGTATTCCTACATCTATTCTAGGATCTAAATAATGATGTTATTTCCTTCCTAGCACTCTATTCTTTCATTGAAATGAGCTGACATCAGTGCTAAGTGACAAAATATATTACTCTTAAGACTCATTCACAATAATGTTACAGACACTCAGGAAAACTCTTTTCCTCTTTCACTTTTAGCAATCTGTAGTTAATTTAGAGGCGAAAAAGCCCAATTTAAATAATCGCAGTTTCCTGTCTTGCCTTGGATGTTTGACATCACAGAGTAACCTTCATAAAGCAGTGAACTGAGATAATGAGGTTCTGAGAGTTGAATTTACACTTATTTTCTGGTTATAAGCACATGTAGCTTTTTTACATTTCAAACATATTGGAGTTAACAATTATAATGTTTTGTTTTTCTTAAAAAACAACCTGTGAAAGGAATGCTCCTCTCTCATCCTTCCCCTCACACTCCCAGACAAAACACATATTTATAGCAATGAAACAAAATTTATGTGGGAAGCCATGTCAGGTGTAGAAATCAGAATGAATTCTTTTTTCTTATCATCAGCTCTGTTCCTTCTGACTCTCTTCTAGTTCGCAAGTTACACAAATGAGAATCATGGACTTGTAAACAGAATCCTCAGATATACCTAGTTTTGTTATTGTTGTTTTAATTATTTTATCCTAATTGTCAAAATACATATTTATAGCAATAAAAATTATGGGGGAAGCCATGTCAGGTGTAGAAATCAGAATGAGTTAGATCAGCCACAAATCTGAAGGGACTGAAGGTTTCTGCCTAACAACTTCTCCAAACCAGCCATTTGCACACTCCGTGACATTTCCTGTTAAGGAAAGTACATGCAAGTGGGTCTGAAACTCTCTGACATATGTCCTTCAAAACAGTTTCCATTTTTGTTTTCTGAAAGCAATTTTCACAGTGCATGCTAAGTTGCTGTGGATAAATATTTCTCTCGAGCTACTTCATTTTTATCTTCGCTTTCATGCTGCTCAAGAAAATGAAGTAAGGCTGACTCACACCGTCTATAGTCTCTCCCGAGCAAAGAATTTGTTCTCCGCATCTGCTTACCTAATTAAAGAAGCAAAGCAGGTTTAGAGGTGAGGAAAAAGGGGCCATTATCTGGGGCTTCAGACAAGATAAGTCATTAAATAGCAGCTTTTTTTTTTTTTCCCCCAGCTTAATGCCACTTGTGGCTTTCAATTTTCTTAGCATTGCATCTGTGGTTCAAGGAAAGCACAGCGTAGTACTGGATCTGGTACAATAAACCTCTCAATATTGTTTTTCTGTGGAGATTTGACATCAAAGCAGAGTGGTGTTTTCAGAAACTCATGAGGTTATACTAGCTGTATTATACATGCTTGAAACAAGAAACGTAAGTATTAGTAGTTAAGGGATACTTGTAATTTGTCAGACTAGGAAACAAAATATCCTCTAAAGAATACATAATAAAGTGCTGTGCAAGCCTGCTGCAGTACCATGTAGTTGTAGAAGCAATGCAAACATGTCAGGGCAGGTGACCTCAAACCTGAATTGTTACCTCCCCCTAATCCTGACCTGACTGCGTGGCCCTTCATAAATCACTTCACCTTCATTTATCCCACTTTGTCTACATTAACTACAGAGGCTGAAAATTTTCAAGTCAAGGAGCTTATTAGAAGGTAGATGTATGTTTTCTGTAAATTTTTATAGGAAGATAAGTAGCTGATGAAGCTGTCACCACTGATGAGAATTAACTATTTTATGGTGACAAATAACAGAGAGGGTGAAGCAAGAACATGTTGAGCCAAGAGAAGACCTGAAACGGACAAAAAGCATTTTATATTTGACATCACGCCTTTGATTTGATGAGACTTGCTTACAGGCTTCTATTTCAATGTGCCATTGTGCAAATACGGGAATGATGCTTCAGTTTCAGGTTGGGTCATTTACTGAATGATGTTGATGAAAACACAAAAATTATAGGAGCTGGGTACTCTAGGAGCCTGCTATCTGTCAAGGCTAACAGCAGTCCTTTTTTCTTATCATAAGCTCTGCTCCTTATGACTATCTTCTAGTTTGCAAGTTACACGAATGTGAACCTTGGACTTGTAAACAGAATGCTCAGATATACTCAGTTTTGTTATTGTTGTTTTCATTCTTTGATCCCAATTGTTTTCTATTAAGCACCAAAGTCTCTCATTTTACCTACATTTATAGCCATGGAAACAAATCTTTCTAGAAATTTCCCTGTATTTGAGTGTTTCAAGAATGCAATGCTAATATTCTCCTCTGAAATGATTCAAGTGAAGTCTTTAGAGAGACTGCTTTACAATTGTACAAAATACAGCAAGCTCCTGGAAAAATAGGTTTTGAAAAAGCCCAACAAATGAGCAGTTTTGTTGTTCAAATGCATGTACCAACATGAACACAGGTGCCTTTATGACTTACTTCTCCCTAGTAAGATGTAAATACTGTGGAATATGATGAGTGCATTAAGGGCTATAGGTACACTCAAATAGAACACAAGGACACGTAAAAGAGGGGATCCCAGATTACAGTCTTGGGTCTGATATTCTTCAGTATTTCCACTGACAACTTGGCTGTAAAACAGAGGTCACTTTTACTCAGTTAGTAAGCAACATCAACCTAGAAATAAAAGAACTGGAATGGAAAACAACCCTGACTAACCATAGCTGAAATAAAATTAATTCCAACCAACACAATTATGAAGAACTACACATGGTTAAAAGCTAAACAAAATGTAAATTTGAAAACTGTTGTTATATGGAAAAAATGTTATTGATGTCACCATCTGTACAACCATCAAATTACAAGCCTAAAGTATGAGGAATTAGCATTGTCAGTGATGATTCCGTGTTTCTACGTCATTCTTTTACATGTTATGCAGCAATAGGTTGATAATACTTTATTAAGAATCCTGACATTAATCTAACTTCCAGCAAGTAAAAATAGTCACTAACTTCTGAGAGATCTTTAGGGTACAGGTCCTTAAGGTATCTGCCCACCAGGCTATCTTCTTGTCTCCTTGGTACTGACAGTGTCTATTCTAGATGCCTTGACTACAAGGTCATCCAGTTGCATGACAGATGCAGATTTTTAAATGTACATATATACAGAGCACTAACTTTATTTAAAATAGCTTTTACTCATAAATAAATAGGTTTTATTTCAAGTAAGCTAAAAAGAGAAAGTCATGAAGTTTGTATAATTGTCATGACAACTAAGCAGCTGTTGGTATGCTAGGCACAAATCCAGCAATATTCCTGTTAAATCCTACTTTAAGTGCTCATGGACTTTGAAGCCTGAGAATGTCTAGAGTGGTACCTAATATTTCAAGCCTTGCTCACTTGTTGCTAACTAACCTTAGGCACAACCACTACAAATCATTTGCTACAGATAAAAACAAGACATTGACAAATTTTCTAAGTGTTGCTTCAACAAAAATGTATGTCTAAAAAAGTTTGTAACAAGAATAAATTCAGAGTTTATAATAAATACTTGATGGTTAGGTCACACATGGCATGCGGCTTTATAATATATAGGATCAATTAGATGCAGCAGCAGTTCTCAGCTCCGAAGTCAGAGTGAAAACCCAATCCACATCTTGACTACCTTTATAACATTCTTAAATACAAGTCCCATATTTGGAATTAAGTCAGAGAGTCAGAATATGTCAGAGCCTTATGCTAGACAGTCTGTAATAGCTGTACCATCTTGGACTGGTTCTGCATTGTGACAAGTAGACTTTTTCCATTAAGAATTAAAGCCAAATCTCTTAATGGGTTTGTCTCCTGGGTACTTCATTATGTGCCATACCATTTGGAGCCGTATTATCTCTCTCTAGTAGGACAGCCAACTTCAGAACAACAGCACCTTGTGCTGGTTAAATCCTCCCTGCATCCCCTGCCCTGGGCACATCCATTTTTCATTTCAGAGAAATCGAAGATGATTGCCATAACTGCATGCCAGACCAGATTACTGCTGTCAGGATTTCTGATGAGTTCTGTATTTCAGAATATATATATATATTTTTTTATATTCAGTTATTGCAGTTCCTTCACCAAAAGGAAATTCACAATCAATTACTGTTTCCAAATACACACGCAACACTCGCTGAAACACAAGAGAGCAGATACACTGGGGCATGCAACAACACAGAAATACTTCATGAAACAGTAATTTTGCAGAGCAAATAGAAATGAAATAATCATCAGGCAGAATTTAAATAATCCTCTGCCCTATACCTGAAAGGAGAAGTCCAGATGTGGGACATGTTTCTGAAGGAAGAGTTCCTGCATCCCACAGATGAAGGCCTCTGCCTTAAAACTATTGGCACCTTTCCTCCCATGACTGCTCCACCATCACCCTGCCTCCCATGGGGCTGGATACCATGACAGCGTGGTAGATTGGCAGAGAGGCAACTGTAAGTTTTGTGTCACCACTGAGGTGTAATTTGAAGTGCTTGAAAACCATGCAGTTCTTTTCTGGACCTTTGGTCTGAATTTTTATACCAGTATTGATGACTTTCTTGCTTAAAATCGCATTATTCCTCATAAAAAACCAGAGAAACAAGTGTCTCCTAGAGATATATATACAGGTAGACCAAACATAAGGATGATGTTTGCACAGTGTTCAGTGCACATTTACTGGCTCATTTCTGACACCTGTCAGATCTAAGGCACTTGATACTTTTTGACATCACCATGAATGATACAGAATGACACAATGATAGTAGATTGTAAGTAGCAAAGATTACTGTCTAGGAAGCAGCTCAAATGCTCATGATGACTAGCTTTATCTTAGGTAAACGGAAAATGATACCTGAAGATTATTATCAAATGGTAAAAATAAAAAATATTTAAGGTAATATTATAGTCCATTATCATAATTACTTTTGAAAGTTAAAACAGCAAAATACAAAAAGCACAACTCTATTACATTATAATCCAACAGATGCTTGCATTTTTAGTTCTGAAGAATAAATATAGCAAATTAAGTCAAATATATGAAAAAGTGATGAAAGTTTATGATAAGTTAGAGTAATGATAAGTTAGAGTAATTTGAGTAATTTTGTGCACACTGAGTAATTTTGTGCACATTTGAGTAATTTTATGCAACTTGTATCTAATACACTAAATGGTAGAGTTTGGCAAGGGGAAGAGGCTGTGGTTATAAAGCTGGATGCTGCTCAGTTGAAGTTTATGAGGCTGGAATTTTCTAACTTCCCCCAGTCTGGAGGGATCTCTTGGATTTCTCAGCTGTGCCCTGGTGCCAGGGACTGTCAGCGTCTCTGCATATCAGCTCCTGCATGAGCTGAGGCTGAGCTGGGTGTGTGCTTCAGATCCCATCCTTCCTCCACATGGGTCACATCAAATGCATCCCAAACACAAAAAACACCAACTAAAGCGGGGGACCAGCCCTTCTGCCCACCCCACACCCGCCCACCCCAAATCTTGCTGTGGCAAATGTCCACAGGGCTGATGCCACACTTGTCCAGCAGCTCTCCAGGGAGTCTGAAGCTTGGTGGCATGTACCCACAACAGTGAGGTGATGACTGGGACTCTGGGCAGAGCCCAGGCTCAAGACAAGGCTTCTTCAGTCCAGAAGGACTTGACAAACCTTCCCTCAAAAGCAGGAGGTCAGGCTTAAGCTCTGCCTTCAATAAGTGTTTCTTTACTGTTGCTTACAAAAAGTTCCTGCATCCTCAGGCTTCTTCAAAGTTTAACATTGCAGCTCTGTAGATTTTAATATCTGGAGAAGATTGTAGGTGTTAGGGGGTGGTTTGTGCAAAAGAAGAGAAATTAGATTTATTTTTATTCAGGATATAAACAGAAGATGAAAGCCTCATTTAAAAGTGATGAAGTATGATATGAATCACTGGGTTTGTAGGGGTATGACACTAATCAGATATCCACTGCATAGGTATTTCTGCTTGTGGGAAGAGCTTCCTTGGCAAAGAAAAGATCTTTTTTTTACATTTAAAGGCCAAGCAGAGACAAGAGACATCTTAGCAATGTTTTATGCTTTACTTTAAGTTTGGAAGTTATTTTTTTTTAATTTTACTTTTTCTCAAATGTAAGGTTTCAGCCTAGCCTGGGCTAATTCATGTACCATTACTTGAATTCAGAGCTCTATCAACTTTCATTATGTTAGAAAGCATCTGTGTAATTTTTCTACTTCAAGGATTTACAAGCATGGACTACTCTCTGGCCTCTTTTTTGTATGATTTTCTAAGTGACGATCACTCAAAAAAATTGGATAATAGCCATACCACCATATCTATAGTCTTAAATTATGTCTAATAACATCTCTCTCAATTATTCTGCATTTTATTAAGAAGGATGCTTCCTTCCAAGAGGCTGGGAGTCACTGAACATTCAGATAAAGAGAACAGCTTTTTGTTTACGCACTTAAGTTCATTTTTCCTAATTTACACTGTTAACAGAATAAATATACTTCTATTAAAAAAAGAAAAAAAGAGACAGTGTCATGATGTATTATACATCAGCAAATTTAAATCTATTTCATGATAGGTACCTCTGTCCATATGATATACATTTGCAAAACAGGTTAACACATTATTTGGATACCAAATATTCACTATTAACCCTATTATCTGGTATAGCATTATAGATGTGAATGTGGCTATGTTAAAAATGTTTGCAAGCTATTAAGGTAAGTTCTAGCTAACATACTAAAGTACTAGAACCAAACACATTAGAAAAATCAGTATGAAAGGTAGTAAATTTGGATTCAATATCTTGTGATTAATGATCTCAAAAAAATGACAAATCCTTTTAGCCACTATTTTGCCCAACCTGTACTATCTAGGAAAAGCATGTAATTTCAAGAGGCCTCACACAGAACAGACATGCTCTTAAATGTCCCTGCATGGGTCTGCATTCAGTATTATGTAAAGGAAATGATGGCCTTAGTCTTTTCTTCAAGAACAGGGTGTACTACAGGTATGCCGGGACTTCCTTCTGACAGTTTAGAAATAAAATAAAGTAAATAATAATAATAATTTAAAAATGCAGCAGTGTTATCTAGAGCTATCCTAAGCCATAAACTGAACAGAAATCAGAGAATCTGTTTTTGGAAGAGGCAAGGTATGATTTAGTGTTCCGTGCATGTTAATAAGGTAATGCACAACAGAAGCATTCATTTTTAGTCTTGTTAGAAGAGATTATATATATATCATTTAGATTAAGCTTACATAGTATTTTTCAGTATTGTACATGGCAAATAATTCAAAAGTCAGTAGATCATATGGCTATCATATTTTTAAAATTTCTCTAATACGAACTTTAGAAACATTAATGTTTCTATTTAACTCAGGTAGAAATATTTGCCTTAATGTCATAGACTTCAGGCATTATGTTAGGTTGAATATGGCATCAGACAGAAAGAGCTCCAACCAGCTGTATCAATAAAGCCACATCTTAACAATGAAGGATGCAAATCCCTTAATGGAAAGATGTATGGTATTACTGATGCAGTGTATCAGAATGATGTAATAGAGTCTAGATTGCTCTTGTCTCAAATATTCTGTGATTCATTATGGAGTTCATGAAATTTTTTCTTCAGGTGTTTCATCATAAGTAGTTTGCATTTGTTCTGAAGAAAGGTGAATATTAATAATTAATTAATATTAAAATGAAAGTCTGAATTCATTAAGGAATAAATCAAGTCAATTTGATATCAGGAATGGAATCTACCTATTATGATGGAAATTAAACTGAAACTAGGTAAAATCCTGCCCTTATTTGAGACAATGGCAAAGTTCTCACGGCGTTTTAAAACAAACAAACTAAATTTTGACTTCATTAAACAGGGCAAGAGGGTGTAGAAAGTGTGATTTCAGTAGAATTATTAGAGATTTATCAGTGTTAATCAGAGTAGAATTTGGCTTAACAGCATGCTATGTTGGAGAATGCCTAAATTTACCATTTTTTATATTTTCTTACTATATCCTCCAATATAGCTCTAGCAGTGTTTTCATTGCGGAATGAAAATTGTTAACAGGTTGCTAATGCATGATGAACGACAAAATATACACCTGAAATTTGGAAACAGAAATATAATGAAATACATGCTTGGATTATTTGTGCTCAGTCATGTTGGTGAGTTAGGAAAAACTGAACAGAAAGAAAATGGTCGTAGTAAGTAGCAAAGAGGAGATGCAATTTGACTCCATTTATGAAGCGTGGGAAAAAGGACATGGAAAATAAAGGAGACTCAGAAAGTGGGCACATAAATAAAAGCAATGTGTTCTAGCTAAAAACACAGTTTCTGCTTCAAATATTGTGTAATATTTAATTTCCATAAAGAGATGTATGGCTATAAACCTGATTTTGTAAAAGTCCTCAGCTCTAAGTGGCTGAGTGATACAACTGGAGATATAGCTCTTTTTGCAAGCACCTTAACGTCAACATGCCTGCCTTTTTCTCTTTCTTCCTCCACTTTGTAAAACATACATCTTCCTTGTAAAATAATCTTAAAACTTTTTTTTTTCTCACTCATTTTTATGATTTTTCTTGGAGGAGAGAGTTCAGTCTTCCATTTCTGAGTCACTCTTTATCCTTGCAATGCCTCGTACCCAACAGTTGGAAACAACTGACTGTTCTGATTTATCACACACGTTTTACAAGCTAATAACCAGATCTTTGAACTCAACAGGGAACATGACCTTGAAGTGGTCTGGATCAGATCTTAAAATTAAGTGTTATGGATATTTAAGAAAACAAGGGATGAGGACTCCTCTACAAAATGGTTGAAGCACACAACTGCGCCTGGATAATAAGCATGTTTTCTTCTAGAGATGAGCAGGGTATCAACTTCTAAGTATGAGGAGAAACTTCTTTACTCTGAGGGTGCCAGAGCACTGGAACAGGCTGCCCAGAGAGGCTGTGGAGTCTCCTTCTCTGGAGACATTCAAAACCCTCCTGGACACTTTTCTGTGTGATCTGCTCTGGTGAACCTGCTTTAGCAGGTGGGTTGGACTAGATGATCTCCAGAGGTCCCTTCCAACCCTAATCAATCTGTGATTCTGTGGTTCTGTGAGTCTGTTCTAGGACTGGCTTTCTCATGCTGTAGGTGAAGTCTACAGCCCTCTAGTCAGGGGAAGCCAACACATAAGAGAAAAAAGGTAAATCCAGAAGATGGAGCCTGAGATCTGCAGTGATTCTGACAGAAAATCATAATTTCTCCTGTGCCTAACTATAAATAAGACATACGTCTGTGCAGTGAGGGTAAATGACCATGGGGATATACTACATTTTCCACTCCTTCCACTTTTCACATTAAGAAGACAGATTGTAGATGAGCTGTTCGAAATGGTCTCAGAGGCTCTCTCAGAAACCCACATGGCAGAGCCTGATGTCTTTGCACATTTACCCAAAGCATGATATATGCTCACTTTCAGTTACTCAGGTAAGAAAGGCTTGTAAGGAGTGGTGAAATCTTTAATTAAGTTTTGTTATTAAAGTTGAAGGAAAAAGAGCTTTCAGTATATCAGCTTTTCTCCCAGCCTGAAAAAGATGTTTTCTGCTTCTGTTTTAGACCAGAGGAACAGCTTGTGCCTCCTGTCCTCCACAGACTTCATCTGTGTTTTGTTTGTTTTTCTGACCTAAAAGAAATTAATTTAAAAAATGCTTTTCCTGTATCCTTAGACCATCACAGTAGCCACAGCATTGCTACCAAGGCTGCAAGAGAAGTAGGATATTTTGAATCCAGAGTAACTGCAGAGGGCAGCATTAACTCACCATTTAAACCCCATCATGCCAGGGAACATCAATGTCCCTTGACAATCCAAAATTGTATTTTATATGTAAATCACCCAGGGCTTGATAAACAAGTTCAGCATATGTTGCCAAAAGCAAATATGAGAGAATTTTGTGATACATGATTTGTTGAAAAAGTATATATGTATATTGCATTAATTTTTTTAGATTCTAAAGTGATGAAATGGAATGTGTGTTAAGTACTTTGTTTACACTTTTTTATGATGTGTTAAAATGCAGTGGCATTCATCAACAGCTGACTGATTTTAACAACATGAACAAAAGCACAATTGAAAAACTGGAAGGAAAACAGTGTTTGACACTTCCTATTTCTTCCAAGTGCAAATCAAGCTAGTAAGACTTAGTAGAATTAATTTCCTTTAATACAATGTTTATGTACATGGATATACAATTTTTAGTACTAATGAAGTAACTGCTCTCTTTGTAATTCCTGAGAATATAAGACAATTTTTCAGGGAACAGGGCAAATGTGAATCTTGGTCATAGCCAGGTAGTTTTATCTCACTCTCCGAGAGAAAGAGTTCAAAGTATATTTCCTCCTTATATACAAAATAAGAATAATTTCAACTTTAGCCTATGCTATCCATTTGAAAAAAAAAAAACAGAAAGCAACACTGGAGCTTGCCACTAAACTACTGTTTAAAAACATAAACCGGGGTGAAGAAGGGTGGATCTTCCCATCATTAGGAAGGTCTCTCGTCTTCCCTGTTTCACTCACAGCAAAAAAGTGTGATGCCTTGAGCCTGTGAAAATATTTGCCTAGAGTTTATGGCCCTCTCTCATCTGCTTTTTCTAGTTCATGGTCTATTTCTCTATTTCTATCTCTATTTCTCAATCATCTCTCTCTCTCTATCTGTTTAAAATAGATGTGGGTTAATGTGGAAGCGTACTTAGAATCTGTTTTCTAAAGAGACTCCAGAGATGCAAGTGGATGCTAACTGCCTGCTGCTATAACAATTCATACTTCATCCTGAATAATATGCTTAATCATGCCATAACAGCCAGCAGCGTGTTGACTAACACTACTTCAGCCTGCATGCTGTGAAGTGACCGATTACATAGGTGTGTGAAGACAGATATGGGAATGGATTTAAACAGCAGCCCGAAACTTTACTAACATAACCCTGAGAAAGAAGCTATAGCTTTTCTACTTTCTAAAGTTGTCAAATACCTGTCATTAAAGTGCAGACAATATAGAAGTTAAAATAATACAGGTGGTAGTACTATATTAGTTGTCATTTTCAAAGCCTGTTGTCACAATGATTATGGAAATAGTTTTTAATAACTGAGAGGATTAGCTTGGCTTGTAATAACAGGCAACAAAGATGATTAGGGCGACAAAGATGATTAAGGGAGTGGACCACCTCCCTTATGAGGAAAGGCTGAGGGAGCTGGGGCTCTTTAGTTTGGAGAAGAGGAGACTGAGGGGTGATTTTATTAATGTTTATAAATATATAAAGGGTGAGTGCCACGAGGATGGAGCCAGGCTCTTCTTGGTGGCAAACAATGATAGGACAAGGGGTAATGGGATCAAGCTGGAACACAAGAGGTTCCACTTAAATTTGAGAAAAAACTTCTTCTCAGTAAGGGTGACAGAGCACTGGAACAGGCTGCCCAGGGAGGTTGTGGAGTCTCCTTCTCTGGAGACATTCAAGACCCGCCTGGACATGTTCCTGTGCGACCTCACCTAGGCGTTCCTGCTCCAGCAGGGGGATTGGACTAGATGATCTTTTGAGGTCCCTTCCAATCCCAAACATACTGTGACACTGTAACAGATATAAGAGGTTTTGAAATTTTGGATGTAAGAATTAGGTCTCTATCAACATACTATGTAAAAAGATTAGATATATAAAGAAAGGTTGTATGATTAATTTTAACATGTAATAACAGCATTTCACTGCAGGGTATTAATGTCAGATTTGCAAACAAGGTAATGAATCAGTTTCAACACTAAGAGTCCTTATAGATATTTAAGATGCCTTCAAAGTTAGTGTTTGATGACACAGTGATCCTGATGATGTTATAAGAAAGATTTAAGCACATTTCTTTTTCAATAGAAGAAGGTACAGTATGTGTTTCATTAGGTAATATAAAAACCAGGAGTTTGTAGATAGGTAAGTGAACTGGATGGTTTATGAGTTAATAACTGTAACTCTGTTTTATTCAGATGAAGGAATGGTTCTTTTGCTGAGAGCAGAGAGCTGTTGTCCATTTTCCACAAAGCCACTCTAAGCATGGTATGCAACTATTAGGAAAATGTCATCACCATAATGTTCTAAAAAAATGGTAGCTGCAGTGTTGTGAGAAAGAATATTAAAATGTATCTTGCTATATTTACTGTACAGTAGTTCTTGAAAAGATTTTGCTCAGTTTCACGTGACTGCTTTGAAAGATGAACCTAATTAAGGACTAGCCAACTAAGCAGCTGGCGTAATATGCTCAGAAGGAACATCCTTCCACAGGTTCCCTGGCAGTCAGCTCATACTTCAGAAACTTCCCTGCCCTTTCTCTGTGAAGTTCTCTGTCACTCACCTGCCCTGATCAGGCTGAGACCACTGGTGCTGTGGGAGCACCAGGGTGGTACCTCTTTGGGCAAAACCTTTTGGGGGTGTATAACATATGGACCTCTTTAGGATCTTCTTCTTTGAGACATATTGTCACTGCCACTGCAGTAATCCAGCTAGAATCATAGAATCATACAATCATTTTGGTTGGAAGAGGCCCTCAAGATCACTGAGTCCAACTGTTAATGCTGGCACTAAACCATGTCCCTAGGAACCTAATTTCTGAGTCTTTTAAACACCTCCAGGGATGGTGACTCCATCACTTCCCTGGGCAGCCTGTTCCAATGCCTGACAAACCTTTCCATGAAGAAATTTTTCCTAATATCCAATCTAAACTTCCCCTGGCACAACTTGAGGCCATTTTCTCTTGTTCTGTCACTTGCTACTTGGGAGAAGAGCCCAACCCCCTCCATGCTACAACCTCCTTTCAGGTAGTTGTAGAAAGTGAGAAGGTTTCTCCTCAGCCTCCTTTTCTCCAGAAGTGAAGGTGTAAAAGGCTCTGAAGTATGGGTCAGAGTTCGCACTAAAAACGAGGCAGTGTTTTGAAGCAATTTTGCCAATAAATTAATCTGCAGTCACGGTGCTAATGGAGTGTGTAGCACACTGATGAGGAATGGTAGTGAGGCAGGAGAAGCACGGGAGACTCTTCCCTGTGCGAGGCTGGTCAGGGAGCCATGCTGGGAGGCAAATGCAGGGCACTGCGGCTGGGTGGGACTCTGACTCGTCCATCGCTGGAAGAGGAAAAGAGATAAGATACTGTGTTCATATCAGACAACAACTATGTGCATTGTTCTGCTCCAAAGCCTACTCTTTGAGATAAGAGAGCCTGTAAATAATTTCCCTTGTGGCACAGCTGGGTGCTCCGCTGCCATAAGCTGTACTTTTTGTCGGTGTGAGTACAGTCAGACATTGAACATTTTGCTGCAGTTTTATTCACTGCCCACAACTCTATTGGCAAAATAAACTCAGAGGCTTTTGGGAATGCTGGAAGTTCTACATACTCCTTGGAGATGAAATAAAATACTATGCTCTTTGTAGGTGTGACAGCAGATTATTAGATAAAGCAGGTGAAGAAGAAATAGGCAAAACATATGAAAAAAATATTAGCCTTATCTGGGTTGGTCGAATAGCTCACACCTCTGAACAGCCTATAAGTAGCACACATTTTTACAGCATGATTCCTGAGCCCAGAACACATTCCAGTATCAAGTGCATGAGACAGGGCTTTTAGTGTGCTTTTTTTTGCACTTCACAAGCCGTTATCGTCCATTAGATAAAGGAAAAAGCCTAAGCACTGCTATGCTGTATCCAGTCATGCCTTTGCTCCTTGCTTTATAACAAATCTGCAAATAGTTGTAAACTTATTGTAGGCTTAAAGTAGAAATGCTATGTTGAGAGAAAGGGCAGCTTGCTTTAGTTCAGTGGTTAGTGGATGGATTTTCAGTGAAAAAGAGACCATTAAAAACATGCAATAAGTTTACTTCTGTTAACCTCCTTTCTCTCTTATGCAAGTTTCCCCCACCCCCCTTCCTTCTGTTACTTTCTTTAAAGAGGAAGGGTCGCTGCAAACCTGCAGGTATCTATCATTCCTAAGTGTTTTGCTTGCCTCGTTTACCTGCTATGAAGTACTGATGTTCAATGTGTTTCAGCCAAATTTTTTGAGGTACAAGTGATATATCCCAAGATACCAAACAAAGAGGTCTTAGGCCATTTCAATCTATGTTTTAGCTACCAGGCTAGTCTTTTCTGGATAACATAGATCCAGGTTTTTAAAGTGAGTGTCTATGACACCAGCAAACATCAGGATGGCATTAAAATGCACAAGATTTTTGAAAAATATATATATATTAGAAAGTAAATTTAGTAATGAATCATAAGCAGTTTTCTGAAATGGACCTTCATAATTTGCTGTTACATGTAGACGTTGGTTGTTCATTTAAAAACATAAACCAGGTAACTTAAAATCTGTTGTGTAACCTCAGAATTGCTATGCAGAAGACAGAGAAATTAATATGTACGTGTTAAAGAGTGTTAGTGTCTAACATTTCAAATGACAAGCATACCGTGCCTGAACTACTGCTGTTTAAATATAATTGGTAAGTAGGGCTAGTTGAATAAATGATTGCAATTTAAGGAAAGATGAAATTGAAAGATTTCATCATTGGGAAGGTGGGACAAGAATGCTGCCACCTGAGAGTGCCAGGTGTCCCCATGGGCATTGGTTTGGATGTTGGAGCTGTGTAAGGAAGGGAAATGGAATATCTGCCTTGACAGAAAAGAAAGCAAATTGAGCATCATTTGGAGAGGAGAGGAAAAAAACTCTGATGCAAAAAAAATCAAATAAAAACAGGGTGTTAAAACAACCCTATTGCAAGCCTTTAATGTCTTCAGATTGTTTTGCTGGTGTGTTGTTAGATCAATCGCGTTTCATAGATGGTCCCTTTAGACATTAAGCAACTCGTCAGTATGTGATGTAGCATCATCGATGCAACAAGCCACAGCAGAGGGAGTGTAGTAGCAATTCATGAACAGAAAAGTGTTCTCCAAAGTTATTTTGAATTTTGGTTGTTTCTCATTGCTTCCTTTGAGCTTGTAAGCCATGAGGGGAGAGGAAACAATATATCTTAGCTGTAGCTCTCTCTTGTTAACACATAACTGAGTCCTTGCTAACACAGGAAGTAAATTCCGAAGGGTCTAAATGCTGGCCTGTGGGACTGGATAGCACTTTGTCAAAATTTAGCTTTATGGAGCTGACCACTGAAGATCTGAGATAAGTCAGGACCTCACCCAGGTTTTCCTTTCCATGTTCCAGGAAATTAACTTCTGAGTTCTTTTATAGACAGTAAAGGAGATAGTTTATAAAGTATAATGTAGATATACATGTAATTGATAACAGGGGAGAATTTACAGATACTTTTTAATCCTTGAGCAGCATGATAGACTATATCCAAGATCCTCACTTGTGGTTGATCAACTTTATCTCTGTCATTCTCCAGCTATCTGATACGCAGCCTACATTTGCTTGATCAGGTGGTATGGCAGCAAAACATGGCATTTAAGTTTAAGCTCATTTTCTGTAGCAGGTGCTGCTGTGAAACAGTCATGTAACTGGAGCTGTCAGTGGTTAGTTAAAATTGCCCAGGAACAAAAATGTCCAGGAACATGAAGGACACTAGGATTCAATGAATTAGTTGTAGTCATTGAAAGAAAAAGCACCAAAATTTTAATAGGAGGACAAGTGACCCTATCTAGTTTGCTCACTATATCACAAATTAGAATTATTGTTCTGGATATTACTGGTGAAATTAAGACTGTAGGCAAAAGCAAAGCATAATATAATAAATGTTTATATTCCCCACAATGTGGATAATTCCCTTTTGTAATGCATGCTTGATAACACATATTCTGCTGAAACTTCAGGTGAATATAGTGACAAAGGACCACCCTGAGTGAGAACTAGTGATCGAATCTGACAGCAGAGGTAATCAGGGTAGGGGGAAGCACTGTAAGAACAGAAGCAAGTCCAGTTGCATATCCTAGACAGATATGTGACACACAGAAATGCCCGAGAGCTTTGAAAACTCCCAAATAGATGTCACTCTCAGCAGGAATTTACAGCCTCTAGGCAGCCTAAAATCAATATAAGGAAAAAAGACCATAATTTTAAACGTCAGCATGCAGCATGTTGAGCATTTCTTGGGAAATAGTAATGTGCGGACCGCTAATCTGATTACTCTGGGAACACATCATCAGTGCGGCAGCGGCCAGTGGTGGCATATGATTTTCAGGCACAGCCTTGTGCTTCACCAGCTGTGAATTAATGTGATGGTGCAAGAGGAAAGGAAAGGGAACTATAGATCTAATGCACCTATGCAGAAGCACACGATCACTTGTCATAGTGGTAGCAGCAGGCTCTGCAACAGCAGTGGCAGGTGACCATTCATCTAGCCGAGCTCTTTAGATTACCAGTGATCCTGTTAGTATTGCCTCTTCCCCGGGAAGCATGCCAGATGGGGCTAGCAGGGCAACCGTGCTGCTGCTGCTGCCATGTTTGTGTCTTTGCACTGGCAGCTGCAGCAGCATCCCAGGAAAGCATCCTTAATGGGCTAAATTCACCTTTTGATGCTCACCACTCTTTAGCAAATAAAGGTTTATTTTGTGTAGTAATTTGACATATAGCTGGTTGCCAGGTGCCTCACGATGGCTAACCCTCATAAGGGCACTTCTGCTGGCTGGATACAGTTGGCATGGGACTGAAGTCTCAAAATGGCTTCATGGTTCACTACTGTTTTTAACACATTGCGACACTCCAGGGAAACTTGACCTGGTTCTCGTGGCAGCCGCTGCTGCTCATTCTTCCAGACATCAACAAGGTTAAGCAGCATCAGCTCCAGCTGCTTGGTGGTTTTGCTTTTTGAGGCAAATGAAGGAGAGGAGTGACTACGGATTGTCACAGACGTCAAACTTGGGTATGTCCCAGCCAGTAAATGATGAAGGTGAGCCATAAAATTCCAATTCCAGTATCTCTTTCCTAAAATGCCAGATAATCCAGGGTTGGATTGAAACACAGATGAGTCCATTTTACAAAGCTGCTGCTGGTAGGTATCTGAGCCAAGAAAATCACATCTCATAAAAATGCCAGAGGTGGTAGGTACAGTATTCAAGCAGTTACACAGTCTTCATTAATTTCCAGCTCACTTCCTTGAACTCTGTTTGTGATTTCAAACCTTTGAGTCCTCCAGCAGAAACAAGCTGACAATGACGGAGAGAGAAGCCGGGCTTTCTTTCCCATTTTTGTGAATGATAGCAACCCAAATGTGGCTGCCCCTCAGGTTGGGATTAAAATAATCTCCTCGGTCTATTCTAAATCCCAGGCCTTTGGAGACTTTATTTCTCCCTGGGTTATTTTAATTAAATTCAAACAATGTAATAACATGAACGGAATGGAGTTGGGGGGAGGGTAAACCTATGACAAATTGACAGAAGGGATGTCTTATTTTTTGGGGAGTCAAACAGGAAATACTAAAGGCTTGAATTTTTTCAATGTTCAGAACTAAGAAAATAACTAATAGTGTTGGCAACCAACTCTTCTGAAAATTCCCCCCACTTTCTCAGTGCCTTTGAAATTCTGGTGCTTCTTATGAACTTCTAAAATTAAGTTTGAAAATGCTGATTTAGATGTCTGAAGTCTGGCATCAAGCAAAGGGATCAACCTCCTGAAGACCTTCGTCTGACACAGAAGAGGGAACTACCACCTTCTACTCCTACAAACTAATTTTAAGCAAAAGAAGTTGCCCCGCTGGCTCTGCTATCTCACATGCAGATAGCTGCTCCTCTCTGGTTACCTCTTATTTTCTTCTAGTGATATCTACTATTTAGAAAGTGAGTGCAGTGTAGAGAACCATAGAAACTCTTTGCTGCTTAAATAAAACATTTTAAACAAATTCTCTTTTCCTTTTCTTCTCCTACACTCCTGATCTGTGCAAGGTTGTAAGCTCTTGCCCTAGAGTAGGGTGACTTTTTGCTTTGAACATTCCCCTTTGTCTACCTGGACTTCCCCCCACTATCTTAACTCTGCACTTCCTTCCTTTTATCGTACACTCACTATCTTCCAACAGAAATACCATTGTATATGAAAAAGCAGAGAGTGCAGCACTCCTTTTTTTCCTCCCTCTTCTCTCTGCCATATAGCAGCACAATGCTCCTTGTCTGGGCTTTCCTGGACAATTTCTTTCTCCTCATGGGCCTGAAATACCAGGTCTATGTATAGTTATTGCAAAAAGGAGCCCGCAACACAATAAAAGTTAACATGAGGTGCTACTAGCCCTAGGAAAATATTTTTATACAAGTAAAAAATATGTAAAAAGATAAATAGCACTTAAAGATACCTCAAAATTGAATAATAAACCCACAAAAGGAAAAGCGAGGAAAAATAATTCGCAGAGACTTTGATCTCCACCTAAATGAAACAGAAACAGAAATAAATAATCAGAGCATATCCAAGCTCAAAACACACCCAAAACTAATAATAATGACCAAGAAGAATTGAATAAAAAGCTAGTCATAAAATTAATAAATGAGATGCATAAGCCACAGTGAGTTAATTCTCACAAAGCATTTCTTCAAATAAAAATAAAGCCATTGGATTGGGGCTTTCCTCATATTTAGTCTTTTCTGTTCCAGCTTGTCATTTATTTTTAATAAATCCAGAGACACATGTCTGGGAACAGAGACTGCTCAAGTTGCTTCCGCTATTCCAATATTACGGTGAATATAAAAAGAACAATAAGATTCCATTTACATAATTGCTGAATTTAATATTCGTACTACCAGGTTTCAAGACACACAGAGATTTGCCCTCATTTGTCTGCTATCCCAGGGAACCAGATTTATTCACTTTGACGACAGTCACAGAGACAAATAAGGAACAACTATCTGCACAAAGTTTTGAATATATAAATAGATTCAGTGAATTTATATGCTGGAAAATTACACCTCTACCTATTCCTATTTTCCCATGGAAATAGAAGTTTGCTGGTTGCCTGCCCTAGAAAAAAACCCACACAAAATAAACCAAACAAAAAAACCAAACAAAAACAGAAACAAAACCAACAAATCCCAGTCCCTTACCCTAGTATCCACTCTCAACTAGTTTCACCTGTTCTGGTGTATCAAGCCAGGTGCTGGACTGGGAGGCTTTTATTCCCAGGCTCGGCCATAAAAGCAACTCTGCCCAGGCTGCAGTTCAGAATGTCAATGACTCAGCAAAGACATTGCTCTGCTGCAGATTACTCATGTGCTTTGGAAAATGTTATTGTAATACACCTTTTCAGATGAAAATCACCCTCACTGTGAAATTCAATTTTCTGTCTATGTCCTCTGTGTATCACATTCCGGCTACGAGCGTGAGAGACGTGTTTTTCAGACAATCTAAGCTGAAGTAAAATCATGCTGCCAAAGATCTCACTCTTTTCCTGGCCATGACTGTATATTCTCAAATGATGGCATAGACTCATGAGTTTGACCAGTTTTTTAATCTAACTGAACACAAATCCTTCTTTTTGTAGAAAAATTTTGCTTCCAGCCATTGCACAGCTACGTGGAGTTCTTTAATGGATAGAAAAGTGAGGGAACACAGGACCGAAGTGAGGGTGGGGACACCAGCATCTCCTTCCCCCTTTTGGTGGTACCATGCCCTTAGACTGGTTGGAAGAGCTAATGGAACGAGACTGCCACCTACAGTTACGGTTTGTTTAGTAAAAATCTGATGGTTTTCAGCTGCAGCTAGCATTTAAACTATGTAAAATGAGACTCAAAGTCTGGTGTTTAGTTCAAAGACTTCAGTTCTACAGATTTGCTCTTCCTCACCAGCAGTTTGCTGCATCAAATTTCATTCCTTTTCTTCTTGCCATGCAAAACTGTCTTTTCATCTCTACCATTCCTCAAATTCCTTCCGCTCTGTATTTCATCAATGAAATTACCTTACATTTATTCTAAATTAATTTAGGAGTATTTAACAGGCTGTGAATTGAAATTCAGGTCTTGTATCATTCTGGTTTTGTAGTGCAAATTATCCTGGAAAACGTGGCAGAAGACTGTAGAGACTGGAAACTGAAGGTAGTTGTTAGAAGAATCTGTGCTTAGGAATATCGCAATAATATATGGATAAAATGTACAACCAAGTTGAAAACAGAGAGCAAATTGGTCCCGTGGGTCAATCATTCAGCTGCAGTGCCTGCGCCACACATCAGGACAAATGTCTTTCAGAAGAACATAATTTGACAGATATTTGAAGGGCAAACCACATTTCTACTGCTGTAATGCCAGTAAATTCTCCCCCAGACTGTTCCCGATAAGTGTGTTGTTCATTCCCACCCACTTCAGCTGAGAAACAGATAACCTTCTGGAGAGGGTCACCACTTACTTTCCGTGAATCAGGGGACCAACAGCTAAAAGCTCTGTGTATATCTGTCCTCAGGCGCACTGAACCCCTCCGGATGCTGCCTTAAAAAAACATCAAAAATAATTGGGAAAGGCACTCCTCTGGATGCTGTCTTAAAGGAGGTGAAAAAGAACTGGGAAAATGCTGCCTCTGAGAAAGTCACTTGTGGACGTGACAGGGGGATGATTCTGGATGGACCCTTACAAGAAGGGAACAGTGTTATTGAGGAAAGGACTTGAGGACAAGCAGAGAAGGTTTAAGAACAGAGGGCTCTTTGATACGAGCTGTGTGAGCCATGAGTGTTGCAGTAGGACCCCTGCCTGAGCTCACCTGCCTTTCTTCTGCTTACTGGGGGGTGCACATGACTGATGTTCAGGACTGAGTGGGACACATCCACGTCATTTTGCCTGTTTCTGCCAATACATGTGAACAAAGTCGGCAGCTGGTATTATTCTTTTGTATTGCTCCAGCTCTCATTAATGTAGCAGCCTGAATGCAGCCCTTTATTTCTGCTTCCCTGCCAGCTAATCCCTTAGCTGGAGTAACAGCCCCTGCCTTTCTCTTGCCCACATGTTATAGTTCTGTATAATTTTGTTTTAAGATGTTTAGAGGCTAAGACTATTTAATTAATTTGCTCTCTAACCTTTTAAATTTGATTCCTGCTACGTGTTTTTTCTCCGTGTGTCAAACTCCTAAGAGAACAGAATTCAAAATGGGAAATATGAAAGAATTAGGAGAGCTTCAGTGGCACAATGTGTTATCCTCCCGCGTGAAATCTGAATAAGTTGTTGGTAGCAAAGTCCAGGAGTGAGTTTTAAATTTACCCTTCCCCCTTTTTGCAAAAACCACATTTTTCAAGCCAAGATTACTTATTGGTTTGATGGCATTAAAGGGTGCTTTTGTAGCTAACAACACAAGAGAAACACCAGTTGTCTGTGGCTGCAGTTCAGATGACCAGATACCCCATTATCACTCGGTTAGATACAAGCAGCTCTTGAGCCAAGTCCGAAACTCCACTTGATTCAGACAAACACATTGGGGAGGGGAGGGGAGGGGAGGGGAGAGGAGGGGAGGAGAGGGGAAGGGAGGAGACGAGAGGAGAGGAGAGGAGAAGGGAGGGGAGGGGAGGGGAGGGGAGGGGAGGGGAGGGGAGGGGAGAGGAGAGGAGAGGAGAGGAGAGGAGAGGAGAGGAGAGGAGAGGAGAGGAGAGGAGAGGAGAGGAGAGGAGAGGAGAGAGAGGAGAGGAGAGGAGAGGAGAGGAGAGGAGAGGAGAGGAGAGGAGAGGAGAGGAGAGGAGAGGAGAGGAGAGGAGAGGAGAGGAGAGGAGAGGGCCAGAACCACCTTGAAAGGAGTAAGCTGGAAGCTTGGCCCAGCCTGTCTCATGGTTGAGATGTGGTTGCACAGTGCAGGACTTTAGCCTATGAGTCTTCTGGTTAACATTTCCTGCCTTTAAAGGACTGTCCTACAAACTTCTGGATCAGTTCTGAGTAAAGAAAGATTTTCTTTTGACAATGTATTTGATACAATTGAAATATAAAATGAGAGCAAAATAAACAAAATTAAACAATATATCAAAGGGTTCAATACAATGAGAATCTTGCCCTAGAAAGACATAATGATTCCTTAGCTCAGGTTTCTACCACCTGTATTTCAGTAAAGTGTGATCATACAAATGTGTTATCTGTTTATGCTTTAGTTACAAAAATGTGTTTGCAGTTGTTGTTGGCTATCCAGGATGCTTTAAGAGTCTATAAGCCTGATCTTTCCTATAAGCCTGATCTTTCTAATCTTGTTTTAGTATCTAGATGACAGAATATCCATATTGTTGTTTCTTTGTGAATGAATATATATATATATACCAGGAAGCAAAGAAAACTCATGTTCTGTAATACTGAAAAGCAGTCAGGAAAAGTTCCATACCTCTCTGTGAAACTACCTAACATTACATAAATTTTCAAATATTCTTATCAACAGAGAGAAATATTTGCCAGTTAGATCATAGCAATCTTACTTATTTATCACTTAGGAATGCTGATATACTAATACATTAAAATTTTACTTCACTAACTGGTATAATTTAAATATCACAGTGAGAGGTCTTAATTTGAAGTGTCTCTGTGAGCTAAGTTAGTTGTGTATTCTCAGACTGGGAGTCATACAGAAGGATTAATTCTGTACTGATGTAGTCTGAAATTAATTCTATACTGAAAAGTACCTTATAAGTGATTTATCTAGGAGAGCATAGGGTAGTGTTCCTGCATTGCAGCAGGTAATGTTTCTACTTTAAAGCAGAAAGATATGATAAGGATGCAGATAATTTATAAAGCTAAAATATTAATTTTAACACAAAAAAGATGTTATACTATTACTATGCAAAGATGTCAGGAAGTAATGGAAAAAATACCTTTAAAACTGCAAAAGCACATACAGACTCTTTTTATCATGTTTCCTTTGTCAGCAAAGTCAGCTTGTGAAGTTTCTGCTCAGCAGTCCTCTCAGCCTCATCTTTCCTGACTACCACAGAAGCCTTTTCCTTATCATCAGATGTGCTGGTATAACCTTTTGCGGGACACTGTGTCATTGCACTGATGTCTATTAAAATAATCAGCCCTCAAAAGGAAAACTGTTATTTTCACCTGGTCTTTCCGTCAGTCTTTAGTACAAAAAACAGTTGAATTGGTGCGAATGAGGAACAGCAAAAGACAGTGTAGGAGCGGGTACAACAGGAAAATTAGGAATCCCAAAGAACAGCTTTTCTGTGAAAGAAAGCACACCATGTATCTCTAACTAATAGACCATATTACCTTATCAAAGAAGGACAGAATGACCTAGAACTAACTTTCATGCTGCCTCTTTTCTCAGGGAATAGCTCCAATGAAACCAACAGAGTTGAAATGGTATGAAAACAGAACAATTAAAAAAAAAAAATAAAGGGAGATTAGCTTCTAAATGGGTTCATAATCAAGCTTATTTACCTTAATTATCTCAGGCCATATGCTCAGTTGTCACCTTGTACAAGGGAAAAAAACAGGCCCCCCGAGGAACATCCTGCAAGCAGGTTGTGACCCTGTGTGTCTGTGACTCAATGTGACAGGTCTCTCTCTGCCCTCTGCTGACACCAGCAAGGAGCAGCTGCAAATAGGGGGACAGACAGAAATTTCCAGGCACTGGTGACATCTCCTGAAACCTTGCTAGCATTCTCTGATACACTGTGTCAGAGAACACGGTGCGGTATTTGTGCTTGCACTCCAGACTGAGCCCACACTCTCAACTTTGATTTCGAGTGAGATGTGAGTTACTTCTGCATGTATTTTTTGCAGGCATTTATTCCCATGAGTAAATAAAACAGGATTGTGGTGTTGTATTGTTTATATTGTGGACGTAGTTTTGAGGAACTTTCTAGGAAGAGACAGTTTTACAGGAGCTGCTGTGTTTTTTGGTCACCATGGCCCTGCTCTCCCCACAACCCCTTTTCTCTGCCATGCGTTCACCCTGTCCTCTTCATGCTGGCTGCAGCACTCATCTGCCAGCAGTGAGCCATTTCAGACCATTAACCAAGCCGAAAACCATTCACTGTTCTTTGTAGCTAGATTTACGGTGCTTAGGGATGGAAAAGTAATTGAAACAAGCTTCAGAGCTTCAAGCACAATATCCACAGTTTTGCCGTACCAGAAATCTAATTTCAAACCATCCTTTATAGATTTGCAGAGAGAAAACCACTACTCTCTTTGATTTTAGCTGTTGATAGACTGCATTCCACGCCACCTGCAGAAACAGAGAGCTGTTGTGAATACATGTTCCCTTCATAACCACACCCCCTTTCATTCAACACTTAATTTTCCATCTTAACTACAAACTTCACCACTGACAGTCATCTTTCTTTCGGAATACAGATTAAAACATTAAGTGCCAGAGGCTGTAAAACTGATCTCTGCAGGGTATCATGAGAAACACATTCACTCAGTAATGATTCCTCATTTATAATTACTATTGGGATTTGTCATTTAATCTATCCTAAATTCATTAGTGCCGTGTTGATACTGTGCCACCCTGGCTAATTGATCAAGATGTCATGCCACACCAAGTCAAATGTCTTACAAGAACATGTCTGCTTCATCAAAAATATTATCTTTATCAATGAAACTTGCAGTCTCATCAAGGAGTAACTCCACTAGCCACAAAGAAAAAATTTCTTTAAAACACTGAAAGCATGTAGAGGTTATTCTTTTATCATGTTTCCTTTGCCAGAAAAGGGAATGTGAAGTTTCTGCTTCTCAGTTTCAACCCCATTCTTCCTGACTCCTGCAGAAGCCCTTCTATCACTTTGTCAAGGATCAGTTCCGCTAATGGCACTAATAACTTTTTACGTTATCTATTCAGTCTTATTGACTAGAGGTGCAATGCTAGTCTTCTGCTAGCTCAGGGATCTTCTTGGCCAGCTGCTGGATGAAAACCTCTGGAGCTGCTGGTTTAGAAATCTCAAATTTTATGAATTGCTCTATGCTGAGTAGCAGTTAGGTTAGCACGTATTTATTCATCAGTCTTTTTCAGCAAGAATACCTCATCTGTTTGTTTACTTTTTTCCAAATTCAGAACAATAATTTCACTGAAAAATCTGAGTATCTCTGAATTATTACTGAGATCTCCATAACATCTACCTAATGACAGGAGAACACTACTAGTCCATTATTTTTTTTTTCTTAATAATTGAAATTTCTTTGTATTGTCCTTAATGTTTCTGATTTGTACTTTTTTCATTCACTTATCAATTCTCTATCATAACTCATAGCTTTTTGTACCAGTGTACCCAATTGTACACTATGTACCAGTGTACACAATTTTTCATTTGAATAGCTTTGATGATGTGGATAAGATTATGATAGCTGCTATTTAAGAACCAAAACATTTTAAATTAACATGGAAGGGGGAGAAGATTAAACATTAGACTGCAGTTTTAGCACATCTAATTTTTCCTGGAGAAGTATTGTCTGCTTTTTTTTAGCATGGGCTCTTATGCAAAGGAGGTTTATGTGATCATGACAAGCATTTATTTCTGTGTGTGTGCTGGTAGCATTCCTTCCTTCACATCCCCACTAATATTTGAACATATAGTTCAGTTTCTACTCAGTTTGGCTGTGGTAAGATACTCCCAAATTACCAATAAATTAAAGAAAAATCAGCAGTCAAGATAAAGCAGTAAAGCTATCTGCAGGGCTGACTGCCATCATAACCTCCTGCCTCAGATCTATCTGGCATTGTATTTGCCACAGCTGAGGGCAGCACTGTAACCAGCATTTGTGCATTGTCAGATAGAGATCTGTGGGAAACTTGGCTTCCTTGTTTCCTGTAGTCATGCATGAAATCTACATAGTTTGTTCAAAAATTACTTCTCTTACTTGATTTGATCGTAATTGCTGTCAACATTGTGAACTGTCCATGAAAAGCACTGAGAATTTGTATGACCCCCTGCCATGTTTACTATGAACTTGCTTATTTAAACCCCAGCAGGGCAATTACCAAACTAAACCAACATATGCATGTAATAAACACTTCTATAAAATAAGCCAGATGAATCACCCTCAAGAAGTGCCTTTCACTCTACTGAATACTCAGGGAGCTTAGACAGTGGGCTTAGATCAGATACTTGTTTTTTAGACAGGTAAAATTAGTGAGATGCATCTGGGCAAAAGGTCTGGACTGGTCACTGCAACCTGCATTCTGTCTGCTTTTTTTTTAGCTTAATGACAAAACCTTCGGAGTCCTAAGATGGACTGATGTGTTATCTGTGATCCTTTTCCCCCTCTACTAATGTCAGGTTTACCAGCTTAATAATTGTGAAACTTGGGATTGAGTCTAATAGCATGATTTATGAAGTCCATAAATCCTGGAATCCCCTCCAGGATTTACAAAGTCTTACACATCAGCTCCATATCCTTAACACCTATAGGCATGCAGAATAGCTCCATACAAGAACAAAGACCCTAACATGCATGGTAGTGCTCTACCATAAAATACAACAGACAATACACTTTTCTTTGACTGTGGGATCCTGGCAAGAGTTAAAACCTGGACTGGAAACAAATGCTATAGACACCAGAGAGAAAAAAAAGCAATGGAAGCTGGTGTGACTCCTGCCTCTCTACAGTATCTTCCACAATGAAAAACAAAACAAACCAAAACCTCCTATTTTTCATATTTATAGCATCTTCTCGTTAGCATGGATTCTCTTCTTAGGGAAGATCTATTTCTTTTCCTTGGCATGCACAGTAATGTATCTAGAAATTCAGGGGGCCTCGAAGAACTATCATATGTAACTAACCTGGACAACAACAGTAACAAATGTTAAATTTTTAGGATCTTTTTCCAAATTACTATGCAGTGATGACTGAGATATACTTGCTTTTGTGTGCATCTTGTGTTTCTCAAAAGATGTCATCTGCCTTTCAATTTGGTCACATTTTGGAATATTTTTCATTAGAAGATTTAGCAGAAACTTGATAAGATCCATTATGTTAATAAAAAGTTTAAAAATCATTATACTGTAACAGAAACCATTTTGATGATTTTTGATTTAATAACAGTCATAAAATTTACATCGAAGAGATAGGTCCATTTTTTTCTTCCTACTATCATTAATGATTGTTATTTTGATTAATGGAGAGCAAGAAAGAGGAGTAAAAACAAAGTCACAACAACTAAATAATTTGGCATTCTCAAATGATGTCAGCTTGAATTTCACTTTCATTCTTAATGCCTTTATGTATACTCTGTTGATCTGAAGCAAAGAAAGACACAAAAATACACAAATTAGCATATTTTTTTGAAAGTCATCAAATAAACTGAAGCAGAAGTAGTTAAGAATGTTATTTTTTATTCAAACACAACCCTGAAATGTAACATTATGTGAATTTTGTACAGGGAAATAAGTTAAGTAAGCTGACTCAACAAGCTACTTCAGAAACAGCCCTTTAAAGCACTGACTCCTGGAAGATGATGAGAAATCAGGAGATTGACAAAAGGATTCAATAAGTGAAAACTAAATTACGTATTTAATGTCAATAGTTGTGAAAGTTGCGATGTTGTCTTAAGGCAAATTTTTGTCTTAATTTCCACACGTTCACTAGAGCTATACCCCTTGTTGCCATAGTACAAATACCTCTCTAGTACTCTAAAAAATCAGGTTTTTTTTCTTGGTTTTTCTTTTATTCCTGTCCCAGTGTTTCACAGCAGGGCCACTTATTACATCCAGAGAAAAAGGAGCTCAGGACATACCTAGCAAAGCTTCAAAAAGCTTTTGTCCTCCCAGCTGATTCATTACATACACTCACATACCTCATGGTATATTGTGACAGAGGAAGAAAAGGCATGGGAGGAAGTTCTTATACCACAAAGTACATTTTGAGACACAAAACATGTGTTTCTCATAACTTTTCTAATGCAGATGGCAACGCTGCAAGGCTCTGCGTGCTCCGATTATGGACATGAACAGGAAACAAGAGGTTTGGATGCAAAGTCCCAGGGTCATCTGTGCACTGTGCTCTCTGCACTGACGTACAGTTCTGGTCTGCTGATGTGTACCAGCCTGATGTTAATTTTCACTTATTTCCTCTATCTGCTATACAAAAATTGGAGACAGGATGATTCACCTTCGTGATAAACCAGTGATTGAAAGGTAGCAAAATGAAAAAAACAAACAAAAGAAAAAGAGGCAAGAGTTCTGACTGGTGTGCAACGTGGAAGAATTGAATACCTGACAGTAATCATGAAACACCAGTAGATATTACTGTAACATTGCTTCAAAACTGGCTGCACAAAGGAAAGTATAGATTCACTTCTTGTAACTCAAAGTTCCCACTGGTCCATTATGAGACGAAAACAACTAGTTAAATGAAAGAATTGAGATGTTATACCTCGAATGCACCCTGTAGGCTCAATCTCTATTTTTTCGAATGTTCTCCCATGTATAGAAAAGAGCAGAGGTAGAATAAATTATTCAGTTTCCAGGTGTTTTATGAGCCTGTTCCATGTTTTCTTTTGGCTTCAGGTAGATTGTACACACAAATGCGCAGACTCACGGATATTGTGCTATATCAAGTTTGAAGGCGATTTTTTAGTCTTAGAATCTTCAGATTATCACTGAACTCACTATATAGTAAGCCTTACCAGATATGCTACACTTAGTAGAGAGGGCCAGGGAATAAAAGTGATGACTACATCCTGGTTATTTATGCCACTTGCTCCCTGGTTCTGTTTTGTAATGTGCCTATAACTTTTCTCTCATGAAAAGCCTGGAAGCAGTTTTGGAGATAAAGCTTACAGCAGCAAGTGTTTACCTAGAACATGGTGGATGTGACTGCATCCTCCACTGCTACCCTAGCAGACTGTGCACCTCCAAGCATCCCCAGGTACCCTCTAACCTCAACACACACAGCCTGCTATAAAATTTTCAGATAGTCAGATACAAGACAATCCTCTGATGCTCTGAACTACTTTGGACTGAAGGAGAAAAAAAATAGGACGGGTAAAAGCATAAGAAAGATTTTCAGAAGGTATTCAGAAATAACATATCGAAGGAGATGATAATATGTATTGTCAAGGAACTTCTGGTATATTCTAATATGGACTTCAGGTCTAAGTTGGGTGTATAAGAGTTTTCTTGCTTTCTAAATAGCAAGTTTAACTGAAGCTTCTCCACTCTTTTTAATCACAGCAGGAATACAACCACATAGTTTCTATAAGACGTTGCTGGCTCTTGCAATGGCGTATTATCCAGAACACAGAAGAAAACAAAAGGAAATTAAAAACACAAGAGGAGCCCGCACAGTTGGAATGTTTTTAATAATATCAAATACCAAGAAAAAACAGCCTCAAGCAGCAGAAAATTGGCTTCAGTTTGGCCTCTGGAAAGGGAGATGTTGCACAGTTCAGGGTTCACTGCAACCTACCAGGGCACAAGAAATGCTGAGAAGTCCCTGTGGCCTGGGCTTCACTTGTGCTCCCCTCTGGAAGTCACTGGGTCTCCTGGCAAGTCCAAAGCAGGATTCAGGTCAGGCTCTGATCCCAAGCACAACTACACTAAGTCCAAGCTTATCTCTTTCTACTTTCTTCAGTCAGCAATGTAACAAAGGCAGAGTACTAGTACTCAGTCTCTAAAGGAACAAAGATTGGTAGGATTTGGGTATCTACACATCAACCTGGGTGCAGCCTGAGTTATCCAGGTCTAAGTTTTTCAAACAAGTTGTTCATTTCCCTCAATAAAAAAATGGATCTTCTTCATTTAAGGAAAAAGAAAAAGATTTAATGCTCGACATTACCTTAACAAGGCAGACTAGGATAAATGTGTGTGTTTTGCTGAGGTTTTGTGGGTTTGCTTGTTCGGGTTTTGTGTTTGTTTGGTTTTGGTTTTTATTTGTTTTTCTTTCCTCAGTTGTACTGTTTTATTTCTCCCCTAGTATTTTTTCTATGGCAAAATTGTGTGATGAAAGACATACCTATAAACCCACAAATGTAACCAAAAAAGTGCCAGATTAGTATTTTTGAGGATAAGCTTAGAGTTGGAACCACCTGAATATAATTTCAACTCAACAGGACCTAGCGTGATTTTCACTAATAGGTAGAAGTAATTAGCAGCACAGGTATAAATTAGAGGGTGATCAAGCAGACACTGATTCTACAACCGCAACTCTGAATAACATACTTTATCAGAATCTGATGTAGTGTTTCAATGATAAAAAAGGCTGAGTGATGTACCTGGAGGTTAGAGAAATGATGAGAGCATCAGATGAGGGGGAAAGAAAGTGATCTCTCAGTCTCCCTCTTCACTTTATTATCTATGCTTTCCACACAAGAATGCATTGACTATATCTCATGTATAAATAATACTATCTAGTCTTTAAACTGACATGTCCAGTGAATAACTTCTGCACTGTGTGTCATGGTTCTCTTGAGCTGGGACACCATGAGCCAAGGAAGAACCGTTTTCCTGTCACACTCCTCTGGAAAGCCAAAGCTCTGGAGTCACATGAGATTTAACCAAATACTTAAATGGTTATAGAGAATATTGAGGTTTATATTACTTGCCTTTTTTTTTTTTTTTTTTTTTTTTTTTTTAAATACAGGTGAGAAAACATTTGAAATCTTCAATAAGATCAGAACAAAATGGAAGCTCTTCTTGGCTGCAGGAAAACTTTGTAGGAACCAAAAATTATCTGAGAGATTTGTATGCCTGAACAGCTTCTTCTAGCCAGGGAAAGTATTTACAAATTGAGTCTCATTCTCTCTCTGCCTCTCTGCAGATCTTGGAAATACTTGTAAGATTACTTTTGAAAATATATTATTTAGCTCGTCTTTCCTATTCATCTTCCCATGTAGTACTAAATTCCACCTTCTTCCTTTTACATTTCATTGTTTGCAGCTTCTTATCATTGTTTATTCTGAAGTTTTTCCTACATTTCCCTGTATTTTTTTCATTTATCTAGGCTGTTTAGCAGTGGTTAACTCTAATATAAGGACAAGCAATAAGGCTGGTTGTTCATGTTTTAAAAGCAAAGACTGGTTTATACTTGAATATGAATACAATTTTGACTTTAACAGGTTTTTTACATATCTATTGCAATCTGTGTTTTGACAGTAAAGACATGAACACAGCAAATTAAAATTCTGAAATGCTAAAAATTTTACAAGCAGAGCACACATATAATGCTACAATGAATCACAGCACTATTGCATTGCTCATTTTGCATCCTCTATAGTTAAGTTTAAAACATTGTTCTCAGATTATTTCATTGTAGTCTTCTATAGGCAGAAAAATGTAGACATTCAATTTTCAAATTAAAACTTCATTGATTAAATTTTAATAATTAGTAAAGAAAGTTATTACAAGCAGAATATATATATTTAAAATTGCCTAACCCATGCCTGCATTAAAAAGCAGATATACACATAATGTTACAGAAAAGGTAATTAACCCTGGGATTATAATAACTAATTAAGATTTACAATACAGCTGACAAAATCTTTTCTTTTTAAGAATGACAGCTATGCATGATGTAAAAGAGTCATGAGAATAGTCAGTCAACACAAAGCAATTTAGTTTCATGTATTCCGGGGCAAATTTTTTATTATCATTTTTTTTAACTCCATTTATTTAAACTATGGTAAATGCATCTCATGACACAAAACAACTTTGCACAGACACTACTACTTTGTAATAGGAAGTTTTACATTTTATTCTGCTGCTACTGAGAAAGAGATTCCTCCGCTTGCTAACATTCCCCAAATTTATATCGTGGTTGTATAGGAAGGAAAATATTATACATTACCTGTCAATGTTCTGTAATAGACAAAATAAAATTAATGGATGGTCCTGCAATATGCAAACTTCAGAAAAGGATTTAAATTCTTGCTTCAGTTCTAGTTATGGAACCAATCTTAGGATGCACCAGAGCAGTCTTAATGGAAGATAACATTGAAGAAAGGAGACAAGGTGAACACTAATATGATCAAAAATAGGAAAGATGAGAAATGAAGAAAGTGTGCTGTTGATTATGCATATACAGATGAGTCAGAGTTGTGAACCATGAATGTGACTTTTCCCCAAGTTCACATCTCTTTGGAAGTGAGATATTAATTTCATTTTCCACCTAAATCTAATAATAATAACAAAACCATCCAGAACTTCCAATAAAAAAGTGTGACTTCGAGGCACCAAGAAAATTTTGTCAGAGAGAAATATGACTTCCACAGAACAGCTGAGTAAAGAAAAAAGAAGGGAAAGTATTAGAAGTACTTTGCTCCTACATATTATCATATCATATTAAAAGTTACTATTTGCTCATTCTGCATCACATTATGGGCATCGCCATGCAGAATGGGTTTCCCACAGCATTCTACACTGTATTATTGTAATTCAGGATGTTTTTACTGCATGAGTTTCAGTGTTAATGACACCCATACTCGACTGCAACTTCATAGGTTTTAGGGGGTTTTTACCTATTAATTACTTTAGTTTGTTTTTCCAAAATATGTGTTATTGGTTAGAGTTATTAGCTGTCTGCTCTTCCTCTAATCTTTTACATGAATAGAAGGTTTCATCACTTCCGCCATGTAGAATAGAAATCGATCACTTCAGTAGTGATTGTGGTCTTTCTCATTTTGAGAATTTGTTTAGCTTTCACATAATGGAGTTTCTAAAAGTTCTTATTACCAAAAATGGCACAGAAAAAAGCTTTTTTCTTTGCAACACTGTTGGTTAGCACTGTTACATAGCAACATTTCTTGATGTGATAGCAAGGAAATTGATATCATGTAGATAACAGAATTTTCACTCTGAGAAGATTTCTCATTGTCTGCTACAAAACTACTGATTTGTGACCTGTTCTTCAACAAACCTGAGGAGGCAGAATTTGTTCTCTCTGCATGTCCAGATAGAGAAAGAACCAGGGACTTACTCTTACTTACTTACTTACTCTTATCTTACTCTGCTGAGTTGGTGAGAAGAAAAACTACTGGAAAATGACCTGAGAAGTGACAGGGCAGGATAAATGATTGTGATAACTGCAGAACTTCTTTCATTTTGTTCTTCACTAGAAGGAATGAGCAGAGTTAAGAGAATTAAACCCACTAACGTGTTAGAGAAGGGGAAAATTGGTAGGAAGGCATATAATAAAGTCAATAAACTTGATGCGAGTAAGCTTAAAGAATTGGCTGAAGTGATCTCAGAGCATAAGTATTGCAGACGTGAAAACGATGGCTGCCTTTAAAAGGAAATAAGGGAGATCAAGAAGATGCTGCATATTTTGCAAAAATATCTGTAAAAATAACCCAATGCACTATTTCTGAAGACAGAGTCATAGAACCGAAACATAGAATCATTTTGGTTGGAAAAGACTTTCAAGATCATCAAGTCCAACCATTAACCCAACACTGCCAAGCTCACCCTGTCCATGGGAACTTCATCTATATGTCTTTTAAATATCTCCAGGCATAATGACTCAACCACTTCCCTGGGCAGCCAGTTCCAATGCCTGACAACCCTTTCTATGAAGAAGATATGAAAGAAAAAAGATTAAAAGTAATGTCAGAAAAAACATGCATGGCAAAAACTCTCCTAACAACATTGAATCAATCAAATCTCCTCCTGTGTCAGTTGAAAAGGCTTGAAGATGGACATGCATATCCAAGCTGTAGATACGCATATCCAAATTCTGAATCATGCCTTTTAACATTTAGTCAGGTCTTCTCTGACAGTGTCTCATAAGTAGATCTCAAGAAGGCAGGAATACAGGGTGGGTGCTGCAAAACTGGGACGTGCTGTAATTCTGCTGATGAACAGCATGAAGTGTGTTTTTATGAACTGAAGGAATTAGCTTCGAGTTAGGACAGGTGCAGGATTCTGCATTTCAGAAGGAACAATCACTTGCAAAAAGGCAGAGTGGGGAATGACTGGCCAAGGGCATGTTACGTGGAAGAGGGGTTAGAGATTCTAGCATCCTCCAGGCTGAACACACATCGCCATCATCATCATGTCCCTCCATGATCATACTGCCATGAGGAAGAAGCATCAGAGCTTTAGACCATTCAATGGACTTCTGCTATAAAGCAGATCTAATGGAACCAAGAAGATGGCATATTTCATTCAGCTGTGAGTACCGTATTTCAAGTAATCTATAGTGAAGAGATTGCAAAATCACAGTGAAAAAAACGGTTAAAGGTCCATAAGAAGGATCCACAGAAGGCATCTGAAACGCAGTTGAGATTCTCTAGTTTAGAGGTGAAAACCTAAGGGCACTCCAGAATTTGACAGTTAAGTGGAAGGCTTGTTTGTTAAAAAAATCACCCCTGTGTCCAAAGTGAAAAAGGAGAAGGGATACTTAGGTTAGACACTCAGAAAAGTTTTATAATATTGAAAATTTTCAGCTCCAGGGCTGATTGCATAGACTGTGAGATCAAGCAGTTTCTAATAACAAGTTAGACAAAAGAACTGAAATGACTTCAGTTAATGCTATGCTGTAATTATAGGATTTATTGTTAACTTCAAGTCCTCAACTTTGTCATGCACATATATATATATTAAAGAGGATGAATGTTTTTAATAATTTAGAAAAACAAGTAATGCAACACCATAGACAGATTGTTTCATATGCCTGTTTTCCTCCTCCAAGGCAAAACCAATTTAGGCTACACAGCCTAAAATTGCTGATAATATGGTGTAATTAGTTAACCACTCATGAGGCGATTCTGAAACAAAAGACAAAGGGTTCCTGCCTAAGCTCTCTTCCCCTTCCTCAGCTATACATAGGAGCAGGTACATGGCTGAGCTGCTTGACAACGCAGTCTGGGCAGGATAATGAGTTTTAGTTAAGACATTTTTCAGTCTAATTGCCTTGTTTGGAGAATTTGTACGGAAGGACCTCATTAATACAGGCTTGTTTGAACCAAGTGTTTCATAACCTTCTAGAAACATCACCTGTCTCTCCCAATCTCTCGATACACACTGACCAGCATTTGCTCTAATGAGAATTAATGAAAACCCTTATCTGAGCATCAGCAGTACAAAGACATGGGCTGCACAGCACATCAAGCACACAGAGCTGAAAGGAACCTCTCTCTGCACTAACCAGCTTTTGAGTCTCACTGTTTCTTGTATTTAACTGAATTCTCTACCGAGATAGAAATGTTTCCATTTTTTAAGATAGTACATTAAAAGCAAAAAAACCCACATTTTTCTGCTTCTAAATTTTCATGGTGCTGATCTCAGTTACAGCACATTTGGTTAGAAGACCTCTGCCTATAACTCTAGTAAGGCAGTACTTCTCTACAGCAATTGAGAAAGTTATTCCAAAGACAGAATAACCAGATTCAGCAAACTTCCATCCCAGCAAAGTGAGATATTAAAGCACTTTAGTGTCCAGGAAGTTCAATATTCATTTCCCTTCTAAGCTGCAGTTTCATAAAAGGGTTTTCAGGAGATTTCTCCCCTCAGAGCAGAGATTAAAGACCATCTATGTTGATTTTCATGATGCCCTCTCAAAACAAAAGGAAACTTTTGCTCTTTTTCTTGCTGCTTTTTTATAATTGTATTTTCCAAAGAGAAAGAAAAAGAATTTAAACTAAAAGATTATTCTAGCAGAAGAACAATGGGCAGACACTGGCTGTGACTGAATTTAGGCTAGAGATTAGAAAATACTTTCCAATCATCATACAGTGAGGTCCTAAAACAGTTTCCCAGTGGGAAGAAACATTTTCTCCTCACTCTTGAGAAGGATTTCAGTAAGTTTGTGGCTCTTATTATATGAGACAATTTTTCTGACAGCATGATTTTTTGTATCTTTGCTCTGACTCTGATTCTCCCGAAATGTGTACCCAGGAAGGACCAGAAGCAGAGATGAGCAAGGCATGAGATGCGTGGGAGTCTGGTCACAGAAATGTCCCTTGTTGCACCCTCTGCCACCACTGCACTCCAACTGCTGCTGCTCAGTGGTCTTTAGGATAACACTCACAGGCCACTCTTTTGCATAAAACTTCTGCTTGTGCCACAGAAGTGATGGACTCTGTTAATTAAGAACTTCATTATGGAGTGTGGTAACTTTCTGGTTTTTGACATAAATTAATTTCAAAGTCCTATGTTGCCTTCACTCTTAGTTTATTATCTACATCAACACCATAACATTCTTCAGAAGCTATGAACATTAATTTCATAATTATTGGCCTGAACTACCTGGATTTCAGATTTATTTAATGTATTAAAGTAAACACAGACATGCTCAGGCTGAATCACAGGAAAAATACAAGTGTGCTCCACCAAGCCAGTGGCTCTTGTCCAGATTTATTTAGAAATGTATTCTCTTAAACCCAATTATGTGATTTAACAGTAATAATAGTAGAGGAAAACTCCTATTATTTTAATTTTTTAACCAGCTTTTCACATGCTTTCTAACTAAATAAATGTTAATCTCTAGAGCTAAAACCTCAGCCAATTTTTATATTATTTTTAAGTGCAGTAATATTGCACATGAGAGTGCTTTAAATTAGCCATTCACTTAATTTGTACTACTGTTTATATTTCTCTGGTTCCTTACTTTATTGGATTAATTAGATGTCGATTTTCATGCTGAGCAAAACTGATGCATTTAAAGTCAACATATATCTTAGGAAAAGAGAAACAAACTAACAAACTTTGTTCCTGATTGTTGGAATTCTTCAAGTAGAGAATGCTTGGCAGAGCTGGGCAATGTAACAGAGGTTTTTCAAAACTCATCTAATTTTCCAAACCAAAACTAAAACTTTCAGTAGACAGACAAAATTTTCCTTTAATTGAAAATGTAAGAAACAAGGCACTGGTAGAATAAAATAAGTAATTATAAACATAATGTACTTCTTACTTTAAAAAACAAACATAGTCTTTCATAATTTTCCAGTAAATACAGAAACAACTACCGGATAAAGAGTCTTATATAAAACCACAGAAAGTAAACTGCAATATAAATTGAGAAACAACTAAGCCTTAGCAAATATTCACTGAGAAGGTAAACTACAAGTCTACAAGAGTTCTGACTCATTAAATCACTGGGTTATGCTATGCTGGCATAGCATGGTGATAAGAAACAGGCAAACACTTCCAATGACATTATTTTAAAACAAGTGCTTCAGAGAGCAGGTATTCTAATCCTGCACATTGTTGCTTTTGAAAATCCTCAGTTTCTCAGTGATGAGGCAGAACATATGAACAATGGCTGAAATGGATGTTCCCGAATAAATAATGCTTTAAATACAAACGTAGTTTTCTATGAACCTACTATTCTCAGGTGGTGAGCTGAGTTACTGAGAGATTTACAAGTTCAATCATTAGACAGAGGAAACAGAGCAAGTGAAATTAACCATATTCCCTTATGAACCCTGAAGCTTTGATAGAACTGAATAATGGAATTAATGACCTGCTATGAAATTTTCATATTCTTGGTAACACCAAAGGTACCCCAACAGAACTGCAGAGTTTTAAATATCAGATCTGTCTTCAAAAAAGAAAAGTAAGAATATTACTTACTAGCACCTCTTTATCCTGGTACTGTGAATATTACATATGTGACAATGAAATAGGGATGTGTATTTAACTATAACATTTATTTTTGACTCTTTTTCTCAGTGACAATAACCACTAGCAAGATCTTGCAAAGATAAATCAGGTGGAAACTGTATTTACCAACACAATACATTTTAGATATGTTTCCTAAAATATATTCCTTCTATTTTACGTTTTGATTCTGGTTTGCATCTGTTTCCAATCAGAGCATGAATCCCATGAGACAGAGCCTAGATGCTGCACAAAATAGACTGGGCTAAAATTCGAAAAACTACCAAAGAACAATGGAGATACAGATAAGGTCACACAGTCTCTGCAAATGCATGGATAATTAACATAACAATGTTGATCATTTGCAACTTTAACATATTTTGTTGCAGGAAGTTTTTACTGTAACATTTAATATTCTGGGGCTTTGAGGAAGAAGAGGGGGTTGAAAGGTTTCCTAAGGATGTCACAAATTAGACTTATTGGAGGGATTTTGGATTTTTTTTTTTTTAAGGAAAACCAAAAGCCATTGTATTTCATATACTGTTATATCATGCATTCATCATGATTCACATTTTGATGTTGTCTTCAGCATTTTCTTTCAAAGACTGCAATGCCATTTTTCTCTTGGAACTCTAATAGTCTGTTCATTTTTCAACTAAGCATTAACTCGTCAGAGCTATTTGTAGTCCCTTTTCTTTGCAAGAATAAACCATTCCTCTGCTCTTTCTAATTCTGGGGCTGAAAAAAAGCACTTCTTAAAAAATGAATATTTGTAAATTTGTAACATTGTATCAGATGTTATTACGTCACGATTTTGAAATCTCAGGGTCTTTACTCTGGAGTCTTCCTCTGCACATCCTTTATGTTATTTGACATTTTGTTAATCATGCTAACATAATTACCAGATTTTTTTTTTTTTTTTCAGGCATTTCAGAACACTGAATACATGAAGAAGCCAACCTTTATGCAGTAAGATGGAATCATAAGCAATTCTACTTCACCATCATGGTATTTAGAGAATATGAACTTGTTATGAACTATCCTACAACACTATTCACACTGAAAATGGAAATCCAGCTTTTAAAGATAATATTTGGAGTCTTCTCTGTCCCCAAAATTATGTAGCATATATATATATATATCAATTCCCCAAGCTATATGTTTCTACTCTTTGTACAACACGCAATACACAAAGAAATGTTTCAAGAAGTAATTAATCATTGGCCTGGCTATTTTGGTGCATTTTTTCGTGAAGTTCTCAATTTGGGGAAAATTTTTGATTTTAGAGGGTCCTGTTAGGTTTTACAGAATTAAATCAAACAAGGAATGCATTTTTTTTCAGGATTTTTAAATGAAATATGTGCCTTTTAAATTAGATTTGGATGAAAATACATTGAAAAAGCCATGTTTGTTTACTAGTAGTTTTAAGAATCATGTAGATTGAAACAGCTCTCCACAAAATAAAATAAAAAAAAAATCAAACCCTTTCTTTGGCAGCTAAAGTGCTGAGAAATTTTGCATTGCACATCATCACTGATACTGATCTTTCTTAGAAATTAATTACATTATTTTCTAATAGAACTTTTGGCATGCAATTATGAAAAAAAAAAAGGAGCTATAGAGATAGTGCTATTTGCCATTTAAGAAATAAGATAACATCAATTTCTTGCTGCTGAATATGTGTATATGATCTAATTTTCATGCTAGAATAAAACACAGAAATAGGTTTTAAATACGAGGAATTTAAAACTTCACTTCTTGGAAAAGGATCACTTCGGAGGTGAAAGATTTTATAGATCAGAGACACAGATTTTCATTTATACTTAAACACAGGGATAACTAGACAGATAGTTCTGAAGGAGAAGTACTGTCTTCTCTGCCTTGTCTTTTCAAGAGAGGAGCATTGTGGGCTTAAATATTGAGAGATGCTTGTCTTTCCCAAGTCCTGACAAAATAAGCATTGAAAGAGCAGAAGTCTCAAGGGAACAGCTTTAATTTTATGAGATTCTTTTTCCCAGTCACTGTAACAGGATCTCACAACCACAGCTAAACTTTGTCAAGCACTATCACTTGAGCACGTAATGTAGAAGTATCTACTTGGATATGATACCAGCACGAACCTGAACAAAATCATTAACCCCAGTTCAGACTGGAAGAGGAAAACAATACTGAAGCAAAACTTAGTCCAGAATGAAACTGCTCATCTTTTTGCTTGTTTACCAAAACCAAAGTGCTTTTCTTTTTCCTTTTTTTTTCTTTCCTGTTGCTAACGGCTTTTCACTTTATGTCCTGAAACAGACACAGTTGCCCAAGGAAAAGTCTCCCTAAAGTCTCTCTTTAGCCACAGAATGGTGAAGGCTGGAGGATTTAAAGAAAATAAAGTAAATATTTTTTGAAATACCACTTTTTTGTCTTTTTTTTTTTTTTTTTTTTTTTTTAAGAACTTTCTTAACCAGGCTTCTTATTTTTGCAGTATCAGTAAGAGGCCATTAGGCTTGATCTTTTGTGAGATCCACTATGGCCTTTTTAATAGTCCTTATTTTCCTTTATTACCATAGTCTTCTACATCATGTGTGAAGTAATCCATTGCATTGAATAAATCAAAGCAAAACCTCTTCAATTTTCAGGAAGAAATGGGGTGTCCTTTTTTTAACCTTCTTGAAAATGGACTTACACCGATTTGATTTTTGTCCTCAGTGAAATGAAGCACTTGTGCTGGAAGGCCCCATGACATCTTCTAGAAAACAAAAAGATTGCAGCAGCATTTCCTCAGCAGACTTGTTCGACCCATGAACATCTGGAAACTATCAGTGTTCTAACACCTCCAACATGAAGAGCCAGCTGGAGATGCAGATGGACATCCATGGTGGGTTAACCCCAAACTCTGAGTGGGGCACTGATGCAGGTGGAGGGAAGTGAAGATCTGGCTCAGCTCTTACCTCCCAAGGGTACACAAGCTGAGACCTATATGGCAGGTGCACAGGTATCATCCTGCCTGCTTGTCTGCTCGGCTGGTTTATCTTTTCCCCCTTGAGTATCTAACCAACTTGTCTACAAGTTGAGAGGATCAGATAATATTCCCCAGATAGCTGGCTGGGCAAGTATTTTATACGGATTCATAAAATTCAAATCTGATCCTTTGTCGTTGCCAATCAAAGCCTAAAAAAAAAAAAGAGTTAAATTAATGCTTTAGTGAGAATTATTTTCTTTAATTGCAATTTTTTTGCTCTTTCCCTATATTCTCTTTTCTGCTACGGTTCAATTTTCTTCCCATTGAAGTTAATGATAAAATGAAATTGATTTAATCTGTGCCAGCTCAAACTCTCAGTGAACATAAATGAAGTTCAGACTTCACGTCTCATTTTTTAATATAATTCATCAAATACATTTATTTATTTGTTTATTTATTTATTTTTTTTTCTAGATTCACACAACTACCTTGGCACACCAAAGTGCTATTACTGAATTCATTAATTAATTTGTCTCCTCAGTGACTTAACATTAAGCACAGATGAAGGAGCACATACAAGAGACAAAAAGATCCTAAATTTTTATGAAAGACCATGGAATTCACAACTCTAGGATGCAGTGAAATAACGACATTAATGTATTCTATTATCTATATTCATGCTAGCCTGTGGCATATAGAGTTTTGAGTACACTGTATTTTCTAAGTATTTTTTCACACAAAAAAAAGGGTAATAATTTTATAAAGATGAAACATGGCCATAAGACAGATTAGATACAGTGAGCAATAAATAAACCTCCCTGCCAAAAATCAGGAAGGCCCAAGGGAATGACTTTCTGGACTAAGCTCTAGCAAAGGAAAATGTTTCTCTATGGAAAAATAAATCACTGCAAGAAAAAAAATCCTAGAAATCTGGTCTGAAGAAAGACATTCCAGACAAGAAGATGACACTGCCTCAAGTTTTAAGATAAAGTGAAGTTTCTGCAGTTTTGAGCAGAAGACAAATACTCCTTGATGAATTCTATCTCCTATTAGTCTTCCCAGAAATAATTTCAAAAGGATCTTTCAGGTAAGTGGATGTAGCTCTAATCAAGCAGCAAGCCAATAATCAACTCATTCATACTGTTAATACAATGTGGGAAACAACTTGAACCTGAAGACTTATCTTGTTATTGCAGTAAAGCTTTTACACAAATTTTTTAAAATATTGAACAAATAAATACTTGTTATAAAAGTACAATGACCATTTTTGCACCTTCTTCACTCTCACAATCTCTTACATGTGAAAAAAACATAACTGATGTTCAAGAAGTTTTGACAAAGTAAAATCAGGCAAGAATTGTCACATAAAACCCAGAAGATCAGTAAATGTGCAAAAGACTGCATTTAGAATAGCAAAACTATTACAGGAGCAAAATTGACATGCATTAAAGCATTACTTGCATATTTTTCTGCAGAATTATGATGGTTTTATTTCACTCGAAGGGAAGGCACAGAGTTTTAGTTTTTGTTGTCCTGTTTCAGGACAATCCATCAGCATTTACAGTGTGCATAGCATCTACAGTCCAGCAGAGATGTTAGAAGGAACAATTCTGATTTAAAACCTCAACTAGCCAAAATAGGTGAAAAAATGGCTTTAAACGACCAGATGCTGTACCATTGGTCCTAATGTATTGTAAGAGCACTGTGAATAAAAACCACAATCATATGAAATTCTGATAAACCCATAAAGTTACTGAGTACCTTACCAAAACCTCTGCATATAATTTAGGGTGATATGTTTTTAATAAATGATTGCAAGACTCTAATAAAAAGTCTGAAGACTATCCACTCACAGGCAAAAGAAGCCTCTCCAGAACCTGCCTCTGAACTGTGCTGCTCTTGGGAGCCTGCAGATTGGGTGTACATCAAGGTGCATCAATGAGGAGAAGAAGGAAAAAAGTATATATACATTTCGGCCTAGATGGAAAGGACCAAATGACCTTATAAGATCCTTCTGTCTACTCCCACAGCTATTAAATGTCAAGGCCTTTCAACTTGGGTACCTGCTTCTCATTGTAAAGCTTCGATGACTCCATTAAGCTCAACCCCACTGCTGTTTGCCTTGTTTCAAAAGTCCAATCCAGAAAAAAATCAGCCAAATCTTGAAAGACAAGACTTGAGTTCAGCAGAAGATAAGGCATCTGCCAGTGAACAGAGCAAAGTAAACCTGCCACAAGAAAGTTACTATTCCCCCCAGAAAATAAACTAACTCCTGGTTTCCGTGATGGGCATGGCTAGTTGTTCTCTGATTATTTTCAACGATACTGTTATAGCCTGGATCATTTTGTTCTGGTCAAGTAATACACCGTTAACACAAGATCAATAAAACAGAACGCATTAAGACACTGTGTCCTCCGAAAGTCGAAAGCCTTTCTGTCATCACATAAACCATAAAAATAACTTTCCCCATTTGGCCTACCTTTATGCTGGAAACTTAAATGTTTCATGATGTTGTGTGTGTTCCCATATGCCTCCTTAGTTTAGTAAAAGTGTCCCCATGGTTCCTATGGCATGTAACTAGCAGGGAAAAGGACAAGTCTAGTATCCCCAGAGGGCAGAAACTCAAGATTATCCTTGATGACAATAAACAGGAACTGACCCAAGTTGATCTGACATTGATATGTGTGCAGGTCCAGCTTCTGTCCTCCATCTGGGGTTGAGGCCTCTGGGAACACTTATTACTTGACAGCGAATGGGACATATTACATGAGAGACAGTAACCGTACCAAAACTATTAATTGTCAGAATAATACTAGATGTTTGATTAGGCTGGACATTAGGAAAAGGTTCTTCACCCAGAGGGTGGTGGAGCACTGGAACAGGCTCCCCAGGGAGGTGTCACGGCCCCAAGCCTGACAGTGTTCAAGAAGAGACTGGACAACGCCCTCAGACACATGGTGTGAACTGTGAGGTTGTCATATACAGGGACAAGAACTGGACTTGATGATCCTTGTGGTTCCCTTCCGACTCAGGACATTCCATGATTCTCTGATTAATAACTTAGAAAATTTGGAGTTCACATAATCTCTACAAACTTCCTTAGAAACCTGTTTAATTTGTGGTCCATATGCACACCTGTGGCTCCCACAGGATTGGTTTGGGTCATGTATAACCCCAGCTATTCAACATTTGTCATCTCCCCACTGAATATTATCAGGAAAGGCAGGTTATCTCTGAGCATGGAAGACTTGGGACTGCTACATTCGCCATGGAATAAATTGGTTTATCAACTGTTACTTTAAAACAAATTAATAATGGCACTGCAGATTCTTTCAGTGAAGTAGCAACTGAAATGATCATTATCCATGCAGTCATCCCTCAAAACAGGTTAGCACTTCAATTTATATTTGCTTATAAGGGTGGAGTATGTGTCTTAACTGGAAAATAATGTTGTACCTATATTGCAGACATTCTGAAATTAATTATGAATAGAATAAGCACATTAAAAGAGAGGCAGCCAAAGTAAAATAGCTCAATAACTGGCATTCGTAGAGCTGATTTGAAAATATAATTGAAAATCTAGGGGTTTTAGGTAAAAACACATTGTGTAATACTTTAGCCATATTCTTAGGTTTGGTCATATTGTATGTCACTACCTGGCCTCGTTGCATCCCCAGAGTGGTGTCTGATATCCAGGGCTGGGGTTGCTCTTGTGCCCCCTGGCTGCCCTACTCCTGGCTGGGCTGGTGAGATGGGCTGCTCCATGGGGAGCCCCTGCTTCTCTGGGCACCCCAGCGCCAGGGAGCCGCCATCCGCACGGTGCCCTGGTTTACACTGTTATAGACAGAGAAGCATGTATTAGAAGATCTAGTGATCAGCTGTGGATAAGATGGAAACGAGTCACATTCTGTAGCTCCCCTATGTGAGTGACATGCTCAAAGTGTGATTGGGTTCCTCATTAGTGAAACCTGAAACAGCGGAGTCACAACTAGAAGTAAGGCTCGTGGGGGAAAATTTCAGTAGCTTGTTACTTGAAAGATCACTGTTTGATTTTAAATAAAGTCAATCTTATAACAGGAATGAATTAACACAGTATGAGACTAAACTTCATGTGCATTCCATTGAGCTGAAGAACATCTATGTTGACTCTATTCTGGCTTGACACCCCTTAGTAATTCATCTCAGCTTTTTACTGATGGACACAATAGAGAGGGGACACCTCTGAACTGAGAAACCTGGAGAATTACAGAGCTGACTGAAACAAGCTGCCGAAGCAATGAAAAAGGTTTCAGTTTTGTTCTTTTTTTCCTGTCATGGTTCCTCTGAGAGTAGGGCAGTGTTGTCCCTGTCCCAACAATCACTTCATGTCAAAGGTAGTAAAAACGGTGCAAGTGGACAATAAGTGACTTCAATAATTAAAACACAGGATAGGTGACCCAATAAATCATAAAATAAAATAATTATTTTTCCATGGAATTGTCAGGCAGAACAAGAAAAATTCCACACTTTGGTCTAATTTTTCACAAGTATAGCTTGGGTTTCTCTCCCAATTCCCAGCACAATCCATTATGTTATAAGATTATGTTCTGGCTGCAAAGTTAAGACTTTTGAACCACAGGAGACAAATGGCTGGAAACAGAGAAAAAAGGCAAGCAGCCCCATGGGAAAACAGAAACCAGCTGTGTTATGAGACTGACTTTCAGCAGGATTGACAGGGTTGGATAGCGTTATACAGTAGACTATGAGCTGAAAACGAAAATAGGAACAAAACGTTACGTGGAGGTACAAGATGTAACTCTGACAAAAGGAAAATAGAACAAGGTCAGAGTAGATCTTTGCAACTCTACCACATACAAATACTAAATACTGAGAAAGCTGAGGTCTTCTCAACTGGGTCGTTACTAAACCATGTCTGCTTATATCTTCCTAAACATTTGCAGAGGTTGTGTTGCTGTTGTTGATTTGGTTTGGTTTGCCTTCTGTTTTGGTTTGGTTTGCCTTTTTACAAAAGAAACTGGAGAAATTATGGCTGGAGCACACCAAAGATTTCCAGCACACATCCCCAAAGCAGGATCACTGTATTTGAACTGCCCCTGGCAGACATGGCACACACTGTTCTTAAAAACTTCGAATGATGGGCGCTGCACGGGCACCCTAGGTGTGATTTTTGGGGTTTTGATATGATGGGATAAGATGTTCATGAAGTAAGATGTCCCTAGACATCTGATAAAAGACAGAGGAATGTCTATGGAGAAGTTAATAATTCTGCCTTTAGAACAAGTCTTGAATAAGCTGCAAAATAGAAGAAATTATTAAAAACAAAGAAAAACAAGATATGAAACAATATGACTTATTCCATACATTATATAAGACAATAATTCTTAGGACAAAATTACTAAATAATAACATAGTTAGAGACTTGTATACAAGCATCGAGATAGAATAAAGACTGTTAAACTGGTTTACAGCTTTAATATTCTTTGAATTTGATGTGTGTATATGATAACTATCACAAAAAAATACACTGTACTAAATTGAAGGCAAAAGCTGTGTTAAGCAGGTAACATGCACATGAAACATATTTCTGTTTCACTGGAACAAAAATACATTTTGAGTATCAATGTTTTTAGCTTAGGGCAACATCTGCTGTCATTGCTGCTATAATTGCTTTGACACCCTAAGTGTATTAACTGACAGAACACACAATGTTTCCATTAAAGCATAACAGATGTAAAACTCCATTTTATTCAACCCTTATTAAATTAGTTATGTTGTGTCTAGTTTTCAAAATGATGTGTTATTAATGTCTAACTATTACAAACTGTGTAGATGTAACGAGTTTCTTCCCTTAGACCTCCCTTGCAGACAGTTTTCAGGTAGCTTTGTTATATTTTGTCGGGATGCCAGATTACAGAGTAAGATTTCTTTCCTGAAAACGTATTTCTGCTGTTTTGGTTTCCCTGACCTTAGGTTCCCTTGCTTTCTACTTCTGTTATTTTACTTACTAAATGATACTATTATATTCCCTGCCATAACTGCAGCCTCTGCTTCCCAAAATATACATTGCGTCCTGTTAACTGACTTAGCCAAATCACAGAGGACATTACAGCCAGTATTTCCAGTTTGCTTTCAATGTCATCTATGGAAGGAAAAGCAAAAGATTTTTTTGGGAAGACCAGAGTAATTCATAGAGTGATCTTCAGTTCAAATTGCTATTTTCTCACGAGATGTATTCAAGAACCTTCGAGTGATACACATTTAAAGATGTAATTTTATTTTACAGCAACTATAAACACTATTAAGGTATCATTTTAGAATAACTTTTTAATAATAACCTCAATATGTGAGTAAATGTTATGGCATAAAAATTAGTAATAAAAATTTTTAATGAATCACAAATCCAGAAAAGTAATAATCCCCTGAAGCAACATTCTTCCTGAATGAAAATTAACTAATTAATTAATCAATGCCATTATTTATATAGCTGTTATTAGGTAAGTCAATAATAAGCTAGAAAATCATAACAATAAGTAAGTTTGAGAAATCTCTATATGCACACATCATTGCAGTTGTGCTGGGAAGATTTTACTCAGTACTAGTTCTCCTTTGCAATAAATTTGCAACATTGTTATCTGAATTAAAATAATTTGTGGACATGACTTGTTACTCACTATAAACGAACAAACCCCTGGAAAGCATATTCATGTTTATATACTGGTTTTCTCTAATCAAATACATTTTTTTTTTTTACTTTATATACTAGCAGCTGAAACTGCAACTAAATTAATGGAAATTTGTTGTATATATACAAGAGAACTAGGCATTTGTTCTTCTTCCTTAAAAGGAAAGACGCAGGTATAGCTTAGAATGATAAATTCACTGGTAATATACCATCCTCTACACGTCAGAGAATGCTGATTATCTTTCACATGTTAGAAAGCGCATATACTCTAACTCAGTTTGGGACAGCTTTACATTTTTGTAGCATAGTCAAAATATGCAGCTTGATATTACTGTGTTTTAATACTTAACAATTTCATGTCAAAGCTTTGATTTTGTCAATGAATTTTCATCCTAAAGCTCAGTAGTGCTTGCAAGACACTAAGGATCATCAGTATGTAATTTTGCAAACATTGTAATCATTACTTTATCACTATACTTAAATAAGTGGTCCTGTCTATGAACTTTAGTTCAATTTCTCCTCTTAGACTGATTTTTAAGGCTGTCCTAAATCTCACTGTCATCATTTATATCATGCAGTGTCTCCTGTGAGTTTTGTGTCGGCTGAAGAGTAGAACATGCCATACACGTATCTTGTCCTCAAATGTTTGTCAGCTCTGCCTTTCCCAAGATAATAAGGAAGGAACTCATTTAAGTGAGTTACAGCAAACTTGTGCATGAAAGGCCACAAACAACAGAGAAAATGCCCTGGAAAATTTTCAGTCTGGCATGAAGAATTCAGGAAAGTAGAATGTTAAAATAAAAAAGTTTTTGTCATCTAAGACTTCATTACTGCATGCCTTTAAATTGTCAAAATGCTTTAGATCACTCTCTATGTCACCTTTTTGTACTGCTTACTCTCAGGTTACTAAAGGAAATGTAACTCTTAGAAAGATATAACTTCAACTGTAAACCACTACATATTAATTAACCAACTCATGTCATTAAGGCCCCAGTTCCTCAATGAACTGTTCTCTAAGCAGACCCCTAAATTCTTAGGAGAACAGAGATATGCCATGAAGATCTTTGTGTGGGCCTGGGTTTTTCTAGTTTCAAAAATCACTAATCTAGCTTACAAGCAAAATGAATGTTTTTAACCATGATCTTTATGAGTATCCAATTGCTTGTCCTACAATCTATATACATACATTGAAGAGTTGTTACATATATTGTTAAGTCATAATTCTTTACTTAAGTGAATTTTGACTTCTAGTTTGGAACAAAAGTTCGACACCAGTAATAAGGATTATTGTATCATCCAACATCCCTAGCTATATAACTGTTACTACATTTCATGTTGAAGCTAAGGTTATCTGTGGCTTTCCACTGGGAAGTGGAAAAAGATTAAATCCCCAATTCACTATGATAGAGATGCTCCTTTATTATATATCTGTAACTTTCTCTGTTTAAAAGGTATGGGTATTTCTTCTTTAGGAATATCAGACATATAGTCTTTCAATTATATACACTCAGCTACCATTTTAGAAAAGTAAGGTGTACTGTAGTTAGGTAGTTACCTACTGTTTTGTCAAGGGTTGTCACATTAAACCATTTTCTCAAGGAAAGATTAAAGGAAGACTTACTGAAGGCTACAGTAGCTGTATGAATAGAATATTTTTAAAATTATAACTTTTAGGTGTATGATGACTTATCATTAGGAAAACAACTATTACCTCTTGCCTGTAAGAAAAAGATTAGCAGGGTGCTTTGCTCACTCAATGCAAGACAAATCTGTTTGGGATATTACTACACAATAAGCACACATTAATAAAAATAGCCTGAAGAAATTACAGGAAAAAATCAAGTCCCTTGATAACAATCAGTACTGAAGGGAAAAAAAAGTCTGTCTTCTTTGAATGTAAAACATGTGAAACAATCCAGATAATAATTGCCATGGTACCTAAAAAATCATTGTCAACAAAGCTTTGAAACAATGCTTTTGCATGTGATTTTGTAGGCAAGTTTTGTAACTGATAAGAAAGTAAATCCATTGAATCTTATATAAAAAAACAAAACCATTTTTCCCTTATGAATAATATGAAAGCTTATCACATTATAGCCCTTATGAAAGCATTTTCAAACTACTTCTAACATGATTGATCAGGCTGGTTTGTGAGATGCACAACAGGCAACAGTTAGATACCTCTACATGTCATATTTTATTCCAAAATCTTTAAAATTTATGCTCATTTATTTTCCCATAATTATAGCTAAAGTAATAAAATCTTATTTAAAATACTAAAACAGAACAACACACAAACACCATCCCCCAAAAAAACCCCAACAAAACAACAAAACCAGATCAAAACCAAACCAGTGCTGAGGATCTTTAAAATACATAATTGTTCTGCATGAAACCTGTAGTGACTTCCTTCCCTGAAGTGACATTCACTTAAAGGAGCAGAAGAGAGGTGCATTTCATTTGATAGGATTATGGAACTTCTGACATTAGCCATACGCTCTGTTCCACTGAAATGAGGAGCCTATCGGTCTGGGATAAGAAGGGATGAATAGTCATACATACAAATGATTTACTGTCATACTTACTGATCTAGAAATTTCAATGTTCTCCTTGATGAAATTCATCAAGAGATTCAGCAGAATATATCCATATTGGATTAACTTTAATAAATTAAAGATAATGCATTGCAGATTTGCAAAAACTCCAGTATGTCTTTATGTTACATTAAGTTAGCTTTAGAGTAAGCAACAGAATGATATGAAATCTCATGGGACACTGAAGAAGATTATGGGATACACCTGGATCCAATCTAGACTGCTGTCAAGGAAAACCAAGTCAACTTTTCTTCCATAACTGATAGCATGACTTCTATAAAATATCCTCCAAAAAAGGTCATTATGTCTTAAAAAATTATACACAGTGCCAATTCCAGAGGAAGATACATGTCAGAATAAAATACCTTAATTTGCTTCTGGGAAGATGCATTCATAAGATCAAACAATGATAGAGTAAAATTATAGTAATTCTAAATTAATATTTTTTTTAAAAAGGGAATGTTTTCATGGAAAATGTTATATTTTTCAAAAATGTTTTGATAGCTATCCAAATATTTTCATCATTACATTAATCAGTTTTTTCCTACCTGTTCAATCTGGCTTTAATTACATATTGAATTAAACAAACAGGTTTTGGGGGCACAGAGATTTTGATTTCTTTTCAGGATCTTATTTAGAAGTCCTACTACCATGATTTACCCCCAGCTGACAGCTAAGCACCGCGTATCCTCTTGCTCACTCCCCCAAGGTGGGATGGGGGAGATAATTCGAAGAGTAAAAGTGAGAAAATGCATGGGTTGAGATAAAGGCAGTTTAATAGATAAAGCAAAAGCTGCACATGCCAACAAAACAAAACAAGAAATTTGCTCACAACTTTCCATGGGTGGGCAGGTGTTTGGCCATCTCCAGCTGTGGGCTCCATCACAGGTGACAGTTACTTGAGAAGACAAACACCATCACTCCATGTGTCCCTCCTTTCCTTCTTCTTCCCCCCCGCAAAATATATACTGAACATGATGTCATATGATATGGAATATCCCTTTGGTCAATTGGGGTTAGCTGTCCCAGCTGTATCCCCTCTCAACTTCTTGTGCACCCCCAGCCTGCTCACTGATGGGGTGGTATAAGAAACAGAAAAGTCCATGATGCTGTGTAAGCCCTGCTCAGCAGTAATTAAAACATCCCTGTGCTATCAACACTGTTTTCAGCACGAATCCTAAACACAGCCCCATACTAGTTATTATGAAGAAAACTGACTCTATCCCACCAAAATCAGCACAATTCCTTACAGGACCATACAGTCCAAAAGCTGCCTGCATGTCTGTGAACTTAATGAGGCTGTCGTGTCATGATGAACTCAGCCAACGCTGACATCTGCTCGGACTTCTTGTCTTTCTTGGTTCTGCTTTGAAGTCCTTCACATGAGTAGTAGGTCAGATTGGTTTGCTGAGACTTGGCTCATCTGTTTTCAGAGTATGTGACAGAAGGATGGGGTTTGGGTTTTGCCCTTTTCAGTAACAGCTGATGGTGAAACTGTACCATCGTTCACGGGAATTTTACTCTCCCTTTAAGGGGACTGGGACTTTACACGAAAAGTCTGTCTTTGAATCACATTCATTGCCTTGAATCTTTACTGATCTCAGAACAGAAGGTTTGTAAATTAAAGGATAAACTAAGCAGAGCTAAAATACTTAGGAAGTGGTAACTAAGAGTGAATTTAGAAAGTAGTGGTGGGGGAATCAAAAGGGTAAAAATAATATCCCAACTAGAAAAAAATATATACAATACAAAGGTTATTTTTTAATATATAACCTGAAATAAATTATTTTACTTTTCCATAGCTGTAAAACATTTCCTAAGTGATAAGGATAAATGAAGTAAATTATACTGCATAACAAGTTATCAGAGAAATGAAGTAATTTTACACACCCACACATCATTATTCCCAAAAAATCTAATTTGCTTCCACTTACATTGTATGGCATAGTTTTTTCAGTGTTCTAGTATGCTCATGGTTCATGAGTCACACAGACTGAAACATAATAAGAAGCAGGTCTACAAGATTAAATATGAGTAATTAAATTAATGCAGTGTAATTACAACTCTGACCTTAAAAATCTAGCAAATTATTCATACGCTCTAATTTTTGTGTTGAAGACAGTGTCCTAGTATCAAAGTCTGTCATATGTTAACTTTCATTATAAGTATAATTAATGACGGTCATATTGCTGAAGATCAAGTTGACAGGAAATTGCCTGCATCGGCTGAGCATGAATTGCCTTTGAAGATATGATCAGCTTAGCCATGCTTTTCTTCTAATGATATTTTACATTATTCTTATTATCATTGCTTTAAGCAGAGACCAGAATCTTCTTTATGTCAGCACAAGAATGAGCAATGCAGGAAAATAGGAAAAAGAGGCAAAAAAGTCAGGCTATAACTGGTGATATAAAAAGGCACCATGTATTTCTGAGATACTCTGTAATGACACCCCTAGACTCTACAGCTGCAGCACTGAGGTATGCTTGGGACAGTCAGCCAAGAACACACACACCTGTACCGAGATAGATAGCAGCACCTAGGTTCTGGGTGGATGGTTTGGGCTGACTATCATCTTGACCATCCCACACATTCAGCTGCCCAGAAGCCTCACTCCATAGCCTTCTACCATTCACTTTTTGACATCCTCTGCTTTAAGTAACCAAGCTGCTCAACCTGAGTTAGTCAGAGTTTCTCAGCTTTAACTGTGACATACATTCAGAGGTGACGGCTATAGTTAGTGAGATGCCCAAGCTCTACTTACTTCCTCCATGAGACGATTAGGCCAACTAGACCATGCGTTTCCTTGATCTCTACTGCAGTCTTGTAATACAAAGCATTTTAGCTAGCTTTTCTGGGGGGCTGGATATTTACGGTGGAGTGTGATGGTCTGTAGCAATGATTTCTATAATCTGTAATTGAAGAGCCAGATTTTTTGCTAGAGAAATACAGAATTTACATAAAGCTCAAACAAAACAAACAAACAACCTGCACAAACAAAGAAACAAGCAAAACCACAAAGAAATAAACAAAAAACCCCCAACTCCTGTATGAATGCAAAGATTCCCCTTATGCTTCAGAAAGTCCCAAAGAAATAGGGATTTCTCTCATTCCTAGTCATACTTTACTGGCCAGCTTTTGATACCAGACTCAGGTCAGTCCCTCTTCTGTTTTTTTCTCAAGTGCGGCCCTTATTTTATCATAGCCACCTCAACAGCTGGTCTGTGTGGCTCTAGGAGGGAATGGTGTTGTGTGTCATATATCTGTCAAAGTGTAATTTCTTCGAGAGGCAGGTAGGCTACCCAGAGAGGACGTCTTACACGCTTTGCTCAGGCTGAACTGGCTCAGGCTGGGATGTGCTTTGCTGTCCTGCTGAGTTTCTAGCCTGACGCATCTGGCTCTTGCTGTGCCTACACATCACGTCTGACACTATTTATGAGCAGGATGAGAAGCCCATGTCTCTCTGGCAGAAGGACACTCACTGCATTCTTTCCATTAGCAAAGCATTTTACAACTCTAGTGGGCCACCATCAAGTTTTTCAACTATAGCTTGAACTTCTGTCCAAGATCAGTGAAGAATTAACTCAGGACTTTCTATGATTCTATGAAGCCACCCTCCAGCCACCTCTGGTGAGATAACCATGCATTACCACAAAATTAACCCTAATCTGCCCTTTAAATATACTGATAAGATTTCCTTAGCAAAAGCCCAGCCAGACCACCAGCATACAAAGCCATAGAGAATTTATACAAATAATGGGTGGGATATCTTGATGCTTTTTAGACAGGGAATGGCAAAACAGGAATTGCTTAGGTTTTGGTTTCAGGGGAAGCTACAAAAATGTAGGGTTGGTGGGCTATCACCAACTTGACTCAGAGGACTGTGAGAAAGGCTGGTGTTGATGAACATCTATCTCTTCGATGGCAAAACACAACTTCTCAGTAGCCATTTCTCTTTGAGTTTTCCCAACAAAAGAACTGGAATGTAACTCTGAGTGGTAACTGGGCAACTACACACACCATTAGTTGCAGCCACAGTTCTGAAGTTGCTTTCTTACAGCTTTCATCTGTGTAGGCATAATGTGTAGAATAGAATTGTCATTTTAATCATATCATAGTATAAAAATAAGTGTGGTCTACTATGAACATACGATTATTTGAGTTAAAAAGTCACCTTTTTAAAGGTACATTGTCAGTTTGAATCTAATAAATCATGAGTTGTGCTTAGTGAAGGGATTTCTATAGCAGTGAGTTCCAGTACTCTTCATTTGTATTTCACTTCTCTAACATGCATTTTATAAATTAAGTTTCCCTGGCAGTAGAACAGCTTAAATTCTACTGATAAAATGAATTATTTTTCCCTTGTTACCTGAGATTGCCTGATAGCTTCTCTGGCAATAACATAATAATTACTCTATTATTAATAGTTATTTGCTGGTACATATAATTATGCTATTATTAAATAATTATACTATTATTATTTACCACTTAATGTAAAGCCACTCTGTTTGGACAGGAAGAATAATAGACCACAGCACATTTTTCAATATCTGAGGAGTTAAATATATGTCAAACATAAAAGGATCTATTTTATTATATTTTTAAAATTATTTTTAAACTTTAAAAATACTTTTTCATTTACTGAAAGAAAATTAGAAAAATAGGATTCTGAAAAGATTAGAATATTGGCAAGAAATTTTGCAAGAATTTGTGAATTCATTTCCCAATGATATTCTACCATTTCAAACTCATTCATTAAGACTTTGCATATAAAATAAAAACTGTGGGGAAAAATCAATACTGAAGAAAATATCTTCTGTCTTTAAAGTAAGCCTGTTTATATATGATGCTTGCATTTAATATCACTTGTTGAATAATGTTGAAACATCTGAGAGGCTTGTATTCTACTATGCATTTAAATAAAAAAAAAATCCAGAGTTTAAAAATATTCTAATGAGACAACAATAATTTCTCACCTTCTCACTTCATGTATAAACATATAGTTTAAGATTCACCAGATATTTGTGTTCCTTGGGAAAGAAAAAATAAAAACTTCTCAGCTTTGCCATATAACAGAAAACTTTTGCCTAAGTTTCAAAATTCATTCTACTAACACTTACGTACAAATTTTGAAATTACTGTCACGAATGAAAGTATTAGTAACTGTAGCATATGAGATGCAAACAGATCCAGTAGTCTATTCCGCTTGTAATTTCCACTTTTCATAGAAAGAATGGTAAATTGAATGTGAATCAAGAGATAGGAACAGAACTTTTTTTTCGTAGTCACTCATATCTACCTTCATACCTCTGACCAGTTTGAGTATATCACATATCTGAACATTACCTCATGCATCTGTAATGTTAAATATGGCCTTTTCTTTTCAAGTTCTGAGCATCAAAATGCTTATCAAACACATCATATTTGTGTTAGGTATTGGGAGACACCCACATGTTTCTTACTACCAAGCTGGTAATTAGTTATTCCTTACTGAGAATGACTACTACTAGGAGAGAAATTTTGTTCTAGATTTGATCCCAACTCATGCTTATGTCTTCATTCAACACAATAACTTTGTTTATACATATATATAAATGTATATACTTTAATGGGGAAAATAAATGCCTAGGAAGGTGTCTAATCACCTCCTAACATAGTATTTTAAAGGAAGATATGTGGCAGAATTATTTAATCAGACACATTGATCATAGTATATTTTTTCACTAATTATCACCTTGTAATGAATCTATTGCAGGCCAATTAGTCAACTCATTCAAGTCTTGGTTTTGCAAAACATCCTCTGTTTTTTAGCACGTGAATATTTTTCTCAAACTTGACTCACACAGAAAGACTATTTTCAAGTGCAATAAAGGTAAAGTTGAAATCTGAAGTCTGACTTGCAGCTGCAGTAACAGACATAAGACTTTGATCAATAGGATGAAGCCTTGAAGGAAGGGGGTAAACATTAGAACACACAAACATTAAAGATCTAATATGCAAAGGCTTTTGGTTCAAAATAGAATCTTATTTCCTTCTGTATTTGTAAATTATTTCCAGAAAGTTAGGACCCTAAAACCCACTGAGGGCAAAGCTGCTGCCTAAATCCCACTGAATGTAACATGTTTAGTGACTTTAAAAAATACCTATTGTGTGATTGCATATTTAAATATTAGGAACACTTATGGAAATCTGGACCTCAAAAGATTGCAGGAACTATTGTGTGTGTGTGGTTGACTAGAGAAGGAATAAATCAGCACACTGGAAGAAAAGTCACTATTCCCACATCTTTTAGTGCCTGAAGAAATACAGTTAGGAGTGGGGCAGCAGGACTACTAAGAAATAAAACCAGGCTGCGTAACATCAGGAGACGAGTTGAGGATTTTCTTTTTTTAAGGCAAAAAACTATGATATTCAAGAGGTTATTGAAAATCTGTCATCACTAAAAAGATAATTTCATGTGAGAGGTACTGGACTACATTAATCTCTGTTGTAACTCCATTTCAATCAGTAAGTTACCCTAGGATGATTTTAGGCTGCCCATAACGTCAATAGAATAGTTTCAAATGTAATTGAAACAGGACAAATAAAAACAATGAGTTAAGAGAAATCTGAACTGCTTACAGCCACCCAAGTCCTATAACAGCAAGTGAACCATGCTGTGATTATGAGAAAAACAAAAAGTATAACTGTCCATAAAATAATAATAACTAAGTCATGATAAACCAGATCCTGGTAAATTCTCCATTGCTGAAAAGTATTTACAAGTTTGTGAAACTGTTCAAGGAAAGAGTTATTTTTAACCTGTAGCTTGCCAGTTCCCTGAAAGAATAAGGCAAAGGTAGCAATGTTGTGGGTTTTGTTTGTTTTGTGTCCATATATAGTAATGTTCGAAGAAATACTGGCTTATTTGGCAGATTAATTCCAGTCTTTCAACATTTGTGTGAATAGTCAAGAGTAAACACATCTGGAGACAGAGTCATGAACCTCTGACATGGAGTTCTCATTCAATAAAGCCAGAACAAATACAGACCACACAGTTGGCCAATTGGCTTATGGTGGTAAGGTAGAAGGATGAAGAAAGTGAAGAGAAATGGGCTTTTAAGCCAAAGAGGCTGAAAACTGTTACTGCCTCCCCCATTGCTATCAGTGGTATTTGAGTTGCTCCTGCCTGGGAAACCAAGACCAGGCCTTCAGAAAGGCTGATGGAGACAAAGGAGATTAATTCCTGAGACTATCCATCACTCTTTCTCAGCTTTTTCAGCCCTGATGGCAGTTACCATGGAATTTTCTTTTTTTCTGCTTCATAAGTTTTCACCTACAGTGCAGTTGCAAAAAGCTTATTTTCCTCAGTGGAAAGTAGCAGAAGCCCTTTCCTGGTCCTGTTTTATTTCTAGCTGTTCATATAATGTCACATTAAGGAGGCAATTTTAAGAGTCCTGGGAGGTACCAGAAGTAGTCTCCTAAAGAAAAAGGAAATTTTTCACTTCTCCAAAGCATGAGAAAGAAAATGAAAGCAGAATCAATCTGCTAATTCATCAGGTGGATTCAGAGCTGAAGGTACCTCATATATTCTCCTTTTTATTTTAAAAGTTCAGGACACAGTTACACCTCACTGCGTAGTTAGGAACATCTCCCTGAAAAATATTCCCCACTATGATGCTTGCTACATCCTTGTTATTGTCAGCCGTGGTGATGCCTTCTGTGAGGTTCTTAATATCAGGATTTTAGCTGTACTGAATCTAGTCCTCAAGAGAGTCTGATGGTGTTGTACATGCAATTCTAGACCAAATTTCCTCACTGTTTTCCTGCTATAGCAGTTTACAGGGTATCTGCTTTTAAGAACAAATAGCATTGAAAGTCTGCCACCACTTTTATTGATTTCATACTGTATATCCACAGTGCATTTATAAGTGCATGGGAGATTATTTAAATATTTAGACTGATAAGCATATCACTGTTTTTTCTAATCTAAGTATTTTTAACCACAGAAAATAATGCAAAATGCATACAGATTTTTTTTTTCATAAAAACTGATCTATCTTGGTATTTCTCAGTGGCAGTTGTTGTCCACAATCAGGCAAAAAGGCGGTTTATTTGTTTATCTGACCAGCCATCATTATCTATAGATATGATCACCTATTAATACTTCTAAACTACCTATTTTATGCTCCTTCTCTAGTGGAGGGTAGGAAGAGGAACATTAGGACACAATTTATCTAATCTTAAGGTTGATGTTTACAATTGATCAAACGAATGTTGTAGAACAGCCCATTTTTCCGTTTTTGGGTATGAAAGGAACCCAACACACCAAATTCAAATGACAAAGTATATATTGGAGTTTCTGAACTTAATACGGTGAATACCACAGCAAGTGTCCCAAATTGAATTAGTATTCCCTTAACATCCCAGTCAGGATCTCATCTTTAGGGTGTTTTGTATTGCCACTACAAATTAATTTAAGGTTTTTTGACTTTGACAGAAAGCCTTTTATAGTTCCACAGAGATACAGAGTGATAATTAATAAATAAGAATATACTATCAAAAAGGTGGCTAGTATTCATGTAGCAGCACAAAGGAAATAAGTTCTTCATTTCTGTTTGAATAGTCACTTGAATGCTTAACAGAAGACATGTATCCCACTATATATGTCTCCATATTCCAAACAAACATCATTCACAATGAAAACATCACAGACAATGTCTAGCAAAAAATTTCTGGTGAGCTGACAGAACTCATCTTTCTTTGAAAAACCCATAATTAAGGAATGCTCCTAAAAGAGGTTATTGATCATGCATTTTATGCATATTGTTATTGTCCTTCACTTTCAAGATATAAAATCTGGTTTACAGTATACAGAATTCATTTGACATTTAAAGTTTCTAACTGTTGGCCTTAGCAGAAATATAAAATAAGGATTGGTTGCAGAATGAGATAACAACCTTGGGAGATAATGAGTAAACAGTTTTCAACTAGAGATTACACAATTTACTGCTCCTGTTCAAACCTTATCAGGTCATTTTCAATTTACCATGGGTTGTACAAGATGGACATAATGACTTGGCCATTACACAATTTTGCATCATGACACTGTACATATTTTGCTGTTGACTATATGAAATGACCTAATACAACTAAACTGATGATCAGCTCACAGGGAGAGTAGCAAGCAGCAACGTTCTGAGAATATTTTGACACCTGTTGAAAGACCTCCTAGTACACTAAGCTCCCATGATTTTAGAGTAAATTTAGAGAATGCCAATAGCTCATCCTACAGTGAGTAAACTAGCTGGCAAGCTGCAAATGTTCCCATGCCTTTGCAGAACACCTAATTCTTGCTTTCCTTCCACTGATGCTGAAGCACCATGACAAGCTCGGCCAGAGCTGAGTTGGTGTGACAATAATGGATGTTTAATATCATCCTTCACAGTGCAAACATACTGCAGATATTTGCACTTGTGGACTTTCTGCAAAAAAAAAGAGAATAATAAATTAAGTTGGGGAAAAGATGTTAGATAGAGATAACTTGAGTTGCGTAGCTATAAAGTGCAGGAATGGCAAGCTTATTCTCACCATAGCAATGCTGAATTCTGTTTTTTCCATGAAAGAGTTTTCTGAGAAGTTGCTACAAATTTTCTATGAAACAAGGTTAAAATCCAGAGAGCAATCCAGTAGTGGGGCTATAGCTTAATTGTACTATGTGGCGCCCTGTTAATCTCAGGCAAGTTGTCTCTTGCCAGAATATGTTAATTGAAACAAAATGTTTCTCCTGCTTACCAGCTCTATGTCATTTTGTTCAAGAAGTAATTTGAGCATCATGAGTTTCAGATGTACATGCCCAGAACACTCTAATACATCACCTTAAAAATTGAAAGAATTAATTTCTTAGCAGCAGCAACTTCATAATCATCAAATGAGTGAGCAATTAACAGAATAAGAGGCACTAGGGCTTTTAGCAATATTGACTTTAAAGGCATTGGTTTATTCTTGCTGGAGAGAAATCCCACTATATGAAAAACTTTGCCAGTAGAACCAATTTCAATTTAATGTGAAAGTATGTAGACTTTCTCTGATTATCTCTCTTTTTCTCTTTCTTTTTTTCTTCCTTTTTTTTTTTTTTTTTTTTTCATTTTGTTTTTCCTTTTCCTTTTAATGGTTAGCAAGGGAATACATGTCCATGTATTTTGACAACTGATTTTTTTTAACTCTGGGTAAATTGTGATCTCTATTCAGTTGACTCCAACTAGTAGCATCCAACATAAACATTTCTTTCTTCTACTTCCTAAGTTTCTGAGTGTTTCTATTTGGCCCAAAGATATTATCAATGCAGATTATGAGTACATAAATAATATAGCACCTGAAATTCTAAGAATTGTATCTTTAATTTTCACAGGTCAGATACAATACTTGCATATACATCACTAAAGCTGCTGCTATCCTTTCTGCAATGTCAATCATTTCTGTGAATAATAGCATTTTACTTTCTTCTTATACTTCACTCAGAATTCATATTTTCCCTTCACTTCCCACGTTTCCTCTCTTGTGAGATTACCTGTCAGTCAGTCTTCATATTATTGTGCCTATCACTGTCTAGATTCCACTGTGATAAATTATTTTCCCACATCAACACTTCTGATTTTTTAATTTCTACAAATCCCTCTTCTATGGCTTCCAAAAACCCCAGATCTCTAGACTCTGGTACCTGCAGAAAAGTGCAGTCCTTCCTTTCATTTCTCCACTGCCTCAAATAAATTCAAAAACACTACCATACGCTGTTGAAATGTCTGCTAGTTATTAAAATTAAAAAAGAATCTATGATGAAAATCCTTAAAAAAACTAGAGATATGCAGATTTGGCATAAACCTGGAAGGTTAGTTCAGGTTCTTACTTTACTACAGCTCCCACATATCGCAACGAACAAAAAGTCCAACACTGCCATATCCTTTAAAACATACAAAGGCACAGTGCTTAGTCTCGGAAATGCTTAAGTCTTCATGGTGGTAACATTTTCAGCAAATTGACATCTGCCAAAATGATTTCTGACCCATTATTTAGATAATAAGATGATCAGACCCCAACCTATGTCAAAGCTATGCTAACCCAAAGAGATTTCAAGACTCCAGTGTAGACAGCAATCCACAGCAAGGTACAGTGCACTTCATCTTTATATGTACGTTATGTAGTCTTGTTAAAGACAAACTATTGCAATCTGCATAAGCCATTCCATGCAAAGAAAATTTGAAGGCATAAAGAAATCTGGACAAGCATCCAACAGATATTCAGATATTGTGTTTGAGAAAAGGGACAGCTTGTGTGTACTGGGATGAGCAAGCAATTTGGCAAGACTGGTTCAAGGATTCCCAGAAAAAGTACTGGTTTTTTTTGTTTTGTTTTTGTTTTTGTTTTGTATGAAAGCTGCCATTACTAAACATATTAATAGAAAAACCTCGCTGAAAGCTAATTTACCAGGATGTCTATCTAATTGCTGTATCTTATGACATGTAGGTGGCACAGTTCTTTCCCCAGAGAGAAAGCTAGACGGCTAACTCTGGAGAAGGGTCATGCTTAATGAGCCTGGGCTTTTGCCACCTTTCTGTGTATGATTGCTACAGTAAATAAAGCAATAGGACAAATATATATTTCTCTTAAAAGAGCGGGGAAAATAAGTTACCACAGTAGTTATGGCTGGCTTAGCTTACTTGTTTCTCTGCTCTTGACCTCACAGGACTTTGAACTTCCTCTCACAGACATTTACAGGAAGAACAGAAAACTCCAGATGGGCTACTATTCCTAGAAATGAGCAGGTGATTTTGTAACAGAGGTAGACCTGGTTGGATTTACCTCTGCAGTTTCAGGAGCAGTCTGATAAATACCCTGATTTAATCTAGAGTATTTCCTAAAGACTGACAGGAAGACAACTTGCAATCTCAGAAAAAGGCTTTTAATTCATATGAATGTTAATTGCGTGTAGCAGTAGGAATGTGTGGGATATGACACGGCAGCTGTATAGAAAGCAATCTGGAACCAGACACCTGGAAAGATGTGTCTGACGGTTGTTCAGTAATTTGGGCTGTGGCCTCCTTTCCTCTGAAGGATGTTCATCATCACACTAGGGAGGGGGAAACCTGATTTTTTTTCTTTGTTGTGTGCCTTCTGCATCATAGTTCCACTCCTGGTTCCTACCAGAGGAATCAAGGGAACCTTAATCTGTTCTAATTTGTATTCTTTTGCAACATTCCCCTTGTGAACATTTCCATGATGAATAATAAATGGAAAACAGCAGGACTGGGCTGTATGCCAGCCTTTTCCTACTGTTCACCCCAAGCTGGAGACAATGTTTGTGGCCACCTTGCCAGGTCTACACCCAGCAAGGAATTCACAAAATTAGAGTCTGTCTTCAGCACAGGGGTTCTGTCGCCAGCACAATTAAGGACATGGAAACTGCCATATCGAATCAGAATAATGGACTGTCTAGTACAAGACCCAGAGGCCAGTAACAGATGCTTCAGAGAAAAATGTTTGAAAAACATCAGTGGTAGATAAATGTGGAATAATCTGCAGTCAGATAAGTTTTTTCTAAATTTTGTGGAAAATTAGATATTACGCTTTGTTTTTGAATAATATGTATATCTGCTTACCTGTGATATTAATCTCGCCTTGCAAATATTAAGCTGAGGAAAACCAAATGAGTAACAGAATAATGGCAAAGAGGAAAGACTAGCATAGGGAATATTGAGAGTTCTTCATGAAGCTGTCACTGAGAAACAAACCCTAGTCTGGAGCACATTTGGATGACAGTACTGACTCTTTCTTGCCCAAACTTAGGATTGAATTATATATCAGATGTTAGAAACAATGACTTCAAAGGATGGGAAGAGAACTTGATTGAGAGGCTTGTCAGTAACAGAAGTTTAACGTGTAGCAAAGCACCCCTAAGAACATTTAAAAATTCAGACGTTTCTCAAAGATTTATGGGAGCACTTGACTGGGGAGAGGTTTGCAGTCTCCATTGTTTGGAGTAGGCTGCAGAAAGCATTTAGATGCATCGGTATTGCAAAATGTACATGTTACATTCAGCTTTAGTGTGCAGTGTGCCTCTGTTTCTCATGTTTATCTTGCAGGCTAATTCATCACTGGTGACAGAACCACAGTGGATGCAGCAGTACAACATAGTAAGTTTCAAATACAATACAAATAAAGCAGAAAGGCTTTAATTCAAGGTACAGTGACATCCAGAAACACAGACACAAGCAAAGTGAAGGTGATATATTTTCCTGGTTACTAACTGGCATGCACAAGATATTAAGTTTTTTTTTGTTGTACAGACTAATCCCATTTACAGCCTACTTCCAATTTTGTGAATAGAAGGCTAAGGATGAATAGATGAGTCACAAATCTGGAAGCAAGACTCCATTTCAGGCCTTAAAAAGCAGTAACAAAGTGCTCCATCTGCTTTCCTGTCAGTGTAGGATCATCATTCACTATATATCTTTACAACTGACTCACAGAAAATACAAACTAAAGGCAAAAAATGTTGTCCCTTTCAGGAATGGATTTTATCACATCTTCTTTTGGCTTCCTATAAACAAGCCCCAGTGATGTAATAGCCTTGCCTACTGGCTTCCCATGGAGCATGGCAGTGAGGCCCTGGAGGACATTGACTTCATCATGTCACACGGCCTGGCACTTCAACTGCCCTGGGCACCACTGGCTGGCCCCTATAATTGGAGATCAGTTGCATTTGTATGGGAGCCTAGGCTATTGAATCCAGTTTGCATATGATAACTATGGACATATGACCCATCCCCTCACCAGGCCTCCTCTGGCAAGCCTGGGTAGCTGTGCGAAGAAGACCCAGATGGATGGGACTTCAACACAGAATGCAAATCTTCTGAGAATCCAGCTGCACATTTAATGTTAACCTATGCTGAAATATGGGCTACGGCTTCTATCTCCATTTTGTCAATCCCTCTACCTACAAGGGTGCAGCTAGTCCCTACTCAGATTATTTCTTGCTGAGTTACAGAAGTGTTTTTACCTATGATTATAGAGAGCAGATATGTGGAGCAAGCAGATAACAAACAGTTATTTTTTTGTCATTAGCATTAAGGGTTGTGACTCTGGACATGTAGAATCATTTTTCAAGGAGCTGTTACATGCAATCCTAACACGTTTACTTACTATTTCAGTTACACTCTAGTTTAAAATTCTGGAATGGTTGGTTCTTTCAGTGTCAGCTGCAAAGTAAACAATCGTCTCCTCCACATGCCCCAATCACAAGACACAATACTCCAGAGAAAAAGCAGCTTTCATTATTAGCACAGGGAAAAAAATACAGCTGGCACTAAGTGATGTCCTGTAAGCCATGTTTCAGCACAGAGCAAATTTGAATGGGTAATTTTATGTACCAACAAGAACAAAAACAAAACCCCAAACTGATGCAAATTAGCTACAATGATGTGAACTGTACCCACACTAATGATACTATAAATTACATCCTCAGTTATCTAATATTATTTTGTTGCCATATAAGGGATTTGTTTTAATTATATTTTTCTTGGGTTTTTTTTTGCTACAATTTATTTTTTTGAACAGAAAATATTTATGTTCTTAGTGTTCAATATTGTTTATGTTCTCAAAGTAGGTTGGCATGGTATGCACTCTAACAGAACTCACAGTTACTCTGTGTCTTCTGAATATAAAAATATTTTTATACTACTAGAAGCATAGAAAATCAAGACAAATAAAAAGGTTTCCTTTAGAGATACCAACATGACTCCACAGCATGGACAGATCGTAACATAATAAGCAAAATACTGTAGTTTTAAGCGTGCTAGCTCTGTCCAATTATGTCAACACAGCCAAAAGTTTCACTGAACATAAAATAATCTAGCTAAAGAGTATGTTTCACATAACATTTCTCTGCCCCTCCCTACCCCTAGAAAAACCCAGCCAAGATGCCCGAAAAACTCAGTATCTTATATGCACATAAATTTTCTCGAGGCTAGAAAAGCTGATGTCTTTACACAGCGTTAGAGCCCTGTCTGTGCCCAGGTGTGACTGAACTGTTTGTTTACAGTGATGCTGCTGGGCAGTTCCCATGAAGCCAAACTTTCATTACTGACATTTCAGAGCACAGAAACCCAGAGCACAATATGTCTGAATAAAGTGAGCCTTCCAATAGACAAATATTATATTAAGTTGTTCTCTTTTGCTGAAGTGTCTCACACAGGTTATGTTGACAACTCTGTATAGGTTACCATCTGGTTATGTACTTCGTTCGAAAGAACTGTGGCTAGTACTTAATACATATTTTTTAAATTTTTCAACCAAAAACCCCCAAACCCCAAACAACCTTTTGAAGACTTTTTCAAGTTAGTAGACCTAAAAATTGGTTGATACTGTAAGGAGTTATCTATCATATGTGCTTTACTGTTCCCATAGCAACCTGTTAGAAGAAAAAGTGAAGGCTGTCTGAGAGAAAACCCTGTCTGTGGGCCCAGATGCTGCAAAATGTTGCTGAATGGACCCAGAGGGCTCTCTAGGGCCAGGGCAGGCTGAAGAACATTCTTAGCACATCCTAGATTGAAGAACACTGTGGAAAATGTGATATACTTCACAGGAAAGCTTTCACAAAAATATCACAACAATGTTAGTGCTGCCAGGCAAATAGTAGGAGCAGCAATAATTCCATAGGCATTTTTCTAAGGCCTTCAAAGGACAAAGGTTCAGCTCTGTATAGATATCACAGGGAGCTGAATGCCAGAGCACAGATATTGAAAGGCAAAGATCCATTTGAGACTAAAAAGTTAATGGAACCCAAAACACCAGATAATTTGGGCATGCAACACTAGTCACCAGGACCAATGAGTAGCTGCCTACCTACAGATTTTCAAAAGCACAGAGTATCTGCGGGAAGAATTGCGGTTTATTCAGCATGCTTACCATTTTACAGCCTAAACAGTTAGGTATGAACTCCAAGCAGCAAGGCTGGAGAATTCCACCTATACATTTAAAACATGTCTAATTGTTAAAGGGGAGTTTCAGTGCAGCAGACACATCTGTTTCAGTTTTACTGAAAGAAGCAACTCACGTCTGCTGATAGGTGAGGCCACATTCTGGGTGGTTATTTCTTTTTCTTTTTTTAACTGATCATTTTAATAGAATAAATATGTCTGATTGAAAGAAGAAACAGGAGGAAAATTGGACTGTCTTGCAGAATCATAGACATATCTGCATTCTTTTTCTCTCATCCTCTCTGGAATACACTTCTTTATTCCTGAAGATCTTTCATTTGATGCTCTTTTACTCCATATAATACAAAAAAGTATTATTAATAATAATAATAAAATTATTGAATAATTAATTCTACTAATTCTATTTAATAATAGAATTTATATCAATTTCAGCTAGAAATGCAGTGTTGGTTTGAGATTTTAGTTTGCTGTTACTGTGTTAGTTTGAGGAGAAGTGATAACATATTATTAGCTAAGTGGTAAGGCTAATATGGTTGGATAAAAAACCAGAAGTGAATTAAAAAATATTAAAAATACAAAAAATACATTAAAAAAAGAAGATGAAGGGCAGTGATTGGCATGAGAAATAGAAGAGAATGAACATGAGAAAAGTGTTAAGAACACCGGTAAATTTCACAGAAAAGATGTTTAACTCTTCCTCTTTGTGAAAGTTCAATATTTTGGAATTTTTTTTTAAGTATTTTTGCCTGCAAAGAGAGTAAACATTACAACATTTCACAGCACAGAGTCATTATGGAAGGTTAGTGAAAATAAAATTGGCTCATAGTCTTTATTCATCTGAACTCTTACGTTTGGTTCATACTAACTTCTCACCCTAATGGCTTAATAGCCTTGTTCAGCATCCAAACTGCAGTGCTAATTAGCCTATACTTGGAAGCTACTAAATTTAAGTGATGTTCTGGAATATAACAATATAACCCAATTTATAGTAAAGCAAACTTTCAGAAATAGGTTGCCTTTCTTGCTTACTATGTATGTTTGCTGTAGATATTCTGATACAGACTTTCAGAACAAATAAATATCTCTGTATAATATATATGACACTGTATATAAATACAGTAAAACATTCAGGGCTTTTTTGAATGGTTTTGCCTAAACATTGTAAATTTTAGTCAACAATCAAATATAACCGTCATGTCTTAGGACACTACATGTCTACAAATTTGTTTCTACTCAGACTAAGTATGTTCCTTCACGATGAGCACGTCATTGTGAGCAGTAACAATCCCTTATGTTGACAATCTATATTCGATCCTTCTGCTCTAATAACAAAAATTATATAAAACATATTTTTAACCTTGGTGAAGTACCAGACTGAAAAAAGGCTAATATCTAGTAGGAATGTTATGGCTGGTTCATAAAAAACCTGCCTTGCATAAGAAACCTGACAGAATAACATAACAGTTTTTGTCTTGAGAAAGATTTTTGTACCTCAAATAGGAAGAGATTTGCTGGGATGTTAATGTCACTTGAAATCCAACATGAATTTCTGGAAAAAACAGAGGGTTTTTTGTTTGTTTTTAAATTTTATTTAAAATTCACATGTGAGGAAAGACTGGCATAATTTAAGAATCCTCACTGAAGATATTCTTGGTGACAGGCTGTTGCACTGTTTTTTTCTGATTTAATTTATAGCTGATTTGGGCAAATAAGCTATGATATCTATATATATCTCATCATATATGAAATATATCAATCATTGTATAATACATAAGGTAACTTCAGGTTTGCCAAACTAGATTACACTTTGCACTGCCTTCACACATTTAAAATAAATTACATCAGATGAAAAAGAAAAAACATTTTATGTGCTGAACCCTAAGGGAAGGGGAACAAAAGCAGCTATGTTCAGTAAATATGTTCTGTTTCACCGGTTCAACTATTGCTGATTCAGCTGGCAGCACTTAAGTGAAAGATACTGAGCTTTGGCTCCAGCATGTAAAGTGGTCACAGAATCAGGCCTCTCCTACTCCTACCCTGAAAAAACAAGCAAACAAACCCAACCAACCAAAAAACTCACAAAAAACATCAGGAAAGAGCTTTAAATTTCACTAATAAGAGCAGGGACTGGGAGTTAAAAGTCAGAAATCTTTCATTTTGTAAAATGTTTTACTTCCTCCTCCCGCTTGGGTGTGTGTCTGGGTGATCATGTTCAGATTATTAGGGTTTTTGACATTTTCAGTGTGGAGTCAAACTGGCTCTTCAGTTTACAGTTTGGACTTAAGCAAAAAGAAAATCCAAAATGAACTTTTTTTAAAAAAATGTTCTCTTTTAATGTTACTGACATTACTGCTTATCTTCCTGTCTTGTTCTTCCCCTTTTATCCACAGCCACCTTTACGTTTGGGTCCTTCCTCCTTTCTCCAAGGCAAGCAACATCCTCTCCATTTTCTTCTCTTCTCAACTTCAATTTTGGGTGGCTTTCAACTGTTCACCTTTGATGTGATTTTCTCCTCTTCATTTCCTGTCTCATCATGAGCAACTGTGATAAAAGCAAAATAAAGTGCTGTTGACAAGATACATTCAAAACTGAAAAGCTATACTCATGGTTGTTCTGTGCTGCATTATATTAATTTAACTTATAGAATAATATTTTAAAGGCACACAGGTGATAGTTGGCCAGTCACCTGTGACTTTCTTTACTAGTAGGGTGTTTTTGAAAATAGTCATCCACTTATCACTATGGCAATGGATACTCCTCTTTTGAAAGTGGTATATTATTAATAACAGATAATAATACATACAAGTAACTGCTACTCTGCCTTCTCAAAGTGCTCTCTAAAATGTTACTCATGACTTGCCTAAAATGTCAGTTATTGCAGTAGATAATGGGTTTGTGTTATTTTTGGCACCTCTATAACAAGACTGTAATGGAAATGTTCATGCATAATTTGAGTAAACCATAGACCTTTCTTTGATGTTTTTTAATTAATTTTGCTCGTTTTATCTGTTGCAGGAAAATTCAGCATTACATTTTACAAAAAGTGATCACAGTGCAAAAGTCTTTGCAGACATATTGCAGCTCCTCTTACTGTTTATATATTATCCCGGGAAATATGAACAATATGACAGCATTACACTTTTATAGGTAAACAGTGCCAAAATGGTGGGATCCTTATGTTACCAATATCTTGTTGTAAGGTCAACAAAAGTCCTGTGCCTGTTTACAAAGAGTCCTGTGCACTGCTAGAACCATAGAATGTCCTGAGCTGAAAGGGACCCAAAAGGACCATCGAGTCCAGCTCCTGTTCCTGCATGTGACAACCTCACAGTTCACACCATGTGTCTGAGGGCATTGTCCAGTCTCTTCTTGAACACTGTCAGGCTTGGGGCTGTGACACCTCCCTGGGGAGCCTGTTCCAGTGCTCCACCACCTGCTGGCTAAGGAACCTTTTCCTAATGCCCAGCCTAAGCCTCCCCTGGCACATCTTCCTGACATTCCCTCAGATCCTATAATTGGTCACTAGACAGAAGAGATCAGCACTTGCCCCTCTTCCTCCCACTGTGAGGAAGTTGTAGTCATGATGAGGTTTCTCCTCAGTCTCCTCTTCTTCAGACTGAACAAACCAAGTGCTGCATTGCACCAGCCTCGCTTCTGCCTTTGCACCTCTCTCTTCCCAAAGTAGAGTCTAGTAATAATACCACCTGTACAACTTGCAACAAGATGAGCTAGAAGAGAGCCACGTTACCTCCCTTCTCAGAAAGCAGCATTCCTTTTCTCCAGCTGCTGGAGGGAAAAAAAAAATCAACAAGGTGTGAGTGGTGAGGAATGAGTTTAACCCCACACCTCCCGTAGCCAGGGTGTAGGAAGTCCTGTACTCCAGAGGACCAAGAGGCTGCACTGAGGTTCTCCAGATCAGATTTCAGCTGACTCAAAATAATCAGATGCCTGGATGGAAGAACGAAGGATGATCATCCTCAATTACTGTCTAATAACTACTGCTGTCAGTTCAGGGAGATAAGATACAGTTACTTCTATGTCTCAGTATCCCTTTGTCTTCAAAGTTTCTCACTGGCATGGTTCCTAAAAATTACATCTGCAGGTATTTAAACACATAACAAGGCAAATGAAAGGAAACAGTAATAACAAAATTTACAACAGACCCAGAGGATTTCCTAGAATATTTAGCTTTTGAGGACTGATTGTAAGAATTGCACTCCAGGATTATAATTACAGTCAGCAGTAACTCTTCTTGACATTTGATTCTATTTCATTGAGTTCTGCCATCAAAATATCTATGCAGACCTAGGAAAGAGTTGCATCAGTGTTAGCAGACAGTCTTACTGTGAAATTGTTTTATTCAAAAGCAGTCAAATTGCACCATGTTCATAATGTATTGATGAAAAATACTTTATGTTATTCACGGTCTAAACTCTGTTTCTGCATAAAGATGATCCAGTAATCTAAAGTATCATTTAATAGATGAGGAAATATTATTTTGCATGCACCATCAATCTCTCAGAAATAATTATAGTTCTAAAAATTACAGGGTAGCACTTGTTTTAGGCTCTCCTCAGGATTATCTTCAGGCAATTGTTTTCTTTGTTGTCAGCTCTGTAGTTCATTTCTTATGTTTTTCCTTCACATTCAAATTCAAAACAACCTGTCGATTTGAACAAGGATAAGACTACAAAAGATTGCACAGGACCTTGATCTTTTTTGCCTGCCATGTATAAATGCTACAGGGATTTATGACTTTAAGCTTTTAACACATTTTGATATAGGCTGTTATATGAAAAAAGTCTCAAACAACAATACTAATACTGGCATCTTTTTGCTTGTTTATTTGATTAGTCTTTCAAGAGATATATGCGAAATAGATATTGTTTCAACAATTATAATTCTTACCTACTACCAAACGAGGAAATAAGTTCTGAAAGACATTATGGAGCCAAAAATAGAAGATGCCCACAGAAATGCCCAAGATGTAATGTAATATTTTGTTTAAAGTGTTCAGAGAGATTTAGTAAAAGATGTAATTTCATTTTTCCTGGAGCACTAAAGTGTAAGAAGATACGATATAACATATAGTAGGCAGTCTTAAGAACCAATAGACTAACTAAATCAGCACAATACACCTGAGCTCCTGAAAGACTTGGGGAAAAACCTAAGTAATCTGCTTTCACCACAGTTTGGATGGAGATAGAACACCATGCTCTAGCACTGCTTAAGAGCAACTGCTTTCTAGCTATACCTACCACCTGGGTCTATTTTTTGTAATCTAGATTAAGGAGAAAGAAATCTAAGTAAATAAAATAAAGAGTCAACAGATATTTATTTTCAGGTCAAGAAACATAAGATAACTTCATCTTAAAACCATCATAAATCAGATTATTCTGCTTATGTTGATTATGTCTAAACTCATCCAGATTTCTTTGACCCTAGGAAACCTTGCCAAATATAGTTTGTTACAGCTTATAGTGAAGTACTAGACAAGAATAAATCACTGTGTCCACATCGTGTCAAAATGGGGTGCCATTCAGAGCAATCAGCTCTGAACGAATTCTGGCTTAGCAGCTCAGCCTGCAAGAGTGGCCTGGTGATACATCCTACCAAACAGAAAATTACTGACAATTACAGACATGCAGGAACAGCTTGGGCAAAAATCTCCCGTTCCTTCTGTTTTTTTAGAATTACATCATGTAAAAATCCTTATATTCGGGCCTCTTTTAACCGTGCATACAATTTCTGTGTCATGCGGTTTAGAATTGCTGCACACAGTTTTGTCTAAACAGGCCATTATTAAATTGCGAGACATCACTTAGTGCTTTTGGCAATCAAGCATTATGTTAGATTGTCTTTTACACAATCCTTTTTTTATGTTTGTCTGTACATTAACTAGAGTGACGGATGGCCTGAAACCACTAATGGGAAAGGATATGTTTGCATCATCAGAGGGAGCATATTAAGAGACTGTTGGATAAGTGATACAGAAATCATTAACAGCGCATTGATCAGAGCTGTAAACTGCACTTAGTTGAGACCATCCCTCAAATAGGGCATTATTTAGGATTCCAAGAAAGCAGAGAAATCCTTAAAAGGATCATTTTAGGCCACAAAGGAGATCCAGAGCCCAATCTTACAGTCACTGCTGTGCTAATTCAAAAATTGGTATAAATCTTTGCTATCTCCAGAAGCAAATGATCAAATTTGAAGTGTTTGTAGCTCACCAGAGCGACTCAACCAGCCTGTGGCCTGCACCTCCTCAAGCATCAGCAGGACTTCAGGTGGGAAGGTTTGCTTTGGAGAGATCTATTCTCGGGCCAGGATTTTCTTTGGTTTCTGGGAAATGATAGCTACTGTGACACGTGTAGATCAAAAGTGCTAAATACAGGTGATAATTCTGATCATCTATCAGGGAAGGAAGAAAGTGGAGCTTGAAGAAAGAGGGTCTGGCTGGTTTATCCGCAGCAAACTTCTTAGATGAGAATGGAAAGCTTCACTGGTTCATGAAGAGATAGAACAAAAACTGGGCTTCAGTCCAAGCCTTAATTTAATATGGCTGAGCTTTGGAAAGCTTTGATCTGAACACCCGCTCATAGCATCTTCCTCATAGCCATCTTCTTCATTTCATCTTCATTATATTTTGTTCTAGAAAATAACTGGCATGTGACAATGCAATATTTTCAAACTGAAGAATACAATTGACATAAGAAACTGAAATCTGTTATGAGAATACTTCATGCCAACAAGCCTAATGAAAAGTACAAAGCAACTGCTAAGCCTAATAACATTTTACCTGAGTGACTGATCTTTGCATAAACACCCACCCATGCAAACATAACATCACAGCTGGCCCAAACCCATCCAACAAAACTGTGAAAGGATCAATTAAGTGAATATCACAAGCAGATGCCTATCCAGACTGAGTAGCTATTAGCTAATCAACATCTCACCATTAAATCTTCAACAAGTAACAAACACTGTCTATTTATAAAAATGAGATTGCAAGCACTACAAAGTGACACATTTTTTCTTTATGTCTCTGAATTATCTAACTTAGTCCTGCAATTTGAAAAACCTTAAAGAAATAGGAATATTTACAGCAAAATCCATTTAGATAAACAATCAACAGCAAAACCCTCCATCCCAATCTTAAGCCATTTTTCTTACCCTTCCATAAAATTGTTATCAGTTTACTGTTTTTTATTCTTCCAGAGATATTTCTCACTTCTTGGTTTTGACTAGTAGAAAAGTCTCAAAATATTATCTGGAAGCACCCAAACATCCAGATTCTTCCCACTCTACACAGATTTTAAATAGGATGGCAAAGGGGAGAATCAGATTTGTAGACACAAATACATACAAAAAAAAGGGATTAGGACTGTATGGGAATTGCGGAAGATTGAACGAGGAGGAGAAAGGTAAACACGCTCAAGTGACCTGCAGCTGGAGTATAAAGAAAGCACATACATCACACTAATTGTTTTACTGACCTTGTGTGCTTGACAAGTAGAACCTCTGTGTTAGATAACATAGGCCTGAGAGAAACCGTACGGTACCTTATAATGTCTGAGATTCCTGCTTTGTTTTGAGAAAGAGCAGAGCACAGCAAGAGCCTGCATTTGCTCTAAGCCTTGAAATACAGGCGAGTGCAGCAAGCCTAACGATCTTCCAGCAGGGCTAAACTTACCAGCGCCTGTGTCCCCGCTTATGTCGCCTCTGCCTAGGAGCTTAGGTGCAGCTTCGGAGATTCCGCAGTAGAGAGGTAACTAAAAAAAAGCTTGCTCTTTGCAATTACATTTGTGGCTTCTGGCTCTTCTTGCGACGTGCCTGTGCTTGTGCACACAAGGACCTTTTCTTCACAGAGTTTCTATTAAACTGTGACAAAGCTATTCCCTTTTCTGCAATGTCCAGCCTTTGGGAATATTAATAGTAGTGGGAATTATAAATGCTGTAAGAAGTTTTATTGTCAAAATTGCACACTAAAGAATTATCTAATAAAGTTGTAGAAATACTCTGAAGACAGTTTATCAGCAAATCTATCCTATTCATGAGAACAATCCACTGTGTGTCTCTGTGTGCATTGTTACACACACACACATATATATACACATACATATATACAAATACAGTGTGTGTCTGTTCAGTGTAAAGTGTTATATTAAGCAAAATTAAGAGAATATCCATTTCTCCTGTTCTTTTCATCTTATCCTTAGAGTTTGGAAGTTTCATCAGCTTTCTGGTTTTCTTTAGCTCTGAAATCACTAAACTTTTCAGTGCTCTTGATTCTTAAATTTATGTTTCATACCTTCCTTTCTGCCTCGATAGGACTAATAGAGTCTGTAAATTAGAGTCTGTACGAGAGAGTGACTACAACTGAAGTTATGAAGTCAACATCATGACTTTATAATATGTCATCAATAATGGTCTATAGCTGATTTATAGTTCATTGTTATCGCTACTGTTTGTAATGCATTGTGAAGAAAAAAGCATTAGATCAAGGGATATTTGCCTGAATGTGGAGAAAAAAACATTAAAGATCTCATACGTGGCTGTATATAAAATTACATTAGATATTTTTATGTATTCTCATTTAGTGAGCTAAATAAGTCAGTGACAAAATGGTAGTCTGAAAAGTAGAAATTAAATTTTGTATATGCTTGATAACATCAAAGTAGTGTCACACATGTTGTATATTAAATCATATGAAAATGCACTACATTGCATATTTTAAGGCCAGCTTGGAGTTGATTGACATTTATTTCATTACTCCATTTGATTCAGTCATTGCCAGAGGTGGGCGACCAGTTAACAATGATAGCACTAAAAATTACCTATGTACTTTATTCTGACAAGGCATGACCCAATACATATAATTTAAAGTCCAATAAATTGCCTACCTGATAAACTGAAGATTCATCTTAATGTTCCTAAAGAACTCAGAATTGATGAGGGAGGGATATAGCTTATCTAATCAGAAATCCTCAGTCTGTGTTTCACTATCTCTAATAATTCCCCAAATAATTGTGAATTACACGCAGTTTCACTCTTCATCTTCAATAACCTCACAGAATTTTCCCACATTACCTCTATGAATGGTTTTCTCTTCCCTTGACAGCCAAACCATTACACTCAAGAGTGAATATTGTGACAAAGATAATTTTGTTCATAAATGATGTAGAAATTTTCATCCTGTTTCCAGGTGATGCCCCATGCTTTTCAATTACAGTGACTTCAATAAAAAGCAAAGACCTAGCTAGATGTTGCCTTCACATCAAACTCCAGCAGAATCACACAAATAAGAAAGGCCAGTTACTGCAGGTCAAAAAAGGGATAAGTATTAATACATCCTAAAATGACCATTACAGAAGAATTCTCAGATAACTTGGTATTAGGAAAATTGCAACTATTGTGAAAAGATGGTAAGGTGTATAGGATAGTTGATACAATGCAGTACGCTAACTTCACCAGACTTCTTCCTGCTTTATTTATACTTGAGTTATTCAAAGATATATAGAGATTTCTTACCATACAACTGCTTACTACAACTGTTTCAAATAATATTTAAGATTGCCCTTTTTGTAAAATCAAGTAGCTGTTTGGAAACAGGCTAAAATGTCCTCACAGTCTTTACAATCTGTTGAATGAAATCAAACCTATTGTTGTCCTTATGAAGTTTTCTGTTTATGTTTCAGGGGACTTTTCTAAATGGTAAAATAGATGATAGGTGATAAAATTAGATATAACAATTTTTACTGTCATAAGTTGTAGGCTACTGTGCTGCTTATGCCTGCCAACACTCATTTTACAACATCCATAATTATGATATGTTGTATAAATTAATTAATAGAATCTTAAAATCATAGAATGTTCTGAGTTGGAAGGGACTCACAAGGACCATCGAGTCCAACTCCTGTCCCTGCATGTGACAACCCCACAGTTCACACCATGTGTCTGAGGGCATTGTCCAGTCTCTTCTTGAACACTGTCAGGTTTGGGGCTGTGACACCTCCCTGGGGAACCTGTTCCAGTGCTCCACCACCCCCTCGGGGAAGAATCTTTTCCTAATGTCCAGCCTGAACCTCCCCTGGCACATCTTCCTGTCACTAGTCACCAGAGAGAAGAGCTCAGTGCCTGCCCCTCCTCCTCCTCTGGTGAGGAAGCTGTAGCCACCATGAGGTCTCCCCTCAGTCTCCTCTTCTCCATGCAGGCTGAACAAACCAAGTGACTTTAGCCGCTCCTCATACAGCTTCACCTCCAAGCTCTTCACCAACTTCGTAACCCTCTTCTGGACACTCTCCAGTAGCTTTATATCCTTTTTATACTGCAGTGCCCAAAACTGCACACTGTGCTCCAGGTGAGGCTGCACCAATGCAGAGTAGAGCAGGTAAATCTCTAATATTACAGACTTAGCTCATTTCTGCTTCTAATATTTTTTTTCCTTACACCTTCTCTGGTGTATCACTTGGGTAGAATAACAATGATTGACATAATAACAATTTCTTAACATATTAAGTAGCACATAGGCTATAGTAAAAATCAATATTTGACTTCAAAGAAAGTTATGACCTCAGTTTAGCAGAACAGATTATGTTTAAAGAAAACAGTAAGGTTTAATTAGTTATAAGGTTTAAAAATCACAGGGCTATGTTGCTGAATTGAAATCTAATTTTGTTACATTATTCATTTTACTCTTTGTCAAAATAAAAAGTGTCATAAGTCAAATACTGTGCCTCAGTGCATACATTTTTACTAAAGCCAGAATGGGGAAAGACAGAAACAACAAAGCGTAATAGAACAATTTTGAGAAGACTGATATGAATTAAGTTTATTTACCTCCGTTAGTTACTGCTTTTCATATGCTTTATGTGTCCTGTAGTCTGTGGAGCAGTGCTTCACAGTAAGCCTCATCCAGTCAAGTTAACAGAAACCAAGTAAATACAGTAATCCCATCTTCCTTTTCTTGTTGGCACTCTTTCATTTCAGATGCAGCATAAAGAGCCATTTGAACTTCTTCCAATTGTTATCTTGCTTTCTGGAGAAATTAACCTCTGGGGAAATTTAAACTCCATTCTTCTAATCAGTGCTGGGCTTTTGTTTTTCTCTTTTTGTTTCTGGTAGCATGCTGTGGCTGGTGACCCATCAGAGTTTACAGTCTTTGTCAAGCAGGATTAGAGCTAGGCAGTGTTTACCTGCAGAGCAACCACCCTAGGCAGGTCTTTACTCCTGATATGCAAACAGTTAAAAGCATGGCCATGTCCAGTGTCCTCATGGGACTATGCCTCCAAGGAAAGATCCAGCATGGGGAGGTCATAGGATGGTCACAGGAAATTACTGAGGCTATAATGACACTGTGGTTATGTCCTCGCCCAAGTCTTGAAAGGGTTTCTGCCAAGCACTGGTTGCTGTAGCTCTCCATTGAGGTCAGCTGTGGCAAAGTGTATCTATCAGTCATTTCATTTTGGTATATCACTTAATGTAAAATAGATTATATGCTGGGATTACAGAGCACTTCATAGAATCATAGAATAGTTTGGGCTGGAAGAGACCTTTAAAGGTCTTCTAGTCCAGGACATCTTCAACTAGATTAGGTTGCTCAGAGCCCTGTCCAGCCTGGCCTTGAATGCCTCCAGGGATGGGGCATCTACCACCTCTCTGGGCAACCTGGACCAGTGTTTCACCACCCTCATAGTAAAAAATTTCTTCCTCATGTCTAGTCTGAATCTTCCCTCTTTTAGTTTAAAACCATTACCCCTTGTTCTGTTGTAACAGGACCTGCTGATATAAGTGTCCCCATATTTCTTTTAGGCCCCTTTTAAGTACTGAAAGACCACAATAAGTTCTCCCTGGAGCCTTCTCTTGTCCAGGCTGAACAACCCTGAACAACCCAACTCTCTCAGCCTGTTCTCATAACAGAGGTGTTACAGCCCTCTGATCATTCTTGTGGCCTCCTCTGGACTTTCTCCAATAGGTCCATGTGCTTCTTGTGTTGTGGACGCCAGAGCTGAACGCAGGACTCCAGGTGGGGTCTCACCAGAGCAGCGGGGCAGAATCATCTCCCTTGACCTGCTGGCCATGCTTCTTTCAGTGCAGCCCAACATATGATTGATGGCTTGCTGTTAAAAGGCAGTGATGCCAGGAAATGTTTCTATGTCTCATCTGTTTTAGGCAATATTTTATCATACAATAAATGGTCTTATAGGGCTAGATTTATTATTCTATTTAATGCTTAAAGATGCAGGCAGATTTATAGTGGAGTTTTCTCTACTGCTTTAATAGTTTGCACTGCTTCTATCAAACAGAAAACTTACTTTATCACTTTTAGAAATACCAGTAAGGGTTTGCCTGTTTTTAGGTACATAAGGCACAAGAGATATTGTGGGGAAGTAGGAAAAACTTATGAAAGCATGACAGATACACAAATAACTCCGTGAGAGCATAAAAAAGTGATAAAAGAAGATTCCTGCTTATTTGGTATCAATTCATAGTTTATCAGTGCCACATCTGATAATATTTTGCTGCTATTCTCCATAAATTTTTTTCTTCAGTTTCAGTAACAAAGATGAATGAAAATAATATGCATTGAATTCTCTAATAAATGGTGAGTTCGGGTTTTTTTTTGATGTTGTTATATGTTCAAAAATTTCTCATTAAAATCCATATTGTGGTTCATGGTCCACAGCATACGTAACATGGTTCTCATAAATACAGTTACTCATTTACAGTTTCATACACCTAATAATGAATGTACAACAAGAAAAATCTCATGTCAAACACATAACACCAGTAAGCAGAAAGCATAGCAGCTTATTTTTAACAATCTACATTCTTACAAGATTTAATAAGGAATTACAATTGTCATCTTATATTCAGCACAACATTCTCCCAGTAAAAGTTATATAAAGGATATATTACTTCTATGCATAATCAGTATCTTTGCTTTAGAATATGTCAATTTATTCTTAATTTACCATAACATAGAAAATAGTAAAAGACATGTCAGTTTTAGAACATTACTGAAAAAAATCCATGGGCAGCAAACAATTACTGGTTCCAAAAACAAGAACTGACCCGGAAATTAATTTTCTTCTTTTTCAATTATAAGGAAAAGAAATCATTACATTTACATCTTCATTGCTTCTCTTTTTAAAAGAAAAACAAGAAATGTGAATAAACAATTAGATTAAATGATCTTCAGCCTGTTGTCTGCATTTATACACGACACTGCTAGCTATATAAACTGTTACAGTACTGTTCTGGCCCTTACAACATGTCACAGAGTACTTATGGCTAAATGTAAAAGGATAATTTCCAAACATTCCGTAAGAATAATTTGAGAGAGACATTTATTTTTTTTTTTCAGATTTGAAATGGTAGAACATGCATCCTCTTCTTCATTTTGCCAGCTGAAAGTTCATAATTTCTTTTTACTACTTAAGGCCACTGAAAATAATTAATTTATATCCATAGATTTAAACAGATTTGTTTCACTCTGTATAAAAATTTGTGACTTAAAGTTCAGAAATTTCCCTTTATTCAAATTGTACAATTTCCCCACCCTATAAAATGGGATAAAAAAAGAAAAGCAATGAATCAAGTGTTGAAAGTTAAGAGTGAATTTCGCAGTGAGGTAATATTTAAAGATGCAAAAAAAAAAAAGGGGGGGGAGCAGCAAGGGAAGGAAAAATATACTTATGAATACTGAATTCCTTTTATCTAGATTACTATAGCTTATTTTAGAATATGCTTCACAGAGTACAGGAAAGTACTTTAGACTCCAAAGTGTCTATGGGGTAAGGCTGGTACTCGTTGGGTGAGAGAAGAGCTAAATCCCATTGAAAATCTGACCATCTCATCTTTCCATGGATGTGACACCACTACGAATACCAGTCAGTTCCAAAAGGAAAGGAAAAAACATCACTTAATATTTTTTTCACCACTGATTAAGCTCCTAGTGACTTGACATGTTATAGTAAAACATGATCTGCCTCTATTTAACCCTCATTTATGAACTAAAAGTATCGTGTTTTTGCTGCTATGATGATAAAAAAATTACTGAATTACTGCTGATTCTGACATACTCTACTGATTCTGACATAAATGACTGTCAGATAATTCTGGAAGAAACTATTTTCTATTGTATTTCACTGGAAGAGTTCAACAATTTTCTCTTGCTGAATGAATGTTACTTATGATTCCAGCCCAAAGAGCATGTCCAGACAAAATGGGCTCAGTCATACAGTTACAAAGGAAAAACTTAGATGCTAAATTAGCAAACACACAATATGTAACTCAGAATCTGCTGTAACAAAATCTGCTATAATCTGAGTTAATGAATTAGCTTCTATTGCAAAGAGCTTGGCTTGTACTTGCAAGGCATGAAGAGTAATATGCATCCTTTGAAAAGAACAATACCACTCTGACTTACTTGTATCTTTAGTTTGAAATAGGTTGAATTTGAAGCAAAATCTTTATATTAATTTCTTACAGATTAACTAAGGATCTTTATTTTAAAGTATAGGAATCTCTGCAACTGGACCCGAAGGCACTGATTGTGATAGAAGAGATGTCTGAGACCAGATATCAAGTGTGTTACGCATGCATAACCATGCAAATGTAGGTACTACTGAGGATTTTTAAAGCTAAAAAGAGATGACTTGTAAAGATTTTGTACAAATTGTTATAATCAGATGCTTAAATCTGACTGCAGTACTTAATGTTGCTTAAGTGTTCTTATCATGTTGAGAATTTTCTCGTGCTTCATCTCCTAGCCTTTGAGGACAAAAGTATGGGAAAACGAGTCTGGTATCTGTGCTCAGAAAATATCTCTGGCAAGTTTTAATGCAGTCTCTTCAAGCGGTTTAGTGAGAGGAGACCTAGCAACAAAATAGTATTGTCATTATAAAAAATTATAGCAATTACTGAAGTGCTCAAATATCTTGAAAGAAAGAGTCAGAAAATTTAAATCTGAAAGGGACATAGCCCTTTGTTATGGAAAATGGCATTCAATATTCCATAAAGCAGTGAGTTGTCAGAAGCCCTCGAAAATCCTCCTTTCTGCATGCACCACAAATGGTACAATTGCCAAGGGAATTTTAAAACGTTGTTTTTAAAGGTGAAGGAGAAAAACATCCCAGATGGACTACTGTACCACAAGAAGAACAACAGAGATTAAGTGCAGTACAGCTGAACAAAACCATATTCTATGTCAGCTGTTCAGGATGCATGCACAGCAAATGGATCATCTGCTTTTGAAACCTCATCTGTCTCTGCTAGAACTTTGACACAAGGTAGTGGAGACTCAAACATTTCTGGTCATTGTTGGGTGGAGAAGGAACAGTAAGGAAGAAGGACAATGCTCCAACAAATGAAATCACATACAAAGCAAGCATATTAAGAGAATATGAGGAATGTAAACTGAAACATTTTCTTTTCCATCAACAGGATAAAAAACCAGATTTGACATAATTTTTTTTCCATTTTCTTTAAACTCCACTGATTCATACTTTGATTTGTACTTCCATATATTTTAGTTATGAGTTACTGTGAGGGTTATGTACCTCCCTCAAGAAAAAAATCTGTTTTAATCTAATCTTCTTAATTTATTTACTGCAGAAGCCAGAGTTTAGTTTAAATTTTACAAAATAGGGCTTTCCAATATGTATTTATATTCACTTCCAAATTTGATCCTTGGGCAATAAATGGCAGTCTTTCAAAATAACAATTATTATGCAAAATAGCACAAAAATGTAGAGACGTGATCTTCCGCATTTTTATGTGAAAATAAGGAAAAGTATAACCAAAACATGTAAAAGATGGTACTGAGATGCCTGTTCAGGTATTGAAATTGGCTTTATTGAAACGAAAGTCTTCCATAAATTGAAGCCAGGGCAGCCCAGAGCCAGTTTCAGCCTGTTCCATCTGGTTCCAGCTGGTTCCAATGGACCCACTGCAGAGCACAGCTGAGGGGAGTTGGTGGCGCCTCTGATGATGATTTGCTCGAATAGTTGTGTCCTTTGTTTCTCAATACCCAAATCAGTAATTAAATTTATTGGAAGTAATTAAGTTAAATTTTCTGTGTTGAGTCTGTTTTGCCTATGACAATATATATAGCATAATAATAGAGATCAGTTATTTTAATTATGTTGGCCTGAAAAACAGAGTAGATCTGAATTTCATTTTTGCCTCTGGTGAGAACTTTTCTTTAAATATGAGCAGCCTAGAACTGTCAAGTTCACTATTAATATTGTGCATTTTTATAGAGCTTTTTGTACTAAAATATCCCAAAATATTTTATAAATTACAGACTACTGGTCATTCAGCTTCCTGCCATTTACAGCATCTCCAGCAAAAAAGGGTAAAGAATACTTTCGGCAACAGAAATGAGAGGCATATTTCACTTAACATAGTTTTTTCAACTTCTTTTGTAAAAAGAACCTGCATTGACCTCCTTCCAGGAACAATAAGTCATCACTGGCGAATTACCTTTAATGACTTCTCAAAAAGAACATTTTGTGGAGTCAGTACATCTGGAAGAGGTAACGAGAGCTATTTAGGCTGTGCTTTGTGTGTTTCTGCCATGAAGACAGTTGGGGAGAAAGGAGCTTGTGAGGCAGCTCGGGCTCAGATGCTGGATGAAGGAAATCCATGAGGCTGAGGAACGACCAAGGGGTTCAGAAAACTTCCCCTTCAATGAGCAGCCACCTCAGATGGCCCACGCATGTAGGGAAGAACTGTTCCACATGAACAGCTGGGGTTATTTCCCATGCAGAAAAGCCATCGGATAGGGTGCTGGGTTATTATTGCCCCATAGCTTGCAATAGCTTATCACATAGATTATAATAGCCTTCTAAAGCAATAGTGAGGTGAACACACAGCTTTGCTAACTTTCTGCAGAGTGCTGTCTTCATCCACAAAATAGAAGTCGGCCTATTTTTTTTTTAAGTTTATTCCTAACTTCAGCCCAATGGAAGGAAAATAACAAGATTTGCCAGTTATGGGTGAAACATAGTTCAGGGTTAGATCTATCTCTCTGAGAAAGCATCAATATTTCCATCTTTGGTCTATATTCAGAAGTGTATGATGCAGTTTCTAATCACATACTGTAATGCAAGGCAGAGCTTTTCATGGTACCCAGTTAAATAAATATATAAACTTGATTTTTTTTCACTGAAACTGCATATGATAGAAATTGTTTTGAACTCTGCACTGTTTTCTTCAGCATTTTGGGAGAGGTGCTTACTTGCTACGTACTTGCTAGAAGAAAAAAGCATATTCTTTAAAAAAAATTCTAATATGTCAGAATGAAGGTTTAACAGTTTGTGACTAGAGAGTTAAGAAACATTACAGTATAGAAATTTCATTTTCAGGTTGGTTTTAAAAATATCTAGTTTACTATATTGTTCAGCATATGTCAAATAAAACGATATATTCTGTTTCTTCTTCAGGTTCTCAACAAGTGAGGACCTAAGAGTAAAATTTTCAGGCAATAGCACATGCAAATATCAACCTTTGCCTATAAAAAAGAAAAAAAAATACAAGATCTTAGACAGAACACTTTTTACTTCTGGCACGCTTAGTCTGTTTAAAAGTAGCAAAAAATGCAAAGCTGCTGCATGAATAACTCATATTGAAGTCATCCTGGGCCATATTTACAGAAACAGATTTTTCATTATCTTCATGCTCTGCAGGAAAACGTAAATGCCCTTCTGTGGAGTACATGTCTGTGTTATACACAATGTATGACACTTGTTATACATTCAGTGGTTTACAGATCATTTTCCCAGCCGTGCTACTTAATATTGTACCATCCGATGAGTAAAACACAAATAGTGATGGGCAGTTCTATGTGAAAGATCATTATTTCCTGTTCCTTTCACCCTTTGTTCATTAGATATGGGATATTTGCTTTACTTTAGCATTTCTCTCACCTTGCTAAACAGTTTCTGTTAAAGTGCGACTGACAAAGGATGCTCAGGATGATCAAGAATCTGTGACTAATTGAGGAGTTTTTGGTGAGAAAAAGGAGAACAAAGTACCTATTCTCTGCTTTAATGTATAAAAGCAGTGAAATGTCTCAGTCACAAACAGATTTATTTATTATATAACCGTTCCTCCTCTACAAGACTCCACATTCTGTTTTCAGGTCACTTCTAAAAGTTTATTACTAAGCTTATTACCATAACTTGGGAAGTTGCAGGAACAGAGTGCTTCCCAACTCTGTTTTTCCTCCCAAGTATTTGCTACTGATCACTGATGAGTACAAGTTACCGATGCAGGTTATGTTATTTTCCTCACATCTGCTCCTGATCTGATTTTCAAATAAATTATTAGCTTGTACATAGTATAGTAATAGTTTAGACAAGTTAATGTATTCCATGTACTGTTTTCAAATTATTTGTTTTCATTATCTGTTGATAGCCAATATTGGGAGGAAGGGAAGGTGTTTCTCAAATACAACACCCTGTATTTTCTTCTTTGATGATTTAACAAAATGATGGAATAATTAATTACTTTCTGTGAAGAAATTTTGCCAATTCCATTGGCACCCATATTAAAACCCCTTTAGCACTGCAGATATTTTCACCAGTGTTTAGGAATATTCTTCCTGATTAATCATAATTATGACCACGTGAAGAGAGTAAACCATGACTCTCTTACTCCAGTACACCTTTCTAACTAATTTGCTGGCTTTCCTTGCTCACTATCCCAAAGCACGATTGTTCCATAGGAGCTGGTGCTACTTCAGCTACTTTTGATTTTTAATGGTTACACAACGCTAGTATTTTTACAATCTCATTGCAAACACAGATTCATTCAGAAGCCCTTTCCGTAGGTATCATAGAGGTACAAGAATGGCCAATAGTTACATCCAGTATCCAGGTTTTCTAGTCTTTTTTTACAGTCTATTTTTTATCCCTCTTGAATTACTTAGCAACCCACTCCAGAATGAGACCACAAGACACAAATAAAGCAAACTCATTCTTAGATAGGGTATCTGATGTGGAAGAGTCCACTGCAGTTCAGGGATGCCACTGGAAAGATAGTGAAAAAGTTCCTGAAAGTACACAGAACAAACTCACCAGAGAAGGTATCTGCTAAATACTAAATCACTGATTTTTTTCGAAAGATTTACAGCTAACAGTATTTGGGAAGGGCTAATTGGAGCATCTAAAGGCAGAAGTTATTTAGATTAATTTTCCAAATTTTGTTTAAAACAAGAGAAGACCAGAAGCTCTTGGGAACATTTGACCCATTTTAAGATATTTTTACAAAGGAAATTAGCTCTGAAAGAGCTCAGAAAAGAGCAGCTCAAATGTTCAAAATCTGCCAAAATAACAAAGGCTTATAGGGGAGAGTGACTGCCAACTTTATGTGTTTCCATCTATCAGTAATGACATAAAAGATATAGAAGGCAAAAGAGTTCATAAATCCACAAATGCTTTTGCAATTTATTATTTTTGATTATTTGAAACTAAAAGTGAAATCTGGCAGTTGTTCTAGATTTTTACATTTCACTCTTACTGAAAGATAATACTTAGCTTTTCTAGTATTTTTATATACGTGAAGGTCTTGTTAGTACCATGGAATACTAAATCAGAAAATTTCTCAAATCAACACTAATGCAATAGCAGTTGAAAGTTTTACAAAATAATCCTTGGTGCACTTTATCTTATATAAATATTAAAGAAGGCTCCAAGAAAGCACAGAGGATGCACCTTACATTTTACTCAAGTTACAAGGTCCCATAGAAACCTTTACTGCACAGCAGCTGTTTACAGTCATGCTTTTCTAATAGTCTTGTGTTTATGTACCATACTTTTGTTCACAACATCCTCAGTGAATATCTCCTAAATAGCTTAGCATGTCAGATTTCAATCTCTTGTGATGCGGTAATTCTATTAGATCTTCATGCTTGCATTATTTGCATTATTTCTTCTGTTCCTTTGATTACTGACATATTTTGTTTCTCCCGGCAGTCTCTTTCATTTTCAAGAGCCATCCATCCATATGGCTAAGCTTTCTCAGTTTTCAAATGCCATTATAAGTTCCTAGATTTATTTTCTTAGACTATCCTACAAAACTCAGCCTCATCCTAAGAATAACTAAGCTGCTCTTTGTCTCCTGTGAATCATAACTTAAATAAACTATATTTCTCTTTTATCTTTCACTTTTCAGGCATTTCAACTTGCTAGTGACTGTCACTGTTCCTTTCTAAAATGTCTGCCTTTTCATTAAAAATCTTTTCATCAATTAATTTGACTTTAGATATCTCAGTATTTTAATTTAATTTTAAAAGTCCCCATCTGTAATTCTCTTTCTATTCTTTGTCTTAAAGCACGTATGTTTGTACTCTAAATCTCCACTGGTGAGTGTTCCTGCAGTAAGCTTGATGTCATCATATTTAATTGACATTTATTCCAACACGTTCTCATTTCCTTGCAATTAGCTTCCCACCTTCCTTCAGTGAGTATCTGCCATCTGTATTCCTTTCATTTCCCTGATTGTAAAAAGCTGATCAGATACCATCTCTGCGCTGCATCCCAATGTCCCAGGTGAGGCTGTGGCAACAAACTGGGAGGAATATCTTACACTTCCCATCTGGATGTGGTAGGTCTGGCCACCATGAGGCAAAGGCAATTTTCTTTACAGAAGCCTTCGATTACAAGTTTAATTATCTCATTGCAGTAACCCCACTGCCCTCTGCTCATGACACATTCTGTCACTGAGATCAACAGTAAGGACTCCAGACCCATGCGTAGGTGCAGCATGAGAATTTAAGGTGAAAAAAAACAAAGGACCAAGCCTCTCACACCAAGTCTTACATCTCCTCTCCTCTCCTCTGTGCCAGTTTCTGCCCAAACAGTGAGGGTTTGTTCACATCTTTTTGTAGGGTTGATTTTTCTGGTCTGTTTTAATGAGACGGAATGGTTTATCATAGCAGTTCCCTGAGTACAGTTGAAGCTGTTTGCAGTTTTCTATTGATTATGTTAAATTTAATCACATCAAAATCCATTTTATGCCTAAGGTAGGTGATAAATACAGTTAACTTTCCAAGGCACAGATAAAAAATAGCAAGTCTTTGCAAAAGCTTTGCTTAGATAATACAATGTAACATGGATTTAATGAGCTATAAATGAAATTTGGTTAATATTTGACATGGTTCTTTTAGGACTTATTAAAGCATTTTTATTTGACATGATACAAAGCAGGAGAGATTGGTATTTGCAGCTTCTCTCTTGGATGTAATTCCCAGGTACAACAGTAACAAGAGTACAAAGAAGTAGGTTAATACTGCAAAAGGAAAAAAAATGCTAATGATACCAAGAAGAACTCAACTTGTTTCAGCCTTGTCAGTAGATATTCAGAAAGAAAGCTACATTTGATTTTCTAAAAGACTGCCTGTTTTCACAAATCATTTATTGTTGATAGTGCATTAAAGTACATCCCAGCATTGTCCTTTGCCACCTGCATACAGAACCTCCCCAGGCAGGCAAGCAGCATGTCCAGGCTCCAGTCAGAGGAAAACGTGAATGGGGTGAATTAGGTGGGATTAGAGATGCAGTTTCCCACCTCCCAGCAAAGGAAAAGTATTTTCTCCAGGGCATTATGTGGGAAGACTTTACCAAAACCAAACACATTTAGGGAGTCTCCCTTAGCAGTCTGAATGAGGATTTATTAAGCCTGAGGCAGTTCTTGCTGTGTGTTACCTTTTGGGACAGTGCAGCTGCAGTGCAATGGAAAAGGACTGGTGGCAACAGCGAATACCCAAGATCAGAGGGATCAGGGGATGTTCAGATTTCTTTTCTCAGACTCTTCTCCCCTATTCCTCAAGCAAAACTCTGGATCTGAGCTGTTTGCTTGAATGGGCAATAGAGCAAGTTTTTCATTATGAAAGTATTTCACTTTATTTGATTACTGTTGGTCCTTCAGGAACTTTTTTCTTGAATGACATAAGAGGGAATAGAACAGTTTATTTCAAAGCAAGTCCAAGGCCAGATCAAAATTCAGTAATTCCACATATACTCAAAGGAAATCTCTCTAGCTGTCAATAAGCAATATAAAAAATCCCCCTAATAAAATTTCTATTAAATTCATTACATTCCATTTCATTTTGTTATCTGCTTTCTATGTAGCTTTTGCTTCATGTTTTACAGAGATAAGACATCACTTGTTCCAGATGATTAACGTCAAGATGGTATCTCCAGATATTAAATATAAAACATCTCCAACGTTATGTGGATAGGTCAGATTATCCAATTACCCATAAACATTGGTTTGGTTTCCATGGTTACTCAGGAGATGCTAGCATTTTTCTTCCACAATATTGGTTGCCAAGGCTACAACAAGCTGTTACAAAGTACAGCAGTTACAAGTCCAGACCACAGTGGTATAGTCCTGCATTTGGCAATTACTTGTAGTAAATCTCACTTGGTACAGCATTTGAATCCTGAAGGCACTCTTGACAGCATGATTCTTTGAGTTAACCAAGTTAATAAGTTTGATATAAAAGGAGAAAATGCTCACTGAAGCTATCAAACATACAAAGTGTATGAGACGGGCATAGCTACATTGCCTGAAATAAAGCACTTGAACATCTCTGGCAAAAGATGGGAGAGTGCTGATGCTAATTACATTATTCTCAAATATAATCCCAACCCAAATCAATGGAAATTGAATCAGAGCAGAACATCATCTACATTTAGGGCCAATATTACCTTCCCAACAGCAATAATCTCATGTGCTGGACAATAGCTACTTGTTAAAAAGAATTACAACTATTTGCAAATGTCTGCTGCATTATGTAAACTGACAAAATGAGACAAAATGGCCTTTAAACACAGTAAGGGATAAAAAGGTGGTGTGCTCTGCTAGGTTTGTGTTTTCCACCCACAAAACTCTGAAGATAATTTAATGTGGATATTTATATGTCTTAGTGTCCGAACTCCAGGTGGAATACACAGCTGATATAAATGAAGTGTGTTCAGAAAATGAACCCTTAATTATCTACATCAGGCTGAATGTAAAAATAGATGCTATTTGATTGTAATTTTTCAGTTCAATCTATTAAAAAAAAAATCTTCTATTTCCATTAGAACAAGTTTTGTCTAAGTTCTAAGCTTTTCACTTATTTCAAATTGAAAGAAGAAAAGAATAGCTGTACTTTTCAGACACACATAATCACATAAAAACAAATAATTTACTGACAATGAATTAATCTGTACTGTGTAAAAACAAAAAAAAAAATTCTGGAATGTGCTACAACACATGATATAGACCTAGGATCTACAATCTTTAATTTTTAAAAAATGAAACAAAATGTAATTAAAAACTATCCTCTGAATGGGCAGGAGTAAAATATACTGTTGTTGTCTGAAATCACAGATCACCTTTCTCATAATATGACTTTGAATAATCAAAAATAACTTACCTCCTATGAAAGAAAATATTTTTTTTCTTTAACGAACCTTCATTTTTTTTCTTTACAAAAAGTTCTAGAAATGCTGAATATCAAGCATCTAAAATAAAATCCTGAGTTGTTTTTGTTCTGTTTTGAGAATTTTTTAACTGTGCTTGTCAATGTTTATCTCTTTATCTCCTTTAAAAGATACTTTATTTAAATCTGACTGCACAGTCTTGTCTTTTTCAAATCCCGACAGGATTTTTTTCACTAATTTCTTCATATTATTAACAACAGATTATTGACAATAACTTTTTTAAATGCACAAAATGTACAGATTTATTAGAAAAAATAGAAATAGCTTTCTTCATTTCTGAAACACACACAACATCTTCCTAAGTTCAGATACAGCTAGTGTACAGTCCTGCCATTGCTTAGGAGCTTAAAGGAAGAATGATTTCCAGAGGCTGAGAATTTGCCTTTTAAAATATTACATTGCAATTTTAAATGCCTGACCATTCTTATGCTATGACATTACAAAATCTGTAAGAGGTTTCTCATTATCTGCAGAATAAGAAAGGGTTTTAAAATATGATATGTATTTATTTTTCTTCTCTCCAGTTGCCTACTTTCCTTTTTTTAAACTGATTTCATTGACAGAGTTTGAATTTTCAGTTCATTAGTTGATTAAAAATGCCAGTAGCCAACTGATTAAACAACTACATGAAGAGATTTGCAAGTTTATGATCATAATAATTTCTTTATGACTGAATTCAATTATGTTTATTAACTATGGATGGTGACTGACTTATTAAGGTACCTCAGGCATTAAAATAACACCTGAAATTAATTAGAAATTTGCAAGCTTTATGCAGGACTTGGTCCCAAATAGAACCTGATACAAGCAGAAGGCATGCTGGTAGCACTGTGAAACATGTTAATATAAATTTAATATAAATCTTTGCTTTCTTTAGGATTGTCCACAAAATGGAAAACAATTCTGGGTGTTTAGCTGTGTTAGGACTATGTTAAGATGCTTTTAAGCTTAGGATTTTGTTGTGGCCCATTATTGAAGAGCTGCCTGAAGCCACCTTTATATGAGAGTTGCCCTCTAATTCATTAAACATGCTCAGGTCTTCAGGAAATAGCTGCATAAACAATACTGTAGATGTTGTAACAGAGACAATAGACTGTAAAAATTCAGCAACACAGTAGAAAATTGTAGAAAGCAGGAAAATGCTGCACAGTGTGTGGTGTGAGTGTTCAGGAAATTCGACTTTTCTGATGAGTGTTTTGAGCCATTTCTTTGAAAATGCAACCTCCCTATGCTTCCTATAGCTAGCAAGTTGTGTGAGTTGGCAGCTATTGAAATTTGTACCTTCTTAGTGATGGATGGGAAGGAAACTAAGAGCTAACACTGGGTTAAAAGGAATTTGTATGCTCATGGACTACAAATAAACAGACACTACAATCAGCTCATGAATCCTGGGCCAAATATGGCTCGATGCCAAGTGAATATTAAGGCTGTCATGTATACTTCTCCTTAGTCACCTGCTTTTGGCAACTATATGGGACAAGATACTGCACTAGGTGAACTTTTGGTTCGACTGCACTTATGTAAGAAATATTTGAAATTTAATTTTAACAAGGAGCTCTCCAACATGAGAAAGGGTAAGAATTAGCTTTGTATGAAAGATTCTGCTCAAAACAAAATTACACTGTGAGATATACAAACAAGTGAAGCTCTGCCTGGCTAATTGCAAATAGCTTGGATTTTCTGTTCTGTGCCCTCCATCACTCCCTGTAACAGTACAGTACGGTAATATGTTTATAAAAATGGATCCTGGTGACATTATTTCCTCTTTAATAAACCTCTGTCTGCTTTAATGTCACTTTCCCAGTTGGCTATTAGTTTTTGCAAGGTTGTCAGGGCAATTTCTGGGCAGAGCACCCATGCCTGCCTCCTTGAACCCCAGACTGGAGCTCACAGAGCCAGCTGAGAAACCAGAAAGACAGGGGAGCCCATAATTTTACATACATGTAAACTATGTCAATTTAATTCCTCTGTTTCCAAAGCTCACTTGTTTTTAAGGATTTTAATGCTATGGTGTCCTGGTTGACAACATTTGGATCTAGGAGAGGGGTGGTCAAAGTGAAGCAATTCTTGGATCAGGACCTCTACTTCCATCTTAGCCTCAACAAATATCTCAGGCATAAAGAAAGAGCCACATTTAGTCACAGGTCTCCATTATTTTTGGCTTTTTGAAGGGCCACCATCATATGACAACATCTTGAAATATTGCGATAATGTTTTAGTGGAATTATTCTCAGCTTGCTCAAAAGGTTCTCAGCAGTAACACTGGGCATAGAAACATCCACACAAACTCTCAGAAAAGCTAAGCTGGAAAATTTTCCCTTGGTTTATTCATTTATGTTCCCAAATAACTGAAAGCTCATAAAATCCTAAGATATGTCTTGCTTTTTATGGAAAACTCTCAAGCATACCAGCAGGAAAGACAGTATTTGGGGTGGGTGGTTTTGATTGTTGGTTTCAATTTTGTTGTTGTTGTTTTAATTTTGAAGTGTTGAAATGTTTGAATGTAGAGGATATGTTTGAAGAAACAGGACACTCAGTACTTTTCCAGTCCTACTTCCACAACCTAGCATACGTGTCAGACAGCAAGGATTTGTCCTTGGGTAATCAGTAAAAAGAAACTTACTAAGAAGTAAAACAAGAAAAGAGGATGTAGAACAAAGGTGTGCTGTCTTGTAGAACAAAGATGTGCTATTGCTGTAACACGTGAACATTATTTTGTAACCAATTATGTTGTGTCACATACCGCGTGTACCCTGGACTAACCCTATATAATAGAATCAGAATTGCAATAAAACAAGCATTGATCATACCTCCATGAGGACTCATCTTTGACTCCAAGGTTCCCCTATCATCATTTGAATGTTTACTAAGACTTGTAAGGGAAATGATCATGATAGAGAAAAGTGGGGTTTAACCTTTCTCATGGTTTTCCACTTTGTCATATTGGGTCTTTTTTATTTTTAACATGCTGGTATTTTATACAGTGTATCACACAGAGTTTTAGCAAGAAGTATTCCTTTGATGTCTACATGTTTTTACAAGGAGTGAATCAGATGTTATATTCAATTACTCCCTCCGTTGAAGTGACTGGGAACATTTCAGTGTCAAGTTGATTGGCCTGCACCCTGTGGAAAGAATGCTGTTTTCTTTCAACAGCTGATGAATACTAACTCTGAAAAAAGCTTCTTAAAAGTAAACCAGGTACATTAGTTTATGAGTTTTGAGATTCAGAACTTTAGTTTGTTGTAAATTTAAGTGGCAACACTTCTAGAATTGGAAATTCACATTTGCATCAACAGAATTCAGGTAAGAGTGTATTTCCTTTCTCTCTCTCTTCCCAAAGTGCAGAAATTTCAAAAGATAAGAGTTAGTTTAGTGTTATCTGTATCAAGTATACAAAATAGTGGTGTGCAGACTCCTATTTCATTTAAATTCATGGCAAGGGATCGAGTTTATATCTCAAACGAAACACATTTAGATAATTTTTTGCTTAAAACAACAGAATTTCTTTTTTTTAAAAGTTTTTGCTTTTCCTCCAGATAAAATTATGCTGTAAGAACTTGACTGCTTCCATTATTATGAGCTCTGTACACTTCCAATTATCAACTCTTTAAGTAAAGGTTCATTATGTCTCAATCCAGTAAAGTTTGCAAAGTGCTGCTTCTAGGATAGATGGACAAATAAGGATTTAATTGCAAAAAATACCACATTGGCACGTTAAACATATAATTCATGAAAAACCAAACAACTAGTACATCAATTATTAAACATTAAGGCCATATTGTTTTTGTCGTCCAAGGGTTCAAGGTGGTGGCAACACGAGGACAGCACACCTCTGGTTCTAAAGCCATCTGAGTATCTGTGCAATACTTTCTCTTACCTGGTAAACACACAAACTTTAAGTCCTATGCTTCTGAAAGCTGTGGGCTTTCAGGATTAGAGTATTTAATTCCTGGATTATCAGGTCTATAATACGTAACATTTTTTTAAAGGTTTAATGTCATTTTTCTCTTTTTCTTTTCATATATATTCGTAACTTTGAAGTAAAATTTTTAATGTATGTTTGAGGCCACCTATTTACTTGTTTCAAATAGGTAAGGCCTTAGATTGTGATTCTTTCAGGCAGATGGGATTTCTTATAGTCATATCAGAGGAATAATGAACTTTGCTATACAGTAGTTGATGGGTTTATGTCTTCAAGGGATAAGCTTTTGAATAGTCAAAAACCTCCTACTTTCCCTTTGAGTTCCACAAAAATACAAGCTTCATTTTTTTTGACACCTATGAGCATTATCTGAAGAAAAAAGATGTTCTTGTCTTTACACAAGCTTGAAATAATTTTTCAGTTGGCATGGGACACGCTGTAAGTAGATTGAGACTTGGAATTACCATGAATATATATAGAATAGCTATTACAAGGGATCTTCAGATTTTGAATGGCTTTGCAGACATATGGAACCAATTTATTATAGACTGTTTATGTGTTACTTCCCTTGTCAAATATGCCAAAAAATATTCCAATAATAAATAGCTTATATGAAAATTTATTTCAAAACTCTGCAGAAAAGATTGTGTTTCTGCTTTATTAAGCAAACCTGCATTCCTGGATGCTTTCCGTGCCTTTTCTTGATATTTATTACAAGACAAGGTGGCTGGAAATAGATCATAGAACAGTTTCAGTTAAAAGAGACCCTCAGGACCATCGAGTTCAACCATATTCTTTCGCTGAGAGTATTCTGAAGCATTTAACAAAAAAAAAAAAAAAGAAGAACACATTTACACATCAAAACACTTTGGTACTTTGGAAATTAATTATTTTGCAGTCATTTTTTTTTTCATAGCCTACCATGAAATAAATCACCTCCTTCATAGCTACTTGCTTATTATGTATGTTTCCTAAATTAATTATTTACTCCCAGAACAGTTTCAAGTCTGGGTTTGTATAGCACCATAAACCTAGAAGCAAAAAATGAAATTACATTCTCTTAAACTTCTATTATAGCCCATCATCTCTGCAAATATAAGTATGTACATATTTGTGTATATGGTTAGAAAAAACTGAACAATCAAAAATATCTTAATTAATCTATTGCTGCATTTTCTTTACAAACTTAGTCAAGCAAAAAACAACATAATAACATACAATACCAATAGCTGAATTTGATACAGTCATTTGTCAGTAATTTACCAGTGGCCACTAATGTTTGAAAAATCATCATTTTGTTGTCTCAGTTGCTGTGGCAGGCAAACACTAATATGTTTTGACATTCCATTAGTGGCTAGCTTTTGTAGTTATATGCAGCTTGAATCCTTCTTTGCCTATGGCTCTGGCCATGGTCAGAGACACCGGCAATTTTCCGTGTTCAAAGATGCTATATAGCCACAGTTATATAAGATAACTACCTGCTCGGGGGCTCAAGTAGATTATTCCTTCCTCATTCCTAATTTCTAAAGAAGTATGCAATGTGTCCATCTGACAAGAAGCCCTAATATACTCTTCTTTAAGTAGCCTTGTTCATTTGAATGGGAATAAGATTGGAGGGTGAACTTTTAAAAATTTATTATTATGTCGATGGCAAATAAAATTAAATCAGATGTCTTGTTTTACCTGCAAAAATGAATAATATTCTGTATTTTGAAAAGCGTATCTGCTGAATTATTTTTGGCTGCATAAGTTGATTGCCCTGTAAGAAAAGGAAGAATTTTCTGGTACACAGTAATCTAACATTTGCAGTCTCATCCTGTTAACACAAATTAATTACACACAGTTGTCCAGGAAGGCACAGAGTGCTGAATCTAATAAGTCCTTCCAATACTTTACTGCTGTGTACTGTGTTGCATTTTTTCATGACTGCGTCTGGTATTAAAGAAGCCTAATGCTGCTTAGAAACAGTTCCCTTTACATTTGAGGCCCTAATATGATCAGGTACATATTTAGTGAACAAAGAATTTGAGAGTCAATGTCGATCCCTTCTCTTTTCCCTTTATCTCCTACCTCCATTTACACGTATTTCTATGATAAGACTCACCTTCAGTATTGCTTTTCTAAATGTTAGTATACTTCTGGTATTTATGTGTATTTATAAATACTGTACAGGGTTTTCCAGTATGTAACTGGAACATGCACCATAGGTCATCCTAAAGTGCATCTTGTAACATGTTTCTTCTTATTCTTTGGCTGAAGTTTAGTTGCCTCAAATCTTATGCAGTGCTGCTAAAACTATATTTACACCACATGCCATATCTTGAATGTGAAAAACAAAATTCTAATACTGGGGCAGAACAGAAAGTAAGAAGGGAATTGGTTGGGTAGACTGAAAAAGACCATAAAAATAATATATTGAACCCCACGTGCTGAGAGGTGGTTTCTCAATGAACTAAACAATGTGGAAGTCCTGCAAGTGCCATGTCAGAGTTCCTTTCCACCATTTCTCTGAAGACAGAAGCTGTGAAATTGAATCACATCAATATAGTTCTGAGACAAAGAATGAGAAGGTAAGGTCAGCTCCTGAGACATTACTAACAACAGCCCTTCAGGTTTGTTTTTAGGACAGCTCTCAATTTTGCAACTGAGTCTTACCTCAGGAAAAAGTAACTAAAAGGAAAAAAATAATGTGAAAGAATGATGAGAAGGTTTAAAGGGTTCATGCCATCTACATGAAGAAATAGAGGAACTCCAGATAGGCTAGCAAGAAAACCACATGTGTTCATACAATGTCAGTAAATTAAATTTGATAACAGTTGTTTTTGTTAGCAAACATTAATTTTCAATTCTGGCACCTGTGAGCATTGCTTTGATTGCCCTCCTTGAAGGCACAATGCACAAGGCACCACTGTGAGGAGTTTACAGTATTCAAGAAAGCAAATGGGGACAGACATCTAAGGACTTCCTGAAGAAAAGACATGTTGATTCATCCTGCACAGAAGACCTCAAATCCTAACCATATATCCATGGCTAGGAAGCGTCTCTACTCCTATTGGAAGCGTGTTGGAAAATGAACAAATCCAATATTCTTCTTCCCTTGCCTGTCTCTAGGTTAAACAGCCTAAAAAACTGAAATTTATGCCACTGGCAATGCCATCCTGCCCCAAAGTGGGGCAACATTAGCCCTCACAGAACCTGAACCACAGACCTCTGATGTGGCCTCTGTCAGCATTCAACACAAGAGACAATAAGTAGCTAAAATAGAGGCCTTTTTCAAATCATCAACTTCCCTGGACATCTTAGTTGATGACAAAGGAATGATTTAGGCCTTTGACTGTCAGACTGGGCACAGTAATGAACTTGTAGTTATCTTCTCCAGTGAAAAACTGAGCCACTCTAAATGAAACAGGATCAAAGCCAAATTGTTCAGAGCTAGAAGGAGTAAATATAGACCAGGAACCTGACTTCTTTTTCTCTCTTTCCACTTTTCCTTTATGTGAGCTTTTTAATCAGCAGCCCAAAGAGTATACTTAAAAACTACCACTAATGATTTCAGAAAGATAATTTTCAAAGTACACAAAGCAATGAGCAGACTTCCCAATAATGTGGATAATAATCATGGTGTGGGAAGCCAATTACTTAGGTAATCCTGGGGCATCGATTTGTTATTATTATAGTCAAGATATTTACAGTGGTAAAATTACACATCATTCCGAAAGTCTAGCAACGGGTATTTTCACAGTAACTGTGTGCAAAAAATTCTATTGATCATGTTATCACTCAGTTTCTCCCCAAATTTACTTTGTTGATGGAAAAGTACTGCAAATACTTCCTTTTATTGGCACGTAGGTGCAAAATCATGTCAGTGACACAACTTTAAAAGATGTGCAGTTGCAGTATTGAGTACCACACTTTATTGAAATGTCTCATCTTGAGCATACAGAAATGGAGACATAAAAATCCTGGTCATTTAAAAAAATAAACTACCCATAAGGCAGTGCAAACAAAATCATCAGGCTTTTACACAGATTTTATTTTTTTCCTGTTCACACAGAAGTGATATTGTGGTAGGAAGGATTATTCCATTTGTGTTAAAAAGAAAACTCTTTGAAGACAATGAATTAAACATTGTCAACATAGTCTCTGATCTTCCAGCTTGAGATTTTAATCTGTGCATAAAATGGTTTATTTAAGGAAATTACTGTGCAGGATATTCAACACTGATTTTTAAAAAATCTGTGACTGAATGCAAGACATCCTTTCACTGAATAGTCAAACAAGGTATGAAAGATACATCAACATTATGATGCCAATATTATAAGGTAGTATGACCCAGGATTTTTCTTCAGGTTATATTGCATTTTGATATTTTAGTCAATTTGTCAAAAGATGCAGCTTCTGCAGACTATTTATAGCAGTTAAATTTACAGCAGTTTGTACTGTAATGACAAAATGGCATTTGAAATACATAAATTCCTTACAACTTTCAAGTATTTAAGTAGTTATGCCCCTTTTCAAATGAGTGTTCCTGTCATGGAGTATTAAATTTCTTCTAAATTTATTGAAATGAGACATGGTGGGCTAGGAAAGAAATACAAAACTTCTTAGAAAACCCTATTTATCATTCGAATTTACTGAGGAAAAATATGAATGGTGCTCATGTGGCAATTATAGTGAAGAGAACAGAATATATTTGCACAGGACTAGTAGTTACAATTACTCTAGATTTCTGTGTAATATTAATTTATTATTCAGAAACAACTAATTGACTTTTTCAGCCTGAAGAAAATATTTCTTAGTAAAAATTCTACAGCATTTTCTTAAAAAGCCATGACCTACACAAAATTAAAATTAATAAATTGTTCCAATTAGTGTGAACCATTTTTTTGGTTAAATGAAAGCACAAGCCTAAGTCAGCTTTCTTAACTACAATATTTTGTGTTTTAAAATTATTATCTCATTGATTCAATTAATGTTTAACAACTTTAACACCAGTGACATAAAAAAGGGATAAGAAGGAAAAGAGACTTGAGCTAGATTCCTCTTGTTGCTGTCTTGCAACATTTTGCCCCACGTACAATGAAAGGTAGAATATCTGGGACAAAATCTTAGTTCCAGTTGTACACAATTTCCATCCATGGCCTGAAATTTCACCGTATAATGAAATTATACAGAGGGGATAGTAATTAATAAATTTTGTACTGCTGCTTTATATGTCATATTAACACTATCTTCTGAAAAATGAAGAATTCAGCTAAGAAGAATTTGTCTATGACTAAAACTTTTTAAATTAAAAAGGTAACTATTGATAAGAAAAGCATACCTAGAATATTAGATTTAAAAGAGATACGACAGGACTAGTCCTAAGGACACTATAGATAAAATAATAAGGAATTTGTTCTGTTAAGTGTTATTCTATCAAAGTTTGGATAGATCAGAGGTATAGTGGTGTAGCTCATTCTGAGAAAGTCCTTGAGCTGCTAGATCTATGTCTTACTCTGTGGATGAGATTAATCACACCAAGACAAATTTATTTCCACTTGATGCAATTTTGGAAATAGCTTCGAATTAAATGTCACTTCAGATCATTTGAATATTCAGATCAAAGAGAATGAAGTCATTCAATAAAAATCTGCCTAAATCTTCAAATCTTGAAAATTGAGGTGAGCTTAATATTTTTCTGCACAAAGTGCCCATTAAAATATTAATATAAATACATAATTGTTTGAAGTTTTATAAAAACCTCATGAATACTTTAATTGAAAATTAAATCAAATACTTCCTTGACGGAGAAAATATTTTTTACAATTGTATTAGCTACTTGTGGCCAGATTCTGCTTCCAGTTTCATGAATGACTACTGTAAATCTTAAGTAGTTGGGAACAAAAGGATAGTTCACGAATTGTACTTTTTTCTTTCACAGAGAATGTTCGTCTTTGGGAACCCACAAAATAGAAAAGAAGTAGATGTGAGACACATTTCTATCCAATGTGTTAAAAAGAAGATGTGAAGAATAGTTCTATCTCAGTGATTTGATAGACTTGTGGTTTTGCACTAAGCATATTGAACCAAAGTAGGAAGTAAGGTGGAAAAGTGAATAGGAAATTATATTTAATTACATTTTAACAAAAGCTGAAAAAGTTAACTAATATGAAGACAAAAGACTGAAACAAAGAAATAGATAAAGTGAGACAGGATAATCAGGTAATAGAGTAAAATGTTTTAATGCATTTTCATGTTGAAAAGGTTAAATTCAAATTAGTTTCTTAAAATACTTAGTAAGGGAACATATACTGGCCAATAGGATAGTCGCGTTGTACAATAAAGGTAAAGCATCTTATTAATAACTTAGAATTTTAATATTATAAAATTTAAATTTTCAAATACTTGTCTGTAGAGCGAGATAAGGACCAAGCAAAACAAGTCGATTCAATGTGAATCACGCTAAGCCATTTATTACAGAAACAAGTCTCCTTATATACGTAACTATATCCTAATCACGCTTTCACGCTCCAAGCATGGATTCGTTAAATGAGTATCGTGGGCTGTCCGTGCTCTGGAGTCTCACTGATGATACGTCCGATGATTCAAGCCACGCCAGGACCACGGTGATTGAGGAACGCCCCTCTTTCTCACAGCAGACTCTGTTCTCGTAGTGGCCTTGAGATACCTTTGAGCCTGACTAATTCAGCAACAGATCTTTATTTATCAAGACCCATCCACACTTGTCTATTTACAATGTCAGAGGATAGTTAAAGGAAAACTTTGATCTCTATTACAGTATACATGAAAGCTCTGTGCTTGCTGACAAGAACATACTTTTTTTTCCAGTACAGATAACATCTTTGTAATAAGTAACTAAAATAATACAACTTATAATATCATTCATAAAAATCAGAACACTAACGTATCTTAATTGTTCCAACCGTTCAGTTTAGTTATGAATAAAGCTAGCTAAGTAGTTAATTAGAACAATGTTTTACAGATTTTAAAAAGGTATTTATATTGGTGGTTGCAAAAGTCATACATTTACGAAATAGAATTTGAGGTAACCACTAATACTCCAGATACTGGTACTAGTAATAATGTTCATCTAAGCCAGGATATAATTCTGTTTATTCCAGTGTTTAAAATTCATAACAGCATAATGTAATTATATAGTTATTCTTTTGCCTTTGATGCAGTTTTAAAGTAAAAAGTCACATACCATTGTTTCCGGCAGGGCAGTGTCATATATTTCATATATGGTATTTTTCATGCAGTAGATTATCTCATTTAGTCTTCTGAAGATTCTTTCTAGAAACTCACTATCTTGTTTTTGAATATGAAATTCTTTGGGAAATTTGTTTCTGAAACAATAAAACTGGTGATCTGCATAATCTTTTGTATTATTTACCTTCACCTTCTGCTACCTGCTCATTCACAGCTACTTGAATATTATTGTAGGGCTTAAAGGCTTCAAGTAAAAGCAGAACATTAGCATAGTAGTCACTATGTATACACAGAGGGAGAGACAGCTCCAGCCCTAAATAACCTGCACTTCTTGATTAAGACCAACGAAATATATAAAAAGCATTTCCATGAAACAAGGTGGAAAGTCATCCACTTTTACAATAAAAGTCTGTTTTTCAGCCAAGAACTGAATTTAGATTCTTGTTCATTGCTTGAACACAGGTACAAAACAGAGTTATGTCTAAAATTAGAATGAATTTAACTTATTTTTATTTTCAAAACGTGGGACCAAGCAAAGGAATAACTAAAGAGATATCCAAGAAACCCAAAGGCAGAATAAAATAATGTTTGCAGTTAAGAAAAAAACAAAACGTGCTGTTAGCTGAATCATTCCTCTATTAGTAAACAATTCCTCTAGTAAACAATTTTGGCAAAATAACATCATTGGAATGAGATGAAGAACTACAGGTCCATTTTTCTCCCTCTTAAAAAGTCAACAACCTAAAATAAGTTTTAAATTACTTTTTTATATTTCTAAATACTGACGTGATTTTGAAAAGTGAAAACTATTTCTATTTCCATGAAAGCATACTGCTCTACAGTTACTCTGAGGTGGGTAATAACTTTTAATGTTTTAGCACAAAAGAAAATTCTCATAAAGTTACATGTACAATGTGTGAAAGAGTAACCCACAGAGAATTCACCCAGTTTTCTAATTAATTTAAAATGACTGCAAGCAATGTGTAATGAACTATCAACTCAATGTTCAAATAATCAATATTTATATTAAACAAGTTTGACCTTGCTAGTCACTGCTGTTAACCTTTTCCTTTTTATTTTTTAAGAAAGTAGATGCCATTTTCATACTCACTAGTGTTTTTAATACGTGTCAGAACTTTGAATTTACAGTTTGATTATTAAATTTTCAGGACCCATCAGAAAAAGCAACAATCACATGTAAAATATTAAACATAATGTACTAGTTAACCCATTGCACTAGAAGAAGTTAGTGAAGACACACCTTTTATACCTTTCCTGACTTAATTGGTAAAGTTTTAAGTACCTGACTAATACAGAAACAATTCAGGTCTTCACAAATCTTAGTGTAAAAATTGTGGTTTCTGTTATAATTCACACATTGTCTAGCGACAGCAACTCTTGTGATTTTTGCATATCCAAAAATGATAAAAAAAGAGAACTCAGTAAAATCCTGACTAACTAATAACTCACCTAACTAGTCTATATATGCAAATCAGGTCAGCTTAGCAACAGTGACTAATAGCCAAGGGGATACACTGCCAGCATGTTTTATAGCACCCTGACCCAACTCTTCAAGGATACCAGTCATCTATCACACAACCATTAAATAATGCAACATCGCTATTTATCAGGTGCATTAAGGATTTCTCAAGCACTGTCCGTAATACAGAGCTTGTTAGAACCTCAAGACCAACTCTTCGATGTCCATTCTCACCTGGAGAATGAAATGCTTGCTGCACCTTTGCCTTGGGAGACACCGCTCAGGGCCGAAAGACCTGTAGGCAATGAGCTTTCCACAGAATTATACTGATTTAACTGTAATTGTACAATATCGTGAATGAAAAATTCAATATTGTTTAAAACTTAACAGGTGAGTTACATCAAAAATACCAGCATAAAAGTTGTCCAGGTTCGATATGTCAGTGTTGAGACCAGTCATTGCACAGACAGGAGAAAAATTTCACCAGTGCTTAGTAAGATAAAGAAACACTTTGATAAACCCATAAACCTACTAGCAAGACAAGCCATGCAGTCAGACACAGAGGGAAACTTCAAGGTCTCTGGAGTTAAGAAAAAACATAAGATACAGCGCATATCATACTTTTCACAATATGAGTAGTTTCCAATTGTTAATCTGTTTGCTTTTTTTATTTGCCTCCAGAGGTGGTGGAAGGTAAGATATTGCATAAGGTTAAAAAACAAACAAAAAAGAAAGAAAGTGTCAGTCTGGCTGTAAAGAAAAACTAAATGTTACAACTTCAGTTTTCCAGCTGGAAAGTGCAGACATACCAGTCTTATGGGCTACCTTTCAGTAGAAACTCCTTTCGTCTGCCTACAGCAAACTCAAATAAATGAACAATTTTAAACAGAGATGTAAAGGAGACCTAATAGAAAACCGAACTTCAAAGCATAATCCCATCAAAAACCCACTGGCTGGATAAACAGAAACATTTGAAAGTAAATGTCACATTTCCAATGAGGTTCTTGTGCTCTTACAGTTCAAACAATGTTGCAAAGGTCACTTTATTGAAATTTCATGTCTGAAAAATCTATATGCATTTTTTCTTGGTACGTTTTAGAAATAGTCTTCCAGTCCCAAAAATCAAGGTATCTTAAGGTCACATGCTATCTGAACAGTACAACAAATCAAACTAACTGGAAATATGTTTTATACCTGTTGTAAAATACAATAAATATACCATAAATAATTACAGTTGATACCAAATTCAAACCTTTAGAGTGAATAAACCAAGAGATTAGTACTTACTGATAGAAAAAAATATTACATCAAATGCATTTGCCTTCCAAAGAAAAATATAACAATAAATAAAGGGGAGGCTATAGAGATGGTGCTTAAACTGAGGTCTGAAAACCCACAGGCTTGGATTTAGTAAGGGGCAGGAATGGGAGTGGCCATGATCTTACTTCTGTTCCTCTTTCAGAGTGAGGCCAAGCAGTGCTGATCCCCCTAGGCCTGATTCGACTGAACAGTAGAAAAGAAGGAACATCATTCATACTGGACAGTGAAATGCTCTTAGTGATAAAAGTAACAGTTTCCATCTTTTCTAGTGCTGCAGCTCAGACACAAACTAAACGGCAAAGCTTAAAGATTTTGAAGACCTTGATTTGATGAACAGCATCTTTCACTCTGAGAAGAAAAATTAGATAAATGCAACATGTTACTCATGCAGGATCATCAGAAGAGTAAATGCATCGAGTTATTGAGTATTTTCTTATTTGTGTGACGTCGTAGCCTGGACATTGAACTGGAGAACTATGTGTTGAAATGTGGTATCTGCTGCAAGACATTTCTGCGCAGTAGGGCTCTCATAAGCCTAATAAGTCTTGCAGTTTTAAACAGATGCCATGCATACTCTTTGAGGAGCACTGAAGAATGAGTGACCACCTAATGAACATACTCCCAAAGAGGCTAAATAATCTCAATGGAGGATGAATGCTAACTGACTATGAGAGCAGTGTCAATGGAGAAGAGGAAAGTGCCCCAAATAGTCTCATATCTTACCTTACTTTGGAGTAAAGAGGCCATCTGTATAACTTCTGATGATTGATACCTGCTTTCTGAAGGAGTCATTCTAGCAGACTCAGAGGAGAATCACATTTATTCATCTTCAGAAAAGCCATTTGTGTGGATTTTGGATTTTTTACCCCCCCAAAAAAATCCATGGTCTAGAAAGAGAAGGGAGAACACTTCAGTGTTGCCATGATTTTTTAAAAAAGTGGTGGACCCAAATGTTTTTCTGTTGCTGAATAAACCATACAGATTAGTCTTCTTGGAAAGCCTGAATATATCTAAAAAGAGTATTTGAAATCAGGTTAGCTTGAAAGTTGAACGTGTTTAGAGTACACTGTGCTTGGCAGAGAAAGTCTCCTAGTCAGAGTGTTTTATGCCTGTTGCAACATGGTTTCAGTATCTTGTGGGATCCTCTGGTGCTTTCATAACAAAAGATAAACATCTGCCAAAGTATGGTATTATTCACTAGGGAGATGGTTGTCTAAATGTCAAGAGCGAGTAAATAATGTCTTCTAGCTCCAGATCTGAAGTTTCTACTTTCTGCTATGCAATTATAACCTACTATGCCAGAAGTATTTTTTATTATTTCAAATGTAGTTTCCTTCACTATCTTAAGCCTCATGAGTTTCCAAAGGATACTATTTTCACCAGTTTTAGGGTGCAGTATACTCTGTCTTCCTTCATACTGGCTTGGATCATCCAGTTGTACAACTAGAAAAAAAAAAGCATTTGAATTCTTTCTGCACAGCTACATGTGTCTTTGATCCATGAGGCATTTTTACACTACTGCTAGAGCAAGAAACAGCTTTCTAAACCAAATGCTGAAATATGTCAGAATAAAGAAGGGATGGAGTTTTAGTGAAAGGATGTGAACCCCCAAATTTGTGCTTTTTACTGATACCAGAAAATTAATCCCCGTGTTCAGTCATATCAACTAGACATTGCTGTATCAATATAAGGATAAGTATATATGTAGCTAGATATTCTATAGATATAAAAATATAGATTTTAAAGGTTATATAGATAATATACAAGAAATTGTATGGATAAAAACCTAGAAAAATATCTAGAGGTGTATAACAGATTGGTCTTGATCAGTTTCTCAAAAATAAACTGATAAAAAAGATGTATCAACTCCTGGTAAGTCAGAACTGTTAGGCAAATGGAATTTTTCCTAAAAACAGAGGTGTCTGGTAGAAGTGTTTCTGTAAAATATCAGTAGCAGAATTGTTTTTCTTGTGCACTGCAGGGAATCGTGCCTAGTTTTACAAAGCAGAAAGGCACTGTTTAACATGTAGTGCAGATTATCCACCGGTATTGGTGAACATGCTGAGCTGGAAGTGTAACAAATTATTCCCATTGGAACTAACAGAAACAACTTCCTCTTCCTCCACCTCTTCTTGTTCCATTGTTCCCTTGGGACTTTCAGTTCGTCTTTGTAAGAAGTGACACAAAGAATCCATTACAGCTATTTCAGAAGGAAATGTGATATGCCAAAAACCAGCTGTTTATACAAAAATGTAGGAATTGTAAATACATTGTCTCAAATATAAGCAACATCAGTACTTCTGGTGTAGTAGTAATGTTCTGTCTCAGGGGCAACATCAGGAAGCAACAATCATAATGCACTGCTGTGAGCTCTTTGGTAACAGCTTCCTAGCTTCTCTCTACTGATCCACTGTGGTAAATTATCATAATTATCATCATAATATTATAATCTTATCATTGATTTATACCTGCTGCTTATCCGGATGGAAGAGTATGTGTGCAGCCCTAAATATTGGATAAGGTGTTCTAACATTCAAACACAGAAATAAATCGGGAAAAAGTATTCTAGCTCTTGAAAAGGGGTAAGCTTTATTATAATTGACTCTTTGAGCTAAAATAGTTAATGACAATGAAGAGAAGGTATCAGACATAATGTAACTGTTCATTAGTGATCTGTACATTAGTAGCCCCCTCAACTAATCATAAGAATTTGTACACAATGAAATCCATTCTAATATGCGATGCTTACAACTAGGCTTAATTTCTGAACTGAAAGCCACCGAGAAAAAAAACCACCACCACAATCTGCCACAGACATGCTCTGAGCAGAAAAAAAAAAGAGAGTTTGAATTGTTTCATCCACTTAGCTTTGAATATAGCTCCACATTTCATTTAAAAAACATCAAACAAACAAACAAGAATAGAACAGAATAGAAAAAAAGGAAAACTGCCATAAGAGCGGTTCTGAGATTCAGTGACAATGCTCTTGAAGCTTCAAATAATCTTCAGGTTAAGAAGATGCCAAACAGAATTGTCTTACTGTTTTTGCATTTTTACATTTTATTTTTGCATTTTCCTATTAAAGATCAGCTGCAAGACCAGTAAATTAGAAAATCAAAACAGAGTGCAAATTAAAAAAATAACACCATGGGTGAAGAAAACTAGTCACCTCTTTCTTTCCAGGCTTTATATAACCAGCCTAAGAAATAAAATGCAATGTCATAATGTACAGCAATATAGACACAGACAAGAAGTTTGTTTCCCTGATAAAATACCTTACTGTCCAATTTATAAGGAAATACATCTACAGCTGAGGAAATATACCCCAAAATAGCCAAGGTAATAATATTCTTTGGTCTTCTGCTTTGGCAAAGATCAGTTTCAGAAAAACAAGCATTCTATTAAATTGATAGCTATGTTTTCCTTTTCAAAATCTGATTAGAAAAATAAACAGAAGTAAAATTGTTGTTACACATCCTTGGAAATGCTGCTTTTAAATAGATTCTGAAAAATTCTCATGTCTCTGGGTGAAAAACAAGTTCTGATAAATCTGACAGTGAAATTTTCCAAAGAGACAGAGACAGCCACATGACTGAGACAAAGAGTGGGACTATTCCCAAACACAGAAGATACAGATTGATGTGCACCTGATAATCTGTGGTGTGAGGAAGATGTGACTGAGAAAGCTCTGTTTTGCAATACTTTTGATTTTACATCTCCACTGCATCCAGCACTACACGTCTCTGTTTTCAGTGCCCATTGAGTGCCTCTGTGTTGGTCAGATATAAGGATTTCTATCCAGGGTCCTCTTGAAACCATCAGCACAAAGAGGTTGGGATAAGGGAGGTTGTCTCACTGTTACTGCGAAAAAATCATGTCTTTGTCTCCAGACAGCTACAATCTGGTTGTCTCATGGCTGCTGAAAAGTGATCACCCCATCCTTTTCTTGTACTGGCGAGGATGAATACGTGCAAAATTTGTTAGACTGAGAGCTAATAGCTTTATCACTTACCACAAGAGTTTCTTCTTTTATTTCCATTTCCAGCTTCATCTTGATCACTCGCCAAGGCAATCTAGTTAGGCCACCAGCTCTTCAAAATAACTGACTTCCATTGCTTTTCCAGGCACGAGGTTCAAATAAAACCTCACTATTAGGGTAATATATCCTCTAAATCACCTGTCTCAGATTCTGAACAAGGTTTTATCATACTACCTAACTCTGTGAAGCAGATTAATCACTGAAGGTATATTCTGTAGCATTTAATAATTGAATTTTAAAAATTACAAATCATTCCATCCAGCATTTTTTTTCCTTTCAATAACCTCACCTTTCAGCAGTCAATACAATATTTTGGATACACATGACAGTGCAGAAAGACAGTAAAGTGGGGGAGAGACATGGCAGTGTTAGCCCAAAGAGCTATGCAATCTGTGTAAAACACACAGTAGCTTTTTATGTACCTTGGCAGAATATATAAAATATTTCATATAAAATAGACTTGTCTTGTTCCATTTGGCACAGGGACCTACATACTCACCAGAGCTTCAGGGAGCCCCTTCCTAAGATAAATAACATGAATGACTTATTTACAGCACTTTTATTGTAATTCTTGACCAAGTACCTGCTTCTGGGCCAGACAAATAGGCAGCTTGTTTAATGGAAAAAAAACCCACTAAAAACTCAGACAGACAAATTACCAATGTTTCTTCAGCTCTGCATCTTCCTGTCATTTATGTAGACAAAATTTCTCTTTGTTCACTTCTGTGGCATGAAGAAGAGTGACAGACTACTAGACCTTTATGTCTGGCAGTCCAGCTAGGTGTGTATTGGCCATTTCCCGATTACACAGGAGCCAATATCATAAAAGGACTCAGAATAAAACCCACTTGCAATCTCTATGGACTGTCAGTACAAAGGGGGTTTGTCAAAACAAAAGAAAAAGCCTGAAGTCTTTGGTGCCATGGAAACTGAACAATTAACAAATGTACTTTTTCTTAGTTCAGCCGGAACTGCACTTGACCCAGACTTTAAGCAGAAAACTGTCAAAAGTCCCCCTGTCGCTTAAGCAATTGTGGAGTGGAGTGGACAGAAAATACAGAAAAGAAAGCCTATTTGAAACCACATGAAAGGTGGTAGGGTGGAGGCAGGGAGTTTCAAGGCTAGAAAGATCAGCAAGCTGCCACATCATGGGTTTTACGTAACAGCAACACCTGTTATGATTCAGGAGTGTACAGAAAAGGCAGGGACACAGAGAAAGATGCAAGGGACCGTAAACAGCCTTTTCTGTGAAGTGTTTTTCATCAAAGGTCACTGTCTTTTCCTTTGGCACAGCACAATACTTTCAAGCCATTCCACAAACCTCTGCAGTAACACCAGGACACCTTTTTCCCACTGACACTCCTCCACTCAGGACTTGCTGACAACAGCTTCTGAGATTGCCTCTTTAAAGTAAACCAAACCAAGGACTTGCAGCTTTATTTGCCATTGCCAATCATGTACCAGATTACTTGAAGATGGAGAAAGCTTGCAGCAGTACACAGCTTCATGACACAGGAACACCCTTGCAGCTTTTGGATACCTCTTGAACTTTATTGACAAGTGTGCACAACTATGGCACACATTGAGGTTTGTGCTTTCTTTAGCATTTTGGAGAGGAAGAGAGCAATGCTTCCATGTGTTACTGTCCCTGTTTCTGGAAATCTGCAATTAGGGGATCTCCATATTGCCAAATACTGAATCGAAGATCCAGTAGCCTTTGCCACAGTCAAATACACTGAAGAAAAAATAATTGTGCATTACAAAGTACATAGAAACCACATCTGATTCTTCAAATCCCTAAACTGAAAATAAGGGGAGGATGCAAGACTACCAGAAGAAACTACCATACACCTGTTGGGATTCTTTTATTATTTATTAAGCATTCACTTTTGGCCACTGTCAAAAATGAGATACTAGGTTAAGAGGCCTTTTAGGCCACCAATAACAGTGTTTCAATATCACGTGGGCTACTGGCACTGCTTGGGCATATTTTTGCTAGGCCAATCCACAGATGCAAATCTCTCTCCAAGACCAGTGTGTTTGCATTGATCAAGATATGACTAAGGAAACGTTTCATCTGTTCTAGCAGGCAACAGTTTGACAATTGCTCTGGCTAGTTAGAAAGCCTGTGGATGGTCAAGTAGGGCTCAGGAAAATTCGTAAGCTGCTCCCCAGCTCCCACAGCTGCTATTAAATCAGGCTGCTTTTCCCAGTATAACAGAGAGAAAGATTCTACAATCAAGAATTTGACTAAACGTTACTTTTTAAAATCTCAGATTCTTCACATGTATAATCATTCATTGCTTAGATCTTTTGATTTATTTAGTCACTAGGCAAATCTAAGTACTTGCATTTTAAAAAAAAGTAGGTTTTTTTTTTCTTAGCTGTGAAATGGGAAAGAACTGACAGCATGTATTTTTCTTCGTGTTCATGTTTTCTAGGTTTTCATTATCATGGACATCAGGTAAGCTGATAAACTCAATGCTTTTTCTGCCCTCTCTGCTATCATAAAGGCAACATTTGTGTCTGTGGACAAGATCCTCTTCAAATTCATCTTATATAACTATTTTATAGGAAGGCAGGAGATCGACAAATTCCATTTTCTTTCTGCACTATAGTACCCCTTTATTGCCATTCAGATACTCTAAATCTTTAAATCTACTTCCATGTTCAAACTAATAGGCAATACATACTACTACAGAAATATCCTTCGCATTTTCAGGATGCATCATACTTGTAAACACCTATTAGTATGTCTTCACTCTTCTGTTTAGCCCTATTGAATTAATGGAATTATCTGTAACTGCTAGAGAGTCCAGTGCTCACTATGTCAACAATAAAAAGCAGTGGTTTATACCTGTACTAAATAATAAAGCATTCTTTTAGATTCCCAGCTTAGTTAAAACAATTATATGCCTACATATGTACAGTATAATACACCTATACATAAAGTCCTGTACTGTACTTATATACAGTATAATCCTCAGCTTTGTCCAAGCCATATAAAGAGCCCATATGGCTATGCTGCCTCCATTTTGTAGGACTATCTCATTCAAAACTCATTCCATATTCTAGAGCTTTGCAGTTGATAGTGTAGACATGTGCTGGGTATATTTCAACATAGCTATGTTACTATGCGACAAACTATTTAAACACACACTTAATTCCTAATAAATGTTTTATGAGTAGGCACTTAATGCCAATAAATTTACAGGATTAAACTTCAGATTTTTTTTATTGCATTCCATAGGAGCAAGTTAAAACTGCTGCCATTACATACATAATTAATAGTGGAACCGGGCAAGATTATGTTATCCTCCTGGCTCTCTGACAACAAGTGCAGTTACTTGCAAGTTAATGACATTTCATTGTCTTATACTAGTAAAACAGTAATGACATTTGTATTTTTCAAAGCCAAGCTTAATCATAATTGCATCTGTCAAGATCTCAAAATACAGTGAAGATCTCTTCTACTTAATGTGTGATTTTTCTCAGTTCCTCCTTCCCATTCTAGCCCTCCTCAAGTGACATTTAAAGATTCACTTTCATCTCCCCAGATCTATGTCTAAAAAGCAATTGACTGGTCTTCCAGGCGTCAGACACATGCTTTTTTCTACAAGCTCTTAATTTTAGAGATGCTGTGGTTTACAATTGCTCTGACGTTTACTCTAGAGGATTTGTGCTCCTGAATACATTTATGTAATTTATTTAGCCCCATTTGGTTTTGAAACCCTGGTAAAGGCAGAGCTTGAATATTATAAGGTATTGGTTTTGAGTGTTTGTTAACTGCTTTGAGTATCTCTGTGCTTCTTGCACCACTTCTTCAACTACTATGGCACATCAGTCATTCCTGAATGCTTAATAAACTTCACTATGTCTTTAATGAGGATAGATAGGTAGGTAGGTAGGTAGGTAGGTAGATAGGTAGGTAGGTAGGTAGATAGATAGATAGATAGATAGATAGATAAAAATATATATCATCTAAAGATATGTACAAAATACATCAAGAATATGCACATCTATTTAACACCCCCAATATCAGAAAACATACCTGCAGGAAGCATTTCCCACCAGCTGTGATTAACTTCAAATATCCATGTAAGTAGCATACTAGTTATAGCATTTATGATACACTTCATGCCAGTACCTTTTTCTTGTCTGATCTAGGAGCAAGATATGAGTGCTTACAGTCTGTCAGAGTAACCTGACAAACCAAAGTATGGACTATGATATTTCGCATAGTGATGGCTTACCCCCCAGACAAGAAGAAAGGTTGTGTTACCTTTAGATCCTTTTGCAGACACAGATACATGCAAAACCAGGTTGGGGATGCTGTTGCTCAGTCCTAAGGAACCCTTGGTCTGAATACAGGAAAAGGCACCGAGTTGTCTAGATGGAAACGGGTGGAAATTGCTCTTTCTGCAGCACAGAGGACAAGGCAGTGAGACAACACAGAATTGATTGTTGCTGGAGTTAAGTGGGAATGAGATGGGCTATTTTAAAAGTTTTAAGGGTTTGAGGATAGAAGAAAAACAATCCCTTGGGATGAATAAGGGATAGATATATTTTATATCTAATGCAGGAAAGTAAGAAAAAAATCGGCATGAGCTAGGAAGATTTAATGGTAATCATTGCCCTTACTAGTGCACATTTCTAAGACGTCTCTGAAATCTAATGAAAAACTGTAATTTCACAATCACTTTGCAATGACATAAAGAAGGCACTGATGTCAAAAGAAACAGTCTGTATCTCTTACCTGCAAGTGCTCACTCTCTGTCTAGTGTCACTCCATGTTCCTGCTGGCACAAGTAGCATTCAGGTAGCTATATGTTAAAGCTCATGAAGAATCTTATTAAGGGTTTGCCAGTGTAAGGTGGCCATGAAACTCCAATTACAGTTTTGACTGAGAGAGAACCTGACCAGCAAGTAATAAAATGAAATCTATATGCATCTATAATGAGTTGTGAAAAGTAAATCTCTTGCTCTGTCTTATACTAGTGATCATTAAAAAAAAGCATATTTACCATTTTTTTTCAGTGTGGTTGTAAATCCATCTATTCCTCCCTGAAAGCTCGTTTTTTATTCTCTTGTGCAGTTGATGTATCTATGTATTCACTTACTGCACACTTTTCTGAAATTGCCAAGACTTGCCATTCTGAAAATGAAGAAAAGATCTGAGAAAGGCTTTTCAAAACCAGGTTTTAATTTTACAGGGAGTACAAGATATTTTCTTTGCTGTGCACCCTCTTTTTCTCCTTCACATCTTTTCCAGGTAAAGGCTATTAACAGTTTTTTCTTTCCTAGTTTCTCATTGTCTTTGTTCAAACAAATAATCCCTAGAGATGATTTACAAGAGGTGTAAACTGGGAATGTGTTATCAACAACATTGGTAACAGGCATATTTACAGCAGCTATGAGCATATTTCATTATCACTACATATATTTGAAGTAGAATCTGATTTAGATAATGCTTCTATTTTAAGTCTTCTAAAACAATTAATTTGCTGAACAGCAGCAGTTTACTTTTACCTACCATCTGTCTGACATTTCAAGATCACTGGATCACAGTTGACACTGTCCTCATGCTTTGTTTCAGGGCAAGAATCACTGGTGTTTTCGCAGAGGTTCTTCTACTGACACAGAAAGGCAAAAAGGAGTCAAAAGTAGAAGCAGCAACCAAACACATTTAAACTAGAAACATGCAAACTACAAAGGAGGAGATGGATGGTACATATTTGATTTCTTCAGACAAAGGTTGGTCTTTTGATTTGATTTCTTCAGATCAGAGTTGGATACCCTTTCTTGAAGATTGATTTTATTCAAATACAAAGTTACTGACCTCAACAGAAGAACATGTGGATGCAATTCTGTTTAAAGCAGCAGCATACAGCTGCAACCACCTCACTTTGGCTAGGAGCAAACTGCACCCATCACTGCTGATATACAAACTTCCTGCTCTTCTTCCGTTCCTGCTCTATCCTTGATAAACCTATAGCTGAGGTGGATGGAATTCTGTGACTGGCGTCATAAAGGAGATCTGTCAAAAGAAAATGATAGCACCCCTCTGATCTTAAAATGTATTCCTCTGCAATTAGCATTAGCTTTTCTAACTGTACACAGTAACAAATAATGTATTCAATCAAAACAATATTATACGTTGTATCTAATATGAAATGCACAACTTAAGTCATTATTAAAATGCTGGTACTCTCATTCTGCCTATTAATAACTGTAGACTGATAATAGCAGTCTGGTAGGAAATAAAACTGTTCATTTCTTTGCAAGAACCTCTCATTCTCAAACAGAAGAATAATGAAGAATGTTTGGTTCTAACAGCATCCTGGCAAGGAAAGCAAGAATGCATGGAGCTCTGTCAAAACAAACACTGTTTGAAATATCAAAACTTTAACAGCTTGGGAATGAATGACATACTCGGATTTTTCAGCAAATATATTTGAAAGCCTGACTTGTCTAGTTGGAATTTAGTATTAGTTATTTTTTAAATTAGTTCTGTAGTGGTGTTTTTTTTGTTAAGTGTTAACTGTTGTTTTGCAAGATAATCTCTTGTAATCTTGGATAGAGGCATGAAAACATGCAATGCAAAAAAGCACAGTGTGTGAGATGGCTACCTAATAGAGGATGCACAATTTTGTCCCTTCACAGATTACCCACACAGCCTTTGAACTCACTAGAACAGGTGTTAACATTAAGCAAATAGAAAATACCATATGCACTTAGAACGTCATCAGCATTAAGTATGCAATTGATAGATTTGACTCTCACATCATTGGATTCTTTTTTGTGAATTGCCATCTGGTTGGATTTACCAGGAGGACGAAGTTTAAACAGTTTTGGTAAACAAAGCATATGAGCTTTAGCAAATGTTTTACTTGGTTAAGCTATGTTTAAAATAAGATTATGTCGTCTTTAAGTTGCCATTGCTGTCAGTAGAATTTGCAAAGGTCTTTTTTGTTGTGAGCTTTTCTGGTTTGAAGAGGCAATATTTCTGTTTTAGATCTCCTGTTACTGCACTCCCTGGTTTCTTGACTATTATCATTTACCTCTGGGCATCATTCAAGCATTCAGCAACACAAGTCTGATCCCTGTTAGATGTGAACATACAGTTGTGTATATATTGAAATGCTAGAGTATACAATATGGAATTTATGTGTGTTTTACACAGTTTGTGGAACCTTATCAAGCTTTCTAGTAACAAGTTGATGTCAACTTTTTCTGAAGCTGAGCCAACAAATGCATTTATAACAGATCAGTACTTTGTACCATGAGCCAGTGGACTTCCTGATCTCAGACTATGAGCCTAATACCAGATTTTTTTCATCAGATCCCACAGCTACCCCATCAGCTGGCCTTGTTTATATCCATTTTATGCTTACAATAACTTGCAATATTCTAAATACCTCATTTCAGTGTCAACCAAAATTCGTGAGACAAAATGCATATGCAGAGCAATAGAAGTTAAAAACACTGCTATTTTAAAAACAGAGCTGAAAATGTATTTTCCCATAATATTAGTCATCATTGCAGATAAATATAACACATTATGAAATCCAAATTATTATTATTATTATTATCTACACCATAGTGGAAAAATTGGCTGCATAGCAACCTCTTGTTTCTCTAGAGTTCTAGCTTATTAATAATCTTGTTATTTCTCACCCAAACTGACAGAAGTTGTATAAGCCATTATCCTCTCATGTTATCATTATTTAATTTTTATTTCTTCCTATGTTCCTGCCAGGAAACAAACAACATTGCAAAGATGGTTAGAAAAATACTTCCCTCACAAACATATCCTTAGGCTGATCTAATGGACAGTGATGCTACCTAGTACATTTCGCAAAAACAGACATAATTTTACAGTATCTCTGTATTTATTGACTACACAGGAAATACTACTTTGTACAATAGAGCATATTTTATTTGTCTACTATGCACTACAGTTGTGAAAATACAGTCTTGTCATATATACAACTCCCTAAAAATTATTTCATACGGAATAAATATATGTAATATCTGTCTGGATACACTAGACTTACATGCTTTTTCACCATGGCACACAACTTATAAGACATTCTTCCAAAGCTGTCCAGTCAGCTCGGTATCACTAGCACAAGTTAATTACTGGCTCCATCTTATGGTTAAAGTGTTGATGAGTTCGTAAATAAAAGTGCCAGTTATTTATCTCAGGGACCCAAGAGCATCCACAGCCCTGCCTGTCTCTGCCCACCCCTCAGGGCTTCCCCAACCCCGTCCATGGCGTGGACCCCATCTCGGCCCCCTGGGGCCATCAGCCCCTGCACCAGTGATGCTGGAGCAGGGCCTGTATCCAGATGTCCACAGCCCTGAACTGCCCAATCATGGGCCCCAGAGCCAGGACCATCTATGGTCCTCATGGCCCTGCCCAGACTCAGTCTGGCCCCTTCTCCATGGCCTTGCCTGGCCATGACTGGAGGCTGAAGCTGTTGCAGTTGCCAACCCCAGGCACACAGGAGGGGATAGTGCCCAGCAGGCAACATGACTTCCCTAAGGCCTCTCATACTGGCGTGCTGTTTCTGTCTCTTGCTCAAGGACCTTGGAGAAGAAGCACTCTCCTCCACAGGAGGAAGAAGGTGCCTTTGCCTGTGCCCCAGAGAATGGCATCAGTGATGGCCTGGCAGGAGGAAGATGCTTTCAGCTGCACCCCCATGTATTTGAGTGTGTCCAGTGTGACACACCCGTGACAAACCCATAACTGAAGAAGAAACCCTCCACACTAATGTAGACACATCTACAGAGGAGTGTATGGAACGCTTAAATGCATCATGGAGAAGCTGTGAGGAATAGCTGCTCTCTGCCATTCTCACAACCTGAAGGGCAATCTCAGCCTTAATGCTATGATGTTTCACATCTTAACTCACTGATTCATTTCAGAAGATGGCTTAGTCTCAGTTCAAAATTCACCCCAAATTGAACCAAATGAAGAAGCCCAACCTTGTCCAGCCTAAGGTCCAGTAGGAGGAGTATGACCAGAAAGTTCTACTGAGTCCTTTAAGATTGTGAGTTGGGCATATTAATTAAAATTATGGGCTCACGGATACCTGACAAATGCTTTATGCCAGTCATTCATGGCTTTAATACAAGACATTGCACAACTTTCTCTTAGAGACCATTTTTAGACTTTTCTGTGTGACAATTTACCCTCCAGCCAACAAAAAAGCTAAGTATTCATGATTGTAATGTGGCTCTCATTAATCTTTCAGGTTATTAGTTGTACTCCAGTGCTAGTGAGAGAGCTAGCAGTCTCTGTCCTGTCATTTGCCTAAAGGGAAAGGTCCACTATAAATGAAAAGGTGAAAAAACGACACTTTGAAATACACCTGTCCCCAGCATTGGTTAGTACTGCCCTAATATTTATTTTCCTTGATTACTAGGTTGTATTTTTAATTGTCTTCTCTGCTTTTAGAGCTGCTATAATTGGGGTCATAGGAAACTTTGAACATCTGTATCTGGCATAGGAAAGGAAGAGTGAGTTACGAAATTAGTATACAATATTTGGGAAAGCAAAAGATATGTGTTAGTTAGATTTAAGTAGGAAAGGGTCTGTGTAATTTAACTGTTCTAGGGCTTCACACAAAATCTCAGGAAATACACTTCTGGGCTATAGAACTCTTAGAAAGGCATGGACTTTTTTTTCCACACTGAGCTGATATTTTCACTACAAAGATACTTTCTTCTTCTACCCTAACCTAATCAATCCAGAGCTGAGAACGCAGATATTAATTTGAACACGTCTCAAATAAATAGATGCCTGGAAGAATATGCATTTCCTATAATCTGCTCACTGAAGGGAGGAAAAGAACTATAATGATTGAAATATGAATCCTCTGGATCATGGAGATGTATAAATGAATTTTATGTAGATGGAGGAAATAGGCAACATACTCTTCCAAGTCATATTTCAGGTTTCAGCTGAATGTGGAGTATCTGGAATATTCCCTGGATATCTGACTATCAGGGAAGACATTGAAACAGTAAATCTTTCAGCTGAGATTCCTTTGAGTAATGGCCCAAAGGAATGTAATGACTTTCAAAGAGTAATATTGAGCTGTTGCACATAAGACCAAATTTGGCATTACATAGCAGCTAATTATAGGTAAAAACTCTCCACTATCGTGTGTTTCTGGATGAAACTGGCAAATTTTCTATGGATCAAATACCAAGGTTTATTTCTTCTAAATATGACTACAATTCTGTAGAGCGTTTTATCAGATTAGAAGGTAAATCACAGTATCACAGTAAATTTGAGATTGGAAGTGACCTCAAAAGATCATCTAGTCCAATCCCCCTGCTGGAGCAGGAACACCTAGGTGAGGTTGCACAGGAACATGCACAGGTGGGTTTTGAATGTCTCCAGAGAAGGAGACTCCACAACCCCCCTGTGCAGCCTGTTCCAGTGCTCTGGCACCCTTACTGAGAAGTTTTTTCTCAAATTTAAGTGGAACCTCTTGTGTTCCAGCTTGATCCCATTACCCCTTGTCCTATCATTGTTTGCCACCGAGAAGAGCCTGGCTCCATCCTCGTGGCACTCACCCTTTATATATTTATAAACATTAATAAGGTCACCCCTCAGTCTTCTCCAAACTAAAGAGACCCAGCTCCCTCAGCCTTTCCTCATAAGGGAGGTGGTCCACTCCCTTAATCATCTTTGTTGCCCTACGCTGGACCCTCTCCAGCAGTTCCCTGTCCTTCTGGAACTGAGGGGCCCAGAACTGGACACAATATTCCAGATGTGGTCTCACCAGGGCAGAGTAGAGGGGAAGGAGGACCTCTCTCGATCTCCTAACCACCTCTCTTCTAATACACCCCAGGATGCCATTGGCCTTCCTGGGCGCAAGGGCACAATGCTGGCTCATGGTCATCCTGTTGTCCACCAGGACCCCCAGGTCCCTTTCCCCTACACTGCTCTCTAATATGTAATTTCCCAACCTATACTGGAACCTGGGGTTGTTCCTGCCCAGATGCAGGACTCTACACTTTCCCTTGTTAAATTTCATTAGGTTATTCCCCGCCCAAGTCTCCAGTTTGTCCGGGTCTCGCTGGATGGCAGCACAGCCTTCTGGCGTGTCAGCCACTCCTCCCAGCTTAGTGTCATCAGCAAACTTGCTCATAGTACACTCTATTCCCTCCTCTAAATCGTTAATGAATATATTGAATAATACTGGCCCCAGTACTGACCCCTGAGGCACTCCACTAGATACTGGCCTCCAACTAGACTCCGCACCATTGACTACCACTCTCTGGCTTCTTTCCTTAAGCCAGTTTGCAACCCACTTCACTACTCTATTGTCTAGACTACACCTCCTCAACTTAGCTGTGAGGATGCTGTGGGAGACTGTGTCAAAGGCTTTACTGAAGTCGAGGTAGACCACATCCACTGCTCTGCCATCATCCATCCACCTTGTTACATTCTCATAAAAGGCTATGAGGTTGGTCAAGCATGACTTATCCTTGGTAAAGCCATGCTGACTGCCCCTAATAACCCTCTTATCCTTGATATGCCTTGAGATGGCACCAAGGATAAGCTGTTCCATTACTTTCCCAGGGACAGAGGTGAGGCTGACCCGTCTATAATTACCCGGGTCCTCCTTCTTGCCCTTTTCGAAGACTGGAGTAACATTTGCTTTCCTCCAATCCTTGGGCACCTCTCCCGTTTCCCAAGACTTGGCAAAGATGGAGAGCGGTCCAGCAATGACTTCAGCCAGCTCCCTCAGCACCCGCGGATGCATCCCATCCGGAGCCGTGGATTTACCGATGTCCAGACTATTTAATTGCTCCCTAACCCAGTCCTCATCGACTAAAGTAAACTCCTCCATTGACCTGGCTGCATCCGGGATCTCAGCGGTACAGGGCTCCCCAGGACAGCCTCCGGCAGAGCAGACAGAGACAAAGAAGGCATTCAGTAACTCTGCCTTCTCTTTATCTTCTGCCACCAGGGCACTCACCCCATTCATCAGTGGATCTACTTTTTTTATCAGCCTCTGGTATTAGTTTTATCCGCTATGTATTTGAAAAAGTTCTTTTTGCTGTCCTTGATCCCTCTCACCAGCTGTAATTCTAAGGAGGCCTTGGCTATCCTAGCTGCCTTCCTACATCCTCTAACAGCAGCCTTATATTCTTCCCAAGTGGCCAGTCCCTGCTTCCATGACCTGTAAACTCTCCTCTTCTGCTTGAGCATACCCAACAGATTCCTATTCAACCACGCAGGCCTCCTGGCTCCCTTACTTGACTTCCTACATGTGGGGATGCTCTGATCCTGAGCGTGGAAGAAGAAATCTCTGAATGCAATCCAGCTATCTTGGGCCCCTTTTCCTTCAAGCAGTCTTGCCCATGGGATTTCCCCCAGCAATTGCTTGAAAAGGCCAAAGCTAGCCCTTCTTAAGTCCAGGGTTGCAATTCTACTCGCTAAATACTAAGATAATAATGAAAGCTCTGATTTTTAATCTTGTTTAGATTTTTAACTTCTGTCTTTGTATAGAATAGAGGCACTAATACTTTGTATGCAGCAAATGAAAGTGGGCAGCCGAACTTGGTGGGAAAACAGAAAAGGAGAGGGAGTTAAATCCAATTGCCACTGAAATAATTAGAAAGACTCGCTAGTATCCTGAGAAGCAAGATCAGATTTTAAAAAAAAAAAAAAAGTGAGAGTTCATAACAGAACTGTGGCTGTTAGGAAAGTTTACTGACCTGCTAAATCTTATAGAAATCCATCAAAAAAAAATTGCGTGCTGGAGAATTTACCAACTGCCCAGTGATAGTTGGCATCCCCAGTATCCCACTTATTTTTTTCAATATCTTTGACTTTTATGTATTAATGGGTTTTTCGTTTGCTTTCCTTCAGTAAAGTCCTGATGATTAATTTAACAATAACTTTGATTCTGTGAAGTACAGTAGAAGTTATAATACAACTGGAATGATAATAGAATTTAACTTGGTCAACAGGAAAGTTTTCATTGTTTCTTCTGATGAAAACAAGGGATGCACTTGACTTAGTCATCTACATAAATATGCAGCAATAATAGATCAGTTTGACCCTTATTTGCACTTTGCTAATTTATCCGCTTCCTTCTTAAAATGATGTGTAATTCAGTTCTTCGCTTTAGAAATATAGTCTTAGAAATGTTCTCCCTTTCTTCCTCTCTCATGTGTACTAATTGTTGGAAGGATAAAAGTAATTTAAAGGCATTGTACTTTTCAGTAACAGTGGGTTGGTTTTTTTTACAGATTAGAAAAGCAGGACATGAACAGGCATTCAGTGCTATGAGCTTTAATTTGATTAATACACACTTATTTAAAAATCTGAATCACCAAGTATATAACACATTCCATTTGCATATTTTTTAGCCAGGCGGAATTAAATACAATAAATACCATTCACATGTAAGAAGGATTACAATTACAAGTTGTAAGTCAAATTTTAAGAACAAATTAATGTGCAGAGTGTAGTTCCTGCTATAACAATTTTGTTTTTATCAGCCATGAAGCAGCCATTTTATTACCATGATCTTTTATAGTGATGGAAGTGATTTCACTTAAAATCACATAAAAAACTGGTATTTCACAATGAAAAGTGGGAAAGGTCTCTGAACAGTATATTTAAGAGTGGGCAAATACTGTAAGATTCAGATTAAAAGTAAAAAAGACCATTGACTTCCATTTGTATTCAACAAACTAATTGATAATACTGCTGTCTTACAAAAAGAGGAACAAACTCTTGCCATTATATATTAATGTAAACTATTGAATACATAATTTAAATACAATATTCTATCTCATTTGGCACTATAGGAAGCTCCTTGCAAAATTAGCAAAACACCAAAAATATTTTAATGAGGTTTCTGTCATTACAAAACAACCTAAACATCCTTGTATGATGTCATCCACAGTAAAATGTCCTTGAGCCCTACATCTGGACAATATTTTCTGTCCATATTCGTAGTACAATTCTGCATTACTTTTAGCCTCAGAATTTCTCCAGCATGGCATTGTACCATAAGTATCTTTTCCCAACAAGTTTCACACATGAACACGAGCTGTAATACTGCAGGTGTAAACTAAATCCATATTTGAACCTACTTGCTGTGTCTCATTTTCCCCCAACAATCATTGCAAGAGTTACTGGTTTATTTCCCTGTATGCTCAATAGTGATTTATATGTAAACAATGCGTTGAAGTCATGTGTCCACAGAACTGGAGGTAAAATAAACCTTTTTCTTCTTAAGATTACCACAAGAGTTAAAAAGTATATTTAAGTCTTCACCTATATGAATGCAAGAACAGCTGAAAATGCATTTCAGGACAACTCTGTAGAGCAAGGAGGGACAATGTAATAGAAATATGAAAATTAGAAATATTATTTTGCTAGGTTTATGGTAGACATGTAGAGATAAATACATGTAAAAAGTAAAGACCGAAGTCCAGAAGATTCTGCTCTTTCTTTATACTGACAAATTGCCTACAAACTACTAAGTATTACCTAGGCAGAGTTTGAAAGTTGGAGCCCTGAATATATTCCATTCACAAACACCGATGGTCTCCAACATCTACTCTTCCTCTACCCTTCCTTCTCCTCCTCTGATGTTAATACTTAAGTGCTACTTTTCATCTGCTGCATCAAGCCATATTATCAGGATCTTGAATCTATAGCAACACACTTTGTCTTTACAGAGAACTGTGGGATTAATTTATTTGAATAGCTAAAGCAAGATGAATTTTGCCTGAGTTGAAATGAAAACATTATTGCTGTGAGACCCTCTAGCTTGTAAAGATTTCCAATACAGTTTCATAACAGGTTGCTAAAAATCTCTACATTGACTTATGGAGTGAAACGCAATTAGCACAAGGTGTTTCAAACGTGCCGGTAACCTTCAGCTCATAGTTTTCATGAAAATGATAAACTGCTGTGCAGAAATAATGCAAAGTGATTATGTTTAATTGTGGCAAAAGCTAATTAAGTACAATTAAAAAAGCCTACAGAATCATTTTACTTCTTCCTCTAACAATATGCCAGAGATTTCAACTGAATTCCATAATCATCGTAACATCTCTGCAGGATGTAGCCCACTTGTGGAGTTATCCTAGGTATATTTTCAGATGACCACTTACAGAACGAATAATAGCTTTGGTTTGTGATTTTTTTTCTCTTCATATCTACAAAAAAGAGTAAGAAAGCTAATAGACTAAAGCCAGCAAGGGCCATTGTGATGATCAGGTCTAAATACTCTGCAACATAAGCTGCAATTTTTTTTTTTTTCATAGCAGTGCTATCACCTGGTGTATATTTTGGGATTTAAATACATAAAATCTTTTGAGAAATACTCAAATGTGATATGAAGCAAGACAAATATATAGCACTGTTCATTAAACATTCTAGCGTTATTTAAACCCATGGTTTAATGAAAAGACTTCCACTTCATTTACAAATTTAACCATTGTAGCTTAATTTCACTGGGCGGGATCTTATGAACTCATCCACTCATTTAAGAGAAGCACAGCATCAGGTATTTATCTCTGCATGAGTACAAAGCTATGTGATGTAATTAGGCCACTTCTCAACCATATCCCTCTCTGCTGAATTGCAAACAGTTTTCAGCTCGGATTTAGGTTTTGTTTGGTTTGGGTTTGGGTTTTTTTTTGTGGTGTTTGTTTGTTTGGGGTTGGTTTGTTTGTTTTTGTTGGTTTGTTGTTGTTGTGGTTGGTTGGTTGGATGGGCTTTGTTTGTTTTGTTTTGTTTTTAAAGAACAACTAGGAAATGTCTTTGCAAAAGCTTCTCTATTGGCAGCAGTGCTTCCAGTGCCACAGCCCCAGGTACAGCCACATTCTGAATTAACGATTCTAGGAGTTGTGCAAGTCCTTTCAGTTACACAGAGTTGGAGGTTATGTTTAGTTAATTGACAATTTCAGTATCATTATTTTCCAGTACAATAGCAAATTCTTCAAATTTCCCTCACGTTCTTCATTCCTAAATGCATGACTTTTCATTTTATTATATTAAAACTACAAATTTACTTGTGCTAAATTGCAAATTCAATGTAGAGGAACACCCTCATGACATCACCTCATCTATAAATGTCACAACTACAAGCCATCAGCAAGAATTTCATATTTTCTTTCAAAATCTTGGTATTAAACTTAAGTTGATAAATTCTCTGCAGGTATTGCTAGCAACATCTATATAGCTAAGATGATGTATTACTACAGGAGAGATTTTATTTTTCTCAGTAAATTTGAAATATGTTTAGGTGTTTATGAGGGAATGGAATAACCATGCAATGGAAATGGTAAGAAGTTTTCCAAGGGGAGAATGCTGCACTTAGGGAAGTGTTTCTATAAAATAAGACCTCAGTCTGCAACCGGTAAATGTATTTGGCCAAGGTGCACCAATGTATCTACAAATGTCAAGTACATATGCATGTAGAGATGATTCTTTAAGAACTGCACACAAAAATTGGTAGATAAAAGTGCACATCACTTAAAATCCATTATGTAGCATTTAGTTTTGCTTCTAGAAGTACATTTCATTAGGTTTAGAACTGACTGTATTCCAGTTTCCTGCTCATATAGCTGTTTTTACTGTGTGGAAATAGCCATTGCTCAAGGTTTATGCAAATCTACACACCAATATACACCAATTTGACTGCCCCGTTCCAAGGGTGGAGACACATAATAGGCTTTAATGTAATAAAATAGGTTTGTATTTCATATCATTAGAGAGCTTTTTTTCCTCTAATATTCAAATATATGGATCTGGCTCTGTTTGTCTGTCTCTTAAGCAATGCATAAATTCCAGAGATTTAAATTGCACTTGAATAAGAAATATCAATTAATTCCATTAAATCCAATTGACATTTACCAGTCTGAATAGAAGAAGGACCTTTTCTCCCGCACTTAAGTACTTGAAAATGAGAATGTTTTTCATATTGGTTAAATTTTCAAACACGAATTTTTAACCCATAATGACATCTAGCCATGAAACTCTAGTGAGTTTTCTTCACATTATTTTTCTGGAAGTTTTCCTGAGGGCACTTCTTGTTTTTAAGTATCATGTAAACATTTTGTAAGAAAAGCAGTTTGTATTTCATATTGTAGAGACAAGCAGATACGGTACAAACCTATTGAAAAAATAACTTGAAAATTCATGCAAAGTATAGTATATCTTAAAACAACTGCATGTTACTTTACATTAATTATACATTGAAACAAACACAGAATTTTAATTTTCTGGTCTTCAACACTTGTACATGTATTGAATACATATCACTAACACAAATTCAGTAAACTACAAGCTGTTCTTTTCTCTGCTTTTATCGTTTCCCAAAATACCACAAATATCATTAGGTTCAATGTGACACATCATATTGTGAAGCAACCATGAAGATAACACTGTCTACAACAATGCATTGACAACATTATTTATAAAAAGATCACTCACTTTCTCTACAATGTGGAATTTAAAGTAAATTTTACTTCACTGCAACATTAAATATACAAAGCTTGATGTTTATCTCTTGGAGATGCTGACATTATTTTTTTTAAATGAAGATATAATAGATCATGAAAATAATATAGGTAAGATTTTAAGAAAGAGATGCATGCATACAAAGGGGAAGTGAATACAAAGCTCAAAGCATAATTGTCCATAAACTGTCCTATCATGCCAAAAATTAAATGGTCTGGAAAATATGTACTTTTTCATTGTTTAAATTTAGAAAAATACTTCAGAAGAATTTGGAAATAATCAAAGACCAAATTAATGTCATCATACAAATGTTGAAAGAATATTAAGATTGCAGATGGGAACACTCCACTACAAAATTAAAACTTGTTCCTTATATAGTCATAATAATTTTTTACATATAATTTCAGCCAGTTTGGTGATATCTTTGTAATCTCCTATAGTATATGATTTTGTTACTTAACATGGACATACAAAAAGTATTAGGAAATTCTACATTTTTGGTACAAGATAGAAATTTTAGGCAATTCTGAATATTTACATTAATATATGTCATAAATGTTTAGTACATACTTCTGACTGAAAATTGCGTAGTATAATGACTCACTGAGAAGTGGCCATTAAGCATTAGCTTCACTTTCAACTAAAATGATTACATTCTTCAAAATTAGGTGACTGGGTGATACAATTATGTTGAACAGTATGTTGGTTAAGTGCCTTCTTTTTTTTTAATTTTGGCTATGGATCCTAAATCTGATTTATGTATAGCAGTGCACAGTGTATATTTGTGTCCACACATACGTCAGAAATGTATTTTAGGCTTTATTAGTTGAAGAGCACTGCTGTAATCTTTTGTATCATACTACAAACACACAGCAAAGTTAAGCAGGCAAAGTTAACGTTGCATGAAGAACTTTGATGGAATAATTTCTTGACCTCTATAATCATTAGTCTTTACAGCTTCAAGGTTCAGCTGTCCCAGTGTTTCACCGAGATTTCTCTATCTTTTTAAGGCAAAAGTGGTAAAAAAACCCAGTAAACCTAAGATATAAAATGCAAAATTAACTATAAACCTGCTGCAATGTCTTAGTATAACCTCAGAAGATGGACAGAACTGAGCTCCTTTCCAGGGCCTGCAAGAGAGGACACCATCTCACCTTGTCATGATGTACTGTAGAGATGCTACCTCTCCACGAGTCTTCTATCCACTCTGCAAAGACAACTATGACATGGAAAGACTTCTACATTTCTCCACTAAGACAGAGTTCTATAAGATGGACTCAACAACTCCTACTACTTTGATCTGATGGGATTATACCACTTTTATAATCAGTGTTGAAAGTGCATTGTACATTTTAAACTTCAGGAAACACTTGTGAGGTTGTACAAAGAGGTAGCATTTTGGCAGTATACGTAAACCAAAATTTTAGGGGGTTTATAAAAAAATATGGGAGTAGCAGTTCCTTTTGGGGTTTCTCCAATTCTCCCTTTCTGGTTAAAAAGATGTAAAAAAGTATATCAGGCAAGTGAGTGAGGTGAACCTTTTGCTTTGCCCTCCAGCAGCAACAGTGATCCCTGCCAACAAATTCAGAACTTGAAAGCAGGTATCCAGTTGCAAGGGATCATTAGTGACCATTCCCTAATTTTCTGCCCAAATCAGCCACTTTCGTGGCACAACCTCCTGCCGAACTGTCCAGCCGCTCAGGGGTCAGATATAATTCACAGAATACATTAACACTGGTTTTACCTTCACAACCTCAGCTGAGCATGTCAAAGTCACGCTAGAGACACTGATCAACAAAAGCATGTTTTAGGCAGGAAACTGAGCCTTGGCATCTCAGCTGCTTCTGAAGGTTTCTCTGAAAAGTGAGGTGGAAGTTTCATTGATACTCACCAGGAATCAGGTGGGGCCTTACTAACTAGTTGTTACTGCAGTCCCCCCACTCACCCCTTTATGTGTAATATTTCAGATACAGCTCCATTACTATCAAACATCTGGGCTTAAAATTTTGTACAATTGAGGAAAAAAAGTGCCTTTTCCAGATGAGATGATAAACTCAGCATGCTAACTTTAGACAATTACATATTTACATTGTAATTTTTTATTCAAAGTAATAAAATCACAAGCTATTTTTTAAAGGAAAAAATATATAAATTTCAAAGCTATAGAATCTCCTAATATGTTATAAATTCAGCTGAAGTCTGATAGTGCTTTAACAATCTGAGTGATTGTTGGGTGATGAGGATATGAAAACTCAAAGGAACTTCGACATTGTTCTAGGCTGTGCTTCCTAACCTCAATCCTAACCTAGCAAATGGTTTCCTTTACAGATAAACTCTTCTTCTCCAGTTGAGGTTTAGTTTGTTGTTTGGTTTTGGTTTTGTTTTTTTTTCATTCATTTTGTGTTCCTAGCAATATCATCAAACTGGCTCTTCATATGAAAGAATGGACACAAATACCACACATGCAATAGCATGTCTTCAACATTATTTTACTTATTCCAAGCAGACAATACTGACACGTAAACATAGATATTTTCATGTGAACTAATGCTCCATAGCTGATGTGGTTCCACCACTCTGAACCTTTTCTTTAAAACAAGTTTTTGGAGAAAAGAGAATCTGACAGAGCATATGGCCAACACTATTTCACATCTTCAAAGATTCAGACAAGGGTGCAGGACTCTCAGCAAGCATGCACACGACACCAAACCCAGGGGAGGGGTGGATATAACCCAGGGGAGGGGTGGATATGCTGGAGAGCAGGGATGCGTTTCAGAGAGCCCTTATAAGGCACAAGAATGGAAGTAACGGCTATCAAGTGAATGAAGTTCAACAAACCCAAAAGCAAAGTCCAGAAACTTGGACTTGGACTAAGCACAATTCTGCAGAAAAGGACTTGAGAGTGCTTGTAAAGCAGAAATTAAATATGACTCAGTAGTGTACCCTTGCAGCAACAAATTACTGCAATACTGGGCTGTATTAAGCAAGAACCAGCCAATGGGTCATGGGAAGCAATGAGTCTGCTCAGTGCTCGTGAGGCTACATCTGGAACACACTGTTTGGTTTTGAACACCCCAGTACATGAGGGGGATGGGTAAGCTGGAGGAAGGCCAGTGGAACATCACTAGTCCGGCCAGGGAGCTGGAGCACAACAGATGAGGAGAGACTGCACACCACACATTGCTTCAGAAGAGAAAGCTGGGGGTAAATTTAATTGCCACCTTAAATTACGTATTAGTTCATTAGGGAGAATACTCAAGTGCACAGTGATGAGCCATGAGTGAGGGTGATTAGGCACTGGGAAAGGTTGCCCCAAAAAATTGCTGAATTGCCATCCATGGAATTTTTCAAAATTTGCCTAGACAAGGCAGCATTCCAACTCTGAGGGTAGTCCTGTTGTCAGAGGATGTCCAGAGACTACTTCAACTTAATTTACTCCATGAATCTACGGGTTATTAATAAATAAGGTAAAAGCATGTCTTATACCAGCTAACAATAATGTTCTCAAACCACTACTTTTAAGTGGTTTACCATTTAAAGACATATGAAGTATTTTTTATAAAATTACTGAAATTATTCATTTTATTTAGGAATTTTCAGAGTTGGACCATTTACCTCATATACTTTATAATATAAATGCATCCTTCTGAATTTTTCCAGTTTAAAGAGACATTTTAAAACGTATGTGTACATTGCACATTTAAAACTCTCTCTCCATTTCAGAGTCTATAAAGCTAACAAGACCTACACACACCACATGCAACACATGAAGACAAGCTTATCACAGACAGACACAAATCCTCATTTTGGTACAACTACATGCAGGCCACAAACAAAACCTTACATAGCATACACAAACTTCTGTGTATGCAGTAAGGCGGACATATGAAGTGAGAAAAGTCCATCATTACTCAGCATGTTACATTAAAAAGACAGCTAACCAGATAAAATTAGCATTTCCTCTCTAAAGCAATTGCCTCAAGTTATACATAGGCTATTTCAATTTTGAATCAGAGCTCATCTTTGCTTTAAAAAGAAAAAAGGCATTGTCGAAACAATTTGAGGAGAACAAAAGTTTTCCTCTTTGAAATCATAGTACTACAATATTTATTATCTGTAAGACAGAAAACTAAGCCAACTCTTCACTTTGATGGAGTAACAAGTCAGAAAGTTACCTGTCCATATCAACTTCTCCTTCTTGTATATTTGAATGTTTACACACCGTATGCTTAGTGAGTAAGAATACAGACATATCATCTCCAACATTTTTTTCCTCAAGTATCTTTTAAATGTCCAAGAGCTTCATTTGACAAATCTATCTAAGATGCAGAGGAATAGGCCAGTTGTGTTTCATACCAGTTTCACAAACTTTTGCTACAAACCCAACTTCAGTATATGAAATACTGATTAGCTTCATCAAGATCAATCCAGGATAAAGCTCATTGTGCTTTGTTTTCTAGGTGTTTATTTCACAAAAATGAAGAGCCAGCACACAGGACTTTTCAAAGTTCACACATGTGTACAGTTGGTAGATGATGGCGTATCTATCCGACTTCTATTTTCCTTAGCATCATTCAGAGATGACTGCTTATCCATCTGGCATTTGAAGACTTGTTTGTAGGCCTTCCTAAAATTTTCGGAGAGAAATGCATATATAATGGGGTTCACAGAAGAATTGCTGTAAGCCAGGCAGTGTGCAGTTACTCTGAAGAGAAAGGAGGCTTGAGTCAGTGGGAAAACTCCAAATTCAGCCCAGAGATGAATCACATGATGCGGCAGCCAAGAGATGCCAAAAACCACCACCACCACCAACACAGTCTGTGCTGTCTGAGACAAGGGAAGGAAAACACAGATGTCTGATGAGCACTTGAAGAATCAGCTTTAAACCCACTTCAAAAACATTTAAAAAAAGAAAAAAAAAAACAAGGTATAATGAGAGAGAATGCACTTTGGAATATTTATTACTAATTTTTCTCCATTACCTATATGGGCTTTATTTTGAATATTGAACTACGACAAGGAGAACCTTAGCCCTGAAAATGTCACAGTAAAAGGCAAACATACAACCTTGCTCAAAGGCACAGAATGGTGCTCCTGATTCTCTGCACAAAAGCCTAGCCTTTTTTGAGGTGGACATAAGCTTGATGTAAAATAATGGTAATATGGATCTTTGGGAAATCTCATCCAGATCTAATAATCTATGTTTCAACAGAAAACACAAGGATTTCTGATTAAAATTGCAAGAGAAATCTATCAAACATCAAAGCAGCTAATGGAAAAGCTTAAAGCAGTCAGACAAACATTTTGCTCAAGTGTCTACGAAAGGAGCAGGGGCTTTTTTGAAAGTCTCTCCTATAAGCAGAAAATTTCCACAGGGGGAGTCATAGAACAACATTCTAGGATACAACTAGGGGGAAAAAGAGAAAAGTTAAGGAGCTTGAAATTTATGGTGACTGCCCATTGTCAAAACCATTCTGGAAATTAAGGCTCATCACTGAACACCGAATTCAGAGAAATGGAACACAAAAATACCTTCAGTGCTGCCTCCTGATTCCACTGTTGCTATTTATGAGAGGGAGGGCCATTGAGTTAATTAGATGATCTGGACAGCTACAGTATCAGTACAGACCTTTTGCTTGCCACTGGCATTTTACTAGGACACAGTGGAGTTTGGCTGTCAGTATTTTCTTTAGCTTTCACTTACTTCAGAAGCAGCAATTAGTGCTTCACAGTTGCTCACCTAATTAATATGTACTCCTCTAACAAGTATCTCTTTCAACTAAACCAGACTCCCAATAAAAGCCCACTATTAATTCCAAAGTATATTATGTCATGGACCATTATAATTACTATATTAACACTTTACAACATAATTTTTCAGTATCTTAGGCTCTTATTCACAGGGAAAACTAACAAAGTGATAAATACTGCAGCACAGAAAATATATAGACTTTTTGCTAGTTTATTGAGCTTGTTCTATACTTCTTGAATTGATTAATGCTTGGTAATAATTCAGACTGACCTACCTAATCACAACATGACTTATCTTATAGAAACTTACAGAAAAAAAAAAAAAAAGTTGAATGCCTGTGTCATCAGGTCAGAATAACTTATGACAGACACTGTTGTTGGTTAGTAAAATCTTTCCACAGAAACCAAAGGACATTATAACTGTAGTAAATATAATTTGTTTAGTTTCAAGGATCCACCTGTTTTCACAAGCTGTTCCTCTACTTAGCCTATGGAGTTTAAATCAGTTGCCACTAACAAACAGCCATGCAAATATTTTCTCTTTCAGGCATCATCAGGAGAATATGTGTTAACAAAGAAGAATAAATTAAGAGCAGTTCATTCTCTGATCCCTTCCAGTGTGTTAATATTCCAAGTCAAAACAGATTATCTGGACACCACATGCACAATCACTTCAAAAGAGGTGTATTACTTAAATTCTAAAAAAAATTACACCAGGAAAATCATGGACTTTCAAAAGACTGTATAGATGCACCTGAAAGTAGAGGTTGAACATGTGTCTCTTCTAACTATTTTACTTAAAGCATTTCATATATGCAGAATAAACAATTTTTCATTGGGAAACATCACAACATCTGTTTTATCCCATTATTCCTCCTAACCCTAAATTCAGACCTTACCCTTCCAAAATCATCAATATGCCTTGCTACCAAGGTAACACTAAAGAGAAGCTCTTGTTAGTCTACGAAGAGCTTGCTTTGGGTTTCTCATCAGCAAATAAAACCCACCTGAAATACTTGATGTTAATATTGATGCTTTATGACCAAAAAGTTCAAAAAATAGCATTTAGGCACATTCATATTTTTCATTAACTTTTTCCTACACATATAGAAAATTAATTTTAAGATTCCACTTCTGAAATTTTCATAAGATTTGAATAAAGCTAGAAATGTCTAATTAAGCTTGAAATGCACTCTTAATAAAAAGATTGAAGGAAAAGAAGAAAGATACATTACTATCAGAGAGAAACAGCACACTAGTGAAAAGAGAGGTGCTTTGGAAAACATGAGTTAGGCCTTAGAATCAGAAACTTATTTTCTAAGCCAAAAAAAGGTTTGAGGTGCTGCTTCTTTATTCATCCTTTGGTTACTGACTGAACCTTGATACATCCAAGCAGTCTTGGGCATATCTATAATGCTTTTCCCTGAATCTATGAAGGCTAGTTCCAAGCCAGATCTGATTTTTACGTGACATTTTTAAGAGTTAGCATTTAGATGAAATGCATAGATATTTCCAGTTTGAGAATAATTTAGATGAGAGTAGAGATGGCAATGCACAGAACACCTTTGAGAGCTACACCTTCAGCCTTGACAACATTAAGTGCAAAAGTATACATGTAAAGTGTTTTAAGGAATCAGGGTCACAATGCTTTTAATTCTATGAATTAAAATCTGTTGACTAGGATGGTTTTCAAACAAAAAAAAAAAAGAATGCATAAATAATAGATTACTTGTTCCCTGTTGAGCCCATGTACATCTCATTTACATTGCAGTCTGCATAACCAAATAGTAATAGTGATCAGATCGAATGAAGAGCTATAGCCTAAGGGGTTTTTCTGACTCCATATTCATAAACTGAGTAGCCAAATGATTACTGTGCTCAAATCTGCTCAGAAATCAGAACCATACTATACTAACGGACAAATTCAATATATAAATACATCTTTCAAACATTGTTCTAAATCACAAAACTAATATTCTGCTTTAAAGACCTTTCACAATTCTACTTCTAGCCAGTATATAACTTAAGTCTTGAACAAAAAAAAGGTTTTGTGGAAAATCAATACAAGAATTGCAGAATCATTAAAGTCTCTTATTAGACTCAGGAAGTACCATGTACCTTATTTGGAAGTCTCATCATATAACCCAGGAATTCTTTATTTTAAAAAATGAGCGGGTTAAAAGGAAAAAGAAAAACAACAACAACAACAACAACAAACACAGATCTACAAGTTAGGAGAAAATGCTGGTGATGCAAAAACCCCACATCTATTATTGGTAGCTTCTCCATGCCTGAATTTCAGGTGCTCTGAAGTTCAAAATATGTGGATCTCAGGTAATGGCTTGGTCCACTGCAAATGGAAAACCCTGATCAGAAAATATTCCAATCCTGCTAAGTTCAGAGAGACGCTGAATATGTCATTAAATACTTCATCTCAACTGCATCTCTCCATTACACCTTTGGCAACAACCAGTATAATACCAAATTAGCTTAGCCATAAAACTAAAACATAAACAAATAAACAAATAGATATCGGTAATGAAAACAATCTACCTTTTTCTTGGATGCTTCTGACTTCTTTGACATGATTCTCAACTTTTTATGCAGATGATTAAGAACCTGAAAAGATGAATTTGCATCTTGTATTTCACCATTTTCTAAAATTCAAACCCATATATGTCAGAGTATGGTCTCCAGTACTACATGAGTCACTTACAAACATTCCTGATTCAATTTACACATTTCAAACATGCACAGTATAAAATCCAAAGGAATTACATGTCTGCATCTGTGTGAATCAACAGATACAAAGCGGATCATAATTGAATTCTTGTATGAAAACTCGCATGTATTACATAACAAATACATATTACAAGTGAACAAGGCAACAAATGAAAATCTATCATTAGCAATCATTCTTCTTCCACACAAATCTCAATGATTGTTAATTTGAAATGACCTTTACTACAAGTAACATTAAAAGTGTATGTTTCGAGGCAGACCTTTTCTGAGTCACCTGCAGAATTTGCTTTCTTCAGATGGTAATTTTTTTAATACAATCAGGATGTTGGTGCTATTTGATCTTTGAAAGAAGCCTATACTTTCAAGAATAATTTATACTAAAATGTATCTCACATGAGGTGTGACTTTTATCAACAATTTGATGATTTCTGTCATATACCTTTCACAAGTAATTTTTAACAATATGTTTCAAAAAGGTTTATCATCCAAGAGCAGGATCCAAATTTTAACATGATGATTTACACATAAGATTTTGGATAGTGGATGTGTAGAGATGCATGCCCTACTTTATCTGCAGTCATTGACTGAATCTAATATAGTCATATGGCATGATTTGTAGGCATGGAGGGCAGGGAATATGCTCTTCAGGTGAACATGTTTAATAAATTGTAAACCATACAGAATTTTTAAAAGGAGATGATTAAACTCGAGGGCTTAATTAAAATATGGTGAGAGGAATTTTTTAGAGAGTGTATCAGAGTGTAGAGCTTGGTTAGATGATGATGGTGATGTTAGGTTGCACTTTACATAGCACAAAGATGAACTGAGTACAATTTAATAGGTAAAATCATCCAGAATTAATAGATAAAATCATACAGCATTTAAACGATTTTTTTAAGGAATATAACACTAAATTTTAGGGCTTATGAGGAGACTTCATGAGGTGGAGAAAAGGATGTAAATTCAAATTCTCCTATATCATGTTGGGACATTTTCTCTGTTTTCTTTGGGACGCACAGCTAACCACTACCATGACAGACACCAGGTAAAATGACCTATAGACTTGATCCCACTCCGCAATTTGAGTCTGAGAAACACACATAATGAATTACAGTAAATAAAATGGTATTTGTGGATAACCATAGCCCATCAGTGGATTCCACTTTTTAAGTAACTACTCCTAGTTACCAGTGAACCACAGACAACAACAAAAATAAAAAATACTTGTAACTACTTAACATTGGAAGTGTAGTTCATTTGTGCTTATCTCTGCACTAATATGTTTATATGTGAAAGACACTCCTGCATGCTCTCCCTGTTCTGAAGCAGTATCCAGGACATTACTAAGGGTAATCTGAGCTCAGGAAAGGCAGGAGGAAACTAAACAGGTTTTCTCTGAGAAGGTCTGGTTTTGGCTTCAGCCCTTCTGCCTTCCCCAAGATGCAGCAGACCAGAGGGAAAGGACAGAAGTGCCCCTGAGGTACAGCAGAAGACTGGGCAGATGATCCTCTGCCTCACACACTCTTTATTCACCTGCTGGCACCATGTGCAAGACAGCTGAATTGCTTAGTCCATGGGTGAAAAATGTAAAAACAAAAAAGAGCATGGGAGAAATACAGTGAAGTTCACTTCCCATCACTGCTCTTTCACCTATCGCACCCCCTTCACATAACTTACAATGATGGGCTGTTTCTACTGGACCTTTGCAAATCCTATTACCTTCCACCCAGATGCTGTCCTGTATGGTGATTTTCCCTCACAGGCCAAAACTGAAGTCAGATGAACTCTCCCCAGAAATCAGAACTGCAAAATCTTCTTTTAAAGTTCTTTATTTTGTTCTGAAACTTTTAGCACAAATTTTAGCACACCTCCAGTCCAATGAAAGATGCAGTAGACAAAGATATTAAATTGGATTTTGGGGACAGGGGGAAGGGAGACATTGAAGAATTAGATTATAAGCTTCCGAGCAATCTTTCTTAACTTCCCCTCTTTCAGATTATGTATGTATTTCACAAAATAAGTGCCTGCGGTGGAAACATGCTGGCTCTATGTGGCAGTGTACCAGATGCTACGCAAACCAGCAGCAAGAGAAATAGGCAGAATTTTAATTACCTGTCAAGAGCAGTGGAACAGCTCTCATAGACCTATACAGAACACCATGGAGGGATATTAAAAGCCATGTTTATGCACAAACACTACAAGGCAAATCAAAGACACCTCTCCTCACCGTCCTGTTCAAATTTTCTCTTCTCTGGGCCAATTAATAATCAATTGTTCCTCTAACTGCCACCGTCACTTCACCTGGATTAATAATTTTGTCTCAAGTTATTTCTCTAAGGAAAGTATTTCAAAATATCCACTAATCAATTTACATGTGCATTTTTAACTCACGGAGCGAAATGCTCACCTTGCTAAGAAATAAGTGGTCACAACCTGTTGTATTTTTTAAAAAAATCAGCTCTGTCGAAAAATTAACTCTTTACATGGAAATTTTCTAATTTCAGTTTTCATGTACCTGTTGATCAGAGAGGTTATTTGACTCTGAGGGAAAGAATAGCTTTCATTTTTACTGACAATGAGGATGTGGTGCTATGGGAAGAAAAGCTGTTGTGAAAGTGTGTGTAGGGAGACTTGTAGGATCATAGAAGTATAAGAAGGTCCAGGCTGCTCTGCACTGCACTACCACAACTACCACTGATGGCATTTGGGAGGTGCTGGATTTTGCCAACAGACAATCCATTTTTTTATTTTCCAGTTGTTTCAGGAACTACATTCAGGATGTTTTGAGAGCCCAGCCTAAGGGACTATGACCAAATAAAGCTGTAAAATGGACTTTTCCAGTAAGGGAGAGAGAAAAAAATAGTTTAAACTATCTGTGCCTATTTACATAAGTCTACTAAACACTGCAAAATTCTGAGGTCTATACTGTTGCAAAGTTTATGTCCTGCCTGGCTGCATATAATCATTCCACTGACTACACCTTCATTATCAGCCATTGACAATCACACAGCAGGAAAGCCAGCCCAAGCTCATTATCTAATAAGAATGAACTGCTTGCTTGATAGAGCCATGATGTGACCATGACATTCTGAACCATATAGTATCAACCTGATTTAAATTTGAGTGCCATTGCCTGCAATTCATTTTTAAAGTAATGCTGCTACTTCGATCGTCACAACAGATCCTTCACCCTTTTTTGTTTAATAGCGTGTCATGTGTTATACTCTTTATTTTTCTTTTTCAGTGTGGTTTAATAAAGCCTTCCATCACTGCTCAGCAAAATTCAAGACACATTTAATATCTTAAGCTGAGAACCATATAGGTTTGTATTTTATGTTTAGGGTCCTACTCTCTATGACTTACTTTTAACCAAGTCTATAAACCATACATGACTTCCATCAATTCAGAATTATCAGAATGGTAGATAAGAATGGAAACATTCTTAAGGCATGAAATATATATTTATATAGATATTTTATTTTTTTTAAAAAAAGAAGCTTTTAACATGATACATCTATAAAAGGAAAAACTTGTGAATGATTTTAGGTGTCCAACCAAGAGGTATGACTGAAAGAGGCCTGACTTTCAAGGACTGAATCCTTGTGATTAGGTGCTCAAAAGCAGAAACAAACAAAATTAGTCGGCACATTGCACTACCCTGCCAGACATCAATTGTCAAAAACTCACTGGGAATCATTTATCACTTTGCCCTTTAAGAGCACATTAGTGAAGAAACATCATAGCAGTGTTACAAAACACATACAAAAACTCAGTATTAAAAAATATGGCATGTAATATGATAAGCAATTAAATAAATAAAAAAAAATACAGGCTGTCTACAAGTATGCAGCACTGTAACTCAACTAATAACCATACAATCACTACTCCTCCTGCTGGAGTAGTAACCTCCTTTCTAGAATAGTTCTGTGAGGCGACCAAAGCTAGTTTCCTACGGATTTGTGATCCCTTGACTGTTTGCTCCCAAAAAGCTAAATCTCCTCCATGAGTAGATGCCACGTAAGACTTCTTCCCCCTATGGTTCATCTGATATTTAACAGCTGAATGCAAACTGACTCTCTTTAAATAAAAGAGGATGACGGAGACCTTCCACCTTCTTCATTGACTCCTGTTTTCACAAAACTAGGCAAATATCATTCCTATAGATATTTTCATTCCTCAAATTTTGTTGAAACTGAACCAAAGTTATTTGTGGGAGAGAGGAAAACAGGCAGCTGTACATGAAGGACACAGAGCACGATCTCATCAATCTCTGCCTTAAGAGCACGACCTAACATTTCCAGTTCTGATTCTGTGGGAGGACACTGTTCCCACATACCTACTACTATTTCAGCACTTCTGTGGGTTGTAACACAATTGCTGTCCACTGGGAAAACATACAAATTTCTCCTAAAATAATTTTAGAGAGACTGAGAGACTGAATGTGGCTCCCTATTAGATTACCTAAAAAATAAGACTTTCAAAACTGAAAGTTCAATTGCAATTTTCTTATAAAAGAAACAGAACTGCCTTAAAGGAGTCTGGAAAACGCAATATATTCAAATAGAGAAATGAGTCTCCTTCGTCTTAATCTAGTGTAATATAAGATTGGGTTATTTAGCTGATCCATAGTTCATGAAAACCAGTGAAGTCCATAAGAAACTAATGAATTTATTGCTACTACACAGCAGCAATCCTCTAACCCTGTCTGCATTCAGAAGGCAAAATACTTGTTGTATGTCATGGTACTTTATTGACATCAATAAAAGCTTGCAGTGAGCACTTTGCCTGAGACCTGTGAAAATAACAATGGCTTTGACAAATCTAAAACTTAAGATCAGATTTTCAAACACTATCATTCTTAATTTCTCCCTCAGTGTGTCCTACATGCCAAAATATTGCAGCTGGAGATTTGGCAGTGGCTCCCAATGAGGGCAGGAATGAATCTTTACATTGCAGAGTACAAATACGTCCCATAGTCTTGCACAAGACACAGCATCTTTCAGCTTCATTGACACTGATGGGAATACCAGGTATTTCCAAGGTACCTCCTAATACTCATCCCTTCAGCTTGGGTCTTCCAGTCTGACACCAGGGCAAGCAGGGTCACACATACAGGTTCAAAACACATCACCAAGCAAGGGTGGGATCCTAATATGGCAATAATTACAGCACAAGATTTTAGTTGTAACTTTGAATGGCCTTGCTTTTATGAACTTCTTAGGAGCATGTATTTTATATACACTTGATTTGTTGATTTTTTTATTTTTTTTTTTAATTTTGGAGGGAGGGGGTTGTTTTGTTGGGTTTTTAAACTACATACTCATACTAATATTGAGCAACCTACTTCTGTAGTGGTGCTTTGTGCATAAGGTGTGTTATACTTATTATGCTTAGATATATTTTTTTCCCTATACTATGCAGAACTCATAAGTTTGAAAAACCTGTTTTCAATCTTCAATCATATATTAGATTTTGAAGGCTGGTACTTTATGCTGAAGCTGAAAATGCTTCGGCTTTGAAAAATATAAGAATTCTTAATAGCTGAAAAGCTCCCTCTGCACACATTCCATAACATTCTCCCTGAAATATGTAATATTTTCCTAGAGCTCTAATGATCTATGGCTATAGGCAAGTTTCACCCATCTCACAGCTCAGTTATATTTACCACTATAGATTAAATACCAGTGTATTCACCCAGGGAAAACAGAATTCAGTTTATGCATGAAAACATATATTTCTTTTCCATTTGCCAGGTTGGACTTGATTCATCACAAATAGTAATTTAAAAATGTTGTCCTTTGAGTTCTGCAAAACTTGGTTTTAGCAGAGTTGGATGCCAATCTAGCCTTGAGCTGCACATCAGTTAAGCTGATGTAATACATACAAAACTGAATAGAACATAAAATTACTTGTTCAAATTAAATACTTAAATTACATCTATTGAACTTGACAACTAATGAACTGACTTCTCAACACTTAAGCAGTCCTTATTTGCAAGAGAAGACCTATTCTCTTAGATGTAAACTACTGCCTATGGAGAAATCCCGCTACTGAATGTTGTGGGCACAGAAAGAGGAGGATCTCTGCCTAATCCCATAGGCAGCAGCTGGTGCTCCAAATCCTGTCTGGCAGTAAGCAGTGGACCCTACACTGAAAGCTGCGATTATGATTCACAGAAAAACTGTGACAGTTTACCTGAGCAGAAAAATCCTCAAACACACTTATTCGGGCGCCCTTACTTATTACTTTTTCCTACCTGGGTCCTCATGCATTGCTCCCCGGCACCACCTGCCCTTGCTGAAGTCAGAGGTAAATCTCCCATCCACTTCAACTGAGGCAAGACAGGGCTCACAGGGGCCAGGCAGTGTGTTGCACCTTTTGCTCTTAACATGTTAAGTGGATCAGACCAGACTGGTGAGTTTGTGTAATTTTTAAGTGCACTTCTTTTTAAACAACAGCAATGCCTCGTCTTGAAGGCTGAACAACCTGTTGCTTTCTTACACTTTAGTTGAGCTAAACTCCTCATACAGCACTGCAAGAAAACAGGTGAGTTGTGTTAACAGAGAAAACAGCAGAGTACTGGGGTTTCTTAGGACTTTGCAATGAGGAAATCTGGCAGAGGGACCCCAGTGACTGCCAGAACAACACCCCCCTCCCCACCCTATGCAAATCCGTGTCCTGACCTGTCTGTGCCACACATATGTGTCCCCCTCAGTCATCCCTCAGCTATAAAACCTGCTCTCTTCCTTTGTGCCACAAACTCAGCCTCTAGAGAGTGCCATGTCCTCCCACATGCCCAGAGTTGGCCCCACACCTCATGGACACCCACCACCATCATAGCCTTCCCCCATCCCTTTTACATACCCTTCACCACTACCTGCTTTGCCCCACCTTGGCATAACAGAAGGAGATGAGCAGCAGTGGGAGCAGATATCCAAAGACAAATGTGCAAACCACGTAGGCCTTCTTGTGGCGTGGGTTGGGCCAGTGCTCCCAGCAAAAGGTCTGGTTACTGGCCTCGCGGTGAAAGAGGCGCTGGTGGTGAGCCACAGGTGAGGCCATGGCAAAGGACAGTGCCCAGATGACCCCCACACCCAGCAGTGCGTTCCGAGAGATGCGCAAGGCTGAGGAGCGTCGAGAATGCACAATGGCCACATAGCGGTCCACAGACATGGCTGAGAGCGTGAAGATGCTCACCAGCATGGAGACAGTAAAAAAGTAGTGGATGAACTTGCAAATGAAGGCACCCAGCACCCAGGTGGGGAGCACATAGACCGTGGACTGGAAGGGGATGCAGAAAAGCAGGTAGGCCAGGTCAGCGATGCTCAGGTTGAGGATGAAGATGTTGGTGGTGCTGCGGCTCTTGCCTGGCGTGCTCCTCGCCAACACCGTGATCACCAGCGAGTTGCCCAACACTCCCAGGGTGAAGATCAAGCCAAAAACGATCAAGGTGATGAAGTTCTCGATGCCGATGCCAAAGAGGGGCTTCCCCTCTGTCTCTGGTAGCCCGGAGATGTTGAACTCCCCGCGGGGAGGCTCTGCCCCTGGTCGGGACCGGTTGAGGGGCGCAGCCGCTGGCTCCCCCGGCTCCATCCTCCCCCCTTACACGCCAGCCAAAGTTTCTGCGGACAGAAAACGGAGCCACCGCCTCCCGGTGCCGCGAAGAGCCAGGGGCGTCCCTCTCCAGCCAGGGCGAGGAGGCGGCGGAGAGGGAGGAAGGGAGGGAAGGGAGAAGGGTGTCGCCGGGCAGGGTGCCCCGCGGCTCGCAGGGGCGCAGCCTGCGCCACCAGGCGCGGAGGCGGCACGGCAGCCCCGGTCACCCCCTGGGAGGCAGCGCCCTCCGCCCACCTCCCCGCGGGGCTCAGTGTCTCCGCCGCCTCCTCCGCCGGGGGAGGCGCCCCGGCCGCGCAATCCCTCGCTGCAACCGGGTCCGCCTCGCGGAGTGGTGGAGCCTCCGCGCCTGAGCGCGCTGGTGGCCGCCCGCCGGCTGCTGCGGGAGACTGAGCCCTCCAGGGATGTCTCCTTGGGAAAGATGGATGGGAGACTTTTTTATCCCCCTTTTTATACCTCTGGTTTAGCTGTAGCCGCCTCCACAGGGCGGCCCGGCGGCGCCCCGGGGCGACAGACCGAGTGCGGAGCAGAGTCTGCAGGGCCAGCCCCCACCTCAGAAAACTTCTTCGCTCGAAAGGAGGCTCAGAAGTCGCGTCTTCCAGTACGGCTGGAGCAGCGCTAGGCAGGTCCAGCTCGGCTTAAATAAACTCTCTTGGAAAGACAGAAGTAGTTAAGTGCCTACGTAAACCCACCTCAACAGGTAGCCGGCAGCAATAGTTCAGACTAAACATCGCCTATGTTCACTGTTTTCACCTCGTTCGCAGGATTTTATTTATCATTCCGTATATATGCAGTAGCTCACAGGCCGAAAGGTGGCAGATGCTGTTAATCCTTTGTTTTTTTTTAAAAAAAAAAAAAAAAGTCTGGCCGCTTTTCGGGCTCAAATCACGGAGCGCATGTTTGGAAGCGCCACAGCCGCACGACTCCATCCTTGCTGAGGGCTGGCGGGCTCGGAGCCGGGCAGCCTCAGGCTGCTCTTAAAGGTGCCGAAATAAGAGATTTTGAAAAGTCATCTTTTCAGAACTGGGCGAAATAGAAAACTTCCTCCAGAATATGGATGGAAGTTGGTGTAAATATTCACACGGGCACATACACCTTGTGAATGAAAGATATTTACCTGAGAGTTCTTAAACATTTGCTTTTAAATTGCCAGTCAGTGTGCTACAGCTGATTATACGGTATTTTATCTCTTTTCTCTAAGGATCTTGACTGCTGCTTGTTAAAAATCCCTCCGCGATGCAGAGCGCACACTGCGCACCCGGCAGGAGGCACAGCCTCCCAATGGCGACCGATTTTCTCAAGGGCTCAGTGGTACTTCACGACAGTTTTCCTGGAGGAGCAACAGGGACAAACGCAACTGCTCAAAGGTGCTGTTGAAGGCAATGGGGTTTTTTTGTTTGCTTTTTGCAGTCCGCAATTTGATGTGATTTTTTTTCTACCTTTTCTTTTGCTACTTCTATTGAGGCATCTCAGCAGCTGTACATTCAGCTGACTACAGAGCTCTTGACTTCTGCTGATGTAGATTTTAATTAAACCGGTGTATGATCTGGTCCATTATGCCCGAAGGAACACATTAATGGGAGAGCACAACTCAGTTTCTATAGATCTGAGGAACTTTTATTTGGATTGAACTGTTTTCTATGTCGGTTGTAACTCAGTTTAGAAGTTACAAACACATCAAGCAAAAAAATAAACAAGTAAACATTCCTAAAAGACTGGTGTTGCTTTTTTGTCCCATGTGCATCCCTTGTTATTATATTGATGTTGTCAATTACCATGCAAACTTGCTAGTCTCTGCTTCTGTAAGGGATTTAGAACAGACATTTCTAGAATGTGTCAGGTCAATGCTGACGTTGCATTGCTTGCAACTCACCATCTGAAATGTTGCATTAATCCTTACCTCTCATGTTTCTGTTTTCTTAAGAAATATTATCTTTTGGACAGTATAGACTAAAAGGTGACCAAAGAATGTTAGGCGGTTTTACAGATAAATATAGAGGAAAAGTGGGTACAAAGCCAACACAAGTTTTAAGAGAAAGCAACCTGAAATCACATTTAGTGGTCTGGATAGGAGTGTTGACTCTGTTAGTTTCCTTAGATGTTTAATTGGCAGTTTTGTAATTTAAACTTTTATTTTGTTATGCATATATTGCAACATATATAGTAATTAAAAGCCTATCACTGAGCAGTAGTGAGGAAAAACCCAGACAACACAACCATATTGTAGTTTTTCTGTCTTAGGAAAATAAGATGACAGGCCTACAGGTTTCAGTTTTTACATCAGTAAAGTTTGACAGCACTCGTGAACCCTGTTAAGACTGATGCAAACAAACAGGTGTTGACATTTAAATCCACCATTCTTGTTATCTGGACTGAGTAAACTTAAAATTTTAATGAAGTAGAAAGTTCCAGTGGTGAAGTTTCCATGAATTCCGTACAAATAATTCTATAATTAAATACACAAATTACCTGAAAAAGTGTGAGGAAAAAAAAAGAGCAAAAATTTTACATGATGCTTTAGGAAAATATATTTTATAGCTTGGCAAAAGAGATCTCTTAAGCATGTCCCTCACACGTGTTCTTGAAGCTGGTTTCATCAAATCTAGTTCTGAACACCTTTTGATATGAAAAGATGTACTTTCGTCAAAACTAGAATAGCCTCTGAATTTCAGAAAGAGCAAAGCCAGACATGCCAAGCAGACAACAGGAAATCAAATGCAATTTTCTTCTGTCTGTGGCCAGGAATCCACAGTTGTTTTTATCAGATATTATTACTTACCTCCCCCAAAGTATTTTGGCTCCACAATTTTCCCTAGCAATCAATAGGAAATGCAGTGGAAAAATCTATAAAAGAGCTGGGAACCTAACTAAGTCTAGTTAGGAGCTGGGAACCTATTCAAGTCTGGATCTACGTGTTTACTCCTCAGTGTCACTGACACTGAGGGAAGTCACTACTGAGAAAAAATATCACAAGGATGTTCTTCCTTTTACTCACTCCATTGGCTGGGTACATTATTTTTTACATGGTTCCAATAATAAAAATGACTTATACTAGTATTTTTTTTTTCTTTTCCATGAAAGAGAGCTTATTATTTAACAATCAAAAAAATTGATTTAAAATATTAATTACTACCATGATCTTTGTTTCTATGCAGTGTACATATAATAAAGCATAAAATTGGAATATTGTTGGTAAAATGCATTATATTTAAAATTAATATTAGTATCTCAGAAACAATGAACAGTGCATGTTTTAATGCACATTTCCTATACTTTTTAACTGCAGTCTCACTTGATTTTTGGATGCACTGACTAAGTGAGGCACAAAAATCAGAAGCTGATTATACACATATATACACATATATTCCTTTAGACATTGTATCATTCTGAAGATGAAGCTGGAGTTGAAGATCTAGCCTCTAAACTGCATCCCAGTGTCAATACAGACAAACAATTTAAAGTGAACTTAAAAAAGAAGTCCCTGCTCATGGCAGGGGGTTGGACTAGATGACCTTTAAAGGTCCCTTCCACACCAAACTGTTCTATGATTCTATGATTCTTTATTAAAGCGTATGAGTAGCCCAGAAATCTTTTGACAACTCAACTTTTAACTGATTGACCAGTTTTATTTGCTACAAAAATATTCTCCAGATTTGATTATGTTTTGTTTATAAAACACAAGGATGAAAATAATAGATTTATTTTGAAGATGGACTCTCTTATTTGTGAAGCAAGATCAAACACAATAGTCACATCCACCCCATTATTTTTCTTTACGACAGTTCCTGGAGTAGAAGTTTACATTTTAAAGGCAGACATGAAATTTAAATAATATTCAAAAGCTGAATTTAAAAGTTCATGACTCATAAACCACTTTTGATTCACCTTCTGTAAAGTTATTAGTATGGAAACTGTCAAGTATCTATAAGCAGTTACTCACCATTCTATTTATATTATTGGAAATAATATTACCCGGAGGTCATAGTTGTGACTACATTCAGATTTCAGTAGTGGAGAGGTGTCAGTAATAAACTGAAGTTTATGGCTCCTTTTTGACATTTAGAAACAAATAAACATCTGCTCTTATTTGTTTGAGAGCCATTGCCATTCCATAACAGAGTTTGTGCTGATTTTTTTCTCCTAGTTCTCTATTCCAGCTCTTAAATATCAGTTCTAAAATACCCGTTAAAATGCAGGCAGTCAAAAGTGGAGAACTATATTTGAAGCTATAGTTAACAAAATCCCATCCATAATTTGTATTACAATTTAGCGCTTTAAATTACTGTTGTAAATATATGACTCAAAGTTATAAATGAAAACATTTACCTATACTTCTTTCAGTGCCCAGCAATTTTCTCTGTAAAATGACAAGTGCTAATCACCATGGTCTAACAACATGCCATTGCTTTATAGTTGTTGAAAAGGACTGCTTGTTTCACTTTGCTTGAATTGTGACAATTACACCATGGGATGCTTATTATTGTTGGTTGCAGAAGCAACTTGCTTGTGCATTAAAACACAACTGTATTTTATTTAAAACAGAGAGCAGAGACCAAGAGTACCAAGAGTATTTTTGTGAAAACTTGAAATACAATATAGCACAATAGAGCAAGTCTTATAACACTAAGGAGAGTGCTACAGACATCCAGGTCATGGACAGTGTCTGCAGAAGTCATTTAAATGGATATTTATTTTACTTTCAAGCAGTTTCATAAAATGGGCATCTGAGTGGTTTGGGGTAGTAGGGCAAGAATAGAAAGAGTTAAGTTCTGTAAAATGAACTTCATGTTTCTATACAGGAAAAATAGAAATACAAGCTAGAGAAGATTCTTCAGTCATGTGGGAAACATCAAAGTTATCTATGCTGAGAGAAATTATACTGGAAAGAAGTAACCAGGAAAGCACGACTGCTCCTGAAGCAGGTGTCTACTGCTTGTAAAGCAACCAGGAGTCTACAGGCTACTCTGTACAGGGTCAGCTCCAGACACCGACCAAGAAACCAGTTGCCAAAGGCAACAAACAGTCTGATGTCAGTAAAAAGGACAGGACCTCACTGCTGAGCCCTGGAGACCTTCATCACCACGGCAGCTCTTTGAGTAGAGAGAGAAGATGGGTGGGTAGGAGGGCAGCAGCCAGCAGAGAGCAGATGGGGCACTCTTCCCAGCTGTGGCCACAGCTGCCACCCTTCTCTTCATCCTGGTGGCAGCAGGAGCAGCATCCTTGGCTTTCTGAGGTTCACTGTAGCTGCTCAGAAAGGGCTTGTGTGTCAGCAATGTCCCAGCCTTGGCTTGATCCTCATCTTTCCACTTCAAGGGATGCAAATTCTGATTTGTCCACATTGCTGAGGAGCCTGGAGATGACTCAAAATACAACTATGCAAAAAAACAACATGAGGGGACTGCCATTTTTCTGCAGGCATCATGACCAAAATGTGTGTAAATCATGTGATTTTGATTGCTCTTGGAATATTGAAAATCTGTTATGTGGACACCTATATAAGCAGTTTTACAGCTTCCTGGAAAATGCTACAACTATATATTGATAACTGTGCCAAGGCCTTGTGCAGATATAGTAAAGAAAAACAGGCTTTTTGTAGACAAAACCTGGTAGTTCACTGTTTCTATTAATTTTATATGGCAGACTCTCATAATATAAATTGAGACAGGAAGAGAAAACCGTACGGCGGATTTAGTAGTCTTTATTAGAATTATCAACAGACTTTAACTGCTTTACAAAACCCATTTCCTATCTTCTATTTAAATAGCCTGATAAAATTAATTTCAATTATTAGGTTCTGGGGATGACTAGAAAGTTATTTTGGTTTGTCTGCTGCCCATCACTTTACTACTGTTATGACTTTGGCTCTGTCAGAATTAAAGTACGTTAAAATATAGAGATTAAAAGGACTAATTCAACACAGAATCACAGAATCATTGAATGGTTAGGGTTGGAAGGGACCTCTGGAGATCATCTAGTCCAACATACCTGCTAAAACAGGTTCACCTAGAGTATATTGTACAGGAATGTGTCCAGGTGGGTCTTGAATGTCTCCAGAGAAGGAGACTCCACAACCTCTCTGGGCAGCCTGTTCCAGTGCTTTGGCACCCTCATAGTAAAGAAGTTTCTCCTCATATTCAGATGGAACCTCCTGTGCTTCAGTCTGTGCCCATTGCCCCTCATCCTATCAATGGGCACCACTGAAAGGAGTCTGATCCCATCCTCTTGACGCCTGCTCTTGAGATATTTATAAACATGGATGTGATCCCCTCTCAACCTTCTCTTCTCCAGGGTGCACAGATCCAGCTCTCTCAGTCTGTTCTCATAAGAAAGGTGCTCTAGGCCCCTAATCACCTTCATCTACTGCTGGACTCAGAAGAAATCATTCCATAATTGCCATAGATCTTAACTTAAGGTCATGCAGAAGCCGGTTTTCAGTGCTGCTGTCAGCTCCCTGGGTTTTGGTGAATCCTTTTTCCAGCTAGAACAGAGGCCAGTTTTACTTCCAGGTAATTAGTGAAACTTTTTTATTGCAGTGGATTGAGGCAGCTTAAGCTTCACTTTGTTTGGGTCAGACTTCTTTATTGATTTTGGTAACTACCTGGGTTGGTGCTTATTGTTCCAGGCACAGCTGTATGGTGTTTTAATTTGCTCTGGCAGAGGATTTCGTTCAGAGTCCAGATCATTGGACTGATTCTATTTTTCATTGTTTTGAGCATTCAAGGTGCTATTACTCAGAGTTTATTTGGTGTTTACTGAAATATATATGTGAGATTTTCTTCCCTCATCTCCCAAGACTCACTGGGTACACGCAGAGCACCGTGAAAGAGGGTGTTGCTGGAGGAGTTCCTAATCTAACTGCCCTGTTTTTCAGAAGGCAAACAGAAATCAGAAAGAAGAATGGTTGATTATGTATAATCAATCTTCATTAATAACTATTTATCCTTTGAAAATGCCACTGATGGAAACCCCACCACCTTTGTTGTCACTCTGCTTTAGTGCTCAGCTGCCGTTTACAATCAGAAAGCTGCTTGCTATTGTTGACTTAAATTTCAAGTGCAGCAATTTAGCAGCTCTTTTCTGATCCGTGGATATAGAAAACAGTTTGTTCTCTGTCCTCTTGCAGACACTTTTTAATATATGAAGAATCGCAGCCTTTGCTGGAGGCTGTTCAGATTCACGGGTGTCCATAGGGTGGAGGGACTTGAGGGAAAAAGGTTGATAGAAAATACCAAGATCACCTGTACTTGTCCTCCAGGAAGGAAAACAGTAATGCAGCCTGATGTACAATGATCATTTTTAGTGAATTCAGAGGATCATATGAGCTGTCATAAAGAAGCACTGAAAGTAGACGCAACGGTGGAGTACGTATATTGTGTCTCCTTAGGTGTTCTGCTTTATCTTTCAGTCCTGCACACAGCCCAGTCCTTGGTGTCACCAGCCCTGACATGGACCAAGAGAAGCTGTGGCTGCTTTCAGTCATCAAAACCCCTCATGACATTATTTTTGAGGTGTTTGACCCTGAGGATTCCTGGCCTGTGAAAATCAGCACGGAACTGGGGCGGTTTCATATTTAATTAACCACAGTGACAAAATCTGTGTACCTGTCAGAAGATAAATTATTCTTTTATTTTCTTCAATATTTTTTATATATTGATTTTCTTTTGAGTTTTAGTTTGGTTTTGTTATGGTCTGTGTCATTTTATATTGGCTGGTTTCTTGATATACCTTTTCTTTTTCTTCCTTTTAAAAAATTCTTGAAGCCAGCCTTTGAACACTGTATTTTTGAATTAGAAGTACAATTTTTGAAAGCTAATTATGCTCAGCTTCCACTGATATCACACTAAATAAGCATCCAGGAATGCCTAAGTCAAGTCAATCATAGCATCAGGTCAGTAGGTTATAGAATTTGCATAACCATGTGAATCTGTTTCTTTTTATTTTAACAATATTATACTCTCAGGTTCACTGAGGTTGAAATGTATCACTGATATAATTTGGCTCACCTGAAGCCCTGTCAGTTTGTATCAGTTTTGTATCTGTCTTGACTTTTTATAAAAAGTCACACATTAAAGAAAACCCCAGCCTGTATTTCCTATATGTATGTATTCATTTAATAATTTCTATGATAATTTGATAAAATGCAAGCTTTTTAGTATTGTTATGGCAATCAGTGTTTGATAAAAAAAAAAAAAAAGAAGAAGAAAAATCAAAACACTGAAAAGGTATGAATATAGAAACTAAGCAGGAAAACCAGTTTTCTTCTAATGCTGTTTTTTTTTGTACATTTCTACTGAAGACTTTTAAAAGAAAAATATGCAAAGCATGCATACAGAGTGAATCCACAGCTCCTTTTATCTTTACAAGAACATGCTGATGTTCATTAAACTGTTCCAGTTGTGAAAGAGTGACTTTATTAATGAAATATGCTCTTTTGGTATACTTACAAAAAAAATATCATGTAGCAGTCAAGACCATAATGGGATTAGTTCCAGTTTATTTAATATTTTACTAGGGTGCATTTTAGTGGGTTGTATCTATCAGTTGATTTCTGGAGATAGAATCAGCTCTTCTGATTTTTTCAATGCAGACAAAAAATAAACAAGAGATAATATACATTTCTTTTGAGATGCAGAGAACCCAGAGTAGTATTGTTTAAATCATCAGAAAAGCTTATCCAAATTGATACTAATGAAACTAAAATACTTCAGGGATTTGTTTTCATGAGATTACTGCATTTTTCCTAGTATTTTATGCTGTGATCTTTTCTAAGAGCAAGATGTTTGCAATTACACAAGTTCTTTGCAGCACTGTAGAAAAACATATGGCTCAAAGACAGTCATAATATCATATAGTAATGATTGAAGAGAATGAGTTTGTACTTCTGTCTTAGGATAAAGCTATGCTAGGCTCTTATAATATTCATTTCCTTGTAAAAATTCAGAAGGAAAATTTCAATGCTTGACATTTTTGCTGTCAGGTTGTTGAAAAGAAACCAGCAAATTAGCATTTCTTTCACTTTCATTAATCAAACTGAAAAACTCTGGACAACCTAATATAGACTGACATGAATCAACTGATATCAAATTTACATTGCCTTAACAGTCATACAAACACTTTATTTTTGTATTGTTACTCACCTCCAAAACAGAAAGATTTCCTGTCAAAATCTGTGTTACATATTGCATATAATTTTCTGCAGCAATTTGGCTATACTTATGGAAAGTACAGAACAATGTACTACTGTTAAGGACTTAAAATGAAACAGCAGTTGTTCTCTGTGTGCATTCTATAGCCATATGATTAATCTGAAGCAGTGATGTATTGAGCTGTCCATAGGTGTTCCACAGGTTTCTTCCAACAGAGTTGTAATTCACTTTAGACCTTTTTTTTGTTTGTTTTTTCTGGATACTTGGGAGAGCAGGTGGCTTCTTTGTGTTGAAGAGAAACTGCTGTGAAATGTGTGAGAGTGGCTTAAAAAGAATATGGATACTTTAAGAGCTCATTCGAGTTACAGACTATGGAGGACTTAGATCATTTAAATAATACTACTTTTTTTTTAATTCCCTGTGGCCAGAAGCCATACATAAAGACCCACTATAGCCTCAAAAATGCTTTTCCAAAAATTACATTCATGTTTGAGTCTAGAAGACATCATGTTCTCAGCATCCGATCAACTCAGGCATGTTGGCATTTCCTATAAATGAACAGTCATCAGCAGGTGCTGTTTTTCCCAACCTTTTCATATTGCAGCTGCCATGAAGCAGGTACCAAATATATGTGCATGTGTAAATGAATCTATTTACCTATTTTATCTACCTATGTATCAATATAAATTAATTTTAAAATATATGTATGCAACCAGACACATGGTTGTGAGACTCTCTGGAGAGAGAACTGTGCTCTGTCCAGCAAATGTGGAAGATTTTTACTGCTTGTACATTTGTGGCTTAGATATAAGACCTTCTGATACTCCATACACTATACAAAAAAGTATAAACAAAAGAATAACAAAAAGTTTCTCTGTTACTACATTCATAATGTAAATATTTCTCACTTAGAACTATCATGAAGAAACATGTATTCATAATTCTATTTCTTTTTTTCATTATCTCTGTACTTAGCTGTTTCTTGGAAATGAAACACAGGTATTTAAACCATTAGAAGTTCTGAAGAGGAAAGAAATATCAGAAGCTTTATCTCAGTGAGAAATGATTTAGTCTTAATTCTGTTCCTCTGCAAAGGTGATACAGGTAAAATAGCCTTCTCAAGCATATGACCTGTGATCTAGGACTATGTTGTGCAAAATTGTGTGGTTTTTTATATTTCAAATCATTCTGTTTTAATAAAAAGAATTACCATATAAAATTCTCCAGAAATTCTCCCATGCTAGCCTGCAATATCCATGGGACCAAGAGAAAATCCACATTCACATTTGAGGTAGGAAAAGAGATTGTCAGCGGAGAGTATGATACATCCAGAGTATTGGAGAACTTTCCCTGAGTGAAGAGAGATATTAAAAGTCATTTAACTGAAATTATGGATTTAGATGTTCAATGTGGATCATTAACACCGATATTATGGGATATTAACCTACTGGTTAATTGTGTCATCTATTTCTTCCTTTCCAAACCCCCAAAAGGTTTTGAGAAAAACCAAACCAAACCAAATCAAACCAACAAACAAAGAACTAATGCTTTTTTCAAATATTTTTAGCTCAGAAAGCATACTATGATCTAGATTACACAACAATGGAATACATGGAATACACAAACCCTTATACTTTAATAAATGTATCGTTTCTTAATCATTATGAAAGCAAGAAATGCTAATGAAATCAGTGTCTTTAATTTGTGGATTTGTACGTGGCCCTAAGCAAAGCAGTGTTTTTGTTGGGTAGCCACCAGAGGGAGCCTGGGGAGTCTGTAGAGAGAAAACGATGTCGAAAAATGACAAAGCAAAAATGGTGGTTAAAAAAAAAAATAAAACCTAGGAAAGCTGATCTTACATTTTTGCTCCTATGCAAGAAGCTTTTACACAAATGGATGCTTCCATTGATGTGAGTAATGAAATCTGTATGGCTGAACGGTTTCCTGACTGAAATCCTGCAAGAGGGCAATGAAGATCAGATGATGCATTCGCATTTCTTTAAACCACTTCTATAGATTTTTCAAATTCAAATAGTTGTTAGTGCTTTGTATACACAGAAGCTAAAGTGCTTCCTTTAAAAAACTGATAAATGGCCCTAGCTTCTCGTAAGGGCTATCTTTCATTCAACATATACAATAACGTCAAGGCATTAGATTTGAAAACTCAAAAATGTGTTTTTTTCTTTGGATGCTGATAACACCTCTTTCGATATTGCAACAGTAAATGGATAAAATAAGGTAGCATAGTTGTATAAATGAAAATCCAACATATATAGGAGAAAACTTATTTCTGAATGTGATTTTCCAGTTTATGAATGGTTGATGGTCAAAATGGAATAATGTATTGAATGGGATAACTGCAAAAAGTTTTAGTTCATCCATGTCCTTTTAAGTAATTTCAGCAGTTATCTGGATTGTAGGATGAGGACTACACTCAGTAGATTTGCAGACAGTGCTATTGTCAACACATTCAAGAGCAGGCTCAGAAATCAAAAGGATCTGAGAAAAACTGAGCACCAATGCCACTCCCTTCGTGGCAGGATAACAGAGAGTCAGGATCTGCATGTGCAAAATCGGACTTACATTTCTAAATGTCAATGGCAGTGTTCCGCCATAATTTTATTAGCCTTTTTCTCATTGTAATAGATGAAATATAGGATTATAATCAGAAAGAATGTTCCTTTTAAGACGTGATTTCTTAGGATGATTGCCTACTTATACTATTTCACAAAGAAGAATTTAGCAATGTCACTGACAGCAAATCCAGATCCTCCCATATAAGGGTATGGGTTCATCTCCCAGTGAGCTGAGTTTTAACACTGCCTCATAAAATCAATGCTGCCATTTTCTGTAATTTTATTACAGTATTAAGTGAATCAAGTTTTTCTACTTCATCAATTTCAATTACATTTAAGAAAATGAGAATTCTTTAACTTTCTTATGGTCTTGTCATTAATTGTCGAAGTTGTACAAAAATATGTTTTCTTGCTTCAATTACTTACCATTGCAGTCTGGATGTGGTATTACACAACCTTTTAATTGCATGCTACCTCATGCAATAACATTGCTATTTGAGATAATTGCTCTAAGAAATTGAATATAATCCGATTTAACTTCAGATCAAATGGTATTTTAATTATAGTTATATCTAATACAGTGAAAATACCCCAAAAGAACATTGAATGATTTATAAATGGATGTACTGGCATTTTGACTGCTACCCAGTAGCTGGATTCTGTAAGACTCATAATGATCGCACAGTATGGGAAATATGACTACAATTTATCAGAAGAATTGTACTTGTTTCCTCTCAGGGGTAAAAATTGGGGTTTTTATGTAATACCATAACCTCGGTTTCCCAAATCTGATGGAGTGTTTATACCTTATCCTCTGAAAAGCACAGTAAAGGTATGATATATGCAGTGTTGTATGTGTGATACTGTCACTTTGGCAAGTTCTCTGGGTGATAGCAGGTACTGAATAAAGAGTAACACACTGAAACAAGCCTCCAAAACAGTGGGAAAGAAACAGAGCATCTGTTTGCTAAACCTCCTGCCCTCTGTGTTATGATACAGTATCTTGGCTTCACAAGTTGTTTCACGATGTGACAAGGTCCAGTCTGGAAGAGTGGCAGGTTGGCACGGGAGCAGAAGGAATGAGCATTTCTCTGTGGTTAGAGCTTCTGTACTTTTGGTTAAAAAAAAAAAACGGGAAGAAACAGCAGGAATTCCCTCTACAGTCACTGTTCCTGATTTGATTTTCAAACTGGAGGACAGAAGGGAAAAACCAGCCTGTTTCACATATTAGCACTATCCCCTATGAGACTCTCATCTCACATGTTGTATTGTCTCAAAGAGGGCAGGCTGGATTGATCCTTTAGCCTTGATTAGATATATTTGTGAGTCAGAGAAAGAAACCAGCTACCCCTGGGAAAAGGCCTGCAGCTAGAAGATTAGGTTTGAGAGCTGTAGACTCAGTTCTTTCCATGCTATACTGAGGAAGTAATCAGAACGTTTCTTTCCCTCATTTGCCATTAGTGAATTCCCAGGGAGCTTTTCAATTGCTTGGATATATTGCTGGCCAGAGACGTATGAATACCTGATGCAGAAAACAGTCACAATACAATTTTCCTTTGTGGATCTGACGGCAACAGGTCAAGCAAACTGTGTATCAGTTCCCTGCTCATGTTTGTGAGTTAGCATTTCTCTAAAAACAAATGAGCACAAAGAATAGTTTCCTCATCTGTTCCCAGAAAGTGAATCAATTAATAATAAGGATGTATACCTTGAGCTCAAACTCACATTGTTTCTTTTCAGCAATTCTGAAAACTCACCTGGGTTTTACTTGTCCTAAACCAGAAAAAAATCCTTCAACTTTAAACTACTGTTAATATTCCTAACATTTTGACAAATGGCCATGATCAGACAATATCTAATTATTTCATATGTTTAAAGGAAATACAAATACTCAGTTGCTACTCAATCATGTGGAAAATACCTGTACATGTAGCTAGCTATATAGCCTCTATAGATAGGAGTATCATAGGATATCTTACTGATTTCTGTAGAACTTGCAGAAGAGCTAATAATGTGCTTAAGTGGTAGTACCACCAAAATCTTGGAAGACATATTGTTAAAGCATTCCAGCTCTTAACAGCAAAAGGTTTTAATTCTTTTTTTTCCTTTCTTTCCAGACAGTTTACTATAATAGCATGCTATTTCTACCAAAAAAAAAAAAGTTCCCTTTCAATCAGTACAGTACACTTTTATCGCTAATGACAGTTAAACCACTGCAACTGGAGTTCTTGCCTGCTTGGCAAGATTTACAAAAGAGCACTTGTTGCATTTCATGATTGGAAGAGCAAGAGCATTATGGCCCACTTCACAGATGAAGATTGAGCTGAGGTCACTTCTTAGAGCAGTGAGCATCAGTTGTCTGCGTTGCATATGACATCACCACATGCCAGGGAGAGGAAACAAGAAAAAGAAGAGGAAAAAGTAGCACATAGAAATGTGACTAGAAGCAGGAGAGACCAGGGAAGAACTCACAATGATGGCTGTGCACCTACTGCTTGAAAATCTTTCAACATAGGGAAGCTTTAGGGCTGATTTACAAATTTAGTTGAATGCAAATCCCTTCAATTAGGCAATCTTGAAACATTTCATTGAGATCTTCAAACACAAATATGAAAAGGCAATAGAATAACAAACAACATAAAATACACCTATAAGGAAAGAAATAGCACCCCAAAAATTACTTTCAGGGAAAGTGAACATAACTTCATTTAATAGAGCGATCTTCAGTTTATCAGTTCGCCTTAAGTTTTTTTGTAAGATCTACACAGGAAACATTGACTGTATAAATAAACCATTGGTACTGTAAAAAAGAAAAGCAATTTGATTCTGCAGTATTGAAGTCAAAGGGAAAAATTTCCATCAAGTTGCTTAGAAAGAGAATCAAATGCCAAATTTTCTTTATAATCATTTCCACATTTTCTGCAAATAAGCTTAAATAATAATAGACAGGGATGGTGTTTTGTAGGGCTGGTAAAGCTGATATATTTGTAATGACTGCTTTTAATACTTGAGCTGCCGTCTTTCTGCTCAAACTCAGGACATGTTGATCAAGAAAGACATGAGATTTCCTGAGAAAATTCTGATTTTAGGGTAATATTCCTGTAAATATCTGTTTCTGTAGAAATTTATTTTATTTGCATAAATAACACTGCTACTCTGCTTTTCTGGGATAAAGTTGTTTGTTTTGTTTTGTTTTGTTTTAAACCGTGATTATTCAAAGGAGATTATGTTTATGTTGGAAAAGAAGCATCACTGATTATTATTTCAAAGGCAGCATTAAATCTGAGGCAAAAGCAGCAAAAACTCTGGGAGACGAGGGAATCTGCCTAAAATTATTGATCCTGTGATGATATTAAACACTTTAATGGCATCAATTATTTGGTGTAGTGCAGGGGTGGATGAACAGGCAAGAGTAAGATTTATAGTAGCAGATGAAGTCAGGCTGCAAGCTGCAATGCAAGAGGCACAAGAAGCTGGGCCGAGAGATGTAACAGCAGTCCTAGCAACACCCATTATTTGGATTCTTCAAACTGCTTCAATCTATTATGATCAGGATCAAAACCACCTGCTTTCAGAGCAAGATTCTTCACATTTGAAGAACCCACCTGCTTCTACATTAGTGACTGGCTGAGGTATCATTCCTGAATTGCCCCTTAACATCATGTACTTCATTGAGGTTATAGACACAGAATACCCAGAAATGCAAAGCATCATGGAAATAAACACAATACTGGAATTAGTGCAAAACTTGACAGCATCTCATATAGTTTTAGGTAATGAGTGAAATCTTACTTTCAGAGCAATGCCAATCTACTGAATTAAATGCCAAACTGGGCCTTAAAATTCGTGTTAGGAACATTGATTCTCATCACAAACTGTGCAATAAATACATAAAAGTTTGAAAAAAATATATTCACAAAGGTTATTAGAATCAACATTAATAGTCTAAGAGGTAGTCCATAATTAATATGTCTTTGGCCATCTCCTGATTCTGTGAACATGATTCAATCTGAGAACATGATTCAGTTTCTGGATAAAGCAAAGTTAAATGACACTGAACTCTGTCAGGTTCAGGCCAGTACAAAAATACTTGAAGGATAAAATGACATTGCTCAATCAATCATCATTAATCAGCATGGGAAAAGGTCTGTTATTTTTCACCGCAAATGCAGGTAGACAATCACTTAATGACTTCTCCTATATTTAAACATATCTTCGAAGCACTAAATATTGTTTTGTTTCCATGTTGGCCATACTACTGAACCATGTTTTGCTCTGAGATGTCTGGATTCAAATTTGCTGAGTTGAATTTCTCTCACACACACCAGGAAAGAATTGGTTTCAACTGCACCAGACCCTAAAATCATTAACTTGAGCAGAATCAGCAGTACAGGTCCGCAGAGAATTGTTAAAATCCCTGCACAATAGATTGTCTGTGTTTATTTTAAAGACTAATATTCCCTTGAATTACAACGAGCTAATATGGTGGAAGGGCAAAGCAGTGAGTTTAAATGACATAAGAAACTTGATAAAGAATTGTGTGCAAAGAACAATCCCTGTAGCAGTGGAATGTGATGTATCCAAATAGCTTTGGATAAAGTTATTTGCCCTAAAGTTACAGGTACAGTTTGGCCACAGATTTAAGTCTGCATAAATTAGGCTCTGGAGATTTACTCCCAATAATTCTTGCCTAAATTCTTATTAAGGGCAGCAGTGAAGGATGCAGAAAACACATAAAGTAAGGCTGAACGCAAGGAAACCTGGGGTTTCACTTAGACTATGTCTGCATTAGTGTTTTCATTTTGATTAAGAGTGTGTTTTTGAAGCAAATCACCAGCGGATCCCTGTTCTCCCCACTCAGGGTGAGCCTGTGGGCTGCCACCCAGCTGAAGCTGAGCTGGGGGTATGGTGAGAGGGTGTGCCAGGGGAGGTTCAGATTAGATATTAGGAAAAATTTGTTCACAGAAAAGGTTGTGAAGCAGCGGAACAGGCTGCCCAGGGAAGTGGTGGAGGCACCATCCCTGGAGGTGTTTAAAAGATGTATAGATGAGGTTTTTAGGGACGTGGTTTCATGTCAGTGTTAGGTTATGGTTAAACTCAATGATCTTGGGGGTCTGTTCCAACCGAAATGATTCTATGATCCTATGTGCTCCAGGATGCACACCATGTGCTGCAACGGCTGATGGATACCCAGTGCCTCAACCAGACTGAAGTGGGGTTGTGGTAAAACTGCTGGAAATATGCGTATTGTGGAGTTCAGTTCCCCAACATTAACTATTTGGTTCAGCTGAATGACCCCCCCTTGTGCTGTGCTAACTGCTTCCATAATGTGCCCAAAATGTGACTCTGGCCTGAAAATTCTGAAAATCATCTTTTTAGAGCAGTAATTAGTCTGTATCACAGGTCAAATAATTTGTTGAATTAGGGTCAAAGTTATGTCGCTTAGGATAAACATGGGTACATTTTATACTAACTAGCATAATTGCAACAGGTTTTGTTGCTGTGCTTGTTGTGGACAAGTACTAAGTCCACCACTTAAACAGCAATTGTTTCTGGCTGACATTCTGTTAGTCAAGTATCCTTCCTGAACTGATTTGCTTGGGGTAATGAATGTTACACTTGGGAGCGTATCTGCCCCCTTGTTGCATTTACTGAGAATAATGAGAAATAGGGAAATGAAATTTCGAAAATAAAGAAGCAATTGCACAAAGACTTTGTAATTTGCATTCAGTTGATTCAGTTGTAATTTGTATTCAGTTGATGACACTGTTGTGTGACTTGTAAAAAATAATAATAATCAGATCATTATCGTAGCCCATTCTAGTCTTTCATTACAAAACCAGTTCCATAATAGTATTCTTAGAGATTTGAAGTGGTGTTTAGAAGGGAATTAATAAGAAAACCAGATTTGACCAGTGACTACTCGAGTCCCCCTATTAATCATCCCTGAAATTCGTTTAAGAATCTGTGCTAAAGAAATACATCTCAGTGGAAAATAATGTCGTTTAGATTCCTGCATTGTTAGGTTCAGTGAATGAGTTATCAAGTCAGAGCTTGAACTTTATTAATTACATAAAATATAGATATAGCAATAAACCCATATACTATTTATTTTGAACTCATAATGACTTGCAATAAACTTACTTCTCTGAAAATTAATAATGACCTGCAGCTGTGAGTCTGTTTTTTAAAAAATGCTGAACATTTTCCCTCTTTTCCTTCATGCGCGTCATGCAAATGTTGTAAAGATGCTTAGAAATCACTAACAGAATTGAAAATTATTCATATTAATTTCTTCGTCAGCTACATAAAGGGACTCATGCCTACAAAGGACCATCTAGGTTAGTGTGTTGCAGGGAATCACTGTGGATAGATAAGGTACGGTCCTCTCAGTGTCATGGAGCAGCAGGAATTTCATCATTGTTATTGAAGTATTGCTTCTTAGAAAAAAATTTTTTGCCCTTTGCTAAGTCCATGGCTCTCAGACAATGTTGATTTAAATAAAAATACTTTTAATCTTAGAGAACACTTAGAGAATTTAAATATGTGTCAAATCATTTCTGTGATTCTCTGTCTAAACTTTGAAACTTCTGGTTTCATATAGTTATTTTCTTTATTAGTATTTTAGGGGTGGAGAGCTGCTTGTGTGTGTGTGCATGCACACGTGTTGCCTTATTTTTCAGTCTAGAAAATGGAAATATTTCAGATCACATTAAGCACAATGACAGAAAAATGTTAATAAGACGCTAGACAGTATAAAATCAAACTAATGTAAAAACAGCCTTTCAAAAAAACATCCGAGGAACCAAGAACCACAGAAGTCTGGCTCCTTTGCCAAGATTCCTACCAAGGACTCAATCAGCAAGTGAAAATTTCATTGAGTACTCACCTTACTTGGCAGCTGCTCACCAGGCTAGATATCACCTATGTATATTTCCTATTAATTAATAAAGCAATTCTGTATTTTTAGGACTTCAGTTTTAAAAATTCAAGACTTAGGAACTAAAATTTGATCGGTTCCGGCACCCAGTCTGGTATTTGCAAGGTTCTCTTTCATCTGATTCTTCCAAATTCTCACCTGTTGACTTTCCTTCTCAAGTAATTTAAATACTGACCTATGATAAGCATCCTTTGGATACAAAGAAAGTGCAAAATCAGCAGCAAAGGATGCCATTCTTTATACATTACCTCATTACTCATATGAGTCAATCTAACAGGTAAAATGGGTTAGAAAAGTAAACATTTTCAAGATATTTAAAAGATCTTCCCAGTAATTTATTTGCTTTCCAGTAGTGTTTATGAGTGGAGGTATTCTGATATTAGTGCATTCACATGTATAAAGCTGTGTTCTGTCACTCATTCTATTCACTTTATATGAATCAGTCATTAAAAATATGGTGACCAGGTAAAGCTGCTTAAAAGCTCTTGCTGACTTGCTCACCTTGACAGAAAAAGATTAAAAGCAAAGTCTGACCAAGATCTGCACTTAGTTATGAGATCAATATGCTACATTAAAATTGTAATGGTGCAGCATTGTTCTAATGCTGGGAAATGACCTAATTTATGTGCCTTTGCTAGGGAATCTGAGCTCAGTAAGTAAACAACAGACAAAGATGAATTCAAGGACTCTAAAATGACCTCCAGAGGTCAACTCTCTCTGCTGACTACCAAGAAAAACTAGACTACTCACCCTTGTTAAAGTTCTACAGCAAAGGACTGTACACACCATAGTGTGAAGTGAAAACATAAATATAAAAAGATGCTTTGAAGTTGCCATATGTTAAAAACACTGTTCAACCCAATTGGTCTCTCATACGTCAAAAGCCAGTGACAGTTTCTTGTAAACACATGATCTATCAGAAATATGACACACAAGTTATAATTAGAGTGTATTACATAGATATGTTCCAGACTGCTTTCCCTACTCTGTGTGCTGGCCTCCTGTAATTTGATATCTGAAAATGAGCAGAGTCGTCTTTGAGATGAGTTGTCTTGCTTGATTTTACCATCAAAATTTATTTCTGGAGGGTAACTACAAAATATTAAAACCAAATAATGATTCATTTTTATAGCTGTGAGGACTCAGTTATGAGCTGTCAATGTTAATTGAATCTTAAAGTTAATTAAAATAATCGTCTTTTCAGTTTTTCAGTCAGTCCCAGCAGATCTGTAGTAATGTATGCGGAAGATATTTTACAAACCCTCCAGTAAAACAGTTAGAGCAGTAAAAAAACAGGTAAAACTTCCTCCAGGAAAATTAATATTTATATCTTCATTTTTTTTTACTATACCCTTTTATTTCTATGTTGTCCCAAGGCAGTGGATATCTTTGCTGATAAATGACTTCTCTTTTATAGAAAATGTTTTTGTGTTCACACAGTCCAAAAAGTAGTATTCACATAATTGTATATTTCCTAATAGACACCAGATTGCATTCAGCTACAGCCTCCTAAGTTTCAAATATGTATTATACTGCTCTCTTTATCCGGTTTGGCTACATTGGCCCACATCCTACAAAAAAGCAATGGGTGAACTGGCCTACCCTTCTCAGCCAGCACATTTCCTTGGAAAGGCAGCTCAGGAATGAATGAGAGAAAGCTTGCTCTGGATGATGCTGAATTCTGCAGGACTTGGGGAATCTTCCTGGTAGGAAGGCACAGTGCCATGTTCAATCCTGGCACAATTTTGTTGTCAGTGATGAGCCCTGCCAATAAACTTTTGATCAAAAAAAGGTTTTTATACCGACTGGTTGACAGTGCACCTCTACCACCAAGGTTTTAAACAATTTCCTAAATATCTAAAGACTACCAATGCCCTTGGCTACAAAGTAAAATTTATCAACTTACTTCCAGGCTATACTTGTTCCATTGTTTGAGAGATGAGGAAAGAGCCCACTGAAGAGTTAACACTTCACTGAACTAGGATTTAATCAAGTTGATGTGAAAATCAGCAGAAGTGTAATTTTCCTTTCCTCTTCTGTGATACATCACATGGTTTTTGTTCCAAAACATGTTTAAAAAATGTGTAGTCAATTACTTTTGGGTTAAACAGACAAAATGAGCTTCTTGAATTCCACATTAGATTATTTTTTTCATAGATGTCAACATGATAGCATTGGTCTTCATAAATACTTTGCAAAGGCACTGGATTGCATGGCAGAGCGGGAATGGTAATGATGTCTCTATATACCGCTCATGTTGAAATGCACAAGAAATGATCCTTATTCCCAGCACTTGATAACTACTGGGCCCTTCTGGGCTTGTGCCTGAATTCTTGTCAGAATTAAGCAAATAAAATAATTGGTTTCTGAGAAAGTATCTAGGAGAAAGTTCTTTAAATGAAAGAGGAGGTTGGTGTGACAGTGAGACTCCCTTCAGTGTGAGGCTTTTTTCTTCTTTCTGTGCATTTGAAATCTGTATTGTCAGTAATTATCTGACTACCCACAAAAATGACAGCAAACCTCATTCCGAAGTTTTGAAAATGCTGTATTTGAGCGATGTTGAAAATTTGAGGCTTTATATTCTCAATTTTGTTTTTGACCTATTCTGATAAACCCGATAAACATTTTTTCCTTGGAAACTGTGACAAGCGCTAAGCAAAAGACTTCAGCACATGAAGCTCTTCTACTTGGCTAATAGAATCACTTGACTGTGCTAAACCAGTAGACTATCTGTGTACTTTAACGAATTTTATAAGGTATTTTGCAAGATTTTTAAAATATATATACATATAATTTATATACGTGCACATATGTGGAGAGAGCTATTTTTTAATAAGACCACATGTATTTTTTTTTTCCTTCTGACATGCCCCTAACTGTGCAGGCCAGACTGCCAAAGCCAGTTAGAAGCATATTGAAATTTAGAGTATAATTATTATATCCAAATTCTTATTCTTCCATTTTTTTTTTCTAGTTGAAAAATAATAGAGAGCTCTGCGAAGTTCCTGGAAGTTTTGTGAAACTTTCTTAAATATAATAAAATAATCTGAGAATTTTGTAATCCTACTGCCTTAAAAAGTAAGAGCTTTGTGTTTTAAAACCTCTAAAAATCTCTTTATCAAGGAGGATATATTTTTCATCAGTTATGTCCATTAAATCTGTAATAGCATAAAGAAATGACAAGAGAAATCAAGGTAAATATAATTCAGTGGTATTTTTCTGGCAAGAGAAACTATGGACAGTCTTCAGTTTACTGTTAGAAATGCACACTCCCATTTGTGATGTAAGCATAACTTAATAACTTCAAGTGCTATTTTTAACCTAGCTTTTTTTTTTTTTTTTGCCTAGTTATGCAGTGTGTATCTCTTGTGTATAATGCATAATCATATATTTTTCAGATAAAAGCAATGCTGAAAAAAAAGTAACAGTAGAACAACAACAACAACAAATAAGCCAATACTTACAATTAGCTATACCTCATGTTTTAAAGAGAAGCTCTGAGATTTCCTCAGGCAGGAAGTAAAACTGGAAGATTGCCTAAATTTATCCCAGCCTTCACCTTGCAGGTAACAGAAAGCTGTTGAAAAAGTGTTTACATCTCCCTTGTGTCTTGTTTTACACCTCTTGGCAGCAATATGAAAATCATTAATGAAGTATTATCATGCATTTTTGTATTTTACTCGAGCAAAACATTTGCATGTGTGTAAGCATTGCTAGATGTATGTCTAATACCAGCGTTTGCTATGGTGACAATTCGCCAACTGAAGCCCTGTGGGCAGATGTGTGATTACTACTCAAGAGTTCAGAGGTTTCAATAGCAATTTGCAGAAGTCACTGGCCTTATTTTCTCTTCATAATGGTGCTCCCTTCTGGCACCACCAGTCCTATTGTCTTTCATCTACCCAGCTGAGAGCAAAATTGGACCAAAGGTGATATTTTGATGATATTCTTCCTCACTACACCTTTTTTGGGTTGTAGAGAGTTAAGTTTTTCTAGGACTCAAGTTTCCTCTGCAGTTTCCAGTTTAAAGTATTTTTCATAAACACGAACTATATCAGCAGCAGTTGTGGCTGCAAAATACCAATTTCAACTTGCTCTCTTCCTGATAATTATTTTGCTCACTCTGTCTTGTTTGTTGGTTTATATTAATTGCATTATTAATATGCTTAAGCTGATCCCATGTACTGCTTAGTGTGCTGCCTTCTCTCCTCAGACAGGATTTATCTTAAAATTAATACATCCCCCTCAGACTGAAAAAGAATAATTTCTTATTTGTAATTCAAATATAATGTTCATGCTACCGTACCTAGTGTTTTAGGTGCACTTCAGAAAACTGTGGTACCAGGGATCTAATTCCTCAGAGAACCAGCATAAACAGTTGTTGTCAGCTGTCTCCTAAAACAGCATGTGCATAAGGCAACTTGTTCCGCTGAAAGCTTTGTCTTCATTTTTTACGTTTTTTAAACTTAATAGTAACTCAACTGATATGAAGGTTGAAGCACAGAAAAACTCAGAAGCCCACCATAGCATTTGAGGTTATCATAGAATCAAAGAACATCCTGAGTTGGAAGGGACCCACAATGATCATGGAGTCCAACTCCTGTCCCTGCATGTGACAACCCCACAGTTCACACCATGTGTCTGAGGGCTTGTCCAGTCTCTTCTTGAACACTGTCAGGCTTGGGGCCGTGACACCTCCCTGGGGAGCCTGTTCCAGTGCTCCACCACCCTCTGGGGGAAGAACCTTTTCCTCATGTCCAATCTGAACCTCCCGTGGCACATCTGCCTGACATTCCCTCGGGTTCTGTCACTGGTCACCAGAGAGAAGAGCTCAGCGCCTGCCCCTCCTCCTCCTCTTGTGAGGAACCTGTAGCCGCCATGAGGTCTCCCCTCAGTCTCCTGCCGGCTGAACAAACCAAGTGACTTTAGCTGCTCCTCATACGGCTTACCCTCCAAACCCTTCACCATCTTCATAGCCCCCTTCTGGACACTCTCCAGTAGCATAATGTCTTTTTTATCCTGTGGCGCCCAGAACTGCACACAGTGCTCCAGGTGAGGCCGCACCAGAGCAGAGCAGAGCGGAACAATCTAAGCCTAACAATCCCTGTTTCTTCCAATGATAAATCCAAAGGGTGCTGAAAACACGACAGATCTATGATGCCTGAAATTTTATGAATTTGTTGTAACCAAAACACTTGTGGCTGCCTTCCTACTATACCTGGTCTGTGTGACAGTGAGTGCTATGAGGACCAGGCAATTGGAAAGGATACTTTCTAAAGAAGTGCTTGACTTCCTTTTATAATCTTTGAAGTGGCCACTTAAGAAAAAAAAAAAAACAAAACAACACATTGATAAATTATTACTTACATTTAAAAATATCCATGCACTTCAGAACCTTGGTTCCTTTTAAATTCTGCTGACCTCCAAGTAAGTGGTCTGCCTGAGTATACTTGAGTTCAGGCAGTCATCTGAGTACCTTCCCCTCTCTGTGTTGTACTACGGAAATCATCAGACCTGCTCCCAGAAAGCTGCTCACACAAAGCCACTTATTTTACCAAGCATGGAGCTACTGGCAATATGTTCCAACTGGGAGTACTTCCATTTGCTGGAATTCTTCTGACCTCGATATCTTAATCTTTTGACTTCCCTAGTGAACTGCAGGGGGGAGTTGGGGAGGTATAGTTAAAACAGTTGTATTGGACCTGTTGTGGAAAGGTATTTTATAGAGCTTGAGTAAGGGTAAAGATAGTGTAAGTGTAAGAGTAAGAGTAAGGGTAAGGGTAAGGGTAAGGGTAAGAGCAAAGTTTGGGAAGGATAGAGAGAGAGGGCTTATAGAGATCAGTCTGCTGCATTTAAAGTTGGTCACTGTGAGCCCTCTCTTTGATGTCCAGTCTCTATGGAGAAGATGTGACTGATCTGCAGAAGGACTTGTTCTGTGACCACCTGCTAAGATAATGTTATTTCGGATATGTTTATTATATTAGTTAATTTCTGCTCTGGGTCAGACAAGATAACAGAAATAGCCCTTTCTGCCTATGCTTTTCAAAGTGATACACTTTATACAGTGACTCATTTACTCTGGGTATCTAAAGGAGGAAGAGACTCCCAAAAATAACTCATATATCTTGTTACCACAGTTTTTAGAGTCTTTCTGCACATTTTAGTCAGCTGCTAAAGAGACATGAAAAAGGAAAAATAAAATAAATTTAGTTATTTTACCTAGTTGAATGTCCTTGCATGTATTAAAAAATTGTGCAGCACTTTTGAAGGAGTTTTGTACAAATTATTCATAGGAGATAAGACAATTTTCATTATAGGCACCTGAACAAAAAAAAAAGGCTTTTATATGATTTAGTTTAGAAAGGCCTCTTGAGCAACTCTCATCCGCTAGTCTGACAGAAAAATATGTTTAATATAATAAGTTGACTCAATTTATTTTGTAAAGTACTGTATCTAATCTACTCACCTGATGACTCCCAATGGGAGCATGCACTTGTGTATGTCATGGGATTTTTTTGTCCTTATATACTGACAGGAGTAAAATGTCAGCATCAAACAATCTGAACATTCAGGATGTCAGAAAAAGCCCCCAAACCAATTTGACATCAGTGTATTCTTCAGCCATCAATTTTGGGTATATCTAGTTTTTATGAGATGCTGAAGGAACATTGTTGCAGATGTCCTTTTCTGCGTCTTGGTCGCTTCTAAGTCAACTCTGGTTTTCATCTCAAAACATCCATAGCCACATACTTGCTTTATTTTCTCTTGAAAGCTGGCTCAAGTGCCTTACTACAGGTCAATAGGCTATGTCAACAGTTACAGGTCTGACTGACAGATGGCTCGTATGTCTAAAAGCACTGTGTAAGGTAGCCTGTGTCTTCTAAAGATGTAGAAATGCAGCTGTCAGGCTGTACTTCCTCTTATCACTTTGAAATCTGACTTATTTTTTATCTATGTGAGATTTTTCACACATTCTTCAATTACATGTGCGTATTATATGAGTCAAGGCAGCTATTGTTAATGCTCACAGACAAAATAACATTTCTTTCTGGAAAAGTATTCCTGTCATATTTTAGCTGTGAACATTTTGTTATATCACCTTCAAAGACAGATGGGATCTTCACTACCTGCTTTCTACCAAGAAGGAAATATAAATGAAGAACAGAAGTGAATGATACAGAAGTGTGTCAATTTTATGGAGGAATTATGTTGCAGGGAAGCACAGGTAGTGTATCTTAGCAAGACATTGTATAACAATCCTATAAAAAAATGTTTGGAACAAAAATTTGCAGATTTGAAGTAGAAACTGTACAAATTTATTCTATGAATCAAAGTTTCTAGATAAAAGTTTTCTTTATATGTCTATAAAAGGAATGCAAAATGTATAAGGAAAATGCTGTTCTCTACTTTAAGATCATGTGATTTGACAGTGAGAATGTGCTGGGTGGATTATGCTGTACAGTGCTTCTTAGAAATGTTCATGGAAAAAATATCTCACGCAACCTCCTACACTAGGACTCTTCCTTATCATGAGGATGACAGGACCTCTGATATGGTCCATATTTTCAGATTTGTTGATGGTTGCCTGTGAGGAGGCATGAGTGTCAGGACCAACACTCTGCCTTCAGTTTTTAATGTGCTGAACTTACCGCAACATTTTTAGTAGCTTCAGTGGTACAAGGAACACTAGAAGCTTTTGCAACAAAACTTATCCATGGGCCCCAGACAGAATGTTGCTCTTGTTGCTGCTTAGTGCAAATTTACCTGATACTGAATCCTTTTTTCCCTTCTCTATGCCAAAACTGTGACGTAATCCCTAAATTGTAGCCCTGATACACTTTTCATTTTTTCTGTTGGTATGTTCCACCTACTACAGGTCAAATCAGGAAGAAAAAAATCCTATCATGCGCTATTTAACAGAGCGCCCATAGCAGCTGTTTCTCTGATAGTATTGTCTGTGTTGTCTTACAGTTACAATTTTTGAAAAAAAAAAAAAAGTTTGACAAAACTTTACAGTATGCAATCAAAATTCTAGGTTAATTGCAACACTGTATAAGTTGAAATGTGCTTGAGATGTAAAGCATGCAGGGATCATAATGTCCTTTACAGATGTTCAAGGAGATCAATTAGCTTCTGTAGAGGAACTCGTTTTGTAAGGAAGAGCAGAGTTCTTGTTCAAAATTTGAGTAATTTCACCCAGTTTATAGCTTTTAATTTAATCTTGTTTATAATTTGAAATACCTGCCATAATTTGCATTGTCCCCACAAAGCTTTAAATATTTGTTTTGTTTTGTTTTGTTTTCTTTTCTTTTCTTTTATTCACTAAAGATAACATTTTGGAAACAAAGATGATCAAAGGACTGGGAAGCCTGCCACTGAGGAAAGGCTGAGAGACCTGGGTTTGTTCAGCCTTGAGAAAAGAAGTCTTAGGAGAGACCTCATCACTATGTTCCAGTATTTAAAGTGTGGCTACAAAGATCAAGACAAGGAGTCGCATGGAAAGGAGGAGGGTAATGGGTACAAGTTACTCCTAGTGAGATACTGATTGGACACTAGAGGACAATTCTTCACAATGAGAACTGGAATAACCTCCCCAGGGGAAGTGGTGGGTTCCTCAACATCGAACACTTTTAAGATTTGGCTGGACAGGGTGCTGGGCCATCTTGTCTAGACTGTTCTTTTGCCAAGAAAGGTTGTACCAGATGATCCTTGAGGTCCGTTCCAACCTGGTATTCTGTGATTCTATGATTCTCTTAATTGTCAAGAGCACGGTAAGTACTATCATTTATAATGCCAGACTGTTTATTTAATTCTTCTAATACATCTTTTGCTGCACAGTATTTCTATTTGTTTAGCATGTTGACATCATGGTGCAAGGCCAAGTAAAGGCTGATATTGCAATTTAGCTGGTTCCCAGCAAAGACGCCAAGATTTTCCCACAGCATACTGAGCTTTGTTTGAAAGAAATCAAGTGAATTCACATGTTCTCCAAGCACAAAAGCCAACATCTATTTTCAGAGTATATCATCACAGAGAAGAACAGTGTGTTCTCTGTTTAATTTGACTCTACTTCTTGCACCAGAAGATAAAGCACTAAGTATCTGTTTGGAGAGGAAGCTCTACTTAAAGTATCATGAAGATAGCCCACGTAATTTTATTCAAGTTATCAAGCATTTGTTGTCTTACAAAAAACATTTAAGCTATGATGAAGATTATTTTTACATTGTTTTAAATAATCTATATCAGTTGCGAGTGAGGCTTGTAAGATGCTTATCTAGCTCCACGGATGACACAGTAAGTGGATCAGGCCCCAAGTCTCTATCATATGACAGGTGAAACATCAACAAGTGGGGGAAACATTCAGGACCAAAAACATGACATATGCATGCAGGTTTATTCTGCTCTGCAGAATAGTCGGGTACATTTACCAGAGATAAAGACAAATGGTGATGATTAATTTATTTTCCAACAAAAAAATAATTTTCCAGTGATTTTCCTATAATGCTTGCAAGACAGTTTATTTGCAGCACCTGCTTTGTGTATCTACTTCACTCCCAGGAGATAAAGAATTTTATCAAATGAAAGGAAATCTCCCCTGAATGTGTTGAAGGCACATGCCCTGAATACTCTGCAGCCATAGCTAACAACCCCAACAGGGCCCACATAGTAGACACCATTTTCTTATGCAGAACTGTCTTATCTGAGAACTTCTGGCCTGCTCCTAATCAATGGGCAAAATCTTCCTGCCAGCTACAAAATTATCCTCATTCATGGTGTGATATAAACAAAGTGTCTCTTAGTATGTCTCCTCCAATAAAGGAGAATAAAATAATTGGTACAATATGAACTTTCCGTTATTGCTTCTACTGCCGCCACAGTCCCTGCACAGTTCCTTTAAGAAATCCCATGTGCACTATTTCTTCTGCCTGAGAAAGCCGATATTCTATGGATATGAGAAGGATAGTATTAGTATCAGTCAGTAGAAAAGTTCCTGAAGTTTTGAACCTGCAAAAATCCCTGCGTTCCTGTATTATTTAAAGAGGAACATGCATCAAAGTGTGTAGTTTATATCTAAACTGGTGGACTCACAGTTATTTTTGAGTCATATGCTAACCCTGGGCCGTGTCACATGTTTACACATAAATACGCACAAACATATACTAGCCCTGTATTTCTGTGAGTTTTTCTTTACAGCAGTAATAATGGCATACTCAGACCAGGAAGGAGCTATAGCATGTTCATCTATCACGGGTCAGTCTCAACTGAGCCCCAGAATTTTTTTGTGTGTCCAAATGGGCTATTATTGCTATAGAGAACTGATATAGAGAAGGAGAATGATGCTGAGCCACACAGGAGAGCAGGGGTAGCTCTTGCCTTTAGAATAGTGGGGTCCAATCCAGTATAACTTCATAAACCTCACTAAAACATGTATTTTTTACTCTTTCTTAATAGTAACATACATGCAGGACAACATAATGTGTAACAAGGAGGAAAAAGGCCACAACAAATACCAGATATCAAAAGCATGTGGCAATTCAGCCTTAGTGCAAAAGGGGGCAGGTCATAGCAAGTTACAAGGTCTTTTACATGGTAATGGCTATTTTCTCTGTTTTCCAAAGTGTAACATCAAAGTCATATTGTCTCTTCGGTATTATCATGTTACTGTTAGGAGTAACATACACTGTTTTTGTTAGCGCTGTGCTTCTCTCTGAAATATCAATTGTGTTACACATGCAGAGATTTGCGCTTGTGCACAGATCTGCTATTAAGTTTTCTGCAGAGACTGTCAAAATGGGTTAGAGTTGCCAGTGATGGTGCTTCATGCTAACTAGCCTCCACTGAAACATCATTCTTTTAATCTGTTAGAGTGGTTAACAGGAATACTTTTTTCATAGCCTCACTGAAAAACTGTTTTCATTTTCTGTATCTACTAGTTACACCTAGGAAGGTAATGAAACAGGAGAGATAAGTTAAGGGTTGGTACCTACATCCAGTTCCCTCCTGTAGCATGCTTAGTGATTGCACACAACCATTCATGCCATTATTCATGGTACATAGCAGCAAGAGCAGGAAGCATTCTGTTGGCAATGATATAATGAAGAAACCAAGCCAAATAGCAGGGAAATACTCCAGTTTCATCATTGCAGTAGTACATATCAGCCAATGCACCCACAATACCACTACAAGGAGCAATGAAAATGGCAGAAACTCAGAGGAAAGGTAATGGACTCAGCTGCATTTCACATGGCTGGTGTTACTACATGTATGTTTTTAGTGGGCTGTGGCCATTAGCCTTAGAGGCATTAATGAGTGATTAAGACAAGCTCATATGGTCTCCTTCTGTCCATGGGAGACTGCAATTCAGCAATGTAGCCTTTATAGCAGACTGCAGAATGAAAGAAAAAGTATAAATAACCTTGAGGAAGAGAGAACAAAACACTTCAACATACAGTGAAGTGTTGCCCACCATTATCTCTCTCTTCCAAAGATGGTAAAAATATGTACCCAGAGACCAGGACTTGCCTGATCTCCAGTTCATTTTCTACACAAGGACATTTATTACTTCTTGTCCTATCCTCTCCCTTGTCTGTCTGCCTTTTAGCCATGGGGACATACAAAGAGAGACAAAGTCATCAATTCATAATGTGTTTGTGTGCTTGCCTAGTATTAGCACCCTTTACCAAAATTACCAGGCATTATAAGAGCATTTGTTCATCTTTTTTTTTTTTCCTCAGTAATGTGTGCTTTTACTGAACAGAAATTATTTAAGCTAAACTTCTCCACTCAAGCATTTGTCTCAAGGTTTGGGGGAGGGAAATCTCAGCCCATATGGTTTAGCTGCTTCTGAGAATAAGGAAATGCACACTGTTATGTACATTAAAAATAAATCTGATCACCCTCTCACAATGATGCCATTTTTATAGCTGTATGGAGAGGAAGTCTTTGGCCACTACAAAGCTCTCTGAACCCTAGTGACTTCATGCTTGGAACATGTACAGGCAGGGAATAGGAGAGACCTAAATCAAATGTATAAGGATTTCACATTTTCTTATGTGCAAGAGCTGATCCTGGCCCATTCTGCTAGTAGATTTGGTATCTGGCGTGAAGGGCCTTTTCTGGCATGTAGGATTCACTTCCTTCAGCTCCTATGCAAAAAGAATTCAGAAATAATACAACAAAACACAACACAACAGAACACAACACAATACAATACAATACAATACAATACAATAAAATACAATACAATTATACTTGTGTTTACAATTAAATTACATTATTCCAACATAAAATCACCTTATTTATGAGGAAGTAGTGACATGGTGATGGCACCAATGAGGAATTCACTGAGAGGGGATGCCCTGGCAATGAGGTCTGCTGTGAGTCATGGACAGGCTGCTGGGGACAAGTAGTATAAATGCTGAAAGAAATACAAAGTATTTAGGGCATAAAAAAGCTGACAATACCACTGTCTGTTGCAAGAAATTGGTGGTTTGCATAAGGAAGAAAATTACACTGTGCCTTGAACATGCAGGATATTGCTGTGATGTTTAAGGCAATACACAGACATTTTAAGCAATTTGCAATCAGTTTAAAGGAACAGATCCACTGAGAATCAAAGGCAAAAATACCGAATCAGGTCTGAGTGTTGGCACAGACCTACTAACATGAGCTTGCTTCTCTTCCTGCTTAGTGAACACATTTCTGATATTTTTATATTACTTGCCTTCATCCTTTTTGTAACGGATTCCCTCCACTTTTTTCAAGAGGTGTTTCTCAGCACTATCAGAAATTATCTTGAAGAGAAAAAATTTCTCTCGGAGCTGGAGAAAGTTTCTTTTTCCGGGAAGGGAAATAATTGCAGCTGTATAGCCATAGTACAGCTGTCTTGAATCACACAATTCCCCCAGCAAAGATAAAAGTCCAACCTGTGCAATGATCTATAAAAGCCATTAAAATCTTCCTTTAATTCTGTGGAATTAGAGGACAGTTCTTGGCAGAATCAGTAGTATCATAAAAAGGCAAATCGCTCAATGAGTAGCAGAGAGGGAGCATTGCTGGCCGTGGTCCTTTCCTAATTTTGTATGAAGAGGGGTTTCTTGGTCTCAGCTTTCCCTGAGTTGAAGGACATGTGTTCAGTCTCTTGGTTTATATTGGTACCACGCAGAATTACTTTGTGCTGTTGCTCTGTAAAGCTCAGTGTCCCTCCTTTTAAACCGAGCAAAGAATGTGACATTAATATGAGATTCCTCCTGCCTACAGAAAGGAAGATACAGAGCACCTCTTCACTGACATCGGCCCTAACAAAGTACAAATAAATCCAAGGGGTTCAAAAAGCATTCAGCTAATGCAGAGCAGTTAGAAAATAAAACAGTTAATGAAGTTTTAAAGGTCTCATATGCCTCATTATTTGAAAGTGTATCCTGCTCACAGACTGATACTGGAGGAAGTTAAACAAAGTTAATTAGCAGGTATTTTGGCAATCTGTTCAGTTTAATTCTCTTGCTACATCCTGCTAGGTCAGAGTATCCAGAGAGTAATAATAAAATAGCTTTCGAAAGTTCTGTCTCAGCAGAGTGGCTTTACATTGTGAACCATTGGTCTTGCACCTTTGCTGTACATATTATTTTATAAGTCACCTGAGCTGGTAGAGATGCAAGTGGACACCTACCCACACTGGTAAGGTTGGGAAATAGAAGGACAGTTTTTTTCTTGATTCAATTACTTAGACAAAGCCACAATAAAGCCACAGCCTTCAAGTGGTATTCTGTCACCTTACTCATCTCAGCCTCTTAAAACTGAATGACTGAGTACCCATCAGGAGATGATAGCCCAGATCCTTGGGCCAAGATCTGTGTCACAGCTAGAATAATGGTGCAGAAATACTGGCTTAACATTCAGGGGGGATGATTTCTCAGGGAAAACTAAGGGATTACAGTTTGTACGTGACTTATATACAGTACTCAGAGCAGACAGAAGGTATAGTAAAAAGAAGTGTGACTACTGTACATCCAGAGTATGATCTTCTTTTTAGAATCTAAAATCTATCTTTTGGGTACCCCTGGAAGCCTGGTGCTAGACTCTTGAATCAGAAGCTCACAACAGCCTAAGCAAGTGGGCTCACATGGTAAATAGCCTGAAACACCAGATATGTTTGACACACGTGATTCATCCATATTTCAGTTTTGAAGAAACACCAGGAGAAAATGGTGCAGAGCTGTGCCTTTTCTGAGCATCTACAACCATGCAGTGAGCAAGATCTGCCAGAGAGCAGGTACTCATGGCCATCTGCGTCTCAGCAGATCCCTCTCTAATTTCCCACTGTAGCAGGCTAGAGGCAAGAACCAGCCATTCTGTGCCAGCTGCATACAGCAGTTTCTGGACAAAATCATCCTTCACATGTTCTGTGTAAAGTTGTGTTGTGCTTGCTTAAGCTCCTTAGTTAACCAAGCTACATAAAGAATTGAGCCCTTTACTGGGGATAGATGGGTAGGGCCATGCTTCCACATATAGCCTAAAGCAAATGCAATTTGCTTTGACTGCTAGGACAATGTTTCCCACAGGATCATCTGCTCAGAGGACAGAAAACTTCTACTCACATAACTTGCTTGCCGCTTTTACTTGCCCCAGCACTGGCTGGATGTTTCAGGTGCACAATGAAGACCAAAACATCTAGCAGAAAGCCAAACTAACAGAAACACTCCTGACTCACAATGCAACTTCATGCCTTCATGATATTGCACCAGCTTCCAAACCTAGGGTCAAATGGAACAACTAGTTTTTGCAAGGCGAGACAATCCAGCTCCAGCCTCTGAACTCGTTCAGCCTGATTTTTTCACTAATACCAACATTTTTGTATTAATGAATATCAAGCAGAAGGTAAGCATGTGGCAACTGATGAGGAAAAAGGACACGTGGGAGAAATTCATGCAGTGGCCTTTTACAGGGGAACAGCTATTTTTTTTTTTTTTCCCTGTGTTCCAAAGCATAACAACTAAATATTTTCATCTTGTTAGTATCACCTTGGTAATGAGTGACCCATAATGCTCTTATTTCTCATAATGTTGTTCTCTCAAACCTCCATTAGGTGCACATATATGCATGAGTAACCTGCAAAATTTTATAAGACCAGGTAAAAAGCACTAACACTGCTACCAGAGAAGATGAAGTATATGTCAGCAAGGGGCTCAGTTTTAAAATTTTGTTTAACAAGTAGAGGTACTGATTAGTCTCACACGTACTTCTAGAACTTAATTATTGTGCTCTATTCCTTTTGAGCAATATACAGTATACAGAGGATGTGCATATCTTTGACCTGTGGTATGTTTTTTTAAGAAGTAAACATTACACAGTGTGCTCTTTGGATCTGCATAATGTCACCAGAAATATCTGCAGATCTTCAGTTCCCTCTAATCTCATTATTTTCCTAACAGCTATAAACTAATACCTCAAAACACAACACTTACTATTCGCTAAAAGGCTGCTTCTCACCAAACAGAATTCCTCTGCTGGAGAAATAGTCCAGTGACAACAGTAGCAGTAAGCTAGGATTAAAGATTTTTAAATCAGTTTAATGGTTTTAGGTGCTGGGCTGGCAATATGTTTTTCTTTTCAGAATATTTGGGCTTGCAATGTTTTAACAATCAGAAAGCAACTGCCAATGCAGTGGGATAGCCTGCTAGCCTCTTACCAGTATAGGCTTGTATTTTCACCCATGCTTTGGAATGTCTATCAGTGACTTCACCTGGTTGCAAGAACTGGTAATTCTATAATGAGGAAGAACAACTTGCTTAAGTACTACCCACTGGTGATATAAAGTTTGCATAGGTGTCCACAATAGATAATTTAAAGTTCTCATCCTTTCTATCATGCCGTGTGATCTAATATGACTTGTGTTAAGTCTGTGTTTTCTGGCAGTCTCTTTTTCTTGCCTACTTTAATCAGATGTGCCATGTAATTTCAGACAAGATGAAGTGAGCTGAGCAAGGACAGTTCCTGCCTCATAAAGCTGTTGTGTCAGTTGGCAAACAGAAAGATTGAAGGAGATTGCGCCACTTCATGGTTAATCTGAGCTTTGAAATGTTCCTATCTAGTCTTGCAACAAGAAGCTTTAAAGCATTGCATGCCATGCATGAGTCTTCTGAATCACCAGGCTGTTTCAAGTCTGATTAAGCTATATACATCAGGTTTGTGATACAGGCAAAAGAATAAACAGAAGTTTGTACATGGGTCTGGTACTTTCCAGAATACGCTAATTCTCTGCATTTAAATAAAAGGTATTACATGTAGAAAACCAAGTCTTCCTCTTTTGCCAACATTTCCAGTTACTACTTCAGTCTTACAGTGCTACTTCAGAGCCCGGTTTCTCAGTATACAGACATCATCTCTCGAGGGCAGCAGAAGCATATGTAACCCCATCAGTCAGTGTTTTAACTTTGTGCAAGGAATGCTCACATGGCTGGAGCTCAGTGGCTGAGAGTCATCTGGTTCTTGCCTTTGTCCTTACCTTCACCCTCTCTCCTTGAGTCAAATCACTCTGTGGCTTCTGAACAATAAGACAAAGTAGTAAAATTGATTTTCTTTGGTGTACCATGTGTGACAACTGTTTTGGAAACATGAAAAATTGTGGATTTGTTGTCACAGGTTTATTTCAGATACTATTGTGGGCTGGGAAATAGTCATCAGTACTGTCAGAAGAATTATTTAAGAAAGTTGTAAAAAATATTGTGTGGCTACCAGGCAATGAAGGTATCAGGAACACCCGTAGAGAAGGAAAATTCCTGCAATCTAAACCGAAAAGAACTAGTGCTCTAAAAACATACCTTGGCTGTCTGACCCAAAGTTTTCCACAGTCTCAAAAGCAGTGAAGAAAAGCACAAAGACTTAAGGCCATTCCATGCAATAATGTCTGTTCAGTGTGACTTTTGCAACATACATTACTTTCAAAAATTTAAATTAGAATAGCTTGATTAATTCAGTTGGTTTAACCATTATGATATTTTTAAATTAAAGGTTGGTTTAATTGAAACTAAGAAGAAACTTTGTCATTTTATTAAATCATTATCCATTGAAGTCAGGCTTCTAGAAACATATATAGAGGGGTTTTGACTGGTTTAAGTGGTGGAACTAAACCTATGGAATAAATCTATGCAGGAGGTTAAGCCAGATGATTATAGTAGTCCTTTTCAGTCTTAGTCTTGACAATTAGTCTTTAAGTCAATGCACAGTGAGACAGATGTACAGTTATATGTGAAACTCGGGCAAGGCAAGGCAAGAAATGAACTGGACCGGAATGTGAAAATTCATCAACAAACCCTTAAGAATAATGCTGGTTGAACACATTCAGCAAATCAAAGGAAAACTGATGTAGGATAAAACTGCTGAGTAAAGATGCAGACTAAAAGCCCATTTCACAGTGAGTACTTCAAGTTCCCTGTAAGCAGTTCAAATACTCTGAAGTTTAGTAGCACAACTACAACCACCCTCTGTATTGTAAAGAAACGTATTTTCTGATTCTTTCAGTCTCCCTAAAAAGCTTATCATTAAATTTTCTACACATTCCTTTACAAGCAAAATGGATGCTGACCAGGCCACTGATTATAGGGAAAGGAGCATTTTCCTCAGCTAAAAGCAAAGGGAATTTCAGAGGTTTGTGTTGTACATTTTAGAAGTGAGAGAACTCTTCCTACGCTCAATTGGAAGACAAGTAATAAATATAGGAAGCCAAACTATTTACTTCATTTATTTGATTAGCTTTTTAAACCTGTTTATCAGTGAGGATATGTTTTCTAATCAGATGTACCCTGTTTCCCCGAAACAAGACCTACCCCAAAAATAAGCCTTAGCATGATTTTTCAGGATTTTTGAGGATGCTCAAAATATAAGCCCTACTCCAAAAATAAGCCCTAGTTACTGTTCATTAAAAAAAAAAAGTCAATTTAAATAGTGTCCAGGCAGCTATACATGTCTAAAAATAACAAGTTTTCGAGCAAAAATCAATATAAGACCCTATCTTATTTTTGGGGAAACAGGGTAACAGCTATAACTTCAGAACCAGATATAGTACACCAGTGAAGAAGTCTAAACATGTTCTACTGATTTACATGAAATTAATCTTCTGTGCTATTATCATAAAAGGATTGGTGAAAGAAAATTCTGGTTTACTTGAGATGCAATTATAGAATATACCAGGCCTGGATGTTTTATTAGATTCAATCTTCAAATCCTATTCTGTATATTCACATTTATAATTCAAGTGTAAACAGGTCTTTCTTCTAAATTGAAAGGCTGTCAGGTGCAGATGATAAACATGAAATAGTACAGTACTTGTTACAAAATGTCAATACACTACTCTGAGGTAACAACATTTGACCTGTATGTGTTAGATAGCTGTTCTCTGATTCTTGTGACAAGTAAAAATTCATCCTGTGAACAAAAAGGCCTCTGCTACTTCACTTACCTGATCAAATGATTTGTATTTGTCTGGTTTTGTATTGTGTTATATTTAAGGTCCCAAAAATGTTGCAATGTGCCATAGACCAATTGCATCATTGATATAGTTCAAAATGTAACTGTCATAAAGCCAGTTTGCAGGCTCTATCCCTGATGTGCATGACTGCAGTTACAGTAATCTAGTCTCCTATTTCAGCAGTATAAAGAGTCTTATGGCATAACAAGAGTTCCTTCTTTCATAATCAAACATTAAGGCAAACTGCACTTGAGATTTAGAAAACCTGAGAGCCTACCAACATACAGGCTCTGTACTTATAGTTTTGTTCTGCATTGGGGATAAAAGTTTTAATCTAAATTTAGCACAGGTTAGAGGGTAAAAGGTAGCCCTGGCCCAGCCTGTGGGGCTGCACAGAAATGGCCATACCATGCATACTAACAGCTAACCTAAATTTTTGCCTCTCCACTATCAAAACCTCAGGGTGGACAACATTCATGTAGCTGATGCTGGAATTTCTCTGGTTACTTTACTCCTTGTCTTGTTGGCAGCTCCTTCTGATGCAATCTCATACCTATGTAAATGTCAAATCTTAGGAATGCATTGCTGTGAGGATTGAATCAAACTTTTAAGGAACTGTCTTGCTGAACAACTGTTTGCTTAAATGTAAATGCTGCACAACAGAACTGCTTAAATGTCAATGCAGTAAAAGCAGCTGTGAAAACAAGTAATATACTTGTATCCTCAAATTTAAAAGTCTCCATTAGAAGAATGAGAAGAACAATTCTAAGTCCATCCTCTTTTGCACACGTACAAACTAATAATGTCATTGCAATACCCAAACGCAAATGGTAAAGGCCTGAAACTTGACCTTTTAGGTCTGTCTACAAGGTTTATGATAGTTCTTTCTCACTTTTTGAAATGTAAGACATTCAGGCTACAACCTTCCACTCCTTGTTTTTGTATACTTTTTTTTCAGAGGGCTTGATCAAGACCAGTTGTTCTGTCTGAGAATGAAATAAGGAAAATTTGGAGCTTTCTTACTATTATTAACAGAAAAGACTGGGAAAAACTCTACAAGGGTAATCTCCACTCATATCTGCCCTGAAGCATAACACACTGCAGACAGAATCATACTTTGGTGTGGGGTGACAGAAGAAGCAGTAGTGACCTCAGAATTTTTGCAAGAAACTGGTACCTGTGGCCATGAGAGGCTCTTGTAGCTGTCACTGTCATTCTTGCAATTTTGGCAGAAGACCATACCAATCTTGGCTGCTTTTCTCTTGGGCATGCAGTGTGCTAGTTACGTGGTATGATAGTTTATATAATCACATGATATTTGTTCATTGAAGCGTAGTTTCAATAAGTCAGACCAATAAATGCTATGGGCTTAACTGAATTCTCTTACACCTCTACAACTACAAACTAAGCCAAGGAGACCTGTACTTTCTACATTCAAAATATTACACTTGGGTATTGTCCCGTCCCACCGGGTGGGATTAGAGATGAGTTAACTCTGAACACGATGTGCACCCTGTCTCACCAGGTGTGAGTTAACTCTGGCTATTTCTGTTCGTTAATGCGAAGTGAACAACAATCACTCGAGAGGTTGAATTCGATTATGAATTTACTAAAAGCACTTGGTGAAATACAAATTATGGTGATTAGTGACTTGGCAAAAGTCTATTATCGTATCACAAAACTTCACAAGACTTTAGCAGCAAAACTTACAATGATATTACATTTGTATGTTCAAGAAGAAGGAAAAGAGAGAGAGAGAAGGAAAACTAAGATATCAGAGAGAGAGAGGGAGTAAGATATCACCATTCCAGAGGTCCATCTGTCTCACAATGTCCTCTGGAAGGGGGTGGACGCATAGAAGATTTTGGTACACGCCACGACTTCATGTCACATGTGAGGTCGTTTTATAACCCAGTTCATTTACATGTGAGATAGGGGAGGGCAGTTCATCGCCTCCCTCTGTTTGCTCTTCTTGCTAATTAGGAAGACTCTTCTGGAAATGGGTCTGGGGTCTTCAAACTAGGGGAAAGTTCACAGTACTGAGCAGAAAAGAGTTGTTTTGCCCATCAGAGGTAGATATTGGTTCGTGGTTTCTTCTGGTAATTGGTTGTCTGACAGATGGGTCTTCTCTATCATTCCACTTAGGGCATGAGACCTTCACAGCAACACTGTGAATTGCACAAAACCTTGGGAAAGAGAAGACAAGGTGTCTGCCTCCACAGCCATCTATCTTTTCCACCCAAAGTATCAAAAACTAGATGTTTAAGGCATAATGTCATTCTTTGTTTTAACTGGGATGGAGGGAGTGCTTTAAGGTTGTCACAGGTATTTATTAGATACTTTGAAACCAAGTTGTAGACATTTCAGACTGGGTATCTGAATTAATATAAACTTCCATCTTTAATTTCTGGCTGTATGCTTCTCTTCATGAACTGGAGAGAATACCATATCTTTCTATCACATGAGAATTGTGAAATACCCAAGTGCTACATTTACAAGCAGCATAAAAAATCATGAGAAGATGAACAATTCTGCTTTTGGAATGGCATTTCTTCTGTATAGGGTCAATATGATTAATAAAACATAAAAAGGCATTTTTTAGCCTTTTTTAATGCCTTTTTGTACCTGCACATTGACCAGAAGTGGGGTATAATAGCCAAAATACTGAACAACTGTCTATCTAGAGAACACTGCCCAGTCTGTGTGCAAATGAATAATAATTTGATTACGCAGTTAGTGCATTTCTTTGCATTTCTTAAGTTTAGAAACCTTGATTTCTTAGCCTTCCTGTCTTTGCCTACTTGGTTTTGTAAATATTAAGTATTCAAGGAATACTGAAGTTCTTGTAAGGTGGTAAACAACATTCAAAATACAGTTTGAGCTTCCTTACTCAGCAGTCATACAATAATAACTTCTTGCACATCACCTAATAATGCTTACAAAGGAAGAGATAGCAGGTAGAAGAAGGTTTATAAATGTTACAAGAGAGTTGAATAACTCATTTTTCCACTTTTTTTTCTCTTTTCCTTCTTCCTACTAATTTTTCTTCAGACTTGGTCTTTTCCGTTTCTCCATCCTGTGCTGTCATGCCATTTCAGCACTGAAATTATAGATGAGAATAAGTATTTCCAAATATCTTTTATTTTTAAATATTATAATAAAAATATAATGAGCCTGCAGTGAGTGATTTGCAACATCAGAACTCTGGTTTTCACTATATGAAATGTACTCAAAAGTGTCAAAACTTCACAAATAAGATTAAAAATAAAATAATGAAAAAACACTGTGCAAAAAATTTTTACCATAATAGCATTTAGAGGGAAGTTTTTCCATCCTTAAATCACTAATTTTTTTTTGTCAAATTCTTTACTAAAAGATTGCATGAATTCCTGGCCAGTTAATTGCGTATCTGCAATAAAATGGAAGAAACTGTAAATGCAGTATGAATTGCTAAGATAAAGTTGGTAATAGACATTCAAAAATGTATCTAAAATAAAAACACTATCTGTAAGAACAAGACCCTTTTTTTTTTTCTTTTCAAACTCAGAAATGACTGCATGTATTGCTCTCAGAATTGAATTGTTTGTTGAATTCTGGAACAAACCTATGTAAAACAATTGTGATAAATTGCTCAGATCCTAAAAATTCAGTAGTGTCTCCTTTATTCAGTCTTGTTGAATTGTCAAGCCATTTCCTATTGTAAATGTTAATACTATATCATTCAGATGTGACAGCAATAACTGTTGCAAGCTTCACATAGATCAAAACTAAAAAGCTTGTGATAGACAACCTGATAACATCACCAAGGTTTGTTGTCAGTTTGAAGGAAAATTTCCTCTTATTTCTATATCCTAGCAAGGTGGGTGTTGGTCTCTTTTCCCAAGTAACAAGCAACAGGACAGGAGGAAATGGCCTCAGGTTGCATCAGGGAGGTTTAGATTTGACACAGGAAAGCTTTAGGAGGCCTTTAAAAGACATGTAGATGTGGTGATTAGGGACACGGTGTAGTGGTGGACATGGCAGTGTTAGGTTAACAGTTGGATTCTATGATCTCAAAGGTCTTTTCCAGCCAAAATTATACTATGATTGCCATAGGTGTTACAAATCAAGCAGACTCAGTCAATGCAAAGACAAAGGAAAAATGTGTAGAGTTGCATAAATATTCAATTACTTGAAACTACTTAAATCTAACAAGTAATTACCTTGCTTTGGACAAATTTATGCCATATCTCTTAATGATCTTCATCTAACATGTAATTAAACTGTCCTGTAAGTCTAACATATTAGCAATGTGCAGTAGGTTTCCAAGTTTTACACAATTTATATTTGAATCCACACCATTTGTATGACACTGACAAGTTGCCACAGTGACGTCAGTTTTTCCTGACCCTGCAATGGCATGCCAAGGATAATGCATGAGCACCAGTGCAAGACTACAGAGAGTTTAATAATATTTGTATAGACTGCTAAGTTTTCTTCCTTTTACCCAGGAAGGGCAGTGCCATCACCAGCAGTAAGTTCAGGTGCCCTTGTCAGTAATATTTTAATTTTTCTCAGAACTGGTTTTTCATTTGTCGTTATAGGCCATCAAGTAACATAAAACTTTAAACCTTTGGAGAAAAGGTTCAGTGAGTATTGGATGGAAGACCATGTCCAGGAAAGGTGTGCCGGTATTAGATGGCACAGAGATGGTTATTTAGGAGAGTGCAGATAGTGGTAGGAGGGCTCAGAGACCTAGTACTCCAGCAGTGCTTAATAGCATTACTAACTAATCCTTTTTATGTCCTCTGGAACTGCAGACATTTAAAATTGCAGTACGATGTAGCAGAAGAATATTGCCCATTGCATTTCATCTTGAAACAGAAGATTCATGAAACAAATGTACTTCCTTGACAAACCACAGAGACTTGTGTGGTTTCCACTTGTGTTTTTCTTCCTTTCTGCTCAAACTGCCCAAACCCTTTGGAGTTTCTGAAACGAAAAAATTGCTAAAGATTGTTGTAACAAAATGGTATTGTCTTCATAATTCATACCTAAATCAGCTGTTGGCAAAAAGATTGATGTGTCTCTGGGCTCTTCTGTCCACGGGGCCCTCCTTTTTGCTATGGTTCTCTTAATTTCCTGCTCTGGGGAAATGACTGACATTAAGGATAATGAATGTACCGACTCACACTTCTGTTAGCGATTAAGTCATATTAAAGATTCTCCCTCTGTGTGGGCGGAGGAAGCCAGGCCTCATTAGAGGTTCAGATGGAAAGATCCATGTATTAATTAATGTACTAGAAAATAACAGCCAGGATCTCTGGATCTGATTTCAGGCTGTGTTCTAGCTGTAATATCTCATATGACAGTTCTTCTAGATTTAGTCAGAATTCGTTCCATTATAAGACTGTTCATACTCACAAATTTGACTAGGTTTTTCCATTGTAAAGTATCAACTTTGAGAACTTATATTCCTTCTGAGAAAAAGAACTTTTATCTGTTCATCAGTATAAATAATTGAGATAGCTCTGGTTACCTCAATGTAAAATTGAAGGTCAAACTCAGACAGAATTATTGCCCATATTCTTGTAGAAGTGTAGCCAAAATACTGAGAAAATGAAGTATTTAATTTACAATGACTCCCTTTGTTCAGGAAAAGCTCATTATAATTTTCTGTGGCCCTCTGAATCTCAATAAGTAAACAGGAAAGGTAATTTTGTAGCTCTTGGCTCTGTAGCCAGACAAAAAGATTTTTTTTTTCATTACTAGTTTTCAAAACCTTAACAACTTATATGCACGAAGACACCACTTTATGAATAGAGAGACTCTCTCACAGATGATGTATCTTGTGTGTATTGAAGATTTGGATTCAGAAAATAATTGTTTTTACAGGCAGCAAGGGACAGAAAGAGTTATGTGCTTCTTAAAAATGACCGTATTTAGAGCCTGGTGCACCTAACTACTTATCAGTCTTACAACAAGACCTTAATCAAGATGGGTATCCCACCTCTTTGTAAAGATTGGCATTGTATTGTAAGAACATCTGCATTCTCCACTGAAATATCCGAAGGTTCGTAAAAGAGAATACAGTAAAACAGAGATGACGGTAGCTGATCCAGCATACGCCTAAGTGCTAAGTTTATTTTCTGGTATTTACTGTACATTATGTCATTTTGGGAGTGTCAAATTACAGCCAGCAACTAAAGGAACAAGAAAGGCTATAAAAAGGTACCTAGAGACTTTGTTGTATCTAGCCATTCTGTCATTCAACTTCTGTTGAGTGCCACTGACTTTGCCCCCTCTTGCCCAAGCTTTCTACTTCCAAGTTTCCACCATTGTTAAATACCATTTTAATGCACAGGGTTCAACTTTTCAGCTGGATAATTAATTATTAGGGTCCACAGAATATGCTAAATACAGTTGCCTTTCATTTGGTTCTGTGTACTTACTTGTATTATACATTTCTTGTCTTTCTATTGTCTGTTTAGATCAAAAGTTGTTCCAGGCAAAGGCATTATGTTTTTCCATACAGTTAGTTCATTTTCTCTAGATGGCTTTTAAATGTATTTTGATTTGTAATCCCCAAAAAAAGAATTTTTATCAGTTTCATCTGTACTTTTAAGTTGTTTGTAAAATACTTAGTTTAATATTTTTAAGACTTTTTCTCCATACTTTTTTTTCAACTTAGAGACTAACTGCTCAAACTGCTGCTTCAGCTTTGAAACCACTGACAGTCTGTTATGCCTTTTCGAATGCAGCTAAAATTCAGGTTCATGTTTAGTGATTCTCATTAGAAAAGGAATAATTTCTTAGATCCATTAATTTAAATGTATTTTGGCAAGAGCTGCTCATGACACAGTTATTATAATAATATTCTGTTCTCATATTGCTCATCTCTGAGTGACTGCAACTACCAGCAAGTATCTTGGGATGCATATAATTAATGAGAACCAGGACTATGCTTGGTTAATGAAAAAACGTTAGAGGAAGAATTATTAATAAATGTCCTCTGCTAAGTAAAACTCTCTTATCCAAGGAAAGAACAGCTGATGGGCCTGAATGGTGTTCATCTTAGCATAATTTAATTCCTTGCATTTGGAAAGGATTTTGTTTTTCTTGTTTGAGACAGGAGGGACAGAACATTTTGTGTTGTGGTGTATCACTCAAGGTCCTTTCCTTACCTACTATCCATTACAGTCAGTGTTTTCTCTCCATCCTTCTCCGTCAACATTTCAGAGTATCACAAGCAAGGCCTTTGGTGTAGCAAATGGACACAAATAAACTAGAAGTCTAAACTGTGATGGACACATTTCAGATGGGAAGAACTGGGTTTCAACCTGACCTATTTTCTGTGGCTAAATTGGACCAAATGCCTCAGAAAATACATACTCATCCCTCTGGTCAGCAAGAGCAGCTGGAATTCTCATACTGTTTTTCTGGGGTCAGGAAGGGACAGCCAGGTGGTCCGTGCCTTATGGCATTAGCCCATGACATTGCTGTTAAAAACAAACGCATTGTTTCAGTTTGTTCCTCACCAAAAGGAAAACACTATGGATGTAAACAAGACCAAGAAACTATTTGCATCGCTGGAGATGTTCAACTACAGATAACCCCAATGAAGAGATGGGAGCAGAGTCTGCCAAGCAACAGTTGCAGAGCATTGACAGAAAGGTGAGACCTGTGGCAAGTGGTGGAGTAATATTATTTCTTTTAATGTTGCAGAAGAATCTGTTTCCAGAAAAACCCTATATTGGAGTGAAAGGGGTATGTTACATCATGGTTGAGTTTCTAGAGGAAGAAATTTGGCCAGTACATGACATTTCTGTTGGCACAAGTAGTCTTCTTTAAGGTTGTCCATGCTTGCTGGTGTATCAGTCAGACTGTTACAGGTAACAGCACAGAAATGTAAATAATGAAAAGACAAGGTGAACATTCTTTGACTCTGCCTCTTCTGCGCGCGATTATATGCATATCTTATATTGATTTTAGTTTGATTAATGAGGTGACTTTTTGGATTTCAGATATTTAACTGTTAGCTAGTCTCCTGAGAGTGGAAAAGGCTGAAATTGTTGTCGCATATCTAAGAGGGATTCTCTAAGCTACCAGAGCAGACCGTGACCTTCAGTGTAGTCATCACATGCTTCAAAACAACGTATTGGAAAAGCTTCCTGAAGTGAAAAAGTGTCAGAGTGCCAGTTTGTTCCCAAATCTTGTCCAGAAGGTTTGGCTAGAGCTTTGGTAACCTGTCACAGTTGGTGTTATGTTGACTATAGAAAGAAAAAAACAAAGGGATTAGTGTCATAGTTGAGACAGACAAATGACATAGACCAAGATCTTCCAGGATGAAAGTAGTAGATGCCATTTATTGCTACAAGTGCATTTTTATACAATTCTACCAGTTCATCTGTCTTTTCACTATTGGTTACAAGTTACAGCACTAACATCTCATTGGTTAATTTTGCTATCATTCATGTTATTCTTCTATTCCCTTCTCTCTCACGGGTACAACTCCATATCTCCAGATACTCCTTTACTCCCATCCTTCTCAGGGGTAAACCTTAATATCTTCAGGGTTGATCTCTATTCCCATACTTTCTGTCAAGGACTCCACAGACCCGCGGCAGTTTCACACAGATTAGGATTATACATATGCACCTAACAGAAACAAAAATATCTCATTGATCTGCTTTGAAGACTAAAACCAGGCATTGTATGCCAGACAATAGAGAGTATGCAATTTATGTGGGGTAATTTTCTTTTAAAAGAAACAAAAACTGTAATGGATCTTGTCTGTCATTTTTTTTTTATCTTTCCTCACACTCTTCTAACACTAGTATTGGAATTTTAAGAAAGAAATTCCATCACATTTCTCAATAACTGCTCTCCACTAGCAGACTAGAGTTCTTCACATAATAAGCATGCAGGAATGCACTACACTGTATTTTCCAGTTCATAAAGTATAAACAATGGAGCGAGCTATTCTGTTACCAATGGCAGCTCCATGCCTTTTATTCCCTTATGTTTGCAGGTGTGCAAGCCACGTACAAAGAGGCTAGGCTTTGACTGCTTTTTGGTGAAATGCATGCTCTATCTCTATCACATTCAAAATTAAGTGGAGAAAAAAGTGTTTGAAACCTTGTTTGATTTAATTATCTTCTTCGCTTATACAAAGTACTCAGCCATATGCAACGTATGCAAAACACTGTGTAGGGATTTCTGTCTCAGAAATTGGATATCTCAGATGAAGTAGCTTCAGATGAAATGTGGGAAACCTAGCAATTGTGTTGGTTAATTTTTCTGTATTCATGAAGAGTGACTCATGTTCCTTACCCAGAAAGATTCACTGAAGTTTCTCATTACCCATCAGCCAGAGCGTGTCACGGTGCCTTCCTCCTGATTTGAGGCATCAACCAAAGATTAGGTACCATGTGATGTTTTCTCTTCACCACTGACCATGTCCCTCACAGACAATCTGCTTATAGAGAGTCATCTGATTCACAGATGATTCTGTCTGTAAACTCACTTTTGTACAGGATGTTACAGTTTTTCAAGATCTGGGGACAGATATCACTAGGCTGAAGGGAACTAGCTAGGAATGGAGAAGCCGTTTAACAAAACAAGCACAATAGCTGAACATGAATTGTTTCATGGTTTTAATTTTTCCCCAGATAGCTTTTGTGTAGGACTTTGATTTATGAAATTTGGGTGAGATTAACTGCACATTTCAGATGTGTGGCCATATTTTTTTCAAAGCTCAACAAACTGTTAGATCTGACAGCTTTGTTTCAGTAAGATCCAGGCTGCCTGCAGCCACTGTCACAGGTAAACTCTGCAGGTTTAAGCAAGCAATTTCATCTGTCTTTGCATCCATTTGTCTCTTAATTTGGCTTGTCCACCTAGGCTAGGTTTTCTTCAGCTCAATGGCCCTTACTGTGCTTTTTGACTCTGCTGTTATGACAGGCAAATATAACCTTGGCAGGATCTTGCAAGCAATGTTGTAATAACAATAATTAAAAACATAATAAACAATATATACCTGGAGATAAAACATCAAATTAAATAATGATTCCTTTGTTTTTGTAATGGATTGTGGAACATGGATGTGTTAATCAAAAAGCATTTTCTTTTTGTTTCTGAGCATCAGAGACCTACAGTAAAGCATACACTTTCAGAGAGGTGCAGGAATAAAGGCAGAGTAAGAGGATGGAAGAGAAATCCCAGATCATGGGCTTTCATAATACAGATAAATATAAAGTCTAAATGTCAGCTAAATACAGCAATTTTCCCATTTTGGTTTTGAATGAAACATCTTCTTTCCCTCCTTTACACAATCCCCTGCCTTTGGAATTCATATCATTCCACTGTTCATAAAGGAGAAAACCCCTGGGGGAAGCAAGAGCAATGCACTGTAAAGCTTTTAGAAAGAGCCTGCTGCACTGGAAGATGATATTGTAGACTTACTGGTTCATGAAATGTTTATGCCTTATCTTCTACATAGTTTTCACTCCAAAGCTACTGAGCAGCTTGTAGAGCATGTGGCTTTGTCCTATTTTTATTTTTAAAGATTCTTTCAGCCTTCAATGCAGTGGAAACCAATAATGACACTGACATTTTCCCTGCAAGCCTCACACTTAGCCATGACTCTTTCCTGACGTCTGTGGTGATAACCCTCCATCTGACTGGTGTGACTAAAATGAGCCTGTTCTGTTACCCTCTGAGTACACAAGTACACACTAAGGAGGCAGGGTTTTATTGCGGTAACCCAGTATATAGAATTATTTAGGTGAACAATGTTGGGCTCTTCCAGTTACATTAAATTCCACTCAAGCTCAGTTATGGTAGAACGCAAATACAAGTATTTATTCACAACATCCCAAACCAGCATAGTTATAAATCGTTACAAAAAATTAAAAAATAAAAATAAAAAAATTATATATATATATATATGTAGAAGTGAAAGAAAACCTTGCCTAGTGTACTTAAAGCAAGCTTATGTAAGAAAAGCCTTTCTCCCCTATTCATATAACACAATCTCCATTTTGAGAAGTTGTCATTTGGGGCTTGGGTCTTTGCCTCCTGTCTCAGCTTGCCTCTGCTCAGCAGCTTCCACCAGAAATCTTGTTCATTACAACTTCTTTTAGCTTTCTTCAGGGAAACACGTTCACAGTGCATCTTTAGATACACTTATGTCTCCCATTCCCACCCTTTGGTGGAACGTTAGCTCTCCTTCCTTTCACCCCTTCAGGGACAACCAGACAGACCTATTCTTTTGCTCCAAAACTCATGTTAATCCATACTTATGTAGGAGATAAACAGGCCACTCTTCTTAATGAAAACCAGAATTATTTCCTCTCCTTCACTATGTATATATTGCTTCGTTAGCCAAGTGGTTGCTGCCTATATATGACTAGCTGTTAGACAATACTTTCCTTTAGTGAGTAAAATTCTTTCCTCCTCTCTTTAATGATTACTTGTCATGTGTCAGTGTGGGATGCAGCTTTCACTGCACTTCGTATCAATCTGTACATTAAAACCATAAATGATACACTTAGGTGCTTGCCTGCATCTTATTATTGGCTCAGTCATGCCTGGACTGACAATAAAATCTGGTGACTGATCTCTGACCTCATTCTCCAAAGTATACAATTGTACATACTAATAATCTTAAGTTTGTTTTGTTTTGTTTTGTTTTTTATTTACATTTATAGCTTTATTATCCTAAGAACATTACTATATTGGCAGAGATATAAGACTAAGTTGTACTTTGAAAACTTATAATAATGCAGTAATTTCTGATCAAGTTAAATAAAAGTATTGAAAACTTTTTACAAAGTTTCATTTTGAAGACTGGACAGAACAACTACCACCAAAAACATATTGGATGGAAGTAATTCAGTCTTGCATTTCAGATTCGGAAAGGGCAGGTTTTCTCTGAAGTGATATTGGTATTGTTGAAAACAGATTAAGACAGGTAAATGATGTTTGTGAGACATAGCGGAAAAAATAATTCGTACCAGGGACTCTGATGAAGGGAAAATGAGGTTAAATTCATCAAGTAGTGTCCATACTTTCAATTTTGTTTTGGTTTTTGTTTAAATTTCCTAAGCAAAAGTTATTTGATTGCAAAGGGATCCTTCTGCTTAGTCAGGAGCATCTCAAAATTCAAGCTTTTTGATGAGCTAGTAGACCTCATCACTGTGCCATCACTAATTGAGTATGTATGCTTATTGACCTCAATTCTTCAAAATACTCCTGAGGCCCAGCTTAGAACACGTAACTGAATCCCACTGGAGTTGCTGTAAGCATGCATTTAAATGTCTTTCATGAGCAAAGATGGAAAGAAATCTTGTAGATCTGCTTTTCAGATCTTGTGCCTTCTTTCCATCCTCCCAAAGTTAAAATCCTTACAGCTCTTTCAGCCCTGAAAGGATTAGGGAGTTGCAGAAGATGCTGTCTTCTAGATATTTTTTTTTCTTTTTTGGGAAAAGAAGTCCTTTACCTGAAGCATAATTTCTAGAAGAATTAAGCTCCTGACAATATAAGTGGCTGAATGCAAATTTGCATTTTCTCTTATCACTGCTGGACAATCCACTATATATGCATGAGCCTTCCCCGTAATGAAGAGAGAAGTTTGATCAGTTGCTGGGTTTGCTAATTGCCTCTCTGCCAGGGCTCTGACAAGGCTTCAAGAGTCCTCTTCACTACTTCACTACCCTGAAAAGTCTCCCATTTCATATATATGCTACTTCAAAAGTGAGCAACTCTACAAGTACTTCACTTCAGCCTTCTTGAGTCCTTGAGATGCTTGTCCCAAACACTTGTGACAGGAAGCCACAACCAATGACATCTTTTTCTTCATGAGAATGCAATATAAAAATGGAGAAAAATATGGAACAATTAATGTTTGGGGTTTGTTTGGTTGGTTGGGTTGGGTTTGTTTGTTTGTTTTGTTTTGTTTGTTTGCTTGTTTTCCTTGATTAAATGCACTCAGAAAGCATTGGAAAAATTTACACAATTCTACTGCTAACTTTTTGTCTTATTCTGAACAGAGACCAAATTTGACAATTTCATGGATTTGGAGGAGGGGAAAAAGTTACATAAAATACAAAACTGATCTTGTCCATCAGAATAGCTAATGCATACATCAGGTGCTAACAGCTGTGCATGAACTTTGTGTTAGGTGACCTGATTATCACATTATCCTTATTTCTTAATGATAGGTTTTTTCTCTTCATTTAATATTTGGAAAAATGGAGGAAAACAGCTGGAGTTTTTCCTAAATGAGACTAACTAACTTTTCAAGAGCAAAAGGTAAATTACATTTTTTTTTCTCAAATAAAAAAAAATATCAGAATATATCAAATAAAAAGAAAATCTTCTATCTCTTGCGCCAGAAAAGTGTAACATCCAGTATTTTTATCTCTTTTCAGAGTAGTTCAATCTGAAGCCTGTTATAACTGAAAAGTTAATTATCAGTCTCAGCAGAAGCTAGGCATTGAACTGGGCCATAGAAGCCACAGACTGAACTCACAGACAGCCTTGAAATGGAAGGACTGTGACAGTTTCTGTGGAAGAAGGCAGGTGGCAGTGCATCTATATTACATAGTTTTCTAATCATGCTGACAGACATCACTTTTATAGCCCTATTAGCTCAGCACTTCTCTCGAGCAGTACATCCATGTGTGAATGGCTCCTGATAAAACATCACTGTACAAAACGCAATTTCACCCCTCCTGAAACTCCATGTAATAAATAATTTTGTTTTTTAATAGGTGTGTTGGTAAAAATGGTCCTCCATGCTGCATTAAGAAGTTCTATGATCTAATCCTAAAGTGGGTTTTTTCCAAGTACAGGCATGAAATAATGATGCACTGTGTCACTAATTCTCAGTATTACTGGATAAAGAAGAATTATTTATTTACTTTGTGATCTAATATTTAAGACTTGGATACAGAAAAAGAGGATTTGACAACATAAAAATAATTTTCTTCCAAATTTATTACTTTGCAAGGGAAATGAGGCACTCTGAGGCACTGGAACAGGCTGCCAAGAGAAGCTGTGGATGCCCCATCCGTGGAAGTGTTCATGGCCAGGTTGGACGGGGCTTTGAGTAACCTGGTCTAGTGGAGGGTGTCCCTGCTCATGGCAGGGCACCTGGAACTAGATGATCTTTAAGGTCCCTTCCAACCAAAACCATTCTATGATTTTACAAGAAGAGAGAGAAAAATAATTGAGAATGTGAAATTGCTAAGTATTATTCTATTATTGAAGAAACAGAAGACATAATTAATAGACAGTGCTGAGCGAGAGACATATATTAGTTGATGCTTGATGTTTTATCTTAACCTAGTATTTAACTTGAACAATGACCTTAAGACAGAGGTTATAATTAAAATACTCTTTTCTATACTTAATAAAAAGGTTTCCAGCTTTTTTTTTTTTTTTTTTTTTTTTTTTTTTTGGTAACTACTGTTATCACCCTGAATTAAATCTCTGACAGCAGCCTGGATGCCACACATCACAGAAAATTCAATTCCTTTCCCAGAAGAGCTTATGGTCTGATTAAGCTGACATTAAAATCAACATAGATCTCCTCGTTAACTTAAGGGAAAGAGACTGATTACATCAGTCCAGATTTAAGAGTTAAGGATCACAGTCGCATACTGCTTTGAACAGGCAGCTACAGTGAATCTAAGTGCAAGATGACATTCAGCAAGCTGTTCTGTGCAAGTGGAACACTCACCAAAAGCACTTTTTCCCCCACACTCAGATATGCTTTCAACACTTTTCAGTGCCACTCCCAGCACTCAGCACAAACACAAGATTTGCAGTGAGGCTGGAGACATTCTACTTGGCTTGTTAAGCCTTCAAGATGAGCAAAAGAGGCTTACTCCTGAAAAGCATCCTTTAATTTTTGCAGTTTAGTTTCAACAAAGTAAATGTGGAAACTTATTGTAGAAACACATAATTTCTTACATCTATTAACAGGGGTTTTTTTAAAGATAGGCATAAGATTTCCAAACAGTGATTTGACTTATTTCTTCCACATTTGAGTGGAAAATCAGAAGCTAACTAATAGCCATGAACAAAATATGTTTGCTCATTGTTAAAACAGATATTATTTTCCCCATCTGGCTACAAATTAGATTGTATGGGAGCCCTTAGTTTGTGCCAAACCAGCAGGAGGTGGGAATTCTCATTAAAAATATAGGCAGTATAAAATTCGTCAAAGTTCTTCATGAACTACAGTCCCACGGCATGACAAACCGATGTAGTCAAATGAAAGAAAAATGAAACAAAACAAACCCAACCCAACCAAATCAAACCAAACCAAACTCAAAAACCACCACAACAAAAAAAAAGTTCACTAGCTGCAATAACGTTTATTAAGGTCACTATGAACCCAAGGCCTTTTTCTGCTACATGCCATTTCCAACACTAAAGTAAAAGATAGTGGATACTACAAAGACTTTAAATAACAGAAAAGATAGCAGACGGACACAGGCAGATGGGAAGGTGTATAAAGAGGCAAATACTATTGGTGAGCTTGCCTGACAGCTGTCTTAGTACACCCTGGCCTTAACCGCAGTCATGATGTCTGTGGGTGTTTTTATTTGGGGTGGGAGTGGGTGTTTTTTGCACATTCTATTTGGGGTTTTTTTGAACATATGTGTTATTGCAATTGAGGGTATTAAAGTAACTGGAAGGAGGATAATGAGATAGCTCTGCAGATGTTTACAGGGAGAATTGAGGGCACAGATAATCTCACGATGTCATCTCTACCTTCCCCTCTAAGGATTTGTGTAAGTTTGCGTGGGTTATATACTCAATTAGCACATAACTGGCTTCAGACCTTTCTAGTTCATACTAAACGCCTACCTTTATTTTAGTGAAGTTCAAGTCGGAGAATTTTAATTGCAAGATATTTTGGTAAGGGGGGTGAGGCGTATGTTACCTGTAAAACTAAACGTTGCCATGTAAAGTGGTGTTCAGTCTAAGGGTCTTGTGGTATTAAATATGTACCTGACTTAACTTGGATTGATGGGTCATTACTGTAATCAAAAATACATTTTCCTTTAATAGCCTTTCTACAGTAGAACACTTTTGTATTCTTCACTCTGTAATACATCCTTTCTGAATACATCATTTTCTCATGCTGAGAAATGCTGACACTTGATGTAAAAATTATGCACCGGCTATATTACTAATAAAAAAATAGAACTATTTTCTGCTATTCTGGACAGGATTGTGGCTCCAATACATGCTGATTTACAATAAGAGTTTCACAAAACTGATCTTTGAACAAAGTTCAAAATAGAACAGTAAATGATGTTGATTGCCAAGTGTAGTCACTTTTTTTTTTTTGTTTATCATTTTAAAATGGCTGTTGTAAAATTAAGTTAGCTGTTTCTTCCTACATTTATTAATTTGGACATTGTTTAAAATTTATCTAGCAAAATGCCTTTTCTTTTGTTAATTTCTAGGGACTTTTTGAATTTTTTCAGATTTTCAATTAGCTTGTTGGAAAATTGTGGAAGAGAAACCTAGCCATGGCCTACACTCACTCTTGTACCAAACCCAAAATTTAATGAAAGATATGCAACAGTTTCACATGTGAAGGAAATGTTACACAAAACAATCTGAAAAAAACCAAACATGCGTAGCATAGACGTATGATTGAAACAAAGCTGTTTTCAGACAAAGACTTTCTTGGGCTAAGGCTGAACCATAGATAAGACTGGTCTACAAAAAACTTCTCACATCAATATTTTTAGAGGGATCATTTCAATCACTGGCAGCTGTTCTCCTGTGATTCATTTTTCCAATAATTTACATCTATCACTATATAATTAAAACCTATAACTATAGATGTTGGCCTTCACAGGTTCATTCATTTATGAAGATTTTTTTGAACATGTACACAGAACTGAATGCTCTGGGATGAAGTTTTAAGACTTGTCTGTTTTTATGAAATTATTAAAATATGCTGCTATTTATGAATACACTCACTTCAACTCTAAATTCATTGAATTTGGCTGTTCCTCAACGGAGGTGTTGACAGTAAGTTCGAAAGCATTCACAAAAACATCTTGATCTGCTTGTTTCTATTTGTTTTGTTTCTTCTTGGAAAGTCTGCTGTCTGCAGACAAGTAACTAGCATTTTTTTCTGTTTTCCGTTTTAAGTATTTTTTTCCCTTGAAATGTCAAGTTTCCAGTTTACATCATCTCTCTGAGTGATGCATCAGACTTCAGTCCTTCCCCAGCTGTGTGAGCTGTACAACAACAGACTATACTTCGCATTTTCTTCATCTTAGAAAAAGGCCATGTTGTAAAACATGGAACACGGGATGTTTCATCCCGCTAACCAAAGATGGTGAGTAGTCAGTCATTTATGCAATATTTCAGCAGCCAGCTTTACCTCTTCAACACTGCTGTCACCTCTCTGCTTAGTGGGAACCATTTACATGCACAAATATCTTTGTCTTAGCAACAAGTAGTACTGAAGCAGAGATAACATAACTGTATATAATATTTTACTTCTGATATTTAGCTTTCGAGTAACTTTGATGACCAATTTTAAGAAAACGAATCTTCAAAAATCAGTTATAGTCAGGAAAAAATAACAGAAAGAAAATACTTAGTCTAACAAATAGCCCTCTCAGGTAGCTTCCCTAAACCCCTACCATGGACTTGCATAAGATTTAACAAAAAGCTTTCTTCCCAATACTTGATCTTATGAAGAAGGTAAAAACTTTGCCAGCTATTTGGGTCACTTGGTGTTGCCACCATAAAACTGCCACAGCTGTAAGTAACATCAGTTGCAGTATGGCATCGCGGTTGCATTCTTTAACTCACCACGCACCATCACACCTCTTTATTAATCTTCATCAGGAAATTTTGGACTATCAAAAAGATCGCAGGCGGTTGCCTTCTATGGCATGCATGCAATCGGCAGTGCAGATGTCAAAGTTTGAAAACCATGGGGGCGTGAAGAAGCAACCCCAAGAGGGATCACTGACTGTGCCTTCTCCCTGCTGGAGACAGATCATGTCCAGGGCATCGGAGCTCATGCTGTTGCCTCACCCAACGCTTTCAGTTAGTGTTCCCCACCTCTAAACTCCATTCCTACAAATGAAACTACCTTTCCCCCTTATTTGTCCTGCTTATAAGAATCTACGATACACTGGAAGATTTATGGGTGCACTCTTGCCTAGCAAAGTGAATGGCATACTTGTGAACCCCATCCATGTCCTACACTACTGCTGCCTATTACCCATTTGTATTAACACCTTTGTTTTCCCTTCCCTGAAGGCACTACTTAGGAAAAGTTTAGAGTGTAATTGCTTCAAGAATTTCATTTTCATCTTGTCCTATCAGATTATCTGTAACCTTTGTCAGGTGGCATCTTCCACCCGTTTTACAGGCATCCTCCTTATCGAGCTCATATTTAACAGGAAGGAATCCAGACAGACAACTGTAGGGTGTGTCCCTGTTGGAACACATCTGAGTCCCAAATCTTCCTTTAGTCTATACGCATTCAATAATCACCACTGATATCAGACTGGTTGTTACTGAAGCACATGCTACTGCAAATCAGGCCATGTATTCAGGTGTTTTAATACGGACTGAAGAGCCCATTTTAATCTCCTACTCTCAAAAATCCCTTCTTATACACTTGCTCCAATGACCATTACATGAACTAGTGGACATGTATGAATCATAGTAGCTTGTATGTAGAAGCGAAACACCTCATAAAACTGAATTACGAAAAAAAAGGAACCTTCATAAGCATAACTCTTCTTGCTCAGTTTGCAGTATAGGAACTTTTAGGGTTTCTTCCTTGAAAGAAATTTGTGACAATAAATATAATCACCCTTTGCTTGACCAAGTCATAACTAGTCTTTATTCTCATAATATTAAAATGTTCTTTACATAGGCAGTAAAAATAGCTTGTAATAAGTCAATTTTTAAATCATTTTGTCTATTTGTAGCTAAAAATCAGATACATCTCATCTGACAGATAAATCCAATTAATCATTGGCAATTAAGTATTTCTCTCACCGAAAGAGCAGAGTCTGAGCTATGGATTTCTTTCATTGGAAATTATGCTTAGAAAATATTCTTTCGACGGAACAGACACTAAGTCCTCCAGCTTCTGTTATCTACTCAAGTTGGAGTTCTCTCTGAATTACTTTTTAAAAATTTGTTCTACTTCCTTCTCTTTTTTTTTGTGCTAAGCATCTTCTCCTTTTTAAGTGTACCTCCTCTTACCGCCACCTTCCTTCCTACTATCTAGTTAATCTATATTTTAATTTCCTGTTTATTATTTTTTTTCAGCAAGACTCCTTTAATTAAAGTGAAGTTTCATACTAGTAACTCAAGCTATGAGGAATGGAAAAACTTACCAGGAATATGATAGACTATTGCTGCCTACTGTTTTTCCTTTAAGAGGCAGCTTTAATATTTGAAATTACCTAATACAAAGAAGATGCATGCTGTGCATTATGACAGAGATCAGAAAATCTCTTCAAATCTATGCAGTGGTGTATTTCAGGAAACAGTTGAATGAATTTGTTCCTGCTTCTTCACTGCATATAGTTTTTACAGGACACTTATTTCAAATACATTGGGAAATACCTAATAATTAGCACCAGAAAAGATCACAGATATATAGGTGGTCAACACCGCCCACTGGAAGACTTGGCTTTGGCCACTTATAATTTCACCAAATTTCAGTTGTTTGGTAAAACAATTTATTTGGACTCTGCCTTTCCCTAACACCTCAAAAACTTTGTTTGAGCTACTTCTTACACTAAGATTATACAGAAAGTTACTTTCTCCAGTAAAAATAAACAAGCAAACTTAGGTTTTGCAATGTATGTCTAAAAATCTACATGGATTGTTAGTATTTAGAATTTAGATCTACCATGCAGGTTAAAATGAACACCGAGATGCATTGTCTTATCATACCTTATATTTGTTTTCTCCAAGAAATGGAAAGCTTGGCATAGTCAAATCCAGAGCTGATCTGAGGTGAAGTTTTCAGTGTTGCCTGTGGAAGCAAGACAGCAATTAACCTGCTCAAGCCCCTTTGAAACGTTGAGGATAGTCCTTTATCTTCTGAACGTTTAGAGGCTGTGGCTTTTCAAAGCTGAGTCTTGTTGCACTGTGACTGTAAAGGTCTCCTGAAGATTGATGTGTGGAAAAAAAAATCATAGAAATAACAAGAATGTAATTGAAAACAATACTGTTCAATCTATCATTGTTCATTAAGACAAGATCAGAACTGTATTTACAGTGATTACTGAATATTGTGTCTGTATTAATAGATTCAGACTTCTCCATCATACTTATTTTCACAGTATTTTTCATGGTCAGCTCAAACAGCATTCTTTTATTATGGGTAAATTTATTAGGTGCATAAATCTGGATCCCTTTCTGATTGCAGTTTGAGTCACCCTCCTACCCATCACCTCTGAATTTGGGGTAAACTCCAGTGTTAAGCAATGCACTACAGTGCACACTGTAAAGGAATGAACTGCTGCTTGAAAGCTTCTCTGTTTCTACTTAACTATTTGTTAACCCCAATGCATACGTCAATACATATCCATCAGTCAGATGTGATCACCAAGAACAGACATTCTCTGGCACAAACTGGGACACTGTCATGCTGGTCTTTAAAAATACTACCGGCACTGACACTTTCTGGACCAGTTTCATTGTAGTGAGGCAAAACTCTGCAAGGGTACCCTGTCCTCCTTTTTAAAAACAAACTTTACAGGGGCAAATAATTTCCTTTTGTTGTTGACCTTCAATTTGCCAACTTTAAACACTCTGCAAATGTGGACTTTGGGGGAGGGAATGTTACACATTGACAACTCTAGCTAAAGCCAGTCACAGAAGAAAGTTATGTGCGCTTTATTAACAAGCATTTCAAGCATAGCTGATAGAATTCCTTCTTATTTACATTGCACTAGCTATTTCATCTGTTCCGACTGAAAGAAAAGATAAGAGAGCGGTTAACAGGCTGCCATGTATGAAAGAGAAGAGTACTTCCCGGGGGAGGAGGGGAAAGAAGGCAGTGCAAGCAAGTACATGCCCTATAATGGTGCACTTTGCATAGATTTGTACTGAAAAGTGCTTGCTGTTCTCAAATCCCTCTAGACTGTGCAACAGCAAAGCAGCAAAATAGCATGATTTCCTACCCTACAAAGCTGAAGCCCAGCTGCAAAACGTGACTGTTTTTGTAGTAGGAGAGGAAACAGCGCGAAGGGGAAGGCCCCAGTTCAGTTATTAGACATGTTTGCTGGTTTTTCTATGCTGATACTGCTGCAGCTGTATTCAGACATTCTGGAGTACGTTTTATGTGTGAGGCTGGTTGACTTCCTCTCATTGGAAACACGTTGAATAGCAATAAAGCAGAGCTTTGTAGGTGTCTGCCCACACAGCGACTACAGCTTCTCTCTTTAGCAGCAGGAGAAAATGTAATAATGGCTATAATGTTTCAGATGTAAAGAATATGTTTTACTTACTGTAAAAGTGATCCGAGCACACATTAGATTCTCCTGTAAAGACATCTCATATTTTATCTGCATTCTGTGATTTAGTTTCAAAACGCAGTTAATTCAAGAGGTAAGTGATCACAAATTGCATGTAACACAAATCTTAGCCTTGGCAGATTTTCATTTCAAGAATTACACTGTACCAAAAAAAAAAATCAGTCATTATCTTATATCACACATTTTAATACATCTTTTATTTCACTTATAAAAATGAATTTGTAATTTCAAATGTCAGCATCTTACAACTATGTAAAGAAAAGAAAATAAACGATTTAATTGTGAGTGCCAGGCAATTATTCTTATTGGTAAATACACTAAATCCATTTTTATGTTTTAATCCTGTTTGCTTATTTGTTTGTTTGCGGTGGGGGAAGGGGAGGGGTTTGGTTGGTTGGTTGGTTGGTTGGGGTTTTTTTGCCCCAGTTACCCTTTTTGGATACTTTCACCTGGGGAGTTATAAATCTTGGTTTTTTTAAAACTAAGTAAAAGCATTCTTCCTCTTTTTTTCATTATAAAAAGCAAACAGACTTCCAACTGGACGACCTTGCATTTAACATTTGTTTCCAAGTTCAGTGTGATAGATGGTTAGAGCTTTCACATCTCTGGAATTAAACTGATTTCTCCAAATGGCTCCCATAAACTGGCCTTAGAAACAAACCAGCACTGTGGGTATTGTATTGAGGAAATGGATATTGCAAATGGAGGCACACTCCCTCTGACACTGAGCTGAGAAAGGACTGCTATTTTAAAAACATTTATACTGACATAGAGGAAGTGTTGTGCTGGTCATCCCAAAGTGAAGTCCCAGTTCTGAAGAACATGTAATATAAGAGCTAAGGTGTGATAAGGGGAAAGGGGAAAAACAGAAGAAGAGAGGTTCACAGTAGGTAGAGCGCTTCATATATCCATTTCTTCAAGTTAGTTTTCTGTCTCCCACAGAAGCTGTTACCACACTCTATTGTGTCTTAAGAAAAAAGGACTATACGTGTATCATATCTCTAAGTAATTAGTAAGAATACAGGCACTTCGACTTGTGTAAGCAAAGAGGAATTTATACTCAGGCTTGTTTTCCATTCACTCATTTATAAATTAACCACGTACATCAGGTATGTTTTCTCTGTTGATTAAGTGCTAGTGAAAAACAGAAACACGCTAATGTGCTTAGTAGCACTTAAACACATCAAATATTTTTACTAATTTTTCCTTTCGCTGGAACGGTTGCATTAGAAGAAACAGAAGAGTCAAAACTCCTTTTGTTGTAGGACTTTTTTGACTATTATTGCAGCAGTGCATGAGATCTGTTCGAAATATCCTGTGAGATAATCATTTTTACAGAAAACTGGGTTGTCAGAGGCAACCATTAGACAGAGACAAAAACCCCACAAAATGGAGAAAATCAGTTTGAAAGTCTGCTATGTTCATCTTCACACTCCTGTGCTACTACAACCACCTGTTACTGAGCTTTTTGATCTTTTTCAGCAAACAGGATATTGGTGGGTGACATGAAAATAATGCTCATCTCTTGCATTAGAATTTGAAGAGAAAATTTTTAGGTAAACAATTCTGAACAAAAATTCTTGTTTGATCATTATCAGGTTATTTTTACTCTAAAACGCAATATCACTCAGATCTTTAAATACCAGTATTTCTGTTAATTATTATTTTTCTTTTTCATTCAGGCAAGGATATAACATATTATTTAAAAGGGCTGTCAATATCTATTACATTGTCATCCATCCGCTGTTGTCTTCATCCAGTAGGGAATCCTAATTTACCAGGAGAAAGATTTTCTTTCCAGTGCATATATACAATAAGGCCATGTGCCTTAATAGCATGGGTAGTAAGAAACTATGAGTTTGGACAAGTTTTCTGAAAAATGTCTGTCTCCTTGTGGCTGCAGAACACCTCGATTCTCAAGGTTCATTTAGAAAATAAAGATGAATTTTTTTTAAGATGCAAAGGCTTAGAAACAGTGTCTTTTTGCTGCCCCTTTCACATTTATTTGCTGAAAAAGGACACATTTTGAGCCATTTTTCTAAATGTTTGGTGGAGATCTTCTAAAGTTTAGCCACCATGACCATACAGAAAATTCTCAGCAACCAAGTCTAACTTTGGGATTCACCAGTTGCCTACACATAGGTCCCAGCTGGTAACATATCTCATCATCTGCAGATAATGGTATTCTGTTTGACTACGTACACAGCATGAGATTATTCAAGCACTTGCTCTTGTATGAGAGTCTTCTTGGAAAAAAACTTCTTCTGATTCTACTTATAAAAGTACCGTAAGCATTGTGTTACTTTCAAGGACTCGTATATAACAAAAGCATTTATGAAATACACATCACAAAAAGGTTTTATGAAATACGCCAATCTCATAAGTCTTTATAATTAAGATTTGATCTTAAGACTTAAACGATAGTGTTATCAGCTGGAGTTCATGGAAGGGCCATTCATCAAAAATTTCAGATGAGTTCATAATTGGGTCTAGATTATGTTTCCTCTCCATGTGGGGCTTGATATCATTAATCTTGCATCAGCAACCACCACTGCCTCAGTGATGGTTCCTCATTATGGCATGTCGCCATTTTCAGTTCTTTAAAGTGAATAGCCATTCTTTAATCTTAATTCAATAATATTCTGTGAACTTTAATTAAATCATTCTTTGAGTTTATATGACATTGGTCTGATTACCCATTATGAGGCTTTCATGCCCAAACTATAGTTTCCTTACTAAGTCTAACCTATTGGCCAACCAGGTCAATTGTTTCTTATTAAGAATAATAAATGGCCAATTCTAGTACAAAAGTATATATGAAATATTGTTCAAATTTTGCTTTCCTTCCATTCCCTTTCTTTGATTTGTATCTCGAATAATTTCTACTGGACAGTTAATTTAAAAAAAAAAAATCAAGATTAATTTCCCTCTATCAGTTGTTTTCATATTCAGGTAGACATCTCTACAGTGGCTCAAAGAGCAGGCATGAAATAGCGTGTGGGGAATATTTAAAAAAGAAGACGGCATTTTTATTTTCTCTATGCAACAGGAAGCAAACAGAAGAAGAAATTATACAGGCTTTGTAGGCCAAGACACATATGCACTTGCTTTTTCAATACAGAATTTCCAGGAGCTGGCATTCATTAGTAATAGAATTATAATCAGAATGTCTACATTAATAGCTACCAATGCCATCCGTGATCCTAGGGTTTTTATAGAAGCTAAATTTTTATGCGTATATGTAAACAAGCACACTGACATCTGCCTGCATACAAAATTCCCAGAATAATAAAAGAAGCTACACACTGAAAAGTACGGAGATGTTCGACACATTAAGAGAGAGCTGATGCAACTGTGGTATGTAACACAGCTGTACAAGGGCAATCATTTTTCCATTTTGTTTTTCATATACTGTATGACAATCCATATATTGCAGCTGTGACTCTCCTCATTCTCTTATACGCCTTTAGGCCGCAACAGAGGAACCATGCATAATTGTACCTACGCACGCACACATGGGTATTTTTATATATATTTAGATGTGTAACTGTTGTATGCACATCTGTATGCAAAGATATGTTCACGTGTGTAAACACATGACCCACTACCTGCAGGATAATTATTCTTGCTCAAAACTACAAGTAATATGAAAATATGCGAGACTGGTGTTCTAGACTCTTTACCATGATTATTAATCTGTCTTCTAAGAGTGTATTTAGACAGGATTTTGGATCTAATATTACCCTGAGATTTTATGCAAAAAAGGCAGAGATGACCACCTGAAGATTGAAATTGACTGTCTTCTTTTAATGCTGATAAATATTGTTTTCTTTTTGTCATGCTTTCTAACAAAGTTGCCATTTAAAAGTTAAAATATGCAAAAATCTTAACTACCAAAGTTATTTAATGTGCTCCTCAAATTTCAAAAAAAAGCAATATTTTTTTGCCAGTGAAGGAGTGTGAGGAAAGAGGCCGATTCAAAACAGTATTGTCTGTATTCTTAATATAAAATTCTCAGACTTGGAATTGCTTATACTGGCAGTATTCCATCTATTTTTTTCCCTCTGCAATCCTTCCTTCCATGATCTTTTTTAACTCACACTGGAGAGTTTTATCTTCAGGCTTTAGCATGCTGTATGGTAGCCTTCATACTTACAGTAGACTCACATTGCAAACTTCTCACTTCATACTGTAAGGAATTACCAGTAGGATGTTCCTTTCATACAATGGAAATGTTTATCCAAATTAAACTGTTTATCCATAAGAACACACAGTTTATAATCTGACTCAAAGTATTTTTCTAAATCCTCCTCCATCTTCAAAGAGAAATAGCAAACCAAAAAAGTCTTACTTATTGAAGAATTTGTGGGTAGCTGACTTAATAACTCTCCATCTGTTAAGGTTTAAACATGATGCACTTGACAGGTGCAACAGATAAATACAGTAATCACCAGTGAACTTTACAAATAAAGTGACTTTTTTAAAAAAAAAGCAACTATCTATACATTTACTTCCTACTTTTGCAATTTTGCACAGGATAGAAACTCATATTATTTGCCCAAACTACACATAAAAGTGAATTTCTTCCCCCCTCGCCTCAAGTCAGATGAAATTCCAAAGGCAGTTTCTCTTCCCTTTAAACCCAGAACAGCCCCACCCTCGGGGTTAATGCTCTGAAACTTCTTCCCACAGAGGTGGATCGCACCTCACACTAACGTGACACCGAGTCACAGTGCTGCAGGATGCCCATCTGATGGCGTGTGAGTTATGCCCTGGGACTCAGATTCAGACCAGGCAAAGCACAGCGTTACCCAGGTATCTGTTGAGGGTGCGTGACTTTGATTCTAAAATTGCAGGTGGCGCTTCCCCCCGCCCCGACTCACGTTTAGTAAGGTCTCACTAGCCCAAGTTGTGGGGACGAATTGCCGGCCCATGACTTTCGGGCCCGAGAGGGCAGCGAACGAGCAGGGTAGCGAGGTTGCCCCCTCTTGCCTCACCGGAGCCGCGGCCAAATCCAGCTCCCAGTGACCCAAGCCCACTCGCCTCGCCTCCTCTTCCCAGCAGGAGCACGGTGCCCGCCCAGGGTAACGGGCTCCCGTCCCCACTTCGCCCTCAGGGGTCCCCGTCCTGCCCGGCTCCACTGGCGGGGTGCGGGGCCAGGCCGGTGCCCTCACCCGCTGCTGCTTCCTGGTTGCGGGCGGCGCGGCTGCCGAGGGGCGGGCGGCGGGGAGCGGCAGCCGGGCAGCGTTGCAGCCGCCGAGGCGCACCTCCCGCGCAGGTACCGCCGTGCTTGCAAGGGGAGGGCCGGAGACAGGAAAAAGCAACCTAGGAAAGCGGCAGCACCGGGCGGGGGAAACGCGGTCGTGCGGTAGCGGGAGGGGACCCAGACGCGGAGGTTTCTTCCCTCCCCTGGCTGCGAAGTCTGCCGCCCGCCCCTCTCACCTCCCGGCTCGGTCCCTGCCTCTCCCCGCCGCCTCCTCTCTCGGTGGGTGGCGGGGACGGGTGTAGGGGGTGCTGCCCTCTCGTACCTCGGCTGCGCTCCCTGCATGCAGCCCCCGGAGCGCCGCAGCCTAGGAGGACACGCCGGGTGCGTTATTATTTACTCCTTCCTTTATTATTATTGTGTGGTGTGTGTTTTGGTTTTATTTCTGTCCTTCTCTTCGGGCGGGAGCCGTGCAGGGAGCAGGTCGGGAGAGCTGGGGGAGACCCCCGCCGCCACCACCACCAGCTTTGGGGCCGTACCCGCCTCGCACGCCGCGCTCTGCCGTGTTTGTTGTTGTGCTCCGGGGAAGGCGGTGGCAGAGCGAGCGGTTCACCCGGGGCCGCAGGGAGCGGGGGGGGAGCGTTTCGACTTGCTTCTCTTCCTCTTCGCCGTGCCTGCCCTGCGTCCCTCCTCCTCTGCGGGGCAGCCGCAGGGGGCTCGGCGGAGAGCGGGCAGCGCTGGGACACCTGGAGCAGGTGGCGCCGGGACGGACGGGCAGCTCTAGGTGGCCCCTGGGCTCCCTCCTCCGGGACAGGTACTTGGCGGATAGGGCGAGCAGCGCTCGGGGCGGCCCGCCACGATCGGCGGGACGACTAGGGAGGTGAGGGCAGCACCGCCCGGCCCCGCGGAGGTGACTCCTCCTCGGCGCGGGCAGCCGAGGGACTCGGGGCTCCCCCTGCGGCGGGGAAGCGGCGGCCCCGGCCGGAGCCTCTGCCGGTGCGTTACATAACCGGGCGGGTGGACGGACACAGCGTGTCGCGTCCCGGACGGCAGCCGGAGGCCTGGGGTGGGTGCTGTGGGCTTCCGGTTTCACATCGTGGACGCGCACGGAGTTTTAACAGAAACAAGACAACTTCTCTTTTTTTTTTTTTTTTTTTTTTTTTAAAAAAAAAAAAAAAAAACCTCAGGGGGCAAACCCGCGGGGCTGAGGAGCAGGGCAGGTGCTGCGCCCGCCGCCATCCCACCGGCTGCCCCCTCCACCTTCCCCTGCCCTGCCACTCAGCGGTTCTTACCAGGGAATTCCTTGAAGTTTCTGTGCAGAAAGCCTGAGCCGCCCCGGTGGCGGGGTCCGGGCTGCGGGCTGCCGCTGTCAGCGCCCCCACCGCCCCCGTGTCTCCGCCGCCTCCTCCTCTCACCGACTTGAAGCTGCCGAACCTTTGGTGCTGTCACCAGCGTTGCGGTTTCTGTGGAGGGTTTGCCTGTGTTCGAAATAACTCGGTGTGTGTGGTGGGCTACAGCAACAGTGAAGGCTGCAGATTTAGTTTCTTTCTGTGCTTGTGGGGATTTTTATTTTTTATATATTTTTTTATTTTTTCTTTTTTTAAATCGCTGCACGATTAGTCTCGAGAAGAATGTAAACATGTATTTTTGTAGTTTTAAGTAGGTCAGTCATGATAGTGTTTCCTGCGGGCATCACATTTGTCCTTCAGTATATCAGATGCTACACTGGGAGTAATGTTGACTTAAAAAAAATATGAAGAAACTGAAAATAAAGGCTTTCTTGTGAAGAAGCTGAAGTTTCCCACCTTTTCAGTGGGACCAGGATTGAGTCTCAGGAGATCAGGAGTGACAGTGTGTATATTGCACTAGTTTATTTCTGTTATACCTACTAATTATTTTTAAAATGCTGAGGCTAATAAATGTAGCTTTGTGACTGGAGTACTGCTAGTTCACAGATGGAAACAAGTTAACCTGTAGATTGTGGGGTGATTGCGCATAAAGGCTTGAAATGCCTGTCTGGAAGGATGATGAAGTGCTGCCTGTCAGTCAAGGGCAATAATAACAGAGTTCAGAGAACAGCTTTGTTTTATGTTAAACATTTGGTTACTGGTCAGTTGAGTGGGAAACAGTTCTCTAAAGACTTTAAATGGTCTTAATGATAACTGGTGTGAGTCTGTCAAAGCTCTCAAGCATCGTGAATTCTATACTTTTTGTGTTTTACATCAGCTCTGCCTATATGCATTCTGAATTATTCTGAAAAGCACCTATGAGAACACTAAAAAGGCCGTACTGGGTGTGCTGATGTTAAACCACAACGCTGGGATATACCGAATTTCTACTGGCAGTGGCCAAGAGCAGGTGCCTAGAGAGGACTGTGATGGGGACAACTTGAAGTGGTGCTTCCCCAGAATACTCTATCTAGGCAGCTGTGGCTCGAGGATTCCCTTGGGTTGAAGTGTTGCTTTTGTGCTTGACAGACACAGAGTACATTGTATGTTGTGTTCTTTGTTTTTTTGGTTTTTTTTTCTTTGATCTTACACAGTAGTTTTTGAAGCCATATAGACTTTTAGTAAGATTACGGAAAGGTATCTGAAGAAATAGGAGACAAGATGAAGCATTTCACAGACATTATTGATCAGTAGTAAGATGGTCAAAGGGCAGTTTCTAGTTTGCAAAGGCCCATGCATAGAAGTTATATTAATGTATATTAATTTTCCAAACAATGATCATGCATTAGGATCTGAGATAATCCATCTAAAATAAAGCTTGGTATTCATAATGAAGCAAATGGCAGAAAGTGTTATGTTCTTCTAACATCTCCTAATGAAATGGATTCAAATTCATTTTCACTGAATTGGGAGAAAGCCATGAATAAAGTGTTTTGTCAGCTTCACTGGATTTATAATAAGTAGAGAATTAAGAATAGAAATTGAGAGTTTATGCCCTGCTGCACAACTGAAGAATGTGCACAAACTTTCAAAGCTGCTGTTCTATAATGATAATTTCTATGAACTAGGTAGTGAATGGTACGATTGTTACTGTGGTTATAAATGTTGGCCCACCCAGACCCTTTGCTTTATGATAGAAACGGCAGCATGTTACTTAAAAAGAGTTTCATATTCAAATAGTTGCTTAATTTTGTGCGCTCATGAAAATTTTCATGACAAAATTGTTCTTGCATTGGGCTTTATTCCTCATAAAATCAGCTCCCGTGCAATACCTAGATTTCTAGTCAGCTAAGCTCTACATCCTTTTTAAACATAAGCTTGTCAGAATTATAAAAAACAAAGACCCAAAACATATTGCACATGCAGAGAAGGATTGTAGCTGTTCTCAAGGCATGGCAACAACAGAGACTTGATGTTGGTCACCCTGGGAATCGCTAGCATAATTGGGACGTGCTGCTGGCTCTTTCCAGTTCTGAGTTTGAGAAGATGGGTGCTAGTTGTGTGTTGGATTACAAATGAAGGTAAGTGGAATGGTAATAGTAGGATCAAGCAAGAGAGCAATCTGTCCTAGGGAAATACCAGTGTTCTCTTTCTATGTTGCTTGGAGAAAGAGGGAATTTGGAAAATAGATGCTTGCGTCTCAGTACTGCCGCGTATACACAGATTTCCTGTTTATTCTTTTTGTGATGTTTTTATTCCGTACTCCATATAAATTAGCTATATGGTTGAAATAGCCACTTCAGTTATTTATTCCACCAAATAGAACATATCATTATAGTTTAGGCTCTAATCACTCTGCTACATGATTGTTATGACTAATGAAACACTTTCATTGTAAACTGTTGAGAGAAGGCAGATAAAACTGAAATCCATGTCTCAGACTTACTTGCAGGGTAAGTAGCAAAAGCTAGGTGTTCAAAATGATGTGCTGCCAAAAGAGAGTGCTGTGAAAATAGATGAGTGCTCATATGTTAGAACCTGGACAGTTTGGTTCAAGTTTTTGCTTACCAGAACTAAACTGATTTAATTTACATGAGAACATAACAATTATTGACAGTCAACACAATATATGTGTGGATGAAATCTAGTATTCTTTGGCTAATGCACTGGAAGCTTAACCAGTATTTATTGGGCGAGAAGGCTGGAAAGCTTGACGTCTAAGACTTTGGTTTGCATACAGGTTTAAAGTGTAAATTCTGTCATGGATTAAAGGATAGCACAGTCTTCTGGGCAGCTGATGAGGTGTCCAGTCCTGTGATGTTTAATTACCTGAATGATTTTTCTCTCAGGCAAGATGTCACGTTGAAGCTGTGATCCGTGTTTTCTGTGATGAGGCTCTTACTTAAATAAAAGACACCAGTGATGAACAGCAGTAGGTCAGGAACTTTTAGATGCAGTTTTGAATACAGCCAGTTGATAGACTTTTATAAAACAGGCATGTGTCTGGTTTCTTCAAAATGCTTTGTAGAAAATGGGAAGGGAAAAAGCAATTGCAGTTGTTCAGAGTTGTTAGGTGCTTCCAAGAAAAAAATCAGCAGGACGCTGTCGTTTCTGAAGAAGCCTGAATTTATATAAGTTAGCAACCAATGGAAGAATCAGTAAAAGGATGTATGCTTTAGAGCTCAGCTGCTCAAATAGCTGGTGCAGCTGCAGTTTTATACAGATAACCCTAGGCTCCAGTACTTTATTTGCATATTTCTTGTGTTAATATCCATTTTCTGGGGCACCCAGCCTTCTACACAAACTGTTTAATTTGTACTTAATTAGATAATCGGTAAAAAATGAATAAGTTAGTCTCTTGAGGGACGGATCCACTTGCCAAAGGCAGTGGCTGACTCCAGTGGAGATGACATTAGAGCTATGTTACTGTAGCCTTCAATCACGGTTCTGGGTCTTGCTGTACTCATCATTCTGCAGACAGATCCTTCTCACCCAAATGAGACAACATGCGAACGCTGTTCAAGCTAAAGGAGCACAATATGGTGATACTCACTAGGTCATAAATTCAAACGACACAATTGGAATCTGGTTCTCTAGGGGCTTTGCCCACCTGAGGATTTAGACAAAATGTTCGTAGTTATGCTGAGCACTGTAGAATTAGCTGTGGTTGGAAAGTGTGGCACAAAACTTCATTGGCAGCTTTCCACAAGCAAGACAGTGACAGTGTCTAATCTTACAGATTCAGTGACATTAAATAGTGGCTATGTCACACTCAGTTTTATATTTTCTTAACTTAATAATCTCATTTAAATCACTTATGAGTCTTCTGTATTTGTTTCTCTGGTTATTTTAATGTATTAGTTGCACATGAAATAATTTCTTGTACTATCTAATCACCATACACATAGCAAATGTAATCCTGGTTGAATGCTGGTGTCACATGGGCTTTTGGGTATAGTAGTAAATAATTTTTATGTTAATTATGTAGATGATTAGCAATTTCATTGACTTCTGAGGAATAAGTTGTACTCATCTTTTCTTACTTTACCAGCTGTTTTCAGTTTGGCTTTTTTTTTTAAAAGACATTTTCTTGATGTCCAGAAGATATCAGTCACTCTCATTTCAGTTTTCTCCACCTCATCTTCTTAGCTGAGAGGTTTGCAGAGACTGACCCTTCTGTAAAAGGTTGATCATCCTGGGTTTAACTGTTCCATAGAGACTGACATACAACTTCCTACTATTTTCTTTAAAGGATTCAGAATCTATTATGAACAATTTTTCATAGCTAAAGAATTTCTAAATGGCAGATACTTCAACAGTTCCTGACAACAGTATTCGGATTTTAATGTTTTGATTTTCTCCTATTTGGAAAAAAGCTTTATGCTTCTTAACATGCTCAGTTAAAAATAATTAGAGAACTCTTTGGTTAATATAAAGTGAGATCGTTACCATGAGGCTTCTTGCATCATCGGTTGCAGTAACTGTGAAATCCCAACTCTGTTGCTTGGAATAGCTGTAAATCTTGGACATATCCCAGGAAAGCCCACGCAAAGGGCAAGTGAGAGAAAAACAAGAAATAACATGGAAATTTCCAGCCAGCTTTTTTTTCTTCTTCTTCTGTCCTGAACTGATTTTGAAATAACTCAGTAGGGAAGTTAGTTTTCTAAATCTTTACTTCACTATAGCTTTTTATTATTTTTTTTTTTTTTCTGAAGCTTTTGTAAGGCCTTTCAAAGGGGAGAGATTATGAAAGTAATAAACCTGAAAAGATTGATCAAATCAGAATTTAAATATTTGTTTTTTAAAATACACAGTGACTGAAGGTACAATGGTGATTTTTATATTAATCTTTTTTTTTTTTTTTTTTAATGTGAGCTGGTTTTGATCCACGTATCAGCTGTATTAGTTCTGTTTTGCACATTGGAAGGGAAGATGTTTTTTAAATGTCACTTATCTGTATTTTGTTTGAACATGTGCAAAATCTCGTAGTATATAATTGCAGTTTTTAATATTTAGTCCCTTAAACTTTGGGGAAAGCTTGCACATTTGAGAATGTTAAAATTCAAGCCTTCCCAGATGGGTGAAATTGAGAACTGAGGGAATCTAGCATCTAACTATTATAATTTGAAAGTGAGAAAAGAAAATCAAAGCAAATACATACCAACGTATATTCCCGAAATTAATTCAGGCCTGTAGTGTATTTTTATATGTTTACCTGGTGCATTATCTGGTTTCTGCTAAAGAGTTGAAATCTCTGGATCACAAGTGAAAGTATGTTTGTTCTTAGCCTACTTCTCATTTAGAAGTCAGAAAATTCAGGTAAAGCAATGCAGTTGGACAAGTTATAGCTATCTTTGGAATTCAGACACTTGGCAGAGCGAGAGGTCAATACTAACAGACACATAAAGCTGTTCTGGAGAAAGTTTATGTATTGTTTACAACCCTTGTACTTGGTCTTAATGTTTGGTTTCAAACCTTGATTTTCTGAAAGAGATTTTTCAAGAATACAGAAAAGGGAACACTGTTATCAAAGATACAGATATGTTCGTCATATCTGGCTGCATTTTTCAGTCAGTTCTCTGGACTATGGTCTTGTGAATACATGCAAGACCATGAAAAATAATGGTTTTATGCAGTGGGTTAGGTTTGATCAATGACTCCTATAGTACAACAGTAGTCTGTCATCTCAGTGGCAATATATTTGTCCTCCGAAGATTCAAAAAGCGCTGAAATACAGTTGTTCTGTAGTTGTCAGTATTCTGCCAATCTTTTTCTGTTGCAAATTGGGCCATCGTAGTTTCCAATTTAGCATATTCTGGGTGCCCAAGGGTCTTTCAGAGGACAGTGTCTAGCTGCTCCTTCTGTTGCGTCTCAGGATCTGCTGTCAGCCCTTTCTGGACATGGTATTGCCAAGGTGTGGTATGGTGGCAAGAAGCCAACCATGAGGTAGGCTTGTCTTTGTATGTAAGATGTTTCACTGGTAAAACTGTCACAGTAAAATCATAGTTTCCAATGTAGTGGTAGCCTCAGAGCCCTATGGATAGTTGTCCTGTATCATCTACTTAGTATTCGCAGTCCTAATTTTCCTTGATAGAATTCAGATAGATGAACTAAAATAAGGTAGAGTGGCTTTAGGCTGGTAATGCTGGTTGGGTGCATAAAGTGGTAGAGATGATCTTTGCTGTCTTCTCAAGTCTTCCTCACTAACCTAACAGTATCACTTTCACCTTGCCCATTTCAGCTGACCAAATCTCACTCATTCCTCAGGTTTTGTGTAGGCTATGTTAGTGCCTTGATGATGATACACTGTAGACTTTTGGGTTTTTATATAATGCAGTGATTCTTCAGATCCCAATGACAGCTGTTATTGTCCCCTGACCTTAAAATCTGTGCATAAACCTGAGGGTCATCAACATATTCCTAGCTCACAGCCATTTTCTTCTGACTAATATATTTAATAATACATACATATTATTAGAACTTCTGTTGGCTTCCCATTATACCCACTTCCAGGAAGTGTTCCTGGAGTTCATGACAAGTTCATTGAGTAACTGAGGTTCTCAGCTCATCTCAGAAGAGACTTATAATCTTCTGAGATAAGACTTAAGTCCAAAATATCTCATGGTTAATAACAAAACATTGCTTTATGATGTTGTGTAATGTGTTATAATGCTTTTCACTTACCTTACACTCCATCACTGTTATTTCCCAGATGTCAACATCCCTTTTCTACAAAAAAATCAGTCCTTAGTTAAACTCTCTTGTCAAATCTTGTCAATTCTCTGGATGAAATTAGTGTTGGAATGCCATCAGATATCATCTCAGGCAGAGCTTGCAGTGATAGTAAAATAAAGTCATATACTTGGGAATTGTGATGGATTTGGACATCTGCTGGCTTTTTTTGTGTGAAGGACAGCTGTACAACTTTGTGTCTAGAAAGGACCTGTTACAATGAAATTTATGACAGCAAAGGTTGAAGCCAAAACAAGAAAAATAACTAGCCGATGTTTTCAGTACATCTGTAGTATGGGATAAAAAACCGATGAAACAGTACAAAGCAGTAACTTTGCAGATTGATGTGTCCCTTGAAGATTTATCCATAAAGAATGTTATAATAATTATAATAGGAAACTTTCTACCCTTATTGTGTTGTATTCATAGAGTTTTGATAGCTCACACCATTCTAGAGAGCTATTAATAAAATAAGAGCAAAATCCATTATCCCCTAAAATACTAAAATGCACTATCAGGTTACAGAGTGATCCCATTTTAGTTTGGCTCGTTAGTGAAATGGTCACTGAAAAATACTCAGCAATTTGATTCCAGGCATTTTCACCTCTACATTGCTTAGTTCAAAGGAAAAAACACACAGTTCCTGAAAGGATGACCAAAAGACAATGACGAACTGTTGTGGAAATGGTTGCCTGCTGTGCTTCATATGTTAGCAAAAGTTGTGATAGCAGATAGGCTTTTCATATTTTTTAAGTGAGCCTTGATATTAACTCTCCTTTTATTTTTGTAAAAGTAGAAAGAAAAGAAAACAGTGATGTGTTGTCCGCAGTTGTTTTTAGCTTAATATACACACTCAAATAATTGGGATTGACTTGAAGGGGAAAAAAATGCAAATATCTTTTACTTTGGCTCTTTGTTGGGCCTTTTAGACTCTTCCTGCAAATTGTGGAAGTATCAAGGGACTTCTTACTAAACAAAGTGCGTAGCTTCTACAAATAGAAACTCCCTGGTTTGTTGGTTTTTTTTGTGATCTTTTATCTGTATTGTTACTTTGCCCTGACTTGTTTTTGGAAAAGAGATAAGTATAAGCTTCTGCTTGGCTTTCACCAGCATAGTCTGACTCAGCACTGTTCACCTGGAGGGTAGGCAATAATTTGGCTTTGTTTTTGTTTTTCAGAAAGATATTCTTGTAAAATGGAAAAGAGCCCCTAACAGTCTCACAGGGAAAAGTAGTTGTTTTAAAGGGAATTCTAGTAGGTGCTTTTCAGCTGAATGCAGGACTGATGATGTTGAAAAGTTCATGTTAAATTTTGGCCGACTTTTAGAGTGGGTTGCGAAATATTCTTTTCTTCTCCTCCTCCTGTGGTGAAAAGCTTTGCATGTGGTGTGGTTATTTGGTTTGAATTTTTTTTTTTCTCCCCCCTAATTCTAGCTCCTCAACACCATAACCTTCTTTACTAATGAAGGCACTACAGGAAGAAATTTGTGCTCCTGGAAAGCATGAGAAAGGTTGCAAAATAGTTTTCATTACTTTTAATTGGCCTTTTATTATAAATGGTTTGTACATTTCATTTCTGTAAGTAATATTTTGCTCAACTATTAGGCCTTAGTGAGGCCACAACAGTAGGTAGCCACAACAGAAGCGTGCTCCTTGACTTAATGGAGTGATTTGGTACAATGCTGAGTAGCATTGTACCAAATTCAGAATTCTGAACCACAGTTTATATTCTACCATGAGGGACTGTTGTATCAGCCATGAAGTGTATGCTGTACCTGTAGTCTCTTTTGGTTTTGGTGCCTTCCCCCCACAGCTGCGGTGCTCTTAGGTGAATTAGGATTAATAGGAGTTGAGGTTGTTCAGTCGTTCTGGCTCAGTGTGTCAAGCAGCTTTGTAGAGGGTTTTGAAGGACATATTCTGTAGGGCCCTTGTCAGTCACATGACTAAATAAATATGAGCGTACACAGCTCTTTTGATCTGTGTAAATGCACACAATCGAGACAATAGTGAAGGCATTCACTGTACTGGATGCACCTAGATCATTTGTACAGCATGTTTTGAGTATTCCTGAAGTTTCTTCTGTCTTCCTGGATGCATTCTGCCTAAATGTGCATACTCCGCATAATGTACGTATACAATTCCAGCATAGACAGATTCAGCTTAGAAGAGACTTTGGGAAGTCTCTAGTCCATCCTTCTGCCCAAAGTAGAGTCACTCATTAAATCGGACCAAGCAGTGTAGATCCTTGTTTAGTTGCATCTTTAAAAGCTCTGAGGACAGAGATTCCACTGTATTTCAGAGCACGTGCTGGATTATCATCATAGTGTATTTTTTTCCCCTTTATCTAATAAATATTTATAACTTCCTTGGTTTCAGCTGACATTGTTCTCCCCCCATGCGTGTTGGTAAAAAGCCTGGCTCCACCTTTTTAGTAATCTACTTTTAGATATTGGAAACTCACTATTAGGTGCTCCAAAGCTTCTTCCAGGCTGAACAATCCCAATGTCTTCTGCCTCTCCTCATAGGACATGTGCTCCAGCCACCAAATGTCTTTGTGGCCTTTCACTGAACTTACTCCATTTGACTGATGCTTCATAGAGGGCATCCAAAAGTAGACCCAGTAGTGCAGATACCAGAGGAATCGATCATGCATGAAGCAGAACAGTTGCTTCCCTCAGTCCACCTGCTGTGCTTCTGTTGCCAAATCCCAGGATACTTTTAGCTGTCATCGTTGCCCGGTGGGCTGCTGATTCATGTCTTGCCTACTGATGTCGAAGTCCCCCAGATCATTTTCAGCAGAGCTGCTCACCAGTAAGTTAGTCTTCAGGCTGTGCTCACATGAGGTTTCTGTCAGCCCTATCTTAGTCATTCTGAATGGCAACCCTGCCCTCCAGTGAATCAGCTGCACCCCTAACTATTGTGTTGTTTGCAGACTTATTGAATGTTCTGTACACTTGGCCAGGTCGTTAAAGATATTAAACAGGACAGGGCCTCTAAACTATCTACTTGTAACCAGGTTGTGAACAATTAACAGCTACTGTTTGAGCCTGATGATAGAGATAGCGGTTTTTACCATCTAGTAGTCCGTCTGTCTAGACTGTAACTGAGATCAGGTTAGGTGCGAAGATGCTGTGAGAGATGTTGAGTCTTTCTAAAAATCAAGGTAGGTGATACCACTGATCTCCTCTCATCTGCAGATCTCATTATTTTTTGACAGAGAGCAATCATATTGGTCAGGCATGATTTAACCTTGGAAAATCCATGTTGGCGATTCCCAGTCACCACCTTCTCTATATGCCCAGAAATGACATCCGAGTGGGCATATGTCTGAATGTACTATGGGTAGAGACTAACAATGAAAGTAGGCTGGACTGTGATGCTTTCTTTCTCAGTGATCCCTCAGTCTTGTTAACTTGTGCATGATCCCTTTCATGCTCTTCTTTTCTGGATGCCCTCTTGTCCATCTGTAGGTGGTTGAGTGTGTGCTGGTCACAGGATGGAGCACCTGCGTCCTGGGAATGTGGTGATGAATGAGTGGGGACTTCATGTGACCTGGGGGAACAAGCTTGTTAGGAACAGGATATTGCTGCTGGAGTGATTCCTGCTCCCTGTGTGTGAGGAATTTACAAGAAAGGAAGGTAGCAGCAGAAGTGACAGTAAGTTTAATAATTATATTGGTTTGATTGTTGTATTGCTGATCTGCTTATAGCCAGTGGGCTTTGTCTTGGATTCTTTTCTGTATTCATTTAGGTCCTTAATCTTGCCATTAGCTTGATAATAACAAGAAATGGATATGCAGGTGTCAGTGAGAGGACATGTGAAAAATCTTTATTTGCATTCTAATATACATTTAAAGCTTTTTTTTTTTTTTTTTTTGGATGGTTGGTAGTGGATTTTTTTTTTGTTGCTTTTCCTAATATGCATTTGAAACTTCTCCAGTCATGTACTGACTTGCTTTCTTCTAATCATGATTTTGATATTCCCTTATTACTCATAATTTTTTAGGTGTTTGTCCAAGTTTCAACTGGGATAGAGTTAATATTCTTCTTAGTAGCTGGTTGGTATTCCCATTCTAAATCCAGAACACAGCACTATAATTTTGATAAATACTGATATTTTAGTTGTTGCTAAGTAGTAAAGGACTTTTCAGTTTCTCACGCTGTGCCAGAGGCGCAAGAAGCTGGGAGGGGCCACAGCCAGGACAACTGACCCAAACTGGCCAAATGGGTATTCAATACCATATGACGTCATGCTGAGTATATATTTTGAGGGAAGGAGGAGGAAAGGGGGGATATTCAGAGTGATGACATTTGTCTTCCCAAGTAACTACTGCACATGATGGAGCCTGGCTGTCCTGGAGGTGGCTGAACCCCTGTCTGATGATGGGAAGTAGTGAATGAATCCCTTGTTTTGCTTTGCTTGTGTGCGCAACTTTTGCTTTACCTGTTAAACTGTCTTTATCTCAACCCATGAGTTTTACTTTTCTGGATTCTCCTCCCCATCCTGCTGGGGGTGGGGGAGGGAAGGAACAAGCAGCTGTGTGGTGCTTAGTTTCCAGATGGGGTTAAACAACGACAGTGACCTTTGGAAGACACCAGTAGCCCTCAAATGCAATAAGACCCACAGTAAAACTAAGACTTGCTTGATTTGCATGCAGTAAGGAGCAAACAAATTTAACTTGGTTGTATGGTGCTGAGCACTATGTTCATAATGGCTTATTGGGGAATTTAGTATTTCTCAGATCTTATCATTAGCACCACATGCCTTACTGGTTCAGATGTTTAATTTTCCAACTTTTACTGTTATTAATGAGCAATGATTACTCTCCATAGTTCATCACGTATCAAAATACTTCTGTCTTGTGGAGACAGTTGTTCTTAGTTTCATACTGTAGGGAACTACACATAATGGTTTAGGTATTCATTGCGTTATTTCGGCTCTGAAAAACCTCTTGGGAGTAAGGTTATAAATATTTTTAATGAAGCATTTCTCCAGGACCAGTAGCTGAACTGAATGTAAGAGTTGCATTTTACAGATTAGAAATGTTATAGTAACAATCCTGTCATCAGTGAATTAATCAGAAATACAGCTTTCATAATATGTTTTGAATGGCATGTGCAATTAACTAATGATTTTGATGATTCCAGAAGTGTTTAATTGCAGTAAGGTTTTAATACTTCAGGAAAAAAATAATGGGAGATTGAAAGTCATTGTCAGTATTTTAACTCAGTCCTACATGTGCCCCAAAATCAATTTGACAGTTTTTAAACTGAGACTGAAAAATGCGTGCAGGGGAAAAAGTCAGATGCTAAAAGGTAAATAGTACCTCAATAGTAAGTTTTAGATATATAACTTCTTAGTTTTATTTCTAATGTATATGTCTCTTATATTTTAGGAATCTGTGTCTATGCTTTAATTATTTGTGAAGTGTAAAATCACATTTTCCTTTTGTCCAGTTTAGTAATCGCTGCAAATAAAAGATTAACACACAAATAATGACACTGGTAGAATATTACATTTGAAGATGACCAAATGATTAAAGGTATTTCACGACCAGCCAGCTCTGTACTCTAACCTGAGAAAAATAACCAGGGCTTCGTCAAGAAAGCAATTAAATAATTTCGTAATCACTCGTGCATTATGGCAATAACAGTGGCACACGCAAGCATGAAAGCTGGTTTTGCGGTGTCTTCCTGATGCAAACCAGCATGATTGTCTGTGGACTTGCTTGTATAAGAACAGACAGCCCAAACAAGTAAGATCAAATGGATGCAAGAAGATTTTAAGATATTAAAGTCTGTTGTCACACTAGTTTTGCATAGACGATATATAGATTAAAAGGTTATTCTGGTTATGTTTCTTTATGGTATTGATTGTGATTGATCTTGTGATTTTTTTAATTTTTTTTTTTGATTGAGTTGATTTTATGTTGACTCAGTTCCAGCTGGTAATTACATTCTGTTTGTATAAAATTTCTTCCTCTAGTGCCAGTTGAATAAGTTGCTTGTCATTTACTGTTTCAAACATTTTAAGTATTCTCTATCTAAAGGTTGCTGCAATTCAGAAATGTTTGAAATTATTCTTATTTGTATTTGTTTGGTAACCCTGTGCATTGAAGTTATTGAACAGATTTTAATCTTTGTTGCGACTAAAATTGCCACTCTTAAGAGACTGTATTTTTCATAATAATGGTTTATGATCTAGTGGTCTGACTTTACATAGAATACCCATTTTTATGAGTTCTGGTGTCACGCAAGTTCCTGAAAATTAAGCTATCATTAGATGAAACCAAAAGATAGACGTAAGTTATTTCACTTCAAGCCCTGTCATAAAGAACAAGGCTGGCTCCTCATTAGGGAGATTCTCATGATTGCTGTCCTGACAGAAATTTGTAACAGCCTGAAGCAGGCAAGTCACAAAGTAACCAGAAAATAAAAAATTATGTGCAGGGGAAACTGAGGCAAGAAATTATAGTTCAGACTGAACAGAATTCTGAGTAGTGTTGCTATGGGACATACATAGCAATTTTCTGGCCAAGGAAGATTATTTTGTTCTGCTTGCAATACTGTATTTTTAATATAAGGTCATGGGAGGGGAGCATTTGCTTTTGTGAAAAATTTTATATTTTGGATTGTGTTTGGGCCCAGGCAGGCTGCAGTGTGCTAAGGGTAAGCAAGTGATGAGAAATGAGCAAAATATTAATTGTTATCAAAATTATTAGGTGCCCTTCTTTCTGCCATTATTTTATCAAGTTGTGTGTGTCCTAGTCTCACTGTGCATCTGATTTCTTTATTACCTGCTTATTTCTTTTCCCTATGTGGCATTTGAGAGAGCATTTGTGGTATGATCTGCAAATCTTCTCCATTCTAGCAATGTGTAGTGTAATTTTAAGTGCTTTCGGGCTAGCTAGTCATATGATATATTTGGGAAAATAAGGGAAGTTTATGTGCATTACTAATTGAATTTAAGAGTGAATGCGAGTGAACTCTGATGTATCTAAACTGATGAAAGGTTTACATGGAGCTATGTTAAAAAATCCAAAATATTTGTGGTGGTAATTGCTTTCCACCTTGCTTAACTTTAAACATACGAAGTCTGCAGTATTTTTAGCCTATATTTTTAAACATCCTTGGCAGATAATATGTAGGCTGTGGTTTGGGTGTGGAGCTGTGTTTTTGATCAGGGTGTTTTTTTCTGAATTAATAATGTGTGCTTCAAGATAATAAATGGGAGAGGAAATTTATTTATTTATTTATTTATTTTTCCTTCTCCTAGCATTGCTGTAATTTTGTTTTGGTCATTGGCATTATTTTTGGCAGATGCTCAAATACCGAAGTGGGAATGGATTTACTAATAGATACTTATTATAAATGGTAATGCATTAGACTTATTGGATGCACCAGAAGAAGATAATGATTAAAACTGTAGCATTAGCTTGGTAAGGGCAAGTTTGGTCATTCAGAATTATTGTAAGCTATTGGAGTGTTTACTGCAGAGTGCTGGAGGAGGAATGGGATTTTAAGGACTATTTCATAATATAGTCTTGGAGGAATGTTATGAAAATATTGTAAATGGTTACAGTTTGTAAATAGTTTGGGAAATAGTGGTTAAAGTGGCTTGAAGAGCTTTGCATAGTGTCTAGTCTGTTTTGTGCTGAGGATTAAATGTCTCAGATGATTATCCAGTGTAGCAAACAAGCTGAGCAGAAGGCTCCTTGATGTCAGTATCTCTCCAAACACAGTGTGTGACACTGTTGTTCCTGGGTCTGTGGGGGGCAGAGGTGGGTTTTGTGTGTGTCTCACAGCCCTTTCCTGAGGGCAGATGCCCACAAATTTGCAGAAGAGGCCCTGCCATGTTGGTGGAGATCAGCTCCCTCTCTTTCCTGAAGGGTTCAGACCTGTATTTCCCACTCCAGGTTGTAAAGGTAGAGGCTGGTGGGTAGGACTCGTGGCCCTTTTCTTCGGGAGATATGTGTCTTTGTGCAGAGAGAATTACAGTTTTTCTGTACCTTGTACTGATGACTTATGGGCTAAAATGGATGAACAGGAATTCATCAATGAACTCAGAGTGGGGAATAAAGTCAGTTTGTCCAGTCTGCTACACCTCAGTGAAACCCAGCAGGCTAAAAGATAACACATTGCATTTTTTTCTCCCTCTTTCCCTGGGTATCGATACTTTTGTGATTTTTATTTTGTTTGGGTTTTGATCATTTAATCTTTTTTAAAGTCAATTGTCAGTATATGAGCAGCTTCAGCAAAAGGTGGTCCCCTCACTGCTCCGCCCCTACCCTGCAATGCTCCAAGTTCCCTGTCTAGAAATGTGGACTGGAGTATCCTCAGGCAAAAGGAGTTACCTGTGTTATTTGGGGCTGTTCTGCCCTGGCAAGAACCACGCCATTCACTCTTCTGATGTTTAGAAACACTCTTTCAGCTTAGATTTATATGTGGACAGCATGGATTTTCTCTTCTTCTAACACTCATTTGGCTTTGCTTTACTTAGGCTGGACATGTCATGGGCTTTTAGTCTTATCCCTACATAAGAGGCTCCTATTGCTCTCATCATCCTCATATCTTGTTCAGGTAAAAAATTCACGTTGTTAAATATGGCTGACCAGAATCGGACCTTGTATTCAGCTGAGGTTATGCTAGTGGTTTGTATGACATTAATTTTTCGCTATCTTGACTGGAAATATCCCCTCATGATACAGTGTAAGCCTGTTTGTCTTTTTTTTAATTTTCCCGTGCCAGATCACATTGATGACTCACAGTTATCCTGTGATCGAGTCAGACTGATCTTTCCGCTCAGTATCTTCTAAAATGATCCCTGGTTTCCCACATCCTGTGTGAGTACGCTAATCACAAGCTCATTATCTAATGATTTGGGTGACCTCTTGCTATAGCTGTTTTAAAAAAAGGCATGGAAGGGCATATTACAGTGGTTCCTTCTCTGTCTTGTGATAAGCCTGAGCCTGATAGTTAGCATTTTCTGTGTCTGAGAAAATCTGCTGAATTTGAGCTAGGATGGCAGAGAAATAGCCTCATTGTATATTGATGGCATTCTGGTATAAAGTCATGTGAAGCTGCTTGGCAGCGTCATCATGGCTGGAATGTCATTTTGTATGACTGATGACAGAACTTGAAGTCCACAAAGCACTTGCAAAATAAGAAAGGAGGTGTCTGTTGTGATTACAAACCCCAGCATTATGTGGTAGCTGAGAACGGGTTTTCAGAATTACAACTCCACGTTTAAGTTGCTGACATCGGCCTAAGCTTCCGAAGTAGTTTTTCACTTATTGCCTCTAACTTACCTCACCTTTGTTCTGTATCTGTAAAATGAGAGAAACGTTTAACTCCTCCTCAAATTTTGTATATATAAGCTGCAAGACCTTTATGGAAGGAATTTCCTTGCTGTCTTTGCATGCTGTCTGGAATGAAATTCCCTCTTGGTTGAAGGCTGTGGACCATGTCATGATTTTAATGATGGTATTAGAAACAATTTCTTCTTTTAGAAACAGCTAAGAATAAAAGTATAATAGTTTGTCCCCATACTTTACAAGTGCACCTTGTTCAAGAGCAAGATATTCTTGTGATGGGTGCTGTGAATATTATATATAAACTTACTTAACTTTTAATCATATAGTGGATTTGAGGTATATTTTGGTAATAATCTCTGAAGGTGAATACACTGCTAGTCTCCTGGAACACATGTTTTCTTACTCTATTATTTTGACATGTTGCAAGATTTTGTTATGTGTTGGTTTTGGTGTTTGTTTGTTTGTTTGTTTTTTTACACTGAATTTGACATGAATGGGGAACTGCATTGGAAAACTGTGCTGAAGAAATGAGTACTTGGCCTGTCACATTCTTTTGACTTCCTTTTAACGTGATATAAAAAGTCTGATTTTTCTTTTCAATGAAAGAAGGGAAAATAGTTGTCTTAAGAACATTTTGTACATTCTTGTCTTCAAATAGAAATTTTGCCCTGGGTCTGCCATTGTTGTCTTCAATAGTAATTCAGTAATGATCATTTCTCTACTGTCCTTGTACATTGCTTGGATAAATGTTGGGAAAGCAATATTAGTACATGAAACTTAAGATTGAGATAAAACGAGGCAGTGTTTGAGTATGAGGCACAAGTACTTGAAAGCACATTTGAAGAAGCACACAATTACAATAATTGTATCAGGGTGATGTAAAGACTTAAGTGGTTTCTCATGCAGATTTCATTTCCAGGCTTGCTGCTGTCACTTACCAATTATTCAAAACTTACAACTCACATGTTAGTGACTGTAACCTCCTGAAACTCCGATCTAAACAACTAAAGCCCAAAATACCGGGACTAAAATTCCATTTGAAAAGGAGACAAATGTATTTATTTCTCAGATATACAATTATCCTTCGCAAAAAATTATTTTGCTTTCTTTGTCCAGAAAGGAAAGCAAAACATTGTGTCACTGCCAGAGAAAATCCCAAACTGGTGTGGTTTTGTATAGGCATTTGTGAGTACAGAAAAAAATGCTTCTTTACAGCTTTGTAAGTCACTTTGTTCTTAAATTTATTTATTCATTTAGGAGCAGAGAAATTTACAAATCTTTACTTAAGCTTCATGAGGTGTCACTTGCAACTTGCACAGTGAACCATTTCAAGCTAGAGAACTGACTTGTTTGTGTTTATGCTGATGGGCTGTGGATAATGGTAACCTGTTAGGCTGTCACATGAACCTTGAGCACACTCACAAATTAAAATATTAAGGCCTATGTCTCCAACAAATTACTTAAAAAAAAAATACTTTCAGAGCATAATCTCATGCATGAACGCTCAGAAAATCAAGCTACTAAAAGAGGAGGCAAATAGAAGTGAGGAACATAATGCACAAAAAGTGAGAAATGCAAGCATATAGTTAAGGATGCAATTTTTCCATGGCAGAAAAGAAAGATTGGGTTTTGTTCCTCTTTAGGGATGTGTTTATGGGAAGAGAGAGGCATGGCTTTATATCAGTACATTTAGCCAAGAGGGAGTCAGCTTGGAGTACGGTGAAAGTCAGACCCTTTCGTAATATCAATATTTGTCACAAAGCTAACAGAGGAACATTTACAGAAAAGCCTTCTTTTGGTTAATACGTTTACAGTATAGATAGATTGTATATGAAGTCAGAACAGCAGGAGGGAAAGGTCGGGCAGAGAGAGAAGCTTTTTCTTCTTTTTTTTTTTTTTTTTTTTAAATTGAGTTATTTAATTGAGAAGGATATAGGGGGTTCACTGTTTCTCACGGCAAAGTTAATGGTGTCTGGAGAAGCTGAATCATCTTCTGGTACATTCTGTCAGTCTGTTGAATATGAGAAGATAAGAGCCAGCATATAGTGCCTTTGATTCATGTGTGTTTAGAACTGCAGGTGTGCATTTTGTCATCAGTCTCTACAGTGTGCTAATGAAATGCTGATCATCGATGTGGCTGTGTTCACTGGGAAGTTTAGGTGACTGAGCTTTAAAAGGGAGAATATACCATTCACCATTTGGGGAGGACTTGTTTTTCAAAGCAAAGAAGGGGAAAAACATGTGAGTTTTCAAATATATCTTGTTTTTATTCTCATGGCATTTTTTCATTTTTACGTGAAAACAGATGTTAGGTCTTGTCTGACTTCAGAGCACCTTAATCTCAAAAACCGAAAGTCTCCAAGTAACAGGTAATGATACTTGTCTGTACGGTTTCTTGATTGCTCTGTAGTTTTTCCCCCTCTGGTACTGGTAAGATTATTACTTTGGCCTGAAATGCTCTATCATTTCAGTTCAAATTTTACACTTTGTTTTTTTTCTTTTTCCTGGTTAATACTGCACTTACGTTACATATTATTGTATGCTGGTTTACCTTTTAAATAATATTTTAGCATTTAGGACAAGCATGTACATTTTAGTTGTTGACTCATTGAGGCCAAGAGGTGAAGTCCACAGCTGCAAGGTGGACTCCTAAAGGAAATACAGTACTTTAGAAGCAATACTAATGGAAAGTGATGGTCTTAGGAGACTACTGCATGTCTTTACAGTATATAGCATGAGTTTTTCTCTGTTCTTAGCCGTTCTCTCTCTATCTTTCTCTGTCCTGTGTGTGTGGTTTTGTGTGTGTGATCATGTGTCTGATCCTTTACAGAAAGTTGGGAGAAATTGGTCAGTTGAAGCAATCCTAGGTTTTGTATGTTATGCAGACCTAAACAGTCCTCCAGTATGAAATAATGTTTCAGAACTTGGCCCATCTCTCTGAGGGATGGTTTTCTAGGTCTAGGATCCTTGCTAAGGCACGCACAGTCATCTATAAATATGGAAATTGCTGTAATGTCTAGAAAGGCCAGGAAGGGCAAGACTCTGATACACAAGTCACTGTACAAGCATTATTAATTACACCTATCGCTACTAAACTCCTGGTGGCTTCTCTGATTTAAATGTTATGGTTGCCACTGAAATCTTGGGTTTGATCATTTATGACAGAAATGTGTCTGGAATAATGTATTTTTCTGTCAGGAAGGGTTCCTCAGAGAAAGATTTTTGTGGTATTCAAAAGTGAAATAAGGTTTGATCTATGCAGTTTCACAGATAATGAAAAATGTAATCTGTGTTAAATAATGATGAAACCTGTAGGAGATATAAAGCACTTTATTTTATGAAATACTTGAGTTCAGAAGGAGGGATTCCAAGGACAGGGTTTGCCTGCAAGGCAGGTGACTTCTGTGCAGTGGTTGCTCGCACCTATCTGTGCAGCATCTGGCTGTGGCTGCTGAGGGACTGGGCTGCAGGTCACTCACCTGGGCCCACCGCAGGTGAATTTGTTGGTGCACTGCAGTACCAGTTACCAGGAAAATGGAATTCTGAAGAAACAGATGAGGCATGCCCAGCGCCTTGATCTGTTTTGAGAGAAGGCTGAAGTGAAGGGCTTGCTTCCAAAGATATTTATCACACTGAGAGCCAAAAAAAAACCTACTCAAAAGATTTCCATCTAGCTGGCAGCCAATGCTGGGCAGTGTGTCAGCTTGTTTCCCAGCACGCTACTTAACCTGGACCTGACGTGAGGAGAAAAAAAAAACCAAATAAAATAAATAATCTTTTGCATGTCATTTTGATGGGTAAGTTTGTAATTAAGAGTCTCCATTAGAGGGCTACCAAAAGTAGACAGAACTTGCACATTTCTTAAAAGTAATTACAGTTTTATTTTCTTTAATAAGATCTGTACGTAGTAGTAAAATGTAATATTTATTTGGATAAAAATAGTCATTATTTAACAGGGTAAATTCCTCAAATATTTTTGTATTCTGTGGTTACCCTTCCTATACGTGAGTAAGGCCATAAGCACTTGGTAAACCTATCTAGCGTTGTAGCACCATGCCATTATCCGCCAACATCAGTCTGTGGTGAATATGTTTTCCTAGACAAGGTGATGATGATGTTCTGATACTTGTAAATATGTAAGTACTTGCATACCTTTATTATTATGTGTAGTTCTGTTGAGTCATAACTAAGTGTGTGGGAAGAGGTAAGATTGAACCCTTATTTTACATAACTAAATTACTCTTCAAGGATCATATTTAACAATCCATTTGCAGCATCCTGTGATTTACATTTAGTAGTTTATGTACTTTAATGTGAAGTACCCATTAATGTTCAATAAAGGTGCTCCAGATGCATTGGTTTATAGCCCCTTGTAATTCCTGGATTACAGTTAGGGAGCTGTCACTGTAAACCAGTGCCTGGGCTAAAGTTTATTGTTTGTATTTAGAATATACAAAAATTACAATATTTTGTGAGATATTACAGGGGAAGGACACTTTTCTGTCTGACTATTAAAAGGGGTAAACTTTTCTCAGGCTCCCATGAGTAAGAAAATGCTATTTTGCAGTTAAAACAACGTAAGCTGCAGAAAGTTATACCATTGTATTTCTTGGTGTATTCAAATAGTTTAGAGAATCATTCTTCCGCCTTTCAGTGAAAATCCTAAATCATAATTTAAACCTCTTTATAGAACAGTGCAAGTGGACAGGAAGATGATCAGAACCTCTTTTTGAACTACAAATATCTATTTAGTTTTAACAGGCAAACTGGAATGAGGTAAAAAATCAGGATACATGTGTACAAACCCCTGTTTTTAATTGACTGCTGAGATGAACAGAAATAAGCTGTATTTTTTATAGGTGTTTTTTATGAGTGTGATGTGTAGGACTGAGGTTTTTTCCATCCCTTTTTGTATTTGTGCAGTTTTTATTATTATTTTGTGTTTGTCAGTCAGCCAGGAGAGGTTTCTCTCCTTGTGTGAGGCAGTGGCGCGTCTGTAGTTGTTGCTAGCTGGAATAGGGCTTCCTATCATGAAAAAAGCAGGAAGGCAGCTCAGTCTGAGCTTCCGTCAGGTTACCTCTTAGACTGACTCCATAAGAAGATAGATTGATGGGAGGAGACGCTTAATTTTATTTCCCCAGGCAAAATCCCTGGGCTGTTTTTGGAATTACTTGTAGCCGACTGGATAGCTGGAGTTATTCCTGTGTCAGTCACGGATGTGGAAGTGCCCAGGCCTAGGCGGCAGAGCTGGTTTGGCTGGGCTCATGGCTGTGGGCGATGCTGCTGGGGATGTCTGCAGCCGTGCCTCACAGCTGCCTGCCCTCCTTCACTTGCTTCACCCTAAAGAGCTGTTAGGTTGCCGAAATGTTTTCAGCTTTTAGCCCTATTAAATCAGTTTGCTTGCACAGCCCGTTATTTCCTGAGCCTCTCAGACGGTTTTCAATATGCTGAAACCTGCAGTCTTGGTGGGGAGTTTTGTAGGGGAGCTGGTGCTGTGCTCATCACTGCAGACCTGCGTGGTGTCCCCTCTCATTTGGTGACTCAAGTTCACATGCAAAATCTTTTCATCTCGCCGGATTTATGAAACTTGCAGGGTTTCACCAGGAAGATTTCGGGCAAATGCTGTTGCGGTCATAAGCTCGATCTCGTGTTCAGGCCTATTTTGGCAGATTACTGTTAGGTGTGATTCATGTTGCATTCAAAGGAGGTTACTGCATTTCTACAGTACTGATTTTTGCATTGTTTTGGAGCTTCATGGCTGTTCTCGTGGCTGTTAATCAGTGCTAAAGCATGTACGGATTCCTCTGCAAACAAGAATGTTGATCAGTTGACTGACACTCGTTAACAAGTGCAAAAAGCTGCTGTTTGGCTACATACAGAGCTGCTTAGTCTGACAACCTGTATGTCATGAAGGTGACTAAAAAGAAAATACAAATCTTTTTCCAGCTCAGATTTTTTGAATAGTTGGCTGCAAGTTCCTACAAAGATCATACAATGAGTAATCCCACTGAAGTCAGTGACTCATCTCGTTGCGTAAAGATTGGCGCAGGTAGAACCTGTGCAGTGTGATCTCCTCATGACAGTAAGAACTAAAACCACTGTTCAGGTCTTACTTAACACTTCAGGATATGCTTTCATCCTGAAGTGAAAATGACCCATGTGCTCTGTTTTCAATCAAGTAAGGCAGACTTCTTGAGGCTAAAGTGAAAAACTAGGTCTTTTTGTTGTTGTAAATTATTTTAGTGTTTACAGGCTTGTATATATGTATGTTTTCATTTCCTGATCAGCTGTCTACAGAATACTTAGCACTAGACTTTTTCTTTCCTAATTCATGTCAGATTTTTTGGAAGCCTTTTTTTCCCCAAAGTATTACTTACAGTTTTCTCCACTTAGTAGGTGGCATGAATAATTAGGATATTATGGCTGGTTGCTCTTGTCCCTGTGGATAAAATGTACCTTTATGTCTATACAAGGAATTTATAGCAGGTACCTATAGCTAACTTATCTTGAGTTTAAACATCTGTGTTCATTTATGCATGAAAAAGATGCAGTGAAATCTAGTTGTATTTGTCTTAGTTTCTGGATATGAGGTGAGAATAATTTACATCAATCACATGAATTTGGACCACATGCTATCCCTCAGACATATTTTAATCAATAAAGGAAACAAGTGCAGATTTGCAGGCTTAATGCCATTAGTTTTGGCTTTTAATTCTGTTCCTGTAGAGAAATCTAACACTCTGCCCAGAGGCAGGTGTACTCTCAAACCACACACCTGAACTTTGAATAGCATTGTAGGTTTCCATTTTTCCAAGCCTTTTTTTCTTTTTTATTCCTTTCTCTGTGTAATTTTTATCATCGTGTTGAAGGAATTATGCATGTGGGAATCAGGAGTGCATCAATCAGCTGTTTCATACACTTCTCTGTTTGCTTGGTTTTCATTTGTTTGTTTGCTTGCGCAGACATTTGAGCAGAAAACTGGCCTTATCATTTTCAGGTACCTACCATGTGACAGCATGGAAATTTTTATTGCTTTTTTTTTTTTTCCCCACTGGCCAACAAATTATTTTTAAACATGTATCTGGCTTAGTTTCAGAGCATAGCTTGTCTGTAGCTGGTATCTTTTTCTACGTTGGCATTGCAGGACTGGGACTCTACTATGCTTAGCATTTCATGGGTACAAAGTTCTGGTTTGCAAGTGTTACACTGGCTCCATAATCTGTTTATTTAAGCGTATATTTATTACAGCTAAATTTTGATACTTAATCTTTTGATAAATGACTGGAAGAGTAATTTATGGAACATGATGCCTTTATATTCCACTGTAAGCATTTCATATAGTTTTGTATCCCACTCTAATTTCGTTATGTTGTGAAGTAGGTGATGTGGGAGGTGAGCTGCTGCTTATAATTTGCAGAGGAAAGGCTAGTTTGAGGTAGTTCAGCTCTGAAACTCAGTGTATATGAATATATTTGGGTTTTTCCTTGAAAATTTTCATAATCTCACAAAAATGTGAATTGAGCATGCTGCTTTCACAGTTTGAAAGGATAGGTTGTTTTTTTCTTTTAAGCTTTTATGCAATAGATTGCACTGTTTGGAAAAAAAAAAAAATTACGTTTCAAATTTGCCAAAAAACTTCAGTACACTTACTGAGTTTGGATGTTTTTTAGTTTTTTCTTTGCAACATGTTAGAAGTGGATATTTGTGAGGAATTATTTAATCAGATACAGTGATATGTGGCACTTTGATTTTAGAGCAAATAGAATTCAGTGACTAGTCCAACGAGCACTGCAGACCCTCACTAATTGGAAAATTTATCATTGTGAGCAGGGAATAAAAATCTATGTCTCTCCAAAAGTTGCACTAGAGATACAGGATGAGATTGTTTTGATAAAGTACATATTTCTGTCATGGAAAGTTAGGAGTAATCAAGGTCTCTATAGTCCTTTGATCCACAAATCAGTGGGTGTAGCTGGGGTATGTTCTACTGACTGCTACTGGTTAATAGCCTCTTGTTTTACTTCATGCATTTTTTATCACAGCAAAGGTCTGGTTGTCCTTCTCTGCCAGGCCTTTTCATAAGATTTTGCTTAATGGAATAACTCAGCCCTCTGTTAGTGAGAGCATTGTGCCAAGATTTCTGATGCTAAGGTTTTATGGTATATACCTTTGTTTATTGCAGAGTAGTGCACTAGAAATTGAACTTTATTACTGAAAGTTCAGTTCATAATTCTGAAAGGAGAAAGTCCACTTGAAACTGCTTTTGCATGTAGTTTTAGGTTTCAGAGCTTTAAAAGCTACCCTTGCACTGCATTTAAATTGGCTGAAGTTAGGAGCTGTTTATGAGATCCTATACAAGCACATGCTTCTGTAAGAAGAAATATGTAGTGTAACCACAAGTGTACTCTAAAAGCTGAAACTTGAGTGTTGTGGTTTAACCTACATAAGCTCTGTTAAAGCTGAGATACAACATGATGAGCCAGAAAATACAAAGAAAGAGTTGGCATTCCTTTCTTCTGTGCTTGTCGTGAAGGTGTGGGCTGTAAAGAACATATCCATTCTCACCTCCACAGCAAATTCTTAGCAGTTTAATGTGGTGCTTTTTTTTCAGTAATTGCTGTTTATATAATGGCAAATGTGAATTTGAAAGAACTTACTTGATCTTTTATGGAAGTTTGTAGTTACAGATTACTTGATACATATTACTCTGTTATGCTATTATAAATATAATATCAAAAGAGGCCCTCTACCTTGTTTCTAATCTAGTCTTGTTTTATGTACATATTTCACAATAAGCCCTTTAAATTTCCTCCCCTGTTTTTATATATATATATATATATACACACATATATATATATATGTATGTATTTGATTGTTTGTTTTAGAAGAAAGAAACTTTCTGGTATTGCTTAGATGTACAAAATAGACCAGATAAGCAATATTTTTCTTAGTGTCTTTCACAGAGCTTCCCTCAGGCTGTAAAAATGCTTACTGTATGAGAGCTATCTCTTTGTTCTGCGTCATATGAAAAATGAATTTGCATTTCAGTACAAAGGTATTGGTTTCAAAAATGCTGTTTTGGTTTTATTTTTTCAGAATTTGGAGTTCTGGTGATCCATCATGGGGAACCATGTAGGAAAACGAGAACATAGCACTGACAAGTCAACCAAGGTAAGTCTAGAAAATTGAAGAGGAAAGGCCACTTTCAGAAATATGTATGTTATGAAATACATATATATATTTTAGTACATTAGTGAGTTTACCAGATCACTTTCACCACTACTATTTTGTACTTGTCACTGTAAAATGACCACCTTTTTTTTTTATAGAGGGTCAATGACATTTGGCCAAACCAGGATTTTACTGTGCTGGATTTAATGAGAGATGTGATGTTTTTCTGCATCAGATCTCAGTCATGGTGGAGATGAATGAAATGAACCTCAGAAGTGTGATATTGCAGAAATTTTTAAAGAGCCAGTGAGCTGAATTATGTTCTGCATGTTGACGGCTTTCCACTTTGAGCAGTCATTGGCTTTATCCGTAAGAAAGAAACTATGTAGAAATAAGTAAAATAAGAGAATTCTGAAGGAAAAGGTTGTCAGTCTGAGGAGATACAGCTTTAAAAATCTCCTTACAAGGAGGGAAAATAAAAATATGAGAAGTGTCAAAATGTTCATTAAAAGTATTTGCTTTCTAAACTTCTGCTGATATGGTTGTGTATTTTGTACATAATGTGGTATTCTGTTTGCCATGTGATAATACCTTGTTTATTTGTTTTTCTACATTGTACCGGAAGAGAATTCACATATATCTTTAAAAAAATGGTTTTTCTATATATAAAACAGAGATGCTTCTTGTTGTTAGCTATTGCTAACTTCCCTCCACCCATCCCCACCCAAAAATAACAGTTTACAGTCTGAGCCCACGCTGTATAAAGCTATTGCCCTTTGCATTGGACAGATGATGTAAACAGATAGTTCTGTGCTTTATCTGGAGGAATGTGGGCATTTTGCATTGCTGTGGCAGATAAGCAGCTATCCCTATACAGACTGGAATTTATACAGTTGTTCTGTGCCATCTCCTTCAGGAAAGCGTGTAAGCACACTGGAAGAAATGGGGAGAAAACAGCAGGAAGAGAGGACAACTGCCTAGATATGGATTTGGCTTGTGTTTGTGCAGTATTTTGCAAAATGGTTTTGTGGCCCAAGTTTCAGTTTCAGTACAAACAATAGTGTGAGCCTCAAGATGTGGTCTTGTAGTGACCGGTCTTGTAGACTTCCTGTCTAAAAAAGCTCTGTTGTGCGATCCAGCCAAGTCAAATGCAACGAACAGATGTATTTAGCCAAGTACTTTGATACTTTCTGACAATGAGTGTGAGATCCAGCAGGTGTGATACAGCAGCTACCCTGAGCTTGATGGGCTGTTGTGCACTACATATCCCCTGCTTTGGTCTTTGAGTACAAAATCTGATTAGAAAAAAACGCATCATAACTTTTCTCTCCCTGTGGAATCACATCTGTGTCTGATGCATCTGGGTGGCAGGTGAGCAAGTTGCCAGGCACATGGAGCTTCAAAAAGGAAAAGATTATTCAAACTGTAGCAGGCGATGCAATAGTTCTGCAGTCAGTGGTGAGCAAGAGTCAGGTGGCCGTGAGTCTTGCACTCAGTGTGTAAGACAGGTGTACAAGGAAATGGATTGCTGCAATGTTGTTTTAATTCCTTCTTTTTTCCCAATTAGTTCATGGGCAATACTTGATTCTGTAAGCAAAACAAGATTAATTTACCTAAAATATTTTTGAAGGGAAAACGTATTTCTGTAGCAATATCTTCTGTCCCTCATCCTTCTAGAGTGACAAAAAAAAAAAAAGACTCCAAACACCAAAACCCTAAACTTTAAAATAGGCAATGCTTGATCAAAATCTCCTTTTGTGTATGTAAGACACTAACTATGTCACAAGAAATAGGGCCTCAGAGCTAAAATCAGGAAATCTATGGGTAAGGTGTTACTATGTATTCCACATAACTAATCAGTCTTGATTCGTTTCTTACAGGCAGCATTAAAGTTACCAGCAGTAGTAACCATGTGTCATACACTTTTTTTTTTTTTTCTTTTCGAAGCTGAAAGTAGCTTTGTTGTTGAATATAGCTGTAAATTAGAACTGTTTTGCCACCAGTCTTGCAGTGTGTTATGGGAGACAATTGCTGAAGGCTTGCAGAGACTACAGTGGAAATGCTTAGTGCCTGTCCTTGTTCTTCACAAAATAGAACTGCAGTGAAAGAGACTAACATCTTGTAAAGGGTCTTTCTGAAATTCATTACTTGTAACTTCAGGCTGTTTATTATATTTTATTTCCCAAAAATATAGTACCAAAGAACAATATCATTTCAGGCAGCTGCTTTGAACCTGTGGTGCCAGGCTTGCTGCACAAACACTGTACTGGCTCCTGAACCGATGGACCAGTTCTCCACATGCCTATTTTGTGTATGGTGACATCAGCAAGACAGTTGTGAAACTGCAGCAGTTGTCATTCTTGGTTGTCCGATAAATGTCCTGTAATACAGCAATTATTATGGGGTTTTTTTGAGTTTGCATCTAGCTTTGCTTTACTTTCAGTAAATTTGGGTATTTGAATTACAAAATTAGAAATAGAGATCTGGATATCAATTATTTCATCAAATGTCTAACATGACGCCAAGATGCTTTCAAGTAGGGAAACTTACAAAAGACAACAAGACAGCTTCCCCTGCTGTGATACTTCTCTCAAAATATTGTTCTTCTCTTGATTTATAAATATGCCAAGTTACAGTGATTATTTAATAAATAATAGGAGGTACTGTGAAAATAATTGGATGCTTTGAAAAACAGTTGGTCTATTTTACCTAAGTAATGTTGCAAATATTTGCAACCCCCTCAGTTTTTACTCAAAGCAATAACATATTCCATCTCGTGTCTGTCAGATTTCTTTCTCTTGTATTTAATGGATCTGATTTTTGTAAGATACATAAAAATTATTCAGTGAACCCAGCAATTTCTCTTCTTTCTTTTTACTTTGGATGCTATTAGACTTGACTGTCTCTTAATGCATTAGGAAACATTTAAGTATTTATTTTGTTTAACTTTGTTCTTAGCTTGGGTTTACACTTACATAAATATATCTAAGAACAGCAACAGCAAGAAAAAAAAAAAGTATGGTCCTTCATGCTCCAAGTTCCTTCAAGTTCTTGGAGAGCTAAATGTAGAAGAGTAAATAACTGAAATTTTATTGGTCTTTGTTTGGATTTATAGTTAACGTGTGTCCATGTGGCACTGTTCAGCTACAAAGAGCAACGTGCTCTTTTGTAATGATAAAAGCTGCTTGAAAGTATTACAAGAGTGCAGTTCTCTGCTGCTCTCTCTGTTTTGAATGTCTCCCTCAGAAAAATCTGCACAGCATATATATTGCCATTCCAAAATCTTTGAACCTTCTTGGTACCTGTCAGAACCGGCCCTTAACTTCACTGGGGTTGGAAATAAGTTTTCTGGTATCGTCCCATCTATTCCACAGTGACTCCCAAATGTACCAAGTCCACAGAGCCTGGTTTCTGTGTGTCCCAGGACACATACTACTGTGGGAAGCTGGAAACCAAGCTTGTGACCTATGATAACAGATTATAACTCACTGTCCTGCCATGTCAAGGGATTACTTGAGAAATTTATGCAGGCCTGGAACATGTTAGATTATTGGAAATACTGGATTATTTACCTAGTTCATGTCCTTGACATACCTGGGACATGCTATAAATAAACACTAAGAAAATGAACCCAATTGCTGCATCTGATATCTAACTCTCAAATCCTTTGAGAGATATAAATTGCCACAGTACATTGGTTTCTCACAGGGAAAAACTGAAAACAGGCACTCAGTCTACAGTTTAATGTCTTCTTTGAACCAAAATCTATCTGTTAACAATGACCAAGTCTTACTGTGTAGTAAACTTATGAAAAAGCTTGTCTTTAATTCCTCCATGTATGTATAATACCTAGAGTCTGTCATGTGTTTCACACTGCTCGATTTGATAATTTTAATAAACTAACTGGTTCTTAGTGTTTAAGGAGAATTCAGTATAAAAAGTTCAAGCTAGATTGCTACAGTGAGCATGTATCAATAAATCATACAGTTTCTATGCTGTTTCTGAGGAGCTTCTGTTTTCTCTCCTCTTTTTTTTCCTTAATTGTCTTGCTAATGTTCAGAAACTTCTGTAACATGGGCAGAAAGTTTTCTGGCTCTCCCTGATGAGAAGGAGGTGAATTTCTGGCTGGTAGTTGTATTGTTCGTCTTGTAAGCACTCAGTGATCAGTAAGCAAAAGAGTTTTCACACTGATCTCATCTGATGCCCTACCTCTCATGGTTGTGAGTGCTTACAGACCTCAGCCATATGTGTAGTTTTTACCAGGTGCTTCCTGGTGCTTCCAACAGATGAAGTAATTTTATTTTGCTCTATTAAGTGCTCTGAAGTGTCATTTTCGTAAGATAGAGGTTTATATGTATTAATAGTGACAGTTTGAGAGATACTTGACATACAGCTTATGTGGATGTTGAAGTCTAGGATGTGCTTTTCTGTTAAAACAAAAACACCCCTTCAAAACAAAACAAAACAAAACCTCAAAAAATAAAAAAGTTGCACTTGATTTTATTATATTTAAATACATAGTCTTATTACCATATAGAAATTAAGCAGATTGCAACCTTTTCATTTTTTTCCTGATATCGAAGTTGTATAGAACTATTTTTGTTTTCCAGCACATTTGTGTCTTTTTTCAGAGTTTTACCTTTTGTAGTAAAGCAATAAAGACCATGGGCTATAGTAGTGTATTCTTTTTAATTTGATACGTTGATTAAAACACTTCCTCTCAAGCCAGTCTTTCTGAAGGCAAAGGAAGAATAGAGAAAAACTTTAAAATGTTGAGAGATTTGATTAGTGTTTTCACTACCCAGTTTTACAGGTTCCAGACTGTAGAAATTCTCGTGACTGACCAGCGTCTGGTTAAGCTGGTGCCTGGTACAAGGAAGTGCTGCTTTTGGAAGAGGCAAATGTACTTCTAGGGTGTGAAGGGAAGTTCTGAGCAGCCAGGTTAAGCAAGACCAGCAAAAATTGATAGCTGTCTGTTTTCTTCAAATTCTACCATTGACTGAGATTTGGCCTTGAGCAAATCCTGTTGTGCTCCCTCTATCCTCCTATTTCATTTCTTAACCTTTGTAGTGTCTAAATGTTTTTTTTGTTGGTACAGATGCAGTGTCATTTTGTATTAATAGTGGTACTTGGAGACCTTGAGTGGAGCCTTCAGGTACAAATGTGCTTCAGCTAGTGAGGTAATATCATAGTGATACAGAAATGAAGCCTCTGAGAATGCAGAGTATGCAGTAGCTGTGACATCTGTCCTCAAAAACTAACTTTAAGACCATCACTCAGTGTGGTATTGGAAGCCTATGTCTAATGTGTAAGTAGGCAAGTAGCTCTACTATAAAGTTAAATAGGCCAATTTATGTGTCTAAAATTCAAGTAATGTGTTTGAATAATTGATTGTTCATTAAACTCTTCACATGCTAAATTTAATAAGGTCAATTGTATTTATAATATTTAATCTTTCTAGTGTCTAAAATAAACTAAGCTCATTGCAAGCATGTGTGGAAGATAAACTGTCCCTGTTTCAGAGCTGGAACTTTTACGCTTCTGTGTTTCCCTTTGTTGTGTGTATGTGAAGGCCACTGAAGGTGCAGTGCTCTGCTGTGCAGGGCTGGACTTGATGATCCTTGTGCGTCCCTTCCAACTCAGGACATTCTATGATTCTGCATTCTGGTCAGTGCCACAGCACCTCCTATTAGCGTTTAAAGGGCTGCCTTAATTGTATAACCTTGGCAGAATGTTGCTGGATCCATATTTTCAGTGAAAACATGAGTAAATGTATAGGTAACTGTTACGTGAAGTAAGTTGAAAGCGTGCTTTTCTGTTGTGCACACAACTGAGAAGTAGTAATGTTTCCTGATTTAGGTCTCGAGCTGGTTGAGCTTGCCTGGGTGCGAAAGGAAGAGGTGCAGCCGCTGTGGTTTTGGCTGGGGAGGGGTTGTAGGGTCTTGGGCTTTGTTCTCCCACCCTCAGCCTGCAGAACTGACTAGAAGAAGAGGGAAGTACGCTCTGTACTTTTTAAGGTCTTGTGCTTCAGATGCCATGCTGTCGTGGTGTCGTTTCCTATAGTTCCCTTCTTGTTAGCTTTGATATAGACCTGGATAAACATCCTCTCAAATGAATTTATGACAGTACCAGTTAAATTGGCAAGGAGCTGGAAGAACAGGGGTGTAGCACACTGCACATTCTTTGTGAACTCCCTGTCAACTGTTCTAGTTGCTGAGGTGGCTTTTTTTTTTTTTTTTAATAATAAGACTTCAGCCTGTTAACATGTGCTTTAGCATCTTCACACTGGAAGAATGGAGGTGAAGTTGTTTATGTTTTTAATCTTGAGGAAGCAATAAGTGACCTGGAGATCCTGAAAGAGAGCTATATCTTCTTCTTTCCTCACGTAACCTTTTTGTGCTTTTACTGTTGGGGTGGTTCATAGACCAGCATGTGGTAACATGTTGTATTACCCGTTCTGAAAGTGGGTGAGATAGGTCAGTGTAACAAACTAGAATTTCCATTAGTTATATTTGAGAAAAGCCTAAAAAAAATCTTTGTATTACTTCAGAACGTATTATTTTAGAATGGAGTTGGATCCATAAAATCAGTTACAGTGAAGTGTGTTCTACTTTTTGGAGAGCTTGCTGAGCTTTACCTGTGGTACCTGAGACCAAACCATCACAGAATTTCCAGCAGCTAAGACAATGACTGGTAAACATGTCCTGTAGCTTTTATCAAAGTATTAAAGTCCTGTATAAGAGCATTTTGAAGTTTATCCTCATCTTCTTCCCTAATGCTAGTTCTGTTGTCTTTGGTGCTCCTGGGCAGCAGCTGGGAAGAGGAGCACTAGTGCCACATTTTAGTTTAATTCTGTTTCACACACTTGTAGTGTCACTGTGCAGCTAGGTCACTGTAACTAGTTGTGAGACTTGGTTTTACACTGTGCATTTGTACAAAGCCAAAACTCCCATGTTCTGCTGCGAGGAAAGAGGAATTCCACATTGCTAAGGCAAGTTGAATCTTGCTCTTGTTTGTAAATTCAGTAAGTGTGAAATGGACATTAGAAGGAAAAAGATACAGGGCTTTCCCATACAAAATATCACTTTAAGAGTAGCTTCTTTTTGCATTTCAGATACTGAAGATGAACAATAAACAGTGATTTCTTACGTAATTGCAGTTATTTGTACACTGAGTAAATTTAATTTGTCTGCGGCTGCAGTTCAGAAACTGATTTTTCCACTTTGAAATAAAATGTCATGGAATGTTTTTCCTTTTTACTTAACTTTCTCATGCCCTTTGCTTTAAGTTGATGGAAATACCTAGGTAGCATTTGCTGGAGGAAGAAAAATGGTTTTTGCAAAAGGAAATTGAAAAACTTTTAAGCAGCCTAGTATGACACTATTCTTGATTGCTGAGATAAGGTTCACTCTTAAGAACCATCCGATCTTTCAATGCATCATTGCATGGATGTGGCGACAAAAATATAGAAATGTACACAGAGCTGAAAGCCTCAAGATACAACCACTTACCCTGGGTAATTAGGGGGACTTCCGAGCACCAGTTATAATCAAGAAGAGGTAATAACGGAAGTCTTGCATTTTTGTCACAGTGCCACAGAGTGACATTCATGTCAGTGTAGCTGCACTTAGCTAGAACTGAAAGATGACTTTAGAGAGGCATGGGGGCATCTGGCTTGCTAGTGAACTCTGTGCAGCTCAAAAACCACAGAAAAGACCTAAGAGCCAGAAAGCTTAGCAAGTCTGTCACTGATGAGATCTGTCCTTAAACAAGTCACTTATTATCAAAACAATAGTCACTATTTTTGGGTCCTCAGTTACTCCCGTTCTGTGTAAGAGCTCAAGGATTGGATTTACTGTTGGTAGTGCTGAGGTTTTCCAGTGAGTTATGGAAATTCCAGTATACTGCCAATGTCTCAGTTAAAAGGTACTATCTGAGACTTTAACATTGAAATCAGTGGGGGTTTTTTTGGTTTTGTGGTCATATGCGACTTAAATGTCTAGCACATTTTCCCAGCCTTTCACACACCCCCTCTTCCTTCCTCCCTGTATCTTCCTTCTCCTTCTTACAGCCAGTTTCTGTCTGCACGTTACTTTCTGCCAGCATCTCCATCTCTGATACAGTCTAAATTCAGTGCCATGTTTTGATTTTTCTGAAATCGGAAATAATACTTAATTGCTCATGGTGCAGTTGCATGCTCAGAAACAGCAAAGAGATGACCAGCTAACAGGCAGTCTGATCAGGAAGGTGGGAACACTGTAGGAGAAGAGAGGGATATACACTTGGAAATGTTTTTCCCTTCCAACCAGCTTTCCCTCTCCATGTTGACATATGACTTCCAGCTCCTATCACAGCCTAGCACAGTACATTGCTTTACAAAGCAATCCAGTAGTGCCATTGACAATATTTGAAAGCTGAATGTCCAAACTGTCTCCTTTTGTTTTTATGGCCAACTGTCGCCTACATTTTTATGCTGTTTTGTCACAAGTTTGTGTTGCTTTTTTTGCATTTCTACCTTGTTCCTGTTAAAGAATTTGTTTTATGCAGAAAACTGAAGAATTGCTGTTGGATTCTTTTCGTGAAATGTGGCTAAAATATGTCAATGTGAAGTGGAATTGTGTGCAAAATCCTTGTGTGCATGCATATATATGTATGTACACATCCATATTCTAAAAAGTACAAGTGTATATTTAAAAAAATATATATGTAAATATGCAAGTATATATTCAAGTATAGATACTCTGCATATAGCCCTGTATGGCTGCAAATAGGCTCACTGTATGAGACTGAAAAGGCAAGACCAGTAGCCATCCACCCTGGGGAGTCTGGCTGTCCGTTCTGATCTTCCCTGTGAACTACAGGCTAAATGTTTTCTTAATGTTGAGCCAGATCTTCCTAGTGCAGATGAAATGTCCCTTATGGTACACGGTGATAAAGCCTGAATAATCACTGTCTTTTTTTTGACCAATGTCTGAAATTCCAGACAACTCTTTTTTTCATTTGTTTTGAGACTTGGCAGATAAAAGGCTGGTGAATGTGAGACTCTGAGAATCTCGAGTCAGTGCCCGTAACAGTTGAGGAATGTTTATATTTTATAAAATATAATAAAGATGTCTCAATAATTACTACTACTATGTATTTAAAAATTAAATATATTTAAGAATTTAACAAATATATTGTATAGATAAATATATCTGAGTGTTCTAGGAAAGGCTTTAGAACTCATAGTAACTGAGACCCACTGCACAAAGTAACAATTGTTTTGTCTTTGGTACAGTACTACACAAAAAACTTGGTAGGTTTGGGATGATTTATGTTATTCTGGAGCTTGGTCACATGAGATGAGATTTTTAGGTCAAAAGCTGTACATTATTAAGACTAAAACTTAGGTTTTTCCACTGAGAGAAATAACTTGCCTTATGCTGCAGGATACTTGCTGATAGAAAGAGATTCTCCCTTATCGTGTGGTGCTAATCTTCAGTTTGTTTCAGAATCAAATTTGTGTTCAGTGAAGACTTACGTAATATATTTTATCTGAGGAGGATCTGAACCACTGTAATCCATTACATTCAGATTGACTTAAATGAAGTGTGTTTATTTGTAGGTGCTGACAATGTGAACCTGAACATTAGGATTCTTGCAGATTCATTTTCTCAACAAATTACTGTTGATGTTGATTTTTTTCCTACAATTCAGTATTTCAAAAAATATAATTCTTAATAAAAGATTTTTCTTTATATTTTGGTCAGCTAATTTCTTGCCTTATAAGTAAAGATATTGGTAAGTAGAAAAAAATAGGTGAAATACGTACTTAAAATTAGGCTTTGACATTTTTTCCTCTTATTTTGACCTCAGTGCTTTGTGTTTTAATTTCCTGCAATCCTCTAGGGAGGCAAAGGACATAATTCCATTCTGGAATTTCTTCAGCGTACCTCTTCTGCCTGTTGCACCCTTTTGCTTTCCTCTGGCATCTTGTCTGTTGTTTATAATTCTATTATTATTCTTTTAACCTGTATTTTATAGACCCTGTCAGGAATGATAAAACCATCTAAAAATGAAAGTTTTATGGAGGTTGGGGAAAGGAAGCCAGAAGGTCACTGCTAGTGGATGCATTCAGGTGGGGTAGGGAGCCTTGAGTTATAATACCCTCTCACCAGGTTGTCCAGGTGTCCTGGCCAGTAACATTTAACTCCAAGTACATGGACAGGCAGGGGACCAAGCCCTATGTCTGCCTTTGAAAAGGGATGCTGAGATCTTTCAGGCATCACATTCTACTCTGGGATTTTGCAGAAAGAGTTTATAATGCAATGGGATAATGCAGTTGATAATAACACTGTATTGCAGCTGTTGAGTCACGCGATTATGGGAGAATAAAATATTTGTGGCATTTTGGAAGCTTATGGGGCTTGCCGTGTCGACTTTATACCAACTAAATTGTAGGTCTTTGATCACTTCCGATTCAGCCTCTTGCTGCTGGATGACAGGGATGGGAGACCCTCTGAATGTGTCTTATGTGGAGCCCACAAGGGAGATGGCTCCACCAGGAGCAGGGGGTGGTTTGGCTTCAATCCCAGGCCCTGAGCACTGGTCTCAGCAGTTGACAAGTCATTCTGTTTTTTGCCCCAATGAGCTTGTTTTAACCAATTAGGCTACAAAGCGTGGGCTGGCAGAGCAGGTGCAGAACTGCTTTATTCCATGCAGAGAGCCAGATGGCCGGTTAATTGTCCCAATCACCGAGTAAGACTTGGCCAGGTCTCCTGCGCAGTTCTCAATTCTGCTGCTGTGCTGCCAAGTTGGGTCTTGTGGCTTTAAGAAAACAGGGACTTCAGGGACATCTCTAAGCATCTGGACTTAGTCACTATTTAGCGTGGTTAGTTTCAAACCTTGAAATGGTTCCTGACTGGGTTTTGTTTTCTTAAAAGAAAAAAATGCCTGATGCTTAACAGGAGTAAAGACTTTTTGGTCTGAGTTAAGACATCTTACTTGTTACAATATTGTTAGTATTGAGGTATAGATGCAGTGGAGGAAAAAGCTTTGAAGTAGGAGCCCGTATTTTGAAAGATTGATTCTGTGGGATTTTGCAAAGGGAACTTGTATCTGTTGAATTACCTATTACAGGAGAAGAGTTGGGGTGAGGGTGGGATTTTGAGGGGAGAGTATTTTGGCTTGCTAGAATTTCCAGAATCCTTTTCTAGGATAGTAATTCTTAAGTCTTAGGAAGAAATGAGAAATGATTATTTGAATGCTGCACTTAAGAAGATGTGCTAGAATCGTTTTCTAAGGGGTCATAAACTTGCTAATAGAATTGCAAATGAAATGTGTTTGCTTATCTATGTGTTTATACTTAGTCACTCAGTGTAATAACTGCAACTATAGTTTACGTGTAACCTCTTGTATAATACATCTGTTTGTGAAATGCAATATATATAACTCAATCAAGTTGCTTTTGTGTCAAGATAATCCACTTCTGTTACAATAAATGTTTTTAGGAGATAAAACAGTGGGGTGCTAGAGGCAAAGGATGGGATGAAGCAGAGTAATGTTAATACATCCTTTGCAATGGTAAGGAATTGAACTGAATTGAAAAGATGCCTAGGTATTTCTAGTAGGCCACCTATTTTGTTAAATGCTGAAAAGACAGTCTCTTGGTCTAAAGTGATTCTGAAGTCCCATGCTGACAGTTATTCAAGGGGCTTGAATAGGTTATCAGTCAATTCACAAGTAGCCTGTATATGGGAAGGATCAAATGTGCAAGTTAATACAATACAGCTATTTAAGATTTTATATTTACAGTTGATAAATCCTAATCTGCCCCCGTCCCCTGCCCCCCCCCCCCCCCCCCTTTTCTTTTTTTTGTGTCCATCATGTTCCACCTGTTTTCTTCAGCCCTGGATCTGTTTTGCACAGCTTTTTTTTAGTAATGTTTTGACTGTGGATCTGGCAGTACTACTTATGAATAGAAGTTACATAGCCAATGGATTTTACTACCTCTAGGGGAGAAGGTGAAGAGCTTTGCATAGTCTGTTGTGCTTATGTCTGAGGTCTGTACTGCATAGTCTACGAATAATAGCAGAAAGTCTGGATGAGATCTAACTTCTTTGAAGTCATATTTGCTCATTTTTCATTATGAAATACCAGCAAGAGAATGGCAGTGGATATACCTTTTGTTCATGCATAGGTTTTCCCTCTCCAGTTAAATTCTCTGCCTAGAGAAGCAGATGAACATAGCTGGTGCAAATTCAATTTACAGTTCCCCACATGACTTTAATTCCTGTTTGCGTGTAGAATTGAGGCATGGGTTTTAGCCTTCACAACACACATGCAGTAATGTAAAATTCTATTTATGCGCAGAGGGTTACTAAGTAACAGTTGCTGAGGGAAGTTCAGTCTTTAACTGCATGACGTCTGTGCACTTGAAATTGCCAGCCAAGTAGTGCATTAACATAGATTTTGCACATTAATGTAATGGGATTTGCTGTGGGCTATGTGTGAGCAAAACCTTGGGAAAAATAACAGCAGTGTAGTTTGAGGAGCTGGACTCTCTGCAGACTGGTCTTTTGGGCAGGAGATCAAACCCAGTTTTCCCAGTCTACCTCATCCTCTCTATACCACACCATAATTACGGACCCTAATATATTTGTGTGTATTTATATTTGTATCTACATCTGCCTATAGATATAAATGTTTCCACATGTAATCAGTGTGTTTTGCATATGTTATCTTCCTTCAGGGGAGGAAGGTTGTGGGGTAAACAAACAAAAAGCCTGTTGTGACTCAGGGATAGGTTGGGTGTTGATAATTCAAGGAGAAGGTTGCCTTGAGCTGTCTCTCCTCTAGTAACCGTGTTTACCTCTAATTTTGTGCAGACATTACCAAAGGATTTGGTTTTCCTAAGGATTTATTTTCAAGGATTTTTACTTTGGAAAGGTGATGTTTCCAGCTTTGACATAGAGCTTATGCTTGAAAAAGATTTCACTTAAGTGAGCAACCTTTCCTTTAAGTCATACTTGGTATAACTTAAGCTAGGGCTTTGAGCTGGAGACCTTCATATGCTGATGAAAATGAGCTGTTGAACTATTATGAATCCTACAGCTTTTAACTCATTTCTCTGTTACAGAGTTACTTTGTATCTGCAAATACTTGGAATATGGGCGTGTGTTTGAATAATTATTGCAGTGGGAAGGTAACGTGAGCTTATTAACTGTATGATTTGCTCATGGTGGACTATGTAGCACTTAATTTCAGTGAGGTTTATATCATTATGTCTGTCTCCATAAAAGATATGAAAAATAAATTTTGGTAAGTAGCTACTGCCACAAAAGTGGCATAAAAAGAGGCCAGAAACCTTTCCTTCTGGGCAGAAATGAGTCCCAAGTTCTTCATTGCTCCGTCAGGCTTCTCCTTTCCTGTAACTCTTTGTGACCAGCTATGACTGTTCAAGTGGTTTTAAACTGATTAGCCTCAGTTTTTTGCTCTGGAGGCTGGCATCACTGGTGACAGTATTGACTCCAAGCAAAGTATCTTTAAAATCTATGGAAGAGGCAAAGCAGAACAAGGGGGGAAAATTTGTCAGTGGAACTCTTACGTACATATCTGTTCTTCCAAATGCCTTTCTTGTTGCTATATAGGGACTTGTGCATCTTTTATCTCAAATGCCCAAGTTTAGGAGAACTGGGGTTAAGTGTTTTCACTAATGGTGCCTTTCTTTGCCATACACTTCAGGAGCTGCTCGTCAGTTCCCAACATCTGACATACAATAATTTACAGTCATTTAACTTAAATGGATGCAAAAAATAAACCAAACCTTTTTGGCAAAACTACTTTCTTGTCAGTTGGCCCACAGCTGATCCTTGTGAATGGGGTATCCCATTTGGGCTTTCCATTTGTCTTTATTGAACGTCATGAGATTCTTGGGATGTAGCCTGTCAAGGTCCCTCTGAATAGCAGCTCTACTTTCAGTGTACTGACCGGTCCCCCAGTTTGTTATTATCTGAGTCCTTAATAAAGACATTAAATAATATTGGCCTTAGTGTTGATCCCTAAGGGATGTGACTGCTGACTGATCACCTATTGGACTTCATGGCATTGATCACAATCCTCTGAGCCTGGTGGTCCAACCAGTTATCCCCCCCTTGTATTCCACCTACCCAAACCTTATCTTCTTGGTTTGACTGTGAGGCAGGGTGACAGACTGTGGGAGGCTGTGTCACAGGCCATGCAAAAGTCAGGGTGTGTGACATGATGCTTTTCTTCTCCTTGGCAGAACCAGTCATTTCATCACAGAGGCTGAGAGGTTGGTCAGATACCATTTGCTGGTGGTAAATCCAAGCAAGCTGTTCCCGCTTACCTTCTATCCTTGGGAACAATTACTGTTAAAACTGTTCTGTTATCTGTCTTTAATAAAAAGATGAAAACAGCCAAGCATTTGAAATGCAATGTATTAAGAATGGCTCTCACTTTACTGATGCATTATTACCTCTTCACTGTAGATGCAGAGGTTTCCTTCAGGTATGTTCTGTGCTCTACCTTTGACACTCTTTTACACTTCAATAGAATACTGCACTTCAGGATAATTGACAAAAAAATACTGGGGATGAGACCTCTTTCTTTCAAGACAAATCCACATAAAAGAGCGAAGAGGCATGAAGTGCCCTTTCTACTTGAATTATGATCCTTGCTTGCTTGAAACCTTGCTAGAAAGTTCAACATTGTTCACAGCTTCACAAAGATTTGACAAATTTATACCAGCCTGTATATAGTAACTCTTAATAGTGCGGAGTTGGTGTTGAGTGGTCACAGAAGAAAGACAACGCTGACTGGCGAAGCTAAAGTTATTTTTTTGCTTTTTGATCATGTTTGTTTGTTTGGGGCTTTTTGTTAGTTTGTTGTTTGGTTTTGGTTTGTTTTTTGTTTTGTTTCTTTTTTTTTTTTTTTCAATTGAATAGGAAAAAAAGAAGAAAGATCTGAAAATTAGGTACTGAAGGAAAAGGTGGAAGTTGAAGAAAAGTGTTTCTGCCTAGAGTTTGAGAAAGATGTGGGCAGTGAATAGAAGTGCTTGCTGTTAGTGCTTCATTTTCTCCCAAGAGCCTGGGGCTTGCACAGATGGTGACTATAAATGGTGCAAAAGTAGCACGTATTTACATAAATTTTTTGTAATGTATGGCTCTTGAATTTCAACATGATACAGATATGTCTGTTCCTGCTGCCCCCCACCATGATACTTTTTCTTCTACTGAAGGTGTGAAGGGTTTTTACTAGAGCCACATTGATAAACCAAACTCCAGTAAACTGAATCATCTTTTGAAATGTCAGTTTCTATTTGCTTTTTGACTCCCTGAGCGAAAAGGTGGCCTCTCACAGGCGTGGTTGTATTTCTGGTATTATAATTTTTCCTGTCTGTACATGTACATGAGTCTTTCATTGTCATAATTTCTGATACTCCCTTGCATCGGTAGTAGAGAAGACAGACACTTATTTTTACAATCAGTTGGAAATTTCTATTCCCCAGTCTTTCTCGGGTTTGTTTTCTTTGTTTGAATTTATATATTGGAAAAATGGTAGCTACAGATGTTTAAAACAATACTGTCCCTGTAAACGGTTTGATTTAAAAATACCACAAAAAACCCCACACAAACCCCAACAGAACAAAAAGTGCTCCTGAAGAACAGGATGGTGTACAGTGCAGATGGACTCTCTCTAATTCAGTCATTAGATTATCTGTTCATGCTTTTTGAAAGGTATGAGAACAGCAGTGTGAAATACTTACCTTATAGAGCATATATCTTGTGCATCTGAAGACACTTTTGATAAATCATTTCTGATCACAGTCATTTTTTTATGGTGTACGTAAATGCAAGCAACTGGGTCTACAGGAAAACCCACCCTACTTCCAGGTGAGTAATCGTGTGTATTTGCTGATGAATCAAGTGTCACCTGGGACTGAGGAGGCACTAAGTGTGAGACACGAGTCATTTCCTTGGGCTCTCAAGCTTTGTTGTACCATTCGCTCATCGCAGCAAGCAGCAATGGCTAACTCGAGATGACTGTTTCTGAACACTGGAAATGTGTTAAATTCTTGATATGTCGGGGAAAAAGAAAAAAAAAAAAGTAGCATTTTACCTGTACTCATTGCATATGAAATCACCAAGACATAGAATCACAGAATCATTTTGCTTGGAACAGACCCTCAGGATCATCGAGTCCAACCATAACCTAACTCTAGCACTAAACCATGTCGATAAGAACCTTGTCTTGTTAGAAACTAGCCAAGTCACTTGACCATAGTGTGGGTAGACGCTTAAATCACATGTGTAAGTATTCACATCTGCGTGTTACAGTGTGGGCTGCGTTAGAGTGTGAGTGTGCTCCAGAGGAGGGCACCAGTGTCTGAAGGTTGCAGTGGAACTGGTATAACAAACCACTTGGTGACCTGGTAGCCACAGCCTCTGAGTGACAGCCCTTACCATATCTAAAAGCCCCAGCAAGTTCAAGTGCTCTGACTGGGTTTAAAATACATGCTTGTTAAAGCGCATTTATCTTACAACTGCATAAATGTTCTGGTATTACTGCTGCTGAATGAAACAATGCATCCTCTATTTCCTTGTAGCTTGCTGCTTGCGTTAGGGAACCTTCATGTGCCACTTAGGGGGCAACTAATGAAATTGGCCTCTGTCATTCATTAACATCGGTGGCTCTTCAGGGTTTGGTGGTTTTGTTGTTGTTGTTTTTCCCCTCACAGTAGTCAGTGCAATTTGAATGCCAATTTGAACATTTTAAACACAGACTGAACAGTTGCCTAAAAATATGCAATTAAAATGTTATTTTTTTGGGCATCTATGGATAAACAATTGGGTTTGTGTTTTGGTTTTTTTTTTTCAAAAAATGTATTACCTCTTAGACTGTATTATTCCCTTCTGAGATGGGAAAGTTATTGAACATGCAGGTTAGTATTTCAGCTTGCTAGTTTGGTACATGTGTTACAATGGTCCATTCTTCTTCTATTGGTGCAATTGTAGCTTTGCACAGTAGTTCTTGTGGGGGTGCCTCTGTGTTGGCATAAAGCATGGAGAAAAGCATTGTTCTCTTGTTTTGCTTTTAGAGAACAGAATAAGAAGCAAAATTATGGGAAGATATTTCTGGCTTTACACAAATCATGGATACAATGCCATTTATGGTGGCTGGCAACTTTTACTCTGAAGGCATTCACCTTTGTGAAAAGCTGAGCTGTCTTTACTGGTGAGTTCAGTAGAGCCTCTTGCTTTTGAAGTCTCTGGACTTTCAATTCTCACCATTATCAGTGTCACAAAATTGGTTGCCTCTGAAGAAGCCATCAAAATAGGAGAGGCCAGTTTTTTATGTAATGTCAGATTCCCTGTCTCCTCAGCGTTCTTGCACAGAGTGATCAGTGTGGGTACTGATATACTTGATATACTTGCTGAAGACTATGAAAGAGCCTATACGATGTCTGAAGAAGAACTGGCTTCCTAATGATTTTCAAATCATAGGATCAAATCTACTTTTCTCTGAAAATAATGATAAAGCACCAGGATTTTGTTTAGTGCATATGAACACTGTGAAAGGGAGATTATCGCAGTAAGGATCTGCTCCTTCATTCCTGATAACAGATACTGAGGTCAAAGTAAACAGTGAATGGAAGCAGTTTCTATTTATGTTGGAGACATGATTGTGAAATTTTTCCTTGTTACTGGAGAGAATTTGTTTTGGTTAGCTTTTTTGAGATTCTCCTGACTTGTGTTGTATTGCTTAAGTGTTAATTAGGTGTATTGCTATGTCTTATTTCTTGTATGCCTTATGACAGTCTTTCGGGTTCAGTTTAGACAGTTTCTTGAAAAATTACTGTGACAGCTAGAATATTTCAGAAAACTGTTCTTCTCTTTAGATTTTGCATTTTGTGGTTGGTAAGGTAACTAGTGATTGTGGGAAAGGGATCCTTGTTTCGCTTCTCTTCAAATGTCTCAGTCAAAATGACAAATTGATTCTAACAGATGTTCTGAAATTGCTCTCTTAAAAATATTCAAAAAAGCACTGTATACATTTCAGTGTTTGTTATTCAGATCTAGGATGAGTGGAACATAGAAAAATATCTAGGATTTTTTCACATTTAGAAAGTAATTTCATTTAAATATCATTGACAATTATCTACTAATTCACATTTGGTTTATATGCAAGAGATTTACAGCAGCCTGCTGAAAGGAAATTCTTGACAGATTTGGGCCCACAGTTGGACGTTAGATGAACAAGTCCCTGGGATGTATTACTGTGGCTTTCTGAAAAAGTAGTTGTTCCTGACTTATGATTTTGATATAAAAATTTGGCATTTAGATTGCTGCTGCTTCCTAATAATTGTCTTGCATGAGAAAAAAAGTTGGTGAGAGCCGATGTGCAAAGTCTGTCCCTTAAAATCAAGTATTTTAAAATGTGTTTTAGCGGTAGTGCCAGAGGAATATTGTTGAATTTGTATTTACTGGATTTCTTTAAAGGAGAGAGAAACCTTTTATGCTACAAAAGGGTAAAAATGTTTTGCAAGAACCATTATTGATGAAAACCTTTTTTTACTGAATTGCAGCTTTCTGATTTACTGTGGCAGGGGAAGATGATCCTACTTTAAGTTATGGCTTTCCTTTGCAATTTTGCAATTTTCGTGCAACTGCTACCCAAAATTTCTGATACTGCTTCTTTTTCAAATAAAAACATGGGGAAGATACCTACTTGCCACTGATGATTGAGGAAAATAATCCTTCAGCAAATACTAGTTTTTGCTTAGTGTCTAACATTCCTGGTGAGTCTCCATTAGACCCAAGGTTTTATTAATATGGAGAATCTAATGTTTGTAGCATATTTTTAATGTGGTTTTACTGTGAGGAGCTATTTTTGATACATTAGTGTCTCGATAAACTGATCCTTGATAATGTGATCAATGTCTTGCCTTATCTTCACATTATTGTAGAACCACAGAATGTCTCAAGTTGGAAGAGATCCTTAAGGATCATCGAGTCCAGCTCCCTTCTCCTCACAGGGCTGCCTAAAACTAAACCGTATGACTAGGAGCATCATCCTCATGCTCCTTGAAATCTGACAGGCATCAATAGTAAAGGTAATACTAAGCTAGAAATTAACAGGTAGCACCGAGATAGTAAAAATAAAGTATCCTTACTTTTCTGCTCTTAGTGTTGTCCATGGAGGTTTTTCAACACCTATGGGGTTTGGTAGAGGCACTTATTTTTTCAAATACAACAGAGGAACCAGACTGACTGCAGAAAATTATGTCCCTGCTCTTGTTTACTGTGTCTCTTGTTCCTGATCACTATTCTGTTCCAGTGACTTAAGCTTCAGTTTTGGAGGTCTTCTACAAAACCATACACTTCTGAAGTTAATAGAGGTTTTTTGTTTGTTTTCTTGCCTTTTTTAAAAATTTACCTAAGTGAGAGTCAGAAGGTGTCATAGCAGTGCTTTACAGTTACACAATCTATTGTGTCTTTAACAGTTTCCTTTAATTAAAAGAAACTTCCACGTCAACTGTATTTTGAAACTGTTATCTGAAAAGAAATCTTTATTTACATTTTGAAAAGGGCAATCGCATTTGGATTATTTTGTAAATATCACCCCCATAAATCTTGACATTGGAAAATATTTTAAGCAGTGTTTGTGCGTTTATTTACAGTACACAGAGGAGTTGTGTTCATTCTGGGAGCACGAAGTAATAAAAGTCAGTTTCTTTCAAGATCATGTATTTAATATTGGCCTATTTAAATCGAATAGGGAAAAACAAAAGCTTGTGTCATTCAGTTACAAAGTCCATAATTTTCTGTCTGGAGTGGATTTGTCCAAAGGGCCCGCACTGTGTGACTGGTGGCAAGTTCAGGGCAGCTTCTCCCATAACCAAATATTATGCGGCAAACCTTGCTTCTCCCACCCCCCCCACATAAACCCCAAACCCTTTTTGTACAAGATTTAAGAAACTTTATAATGTTCTCTTATCACAGCACAGAAACAAATGCACCAGTCAGTACTGTGGTCAGAATGTCCTTTGAACCTACAAGTCTTGCATGTAAATACAATATATATTAGACTCAGGGAACTTGTATGTAAAATTTTTCTTACCTTTGGCATAGAAATACACTTCACAAGGCTAGTGACTGTCAAATGACTGAAACCAGTGAAAATAGTCTTCTAAATCAATATGTTAGAAAAATTCCCTTCTAAAAATTAACTGCTGGGTGTTAGATTTAATTCTTCTTTTAATTCTCGGCAATTACTTCTTAAATGCTGAAAATACTTCGGTGATTCTTAGGGAGTTGAAGGGATGTAATTTTGAATCTGAAGTGCTTTTACATAGCAGCTTGTGATCTTTCTTTCCTCATGAGCTAAGAGCTGGGAAGTGAAAACTGAATTAAATTCAAGAACTTGAAAGTCCATTTTTGGCATGCAGTGGCAATGGTTTCAGATGTGTTTCAAGCTCAGAGGGGATTTGGATTAGTCTAATGTCTCACTGTGAACAGAATAGCGAAAATGTCCTTTAAAGTTTCCTACCCTTCTTAGCCTTTTTTTGTGGTACCCTTCCAACACAGAGCAAGCACTAAAAAGATACTTTGGTTGTTCAGTAAGGCAGTCTTCAACTGCATATAGAAATGATGCAAATGTATGTGCTGGCGTATTCATTTTGCATGTTGAACAATTCGTTGTTGCACATAATGCAGTTAAGAATAAAATACCAGAAGTGAAATTCGGGTCTCTGTGGAGTCTGGTTTGCTGCTGGGGGAACTGGGCAGAGATAAACTGTGTTGGGTGCTGAGTTCCTTCTCTCTGTGTTTACTTGACACAATTATGCTTCAGCTCTTTGTAGCCCACATAATCATGAGTGCTCCACCTCACTTCTGCAGGCCCAGGGACTCAACAATTTATATTGAGAAGGGAAACTTTATCAATATCCTCTTAACAAATGTAATGCTGGCTGCAGAGTCAGGGTGTCAACTGTGTTGGGTTTTTGTCAAAACTACCTGTCCAATGTCAGTTGGAGTACTGTTAAAGCCAGAAGGTTTTCACAGCTGGAGACTGAAAAGATGCTTTTTTTCCCCCTGATAAAGTGGCAGACTGGTTTATTTCTAATAGTCTTGTATTGTTCTTAGGCCTGATGCTTTTACAGTGAATATTTCTGGCATGCTCTGTAATAACTTTAGTTTTATAATATCACTCAAAATACCTTCTAGGTGATGGAAGGAAGAAAATAATATTTAACTTATATATTTTTTTTTAACTTATTTTTTTTTTTTACTCATTTAAGACACTCTGAATATCTTACTGTTCCTGGGGCACTGCAGGCAACCTTTTGTGTGATGAAGCAGATTTGGACATGGCTTCAGGCTCGATTTTTTCTGTTTGTTTGTCTGTTTTCTTTAAACCTCCGTAAGCAGCAGGCAAATGCAGCATCACAGAGCCAGTGTTTGGTGGGAGTCTAGGAAAGGGCTGTGCTCTCTCCTGTGATGATCATGACATCAGGTGTCTGCTACATTGCATTGTGGTTTGGAATGGTGAAGTCTCACAAACGTGCTCCTTTGTGGCCAGCTTGTTTCTAGGCTGCTCATGGGGAAGCATTTGAAGAGCTGCCTCGGTGCCTTTGCTTCCTTTACCAATTTGTGCAGCTCTGGAAAGGGGCACATGTGTGGCCATACCCCCTGGCACCCTGCAGAAACTCTCGCACCAAGGCACGGTGGTAGGGCTGTACCATGGCCTTGTGCTCCACAGAGAGGGCTGCCATCTTTACCTTTGCTCTTCCTCTTGTTAAAAGGGGAAAATACACAGGTTTACTGCCACAGACAGTCCTGGATAGACCCCTAAAGAGGATTCAAGGCTGAGAGCCTCTACTAATTTGGGCAGTGGCAAGTGTTTTGCCTGTTACTTGCTACGGACTGCCAAACTCAAACCTGTTATACAAGAAGTTCTGTGTACAAGGTTGAAAGGCAAATTTTGCCTGGAAAATACCCCAAATACTTGTAATCCTCTCGCCCTGACTAGTGATTATTATTGTGCACTTTTTAAAATGATCATAGTTTTGTGTCATTTTTTCTTCTTAATTATTGTGCATCATTCTGTAACTACTTGCTAGTTTTTGCGTATCTGTTGTGCTTTTCACATAGATGGATTATTCAGATGACCTTTTTTATCCTTTTCTGGTGTATCAAGTATGTGTATTAATTCTTTTCATATTTTACCAATATGCTAGCATAATCAAGTGGCTTCATTAGCAGAATGAAATAACATTTCCTTTGTATGCTTTGCTTTTTTTGTATACGGAGGTCAGAAAGACCGCAGGTGGCGGCATTTGAAAATTAGTCTGCTGGGGTAGACATTGCCCTTGTTCAAGGTATTAATGAAGCCGTTAAAGAGATACACTGAGACTTGAGGCTTCATCATCAATGTTGTGTTTATGACTTAAACCACATCCTTTTCTTGAAAAAATAGAGAGTAAAATATTTGTACTTGCTTAGCATGTGGCTACAATGAGTGCTCAAAGGAAAGTAAATTAGCAAACAGTCTAGATAAAGGTGACGAGTGGACTGTGAAAGCATCAGTATTGATAGATGTAACTCTTTAAACTATTCTGGAAGTCTGCTCAAATACCTTTTGTAAAAGAGATTTGCTATTGTGCGTGATGCCCGAAGTGCCTGGGTTTGGTTTTGTTCATCAAGTATTGTTATGGTTCCTCTTTGATTCATTAGGTCGAGAGCTGCATCTGTCAGTCTGCCTGCCAGATGCTGTTTGCAGTGGCACTAAATAGAAAAACCACCTGGCTTCAAAGCAGGCAACACATGTGCTTTAATAACGTTAGTTTCAGGTCAAGGGTTCTGGAAGCTGTCAGAACTCGATGTGTTCCCTAGTGCGGTTCTTAAATCCTTATATTGATTTTTACAGTTTTTTACATGTTTGTGTGTGCCCTTGTGCTGTGTGTACATCTGCTGAGATGGGGGTAGCCCTGGGATGGGCAGAGGGAACAGCAAGTTGTAGCTGTGTCCAGACCTGTCTGTGTTTTATGCGATTCACCTCCAGGTTTCCTGTGTACGGTTTCAGGATTAATGTGCATGGTGTGAAAGACACGTGACAGGATTCTTGCTTAATATTGAAAATATTGACCTGGAGCATATTTTTGTGTCTTGCGTTAGCTTGTCTTTTAAATTCCTTGCTGTTTTATGAGATTTCCCGATTCTGTCAGTGTCGTAGGGTACCTGTAGAGAAACAGGTCACTCATACAGCTTTTCTTCTCCCTCTGCCCCTATGGATAGGGTACATGAATTTGGGTTTGTTGTATTTTTTTCAGTTCATGGGAAAACCTTGACTCTTGCACAAGGTTGTCTGTCCTGGTTTTTATTTTGTTTTGTTTCCCAAATAAACACTGTCATTTTTAGCAGCTTGTTCCCAAATGCAATGAGCCTGTGTCAGTGGTACGGACACAGAAACATAATCACTTGTTTTCTCCCTTGAACCTCCCTCCTCAGCATCAGAGAATACCTTATGGACTAGTAAAAGCTGTATGCCACAGTAGCATACTGTGGATCCATTAGTTGTCTTTATCTGTTATATTCTGAAGCTGAAGAGATTTTAGTGCAGTTATAAAATATGAGAACCCTAGGGCGGTCAGGAACCTTTTCTCAAAATGTAGCAGAATTGCTGTAAAGGGAAGATACTCTGTGTATTAACCCAATGTGTAAGAACTTCTGCACAAACAGAAGTAGCTTTTAAATGTTTTTCATAAATGGAGGGAAGCACATAGCAAAATAGTGTAGAACTGGTAATGGAGAATGTGACAAACTACAGAGCTGGAATTCAGTGTTTCTTACTGCAACTGCTCAGTATCTTAAGGTTTTAAAATAGCCTGAATGCATTTCTTTGAAGACCTGGATAATGTGTTTGAGACATCTCAAACCTTTTTCAAAGGCCTTTTCTCTGCCTTGGGGGTTAGTGATGGGATCCTTTTGTTTGAAACTTCTTTTGAAATTGTCCATTGGTGACATTAGCAGCAGTAGCACTTCACTGTTGAAGCTGAGAGGAACAGGAAAATGTTCTTTGGAAAACTCTAGCTCTCTCTTTCCATTGTTCTTTCATTTTTTATCATTCTTTTATATCTCAAATAAGATCCTTGACACATGCACAGGAACTTAAGAATAATTACTTTATATAAAAGTTATTCAGAAGAGGGTATTTTGAGTATTCCACTTTAGTAACTGATTGTAAAGAATATGTAGAAGTGAAAATTAAATTAAGAATATGCGATATGCCAGGAAACTGGAGATAATGATTGTGATTAGCTTGCTGTTTAAAAGAGTTATTTTATTTATCTGTAAATTAATGAGAATATTTGAATCCTGTTCATGACTGTTGGGGACTGAAGAAGGAACTGATGCAGGAGCTCCTGGAACATATTCAAGAGCTTGAATCTGTGGAGATAGAATGAAGCTGGGCTCATGTTGGCATAACCCTGTTCTGAATGATGGCAGTGGTCCTGTTTGGGGGAGTATGAATTAGCTGGTATGACACTGTTAAGATTCACCATTCACGTTCTGTGCAAGAAGTGTGGTGCTTGCCAGTAGACGTATGAGTTCCTGTATTAATGAAAAGGGAACTGGAGGATCTCCACAGTTAAGAAGAATTAATGGTTGAGTTCAGGAAGATGTTTGAACGTACTCGTTAATGTAGGTCCAGGAGATCTCTGCCCATCTGAAGAAGGCAAATTACCGTTCCGTTAGTTCTGGCTGCTAGTAAGGGTTGTCAACAGCATTTCATCCATTTGATTGTGTTAAGCTGTGCATGTCAAATTCCTCACAATGGACGAGAGAGCGCTAAAAACTTTTGATATTGATGGAGATCCTTATGACTGCAGCAATATTTGGTATTTAGAGAAATGTTTGTCCATTTGACAGACTTACCAATATGTGACTCTCAATAATGTTACTGTCACATTTTAGAAGTAGCTCATATCCATGATTTAAACATTTTTTTTCTTTTTTTTTTTTCCCCTGGAACAATGTGAGAGCTCAGTTAACTCTGTGGAGAAAATAAAATAATATAATATAATATATATAATATTCTGAAGGTATACTATAACCTGAGCATCATACATACATTTTGTGAGTATTCAAAGAAAAGTAGCCTTACATGACGGAATTTACATGAATATCACTAGAAAAGTGGAAGATCAGGAATGTTTTAGGCTTCTCCAGCTCATGTTAAAATCAGGTGCAATCTGTATTTCTTGGGAACTGATATTACAAAATAAATCTCTTTCACCCATCACTTCTGAAATTCCATTGAGTGCTCAACCTGAAAGTGCCAGATACATTTACCATGTTAGATACAAAGGACTTTTGTTTTAACCAACCACAAACACTTTACAGCTGTAGGTAAAGAATCCTGCCTGGCACACCCAAGGCTGTGTAAAAGGAATGTGTTTTCACTTTTTATATTAATTGATTGTAAGGATAGAGACGTTTAAGAATCTTTTTTTAGGATGCTGGAAAAAAAAAGAATTAAGCAACTGCCTAAATGTTGTCTTTAAAAATGCTGCTTTATACTATAATTTGATTTAGAACACTTGGATCATTGGTTGTTCTTTTGCAGTGATTTTTCTTCTATGGTTTTGGTAATTTGAATATTAGATATGCCAGTAATAATGTGTAATGTAAATGTTAATGTAAATAATAAAGCAAAATAAGTCTTTTTGAAGTTTATATTTTGTGTAAGAAGCCATGCCAAGTAGATTTACATCCAACCATGCACTGTCATGTTAAAGACTAATATATCATACAACTTACCTATCAACTTCTTGGAACTGACATCTGTCAACACCAGCATAGTTGGGCTTTTCCAGGGAGCAGACAACTCAGCTGCAGTGTGATCCCCTCCAGTGATTTAACTCAAATATCTTAGGGCTGAGTCTTTCTGATTTCCTTAAGACTGCCAAAATCCTGTTTTTAAAGTAAGGGATGCAGACATCTCTCTGTAAGAACTTGGAGCGACAACTCATTTCATCACACTGTTGAGTATCTGTTGGATAGTGTTTTGATGCTGCTGCTCTTGATGCCTTGCAGCAATTTACAGACTTTCAGCTATTTTTCAAGAGGAGCAAGAGCATGAGGAACAGAAATCCCTCTTCGCACCACCAGCTTTCCCATACGCTAAATACTATGGAATAGATTTTCAAATGAGCTGATAGACACTGTCTTTACAAAACTTAGAGCTGGGTCTCTTTAGTTTGGAGAAGAGGAGACTGAGGGGTGACCTTATTAATGTTTATAAATATATAAAGGGTGAGTGCCACGAGGATGGAGCCGGGCTCTTCTCGGTGGCAAACAATGATAGGACAAGGGGTAATGGGATCAAGCTGGAACACAGGAGGTTCCACTTAAATTTGAGAAAAAACTTCTTCTCAGTAAGGGTGACAGAGCACTGGAACAGGCTGCCCACGGGGGTTGTGGAGTCTCCTTCTCTGGAGACATTCAAGACCCACCTGGACATGTTCCTGTGCGACCTCACTTAGGCGTTCCTGCTCCAGCAGGGGGATTGGACTAGATGATCTTTTGAGGTCCCTTCCAATCCCAAACATACTGTGATACTGTGATAATTTTAATGGGCAGATTATATAGCTGCATTTTCAAAACTAAGTCAGAACTTGTACAAATGTAATTTCTCCACAATATCACACAAAGTCTTTGGAATGAGCATGTATTTGAACAGAGCAATACCTGTCCTTTTAAAAGCATAGGCATACTACATTTATTTTTCTTTTTCCCTTCCTCAACTCTGTCAGCTCTTTCCAGTAATATTTAATATTGCATCAGCCACTTCTTATCCATCGCTCCACAGTTGACTGCATATGCAATTTACTGTCTGCATTGCTGCAAGCATACAGATACATTTCTCTTAAGTACCAAAGAAAAACATTTTGAAAATGTGAGTTATTTTTTCTTTAGTAGCAATATAAATATTTTAAACTCAATGTTTCACAGGCTATTTTTGCTTCAGCTTTTTCTAGCTAGGAAATTAAATGCTTTGACTTATGGCAATTTAAGTGCTGAAGCCATTGACTTATTTCTGGATCCAGCCTAAACACCAGGTAGCTAGTTGGCAGATTTGTTTCAGAAATAGATAAGTACTTGTGCTTTAAACAGTAAGTACGTGAGTTGATTAAAGACTTGAAGATGGCTGATCCTACACAGCAGTAGCTTTCTCTCATTCACTTACCTTTGCTCTGTAAAGAGAATTATTTGTGCACTATCTTTTGATCTCTTTGTTCACTAAGTCAATAATGGAATATCTCAATAGAAAATTAAATATGAGGAGGAAAGGTGGAAGCTTAAAAGACCATCATGGTTTTTAAGATCTCTCTTTTATTTAGATGTCTTCTCTAGTCTGCCTTTGTATGTCCTCCAGTCATATAAAAACAGATTAAAAAAAAATGCAGCTGTATTTGCCCTCAATATTTTGCAAAACCTCATCTATATAGTAAAGCTACCAACACCCTCTGTGTTAATGCTTCTGTATTTGTTAGGAATGTAACGTGTACGTAGTTAAGAAGTTTGAAGAATGTTTCTGGTTGATAACTATAAAAGAAGATGTAATCTGAAGAAATGTATGTTTGTTTGTTTTTTACAGAATGCTGAAATCAAGGTGGAAGAAGCAGCTAAAGAGAGTCCAAAAGCAGCTAGACTAACACAGCAGTCTTCAGAGGATAATGAAGTATTTGGTGAGTTACTCAGACAACTGTAAAATGTTATTTGATCTGTTAGTTTAGAAAAGATAATTCCCATAAAGTCCTTGTGATCTACTTAGTGTTGTTGTATGGCATCTGGGAGTGGGCCATGCAGTTCCACGGAGACTTAGAAAGGTAGAGGAAAGGACCAAGAAGAACACAGAGGGATCAAAGGTCTAAAGTAAGTAATCTCTGAAGAAAGATTTGCTGTTGGCTAGCACAGAGAAGAAAGATTGTATCCAGTTCTTCAACAAAATTAAACGTGTATCCAGTAAGAGGGGAAATAAACTTTTCTCTGTCTATGATGGATAAGACAAGCAATGAATTCTTCAGTTGCAGAAATAAAGATTTTTAATAAATATTGGGAAGAAAAATCCTAAAACAAATAGTAAAACATTGGGATGCATCATCTGGAAAGTGCGGGGATTCACCACTGCTGGCCTTTAAAAATGGGTTAGACAAGTAACTCTCTAAACTGATGTAATGTAGTTCATCTTGTGTCAGAAGGGTAGACTAGATGACTTTTGAGGATACTTGAAAGCCTAGATTTTTAAGTGAGCTCTTCTTGATAGTCTGCTGTGAATTCGCACACACCCCACCCCTACCCCACCCCGCCGCAACTGCCCCTCATAGGTTTTGCTGGTAGTTCTGCTTTTTGGTCTGAAAGCTCTATTTGGCCTTTTCTTCTGTATTAAGATTTCAAAAAGATCCAGGGAAACATCATTTTAACTTTATGTTGATTTTATGCTAGTGGAACTCCGAATAAAAGGGCAGTATTCTAACATTAATGCAGGAGAGGTGAGGACAAGGCTGAAAGTTTATCAGTTGGTGTAGCTCAATTATCTTTTGGAGTGGAAACTCAAGATCTGCAGATGTCATGTGGCTTTTATTAAGGCTGACTAGCTTGAAAACTTTAGAATGAGTCAACTATTTATGAATACAGCAAGGCATTTTTTTCTTTCAAGGTACAAAAGTAATGGAGCATGAATAATTAAATCTCTCTTACTATATATGGAAACAATATTTGTGACCATTTAAACTGGTTTTGTTTAAAATCAGCTTTCCTTCATGAGGTAATGTAGTGTGATTGACACATGAGCCTGAATTCTTGGTATGAATGTTTCCACAACTGATCATATAACACCAGTGTCTGAAGAATCCAGAAGTGGCCTTAAGAACTAGGTTTCAACTTTGTTAATTCAACGGTGAGGCTGCTTCCTCTCCCTCTGCTGCACCAGTTACTTGCAGTAGATCCAGCATTACCAGTTATAAAGCCCCATGGCACTGTGTAATGTGCATCTCAAACTGTGTCCTTTCTCAATTCAGATTTCTGGTTTTCTTTCTGTGGAGAAGGAGAGAGACAGCAAAGCAAGGAGACCTCCATCTGCCTCTTTCTGCCAGTAAAATCTCAGGCTTTAAAACCTTCTCTGTATTCTGATAGCCCCATGTACCAGTGAACTAAACCAGTGGTTAGTCAAGCCTGTGGTCCATGTGGGGACTGTGAACTTAAAAATGAGAATTAAAAACCATGAATTTCACTGTTCATAAGCTTAAACTCATCATCTAGTGATTCATACCCTCACTAAAATTTGTTTTATAAATTTAAGAAGGTCAACATGCAGTGTACTGCACGTTCTTTAAGGCTAATAATTTACTAGCATTGCTAAATATTTCCACGTTCCAGTTCCGTGAACTGAACTGCATATCTAAGCTAAGCCAGTGGTCAATCTTTGATAACTTGGCACCACAGGAGGAACATTTTTTCCCATTCCAAAACCAGTCAGATGGTAGCATCTTATATCAACCCTTTTACCACTTTACAAATGTTTGTTGTTAAGATTAGATCAAAGTGGCAAAAAAGGAGATGAAATATGGTGCAAATAGTCTGTCATCTTCCTTTTCACCCTGGTCAAGTGAGGAAGTCAAAGCGGACTGAAGGTGCAAAGGAAACCATTTTAGCGTGAGATGCCCCAAGAGTCAGGGAGGAAATTTTGGCAGATACTAAGTTTGGTGTCTCTGAGAATGACACTGTTGTGTATACCTGCCTTTCCCTGCAGTTCTGGGCAATTTCTTAAGATGTTCAGGTCAGTCTCATAAGGGATAAATTATAAGCTTGAAACAGTTTTCCCTAGGTGAGTTATTTTTTTTGTCCTGTAACTTAAATGATTATATTACAGACCCTGCTCATTTATTCTGCCTCTGGCTTGCCCTACTTCAAGTTGTCCTTCATTTCACCGATGTTGATTAAAGCAAGCATCAAGTACCCACCAGGAGCTGGTTAATTTACAGCTTCAGCTTTGGCTAGAATCCCTCTTCAGAAGACTTTTAAAGAGCCTCCGGTCTCTTTGAGTGGGTGCAGTGCAACCTTCCTTTTTCACATAGATCAGTGTCCTCTGTGCCTTACTTACTTACTTTTCACAAAGATCACTCTCCCCAGCTTTCTCTGGACAATGCCACCCCCTACAGCAAGGTCAGCACAGGCGGCAGAGAAGTCAATTCCTGCCTTAGGCAACCCCTAAGCCTGGTTCAGAAAAGGGGACAGCACCCCTTGATTCCTGCTTACCTTTTCAGCATTGAGGCGCAGGTCCAGCAGGTGCACAGAGGAGCTGGGTCCCCCTGAGACCACTGGCTGTCCCTCTTCTGCAAGCCACTCGGTGGCAGCAGCTGCCAGTCCCTGGCGGCCACTAGGGTGTCAGGATTGCCAGGTCAAAGACTCCTTAGCAAAGGAGACAAAGAAAAAAATCTCTTCCTTTGCTCTTGTCTCCCCCACCTCTCCAAGGTTAGTATTGTCTTGGACTTAGATCAGGTGACAGTATGATTCATCAGGCACAGGGAATCTTCTGTACTGTGGACAGTGTGGAATAGACGCAATTACTAGAGATTGTTATCCGGAAGATATCTGAGAGAGCTGTGCTGTTTGAATACAGCAATATTTCTTTTGGAAGTACTTGCTTCCGAAGTAAGTGTGCCTTCTGCAGTCCCTATCAGCTGGGTACGGTTTTGGAAGCAAGTACAGTACTATTGATTGAAAACGTTGTGAAGATAAACAACCAAGTGTGGATATCTCTTTCAAGTCTGCTAGACCAAATAGCACTCTTTGTAAGTACAAGTAAAGATTGATCCACTGCTATTGAGGACCACTTGTGGGTGAACATGAGTGTCTTAGTGTTTTTCTTCCTCTTCATATGAGTTGAATTTGAGAATTACCACATTGGAGTATTTTCATTTCTCTTGTTTTTTTAAATACTGAAATGTTCTTATCAACAGTGGAGCTGCATTGTACCAGCTGTTTTACAAAACAAACAAACAAGTCAGGTATGTCATGTGTTTGAGAGCTCATTCTCAAAGGTGATGGACTTTATATACAAGAGGAGAGAGTGGAAAAGCAGACCAGAAGGGTAAGGATATGGGACAGAAAAGAAATCTAGCCAGTACAGTAATGGTATTTGTAACTCTGGAACTCTGAATTAACAAGAGTTAGTTTTGTTTGTCCTTTGAAAGGATTTTCTTGTGACATCCAACAAAGTTCTGTTGTCTGATAGATACTGAATATGAATCTGTGCTGTGGAACTAGAATGTCTTGCTTGCTACAAACTTCTCTTGAACTTGCACGTAGTCAACATGGTCTCTGTTGCAACCAGTATGTAGTCAGAAAGGACTGTGAATGACATCTCAGTCTGAGAGAGAAGAAAATTGCAAGGTTGAGTGCTATGTGTTTAAAGAAATGGATGGGCCCATTGGAGTGAGACCAGAGAAGGGCCATGAAGATAATCTGGGGGCTGGAGCACCTCTGCTGTGAAGACAGGCTGAGAGAATTGGGTTTGTTCAGCCTGGAGAAGTCTCCGGGTAGACCTTATAGAAGCCTTCTAGTACCTAAGGAGACTGACAACAAAGCTGGTGAGGGACTTTTTACAGGGACATGGAGTGATAGGACAAGGGGTAATGGCTTTAAACTGAGAGTAGATTTAGATTGGACATAAGGAGGAAATATTTTACAATGTGGGTGGTGAGGCACTGGAACAGGCTGCCCAGAAAAGCTGTGGATGCCCCATCGCTGGAAATGTTCAAGACCAGGTCGTGAAAGGGGCTTTGAGCAACCTGGTCTTGTCCCTGCTCATGGCAGGGGTGTTGGAACTAAGGTCCCTTCCATCCCAAACCATTTTATGATTAGAACTTATTTCTAAATGCAATTTTCAGAAGTTTATATAGATCCATTTCTGCTCTACAACTGTGAGGCAAAACCAAGGAGCCAAACTGTGGGCCATTCTGACTGGGAGGATTGGACCTTCCTTTGGTGCAACCCCTTATTGCATTAATTTGGAGAAAGATAAATCCAGCTTTTTATTGATACTTTTTTTCCTTAGGGCTGAACTAGCATAAAACTAAAAGTAAGGAAAAATTCTCCGTAGAGCTGTAGTATGTTGACAGCATATTCCCCTTTAGCAATGAAAAGTCCAGGTGTACTAACATTTCAAGATACAGTAAGTCTTGATGTTCTAAAACAGGAAAGTTTCATTTCTATTTAGTGGATCAGTTCTAAAATTATATCTGTGAAAGTAGCCATGGTTCTTCATGCCTTAGTGCTTTCCAGTGATCTGTGCTATGTGGCTGGAGTTGTACTTGTAGGGTGTTTTGGTTTTGTTTTTTTTTTTTGCTGTTTGGGTTTGGTGGGGAGGGTTGTGTTTTCTTGTTATAAAAAAGGCAAAATGACAACCCCCAACCCTGATCAGAATTAAAGACTTTTTTTTTTTTTTTTTTTTTAAGCAGGAGGTAAGCTCTGTTCTGAGCATGGCAAAGTGACACTGGGCACAGCACCATCCGTCATTCTGCCATTTCTAACCACAGAACCAGGTACCTCCTGAGGTATCTTTTCAATGCAGTGCTCAGGGATGTAGCTAGAAATGGTACATTCGGCATAATTCCATGGTGACTCTGACTGACCTTGATTCACTGCTTGTGCTGACACCTGCTGCTGCGTCCTACGCAGAATGTCCTGTGGGTATTTGTGTAACCCTACGTAGGTTGAGGAACTTCTGTTTCTGTGAGATTTCCATCTGTAACGATTTGACAGATACAGTTGTACTGTTGGCCTCCCTTAACATGGTAGGACAAGAGTAGCTGCAGAAGATATATGACTGTGTGTTATATCTGTATGGATTCCACTCCTGTGTTGTATCCATTTTTGCTTTTTGATTCTTGTTTAAAAAAGGAATGTGGCAGAATGCAAAAGGAGGAGCTGGAAGGCATTTAACAGCCCTGGCTGCACAACGCCTTTGTCAGTAGGTGATGTGGTCATGTCAGGAGCTTGCTAAAAGCTGAGGGTTATTGCAGTTCAGTGACCTTCCTACTGGGAAGCTTCTCTATTTGTAAACACAATCAATTGTGGAACACAAGCTATGACTTTAATGAAAAATAATGGCAAGCTTACATGAAAAAAATCGATCTGGTGAGATGGCAAATTGTCCTAAAATAAATGTTATTACCATAGTGCAGTTGTTCCCTCTTGCATGAGAGGTAAATGGAGGACTTGAATCTCCTGTAGTTTTTCATTATAAGCTAAGTAATGATTCTGTTGTTCCAACCATCCACCTATTTCCACTTTCCTTCACCATCTCTTTCCCTAGTTTCTTGCAAGACTTGGCCTGTCTGCTTCCACCCAGAGACCACTGGTTTAGCAGAATTACAGCAGCAAGACTGGATTAACTTTCTGAGATTAAACCAATAAATTTACACTTTAACTAAAACAAACAAACAAACAACTTTGCTTTTTTTGTGCAGTTGTTGGATCTCAGCAGTAGGGCTGAAACTCTGTTCTTTCAAGATCTTATATATCATAAAACACTTTTTGCAAACTATATGTAGGGAACCTTGATCAGTTTACGAATGGGCAAGAGAAGCTGGAGACTAGAGAAGTGCTGTGGTGGAAAGAGACTCGCAGGACTTCAGAGGCAACAGGTGGCCAGCTGGTGAGACTTTTGTTGTTTTAGGGTTTGGAGCTCTTTCTAAGGTATAGATATTTGCATTTTGATGTTAATTCGGTGGCTGGTTTGGTTGTGCCTCGTTTTTACAGATTTTCTTTTTTTCAACAGTAGCATTCAAATGTTTATTTCTGGCAGCCATCTGATGCTTTAAACACTAACAGTAGCTCTTGGACATCTAACTAGTTAATATGCCATTATAATTAATGTACTTCTCTACAGTAGCATCTAAGCCTTTAAGATCACTTCTAGCAGGACGCTAATGTTTGCCACAAAATTAGTGCACTAGAACTTAAGGGTATCTTAACAAGTCTCACCTGGTATTATTTTCTTTTCTTTTTCTCGTCTGTACCACATGCAAGCTGCATGCATAATAGAGGTTTTGGTTTTTCTCCTTCTTTCATAGGGACCGGAGTTGTTACCAAATCCATTACCATAGACAGGGACCTGAGCCAGTGATGCCTGCTGTATTTTTAGCAGTGCAGAGCTGATGGGCTGTGCTGGCTTAATTAATCAGCACAATAATTGCATAATAAATGACTTATTCATTATTTTAATACTTGCTGTACAGTGTACAGGATCTGCTGAATATTTTCCCCTTTTTTATTCAGTGAGTCTTTATGCGAGATGTGGAGAAGCACAATAGGCATTTACCCTCCTATTGTTATCCAGAGTACACATTGTGGCTGATTGTGAAAGTGAGGATGGCTAAGGGTGGTCTAATGTCACATGTTGCTGGGTGGTGATATGAGGCCTTCCGCTCATTAGCTAGCCATGAAAACAAGTTACTCCTTTCCCCAGTGTATTTTGTCGTCTTTGTCCTGTTAGCAGGCTGCAGCTCAAGGGAGAGTTCTGTTTGCAGAGGAGAAAGAGTCCTTAGTGTTCTCCCTTGCTGATCCTTATGTACCATCCAGTTTGGTTAAGGCAGGATTTTATCTGTAAATGATTTAGAAGTGCTTCTGAAAGGTCATTATTTTGGGGAAAGTAGCTGGGATGTTGTTGCTGTTGTCCCATTTCCAGTTTTGTTGAGGCTGAATAAACACTCGGTTCTGGTTTGAGTGAAATAAGAAGCAGAATAGTCCTCTGTAGGCCAACCACTCTTCTGTTGTGTTAGCTGAAACAGATGTTGTCATTAAAGTTTAATTACGATGTGACTCACTTCTTAATGCAATGGCTAGAAGAGAACTAGAATGAGTTTCTGTACAATCTGTTAGGAGAATACGGAAACATCAGCTGAGATTGATAATCTTTTTGTGTTTTAAAGAAAAAAAAAAAAAAGAAAGCCACCAAATTAGGCTTCTTGCAAAATAAGAATTACAGATTTTCATTTTTTAATTTCTGGATCAAATCCATAATACCTGATTTGAGCAAGAATAATGTGCTGTTGCAATATTAGTACAAAAACAATGGATTCTCCTCGGGCTTTCAGTGGTCCGTTATCCCAGTTAAAAAGAGGTGCTTCACTGATTGTCTGGTCCCTATAATTGCCTCTGATTATGTGCCCGGCTCCATTAGTCTGCCCATAGCAGATGTCATAAGACAGATCCTAACTCAGATTTTTTTTCTTATCTGAATGCAGAAGACAGAAACCAAGGGGAAAAAGGGATACAGAGGTAACATCTTGCCCTCATAAACATGGGAGATCAGTATTAAGTTGGTGCTTCCCATCCAGTGTGCTGTCAACTGGGTGAAATTTCAGTTCTTTTTAATTCCTTGTCAGGATCGGATGTGCCTGAGAAATATTGGCTTGAATTTCTTAGTGGTACTTCCCACTCAGACCCCCATTTAAGCCTCGTTCATTGGCAATATTGTAATTAGCTCTGTTGACTTTAGCAAAACTATAAAGGCAGTGAGTTGAGCTTAAAAATCAAATATCCATCAGCTTGTCCTTCCAGCACTAAAGGGGTGGGCTGGAGTTATGAAAAGAGCTGCGGGGGTTTTTATGTTTAAGCTGTTGCCCAAAGAGCATGGAAGGGAGAGAGGCGGTGTAGTTGCATCCTCTGGTCCAGCAGCAGCTCCTGTGGAACAGTGTCGGGCTTGGTATGTGATGGGTGTAGCTCTGGAAGGGAGAGCCAAGGAGCAGTAAACCCACTGTGAGAGGACTGTGAAATCAGATAATGTGACAGCACATTGTGAACACCCCGTGCAAGCTGTTCTGGTGGTGACCCTAACAAAATCTTTTCATTCCTATGCTGAGTTAATCTGAATTATTCTTCCGCTTAATGTATGATGCTTGCGACTGTGTCTGCACAACTGAAAAGGAATCTATTGGTGGTGAAGAGTGAAACTAAGAATGAACGTGGAGCTTCTGAATGAGTGAACGAAAATTTTCAGGACTTGGTATCTGTCGGTTTCCCTTTGGCAGCCCCATCGCTGTACCCTGGAGCTCAGTGAAACTCCAGGGCTCCGGTAGGATGTCAGGCAGAAAAATCACCCCATACTTGAAGGTGTTGCTTTCTGTTATGCATTGGTTCAAGAAGGCCAACTGTGGTTTGGCTTAACTCCTTCAAATACATATCTTGGCAGCACTTGTGCAATAGTTCAGTTTTATGAGTGGCACAGTGTCCCTTTAAGTGCTTGACAAGGAGGCACAGAGCAGAAATTCACATCTGAGGTATCTATTTTTGATGAGGAAAATAGAAGTGAAAAGGACTAGTATTTACTGGTGCGCACACACTGGTACTTGTACAGAAACATCCTGGTGGCGACAAGACTGCGGTCGCTTCCCAGCCTTGCGAGGAGCAGAGAACAGCCACGATAATGCTGCTCTTTATTTCCAGTGCTGTTCAGAGCAGGCTCCCTCTCTAGAGCCTTCCCTATGCTTCCCTTCCCTGTTGCCAGTGAAAAGCTTGGCTTTCTCTAGGCCTTTTAACATTCCCCCTTAATTAGAAGGAACCATTTTTCTACTGCATACTAAGTATGTCCATCATAACAGGAACTTTAAATTAGTTTGAGTGGTTTTTTAAAGTAGCTGTCATCCACTGTGTTTTTATTTTTTCCTATTTGATCGTTCTTGCTGTAGGGTCTTGAAATTTCTGCTGCGTGTGACGTTAACCATGGAAAATGAACAATGTCCCCAGTAGTGCTGACATGGAGGATTGCAGCAGAAGTTGGCATTTTAAAAACTAAACTCTGTCGTTTAAACAAATGTGTATGGACAGTGTTGCAAAAATACTTCTAAATGTCTGTTCATCCTGTGTGACTTAAACAGAAACTGACTACGTATAAAAGAAATTCTCAAAAGTTCTCATTTCTGTTTTGAAAGATCTATAGTGAGATTTTAGTTTTAAACTTTGCTTGTGGAAAAGCGATTGAATATACTTTTGAAACAAAAGTCCTGGGTTTAAGGCACCTAACTAAGCCACCACACAATGTTACTATAAATAGTCTTGGTTTCACTGAACTCAGTAGAGACAAAATGACAATATTGATGCTTCTAAAATAGATACTTAACATTTGACAAACTATCCTTTCTTTTAAGTAAGTGGGGCTTCCCTCAATATTTATCAGGATGTGGTGACTTTACTTACCTTGATTTATCTACACAGAAGCTGCTGCTTTTTCAGCACAGTAACTCTTACTGATTTCAACACAGTTTGGCAGTGATGATGCCCAGGTTGTTGCCAAGGAGGATGCAGATGTGAGGTCCGTGGAGCCCCTGGCTCAGCTGTAGGCTCGGAGAAGCCGCCGTTCACATCAGACATCCTTCGTGCAGCCGAGGCAGCTTTGAGCAGAAAGACATTTCCATTCTCTTGTTTTCAGATGTCTTGTAACCCAGACTCAAATGAGAGAAGTAGAGAATTTAATTCTTGAACTGTTGAGGGCCTCTCTGTGTTTATTGTCATGAGTGGACTGAATTTTTTGCAAAGGCTTTTAGGGTGGGACTAGTTCTAGACATGATAAGTTTTTGTCTTCCCCTGCTTCACCTATTCATCAAGTCTAAAATCTTCCAGTTTTTCATTTTTGGAAGGTAAGGTTATGGCATGAGCAGGACTTTGCCATGTGAGTAGCGTTGTCCTGTTACGTTTTACTTTCAGGCTGTCCTTCCTTTTGTGTGTCACATTCAGTCTGGTGTATACACTGGCGATCCTTACGATGACCACAAAACCCTCTTGTTTGGTCTCCAGGTTTTATTGCTGTGGTATCACATTCCTTCTGCATTTGTCAACACAGGAAATCTGTTAGAAAATAGGATGAAATGGAAAATTTAGAACGTGTGGATACAAATTATAAAGCAAGCCTAATCTGTAAGTTTACTTAGTTTATTTGCCAGAATTTCTTGAAATAATTTTACTATTCTGTTTCAAAATATATAATTACTATATGAAGATCTGAAAGCAAATTTGTTTCAGGATCTGTGCTAAAATAAAACCCTCAACCACAAACTGTCAGAACCCCTGAAAAATGAAAGTTTCCCCTCTTCTTTTTCCACCAAATTATTCTGCTTTTACTGGGAGTGATCAGTGGCTGGCCACCATCATCATGAACCGCACAGCCTACAAAGGGATAATAATAAATGAAACTAAACAAAAGAGCTTCCCCACATTTCAGTACAATTAGGCATGTGCTGTAATACTTCGAAATACTATCCAGATTTTGGTGTAGATATTTTGTTGAATCTGGTCTTAAAGTGAGAACCAGAAGACTGGACAAAATAACTGTTTTCTCCTATTCCCTCTGTGATAAGTCCCCCTGGGCTCCAGCAGAGAGCTGTTATCTCTGTTTCTGTATGCCAGCAATAATAAATCTGGCCTCTATTTCAAAATCAGTGCTTGCTTGATTGTATTAATTTGTATTTAGTGGCCTGTTTTCAGGATGTGGATTGGAGCAATCAGTAGGATTGAACCTGATTAACAGGATGTTCTGAAAGTGAGAAGCCCAGTAGGTGAGACTTTTTAAAGCATTAATGCTTGTGATTTTTCTTTTTCTTTTTTAACCAGTCTTATTATTTTTATGGTGCACATTATTTTTTTTCCTCTGTTACTGAAGTACCTTAATCCAAGTGCAGACTCATTTCTAGCATGATTTCAGTTATTATTCATACTGGAGAAGGACCTTGTTGAGAACTAGGACCTTGCTAAGCCTGTTGATCTATGAACATGATGGGAAGGCTGTAAGACACTTGCTGTGCACCCAGTACAGATGAGTCCTGTTTCTCTGAGTAAGGACTTGCTCTGTCAGGCAAACTGCTTTTGCACCAAGGAGTGAGCTTGCTGTCTAACTCCAGGACAAGAATCAAATTGCTCTAGTTTTTGCAGGTGGACTGCTGTTTCAGGATAAAGCCTGCTTTACTTGGCAAAACTGAGTAGCAGAATCTATTCCAATGGGTGCCCCATTAGTATCCACTTTACGTGCGATTTCTGCTCTGGACTGAGTTACAGCTGCAATGTTATACTTGTACCAATAAAGTTCTGCTAGTGGCTTCTTGAAGGCAAACATTTATTTTTCTGTTCAGCCCTTCTCATCAACAATCTGTATATTCCCTTGTAAATTCTGTTTCAATTCTAAATAATTACAAGGGGTGAAAAATGTCTTCCTAGTTTGAGTTACATTTTTCCCACCCACTCTTTTTTCTTCAACGTACGTGCCGATTACAAATGTCTCCTGCAGTGAAAATGCAAGGCCTTTTCTAATGTATTTTCTTAGTTCCCTTGTAAAAGGACCCATTTTAGCACTGCCTGAAGTTAAGATATCTATTGTGAGATTTCGGAGTCTGAATGTTCTTGGAGTTATTTTCAAGATTCCAATAAAAAGAAAACGTACAGAGCTGCCCCCTCAAGAAAACAGAAGTGAATGTCTTAAAATCAGCATGTTACTCAAATTGCACACTGGTTTGGCTGGTCATTGCGACTCTTGACCTCTTTGTAATACTTATATATATAAAAAAATAAAACATATAAATAGAAGTATAAATATGGCATATACAAATATCTGACTTTTCTAGTCAGCTCCCTGTGTTTTTCAGAGTATCATAATCATGTTCTTTATCAGGAATAGCAGTGTGGGAAGAGGCTGAATATAAGCTAGTTGGACATAGGGAGCTATTTAAAATTAGAGCATTTTCTCCCCAATCTATATTTGTCTGCTTATGTTAATGTAGTTGTGATACAGCACTGCAACATAAAGACTTTTAAGGAGCAGATTCATAATTCAAAAATTCTGATTTAAATAAAAATATAACCCCTTTAACAGATTTCTCTGAGGCAGTATAGAAATATTTTATCCTTATGATGGTTTTATTTATGTATTTTATTTGCTTTTTTTAATTAGAGGGGAAAAAAGGGTAGTTAATTTAGAGGTTCTCAGTTAGAATATTGGAAAGGGGTAATTTTTTTGATGTATAGTGTTAAAAGAAAAAAAAAAATCTGTTCAAAATAATGACATTTTCATCTGAGTGAATTATCCTAACATTTCTTTGTTGTAAAACTTTTAACAAGGTCACATCTTTGTGAAAAGTGCAGTTTATTTGCATGAAGTGTAGAGTTTTAGAATCTATTAGACCTCCTTAAAATGTTGTGGTTACAACAGTGCATTTATTTTAAGGATGTCATTTATACACAAAAATAAGGAATCATGCTATTAAGCCATGTCTTCCATAGGGGGCAAGTACAACTTGAATTAGGGGAAGGAATTTGATAAGGCATATTTATGTCCTTTCCTGCATTGTAGATGCAGCTTATTCCTAATGGAGTTGAGGCTGGTTTGTGTATTAATTCAGAGAACAGTAATTTGCACACAGTGGATGTGCACAGGCAATTGCCTTGACTCTCTCAAGCATAAATAGTCAAGTGCATCAATCTTCTCTAAATTTTAGCATGTAGTACCGATTCGAGTCCTTGCCTATGTGCTAGTTGTGCTAAAGTGGCATGAATCAGAGGTGTTTTTGTTGGTGTGTTGTGTTTTTTTTCTTTTTTTAAAGCCTGGGCATTTCATTATTGAGAATGCTGGTAAACAACTTAATGTTTTCAACATAACAATTTAAGAATCGTTAAAGTGCATCACAATACTATCTTAGTGATGAATGGAATGTTGCAAAACAAATTTTAAGAGGTCAGAAATAACTTGTATATATTCTTAGGAGATGGTAGGAGAGGACAGCATGGAGAAGCCTTGTTCTTTGCTAATTGCACTATTTTTGTGTGCAGCTTTTTAGTCTGGCATGTGGGTTTTGAGTGTAGGGATTTTCCTCGTGGTTTGGGTTTTTTTGTCTTGTGTTTTAGTATCTGCTTGTATCAAGAACCTTAAATGCACTTAGAGGTTTCTGCCTGTGGCTTTGTGGAGAGATGGACCTGGGATTAGAAGCACATCTATATTCATTTTGTCATTTTTAAAACAGCTTCATCATTCAACACACAAACTCTCAAACTTGAAATCCTTAAGTAAAGGTTTGCTTGTACACTTAAACCTTTTAAATTAGCCCCGTGGTCAGCAAATTCAACTGTCATCTGAAAATGCAGAAGAGAAATTCCAGGCCTGTGAAAGTCCTTCATTTAAACTGTCCTGCCAGCAGTTCTACCTCCGCCTTTATATGTGACGGCCGACATATCTCAGATGATCTCAACTCTCAGGGGGACATAAGAATAGAGGCATTCTCTGCCTTCATGAGTGGCTGGAATAACACTGCGCTTAGTGATCAAATGAACAATCCCTTTGAGCTTTCGAGATAGTACCCCCTCTCACAGAGCATCGGAAAGCATTTCTTTAACAATTATGCAACAACAAAGCACAATAGGATCGCTGGTTGCCATCACTGCTTTCAGAGGAGAAAAGTCAGAGTTTGTATCTTACCTTGTTGTTACACTCTCAAACTAAACCACTTCAGCAGTCAAGGAAGGGAACCTAATCTGTTGCCAGATCCCTGATATTAGTGGAATAGGCTGCTACGTAAATAACTGTTCAGGATTGTTTTGCATAGTAATCCATAGATTTTTGCGAAAATATTACCTGCCTGGTGCCTTTTTTGTTTGTTTGGGGTTTTTTGTTTGTTTGTTTATTTGTTTGTTTGTTTTTTCTGTTTTCTGGCCTTCGTGCTTTGCGGTAATCAGTTTTAAAATGCTCCTGGTGTTAACAGAACTTGTACCACCAACTATGCTTTTCTTATGCTCCAGCTAACTGTTCTTGCTATTTACTGTGACTTATTCCCAGGGTGTGACTATGCTATTTTACTGCTGTTCTCCACTTTTGCTTGCCACCAGTCTGTTCCATGTGCTTTTCTTCCCATATTTTCATCTCCCCTACGGATCTGTTTCTTTCTGCCAGACCTCTTTTAGCTGCATTTGCATCCTTCCATCTTTATGTACATATTTCTACATATTCTCTATTATTTTAGATGTTCATGTTACCTTTTCATTCTAGAAAAAAAGAAGAATAAAAGTAGAAGACTGTAAAATGCATTCATTTAAAATTAAGATCAGGTGCTTACATTTTTTGCTGGTGCAGTGCTCATGCTTCATTGAAAACTCAAAAAAGGGTATAATCTTAAGCAAAATTACTAGTTCTCAGCCATTAAAAGGGGTGGGGTTTTTGTTTTGGCATTTTTTTCTTCTTTTTTTTTTAACCCTCTTCTCTCCCTGCTAATTAGATTGATGCTGCCAGCTTACACTCTTTGGACCAAGAAGCATATTTTTACTTTTATATTTATACTGTTTATCTATACTTCAGATTCATCTGTACTGTTAAGGAAAGGAAATTAATTTCAGTCTTAGCCTTAGATTTCTTATATGACCTATTATTGTGTCTGCAATCTGTCCTCATCAGCTCTTTCTACTGATGCTCGTATTTTCAGAGAGGTTTCTTTTTGCTCTGTTTGTAGTTTTGAAGCATCTTGTTTGTCACCAATCCTTTTGCTCTTACCAGTCCAGAAAAATCCAATACCAGCTGCTATCTGCATGTAATCTGTACTGTGTCGTGCTCTGCTTCAGAATCCCTTGGTGCTGTTAAATCCAGCCAAATCAGACTGACAGGTGCTTGCAGCTCCCTTTGTCTGAAATAGAGCTCTGTGTTCATTAAGACATCTGTATTCTGCATTCTAATGTGCCAGGTGATTTAACGAGAACTTTGTTCAAGTACGTAAAGGTTAAACATTTCTTCTTAGAAAAGTAATTGCTGTGAATTTCCTGTGGTTTTAAATTTTGCTTAAAATTAAAATCGAAGCTTCAGTTTTATTAAAGTGGAGAGTCTTGCAGTGGAAGTTTAGTAGTTGTTTATGGGTAAAGATGAAGGCTAAACCTATTTTTATATTAGAAGCACATGATATCAAGTAGGTAGGAATGGCTTTGAGCTTAAGATATTTTTAGGCTTGTTTTTTCCCTTTCCACTGCCTTGCAAAGAATTACCTTCACCGTTGTGCTCTGTATTCTCAGTTGAGGCACCATCTTGCAGAATTGAAGATTTTACCCTGCTCTATTTGGGTGGGATTATTCTGCCCAGCTTTAAAGTTCTGAAGTAAATCTCTACTCCAAAGTAGATCACTAACCAAAGCATCTTCAACAGGGACCATTCACACAGATGATACCATTGATGTTGTAGGACAGTCTGGTAACATTCCCCTTCTTCCTGCTCATCCCGGTAGAGGAGACTGTGATGGTTGACTTTGAACTAGTTATAATCAGAAAGCACACAGTTTGTTAGATTCTTGCATGGTTGGAGTGCCAGAGGCTGGAAGTGGGGGTTTATAAATCTAATATTTGATTTGATATTCTTTACATGTTGTCTTGGGTTCTTTTTTTTCCATCAACTTTGTGTTTGATCTGATAGGCCTATACATAGGTGCCTTGGACACTGAATTTTTTCAGGTTTTGACTTTGAGATATTTTAGAGACTGTAAAGTAAATTTTGCACCACTGTTAGTGGGTTTACTAATCACATGCCTACCACAAGCTGTGCTTTACAATCCCTGCTGAGTAAAAGCCACACACATTTCTCCTTCTCAGCCTTATTTTCTCCTCATGGAGCAGAACACATCTGATAATGACTCCAAAAGCAAGTAGTTATTTAGGTAGCAACAAAATGCTGCATAACTATGGTCCCATGGAATAATGGGGAGGCGGGAAAGTTGTTCTGGTTTTATCTTGTGGGAAGGTATTTAGCACAGACAGTTCTAAGTGTCCCCCTGTGAGATTTCTTCAGTATGTAGACAAGTAGTTTTAATGTCTGAATCTACTACTGGCCTTTTTTCTGATATCTTAATTATTTAGAGTCCCATGGGTTAGTGCTTCAGATTTTAAAAACAAACAACCCCCCCAAAAAAAACCCACAAACACCTGCAGATGAAAATGCATAATAAATTGACGGCATGTTACCCTGTCTGTTAAAGTGTGAAACTGGTACAAAATAAAAAGCATACGTAAACTTGTTAAATAGACAGTTTCTGTGTTGTGGGTAGATTTTCTGAAATACCCGAAGGGAATTTTTAAATATTCCAGAAGACTTATCAGGAAGATCTATAACCTGTGTGTGTTGTAAATAACAAGGAAGATTAAGCACAGAGGTGAGCTCTGTGGAATATCATAAAGCATTTTCACATTCAGATCTCTGTCTTGAAGAAGAAAATTCTAAATGGAAGGAAAGGACAAGAAAAATGGACCATGCAAGTGTCAGTAATGAACACTATGTCAATACCATGTTCTGGGAACTCGGAGAGGTAAAATAACTGTTGACATTTAGGAGTTTGTATGGAGTTTTTGTTTGTTTCTTTTTAAGAGTCGAAGGTCAAAATAACTGATACCAGACTGTATGTGAGCTCTAGCTTGACAGATGGAGTACTGACACCACTAAACTTTTCCCATTTTGCTGGGAGTAGTGCAAACTATTCTGGGGGGCACCCAAGCAAGGTGGCTAAATGGACACATACTCTTAAACAGCGGCTGTCTGTAACATCTGCTTTCACTTTACTAAGCACTCATTTGTTCTTTTGCTGCTATTATTTTTTTTTGGGGGGGAACCACATTGTAATCTGTTTGGAATGACTGGTTAAGTTAGCAATAATAGTCCAAAAGCAGAACCTGACAGCCGCTGCTTTAGTGCCAGCTCCTCCATGCAACTCATTTCAAACAAAGCCTGTTTTCAGGGTAGAGTGCTTACACATTTGGCTTGTTTGGTTTTAATTTCCATTAGACTTTGCTGCCAAAAAAACCTGGCCATACCAGCAACGAGGCTGAAAGTTGATTTGTTAACAAATATCAGCGTTTGCCGTAAAAAGAAATTTGATTAAGAGTCATGCAAAAGCCTCCTCCAAAGAGGGAGGCGTTTTAAGGCAGTAACCACACAATAAAAATATTTAATTTCACTTTCGGAGACCACTCATATTTTTAAATTTTTCTGGGTGAATATATTCCATTGTATGCTGTAAGAAGAGACATAGCAGTTGATTTTATTTCTTATGCCTGCATGGGGTGGGAGAAGAAGGGAAGCAAAAGAATTGTCTGGGCATAGAGATTACATTTCTGCTGGTAGGGGGAAGGATGTTTCCTTTTTCTGCAGCTGGATCTTGGTCTGAAATTCATGGCATGAGTCTCACACTGGCCATGATCATGGGTGGAAAGCTTTGAGTACTTGGCTCATTGCTCTGTTTCGACAGATACAATACCAGAGTGTTCACATCCTAAGTGGGATAGAAAAGTTGGCTGATCAAGCACATAACTGATCCTGGAATCCAAAGATTTATTTCTGTACTTTGAAATTCTTTCTCAGTGAATGATTTATTTTATATGTGCACCATTAAAAACAAAGAAGTGTTTCTCCCTTCTTTTAAAGTTGACGATTAACAAAATACAAAGGATCCCTCTAAATTGCAGGACCTCAGCAACGTTTTCCAACACTCTCCTGGGGCTGGGTCCTGGCTTCTCCCTGTATTCGTGTACACATGGTCCCTTTGCACCCCCCTTCCGCACCTCTGTGTACATGTTTCCATATCAAAAAAGCCTTAAAGCACAGGCTGGGTGACAGAGGATGTCAGAGCTCACCTCCTGCCACACAGCATGGGCACAGCTCTATGACCTGAATGCATCCAGGCTGAACAAACAGAAAGAACAGACTGTTTTTCTGCAGTCAGGCCATTGGGAGTGTGGCTGAGGCTGCCTCCTAGTTCTTCAGAGGTTTGCAGTGATTGCTAGCTTTGATCCATTTTCAACTTGTGTAAAATAACTGCAGGAAAGACTAAGGTACGCTTGGGCAATACGATAGGTGTTTTCCAAGCATAGATCAGCCTAGTTCTGCATCATGATACCATATAATTCCTGTGAGAGAGAAAAAGCACATAGTCCCTGATATGTATGCTTGGTCAGAGGCAAGAAAGTTTCACTTGGTTATTTTTAAAGACTTTTTATAGATTGCCTAGGGCAAATAGTCTTTCTGTAGAGGAGGAAAAGACATTGCTGTCGCTGTTTCTCTGGTATCATTGGCATCACTGGCATCTCTCCAGTCAGCATTCAAGTGCAATGGTATTCATTGAGCGTTATGTTTTTCAGAAGCAGAGCCTCTTGCTCTATTTCAGCTGGTGTTACAAAACATGAAAAGACAGTCTCTTTGAATAAATTTCCATCTTCTAGTCACTGACCCTTTAAAATGTATTTATTTTTTTTTGTTTTGATACCTTTTCTGGCTACCATTCAAGGCATATTTGAACTAATTAGCTAACCCTTCTGCAGGCTTAACGCTCATGGTACTCCTGAGTTATTAATGTTCGTGTTTATTTAGATGCTGCTGGAGAAGCTGTGTGTGCTCACTGGGAGAAGCTTCACCAGCAGAAGATAACCTGGTTCACTCCTCAGGGATGTGGTGCCTCTGTGTTGGAGTGCATCCACCCTTGATTTTTGCTGACATTTATCCATTTTCTTAGGGTTTATGTTTATTAAGGAAATTAGCTTTATTCAGGCAGCAGGTAGGCTGGCATTTACTAATTGCATTGCATTTGTGTATGCGTATATGCAGGATAGTGCTGACAAAAGGCTTCTGCTTACAGAACTTAATAATTTTGTTACATAAAATATGTCGCAGTTGTCTGTGAGTCTGTGCTGGCGTAGAGCTGTACAGATGCAAATATCGAGATTTGTGGTTCTATCCAAGATACATCTTACTTGTACAAGGTTGTTCATCTTTCCAGTTACATTAAAGCACCTGTGAGCTGGGCTGGATGTCATAGATCTGCCACTAGCATAAGCACAAGTGGCTTGTAATGACTTGAATACCAGTCAAACCAATCTCAGGCAAAATTGGCAGATCTATACTGCAGTGGAAGTTGAAGAGTGGCAAAAGATTATGCAATTTTTCTGCTCATTAGTGGTGATGATGATGATGATAGTTAGCACTTAGCTAGCCCCATGCAACTTGCAAGGACTGCACCACTTAAATGTGAATTACTCTTTCAGTTCACTTTTATTGCATTCAGGAATCTTGAAGCCTTTTATTATGTGTGGCAGACCTGGCAATGAAAAAAGATGTAACCAGCATGACTTCAACTTGAAATCAGCTAGTCAAACTGTAGCAAATAATAAATTAGGTTTGTATGAAAAAGCATAAATGCACAGATTATGGCATGGTACTATTTCAAATCAAGTTATCCTGTATCTTTTTCGCATTTTCTATATGGATCGCAACATGCTGCTTTTACCATCAGTAGAAGTGTAGGATAATTTGACAATTGCTGATTTCAGCCAAGTTGTGTCAGCCACCTGCAAATAATATGGGCCTTAATTTTATTCCTTTCAGGTATAGGAAAAATATTTTCCTTTTCATAATAGAAAATTGGGAATTCAGAAATAGGGTGGATGTTCTTCTATTCCAAATATTAGGTCTCTCCTGGTTTCTTTGTTGCTTGATAGACTTCTCTTATTTAATGTCACTGAAAGAGTTGTCAGGAGGAGGTGTGGGTAGGAAGGGGAGGGGATTTGTTTCAGTAAATGCTTCTTTATGACACTTTCTGAAAGGCAAGCAGTCAGAGCTGGAGGCTTTTGCAAGTGCAACTCTTTGTCCTAATTATGAACTATATATATTTTTTTTTCCTTTTATTTAGGTAGTTCAGATAATTCAGTGTATACTGGAGGTAATTCTGTAAATTGAAATTGCAGATGGAAATGAGGTGGAACCCTCTGGTTTTGTTATGTGCATGGATTAGTTTTCTTTCAGTATCTTTTTGAAGGACAAAGATAATAAATGAGGACTCAAAAATAAATGCATTTGGTTTTTGCATTTTGATGTTTTTGGGCTGTCAGGCAGCAGCAGGAGTGACCTGCCCAGCATGGGGGACAAGCTGGGACCCAGGGTGATGGCAAGGCAGGCTGGGCAGGTGCCTCAGGGCCCCAACAAGGGAAGCAGAGCGGGATGAGGGATGGCTGTTACAGAATCACAGCGTGGTTGGGGTTGGAAGGGACCTCTGTAGATCATCTAGGCCAACCCACCTGCTAAAGCAGGTTCACCCAGAGCAGATCACACAGGAATGTGTCCAGGCAGGTTTTGAATGTCTCCAGAGAAGAAGACTGCACAGCTTCTCTGGGCAGCCTGTTCCAGTGCTCTGGCACCCTCAAGGTAACAAAGTTTCTCCTCACATTCAGATGGAACCTCCTGTGATTCAGTCTGTGCCCATTGCCCCTCATCCTGTCATCGGGCACCACTAAAAGGGGTCAGGTGCCATCTGGTGACCACCATTCAAGTTTGCAGCAACCTGGCAGGACTCACCTCAAGGAGACAGGAGGCTGGGCATGGGCAGTGCTGTGTGGGCTGGCCCCAGTCAAGAGCCAGAGCCAAACCACAACTCCAGGCCAACCACCCAGGTGGCTTCTAACAGGTCTTTCTCTTGACTGAGCTGGTTCCCAGCAGTCTGTGTGCAGCTTACAGCTGCCCCGTAGCACATCTGAGCTTGACTGTGGGCCCGTGAAGTCCCAGGTGTGTGGGTGGAAAGAGGCTGCAGAGCCTGCTGGTGCGCTCAGGACTCTGCCAAGGTTACCTCCAGCTATGTTTTTTCCAAGCTATTCTTCACAATTACTGAAGATGGAGTTAGCTTTTTTCCTTTTTATTTTTTTAATTGCCTCTTATAATACCATTCTCTCTTGATTCCAGTAGTTCAGGCTGTCAGTGCGGGGGGAAAAAAAGAGACCCTCAGTGAGCCATGGACACAAGTGTGGAGGTACATGGGGGATTTTCCTCCTACCCCCTTCAGCACATTGGGCTTCTACAGTCTATGGCTGCACTGGTTATCCTGATTTATCAGGACAACCGAAGTCCATGGTTCGCTATGATGGACTACATCCTAAATTGGGAACTGAACTAAATTACAAGGGCTTTATAAATAATGTACTATAATACTATACATACTATTTAAATGCACATAAATGCACTATTTACGTATTTCAAAAGGATGTTAAATAACCTTCTGGGGTAGCACAGGCTGTGAATAGGAAAGACTTCTTACTTTGTGCCAAACAATCACAACTTGTGGCTACAGAAAGGTTCTTACCTGGGAAACAAATGACATTTTATTTTAGGAGATAAGATTAACACAGATATTTTCTGTCTGCGGAACATTTTTTTTTACCTTTCGTGAGTTGTCTGCACAGCTTCCTAGGAGGCAGAAAAACAAAAACTTCCTGCTGAGAAAATCGAGACAGAGTTGTTGCCTTTGTTTATTTCAGAAACACGTGGTGTCTCGCACACAGCGCTCCTGCACGCACAGGCACGCACGTGTGTTTCTTGTCGTGCGAGGGCAAACCGAGAGTCGTTTAGAACCAACCACTAATTAATTGTTCAGCTTTTTCCAGGTGGCACGAGTGCTGCACCTGAGGAACTGTCAGCTGGAGGCTGCGAATCCCCAGATAGTGCGGCCCCAAGGCCACTCCAAGCATCAGCCAGGTTTGTTAGTGGGGGTCAGTGTAGCCCTGATGGCTGCGACGTGATTTCTGCTGGCCCGAGGTGTGAGTGGAGCAGCCTCTGCCTGCAAAAGGCTTCCTGGGGTTGCACTTTCAGCCAGGGATGTGTGGCATGTGTGTCTTCTGGGATGTTGCTTCTGGTGAGACCTATTGAATTTCTCTCAGGCTCTTTCTAAGTTTTTCGAGGAGTGGTGTTTTTTCTCATTCTCATCCTTTCTGGGTGGATCGAGAGGAACGTACCCAAATTACACTTGGCAAAATATGTTTATAACATTTCTTGCCTGTTAAAACATTTCATATTGTGTGTAGCTCAACTGTACTATCATTTTAGTTTTCAGAACTAATAGTTCTTTTTCTTGAGTGTATTTTCTTCATTGCATTAGAAGTGACTTTATTTTGCTATTTGAGTATGTATAAAGTTGGTGATTTCTTTTTTTTCTTTCTTTTTTTAGTAACTCCCACGAACTGGTACAAGGCTTGGTACTGTTCAAGCAGTTTTTCACTCTTAGAATGCTGCTACTGAAAAACAGATATTGTGTAAAGTACCATCGATCACTGCCGCGGTTTTATACAGTTTGTCACCATTGTTCTCCTTATAGCATTGAGTCACATTTAGAGCTATGGTACAGCTCACAAGTGTTCAGCAGGGAAAAAAGAAAGTGGGGGGTTTTTTTCACTTAAAAAACCCCCCTTGTTATTTATCCAATATCAATGATTTCTTAGTGTATAGAAAATATGTCTACTGTGGCCTAGTCTAGATGAGAACAGGTTTATTAACAGATTCAGATGTATATAATGTGTTTTGTAATAATGGAGAGTGGGATGGAGTTTCTAAAGACCTGGAATAGCTGAGGTTAGGTACTGCAGTGCTACAGCAGAAATGTAAAAGGCTGTGTTGAAAGACGGTTAGCTCAGAGATAGAAATGGACTTCTGTTCTACGTCTAGATTTACTTTAACAGCTTTAGGATTTCCTAATAAATTTCTGGATTATTTTTCTGACTAAGAGCACACTATGTCTCAGGTAAAATCCAACTGAAATACTAGATATATATGTCTTTAGTCAAAGAGATTAGTAGCATACATTTCAGTAGCTTTGTACAGAGACTGCTATTCCCACAGCACCACAGAGCTTGTTGTGCGCCCTGGATAGGACCCATTACCTTGTGCTTTCACCAGCTAAGAATCCCATGTCTACTATAGGATTCAGATTTTTCCTAGATTTATTTCTTCTAATATAGCATTGATTTAAACCAACTGTTTCCCTATGAATGTGCTTTAGTGATTCCACCAGGTATTTTGTTTTCATTTGGCGGATTTTTCTGGCTGCATTGATGGAGATGCTACTGTCCTGACTACCATCATTGCCAGTTACTGCAGAAAATATGGTGATAAGCACAGAAAATGCTTTTCTCTATACTCAGCTCACCCCGATCTGTTACAACATGTATATATAAACTGGTCTCTGTATATTCATTACTATAACATGCGTTCTGGGTTGGGGAAAGATAGGACTAAGATTCCAAGAGACATGTTTCTTTCAAAGGTGAAACAACCTAAAAAATTGACAATTGGAAACTTCTAGTGCTTGTTGGAGGCTGGAGACTTTTAATTTTACATAGAGGGTGCAAAGCATTCGTGTGAGTTTTCTAACTAGTTTTTATCTTAAAAAAAATTATGCATTGACAGCAATTGTCAGTTTGCATGAAGAAATCGTATCAATTCAGTTGAATTTTTTACAGGAAATTTTCCTCCTCTATCTGTGCTTGTACCTGGGAATTCAGCAAAGGAAAACATAGCTGATTATTGCTTTGCCTAAAACATGTAAAATAAAATATTCAAAAATAGTCTAAGGCAAAAAAAGTGAGAAAAATGAAATCTGCTGTACTCAAGACCATGGAATCCTTAGTAGGAAGACCAGTCTATGATAGCCTGTGGCTTTTATGTTCAGCCACCTTGGTCTGGAGTATATTGCCGAGAGGGAGAAGAGATTGAAACTTGACTCTGTATGTATGGGATACCAGGATTAAGTGCTATGGTAAAGTGAAAAGTGGGTACCATTTCTGCTAGCAGAGTTGAGAACAGAAAAATTATTTTAAAAGTATCTACCATCCAGACCTTGAAATAAGCAGAAATGAACATTGAAAGGTGAGAGGGGTAAGGAATTCTAATTTTTCTGCTTTGAGTTAGCATGCAAAAACTACATAAAATTTGCATATAAACAGTATAAGAGTATGGTGTCATTATTGGTAGACTTTACAGTGTAGAACTCAGTCATGTTCTAGATTTACAAATAATTCTAGCAAGGAACAGAAGCTGAGCTGCACTTAAAGATTTAAAAATAGTGAAAGATGATCGCCTCTCTGCTAACTTCATCTCTTGTTCCATTAATCTTCTAGCAGGAGAATATTGAGGAGTTAGTGATTGCCCCCCGCCATGCTGTGTGCTGGTAATTAATCCATGGAAAGAACCTGCAATAAATCTATGCATCATACTTCAGTTTAGGCATCCTGTGAGGCTTGCAGCTTGATGACTTTGTATTTTGCTGCCAGAGGGAAGCCACATTAGCACTGTGCTGAGCTTCAGCTGGTTATCAGGATCTCTTCTGACTGAGCTACTTATGCCTCGAGCCTTGGAGAAATGGGCCAACTTTCAGTTGGCCTCAAGTGCACAGCAAACGAGATTATAGACTCACAGAATAGTTTGGGTTGGAAGGGACCTTCAAAGGTCATCTAGTCCAATCCCCCTGCAATGAGCAGAAACATCTTCAACTAGGTCAGGTTGTTCAGAGCCCCGTCCAGCCTGGCCTGGAATGTTTCCAGGAATGGGGCATCTACCACCTCTCTGGGCAACCTGGGCCAGTATTGTACCACTCTCATAAAAAATTTCTTTCTCATGTCTAGCCTGAATCTCCTCTCCTTTAGTTTAAAACCATTACCAGTTGTCCTGTCATAACAGGCCCTGCTAAAAAGTCTGTTCCCCATCCTACTTATGGGCTCCTTTTAAGTACTCAAAGGCCACAATAATGTCTCTCTGGAGTCATTCAAAGATGACTTTTACTTGATGTGTGGGCAGAGCACGTTTGCTCTCAGCCTAGCAAACACCATGTAAATATATCTTTTAGAAATGTGAGATTTCATGCTGCACACGTGGTACCAATGACCCAGGCTACTTTGGAAATCTTGTAATTTTGCCCCTTCCTTCAGTCAATATAGAAATATTTTGTTTTCCTTTCATGTACTACCTGTATAGAGGAGCTTGTTGTAAAGTGAAATGAGGAAAAAGCTATTTGTAATTTGGACATGGAGGAGGCATCACACTATGATCTTTGTATTAGCACAGCCATTTAAGTTCCTCTGGGAAGGATGAGAAATGAGCTGTTTCTTCTTTCACTGCAGAAAGGACAAACTTCCAGAACAGGATCAATCTGTGACATCAACCAAGCAACTGTTCAGGCTGGATAAGAGAACTGCAGGCAGATCCAGCTGTGCTCTGTGGGCAGAGCTGCAGAGGGTTGATGGGACACCGTTGGAAAGATGTTTGTGAAATGTGTTGTGAGATGGCTTTGAAAGCTCTTAGTCAGTGTAGACAAATGTCAGTAATCCAGAGCAGCAGAAGGATTTGAGAAAGGGCAAAAGCCCATGCAGTATTTATTTTCCAAGTGGGAATGCGTTGAGTTTAGACATTTTGTGTTAACTCTCAGTTACGTAAATGTGTACATGGGTTTTAAGCATAGAAATATAGAATCGTCTGAGTTGGAATAGACCTTTAAGATCAAGTCTACCCATTAACCTAACACTGCCAAGTTCGCCTCTAAATCATGTGCCTGAGAACCTCATCTACATGTCTTTAAAACACTTCCAGGGATAGTGACTCCACCACTTCCCTGGGCAGCCTGTTCCAATGCCTGACAACCCTTTCTGGGAAGAAATTTTTTCCTAATACCCAGTCTAAACCTCCCCTAGTGCAACTTGAGGCCATTTCATCTCAACCTATCACTTGCTACATGGGAGGAGAGACCAACACCCTCCATGCTACAACCTGCTTTCAGGTAGTTGTAGACAGTGATCAGGTCTCCCCTCAGGCTCCTTTTCTCCAGGCTAAACAGCCCCAGTTCCCCCAGCCGCTCCTTATCAGACTTGTGCTCCAGACCCCTCATCAGCTTTGTTGCCCTTCTCTGCACTCTCTCCAGCACCTCAATGTCTGTCTTGTAGTGAGGGACCCAAAACTGAACACAGGATTTGAGGTGGGGCCTCACCACGTGACAGTGTAAGTTAGGAGAGGTAGTACTTTAATCTTGTGACTCTTCTAATTGATTTAGAAATGAATATGTGTTATCCGCTTGTAGTAGCTTCTGATGGCTCTGACTGGTGCTGGATAGGCAGGCTTTATGAGCAGGAGAGTTTTCAGAGGTAAACTGCTGTGCAGAGACAATCTGGAATTTGGTCCAGAAGAAGCCTGTGGAAGCCTGCAGCAGTGTGGCAAGGGATCGAGGTGTCTGCGGAGATGGAACCTTGCAGGGGTGAGATAGGCAGCAGGGCAGGCTGGTTTGGACAGCAGCTTTGGTTCTGGAGCCTAATGAAGAAGAGGTGGGAGGAAGGATTGGCAACTGGTGGGGGGGCAGAGAGGGAGATGGTGCTTGACATGGGAAAGGAGCAGGATGGTGTGACACACTGGAAGTGCAAATACGCTCCTCTCCTTCAGGATTGGAACATCCAGACATCCAAGCCTGTGGATTCTGGGGTTCACTGTGGAGTGTACAGTCTTTCAATGTGACTTCTTGTAACTCCCCACTAAATGCTAGCTATTGCTTGCAGGATAGACGGGCAAGGTGATTTGTATCCATCTCTAAATGTCTGAGTTCACATTTCTCATTAACCTCCTTATCATCAAAAGAAAGACTCACCTCTTGCTTTTCACTGTCTTTCTTCCAAATGTTTTATTCTCAGCTCTCTGTCAGTATTTTATTTTCTTTCTGTGAAATAGTCTCTCTGCTGTAAGACCCTATGCCAATTCAGTCAGTTCAGACTGCTTTAGTCCTTGATATTTTTTGTCGCATTTGCTGGAACTTCCTGCTTGGTTTCAAGTATTCTTTATCATGGTTTTAGGACTTCACTCAAGGTTATTATGAAGAAGATCTCCTGTAAATCCTATGATAAGTTCTGGAGATAAGGTTTCATTCTAATGTGTATTTTTTTGCCAGGCAGGCAGACATTTTAATCAAATGTCATATCAATTGTTCAGGCAGATATTAGACTTTGCTTCTGAAAAATACTTCTTTAGTTATCAGATTTCTTCACTGAGGAAATCACTGAGAAGGCTCTGAATAGTTTATCTTTGCTGTGTGATCCAAACTGCCTCTAAAACGCTTGGGTTTTTAATTGCATGCATTACAAAAACACAAAGGCCTTGAAATAATTTTGCTAATAGTTTAATAAACTACCCACTGTTTATTGCATGCATTATGATATTTTTATACCCTCCGCTCGTTCTGCCACAGAAGTTACATGGCTCCGCTCCTAGGTCTGTGCTGACGTGCTCCATTATGCGGCTTCCAGACAAAGCTGTTTTGACAAGCAAGACAGAGCATGGTAGCAAAAATCCTGTTCCTCCCTTCACAGTAGTCAGCAGGAAGCATCGTCCTTGGGAGCTGTGTTCCTTATGCCAGGATCTGCAGAGAAATTTTAAACTGTGAGACAGGCCAGATGCAGCTGTGGGAGTCTGTGCCCTGGGAGCAACCTCGTCATAAATCTGCTCAGGTGGGGGTGGTTTCTGTACATGGCTTTGAATATGGCATGTGGAATTTGTCCTCTGAGTAACCTGGCTTTAGGGTTTATCTTCAGAGTGATCATCTTGGCTGTTGCCCTCTAGAATCCCATATTATTATATGAATACCTTTAAAAATCTGTTTAGAGCAACCATAGTCAGGCAGACAAAAACTGGTATCTGAGATGCTGAACATCCCTGAAAGTGACACATCTGTGAAGCATTTATTGTGTTTTTAAAATGAGCCAGTTAGCTGCTGATCTTTTAGGAAGAATTACTTTCTCACTGTCTGTACCAAAGGCGGAGCCGGAGCTGCAGATGACTGCCACACACGTTGTCTGTATCAAAGAGGGATCTTCTGTCATTGCCAGTATCTTGCACAGGAGGTGTGGCCCGTGGTCCTCTTGCATCCCCAAAGGGCACACGCAAAGGTGCTCACGTCTTCCCCCTCATGGATGCAGCTGCTGGTGTGGCTCTTGTCTCCACAGAGGTGTGAACTTCTGTTGCTGCCAAAGTCTTGGGTTGGACTGGGGGTGTGAGTCACAACATGATCACTGCACTTTTCTGAGATGTGACGAGCTCTATGAGCAAACTGCACAACTGGAGGAATCTCCTGCTGTCTTTTGCTGCTCTGACCTTTCACCACAGATGTGAGGTGAAAATTAATGCCAAAGTGAAGATAACTTCAGACCAATACAGTGTCTAACGGTTGTGGTCTTCTGAATATAGATAACTGCAGTTTGGGCAGCCTTGAGCATCCCTACAGCCCCTTTTTGGCTTTTTTCTAGAGTATTTTTTGTCAGCTTCTGTAGAGCCAAATCTGTTTTACATGTGCAAGAGTACAACACAATGGGAAATAGTCTACAGACTTATTTGTGCCTGGATATTTCAGGTATTTTTAGAAATGTTAGCAAATATATACTTCGTACTCCAAATGTGTCACTTAATAGGACTGTAGTGTATGCTGAAATTTTCTGGAAAAAAATGCTTTCTAAAAGCTACCAAAGTAACTCCACTGCAAATTCTGTAACGATGGTGACTCCCAGAGATCAAATGCGCTATTTAAAGCTTTAGTTCAGAACACATTAACAGGGAAGAATAGAGAAATCCAGCAACACAGCAATGTACACCTGAAAGATGCATGGAAATTTCAAGCATATTGATTATGGCATCCTGCAAGTAATTCACAGTGACCAAATACCCAGCTTGTGTTGTGCGCTCTTCTCTCTAGGACTGCCATGTTCCTGTAATTGGCTTTTTCCCTGCACCTGCTCTATACAAAACTGTCTTGGAAATCAAACTTGACTTTATATCCACAAAAGAGCAAATCAGTGCATTATTTTGGGGGAAGTGACAAGCATTCATATTCTTTTTTTAACATAGGTAGAACTTACAGTACTTTACACTATATTCACTATTGTGCAGTGTTTTGCTGGGGTTAGGTTTAGGTAGTTCATCTCGGGAAAACTTAGCACGCATGAACAGTGTTATTCTATAGGACTAAAATGCAGTTTGTATAAATAGGGGTTTGTAGCAGTAAGTAGTTTCCCTGTGGTCGCAATCAAAGTGTGTTTCTTAAAGTTAGCAAATTTGGTTAACTTATTACAACTGTATTTTATTCTGCAGTTTATACTTCCTAAGTAATAATCTGCCACTCAGACACTTAACCTGTGGTCAAGAAAAAAGCAGCACTGTTACCAAGCCCTCTTTTGGAGAGGCTACATGATCGATTTTAACAGAACATTTTCTACAGCTGTATTTTTGGGCTGCTTCCTTTCAATCAGCTGGTTCAGTCACTGTCCTCACTTCACTCATCTCAGCAACATTTCTTTTTCTGCTGCTTTTAAGGCCCTGTTTAACTGTAATATTGTGTGTTCACTTGCACTGCCAGGAATAGGCTGTTTTTCAGAAACACATAACTGATGTGGAAAATACAAAAGACAGTGGAAGTTGTGAAATGTGATGTAAGCCCTAGTTATTTTGTTGTGCTATTACTCTGGGCAGGGGAGGGGTAGGTACAGGTTTTGCAACCTAATATTTTTTCAAGTTCAGTGTGACTGTAGCAAAACACATGAATAACAAAGGAATCTTTGTTTAATACTAGTCAGTTGCACATTTTTTAAAGAAAACAAATGCGGATGGGTCAAACAGGTGATTTAATTTTTTTTCTCTATAAGTACACGAAATTGTTTGTTACAAAGAATACCCCAGCTCACTTCGCTGTGGGAGGATCTTTTGTGAGATTCTCAAGATTAAAACAAACCTATATGTTCTAGTAACACAAAGGAACGTTTTTCTTTGGAACTGGTGGGCGGGTAAAATTCTTTTGTTAAGCCTTTAAAAAAAAAAACCCTCTCTGCGGGCTGTGTGGAGAATTGCCACATGCCTCTCATAGATTCCAAATTTCTGCCATAGCAAGTCCCACTGGTTCCAACCACAGGCTTTTTGTGTTTTCTGTACTCTCCTTTGTAACCCTCTAGCAAAGGGAGGCAGTGCCAGAGGTTCTGGGGAACACGAGGAGAGAGGCTGCGAGCTGGGCCTACACTGCTGCATTCCTCCGCAATGGCAGGCCGCCGTGTGGGCTTCGTGTCAGCCCTTCTTTGTCAGCCTCACAGCCGTACAATGCCTTTGCACACTCACCAGGCAAATAAAGCCCAGAGAAGTTCTCTTTTTGCTGTGGTTTGTACTGTGTATTCCCAAATAATGGGGTTTCTTTACATGTAGATGGTTGATGCAGTTAGCTAAAGGCAGCAGGCGGCTTGGTAGAAAACGTTTCTGCCAAGACCTCAAAAGTTGGGATTAACTGGTAATTTCTTACAAAGATGCATCAATGAATTGCAGAAATACATATATAGTCTATAATGAGGTGCCAAACTCATTTCAGTAGTAGTTACGTTTATATTGTCCTGAAATTACAGTCAGCCCTTTGAAGGCAAGCGCGAGGCTGAGGTGGCCCCTGGTGAAAATGAATTTGGCACCCCTGGGCTATACTATAAAACCCCTTTAAAACAAGGGAAGAGGAGGAAATTAAGCTCAGTGCAGCTACAAATGACATGTAACTTAGGCCCCCTAGCTAATGCCTTGTATGTTGAATCTGGTGCGACTTTCAGAGTATATTTAACAAAAAAAAAAAGTCTGTTTTGCCTCTGGTTTTAAGCTTCAGCATCATCTGCAACAGGGACATGCGTAGAGCTGGCATGCAATTACTGCCGCAGTTCCTGTGGTTTGAAACGCGTTGTTGACTGGTTTGCTTTGATCTCTTTCCTTTGACATGTCCAGGATGAATATGGTTTTTTCAGCTGCTCCCATGACTTGTTTTGCTGCTTTAATTGAGCATCTGTGTGCAGGGCTAAGCTTCTTCAGTAAGAAAAGAGAAGAAAGAGGACTTAAAGACATAAATAACACAAGGTGTACAAGTTTGGGGATGGTATGACCTTTTTTTTTTCCTCAGTCAAGTCTAAAGCCTGACTCCAAGAGAGCAGCCCCTCACAGAGGGTAACGAACGGGATGTGAACACGTTGCAGCCCCCAGGAACCACATGTGCTCCCTGTTAATATTCAGACTTTTGGGCACGGACTGCAACAGTGTGTTATTACTGCATAGGCTGCAAGTGTTTTTTCAGCAGATCTGGAATACATTTTAGGTTACTGTCAGAAATTAAGAGAGGAATTGCACTTATTTTTTCATACTGTAGTAATTAGTATCTGAAAGAATTGTCATTCTCCTATGCAATTTTCATTTATTTCCCATGCCATAGTTCTATGCTAAAACGTACATATTCCTGGTCTACCTGAGTGAATGCAGTATTTATTTCCTTCAAAATATGAGCATAAGTAATACAGACATACTGTCACTTCTTTCTCCTGTTAAACCTGCAAAGATGGGTATTCCCATAATAGGATGTGATGGGCAGTTCCCTTCTCCCCATTGAAACCTCTTGGTATTTTCATGCCAGCTCTGCTGCAAGGCCAAGCTTTGCTTCCTCAACAAACACTCCTCAGCAGAGAGGGCCAGAGAGGGCTTGGAGAGATAAGATCTTACATGAGTCTGGTAGCAAATGTGCTAAGACTTAGTTATTAGCAAAAAACCAGCAATTAATAGATCCTATTTGACCTATTGGTTTGCAGTGCAGCAGTAGCTCTAAGGGGGCATAATGCTGCCTGCAGAGAACAGCTATGAACTGGTATTCCACAAGGCATCAGGGATTCAGGGAAAGCAGCATTCTTCAGGCTCTTGTAACATTTTAAGGGGAAATTTCATTCGTCTGGCCGCAGCAACAGAGTCTAAATGTCAGCTCTAAAAATGTCTTGTGCCTTCACCAACAGCAGCACAATCCCATTCAGCAGACTTAGCCAGGGATCTTTATTGACTCAAGATGTAGTGCAGAACTAAACTTGGTCTTTTATTCAACTTAGTTCAATAGAAGTAAATACAACTCTCTAGGAACCGGTATTTATGAGTCTATACTGGGCCAGGTGGGGTTTTCCACTTTTTACTGTATTTTAGTCCTAAGGTTTATTGTGGGGAAAATTGTGGCCCAACAGACCCCTGATTCACTGCTTCATCAGATCAGTGTAGAAGTGTAGTCAGCTCATCAGTGGAATGAAAACACCTTCACAACCTTCATTCTTCTCTGGTAAGAGCCTCATATGGTCTGTAATATCTAATGTATGCAGTGATGGAGGACAGTCAAAGGATTGCCTGTTGTGCTTAGCAGATGGCTTCACATTCTTGTGCATGTTTGGTCTTACAGCTTGATTAGTCTGTGGGAAAAGCTGAATTTCTTGTGCAGAAAAATACCCTTCTTTCAATTATTCTGAAGCTGTAGAGAAAAATTGCCTCTGGGTGGAATTTTTTCCCTATAAGCGATGAGCTTTGGCAAGGATGGGAGGAGGAGAGTGAGCTGACCTGGAAGCGATCTCTTGGCTAAAAGCAGCAGGACCGTTAAATTCATGTGAATCTGTACTATGAGACACAGTGACATTTCTCTCTGAGTTCATTTCTTCTAGCAAATGGGGAAAATGTTTGTGTAAAGGCTAAATGCACCAGCAGATCAGTTCTGGTTGTCCCCAGAGCTATGACCAACTGTTTGTTTCACAATGATGCTGCATGCCATCTATTCCAAACAGAAATATTTGTTCAAAATTGATTTCCAACAGTTTGACAAGCTTCAGACAAACCCAGTAATTAGATCTGTGAAGTGAAATGTCTGATGGCACGTTGCCTTCTAACCATATTAGTGAAGTTAGGCTGAGAGGCATTTTTTGTCTGCAGCATCTTAGCATAGAGGATAAATCAAGCTCTGGAGTTCAGATTTAACAATGCAGATGTAATTCTTTCCTCCCTCTCCCCAAATACTTACGTAGTGAAGCCTAATGGCTGTAAACATTCCTTTCTGCTGTCAACTGTGCTGCAGTAGAAGTCCAGACCGGGAGCTTGGATTGTACCTATCATAGAATCATTTTGGTTGGAAGCAACTGTTAAGATCGAGTCCAACCATAACCTAAATCTGTCAGTAAACCATGTCACTAAGAGCCTCATCTATGCGTCTTTTAAACACCTCCAGGGATGGTGACTCCACCACTTACCTGGAAGTCACTGGTGTCCAAGGGAGAGAGTGGAACTGCCTGAAGTGTTTTGGTGGCATAACTCCTGTATTTTCTGAAACCGCTCAGCAAATGACCAGGACATGCATACCCTTGTTTGCTGAACCTTTCTCTGCACCAGTTTACTGGTTTGCATCCATCCTCTGATCCCTTTTTCTCCTTTTAGTCTGATCCGCGGGTGCTCCCACGAACCCATGCAGCGCTCTGCGGTGCCACCTCCAGCGGCAGAGCTCTGGCTGGAAGCTGGGACTGGCCTCTGATTCAGGCAGACGACCTGCACCTGTCTGCGGGATGAACAGTTTCTGCTACACTTGCCTTTGATACAGCCAAGCGCCAAATAGTTGGATCCTTTTTCCGATGAAATTAAGTGTTAATTAGACCTGATTTTCATTTGATCCTGGCTGTTGTGGTAGGTTGCAGTGTGTAATTACTGCTGCACGTTCCGACTCCTCGTTTCCATGTGCACCCAAAACTCCTGCTCAGGAATGTCAGAGTTTGAAGCGAGGCAGGTGATAGTGCAGGAAAAATGGACGTGTGTCACTTCATGACAGTATCCAAAGCCAGAGCTGAATTAGGGCTCCCAGCGATGCCTTATGCTATCCTTCCTGCAAAACAATTCCTTAAGGTCCTTTTTTCTAGAGAACTGCATAAAAAGGAAAGGCAAAATGTTGGGAAACAGTTATCTTAACACAGAGGTGGAGCACAGACACCCTCAACTGCAGCTCGTATGTAGTGATAGTGGATGCGCTTTTTCTGTCCTTTCCATTCTTTCCAATGTCCTGATGTTACCACAATTGTTGCTAAAAGCCACGTGTTGTAGAATAGTGGGTTTCAGCATCTTAAATAATGCAAGGCAAAGTATTGCTAATACGTTACACGTGAGTCTTGCTACTACAGCTTACTGAAGGTCTTGAAATTGTCAGTGTTACAAAGCTGAGTAATTTTTAGGTGCAACCTTTTGTTATTCAAGTGATTAAAAACAGGTAAGTAGGTGCAAAATTCCAGTTGCTTTACTTAATATTTTAGTGTCAGCATTTCACTAAACATACTGAAATATAGTTGACTCAGAATTGAGAACTATACTTGCATTATATTAAACTATCCAGTTGTCTCCTATAGGAAGAGATAGAACCAAAGAAGTAGAAAAGGACAAATACACGTCATATCCCATATACTGAAGAGCACTGCTTTATAAATACGCATGATTCGAGCTAAAATGAAAAGTTGATACAAAAGGACCCTAAAGTTAAGTGGGATAATTTTCATCTTCATACGCTGAGAAAAGAAGGCCAAGAAAAAGGAAATTATTAATCAGTCAGAGCAATCTGTAGTTACAATAAAATATATTAAATATTCTGTGTTATTTGATTTTGATTAAGGTACTTTCTGGTATTTGTAAGTACTAAATAATACTTAATTCTTAAGATTTTGTACAAATATTGGAGCTGCTGTCATGTGTTAACTGCAATCAATATTTGCAATATGCTTTAACTGTTGATCTAAGCCTCTCTGGAGAGGCAAAGTGAGGGAATACACTTCGGCTTTTATCAGGCTCATTTTCCTCATTTATCTTACTACATTTGTGGAGGGAGCAGCAATAAGAATGTGAGAGGAATTAAAACTATCTGCGAGAAAGCAAGACTGGAAAGGGGTAGGAAGAGATGAAAAACTTGTAATATCTTTCTAAAAAAAAAAATCTTAACACATCAAAACTCTTAGCTTAACAACCTCTTTCCAGGTTGCCCTCTGTATGGAAGAAGGCTACAGACTTTTATATGCACAAGGAGGGACTGTCATAGAGCAGCTCTACCAGGTGGCCCATGAGAAGGGTATTTATATCTGAGCTCTCCATCGGGGATTGTTCTTTGTATAAAACATGTTTCCATGGTCTTCACAGTAGCTACTGTTTGAACTATGGGGCTGAGAGGTCCCAGCTGACTGGAGGATTAGGTAAAAGTGTCAGTTCTCGGGAAATGGGATAAACAGTTAATGTCAAACTGAGCATCAAGGCATGGTGGTTTTGAAAATACTTATACGTGGCCTAACACCTATTAAAGACAATGAGGGGCAGGATTTAATGTCATCTCATTGAAAGCACCTTCGAAGCTTCTGTTTTGTTTAACAAACAGACTTTTAAGATTTTTTGGTCCATCTACATTCCCTGTGTACCCAGGGAAGAAATGGTTTTGTTCCCTCTGACCAAAGTGCAGAGGGAGGATTGTGCCGGGGACAGGCTCAGGGGCTGCGCAGGGCGAGGGGAAGGGGAGAGGTGGCGTTGGCTTCGGGACTCGTCCTTTGCCACCCCTGGGGTGCCAAACCCCTGCTCAGCGTCCCGCTCCTTCCTGCTGCTTTTGGGCTGGGGCAAGGATGCTCTCCTGCTGTCTCTTGTGTAGCTTTCCAGGACTTTATTCACTTAAATGTAAATAGATGACACTTTAATAGCCTTCCGGTAATGCCTTTGGCAATGCGTTCTGCTGTATTTGCTGCCTGAAGACTTCTTCCCTGGGCAGCTTTTGCTTGTACAAGTGATATGGTCCAGGAAGGGTCCTCTATTTTAACAAGAGAACTTCGTCTTGCAGGGAAAAACAAACAAACAAATAATATCAGTATCATATGCACAGCATTTGTAATGGGTTTTAATAGAAATCATCTAAATATTTGTTTCTAAATCAATGAATAAGCATATGTCTACATGGTCCATTAATTCTGGATATCCTTAAGACATTATTAAAGCGATCTGTCTCTCAAAATGCTCTTGAAAACTTAGATTATGTTAGCTCAACTATTAAAAATATCTCTGAATAATGTATTTTTAAATATTGGAGAAGACTTAAGCATGCAGAAAATCTTGAAGAAAACTGAAATGTGTGCTTTCAGTACTGAAATAAGGCATACAGAAAGATTTATACTTTATAGCTCGCTGCGTATGCATTGGGAGAAGCTACTTTTGTGGCACAAATACCCTTCTTTGTTGCTTACCAATACCCGTATTCAGTGACACAAAGAACAACTGTTGAAAAAAATATTAGTATGCAGATGCTCTGCTGTTTTGTTAATGCATTTAATTAAATACAATAGCTCTTTTGGTTGTTTTTCTTTTTCTGTCCTTGAATGGATTTGTATTATGGTATAGAATCTAAGCTTAGAGTTGGTATTTAAAATGTTTTCCAGTTTTAGAATGTGTTGTATATCCATGTCAGTTACTTTCTCTTTCATTCCATTAAGAAAATAATTTATGGGCTTTCATAATTTCTAAGAAGTTTGAAAGTAAGGTTGCCAGCAAATATTTTCCTTTTCCCCACTGATGAGGTCTTCAGTGACAATTAGCATTGCCTAAATAATTGTATTCCCAAGAAATACTTTCAGATGATTTAACCAAACAAAATTTTCTTGAAATTCTCAAACATTTCCTAGGGAGTTTTCACAGAAGGAAAAAGAGCTGCAGAGCGAAACTGCATATCATGTTTTTATATGAAAAACTGTAGCAGACTGATTACAACAAATTGTAACCTCATTACGGTGGATATTTGCAGAAGCCATCGTTTGGCTCATGTCGTTATCCATAAAATTATTTCAGAATTATTTTCAGCCGGAGAAAAGGTGTCTTTAGTGCCCTGTGGGTGGGCGAAATCATCTGAAATGGCCATGTCAAGTTTAAATTGCTCTGGTGAATCAGCGAAGTACTTGAGTCCAGAGTACTTTGAAAACATAGCAGGATGTGCCAGATCCCATCCCTCCCACGGCAACAAGAACCAAATCAAATGGGGATTAAATGAGGTAGTCATAAGTCCCTAAAGGTAACATAAGAATAACCAAAACTTATTTCTGAAATGCTGAGTCCTGTTAACCCCAAAAAAATGTTTCTGACGTGGAGTGAGCATGTGGGAGGTGTCTGCTATGGAGGTTGCTTCTCAAGTAGTGACCTGCTGATGTTCTTGTGGTGTTCCTTGGGGATTACACGTTGCTCAGTGGATGCAGTTTCCTTTAGAACAGTAGGAATAATGGTATAGACCTACAAAAACCTCCATAAATTTTTCTGTCACTGATAGAAAGAGCTACCAGAGGCTAAGAGTTAAGTGTGCTGCAGCTGATTATTTTCAGGTATTTTACTGCGTGTGTCAGAACACAACCATGGAGAAGACAGCAGACTACAGAGGTCTGTCTTGGCACCTTTCTCGGCTAAGAGCTTGTCAGCTTCTGATAATTCTTTTTGTCACTTCTCACAAGCACTAAATGCAAATTGCACAGTTTTGCTCCGGGCCTTCAGCATCAGAGCTAGGACATGGTACAACGAGTGCCAGGATCGTACATGGAGAAAAACTGTCATGGGAGGCCAAGGAGAAACTGCAGCTTCGTGTTCTCTACTTTTTTAAGTGAGGAAAATTTAAATACGGGCGGGGAAAAAAAACCCTCTCCTCATTACAGCTGTTTGACTGGTATTCAAGTTACAGTAGGGGTTCCAAATGGGGACAGAACCTTCAGGTACAAGATCTCAGGCATTGTGGAGGGGGAGGTTCAGTGCTGCTATGTCACTTTAATATTTTTTGCCTTCTTTTGGAGAAAAGTGGCACATTTGAGAGTTGCAGTCCTCAAGGGAAAGTATGGAAATTCTGATTCTTCAGCCATTGTAACTGAAAGCCTGCTCATCAGTAAGCCTTCCACATAAATAAAGTTAGTTTCAGTTGCGCTTCCTATTGATCTATTTACAAACTGGTTTAACTAAAAAAAAAAAAAGCCACCTAGAAGTACTGCGAATTTTGTGTGAGGACATCATCCCGGCTTCAGTTCCAAGATAGCTTAATGTTCTTAAAGGCTGGTAGAGAACATAGTTTCATTACAACTGCACATATTAACGGGTTTTGTATGAAATGAGCATCTCGGGGCAGGGGAAAAGAAAGCAGCATTGTTCCGGGGCTGTTTTTCACAGGCCTGCATTCATATCTCATCCTTGTTGTTTGCAGGAGAGGCAGATGTGAACCAGAACAATGGGACCTCCACGAAGAGCCCAGCGGTGACAGACCCCAAAGGCACAGCAGACCCGAAGAATGCCTGGCCCGAGGCCAACCCAGCTGACACGGCCGGTCGCCCCCACTTGATCCGCCTCTTTTCCCGAGATGCCCCAGGGAGAGAAGACAACACCTTCAAAGATCGGCCCTCGGAGTCAGACGAGCTACAGACCATCCAAGAGGACAGTGCAGCAGCTTCAGAGAATTCGGATTTGATGGCTTCTCAAAAACGCTCCTCTTTCCGGTACGGATCAAAAATGGCATCTGCGAGCACTACAGACCATGCCAGACATGGATCTCCACGGCACAGAGACTCGGGTCTACTTGACTCGCTGGGCAGATTCTTTGGAGGTGAAAGACACGTTCCCCGGCGGGGCTCGGGCAAGGTGAGCTCTGAGGAATAGAGAACTGCACAGCTACAGCAAAAATAACATACAATTAAAAAGGAAGGGTGGGACTAAAGGAAGGTGTAACTGCTATAATGCAAGAGTTGACTTAGCCAGCAAGATGGTACTTGCAGGGCTCTGATTTAATGCTTGGCTATAAACTGAAAACAACAACAAAAAAGGCATAGATCTGGGAAACAAGAGGAGCTATTCTGGGTAGTAACAAGGAGTATTAGAAATCCAGGTGGCTCTAGAAACATTACTGAGAGGAATTTTTATGAGCATTTAATGTGGTACAATTGTATTCATTTGTATGTCGTGCCATTTAGAGAAACTTCAGTCTGCTTTTGTGTGTTGTTCTTGTATATTTGCAAAACGGAGCTGGATGAGAGCACTAAATGCAAGACAATCTTTAGATAGTTTGGCTCTGACTGAGGGACAGACTTGGAAATAGCTGTTAGTAAAAGAACTGTGGCCAGATTCTCAGCCTGCTTGAGCAAGGGCATGTTTTAAGGTCAGTTGATATCATTGCTGAGGAGATGGCTTGACAGATACTATCCTGAATCCCAGGTGTACAAAATAGTCCAGCTGCTTTATTCTGCTGAGAAGTGAAGATTTATATTCCAGGCATTTCATATTAGAAGCTGTGTAACAAGTCATTTCTTCATTATTAGTTGAAAAAGAAAGTATTGATGAAAGGATATTACTTGAATTCTTTCCTTTTCCAAGAGTAACTCACATCATCTGATGCATTATGCAGGTGGCATGGTAGTTCACTATTGTTCAAGTGTCAAAGTTTAAGACATTTTCACTGTACCCTTTGCCATGGAAATGATAAGTGGAGTCTTGTGTTTGTGTGTTCACACACTACATGAGCATTTGAATGGAACTACTGTAGGGCTAGAAAACCTTCATTTTAATGGAACGTATTGTTTGATGTAGTTGTTCAAGTTGTGTGTTGCAAAAAGCAATGCTTAGAGTTGCTGACTGGGCTCAAATTTTTCAGTAACTGGTGACAACCCGTGCTGTATCTGTTCAGTAGTTCTAACCTGTGGCATTTGCTGGGAGGGGTTAGACTGGCTGTCTCACTGTGTTGTACTGGGCATGATCCATCCTACCCCCTGGTTTGAAACTGATTTGTGATCACACGACGGCTGCAGACTCTCCATGGAGTTCGCAGCTCCTCACTGGGAAGCACAGTGTGTAATGTAGCCCCTCCCTAAGGAGTTGTAATGTATAGACCACTGGATGAAAAATACTCTAGAAACGTAAAACCAGAAGCTTCTCACACATGGTAGCCAGTAGTAAGCAAGCTGTATGTTTTGGTCTTCTTGTTTCTCGCCTTTCCAAACAGGTCCTGTAACACTCATGAGAAAGATTTAGCAATTATGCAGTCGTTTCTGTAGGTATTTGGTATTTAATGCTCATACATGCAACAGGCAGTTGCTGTGAGAATGAAGAAAACCACTTTCCTTACTGTTACTGCAACTATCAGAGACTGTTCCCAACATTGCTGTTGTCTGGAACCTGCTTGGCTAGCTCAACTCTTGCTGTTTTATTCATTTACTGTGTTACTCGATGAAAAATGGTATGTTAAATACTCTTTGTACACCAAGGAAACAATACCAAAAACTTAGATTCTGCCTGCAGAATATCCAGAGATATGTACGTTCTTGCTTAGCAATAAATCAAACCAACTCACTTTTTAGTAGTGATGACTAAAAATGGCTGCAAGTTGTACTAATTCTGTATTTTATCCTTTGGTGTAAACACGATCGCTATGATTCTCTACAGAGCTCTACATAACTATGTATGAGAGGACAGGATATTATTTGTTTATCTCTGTTGCTGTTCAGTAAACTGCTCTTTTGAAGCACTTAAATGTCTGCAAAACAGTACAGAATTATAGACAATTCTAACATTTTTTTATGTGGCAGAAGGTGGGGTTTTTTTAAGAAGAACTACATATAATGTTGCAGAATCCTGACTTGCAGATCTCAGCTGGCAGCACAGGGAAGTTTTATTATCTTGGCAAAAGTCAGGTGCATCATGACTGCCAGTGCCGAAGCATCTCGAGCCCTGTTTCACACAATAATAATATTGAGGCATAAAAACCTGCCCTAGGATGTGTCCCCCCTATCATAAGGAGTGTAGAAAATACTGAGCAAGTGGCACAGACAGTTGTTTCAACTATTATTTATTTAGACTTTGAATCAATGCCTTTTTGCTTCTTGTATCAAGGAAGGCTTGTGATGTCATGTATTTATACCTGTGTATACAGAAGAAATCTAGGTGGTTAATAGTCTTATTTGTGCTTAAAACCTAAATAGTTGTCACTTGCTGAATTTTATAGAGTGTCAGGGTACTGATAGATGATGAAGGTCCTCATGGATGAGTTGAAATAGAATAAAGTCCTTGGCAGTTTTCCAGATTCCACTAAGTAAACAGGACTTTTTGGTAAATAAGACACCAGGAAAAGCACCTAAAAGAATGAATTTTAAAGGCTTGAAATTGAAAAGTCCCTAGAGCTGCACCGTTTATTTGCTTGCTCTTGCTTCTGATTAATTTTTGGAGCACTTCAAAGCAATTTCGCAGCTGCCTTTCTTGCAATCTTCCTTTTTTAGGCAGCTCGTGCCCCGGTGGGAGCGCGTATCTCGCCCACCCACACCAGCAAGCAATGGAATGCAAAGACAACACTTGCTCTTTGTACAGATTTAGGGCTGACATTCAAGGAAAACACATTAGAAATTCTTTGTGGAGGCATTTTCATCTTACAGCCATTGCTGAAAAGTACATTAATGAATAATATTCACTATTGTGTATGGAAAGGTGGGGTAGGAACAAAGCAGGGACTGTTTTGTGGCCTCCTTTTCTCCTGTGGAGCAGGTTCTCCCATACCCTGGAATTCTGAAGTGAAAATAAGAGTGCGGGGGAATCCTATGGGAGGGAATAAAAATAGAAATACTGGAATGTAGAGAAATACTCTTTTAAGGGGCAGCATTTCCCATTGTTTCCCCCACCCCCTACCCCATCAATATTTTAGATAGCTGAAACCAAATAAAAAATAGCTTAAATTTTGTACTTTAAAGACTTTTTTTCTTTTAAAAGGTAGAATATTCCAAACAAAACTATTGTTGTGCACAGGCTAAATCTCATTGTATTACAGAAGATTTTAGAAGAGTGACAGAAAGAAACTGCGGTGCAGACGTTTTCAAAAGCATGCAAGACAGTAGTGTCACTATAAATTATTTCCTTTCTAATCTTTATAGAATATTTATCCAAACACTTGTAAAGCGTATAAGCAAGTTTGTTAAAATGCTGAAATCTTTCTTGTGCCTCTGAGATACCAGCCTGTATTCAACCTCAGTATGTACCGAGTGCTATTTTGTTTCTTTTATGCAGTCGTTAATGCTTTTGTCATTTTTTTTGTTTATGATTATTTTTTCCTATTATACTAAAGATATTGTGAAACGAGAACTTTTCTGTCCTGGTTTAACATCACGCATTAACTTACTAAACTTTAAACTACGTTTGTGACACAAATGCAACAGCGCAAAATATTGTGAGTGACAGTAAAGAATAGGCTGAGGCCAGACTTAGTGGAAGATTAAATCGGTGTTTCTTTTACATTTTGCTTCAGTTTTGTACACAATCTTATAGTGTTCTCTTGTTGCCTGTACAAAGCCTTGCTCCTGTATTTCTGTCCTAATATACGTGTGTGTGGGTGCGAGGAAGGCGGGCACGGGGCTTCCCCTTCCTAAAGCCAGACATAAGGCGTGAGGAGCACTGGGCTGAGGTTGAGCAGAACCGGGGTTTAGGGTCAGCGGTTCTGAAACAGCAGCTCCAAACGCACCCCAAAGTCAAGCAGCTGCTGGGAATGGGATCTACAAACATGCACAGGCAACAAGTTCAGAACCACGGTTTTAAATAATGACCCGTTCGTCAGGATATCAAGGCGTCTTTCTTTTTGCACTTGTACTCTGTTCACATTTCTTGTGCGAGCTTTAATGTACGCTACAGCACCGCAAAGACGTTGGAAGTAGCTAAATCAATGCTAGTATGATGTGATTTAAGTTAATACTTACTGTGATTTTCATTTCCAACTCTTAGTTTTCAGGGAGTGGTATTGCTCATGATATACTGTTTTGTAAAACCTGGTGTGCAAGCAATACGCTTGTAAAAAACAATAATTATATAGTTTATGGTGGTTGTAACAATAATTTTGTTTTAATCTTTCGCTTTATATGTGCTTTATGTATCCATTAAACTGTTTACATCACAAAACTGGTGTACTAATGATTTAATTTGTTTTAAATACTTTAATCCATTAACAGAAGTTGCAACAAACTGCTTCATAGTACATGATGGGGTTTCAGACCATTAACTAAGGCTGTATATCCTTCTAGAAAATTCAGTTAAAGCAGTGTATTGGACAGAAATGAGTAAAACTTGCCTTCTGTAAGGAAATGACTGGGTTTTAAATAGCTGAATCTGCTGTTCTGGATTTATGACAATCGAAATAGAATCTGGCCTCTCTTTTTCATAGCAGGTAGTAATGAATGATGGAAGCCTTAAAAACGAATTTGTGTATGAGAACTGCCAGTTTGATTAAAGCTCATTTAGTTGTATGTTAGGCCTCAGAGCACTTTAGATTTGTCTATTTTAAATACAGTCATTTGTACACAACACACAAGTAACAGCAGGTGAGTACTGCACAGCCCATGGTCAGTGAAAGGCTTAGGAGCTGATGTTACATAGGATTGATTTTTTTGACATGTTCATTTAAGATATGTATAACCATGCACATGTTATACATGCTTAATAATTACTGCATTACTTAATGCACTGCAACTAATTATCTCTTGCATTTTGAAGGAAATTACTGCTTGAAGCAATTATTACAAACCCTAAGAGGAATCCTGAAGTCAGACAAGGTTAAATGCTCTGGAAGTGATGAGCAAACACTAACTTTAGGTGAGGCATTGGTGATGCTTTGTGCCCAGACTAACAGCAGATGGCCAGCAATGCTGCTTCAGAAACGGGACAAAGTAGTTGGGGCTCCACAATTTGTATTAGAAGTTGAAGAGAAAATGATGATTGGGTGGACAGGAAAAGCCCATGCGCTTCACTGCTTTTACTGTCATTTATATGGGATTTTTTGGGGCCTCTTAAATTCAGAAATGTATTTAGTAATGTGATCAGGCTACTAATGAATCAACTGGAGCATTTTAAAGAGTACTGTTTCTAATCAGTCCACAGCAAAAGATGAGAATCATAGAATAGTTTGGGTCGGAAGGGACCTCCAAAGGTCATCCAGTCCAACCCCCTGCAATAAGCAGGGACATCTGCAACTAGATCAGGTTGCTCAGAGCCCCATCCAGTCTGACCTTGAATGTCTCCAGGTATGGGGCATCTACCACCTCTCTGGGCAACCTGGGCCAGCGTTTCTCCACCCTCATTGTAATAAATTTCTTCCTCATGTCTAAGCCTGAATCTCTCCTACTTTAGTTATGTTTCTACTATTCATTAAACTTCTATCGGTATCTTCCAGTTCAGTCTTGGTTAGGCTAGTTCTAGATTCTTCTGTCCACCAGTACAATATAATAATCTGTTTAAGAGGGAGCTAACAGGGTGATCTGAATAAGTGTGGCAAGAACCCCCTCTCGTGCTTGGTGAAGTTCGTGGACCTCAGTGCAGAGCTGTGGCCACTGGAGAAGCAGCCAGAATAACTTTGAGCTCCTTCGGTGGGAACCAGCCTGGGCTGCTCTGCAGCAATTCACCTGGTTTTCAACCACACGGAACCACAGCCCAGCTGAGCAGAAGGTCCGGATTGGGTTTTCTTTAATTATGATCTACTCAGGGGGTGTTTGTTTAAACAAATGGGAGGCGTAGGTGAGAACCCCGAAAGTAACATACATGAGATCAAATGGATGTATTCAAAATTTAGCATAAGGCTTTTCTCTACCTAACATTTTTTTTCTCATTGTGTTTACATCAGATAAACCAAATTTACAAGTAAGAAATCACTTCACTAAAATCTGTTATATTGGGGTTTTTTAATCACATATATTAATTACTTGCAAATGAGGAGCTGCATTATCATTAGTACTTTCCATCATAGAATGCCAAAATTCATGACTTTGTTCTTCAGCTCTTTTGAGATTGCAGAATGGTAAACACTGCCCAATTGAAAACTGAGGCACAAGTTAAGGGGTTTTATTCATGAACTTGTTTTGTACCTTCATCATCACCCAAGTGCTGGCTTTCATTTTATGTACTGATGCAGAATATCTCGCCTTGTTCCTGAAATGGTCTCCAGTTGGTCAGACATGCTCGGTTACTCATTTTACTCTGAAGGTACAAGATTTCATTTCTGAGCTACACAAAAACCTCCACTGCCATTTTTGGGTACTTCTACTGAATTTTTTACAAAGCAATTTAAAAAGTGGCCATGAAACATATTGAATTACGGCTGCAGACCCCAGGTGGTCCTTGGTTCTGTTCTGCCTTTCGTTCGTGATGCGTTTACTCTTTCAGTTCTGACATATGATACAGTTAACGTGCCTTGGAACATGTACAAGCCCCTGGATTAGTGTGGGTCATTCTCCCCCCCAGTCTATACTGACTACATGATTCATAATTGTTCCTCAGAATGACAGTGTTTGTTTCAATAAATTACGCTATTAACCGTGCCATGTCTAATCATTTCCTAATACTAAACTCCCCTTGCTATTATACTCTCTCCATAAATTATGCTAACATAGGCAATAATACTTTTAATAACCAAGAGTTTAGCTCATTTTCTTACCTATTAAAGGCAGAAAAGAAATAAAAATTGGGCCAGTCCCAAGATGAGAACTGATAAAACAGATTGTGGGTGAGTGGGTGTGTGCAACCTGCGAGCTTAAATGCCAATTTCAAGAAATCAAGGTTGTAGTAACATTTTTCTCTTGTTTATTTCTGGTCAGCAGCTGTAAGGCCATAGTGTCCACCTGGTATTTATTGTTTTGTTTTCCAAGTAACTGTCATCTTGTTTACTGTATGAGCTTCTTACCTACATGAAAATACTAGACAACGGGCTGCATTAAAATTTTACAAGTTTCTGCTTTCTTACTGATGGCTGTAACAACAATGTTACATTATTTTGTCATAGCAGCACCAACAGATGCATCTGCACAACCTCATTGATCATTGATCAATAGGCATTGATCATTGTGAATACTAATCTAGGACACCTTCCTTATCTTGGCCACGTAGTTTAGTCTGAAAGCTGTGAAGTTTGTTGGTTGCAGAAGTTACCTTGGAAACTACCCTGAGAATACCTACTAAGCAATATCGCTTTTCTGCTGGAGTGATCTTCTCAGAAAAGCCCAAACCCAAAGCCTGGCGCTGGGTTTCTGTGGTGGGTAATTTCAACAAGACTTAACCTACATCATCTGACTGATGCCAACTTGATAAAACAGCAAAAAGGACAATACTGAATATGTACCAGCGACCACATCCAAGCAGATGAAGAACTTCTAAAAATGATTAATGCTAGGTGGAAAAATGCTCCAGAAAAGCAAAGGTAAATAAAAGCATTGGGTTTTGGCCCTGAAATCATCTATCAAGTATCACAACAATGGAAAAAATTGGACATGGAGAAAAACCAAAGGTATGATAGGACCAGTTTCTCACTCAGGACCCACCATACGACAGATCTACTCTCCTGAACAACTGTCCTGATTCTTCTTTTGACCCCAGTAATTCTTTGCTCCCACCTTCTAATTTGCAAAGCCTAATCATCAAGGCACTAAGGAGTAAGAGGATCATGGAGAAATGTTGTTCTGGATTAATGATCATCACTTACCTCTCTTGTTGGTCAGTGTTTTCCACTGTCTCCTTCATGTCATCTTTCTTCTCATCTTCCTTGGGTTTCTCACTTTTCAGTCATCACAGTTCTTTCCTCCTGTGTTTTTCACTCTCAGCTTTCTGCTAAGAATTCTTCCTCTTTCTGTTCATCACCTATTTATAGACAAATATTATATTAATGGTCTCAGTACAACACTGGAAAAGCAGAATCTCCTGGACTCCACATCTCTCTTCTCACCAATTTTGCTCTAACTTTAAACAAGTCATTTCATTTCTGTCTTTATTTCCACAATAGTAAAAATTAACAGCACCATTACAAGGATGTGTGGTGCATACTTTCTAAGGTGATGAGAAAAAGCCTGCTGAATTAGCTCATTAATTATGTCACCATCAGACCAGCACATGGGGAAGATGTCAGCATTCCCATTGCTTTTTGTAACAGATTCAGGAAGTTTTGAACAGCTTGGAACAAAACACCTATCACAAAGAGCAAATTGGTACCCGGGTTGTATGTGAATGAAATGGGAAGGAACGACACCTGTATAACACAGCTCTGGTTCCACAGTGCATGTTTGCAGTAGGTATCTTACTATACTTACTCTAGATCCTTGCATTACACATGCTATATATCATCACCACCTGATGAGATGCTTGGTAGCAGCACAGGAAGGCTCTGATGCAGCGTTGGCTATACCAAGGAACATAAACCCCATGTACAAAGCACCTCCAAATCTCAAAATGACGCAATTTCTCTATACAAGAACCCGTCGCCTTTCCCAATTGCATCCACTAAATTTCCTCATTTTTAAAAAAATGTAGTGTATATATTCACTGAAAGGATGCGTCTCAACTCCTGTTTGGAATACTGGCTTGAAATGGTACTAACTAGATAAATTCAGACCTGGATAAGAATATCCTTATGCTTAGAGAGACTTTGGGTTCAGCCTCCATTGCAAAGCCTACACAAAATCAGCTGAGTAAGTTACAAATTCCTTGTGGGTCTTTTACCTGCTCTTCCCACAAACCAGCAAGGACAGGATTCACCACTCAGGGCTTAAAGGCTAATTTTAATCTACCAGCATGGCTGCAAATTTCTTTGGGGTTTAAGCATTACATCCTGTAGGTTGTGGAACACTTTGGTTTTCTAAGACAACCTGGAGTACTTGTCATATCTAGAGGAATTTGAAATTGTAGATTTTTTTAATTATTTCTTTTAAATTCACAGAATCACAGAATGTTAGGGATTGGAAGGGGCCTCGAAAGCTCACCTAGTCCAATCCCCCTGCCAGAGCAGGAACACCTAGATGAGGTTACACAGGAAGGCGTCCAGGCAGGTCTTGAATGCCTCCATTCAGTAGGAACCTTTTCTGAAGACAACCCATTGAAAACCATGAAATCCATTGAATCCATGAAAATGTCCATCGTTTTGCATTCTTACATCAAAAATACTTACGTGGTTTGATTACATTTTAAATCACCTATTTCCAGATTTCATATGTATTTGGAGTTCGCCATTACAGAAATGACGTGGTGTTCTTTAGATCTTCTTTTCACATCCTAAAGCAAGCAACAAAACTAAATGATACTGAAATAATTTGGAAAAACTGTAAGTTCAGTATTCCAAACCAAAAATATCAATAGTATTATAGTCACTAATGCATATAATCTACTGCATGGGAATTAGAGCTTTAAATTTGTATGTATTTGTATATGCAACCTTTAGTTATAAGCAATTCTCTTGTGGAAAATGCAAACTCTCAGTGAGAGCTTATTATATGCATTTAAAAGACCCTCTTAATGACCACGAGTTGCAAGATCTAACACATCATGTTTACAGCTAGCAAAGTTAGATATGGATTTCATGGGAGCTCATAATATCACTTTAAAATATCTCCTACTGCTTAACCGTGTTTCCTGCACTTCTGCATCAAATCTGAAAACAAAATCAAGCAGGCCATGTAGAACACATAATTGCAAATGAAATTAATCCCCCCAAATCCTGCTATGTCTCAAAAGTCAGATGCATGTATGGTCACAAACCTGGATTATCAAAGCCAGGATCCACATGTACAAACCAGAAGGGCTCACACCATTGATCACAAACCTCAAGACCCCTCTTCTCCAGGCTCCTGTGGAGTCACCATACAGACAGTAACACCCCTTAACCCTCCTAAAGTGCCACAGAAAAGACCAGGAGACTTGGTGATGCCAGAGACTGGGGAGCAGATACCCAGGGATCTTCACCTCAGCTGGAAATGCAATCACCTTGCACAATGTCATCTGGCACAAAACACACACTGAATTACTTATGGATTCTTGCTACTGCGTCAGAGAAATGGCATTTTTTTTTTCCCAACAGCTCTTTCAAAATATTAATACAGGTTGTGGCAGTAAATTTAACTACTTTGATGTGAAAGTACACGGGTAACACAGAGAATGCAATGGCAATGTATAGCTAATATTAAGACATAGAACACCTGTATGTTTTCTATGTTGAAACTTACTCTCTCTTTTCTTTTGTTTTAGTGGCCAAAATACATAAAGTAGGTGGCACAGTGAAATAACGCAAATTTCCTGTGCATCACCAGAAAGAGCTGCAAAGGATTCCAATATCGAATCCCTCCCTATTACAGAATAACTGTGGGTATTTTACATACATTTTAGAGTGTTCTTATCTGCATTATTAATCCTTCAAACTACGAATTGCACAGTGTCTGTGTCATTAGATCTCCCAGATTCTGCTTAAATGTCCAGCAATGGCAAACATTTTTCCAATAATTAAGATCATCCAGATTAAGGGATATTTCCTTTTTGGCTTTTCTGAATGTACACCAAAGTTGACTTAGTAGGGAACATCTATTAAACAAAAAGTTAACTGAGAACAGTAAAAAACGGAGTGTTCTCTGTCCTGTTTTTTCTGAAAGCCTGCTCATGATTACAAACAATGCAGTTCCTCTAAAAGTAATTATTTTTTAAGGGCATAAACAGAGGTGCCTCTGTCCTCAAATTCACAAACAGTACCCAAGGGCTCTGAATGCAAGGTTATACTTTGTGAGCACATTTCATAATATAGAGATGTGGAAGCCAAGCTCAATTGTATGGGCAGCACTCCCAAGACTGAAACTCATGACAATGTCACAAGAGGTGTGGGGAGAGACCCATAACGCAGAGAAACAAGTACATGTCACCCTTCCTAAAGCACTGCTTGCTCTGCTGTATTCCTAATAGCTTTTAAATAGGAATATTTTTTAAGGCCAAGCACTCAAAGCATATTTAAAGATAAATGGTGGCCTTCCAAATGTCTTAGTGAAATGTGCTCTAGATGAACTCATTCAAAAAAGCCCAATTATATAATAAAGCACCACACCTCAGTAGCCAATTGTAGCAGGATAAAGCAGTTTTCTCTTTCATTCAGCAAAGCACTGCCTAACCCACTCAAATTTAACTTTTAACACGTATAGAGACCAGTTAATACTCTTCTGAGGGAAATTATTTTCCTAAATCACGTATGTGAACAATCTCAGAACAAACCCACTTGATTTCTGCCCTTCCCCATCTCCCCCTTAGGATTCCAAAAACTGAATGCAGGTGGAAGAACAATTCCAACAGCTTATATATTAAAGGGAAATGTGTATTTACCTGGCACAGATTTAGAATAATATGGAAGATTCTGAGTGCAGGTGAAGTTTGCTGATGATAATATGAAAAGAAAGTGCTTTATTTGTAACACTGGGAAAACCACTGTATAAAACTCGCACAGAGCTATCACTAAAAATGGATTCAGATTTACTAACACCTGATAAGCTTTAAAACGGGACCCACTCAAAGCCTTTTGGCATGGCAGACAGACAGAAAGTTTGTATGTGCTACACAATAACCTTTTCAATCAGCAAAACTTAACACCTAATTGTTGATCAGAACACTAAATTCAGGAAACTAAACCTCATCTAGATTTAAAAAGCCCTGTTATCCCAGCTTTTCTCCGTGCCTGGTGGCCACCCAGAGCCCACCACTGTGGAGCTGCAGGCTCCGCACTATCAGATCCGATTTTGAAGTTTTCTGCTTCACATGCCGCAATAGTTTCGCAGTTGGATGGCACCCAGTTCTTGGTGCTACAGATGGCCACTTGATCCGCAACACCCCGGTATCTGTCCTAAAGGCAAAGCAGTCAGCTGATTTCAGAGGCAAAGCAACCCAGTATTCGGACATAGATTAAAAAGACAAACGCATGGCTGAAGTAACTTGTTCTAAACATGTGTCGAGGTCTTACTGGCTCCCACATTCTAACCATGACAGCAGAGGATATTTTGACAACACTGGAACTAGGGACAAAGCAGGACCTGCTTCACAAGTATAAGCAGGGCTGACTGCCTGACACTATGCAAATTTCACAGAGCCAATAAAATTCAGAAATTCCTGTTTTTTTAAACAGAAACCCCCTACATATCAGCATGAAAAAAAAAATACAAAACAATGCTGATAAATACCAGCTGAACTTCTCTGTGTTGGCTCATTTTTTCCTAGGGAAACTAATCTTTAAACAATATATCTGAATTTCATTTCTCCTCAGAATTACATAACTTAAAAGACCACTCATGAAGATGGATCCTTCTGACTCTCATTTCAGATGTTCCAACGCAATATAAACCCATTTCATCCATGTAAGAGATCACAAGATCTGACCCCACTCACTTAAAACTGAAACTTCTGTGTAGCAGCTTTGAGCAGTAACACCAGACGGTTTCATGCGACCTCTTATTCAAGAGTCTTAGAACATGAAAATCTCTGCGCAGCCATTTTCAGCAGTAACAGCTTGAGGCAGTCAGGGTCATTCTGAAAGTTACTGATGTAATGAGATTTCACTTGAAGAGCAAAAAGATTCTTCAAACTTTTGAAAGCCTGTGCTATAGATATTAACACATTTGTCACAAATCAGCAAACTCGTCAGGAGTCCCAGTCCAACAATCAGAGAAAGCTTTTTCCCTGGCAAGTTGATAATGTTTTTCTGTATGTGATGAAAACAAAGTATATTTCAAAGAACTATTCATACTGTTCTACAGTTAAATATTCATTCAGTTTGTACTCCTAGGGAAGTGCTTATGTGAGCTACTGTCTCACTATGGATCTCTATTTCATCCTCAGAAGCCAATGAGATTTCTTAGGATCCACATGATGTTTGTAAGATCATTGTACTTTCAGGGAATCCATTACACTAAGAGAAGCATTATGGCACTGCTGTTATTTTCATTCACTCCCACCTTCTCTGTTCCCCACTAAACATAATTCAGCTCTGCTGCATTGAACGTGAAGCCTTGTGCCTCTCCACGTGCAATGATGGGCACATGGCTGTAATTTGGGTCAGCCCTTTATTAAACTCTGTCATACTGCATTCAGGTAGCAGTAACTACACCAAATTCTTTATAGTATTTTCACTGCAACAGATGCATCATGCTCTAAGCACCAGTCAAGCTATTCACTCTTCATAACGTGTTACTTTTGTTATTTATTTTACCCTCGCTTGCCGGACTGCTTTCTGTATTGCTCAGGAAATAGCACTGCAAATGGAAAGTATCGTCAGTCTCATTTGATTTCCCCATTCTAAAGGAAAAGTTGCTCTTGCAGTTCATCACTGTTACAGGGTTTTGAGAACTGAGAATACACACAATCCATTCCTGCTCTCACATGGAGAATGACCCAACATCATTTTAAGTTTTTCTCTGTTTCAGGCTTCGTTTCTAAAATTACATTTCATGATCCTGCTTATGAAAGAAGAACAATTACAAGGTTTCTGTTACCAGAACTTTCCAATAACAGCTATAATTCCACACTGGGCTGTAATGTTAAAAATTTGTACATCCGTATATATATATATGCATGACATATGCCGATGTACATACTGTGTATTTGCCATTGTATTAAAAAAATTTTCCTTCACAGCAGTGACATCTTTAGATTGCCATCTCTGCAGACTTCGGAGGCATTTTTCTCTCCTCTTCCTCTTTCTCCTCTTCATTCCTGGTGCAAATGCTTCTTCCCTTCACAGGGTTGCTGGTTCTCTTTCCTTCCCAGCTGATGTGGCCATATCCCTGTTGTGCCTTTCAGGATATCCATGCAGCCAGGGCCAGCCACCACGTAGGGTCCATCCCCCAGAGATCTCAGCACGGCCGGCCTGGGGATGACAACCCCGTAGTCCACTTCTTCAAGAACATTGTAAGTTCTCCTCTCTTCTTGTTATGCACCCAAATGAAATATTTTCCTTAGGATCCCTCAGTAACCAAATTCTCCCCAGTCATTAGCCATGATGTGGAGCTTCGCGATTGTATTGTGCCTTTGGGCTCATCATGCCATTCGATACAAAAATAACCTGGAAAAGCAAACGATATCAAAATGCTACAAAGAAGTGGAGAAGCCCTCCATTAGCACAGTCAAATTTTAACAACAATCATTGCAATTATACAGCTTCACTGTTTCCAGGTTTTGTCCTTGTGTCACCAGCACTGGCTGGACTTAGGCACATCTGTTTAAAAATAGACAAAAATCTAGTGTGTTCTAGGCAAAGCCTAAAACACCAGAGGAGCTTCTCAGTGCAACTACCTGGATAATACTTAAAGGATATCCTAAGTTTACTCTCAAATATGAAATAGCTTATAATTTTGGATATCACTTGAAACCATAAGTAAAAGAACCCAACATTTTTTCCCAATGATTTCGTTGAAGCAATTTTGTTCAAGCTCTGAAATTGGTTGCTTTCATACCAATAAGGAGTTTTCACAGAACATATCCAGGAAAGATGCAATTTCCTGATATTAAAATCCTGAGCACCATGTAAATACATAATTAAATGTAATACTTTATTTAAAACACTGTACAGTGACTATCCAAAAAAGAAAGACTCCACATATTGTATTTGCCATACTTCTGATTTCACCTGTACAGATACTCCCTACCAAATTTATTTTCAGAGCTATTCTTTTGAAACAGAAGTCTAAGTATTTTGATGGTTAAACACTGAATAAAGAACCTCCAAAATATAAGGGTAGCCTTAACCAGGACAGAAGTATTTGAAGTATCACAGTCTTTCTTAAAAACTACCTTCACAAATCAATTTTCCCAATGTTGATATACCAAAAAGCGAAAGTAACATGCTATCTGCTTGGAGCAGAACATGGCCATCATTGGATCTGAAGTGTAAGACCTACAACAGGTTTAAAAAAGAAATCCATCAACAATGAGATTTTATGATGAGAAAATTACCCATACTATGATTCATTTTTGAACTATCCTTTAATGATGGGCATTCTGAAATATTCATGTAGCAAGAAAGCGAAGGATGAAATGAAACAATAATTGATGCATTTGGTGTACTAACTCGTACATAACGTGCAAAAAGCTTGAAAATTCCCTACAATTACTGTTGCCTTGGTTTCACAAGGTTTTTGTGTTGGTTTTTAGGTCTCACCTCGTACACCTCCCCCAATGCAAGCAAAGGTAAGCGCTTTCCGAGGCTCATGCAACGTCCAAGGTGTTTTGTGGGCTAATTTGTACCTATTCAATTGCTAGCTTGATCCATTTTCTTTAATGGCATGAAGTTAAAATCTGGATTTATCATTGGGAATATTTAAAGAAAGGGACTAAGACAGAAAAGCCATGATTCTTTTCCTCATGCACTTGCTGCATGACATGGAACAAATTAAAGCCACCCATAACGATCTTTACATTCAATTTATGTTGTGATTGCTTTATGTAAGAAACTAATAATGGGTAATGCTTTCAAACAAGCCTGACCCATCAGGAACTGCCTTAGATTTACTAAGCTCCGTTGGCTTCTAAAGTACACGATACCGATAAAACCATGGCTGGCGAAATCAGTTCACCCAGGATTTTGCCTTTTTTGTTCCATGGAATGGCAGTACACAGATTGCTGTTTCCAATTCCTGCCTCATTATCTGGCCAGGATTTCATTATTGCTGTTGCACTTTCATCTTCTGTGTACGGTACACCCAGATGCTACGTTCCATAGTGATCATCATGTCATTGTTTCTGTCTTTTGCATGTCCAGGGAAGAGGATTATCCCTCACCAGATTTAGCTGGGTAGGTGATGAATGTGCTTTCAGTAACAGCATTTTATTTACCAGGCTAAAGCATATCTCGCTCCGTTGCCTCAAGCTGCTGCAGCAATATGATAATTTTGTTTTGTCTCAATTTTGCTATTTTGCTTTCCCTGTTGCACTTTTCTCCCTCTTCCTACAGCAGTTTAAGACGGTAATTTTGTTGCTTGCTCTTATCCAGCAACTTGACAGCCTTGCAGCGATAATTTCTTTTGCTTCAGCAAAAAGGGAGCAAAATCCACTGCATGGCAAAGCTCTCTTCCCTTAAAGGCTTCTGGAAGACTCATCTGCTGCATTTTTCTTTTCCCGGGAAGGACAAAAATGGGAGGGAGGGCTGGGATGAGATGGGTGCTTATTCCACAGTTCCAATTCCTCTTACACAGCAAAGTCTGCAAAACTAACACTGTCGCTAATTCAAGTATTTTGTCCCACCTCTCCTTGCAAACCCTTTCAGTAAGAAGTGATCTATCTGAACAGTTACTAGACACAGTTAGCTCACAACTGATTAAATTCTACTTCTCTACCACAGGTTTGATTTTACGAGAGATGGACATGTAAATCACTTGCATTTTAAGACAAAATATTAAAGACTTCAAGCTATTGAACTTTTCTTTCTCTATCTGAAGAATACAAATTAGTTGATGTCTTTGACATCTTAGAACTCATGAAAGGGAAACATTTTAAGTTTTGTCATGCAGGTTAATCTTCCGAGTTTCCATTTTTTTCATTCATTCCTCTTTTACAGATTGGTGCTTCCCTCACCTTTGAGTATATTCAGATAATTTCCCAACATTTTCCTTAATCCTTGCTTATTAAGTAAAAGATCATTATATTCCAACACCTCTAAATTTGAGTATTACATTTCAGTGATCGGAAACAAAGATTACAACATGCATTTGATGATTAGAATGCAGTAATTTGCAATATATATGAAAATCTTTCTTTGCAGGGTGGTGAAGGACACAAACCAGGATATGGAGGAAGCGGAAAATTCTATGAGCATAAATCTGCTCACAAGGGACATAAGGGATCCTATCATGAGGGACAGGGCACTCTTTCCAAAATCTTTAAACTGGTAAAGTACAATTTAACTTACTCTAAACACAAAAAGATTTGAGTTCAGGAAAAAGAGAAGCCAAAGCTCTCCAGAACCTTCTATGTTTGAAACAACCCCATTTCCTTAGACCTTCTGAAGGAACTAGATTTGCATGGAGAAACCAGAAGGTTATTTCATGGCCTAGTAACTACTTACATGACAGGAAGCAAAAGTAAAAACACACAGTGAGATGACATCAGGAAAGCAGGTACATCCACAAAGTCCTGCACCAGGATCTGTGATGTTCCTCAACTCACAAATGACCTGGAACACAGAAGATGAATGAGGTGACACAGCTTTGCTGCTGCTAAATTAATTAGAATAGTGAAAATGGAAGCAAACTGATAAGCTGCAGATTGGCAGGACAGAGCAGGGCTGGACACACATTTGGTTGAGATGCAAACCACCACCTGACGAGTCCCTGCTTGTTCCCACCCCAGGTGGGAGATGTTCTGCAATATGTCAGTACAGTGAGTTGTGACACCACACAGTCAGGCAAATTAGAAAACTGCATTATGAAAAATAAACGTGTGGGAAGATTATCTTTAATCTGGATCAGCTCATCATTCTGAGTCACCACACAGCCCCACCAACACAGCTAATAAATGAAAACAGAACAGGAAAAAAAGTCAGTTGTGAGGATTTTTCATATTCTGTGTCAGGACAAAGACACACGAAAAGGAAATCAAATCCATCTGTAGCTACCTTAACCAAAGTAATTGGTTTTTAACTCAAAGGCAGAGAAGCATTCACTTGTAACATACCACCAAGTACACTTTTGCACATCAAGAATGCCATCAGCAGTAACATCAACTTCAAGACAGAAGGTCTGGGATCCCATTAGCAGAGCTGATTATCTTATTACTGCTCTGCAACAGGAGACATAAGGTTTGCCTAGAAAGTTGCTAAAGCTACAGGAAAAGATACACAGCCAGTTTCACCTGAAGTTGCAAAAACGGAACGGCAAAATTTCAGCTTGGATCATCTTCACTATAAAACTGCTGTAGGGTTTTTCTTAATTGCAGATTTACAAATTACCACCTTCCCCCCCACCGCCCCACCCCAGTTTGATGTTTTCTTATTATTTGTAAAAGCAGGCCACGTTTCAGCCCATTAAATTTTCTTAGTTTTTTTCCTATATTCGCAATCTGAGCTTTCCATACAAGACTCATGTTGCTATAATAACAGTAAGAATTTACCCTAATAAGTATTACATAACAAAATTACTACATTTCAGGTCTTTCAGATGTGAGACTATTAGAATCTGTATGCAAGATTTGGAGTTTTTGGTTTTCATGTTTGTTTGCTTTTTTTTCTGTTAAGTATACACACAGTATTGCTTTCATTAGGAAGTCCTGAATAAGAACATATACCTAAAAATAGTTCATGAGAGACTGTCCAGCCCTATATGAGAGATATAATCAGAGTAAATTAATCCTATGTGAAAATATACAAGTAACCATCTCCTTGAAGTGAACATTCCAGTAACACTTAGTGATGTACTAGAGGCCGCTGCAAGCCACTATCATTAGACAATATTTAAAACTTTGTTGTACTACAGATTAATGTTTTTTAACATATAGCCCCAAATATACAGTACCTTTTAATTAAGTGTGTTCTTCCCTCTGCAGGGAGGCTCTGGGTCCCGACCTGGATCGCGGTCTGGTTCACCAATTGCGAGGCGCTGAGGCTCCAACGTGCCATCCAAGGATCATGTACTCTGCTTCACAGCGTAACTCCCTTAAAATTAGTAACAACTGCAACTATTACCTAGATAGACGCGATCCATTACTTAATGCCAATTAGGTTCCGCACGCAGTAGATTATACCAACTTCTATCGGCAATCCCTGACCAACAGTTGAATGAAAGGAACACAAGAAGTAGCTTTACTAGATGTTTTCCTTATTTTGTGTGAAGTAACAAGATCTCTGACTTTACTCATTCTTCTTCAGGATGCCCTAACTGTATGCTGGACTTCATTATTTACCCCAAGTGCCTAATTTGAGCTCAAGTCTTCCTGTTTCGTTTTAGTGAACGTGAGAATTACAAATAAAGAGCTAATGTCTTGGATACTGAGCACTGCTGTTAATGAATTTCTGAAACACTGCTGTTAAAAACAAAAAATCCATCATGTGCAGAAGTTGTAAGGACTGTTTATCCAATTTTTTTTTTTTTTTTTAATTTGGTTTTGTTTTTTGTTTTGTTTTAATCTTCCTTCTCTCACTCACAGAATAATCTATTTTCATAACAGGATTAGGCAGTCATGGAAAGGCTTACCAAACATTGGGAGTTCAAGGTATGTGAAGTGTGGGAGGGGGCAGATGTTGTAGAATCAATACGATGCAGAGCAATAGCAATAAGGAAATTATTTCTATACCATGAATTGCTCATTGCATCCAAACCATTAGAATAAAGAGTAGATGAGGGAGAGAAAGAGGATTTAAAATTTGAGTTAGACTAATGTTAAGAAACAAGGGATATTCCCAGAGAAGAAACATCTAAGATTGCACGAGTGACCACTGGACATCACTGGTGCTTCACACCAACTCTGCTGCAACAGCATTAACTTTGCAGTACAGTAAATAAGTAAATATACATGAACAAATAAGTCTAATTTCTGAAAGAGAGCCCTTCAGTACTGGTATCTCAGATAGTCCTGCACATCTTGCATCAGAATTTCAGATCTTTCTCTTGGTATTGTAGCAGTGTTATATTGGATCAGCTCATCTTTTACCCGAGTAACATCTGGATGCCTATTAAGGGCAGTGCACCAAAGCAAACTCATAGTAAACTACTGTGAACATTTAACTGTTGTACTGTAGTTGCCTTATAGAAATAAATTATAGCCGAGTTAGATTTAGATATTAATTATTCACAAATTACTAAAATGAACGTGTGGCGATGGTATTTCCAGACACACTTAGGGAAAGAAAAGGCTCTTCTGAATTGCACTGTTGTATTACTTAAACTTACTATTTCTTCAAGCTGTCATCTAAGTGTCTGATTAATTTTTTTTTTTTGTTTTAGTTTTAGCCTATGCATTGTAGACTATAGTTATTGCTACCCAGGTTGAAACTGCATTCCTAATAAGCGCCCAGTAAAAGTTACCTATAAATATATGTATGTTAATTGCATTTCACATCTAAGTCTATTGTAGGTTTAAATCAGTGTCCATTAATATGAAGCAATGAAAGATGAGAGGATAGAAAATACATAGAGACTAAAGAAAAAAAAAAACAACACCAAAATTATTAAGCATACACACACGTATTACATCTTCTATTACCTACATTGGTTGCTATGTGTATTTTTCTATTGTAGCTTCATTCAGATGTATACTCTGCAACATAATAGTTGATTTAATTTGAATACGTATTGTTCTTATAGGAACACAGCTTTTAAAAATATTCATTATTGAAATAAAGTAATCAACTTGAAATGAAACTTGGACCAGTTTTGTCTTTTACAACAGAGAAGATCATATATATATAAAGTTCTCTGGAGATTTCTCACAATTTATGAACAATGTTCAGACACTGGAGAGTGACACTCTGGGACCCAGGACAGGCTTCTGGTGACATTGCTGGTGACTCAGCATGGCCCACATGGCTGACAACATGACATAGGATTTATGGGATGCCAGTGTCTTTGTGGAGTGGCAGCTAAAGGCCGAGGGATACTGCAAGCCACAGAAAGTCTATGTACATGGAATTAAATCCCACCCTTCACAAACAAGTATAGCATGAAGTATCTTCTTTGAACAGAGCATGTGAAAAATCAAGCTGTTTTTTAAAGTAGCCTTCACAAATAGGAAAGAATATTAAAGGTAAAAAAAATATACATATAGATATACATCTTTCAAAATACTCCACTGCAGAACTAATCCAAAGCTTCTTCCTTATCTTCAACACTCTGTTTTCTCCTCAGTCACCTCTTCCAGAGGTTGGAAATGGCTTTTTTTTAATTTACTTCCTATAGAATGTGTAGTACTCTAAAGCATTATTTTACCAACATGAGTCTCTCAAAAGAGATTAAAACTTTGAAATTATTCTTTTAATTACTCGGTAGTGGCTACTTGATTTGCAAGTAAAGGATTTTTCCTGAAAGAAGAACACACAACCAGTACAAGGAGTGTGTCATTTCTTGTACTGAAGGAATGGCCACACATCAAAAGAAATACTCGAGCAGACATGAGCCAAAAGGCCTGAGGCTGGAGTGAGCCTTCTATTGCATCGAACCAGACAGAACAGAGCCTTTCCTAAGCACTATTCACCTACCCACTACACAACAAGACTCTTCAAACAGGCCTTGGAACACAAATTCTTTCTGCTTCCTAAAACAATGCATCTATTTCAACATTGCTTTTGACAATATCAACATATTGGTTACAGTGTCTGTATTTGCACTGAACATCAACAGACACTCTGCTTTGAAAACCTCCCACTCAATCTTAGCAAGGAACCTGGGCTACAAAAACTTCTATCTCAGGAGACTCATGAGTGAATGCTTGAAGTCCATGGGGGAGGAAGATGCAGGGAAGCAAATCAAATACCGTGTTACAAAAAGGACAGGACTCCAAACTGAATTCAGGAAAATGTCAAGTGACTCCATAACTCACGTTGCTTATGTAACACTTTAAAGACTTACAACACAGGCTCATCGCCTCTGTCTAATCAAGACGTAACACTTTGAGAACTGGTCATTTAAAAACATCTTTTTGTTAGGAGATGTGCTTTTAGCACATTTTCATGGAGCATCAACCACTACCAGTTGTCACTTGCTGGCAAAGCAATCAATCATAGCTAGAGCAGACTAAACCCTTTCAAGCATTCGGCAAGCACGCTCCCGTTATGAATGATGGATTTACATCTGGATGTGAGCAGCTGTAAATCACCTTCTGTCAAACTGGATTGGGCAACCTCTGGAAAGTGTTGTCTCCTATGCTGCCAATCAACTCGCACAAACTTTGCTGTGCATTTATACAGTGTTCTCTGACAGAACAGGGAAAAGGTTTTACACGTGGTACATGCAACACAGAACATTCTTCTATATTCTTACAGATTAACAGAGCACTACATCATGGGGGCACTATGCCTTCAGACAACTGTAAAATAGAAAGGCTGTCTTAAACAGCTGAAACACTAACAGCCTGTCTGAAAGGAAAGGCACTTCACAAATATTCTTGAAACGTAATACTGAGAGACGCACTTCTGGTATATGGAGTTTTTGGAACTTCCTAGAATCCAGAATCAAATGCTTAAAAAATACACAAAACAGAATTTGGAAAAAAGTAATATTATTTAACATGTTTTTGAATTAAATATTCCACATAACAAAAGTGTTATTTTCATGTCACCAACTATATTACTTATATACATATGCCAAAGAGTTAACAAAAGAATTAAGAGATGCCCTGTCAAAACCAACAATGATTTCTTGTTTTAGCAATCTGAAATGACTAGTTTGTATCATAGACAAAGTATAGACAATATTTACAGAAAAGGGCTTTTTGGATCTGAGAGCTTTCAGAATTAGCTTTCAAAAGGTAAATTAAAATCCAGCTCTGTATTATAGTACAACAAACCCATCACTGATCTAGAAGTACTTGAGGCAAACCAAAAAGATGAGCTTCCTGCAACTGAGATTAGTATTTACAAAATATACTGATCAGCCACACAGAGGCTCATATAACTTTAAATATATATATATATACATACAAGCACACATATATATATCTATATATATATGTAACATATAAATAAAATTCAAAAGAATAAGGTAAAAATAAGAAAAGAACTTCTGTCTTTGGAATGTCTAAAAGATGACCATGGTTTTACTCCAGTGTTTCTTTGCTATGAATATACTTAACAAGTGGCACCTTTCAAAGCATTACTTAAGTCAACTAGGTAGTTTTGCTGAAACAATGACTTAAACAACAACAAATGAAAGTAACGTATTTCTGAAATTCACAAAGAAAATAATGAGGAATTTACAGATTTGAAATGATAACTTTACAGCACTGGGGAATATGGTATAAAATAGGTGACCTAGTGTGCATCTACGTTTCTCACTGCTAATACAAAATTGCAAGTTTACTTCCCCGATTTATTATATGGCTGTGTTTTTCACAGATACTGAGATATGTACCTGCTGATCCAATACGGCAAACATAAAAGAAGAAGCTTTCATTGGAACCTCTTCTAGTTTGGATTCTCTTTAAATAATTATTGCTGAGTTTAAAACCTCAGACTTTTAACGTAAAAATTAACAACTAACTGCCTCTATGGTTGGAATGGAAATGAACATGCTCCCTCTCAAGAGTTTAACTCAAGAAAAGCCGTAAGTTCATGGCATTTTATTTTTTCAACAAATTCTCAAAATGTACTAAAAAAAGCTTGAAACAGAAATATAGCTTTTTCCTGTGCCTTGCAAAAACCAAACCGATTTCATACTGCATGCATCTACTCCACAACATTTTGTTTCCAACCTCAGTTATTTCTTCAAACACGTAAAAAAGAAAGCTGACCGACAGATTTTCATGGGTTTCCCACGGAGTTATTCTTCACCTCCTTTAAAAATGGGTAGCATTCTATTCTGACATAAAGTTCCAGTTTATTTTTCAAATAGATATACTGGCTGTGAATTAGAAGATGAAACTGTATACAGTATTACCTGAGTTCATTGATTCACAGACAACTTAGCACAGATTAAAGGATGCTTTCCCAATATTCTTCTACAAGCTTAAAAAAAGAATGATTCTTTTAGGTAATTTTTTGTAAATAATTAAAAAAACTATAATATATTATTCTATTGTTAATATTTTCAATGCTTGCAGTTTAACTGTAAAATCCATCTTTTACTTTTCTGAAAACATGTTTAGAGAAATTCGAGTCCCAGGAACATTTTTAGCTTTCAAATTTTAAGGTGTCATCGAAAAACACTGCCTATACTTTGCCATTCATTTGAAGATTCTTGTACCACTTCTTCTAAATTCAGAGCACGACTAATATCTTCCCCTTCTTGTTCTTGATGACTAGCAGGCTCTTGTACAGGACCTACCAAAGTACCAGAAAAAAGACAAGTGAGTATGATTTGATGTGTAGTGTAAGAAAAACGCAAATGTAGCACACGGGAATAAAGGAATCATAGTGGGAAAGGTGTTACACAACTACTTCAGATTTTGTAAATTCATTAGATGCTCTTTGAAAAATTGAAAAACCAAAAAACTAAGACAATACATTTTTTTCCTGTAATAATTTTTGAACTTTGTATTTCTGTACTACATGAAAAACAAGGAACCATGAGCAGTAACCAGTCTCTGTTTCAACCTGCTCTTTGGGTTGCCTGTGCAACTACCAGCTCATCAACTCTGATCTTTGGCTATTAGCACCTAATTCCTCAGTAACTTAAAGGGAAGCGTTTTGTGCTTTCCCAGCAAAGCATATGGCTTTCTGCACTCACCCTTACTACCATTATGCTACTTACCAGTGTAACTATGAGCCCGTTTCATATGCAGTTTCATATTGCTTTTCTGTGTAAATCCCATTGCACAGTAATCACATTTATAAGGCCTCTCTCCTGTGTGCTTTTTCATGTGGACTTGAAGAGCACTCTTCTGGTTAAAAGCCTTTTCACATAGAGTACACTGAAATGGCCGTTCCCCTTATAAAAAAAAGAAAAAAAGTATTCAATAATTTTGTATTTCGACATAAAAATACAGTTCAGAATTCAGTAAAAATAATCAAGATGACCGAGAAATTTAGTAGACATGATCTTTTGCCTTGAGATTTTCTCAAAACAGTGCTATGGCTCTGTATCATCACCAAAACATCGCAAATTAAATGTCAGAATATGTACATAAGGCTTAAACCACTGATACTGTTATCTTTCCTATCTAATTTATTATGTAAAAAACCAAACAAACAAAAACAACAACAACAAAAAAGTTTACCAGTTTGATTTTTCTGTACTCAAGGAAACCATCATCTTTCCATATAATTTACAAATAATGTAGGTAAAGCAATACTCTAGAATTAACAAAGCTAGTGTCTGTAAGAAACCAAAAAATCCATCTAAAAAAAGTTCTGGTCATTCTACATGGGAACTGCGGCCTCCTCTGTCAATAGCTACTAGTGATCCCCATATCCGACCAAAGCAGGCTTAGAGTTCCAAATCCACCAGAATACTGATTTCTAAATATAAACAAAAGAACATATTCATTATAAAAACATTTTAAAATACCTACTTTGCAAAACCAGGCCTTTGCTTCCACACTCCACACCATGATCTCTGACATCAACACAGAACACATTGCTCTATGTCATTAAGGCCTTCTAAAAGCACTTTCTGAACTTTAAAACACACTTGGCTTTTAGTTAGCAGAATAAAGAACAAGTAGAAGTAGTTTTCCACAATTTTTCTTAAAGGACCAATTCCTCTCTATCAGCTGTATGTTAGTGTCCCCACATGCATTGTAGCTTTCATGCTAAATCCAGCTTCTCAGACAATCAAAAAAGGTCCTTTAAAGCACAGAAGAGTTCTATTTTTGTTAACAATGATTTCACTATTTTGAAGGGAAATCTTCGTTTCCTCAGATAGTTTTGACCCCAAGTTTTCTATTGTGTTAAGATGAACAGCCTTTCAGTGTTGCGTAATGGATTACCACATGGCTTTTTGGTACAACTAGAAGCACCTTCCCTCATGATTTCAGCAACATTTCTCCAAACTGCCATTCACTGATAAATTTGAATGTACAAGATATTTAGAGTTATTCAGACAAATAATGTGTTTTCATTCTGGCCACTGATTGGGTAGATGTTGCCCATGAGAAAGAATGAAAAATGTTTAATCAAAATAGAAATCATAAACACTTTCTCACAGACAAAGATCATACTTTGAGGAAAACAAAATCAGTTTAGATTTACTTTAGCCTTTCCTACCATAGTTCATGTAAGAGCACCCATCTAAAAGAGTTCTGTGCAGCTCATTTTGACTCTTTTGGTCTTAAGGGATTTTTGAAAGAATGTTCTCTTCTGAAAGAATAACTATAATGTGGATTGACTTGCTGTTTCAACGTCAGACAACAGTTAAGATAAATTTTTATTTAGCCAATGTTGTTACAGTTTGTGGGCATTCCTAGCACATGAGCACCCAAGTACAAGAAACCCTCAAATATCTGAGGATTTAAGGAGTAAATTACAAGTTATTCCAAAATAGGAAGAATTTTTCCTAGGACAGTGCAGATTTATGAGAAACAGATGCATGAAGGGACTCTGCTCTCTTCCCAGCCTTCCTGAAGTGCTCTGTGTCTATTAAATGGGCAGCATGAATCAAAGCAGGGAAAAGGGAAACTGGCCTTCTTTCCTGCTTTCACATTATTTTGTGACACTCTTAAACAGAACATTTTAAAAGTCTGGATTATTTAAGTCAGTTATGCAGAAACCAAATTATTGGGGAATTCTGAAGTATTTTAATCTCCTTGGATTGTAACTCCTGCCTCTCTTTTCCTGCCCTGAATATGACCAGGATGTTCCTTTGTACCACAGTAACCACAAAGCAGCTCTGTTCTCCTTCGTCAGTTTTACTCTCAGAAAGAATCACAGAATGTCCTGAGTTGAAAGGGACCCACAAGAATAATCAAGTCTAACTCTTGTCCCTGCATGTGACAACCATGTGTCTGAGGGTGTTGTCCAGTCTCTTCTTAAACACTGTCAGGCATGGGGCCGTGACACCTCCCTGGGGAGCCTGTTCCAGGGCTCCACCACCCTCTGGGGGACGAACCTTTTCCTAATGTCCAACCTAAACCTCCCTTGGCACATCTTCCTGACATTCCCTCGGGTTCTGTCATTGGTCACTACGAAGAGATCAGTGCCTTCCCCTCCTCCTCCCCTTGTGAGGAAGCTGTAGCTGCCATGACTTTAGCCACTCCTCATATACCTTCCCCTCCAAACCCTTCACCAAGTCTGTAGCCCTAAGAGCAGTCACCATTTCTCTTGGGGCAGGGGGTAGAGAGAAGCATAAGCAGGCAACCCACTGGATGAGAATACATGGGCTAGGCAGAGATCCTAACACACACAACCAGCTCCCATAGATCAGATCAAAGTTTTCTCCCATACTCAGATAAGAAACCATCTTCAACCAGTTGGTACCAACACCCTTACAAAACATGCTTATACACACCTCTAGTATGGGTAATTGCAGCCAGCAGCAACAGATCAGCAATGATGAATGCTGCTAGCTGACAAATAGCTGCAAATACCTATCACCCTTATCAAGAATTATTGCTTATCTACCACAAGTTAAGTTTTGCTGAAAGTGGCTGACTCAGCCCACTAATATTAAAGTCTATTGTACCACATCTGCACTGAAAACCTCCTCTCCTGTCACAGTACTCTCTAGTTGCCATAACCAATACATAGCATCTACACTGCAGTATTTCACACCTTGATAAAGAAGGATCTTGTCCCTTCCCAGCTCACTGATCACCCACATTCTTCATGTGCTTTTTATGCCCAGTATGTCCCCTAACTACTCACATTTTCCCATTTTGGTATCTCTAATCCTGCTCTTAGGATTCCCAAATCTCAGAATTTGCTTAGCAAAAGGACCCATACCATAAATACACCAAGTTCATGAATCCTCTCTATCCATTCTCCTATCCTTTCCCACTGGAGAGTTCTCAGCAACTGAATGGAATGTGAAAACAGTCAGGGCCAGCACCTGGGACCTCTCTGGCTTTCAGCTGCCCAGTAAACCCTGACACCCTAAAGTTCACACACTCATGTAAATGAGGTACAACAACTCTTGTAACTACTGCTCCTACTTTACCTTTGACAGTACACGAACGAGGCAACCAAAATGAGCTGAATTCATTTTACTAGAACAACTTAAAAAAAAGTCACAGTAGGCTGCACACTGGCAAAACAACTGTTGGACTATATTAATTTCTTTGTAAGCCACAACATATACTGTAAAAGCCAGCAAGAAGGCACAGATAGAAAAAGCATGAGCTTGTCTTGACTAGTTGTGTCTCAGTAACTGCTTATGTGCAGTGGTAACTATGAACTAATTTAAACCTAATGGAAGCCAGCCATTCATCACCTATGACTGTTCTATATGGCCACTGCTATGTTGGAAGTTAAAGCAGTTTCCTAGACCATGGCAATTTTAACATGTTTGCAGCTTTATCTACTTCTTTTTTTCTCTCTGCCTGTCTTCCCTGGAAACTCTTATCATTTATTATTCATAACATCACAGTACAAAGCCTGACATGGACTGAAACTTCATAATCTTAAGTGCTTCATGAAAAAACAAACAAACAGACAGATCCTACATTTAAGAGCTTGCCATAAACACAATGTAAGAGAATTACAGAAAATGTTACAGATTGGAAGGGACCTCAAAAGATCATCTAGTCCAATCCCTCTGTCAGAGCAGGAACACCTGGGTGAGGTTACACAGGAATGTGTCCAGGCAGGTTTTGAATGTCTCCAGAGTAGGAGACTCCAAAACCTCCCTGGGCAGCCTGTTCCAGTGCTCTGGCACCCTCATCATGAAGAAGTTTCTTCTCAAATTTAAGTGGAACCTCCTGTGTTCCAGCTTATACCCTTTGCCCCTTGTCTTATCATTGGTTGTCACCGAGAAGAGCCTGGATCCATCCTCGTGACACTCACCCTTTACTTATTTATAAGCATTAATAAGGTCGCCGCTCAGTCTCCTCCAAGCTAAAGAGCCCCAGCTCCCTCAGCCTTTCCTCATAAGGGAGATGCTCCACTCCCTTCATCATCTTTGTTGCTCTGTGCTGGACTCTCTCCAGCAGTTCCCTGTCCTTCTTGAACTGAGGGGCCCAGAACTGGACACAATATTCCAGATGTGGTCTCACCAGAGTAGAGCAGAGGAGGAAGAGAACTTCTCTTGCCCTACTAATCACCCTGCTTCTAATACACCCCAGGATGCCATTGGACATCTTGGCCACAAGGGCATAGTGCTGGCTCATGGTCATCCTGCTGTCTACCAGAACCTCCAGGTCTCTTTCCCCTATTCTGCTCTCTAACAGGTCGTTCCCCAACTTATACTGGAAAATGGGGTTGTTCTTGCCCAAATGCAAGACTTTACACTTGCCCTTGTTATATTTCATTAAATTTTTCCCCACCCAACTCCCCAGCCTGTCCAGGTCTCACTGGATGGCAGCACAGCCTTCTGGCATGTCAGCCACTCCTCCCAGCTTCGTGTCATTGGCAAACTTGCTGACAGTGTACTCTATTCCCTCAAGAGAAAATAACAGATAGACACGTATATAAGGACACATTAAGATAATGTAAATTATCAATACTGGCAGTGGTCCCAAGATATCAACAGCCTATCAGATGCTATACAGACATATAAAAAGAACTATGAAAAATACTACTGAATAAACATTTACATCCCTTCCAGACATTTGGAACCGCATGGTAGAAGGCATGTGAGGGTGTATGTGTTTATATAAGCTTGTGTTTCTCAAAGCCAGAGAAAAGAAAGTTTCGATGCATGAAATGAGAGCATGCACAAGACACTTGGATAGATAGGCAAGTCTGTACTTCAGAGATGGAATTCTAAAAACTCCCAAAACTGAATCTGAAGGTGCAAAGTGAAGGTCCAGCAGTGGGCTATGAAGATGATTAACACCCTTCTTATGAGGAGAGACTGAGAGAGCTGGGTCTGTTCAGCCTGGAGAGAAGGAGGCTGAGAGGTAATCTCATCAATGTTTATCAATATCTCAAGGGTGGATGTCAAGAGGATGGGACCAGACTCCTTTTAGCGGTGCCCAACAACAGAATGAGGGGCCACGGGCACAGACTGAAGCACAGGAGGTTCCGTCTGAATATGAAGAGAAATTTCCTTACTTTGAGGGTGCCAGAGCACTGGAACAGGCTGCCCAGAGAGGCTGTGCAGTCTCCTTCTCTGGAGACATTCAAAACCTGCCTGGACACATTCCTGTGTGATCTGCTTAGGGTGAACCTGCCTTAGCAGGTGGGTTGGACTAGACAATCTCCAGAGGTCCCTTCCAGCCTCAACCATTCTGTGATTCTGTCCATTCAAAGATGAAACTCAAATTATAAGTTACAGGACTGTCAAGTGATGCTAACCAAGGAAAAATGACAGGGTTAACAAGATAATGTTAAAGGAATTGGTTAGCAACTTTGCCTTAAATGGACAAAGAGCAGCCAGAAGCTAACTACCAGAAGTTGATATTAGCGAAAGAGAAAGCTTAGACTCACTGAAAGTTATTATTTTTTCGGAAGTTGTTTTATGCTACAGCACATCCAGTCAAATTCCTTGGCCTTCAGCTTAGTAGCAATACAGATAACCTTCTCCTGTCCTTTTTAACTCTACTAGCCATGACAGCTCTTTGTTGGTGGCAGTGGTAGGGAAAAGAGAGGAGCTGTGTTAGAGAACTGACTCCTACATTTATAACTCATGTTCTTAAGAACACTGTTCTTAAAATACAGAATTTAAGGGGAAAGCAGTTGAGCTATCTTATGTACAGCTTTCAACTTGTAGCAGGCCTGAAGCTGCAACATGAAAAGCATTTGTATTACAAAAAGTATGTGCTCCCTAGGAGAAGTCAGTATAGTCTTTTTATAGAGTAACAGTAGAAGAAAATAAATAAGCAGAAGAGAACACAACAAATTAAAAATGCTGGCATTAGAAAGAGATGAACTAAGCAGTTCAATGACAATGAAGCACTGCATAGAGCAGTCGGTATCGGCAGTCAAGACTGTCCCTTGTTTACCATCACTGAGCATACCCACTCATTTTCACAATCTCCTGTATGCTTGAAGAAGATCATATCCTGTGTCTTCAAATCACTTTAAACAATGCTTTAAAATATGCTTTTATCAACCTGTCTCAAAGACTGACAAACTTTTAGATACAAGCTCGTGCATCCACATTACTGTTGCATTACTGCCAGTCCCAAAATTTGGAGCTTAGTCACGACATTAAGCATGATGTCCTGGCTTTAAACAAAACATCACAGTTACAGAGATTTCCAGTCCGCTGTTTCTCATCCTAATTTCTAAACTCTTTGGGTTAGAAATATAATTGTTTTGTTAAGCTTAAGTTAATATTTAAATGTAGTTAACCTGAAACCATGAGCAAGGAATCCAAATGTAACATCCATATTTTCATGAGAAAATCTTGCAAGACAAAAATAATTTCTGTTGTTACCTGTGTGGATGCGACTGTGTCTCTCCAGCTGACTTGGCTTAGCGAAAGCTTTCTCACAAGTATCACACTTAAACACTCTAGGCTTCTGGGAACTCAGTGAAGGTCCAGCTTGATGGGTTTGCAGGTGTTCCTAAGCCAGTATAGAAAAAAAATACATTTCAGACCATTTGAAAAAAAAATCTTCAGTATTTAATGTAGAAATACATTCACACTTGGAAGACAGAAGCAGAAGATCTTAGTCATCAGCAGACAAGCTGGAAGAAGACAGAAGCCTGCTTTTTTTTTTTTTCATTTGAATGAGAAATTGTTTTTGCATATCAACCTTACAAAGGCTGATGCATCTTTAAATTTCTGAAGAGCTGTCAACAACTGTATGCATTGCTTTTTTTGTATGTTAATCCCTTCACTAATTATCTGAAGCAAAATAAAAATTAAAAATAAAAAAAAAACCAAAAGACCAGAGCTCTTGCAAGGTTTTGTTCATTTATAAATACGGATTTTTGACAACTATGCACTGTAAGTTATTTTTTTTCCTTCTCTCTATAGTATTCCCACCCCCTACCTGATACATAGGTATTCCTACTCAGCACCTGAACAAGTATCATTGTAAAACCGTATAGGCCTCGAAGAGGGGACCATCACAACATACACACATGCAGACTCATAATGAACTCTTAAATTAATACTTTAATACTTAAAATAAAAAAAAAAAAATCACCAGGGTCCTTACAGGTAAGAAAGCAGAATGAGGGTATGTATGACATGTTTTATCCCAATGAAGATGCACTAATCACAGTTGCAACTTCAGAGTTTTTATTTCACTGATAGTGAGCCCAGAAGTTTTGCAAATTTAAAGGAGTATCTTACGTTATCTATTAACTTTGGCATTTAAATCTCTTCACTAACACTATGATACAATTCAGATTACAAAAGAAAGCAAATACGAACGTATTTAATTTAAAAATCTAATCAAGAACTCTCTGTGAAACAGTACTATGAGTACTTGTCCACTTTCTAAAATGTGTGTGAATATTCTCTTCTAGTCTATTCATTATAGACTAAAGACCACTAATAAGTCTTTACTACACCTGAACAATAAGCCTTCCTGATGTCTATATTCCTCACTCCATAAACTGAAGCAAATTGTGTCTGCAGAATTTGTTTTCACTGGAAAGTTAGCGAGACAGTTACATGGAAGAATATAATTATTATTATTATAGTAATTATTATAATACAGTATTATAGGGAAATAATAAAAGGTCTTCTCAGAAAAACATGGGAGAGATTCATAAACCACAGTTTAGTTGGAGATGAAGAAAATCTTTTGCTTTTATCTTGTTCATTACCTCCTGAAGCATTGAAATGGTTAGAAGCAGGCTATGATCTACCCCAGAAAAATTACTTGAAAATGGCTGCTTCTTTCTGTCCCCCTAATCCAAAACAAAAAAACCCCTCAAATGCCAACAACCCCCATGCCTCATCTTCTACTTGAAAGCAAACAGGAGAGCATCCAGATAAATGCTGCAAAAGTTTCTCTTTCTCTGAAGAAGCAGTTTGTAATGCAATTCAGTTCCACTGATCTGCCAATCTCTTATACTTTTCCTGTAAAATATAGGCTTTTGAAAACAGTTCATGGGAATAAGATGCTATGAGGTGTAAGCACTATAGTATAGTACATAGTATTTCTTCAATTGTTCATATGATATTTTACAAGTTTATTTGTGTAATTCTCATCTTTTTCAGATAAGAAGTATCTTAGGGTCCCAAACAAGCATTATCTAGCTAGAAAATAAGAATAGGAAACCATCTTTGAAAAGGCCCTTTGGCCATCGCTACACATGCACTGGTATGCATCTCTTATGCCCTGCCTATCTTGAAACATTAATTGTAACCACTTCTGAAAGTATGGCAATAAAAAGTTTGTTTCATTCCATTGTTTCAATAAGATCACAACCTCATCCTATTTTCAGTCACCTTGCAGGTGTTTCCACCGTCCAGTGATATGGAATTGAACACTTCAGTCACTGTGGATGTCTTAAGATTCTCCTCTCTGAAGCTTTAAATCAGGACAGTCACCAGCATCAGAAAGGGAACTAAAGACATTGGACCAAAAATTTTTGACACTGAGGGTGGGGTGGATGGTGGGGGTGTTCCTACATAACCTCTAAAGAAGCTTTTCTTTGTGGATAATTGTGAACCTGCTGGTACTGATGCCTTTGGAAAAGTCAAATACAGTTAAGTATTGGCATCTAAACATCGGTACCCTTACTTTCTACTGGGTTTTTCTGGAAAGCCTGAAGGTTGGTGGCATTCTTAATATTTTTGGTGATCTCCCGAATACTAGCAGTATAAAATGAAGACCCTGAGTAAGAGATCACTGAACCCTTTCCAAGACTGTAAGCCAAAACCTGTGTTTTCATTTATCTTTGTGGAACGTCCCATTAAGGGCTGCTCACAGGTGATGTTCTGAAACACCTTAATGAAGAGTTTGATGAAGAGGTGGAATTTGGTTTAGGACGTGATGGCCAAATAGTAAACCAAACTGTCTTTTTGTTTAAAATATCCTCTTCTCCTCCCCAATAAAAGTCAAAGATAATGATTTGGAGATTCATTTTAACTTTCATCATCAAAAATCCTGGACTGGGTTTGTAAAGAATACAGAGCAAACCTACCTGAAGTAAGATTTATCAACCTTCATGGTCACTAGTTGGTCTGATAAAGATCAAACCACTGTGAAGGTTGAAAGAGAGTAATAATGCTTCCATGGGATCAGCTGTATCAAACTGCAAACTTCTGCTACAGTTTTGATGAAATGTTCCAAAAACTTAGCTGGTCTCTCTGCTGGTTTGTGTATATATATATATATTTGTGTATGGGAAAATAAACTGTGGAAACTTTCTCATCACCTGGTGAGGTTCACTCTCTAATTTTCACATATGCATCTGACATTATCCTCCTTTTTTAGGAATTCACAAAATGTGATCTTTTGCAAACCGTGATATCTTTGGATGCGAAGGCTGAAAACGGCCCACTACACTGAGCAAGAAGTATTTCCTGGTATAAAGCTGCGGTTTAAAGCAGCATCCCAAAGAAGGCAAATAAGGCTGTGCTTCACATCAGAAAGTACCCATTCAAGAAGTTAACTTTCAAATATTTATGTTTTTCTGTCATTACCCTAGCCTTATCTAACAAGCAGGTTTTTGTCTGTGTTGCTCCTGATCCGAGCTGAACTGCAGAATTTTTTCAAATCTCTTTTTTTGCAGAGAACATTCATAGAAAAATTTAGGTTGGAAAAGACCTTAAGATCGAGTTCAGTCATTAAGCTGGCACTGCCACGTCCACCTCTAAACCATGTCTCCAAGAACCTCATCTACACAGCATTTAACTACCTCCATGGATGGTGACTACACCACTTCCCTGGGCAGCCTGTTTCAGTACCTGACAACCATTTCTGTGAAGAAGTTTGTCCTAATATCTCATCTTCCCTGGTACAACTTGAGACCATTTCCTTTCACCCTATCACTTGTTGCTTGGGAGAAAAGACCAACACCTTTCGTGCTACAACCTCCTTTCAGGTAGTTGCAGACAGCGATGAGGTCTCCCCTCAGCCTCCTTTTCTCCAAGGTAAGCAGCCCCAGTTCCCTCAGCTGCTCCTCATCAGACCTGTGCTCCAGACCCCTCACCAGCTTCGTTGCCCTTCTCTGCACTCTCTCCAACACCTCAATGTCTTTCTTGCAGTGAGGGGCCCAAAACTGAACACAGGATTCAAGGTGGGGCCTCACCAGTGCTGAGTACAGTGGCAAAATCACTTCTCTAGTCCTGCTGGCCACACTATTCCTGATACAAGCCAGGATGCTGTTGGACTTTTTGGCCACCTGGGCACACTGCTGGCTCATGTTCAGCTGGCTGTCAATCAACACCCCCTGGTCCTTTTCTACCAGGCAGCTTTCCAGCCACTCTTCCCTGAGCCTGTAGCACTGCCTGGGGTTGTTGTGACCCAAGTGCAGGACCCGGCACTTGGCCTCGGTGAACCTCATGCAATTTGCCTCGGCTCATTGAACCAGCTGGTCCAGATCCCTCTGCATGGCCTTCCTACCCTCCAGCAGATCAACACTCCCACACAATTTGGTGCTGTCTGCAAACTTAATGAGGGTGCACTCAATTCACTTGCCCAGATCATTGATAAAGTGATTAAATAGAACTGGCCCCAATACTGAGCCCTGTGGAACACCACTTGTGACCAACCACCAACTGGATCTGACTCCATTCACCGCAACTCTTTAGGCCCGGCCATCCAGACAGTTTTTTAACCCAGCAAGAGTACACCCATCCAAGCCATGAGCTGCCAGTTTCTCCAAGAGAATGCTGTGGGAAATTATGTAAAGGGCTTTGCTGAAGTCCAGGTAAACAACATCCACAGCCTTCCCCTCATCTCTTAAGTGGATGACCTTGTCATAGGAGGAGATCAGGTTGGTCAAGCAGGGCCTGCCTTTCATAAACCCACGCTGACTGGGTCTGATTGCTTGGTTGTCCTGTATGTGCTGAATGGTGGCACTCAGGATGATCTACTCCATAATCTTCACTGGCACTGAGGTCAGACTGATAGGCCTGTAGGTTCCCTAAATCCTCCTTCTGGCCCTTCTTGTCAATGGTGTCACATTTGCTGACTTCCAGTCAACTGAGACCTCCCCAGTTAACCAGGACTGCTGATAAATGATTGAAAGTGGCTTGGTGAGCACCTCTGCCAGCATCCTCAGAACCCTTGGGTGGATCCCATCTGGCCCCATAGACTTGTGTGTGTGTCTAACTGGTAGCAGGTTGCTCACCATTTCCCCTTGGATTATTTGGGCTTCATTCTGCTCCGCATCCCTGTCTGCCAGCTCAGAAGGCTGGGTACCTGGAGCACACCCAGTCTTACTATTAAAGACTGAAACAGAGAAGACATTTAGTATCACAGCCTCTTCCTCATCCTCTGTCACTTATGTTTTCCCCCACATCCAATAAAGGATGGAGACTTTCTTTAGCCCACCTTTTGTTTTTAATATATTTATATATGTATATATAAAGTTCTAGTTGGGCTTTGGCTCTTCTAATTTTCTCCCTGCATAACCTCATGACATCCCTGAAGTCCTGCAGAGTTGCCTGCCCCTTCTTCCAAAGGTCATAAACCCGCCTTTTATTCCTGAGTTCCAGCCAAAGCTCTCTGTTCAGTCAGGCCAGATGTCTTCCCCAACAGTTCATCTTTCGGCACATGGGGACAGCCTGCTCCTGAGACTTCAAGATTTCCTTCTTTAAGAATGACCAGCCTTGCTGCGCTCCTTTGCCCTTCAGAGCTGTCTCTCAAGGGACTCAGACAACCAGACTCCTGAACAGGCTAAAGTCTGCCCTTCAGAAGTCCAAGGTAGCAGTTCTGCTGACCTCGATCCTTACTTGTCCAGGAATTGAAAACTTGATCATAGAAAATATCGCTAGACAACGGTAATAATATATTTTAAAACCAATGCTCCCTCTGCAGATGTCACTTGTACGCACAAGACAGAGCATCTAAAAAACAACAGAGTGCAAAGAACATAGCTTCCTACGATTCCAAAAGCTTCTCTGGAAATCAGGATTAGCAGTGATGACATACATAAGTAAATAAAGTAAACTAAATCATTTTCTGGCACTATCATTTGCATGACAGGCATTCACATTTTTCATTCTGTAGTCAATATATGCATTAAAATATCCTCCATGCTCCAGGGAAGAGTTCTCTATCTGTGCGTACATTATTGCTTAGACTGTCTGTCTCAGATGCACCCCTCTCATAATGTAAAAAGAAAGGAAATGTAAAGGGATAATAGGTATTTTTCATTACCAAAACAAAATAGTTAACAGAACAATGAACTGTTATCACCAAATACCTTGAGATGTGTTGCCCGTTTGAAGGCTTTATTGCAGACATGGCAAACATGTATTCTCTCCTTGCCATGAACCTCTTTACTATGGTGCATCAACATGGTGGCTGAAGAAAAGGTTTGACTACACTCAAAACACTGGTGCATGCGACCTTCTTTTTCTGTTTGACCGCTTTTACTCACATTAGGAGAAACCTCTGCCACCTATAACAATTTACAAAAACACATGAAGATAAAGAGAAGATAAAGGAGGTAGTACTCTAAATTAATTACTTAGGATGAACTAAACTTGAAAAGATACAGAATATAGTTAGAATATTATCTATACTAGAAAGAAATGCCTGTATCAGCCACAGCTTGCCCTTTGCTTTCCAATCCAGCCCACCACTTCTTCAACTTGATTGCGGGTCACTATCTGCCTCTTCCATTTTTCTTATTTTAAAGCTTGCATTACCAGGTTGGTTGAAAACATTAATTTTGCCTTCAATAAGAGAAGTCTGAATTACTGTTTATAATATTAATACTATATTACATATGTAAAAGTTTCAATTGAAATTCAAATACACAAGAAGCTGTAAAGACTTTGTCTTGCTCAAGTATTAACGGTTACAAGAAGAGAATGGAAAAGGTGTAACAATATGTGCTATTTTTTTTCCACAGCTTTCAACTTTGTCCATTTTACTTATATAATCACAAATCTGGAAATTTTTGGAGCAGTCTGTTGAGCGCATGGTTATGTAATTTGTAGAAAGAAACATTACTAATTGCATTTTTTTTTTTATATGAAAAAGTGTTTTTAACTCAAAACTTAAAATCTAAGATACAGAAATATATTGTATCTACCTGATATGTTATTTCATCAGAGTTTGCAGATGCCGAGTGGGGTGTATGGCTCACCAGTATGACTTGCTGTGAGCCTGAGCCACTTTGGCTGGTGAGACTGGAATCTGTGAGTATAGCAGGGAACTGCTGACCCTGTCAAAGAGGGGAGAAAAGAAAAAGAAAAAAAGTACAATAACGATATTTAAACAGCTAACTGCAGTGTCATGTAAATTATTTTTATACCTCAAAACTCCTATTTTTCCCATGAAAAAGTCAGTCCAGCATCCCATCTGAATAAATAATACTGGTTTCTCCTTTTCTCCTTCCATTTTAAGTCTACCAATTTAAGGGGAACAACAGCTGGAAGTCTGTAAGAGTAGAAACTCAGTTCCAATAATTTTTCCCAGCTTTGCATCAATGGCTGTATGTCTCAGCCTTCCCTTGTCTTTGTCTCTTTGTCTGACACTTTCTTTAACCCCTCTATTCTGCTTTCCTGCATGACGTTCCCACAGTATTTTCCCTTTTTAAAAAAAACTTTCTTAATTAAAACTACTTCCAAAATACATGAAATTAAGGTACAAAATTGCTAATTAAGATACTGCTGTTAAAGACTTTCCAGTTTCCTCAGGAAACACCAGACATTTATGTACCCCTTGTCTATTTATCAAGATTCTTGGCAACACAGACTGTATTTGCATAGTACCTAAAAGAATGTTTCATTTTTATTTATGCCTGCCTTAACATCAAGTGTAGCAGCTGATAAATAAACATCAAAACTGCCAAATGTAATTGCTTAAATTATTACAAAGTCTGAAACGAAACCACAGGTTGCTTTGTTAGTCTGTGTTGCCAGAAATCACAAATGTGTCATAAGAACTATTTCGGAAGTCTTTTATTCCCCTCCCCAGAGCAAAATTGCATAGAGGAAAGTGTATAATCATCCTCACAGACTTTGCTTCACCAGGTTTAATCACGCTATATGCTAGACAAATAGGCTTTCATTGATATACAATTACATCTTTTAATTTGGGTCAACAAATAAGTAAAAATCAATCTAAACACAGTTAATCCAAGAAAGTAGAAGAAACACCCTAAATTTTCACACCGTAGTCTTTTAATATTATGTATTGTTTTTTTCTCTCCATTGTTTGCCAACATGTCTTCAGCTCTTGGTAACACCACAAAATCTTGAATACGACAAAAACAAAACTAACAGCACTATTCTTACAAAATGTCTTATAATGTTACCTGTTATTAAAGACAGTCAATTTAATTTAGATTCTGTCCTGTTATTTGCTGTAAAAGAACTGTTGCAATTGCTCTTCAACTCTTACATTCACAAGGAGAAAAAGAAAAATTAACATAATAAACAATAAAAAGCTCAGAAATACTAAGCTGTATTACTGAATAGTGATGATGAAGTACACAATTTAATTTAGCACTAAAAACTGATGTCAGACAATGTTTGAAACCATAGAATCTATCTATTTATTGACAAAAACTCCTGCCATGTGTATCCGTATTTCTATTTAAATAGTTTATGCTCCTAGATGGCAGTGTGCACACATTGTTGGCAGAAAGTTCACTGATTTTTCAAATACTAGGTATTTACAGAACAAAATTATTTTCTAAGCAAAAATATCCAATTCCTGCCCTGTAAGACAATAATGTTAGTTTATTTGTCAGTTCAGAAAAGTATTTCTTACCTGTGAAGTGATATTAAGTGTAACTGCATCAAGACCACCTGACAACATTCCCTGAGTGTCAGCAAGAGTCAAGGTGACACTACCATCTCCTCCAACTCCTGATGAAGACATTACCAAATTCTGGGCAGAAACCGCAGACTGAGATATAGGTGTTGTTGAAGGAAGGTTTGTTCCACTTGTTGTATTAAGTTCTGGAATATATGCAAAACAGTAAATATATATATATGTATGTATGTATGTATTTATTTATTACATACATAAACTCTTATCTGCAAACTTATTCCTGTGACTTTCTCAAAGTACTGATTTTAGATATGACTTCTTGCTTTCATTTTCTACTTACTATGTGGAGCAAAGTTCATTTTAATTGGCATAACAATTTAAAGCTACTGAGAGAACACACCAAGCCATGTAGTTCTGGAATTGTAATATGCAAGATTATACCATTTCATATGGCCTAATATTTATTTTTTTAACAAAATGTTATTATTTTTAATTAGAATATCACTGTATGCATACCTGGAGCATTTATTGAAGTTCCCTGAGAAAGAAGCTGGTCGTTGCTTATAGTTAATGTAGCACCTGTAGTCTGACTATTGATGGTTGGCGCTGTCAGCCTCAAGCCACTATTCAGATCACTGCTTCCAGAATTATGCTGAATAAGATCTTGGCCTGAATAAAATTTGTCTTATTATAACTGGGAATGTCTCAACATTATTCTGCTACTGTACTTAGAACTATAAACAAGTGATCATAAAATAACACAAGTAAAAAAAAAATACGATAGAAATACAAAATTAATTTCTATACATGCAGACTTTTATGCGGAGGTTTGACAAGGTTTTAATACAGATATGATTAGGCATATCTAGATACTAACATGTAGAGAAATAGCTGTGCTTCATGAAACCATAAAAAAAATAGCAAATTGAAGGCTAACGGTTAAAATGTGATTTTTTTTTGGTCTACTATGTGGCTAATGAATTACACTGAACATGTCCTCTTTTGTAAAAATGTCACTTCACATGGCATTAATCTTGTGGAATGGTCCACAAGCACAGAACATACAAAAACTCAAAGCAGAATCTATCAGCTGTTAGACACCTATACTCCATTTTCCTTTTATGAGTGATCATCCATTAACAAGCAGAAAACCACAGGTGCTGGACCCTGAGACCTTAACACAGACATTCTTGTCATTACACTCAAAAACATTAAACATGTTACAGAAGATGGGAAAAAGAGAAAGGAAAATCAATTAAAAGAAAAAAGGGTAAGAAAGAGAAAATCACTAAATATTACACTGGATCTATTAAATAAATGTTATGATACAAAATATAACCTATCATTGGGGGAAACAGGAAGATTTTCATAGTATGTATAGGATCAGTCTCTTGCAAGAAGAAAGTTGGTCTACATTTTCTCAAAAAGACCTGAAGCATTAACCATATATTATAAAGACTGAATACACCTCAAAGAATGATCAAAACATCTATTAGAATGGGCATTTAAAGAAACCTAGATTAAATAAACTCACCCCCAATGCCTACCCTGCTTCAGTACTTCCGAGGAGTTGTACTAGCCCTGGTTATAGGGGCTTTGCCATCAAGATAAATATCTGTTAACTCAAGACTATGAACAAAATAGGGAACCAATCTAATATGTGTCTGCAAAGGTATTTGTTTTCAAAAGCAGATCTGGGGAATATCTTTTAAAGCTGATTAACATTAAAAAAAAAAAACAAACCAACATTACAGGAAAGCTGTGGACAGTGAAAAAATGCCCAAATGCTACCTTATAAAATAGAGATCTGGTACCATTAAAGATCACTAAAAATACCAACCAGATATTGTAAGAGTGATTTCTTGAGGACTTCCTGATGAGTTTGCAGTAGTAGAACCTGAAGCATGAGCTAGAACTTGACTCAAACTGGAATTATTGATGGTCAATGTTATCTCATGTTGTCCATTTGAAGATGATACCATACCCTGTGAAGTCATGACTTGAGAGATGTCTTGTGCACCTAAATGTAAGTGGGTAGAACAAAAAAAAAAATGAAGATAATTTCTTTATAATAGATACAACATTTTAAAGCAATTAATACATTATTTTTTTAACTACTATAAAAGATGTAGCCAAGATAAAATGCTAGAAATTTTTGTTTTAACAACCAATTTATTCCCCTGCAGCTAAAGATCTTCAGAACAAAGATTTTATATTTTTTCTGAAGACTATAAATGATCTTCAATATTTTCATTATAGAGTCTGTCTTCTGAAAAAAAATATTCAAAAATGGTAACACAAAGTTGTAAAATTTGCTGAAGATGCTCATAAAGAAGTGTACGCTTATTTTATTAAATGAGGTGTTTGGCATGGGGGATGCATTTTCTCACTGTGGATAATACCATAAGTACAATTAAGAAATTCAAAGCACAGTGAAACTATTGACAGTGCTTACCACCAGCGCTGGTTGTCAGCACGGACTCTTGCTCAGATAAGGATCCTATTGTCATGTTAGCAGCTGACGTTACTGTGGGTTGCAAAGACAGGCCTGATATGGGCTGAATAACCACATTAGCTGGCACTGTGTTCTCTGCTGCCTGGAGGGAAGGGTTCTGCGGAGCCATACTGGGATCTCCAGTCAGCTGCTGAGCAAGTAAATTGCTCTGCTGTAACGTCTGCTGTAGGAGACTTGGATCGATCTGAAAAGCAAGTTTTCCACCTGATCAATCTCAAGTTAACAAATATGAGTTAAGTCAATATTCTTAACACAGAGTTCATATTCATTGCATATAGAGTATACATAATATTTAAGCGTCTATATATAGCCGGTCTGCAAAGTCACTACATAATCTGTCTATTCAGCTTCCCCTGTAGCTTCCCCCTCCCCTCCCTTCCCTGGCAAAATGTTCAGGAAATCATGATCGTAGTTATAAAAGAGCATGCTGGGCACCAGGTACCCACACTGCTGGCATTCTGTACTGTCTTACTGCTGCATACAACACTTATCACTGTCTTCAGGTCTCTGAAACTGAAAAGGCATGGAGTAGAAAGAAGACTGACATCAGAAATTAACTATTTTATCTGCTCCTAGGGCTCATTAAGGTCCCAGTTCACAGTCAAACAGCTGTTCTTGATGGTTAAATACAGACATTTTACTCTTTAGGGATGTTTGCAGATTGTGGAAAACAAAACTAAAACACAGATTTTTTTATTTTGTTGTTGTTGTTGTTGGTTGGTTGGTTTTGTTTTATGCTAATACTTGAGTAGAGAGACTCTGAGTAACTCAATGTAACTCTGAACATGTCTCTTCCTTGATCTTGGGGTTGGACCTGGTGACCCCCAGGGGTCTCCTCCAACCTCAGTGATTCTCTGAAACTGATCAAACACAACCAAGTTCATGAAAATCAGTATTTCACATCATTTCAAATACAAATATTTTGTCAATGTAATCATCTCACCTTTTTCTGTCATTCATTTTACAAGCTCAATGGGAACTTAAATTGTGAATCCAAACATTAAAAGCTTGCTGAGTAACACAAGTGTCTTATGTTAAGGAAAAGAACACTGTGCAGTAACTTGGGCTTTTTTCTGGGGGGAGCTCTTTTGGGGGGTTTGGTGGAGAGTCTAAAATGCTATTAAAGTGAAAAAATACAATTAATAGAAAATAAAAAAATACAGATTTTCTGTGCAGCAATTCTTTAAGGTTCAACCAGGGGTCTCTTCCAGAATTATGTTATCTCCTCAAACTCCCTTCAGCCCTCAAAGTAACTCTATAAAATTAAAAGCATTAAAATGTGAGCAACCTACCTGTAAGGTTATGTTGTTAATACTGGTAGCATCTATTCCAGAAATTTGAACATTTTGTCCAACCAGATTAGCAGCAAGTTGTAACTGTATTCCTTCAAGAGTGGCCAAGCTACCATCTGTCAAGGACACAGTTAAGTCACCTCCAGCTACCAAAGAAAACAGTTATATTATAACGCTTTTCTTTATCATTACTGACTGCCTCTTTAAACTTATTTATTTTTATAAAGTAAATCAATGTAAAAGCTATACACACATTAATTTATGCCAAGAAAAATAATTTGAAGTAGATTATTGCCTGTTTTAAAGCTTCATATATTCTATATCATTTAATGATCATTACTACTCAAGCCCTAGCTATAACAGCATCCTACAAAACAAGAAGCACTCCAGAGTAGCTCTGGAACCTGGAGAAATTTGGGATAAACCTCCCAGGATAGTGTGTGGTGCCCAAATACAAGCAGCACTCACTCATGATATGTACATTCCAACTCTGAACATACCCATGGAAGCTACTGCCCCATTTTTGCACAGCACATTGTTCAAGAAAGTATCAAAGTTCAGCCTATGTGCATTACTGTGAATTTGCAGGCATATCTTCAAAATCATACACATGTTCAGAAAAAGTGCTGAAGAAGCACAGAAAATCAAAGTCTTCCTTTCAGAAGTGACAGACAGCCCAAGACCCACAATTTAAGTAGTAAACTTTAACAATACCAGAGAACGTTTCAGGACAGCTGAACGCTATTCTGCTCTTAAAACCATCCATGTCCCATCTTTGCCTGAGGCCAGTTGGCACTTACATACACAATTCCTGAAAGTGTTTCACGAGTTTGCAAGGATCATTCTCAAACGGTCATTTTCTTGCAACATGAAGCATGTTGGGTATTCTGTGCCAGTTGGCCTCAGACTCAAATCATGGTCTGCGGCACATTTAATGTGCTAATGCAGTTGTAGTCACTGTCAATCAGTCAGATTTCATATCCTAGTTTTTTGTATCGAGGTGTTTTTACTTTTTTTTAATTTTAGACTATTAACTACACATGTACACTAGAGCATGTGCACGTGAAGCACACTCTTCATTATTCATGTAGACAAGCTTTTTCTTTGCTCTATGATCTAATGCTTGAATATAAAATAAATCTTATGGAATGGAAAGCTTATAGAATAATTGTTCTGCTTCTCTCCTTTTTAAGAAAATGCAAGAGCACTACCAAAAAGAATACAAGTATTCCAGCTACTTGTCATCTGTATTTTCTTCCTTTCTGCAGTGTAACACCACAGTAGAATTGAAGAGATCTTTTTAGGTGAACTGCATACATTTTCCCCCACATTCTTAAATAAATAAACTTCTATTTATGTCACCATGGTGCATGGAATCATTAATTCAGTATAACTCTTACCTGTCTGTAAGTAGTGTTTGGTATAATTTTCTGAACTTTAATAGAAAGCAATGCTCAGTACTTGATTTCAACACCACCATCAAAAAGTCATCCATTTTTACCTGACACTGAAGCAGGCAGGATAGCCTGGCCCACAAGTCCTTGTTGAAGTAAATTTTGATCAAACTGGCTCGTCAAAACGGAATTGTTCATGATGAAAACATTAGGGTCTGTTGAGGCTGAATTAAGAAGATTGACTGGTTGTAGTCCCTCAGCTGAAGTACGGGTGACAGGCTTCCTAACTTTCTTTGTCTCTGTTTTATAATGACACTGTATGTGGGTTTTTCTGCGCCCTGAAGTACGAAACCGTAAATCACAGTGTGGACATTTAAAGGGCTTTGCTCCTGTATGCAGACGCATGTGGACTTTTAGACTCCCTTTTGTAGAAAAAGAATTACTGCATACATGACAACTGAAGAGCTTCTGGCCTGGAAAAGTTTCAAAAACAGAAAGATAAGTGATAAAACCTCCGAAAGTCAACAGCACTGTACCAACATTTTAAAAAAAATATTCTAAACTAATTTGAACAGAGTATATTTGAAATAACTAGTGTTCTTCATTATAATTCGGCTGCTTTTAAAATGAATTATTGATCTAAATGAAGAGTATCTTAACTTTTTCCTATTTCTAAAACTCAATGTGCTTTTAAATCTTTCATGCAGAATCTTATTTGGTCACTTTGATGCCTCTGTCCTCATCATCTCACCTTCCTGACTAATCAAGTTGTTTCAACTGTACCGATCATAAAACTGGAGAATTAGAAGGTTTATCTTGACCTCTAAGTATCTGGCTTCTCTTTACTTAGCCACTCCTTTCCTCCTTAATTCCAGCAGTTGTTCTATCCCACTAGATGCTATGTCAGGATACAAGAACAAAGCATTCAGCTGAAGAACCGCGCATCTTGCGGGAAACCATCCAGCCAGCCTGCTGGTCTGAAAGGTGCTGATATGATAGAAGCTACAGTAAAACCCAAAAATATTTCTTTACATCAAGGTATATTACAGGTGAAGTCATGCAGGTGCCTAACCAGGCAATTTTCTTTTACAGGTGAGGAGCAGAGTAGCTTTTCAAACTGAACTGTTGTTAGAGAAGTTCCAGACCATCACACTGTATTTTTTTTAATTATTCGGTTAAATAATATAAGTATGGCTCAACATAAAACCAATGAACTATTAGCTGTAGCTATTGCCCACAGATTAAAACAGCTCTCCAAAAAGAGATCCAATGCTATTATGCAGAAACTACACACCAGTTAAACTTCATCCAACACAAGCCAGTCCAATTATAAAAGAAAACTGAAAAGAATCCCACAAGATCAAATGACTTAATAGGGCAAAGTTCATGTGGCTTTTGTAGTGAAAATTACACTCCACAGATCTATGAGAGCTCTTTGAAGGAGACCACATTTTCAACAAGTCAACTGTATCTGGATTTTTGGAGTTTTACTCTGTTTTTATTTGAGAGGACCTTAGAAAAACTGTTGTCACAGGATGAAAAGACAGAGAGCTTTCATGAATTAAAGAGAATAAAAGAACAGTGGGCTTAAGAATAAAATAATCAGATGGCACACTGAAAATCAAATGTGAATCAAGGAACTTACTATTACTGGATGTACAGGAGGTCATTTGTTTTTTACCCAGTTTTTCAGAAAACAACTGGATAAAACTAACGTGCAATGTTTGGTTAAAGGCAGTGAGCAAAAAGATACAATCGCTAGTTCAAAGTCCCACAACTTGCAAACTGCTTGAACCTAGAAGAACACAATCAAATCCCTGTTTTGTTCTTTTCATTATCCTTAGCATCTGCCACCAACTGAGACAAGATACTAATCTACACAGAGATCTACACACAAGAGTAGTGTTTCTTACTAAACAACAGTAGAAAGCAGAAATACACTGAACTAGAACAGGAGCTTCCATGAGCAAAATAATCATGTATTACAGTATTAGAAGCTTCCTGTCTTTGTTTTTTTCATTTTTGACAAGAGCTTATAATGAATTCTAGCAAAACTGTAGCCAGCTTTAGAAATTAATTAGTTAGAACTGGGTTCATTACAGAAGTTCAATGGGAAGAAGAAAATGAGTATGAAAGATTTAAAGAGGTTTTTTTTTAATTTACCCCAAACTGGGGTTGAAAGATACCACTACTAAAATCAGACCTGTCTCGGGTACTGTAAAAACTTAAATATTACAGAAATTAAGTTTATATTCACCTTGCATGATTGAAATAGCTGAATGCTCACATTTTTTGTACTCTTATATTTCAATCTACTTAGCAGCAAAATCATTAACATTTATAAGTTTTTTCTTTAGCTTAATTTTATAAAATCCTCTAACTCTACCCTCTTGCTCAGGAAAATCATTTCACATTGAAATGCTACAGCAGGTTTGAAATCAAATATATTAGAGATACGTACACAGTTTTTACATGAGCTAAGCCTATGACTGCTTTATAAGCCTACTAATACAGGCAGCTGTAATAATATGGTTTATTCAAAATATCATAATATGATTAATTTGATGATGCTCTAAGTACCAAATTTTACCTAACACTGCCATTCAGTGTCATTTCCCAGATCATAGTGTAACATACCATTCCTTGCAAAATCTTCAGTTAGAACAGCTTGTCAATGAAGTAACCAGTTTCTAAACAAAATCTTACTGACCTGTGTGCGTTTTAACATGACAATCCAGAGTGGATTTCACAGTGAAACTCTTTCCACATTCATCACACTTATACGGCTTCTCTCCAGTATGGATACGAACATGCCTAATAGTTCCAGAATACACATATATGTGATTTTCTATTTTCATATCAGATTGTAGGAACGTTTATTTTGTATCTAACTATTTTTAGAATTGAATATTTATATTAACATTACATTAAGCAGAAACAGTAAAAATTGTTTAAGCATTTGCCTTTTTTCAAACTGATATTTATCTATTTTTATATGCAAGTCTTATAATAAGAAAATAATTTATTCTAAAACTTAACAATATTTTTAATACTGCAGGTAAAGAAATATGAACAGGCCAGTTGAGTCATATTCAGAATATATAACATTTTGACACATATTTTTAAAATCTTCTGAAAAAGAAAAGTGTATGTAAATATGAGTCAAACTTTAGCTTAGGCATTAAAAAGTTATATGAAACTGTAACTGGTAAGTTTCTGGTGAACAACTCAGAGAACTGAAAATATGCAAAACTTTTCTGCTCCTTACCTGACTAAATCACTGGGTTTTTTAAAGCTTTTGGGGCAATAACTACAACAGTTGGCATATTTGGGCTCTGCTTCCAGTTCTGCTTGTTTATCTTTGATCTCACTAATTCTGTCTTTCTCTGCAGCAGACTGGACAAGAACTTTTTCTGAGACAGTGGCACTTTCTCGAGGTCTGATCTTTGCCAATTCTGCTGTTTCTTCTTCTGTAAAGGTTATGACACCAGGACGAGATTTTCTGGAAGTTCTTTCAGAGTTTTCATCATCATCTTCAACACATGCAACTATTAAAAAAAAAAAAAAATACACGTCTGTCTGGTTTAATCTGGCAGCTGAAATTACCAAAATAGAAGGGTTTGTTATTAAACACATGATCACTACACTACATGCTTGGACTTACACCTCTTTCAGAGGTCTAACTACTCATGTCTGTACTTCTTTTAAACAAAGCTGCATTTATAATTCTTATTTTTTGCAATAATTAAATACAGGTATAAGCCACTTAGGACAAAAACCGTTCTGCTTCAGTGACACACTGAAATAACTATGTAACATATAAAACCTTGAATACACTGGACAGACTCCCAGAAAACTGATTTCTTTAAACAATTTAGATAACAGAGCAATTTCAGTGGCTCTGGCCATTAGACATTATCCATGCTGGAAGGCTAATTTACAACATGACTGTCACAGTATTCATGTAATCAACTGAAACATCTGTACTTGTTACATAGTAAGGACTGCAAGAGTAAAAATGAAATAATTTACCTCCCCCTTCTGTTTCTGTAGCTGCTGCTACAGCTGAGGAGACTGCCTGATGTTTTTTCATATGTTTTTTGCAGTGAACAGTTGTTCGAAAGCTTTCATCACAGAATGGGCACTTGTAAGGCTTCATGCTCATGTGAGTTGCCATGTGCCTGGTAAGGCTGCCATTAGTTGTGAAGGAGGTATTGCAAATGCTACAGCTGAATGCTTTAACTCCTTAAAGTAACAGAAACAAATAAAAGTAGCACACCATTTGTTTAAATTTACTTATACAGGACATCCACAAAACCCAAACGTGAGTTAAGCTAACATAGAGCTGGTGTACACTGTTACCTGTATGAGTTTTCTCATGTGACTTAAGAACTCCTGAGGAAACAAAGCCACGGCCACAGAGTTGGCATTTATAAGGTTTCTCACCAGTATGTGATCGTACGTGTTGCTTCAAATGGCTGGATTTCTTAAAACCCTTGTTGCAATATTCACATCTATTAGAAGAAAATTGTTTTCATTAGTTGCATATAATTATTTGCCATAAAAGATTCAGGAGATTTTGTGACAGAACCTAAAAGCAAAACAAACCTATATGAACGCCTGCTTTGATCTTCATTATCCTCAAGAAAATGAGGCCGTTGGGTATGCAATTCAAGTTCTTCTTGTGATGACTGATCTTGTATCAAGCGAGTAGTCTAGAAATCAAAGCCTCAAGTAAATTTCAATAACACAATACTGAAATGAAGTCACAGAAACAGGCAAGAAAAAATACAGAATTTACAAGTGTACAAGTGATTGAATTTATGCTTGCTTAAATTTTTGACAAGAAATTAAGAGTGGAATATGATACCTCACTCTTTCATAGTGAGAAGGAAAGCAGCAAAATGTGCACTTACTGAATTGGAATAAACAGACATCATGCTGCACTTACACCTCCCTGTGAATCTACACAAAAACTTGTCTCGAGTCTCGTAGATTTTTCTGGTGTTTAAGGGGTTAAATTTAACACTAAAGCAGTCATTTAAAACAGTATAAGCCCCACACCAAGTAGCAAAACACACAGTGGCGCTGACAGACCTCACTACTTTATGAACAGGTTTTTCCTCTAAGCAAAAACCACCACAGAATAAACCTTGAGAATAACAGTATGTTGTAGGATTTGAGGAGAAGAAAACTCCAAAGCCTGTACACTGAAATTATTCAAACACTTTCAGATCTTAAAACTCACCTCAGTTCTCTGATGGGCATTTGCCCTTTGCAAATAAGCATGAAGGGACAATAATTCATGCAGGTCATCATGGCAAACACATTACTACAGATGGTCTTCACTCTAGGTAATTCTACCACCATAAAATACTATATCTAAACTGTATTTTTAGCAATTGAGGTTTTTACAAGTTTGACCAGATGAGAACCATGGAAGAACAACATACACTGCAATCTGCAGGCTCCATGAATGATCACTACACATTTGTTATGTTATTTTTATTGCTTGATCATATCTGTATCTATAGACATTACAGAATTAGGACAGAATATAGTGCAATAATGTAAAATTATTTTCTAACATTAGGTCCTTAGTTTCAGACTTACAGTCCAACTTCATAGCATTATATCATTTTTTTAAACCTAGATCATCAAAATGTACAACTCTTTTTTTCAGAAACATATAGCTGGGCCACTTATCCTCCCCCCAGCCTTTTACTTTCCAGCTGTTAAACATAAGCAGTCTAGAAAATAAATCATGAAACTTTTCTGACTTCTCAGTTTACCTAATCGCCAATGAAATTGTTGAAAAAAATCTCATCACTGAACACAGAACAATGAATTTTGCCTTCTAGTAGTACTTACTACGTTAATAGTATCTGTATTTGGAACCTGAAGAAGGGCTGGTGGATGGTAACTCGTTGAAAGAGCCTGAGATTCAAGTGTGCTTGAATCCTGCAGCTGCTGTACAGCTGGAAATTGAGTCTGTTGATTGTAGGTGTCATTCACTGTAAAACCTGCCAGAAATTGAACAGTCACAAACCTGGAAAATACACTGAATTGGACTTTGAATAACACCACACTTTTTTGAGGACTACCTTCAAACAAGATTAAGTAGTATTACCATACAGTAATACTTATTTTATACTCTTCACTCTTGAGTGCCAAAATACACAAATGTTTCTGGCATCTACATAATATGCATAATAGGGTTACTTACCATTAGCTGGAATTCTATTGGAAAATCTCCTCCACAGAAAAACACTGTTTGAAGTTTCTTCGGGGTGCCACAATTACCTTAGAGCCATTGAAATTTTGAATTTCTTGTATGTAAGCATGCATGTGTCAAACAGGTTGACCCATCTCCCTTTATCCACGTTGGTACCACGCTCCCTTAACTACACTGGAAGCCGATCACAAGGATGCAAAGCTCAGTGGGGAGGATGGCGGGTGAGTGGAGGAGATGACCCAATAGGAGAACTCCAGTTTCTGATAAAGTAACCCCCTTTTCTCCTACTTTGGATCTCCTCCACATATTCCCACTCTTTAGATAACAGTAAAGTAGAGCCTCTTAAAGGCAAACTGCAAAGTAAAAAATAAACATATTTTTATTCACATTTCCAGTGTAAAGACCTGAAATTTTTATTCGGTTTTGTTCTTCTGAAAGATCAGATCTTAATCACTTCATTTTCTAAACAAATGAATGAAATTATAGTATAAATTATTCAGAGCCAGGGAAGTATAGCTCAGATTGCTGAGTTCTTTAATGCTATTAGAGATGCCCTTTTATCAATCTCCCTAAGCCTTAATACTTCTATTATAAAAAAAAGAAATCAATACAGTGGAAAAAATGAAACCACAGGTATTCAGTAAGTAATTAAGGTAAGGGCAGCAATTTTACAGCAATTTCTGTGCAGTTTGCCTTTAGGGGCCAAAAAGGGTGAAGATTACGAAAACAGGGTAGAAACAAACCCACATCAGATGATCACAGCATCCAAGGCCAAAAAGCAATGCTTAAAGAATGTTTTGAATTATCAAAAACTGGGATGTGTAAGTTCAAGCAGAAATTCTCCCAAAATACCCTTTTAACAGCAGAATACTGTTATCAATATAGGAAAAATACCTACTTGTATGTTATTGTTTACACCACAGAATGAAAACTAAAAAATGTAAACAAATCTTAAAGGCATTATTAGTCAGGTTGTAATTTATCACCAAACCTAATGCTGCAACTTGCATATTATTTTCTCTCCTAAAACTACCAAGTTTATATGAAAAAAAAAGATCCAACAAGCTGAACCTTGCACCTCAATTACTCTTAAAAAAATTAGCCTGAAGAACAGCGATGCAAAACTTTTTGGTGATAAGAGCACTGGTAGTTTTTATTTTCAAATATATTTTAAAAGCACCTTTATAGAAAAGTTATATTCCTGCTACTCTTGATCAGAACACAAAAAACCAAGCCTCAACTGAAACAAAAGTTATGCCACTTCCATGCCCTACCTAAAAAAAGACATAACTATTAAATGTACAAAGAAAGAGTTAGCTAAAAAACACTTAACCACTAAGTAATTTTTACTAGCTAAGAAGGAAAAAAGAAGTTACTACACATGCCCTGTTTCATTTAACACTGTTTTAGAGAAAGAAATTATTGACATCCTGAAAAAACTCCCAGGGTCACAAAAAAAAAAAAGCTCAGGAAGAAAAGCTCTGAATTTAGAGGTATTTTGGGAGAAACTGAAGAAACACTACTTCTAAAAGTAGTTCTGGAATAAATACAAACCAACGTTGTAACAAGAATATGCATGATGCACCCCCATTGTCTGTAACACCTAGTATGAGGGTCATTTTCCACTCAAAATTTTAAGAAGATCTGACAGTTTTGAGCATGCTAAAGGCATTTGTTGCCACCACTCTATTCCTACAGAGCAGCATTTAAAATAAACAAACAAATAAATGAACCCCAGACATTCAGTCTGGGAAATAGACAAAAATTAATTTCAGAACCTTCAGGTCTTGTTTTCATCAATATATATTGTTTCCCAGAAGCTTCTGCTCGATCTGCAAAGAACAGTGAGCATTTTAAGCTCTGTACAATAAGGGGAATCTCTTACTACAAAGTCCTCTAAACTTGGAACTGGATTTTTTGTTATTTCAGTACAAGTTTGCATAGCTTGTTCTTCTTGGCTTTAACACATCACCCAATCTATTCTCTTCTACAGTAACAAAACACACTGACAGAACAGAATACTCTGGAAATAATTTTACTAGTGGAAAGATATGTCTTGCATCTGAGAATCAGAAAACAACAGTAAGATAGTTCATAGCAGATACAGTATTTTACTTTAGACAAAACTCGATGTGTTTACTGATGGATCATTTGAATTCTAACATTATGAACATATCTACGTGCATGTGTGCATCTCAGTGACTGGCAATTAAATGTTCTGCAGGTTTGCTTCCTAGACAGCTTTTGAAACCAGTTATTGACTGGAATCAACATGTGAATAGTTACTGAAAGAGTCAGAGTTTTAAGTCCCGAGATGACAGGTCAGCTTCTTAGGAAAGCAAAACAGCAGTCTGGTGGCAAGGGGTCATATGGGTTACCAAATAACAGTATTTGGCCTTGTAGGTTTTCAAGATCACTCTCGTATCACTACTAACTGAATTATTAACATTCAACCAGGGAGACTTTAAAGGAAGAAAAGGTGACATAATCTATATTAAAGCACATTTGGTGACAGATGATATTCAAAAACCCAAAGACGTTTTCTGATAAAAGGTCCGTTTGGTTGTTCTGATCTCACTAAGAAGTCTTCAACTGAAGATGTCTGAGTATATAAACTGCAAAGAAGTCCTTTTTCTCAGTCTTCAAATCTAGCCCAAATGAATATTAAATTATGATACAGCAGGAGCCTCCTAAGATCTGTGCTTCTTTACAAGTCTGAACATATCAAGAAGAAGATCTATCTGAACAAATTAGAAATTCTGTAAAAGTATTACAAACCTGAAAGAATAAAAGTTCTGACAGGTCTTTGCAGACCTAGAGATCAGCCTCATCTGTCTGGAATGCAAAGATTTTTTCTTTCTTCTTAAAAAAATGAAAAAGGAAAAAACCCCACAACCTACTGAAGATTTTTTTAAAAACTCCTACGTTGTTTAATTAATAAACACTGACCCAAAATATTTTAACAAGAATATAGCCTATAAATATCAAGGATAAAAATGACAGTGTTTTAAGCCTCAATGTTCTGCCTAGCTGACAGGAAAAAGAAATTAGGAGCATGAAGCACAGATGCAGACATAGGGAGAGGGTCGACCAATTTAACGCATGCATCCGCGCAAATGCTTACCTACCTGAAATTCAAAAATTTTGAAGGGCTCCAGGATCTTCAAGGAAACTTCAAAGAGTAGGGAATCTGTGGATGAGATTCCAAGTAGAATAGGAGACATCTTATACAAATGAGACTTAAAAAAACCCCCACACCACAAATGTTCTGAATCTCTGTACCAATTTTATAATGTATCGATGATCAGCCTAGATTTCTGATGATGAAAGAATTGTTTTGTGACATCTAGAAGAGTCTCCTCCCTCCTCAAGAAATCACTCAGTGTTCAATATTTATTTAATGGAGATGATACACATACATAGAAACTGAAGTCTAAGTAAGAAAACAAAACAAGGTTTACATATTGGATTTTCAAATTCAAAGGAGCTGTAAAAATCCAAATAAAAAACACCACCAATCTTGAGAGTAACATGCTTTTTTCTGTAGTCTTTTTTCATTCATTTTTAAAACTGTAAAAGGTAACTAATGAAAAATTATCCATAGGGTTTTAATAGGACCTGGTTCAGTCTTGGTTAATAAAGGCAGAGGCTTTAATATTTGTTCTCAGTTACATACAAAGCAGCACAACCTAGAGAATTAAAATTCGCAACAAAATATACTATTTCTTCACAGTGTCATGCAACTTCGTACAATAATGTTTTAACAAAATGTGCTACACAATTAAATGGGAAATGAAATTAAGAACAGAGAAGTTTAATCAGATGGAATAGCAATTACTGGTTACCAGTTATGTAAATACGAAGTTATTTGCTGGAGTCAGAAACATGGAGGAAGAGATCAGCTGGTCAGCCAGTGAGGTATGCTTTCCCAACCAAAACAAATGAAAACATACCCCACTTCCCTGCCTCCCACCAAAACCAAAATAAAACAACGCTAATAGCTGAATATCAAGCACCAACTCCAGAAATCCAGCAGTGAAAATCAAAGGAATACAGTCATTTCTTCATTCTCTATAGGCTACATAAGCCTTACACATATTTCTAAGTATTTTGTAGGTAAAATAATTTAAAAAAAGTTTTCAAATGTTTAGTGTCTCTTAATTTGTTACTTATGTAGCTTTATAAAATAAGAGGAAACTGCTGTGGTTAGGTGAAAGTATGATTTTTACATGAATATATTTTGCACTGTCTTTTTCCACAATGAATCCCCACAGCTACTCAGTCAAATCTTTGATCATGTTTCTGATCCTCTCAAGTTATGAACACTTATCTTTAGTGGGAGAGTTGTGTGAACAGCCTACTGTCACAGCAATGTCAAACACAATCAAGGAGAATATTAAATGCTTGATTCTTCTCTCTGATGACCAGTGACAGAACTTGAGGGAATGTCGGGAAGATGTGCCAGGGGAGGTTTAGGTTGGACATGAGGAAAAGATTCTTCACTCAGAGGGTGGTGGAGCACTGGAACAGGCTCCTCAGGGAGGTGTCACGGCCCCAAGCCTGACAGTGTTCAAGAAGAGACTGGACAAGGCCCTCAGACACATGGTGTGAACTGTGGGGTTGTTACATGCAGGGACAGGAGTTGGACTCCATGATGCTTGTGGGTCCCTTCCAACTCAGGACATTCTATGACTCCATAAACCCCACACTGTAATGACTAAACACCAGCTATTTAAGTATTCAAAATATTCTACGAAGTATAGTTTCAAAATAGTAGTTTCATAGTTTTTTCAAGTTTTCTGCATTGCAGTTACTTTGACTGTGGATGCCCATTTTTTAAATGCTTTATGATAACTATACTTTAAAGACAGATTCATAAAAATCACTTTTAAAACCTTTACTTATTACTAACCTTGTGATAAGCCCTGTTGATCAAATGGCTGCTGTGTTATAGCTTGTTGTTCAAACTGAGTGATGTTTTCCTGTAGAGCATGCTGGGATGTCACAAATCTATCTGAAACTGGGAAAGGTGAAGAAGAGGGAAAAACAAAATAAAAAACCAAAACCAAAACCAAAACAAACCAAAAGGAAGAAACAACAAGAAAAAAAAAAAGTAGTAATTAACCAGATATTTCAGTTTTTCCCAAAAACCTGAAAATGGATTTTTACTGCATTAAAAATAAATAAAAAATATTAGCTGATTAGTTATTTTAAAAATTCCTTGTTGTAGGCTTTATTTATATTGCTCTGTAGCACTTGTTAAGCCATTACACCATGAAAAAGAGCAAATAAACAAAGTGAAAACACTTTGTTCCACTATTATTAACAGAATGAGTCACATGAAATATTTTGTATTCTCCGACCTCAAAACGCAGGCATTATTTCCTAAGTACGCTATATAGTAGTGCTTTTTATTAAAAACAGAGGTGACATGGTAAAGTTTTGTGCACATGGTATTATTTTGCTTTATATTTGTTTAGTAGTTTTATTTGGTGCAACTACATGGTACAAACCTTAATCTTTTTATATTTTTAACAGTAAACCTAAACACGAATGGAAGAAATTATACAACATACTTTAAGTACTTAGCTTTTACTTCATGTGTTTTTCTAGTCATTTACTTGCATTGTCTCAAAATCCAAATCATTGAAACTTGTGAAGAAAAAGTTATCTGAGAACTTGCAAACTTACCTCATAAACCTTATATTTCAAATACTCACCCTCATCTTGCTCTAAAGGCTGATCAGCCAATTGTTGTTCTAGTGCTGTTTCTTCCGTGCCTACTACTGGCTGCTGGTCTAACTCTAAAATAGCCTGTTGATCTGTTGCAACAGCTTCTGGCTGCTGTAGCTCATCACTTTCAATCTCCACTTGCATCTGTGTAGAAACATGAATGCTCTGCTGATCTACTGTAGAATCATCTATTGTAGTAGACTGCTGATGCTGCTGAAGTTGCTGTGCAAGTTCATATCTGCAAAGAAAGGTAAGAAGGTCTTTTTATGGCTTCAGTTAGACAGTCATCCTAACTACTTATGTGAATAAATTTTTATTATATATCATAATTTACGATAACTTCAGAGCTACCTAAGTATTTGTTAACCATAAATAAACATCCTTATTCACTTATTAGCATCAAGTATTTTTAAGGAAATGCTAGTAAAATACATTGAAGGATTCATATAAAAATTTTAAACATACCTATGAGTCTTCATGTGTTTTTTACAGTTTAGTGATGTTTTGAAAGTTTTTTGACAATACGGACACATATATGGCCGAAGGTCATTGTGGATCCCCATATGTCGCCTGAGGCTACCACCAGTAGTGAAGGCCCCGTTGCATATAAGACACTTAAAAGCTTTCAATCCAGTGTGTGTTCTAATATGTGCCTTCAGAACTCCAGCTGACACAAAACCTCTTCCACACTGAGAGCACTTAAATGGCTTTTCACCAGTATGTGACCTTTTTAAAAGAGAGCAGAAGTCAAAAAACTGCATTTTAAAATTAGCAAAATAAACCAAAGGCAACTGCTGTATGGATGGAAGAGGCCTCAGTTAAGAAAATCCAGAAATTAAAGCTTCAATAAATTATAAACAACCTGCATCTCATCACTGGCAGGGCTAGAAGCAACACTGTCTGACAGTTTTAATTGTGTTCTATAGTCTGATCTCCTCTCTTGATCATACTTAGTCTCGATTAAAACATGCGGGTTGAGTTTTTCCACGTCAGATTAGTATACTAGTTCTTCAGACTAGTGTAGTATCATTTACATGTATTTTCCTCGAGTCATCTGAAGTAACATCCACAAAAGTAAGAACAAGTTCTTCAAGCAAGAACATTTACTTGATTACAACATAAGCCAAAATTCTTTTAGGTTTAGCACACAGAAAACAGCATACAGAACAAAAAGCGAATTTCCTTCTCAAAAAACACGAGTTACATACAACGTAGATGATCTGGAGTTACAAGATTATGACAAGAATTCACATCCAACACTTGCTATTTTCTTCACATTGTTCAGGAAAGAAAAGTGCTAATAAGCTAAACTGTACACTAAACACAACCACTTGTACTGCTAGGACTGCATATAGGTATGAGTTACTTCAAAGTCTCCTCCAACTTTACCAGAAAACTCAACTATCACTGGTTGACTACTTAGACACTGTAAAAAAAGAAGTCTTTTCAGTGAACATTATATAAAATTCATGCTTTTCCATAAATTTCTTATTACATACATTTCCTTTCTTCTTTGTATTTATTTTACCTGATGTGTTGTTTAAGATGACAAGATTTTTTATAAGCCCGATGGCAATAAAAACATTTGTATGGTCTGTCTGCATCATTCACAAAATTGTTGTTAAAATAATTTTGGAAGAACTGGCTATTCCTTGGGATTGGCTGGATAAGACCTGCACACAAACAAAAAGGAAAAATCAATTTGTAAGGTTATTGCAAAGTGGCAGTAAGCTGAGGAGATACTATTTTAAAAAACAAACAAACAAACCAAATGAGACTAAAACTTTAGCATTAGAGTTCAGAAAGAAAATGAGTATGTTTTCAGCACTTATTTAAAATTATGCATGCATCTATTACATTGCAGATGCCATCTATTTTAGTGATAGTTCTTCATCCACAGGTCCATCTCACAACATTAAGCCACACATGTCCAAAGTAAGCACTAACTTTTAAAAAAAGCTGACAGTTATGAATTCACTACTCAACAAATGATACTTTGCTATTCCAACCTCCACCTTAACTAAATGACATTTAATCAATGTGCCCCAAACACACATTATAATTGACAAATATTTAATAGGCATTTTGTGAAAAGTACAGAACACCATGATATATACCTGCCTTTAGAGGATAAAAAAAGTCCATTAAAAATTGTTGTATTTGTATCTCCTGTACTTTGGCAAATCATTCAGTCTTGCTAATGTTCTGAGTACCTCCAAAAATTTATTGGAGGAAAAGAAATAATAAAGACTCAACTTATTTAAACAAATGCTCTTTATACAGTGTTCCCTGAAGTCAGTCAAGTGTAGTTTTGGAAAATCAGTTAAAATTTTCTGCTATTAAATGACCAACTGCTAATGCAAGAGTTTTGTCTCAGAAGCAGCCAACAGAAAGGCATCATCTCAAACACTGTGACAGAATTGGAACAGTGGCAGATTTTTCAAGTAAAGAAACTACTCATCATCATTCACACATCTATGAACGCAGAAGTACTCATCACAATACGAATACACACGGCTGAGGGAGTGATGCAAAGTTTTAACAAACATGCAAAAGATCCCTTTATGGTCCTGAATATTCACCACCACAGCCTTTTATATCATCTTTTCTTTCTGTAGACTGCTTCATATTCAGAAAGGAAAGCCCAAAGGGTTTCTGCTGACTTCCAAATGTAATTGAAAATAATAATGTAGGCTTTTTAAAAAATGCAGAATAAGTATCAACATCTTTTTTCCATCAAAGGTGCCAACCAAAGAATAATACTAGTACAGAGCAACAATACCAGTTTCTTGACACCTCTAAAAGAAATAAGATATATATAAATATTATCAGTGGATTGAAAAAGCACAACACCAATGTCCTGGTTTTGTTAAAAACAAGTTTCTCTTTTAGTGAATTTGCCTGTCAGCTACAGCCTTCATATTAGCTGCATTTTCCTGGAGAACCAGATACATGTTTTGGTAAACATAGCAATGAAATGCAAAGTTATTGATAAGCATGGATGGACATCTCGTGAGAGGGGCAGTGAGAAAACAGGTGACCAAGAAACTGACCAACTGTGTATAACATTCCATTCACTTGAATACTTCATATAAAAGTGGGAGATCATGAGGATCTTGTCCCTCTTTGCCCTTCTTTGTCCCTTCTGCTTATGGCCGACGTTAGGAGAGGACCCTGCTAGTTGTCCCTGCGAACTGGGGCCTAGTGACAGACTGAATCCAGCTCTGGTTGGCTGCACAGTCCAATCCAGGACTTCGGGTGCTGGCTCTGCAGTTGTTGAGACTTTCAAGATTGGTTTTGTATATTTTGTATTATTTTCTCTATTCTTATTAGTAGCATTAGTAAAACATTTTTAATTTTTCCAACTCTCTTCTCTCTGTCCTTCTTTCCCTCCCGATCATCTGTCCTTAGTGGGAAAGGGGGAGAGGGAGGGGCAAAAGGGGGAAGTTGGGGGGAGAGGAGGTTAACGATACATCTGCCAGGGTTTTATTGTCACCCTGCAATCTAAACCCTCAACAACCTTCTAGACAAATAGTGGAACTTCTTATTTTCACATCAAACACCCCGATATCAGCAGAGTTCAGATGTTACCAGTACGTATAGGAAATAGCTTTTAGAGTATTTCTTTTTTGCTAATACTACTTTTTTTTTTCTCCCCCAAAACCCAGAATTTCACTGCACAGATCTTAATTGCATTTTTTCTTTAAAAGTGTTTTTTTCTTTAAAATAAAGAAATAGGACTGCACTCGTTTCCAGTGTTCACTCAAAAAAGAAATGTTGCATGCTTTGAATATCTGAAGTTGTCAGCTGATTTTGTTGCTACTCTGAAAACTTAAGTTTCTTATAGGTTAGGGTTGTCAAACTCGTTTTCACCAGGGGCCACATCAGCCTCGCGGTTGCCTTCCCAGGGCCAAGTATACTTTTAGAACTATATAAATGTAGAAGTAGTTGCACTGCTGTTATAGGTGATATCAAAATAACCACTGCATACAGTAACTCTTGAAAGTAGTGAACATAAAAGCTTTTTTCAAGAGTGATTTTAGGCTAAAGTTATTACCAATATCATACTCTACTATATAAGGATGACTACACAACAGACAAGGCAGGGGTTGGCAGACTGTCGAGCCAAACAACAATGAAATGTAAATGCCTTGCTCACTATGTTGATCTCTACTGGACAACAACATATGTTGTCTTGAGTGGTACAACAACTTCTTCCAAAACGTGGTTTTACATAATATTGTAACAATTATTCTACAACATAATTAAAATAACTGTATGAATTCTCTATAGCATATTCAAGAACTATTTTGCCCTTTTTTGAAATATTACCACTAATGATTACCACTAATTCAGCTGAAGTCACAATTATAATAAATACACTGAAATCATATAACACACCAACTCATTAATACATGTGATTTGAATAAACCTATTCATCTTAAGAATCTAGGTCATGAACTGTCTGGCATCTTTTCTATATCAACAGCCTAACAATACTTAAATTAAGCTCTTCTCTTAATGTAAAAATGCACACACATTTTTCTATAAGGATTACTCAGTTCTCTGTAAGTAAAAAATACTCTTCATATTAATTCTAGTGCAAGCAAATACAACACTTTTCTGAAGCCTGATTATTTCTGATGACTTATTTCAAAGCGCATCTTTCTGAGTAAGCTCTGAATGTGTTTGCTCAGTTAAACTGGTATTTTCCACTGAAACCCAGATTTCAAGAGAGCACAGATTTACTTGCTCTTTACCTAGATCAGTTATGAGTATGGGCTCTTGCAAAGGAATGTCTGGTACTGGAACACTTGTCTTTCCTACTCGAACTTTTGCAGGTTTACGCTGATGTCGCAGCTTTCTTAGTTCAGTATGTTTAAAATGTGAAGCAATATGAGTTTTCCGGTGGCCTGATGTTCTAAACTTTTTGTCACAGTGAGGACAAGCAAAAGGCCTAACACCTGAAAAAAAAAAAAAAAAAATTAGTTTGTGATTTTATTTTCACCACCCTAGAAATGTAGCTTTGAAATAGAGATTCTCTTTTCTGTGTTTTCCTTTTTGTTTCCTATCAGAGTGTTTATTGTTAAATAGGTTTTCAAAACAGGTCCATAAAATACAATCAAAAGTAAATATGAGATGATTGAACTACTAACTGGTTTTAACACACCACTTTAAGCAAGCTTATTGCCAAGAAACTGGATGATACAAAAGTGACAGCAATTTTGAAAGGGTTCCAGAAGCTATTCTAGCAATTACAGATAGCAGGTCAAATGTCCTTCCAAAATCAACAAATACTGTGAGAAAAAAAGAATCAGGAAACACATAGCGAAATTATACACAAAAGGACAAAACAGAGGAACAGCAATGTGACAAAGTCAAAAGAAATTCTAGATAGGTCTCTGAAAATGTCAGCACTCTTTGATAGCAGTCAAAAAAGCACGCCCACAGGAATTATTGAAGAAAAACTTCTGGAATGCAAAATCCAGCAGAAATCTCTCATTGGAAAGGATACTGGAGAACTTCTAAGTTACAGAGACCTCTAACTTGACCCAGTAAGCCTGACCTACTAGACAGAGGAAGAACCAAACATTTCTGATAGGAAAAACAAGTGTGCTGAACGATGGCTAAATACATGCTGGGGTTCCACAAACATTGGACTATTTTTCAAGCCACCAAGTGCTTATGCCACTTCGAATGTGTTTGACTTCTTAAATATAGTAAGGTTGAGTTTAAAGTAACAGAAAATAATACTGGTTCCCAAGTTCACAAAAATCAAAGTGAAAAACTTTCTGCAGATGAATCCGACATTGATAACTCATGGATTAAAGCCATCTGACTGTAAAACATATTGAACACCAAATGCACACAGCAAATAAATGCTACTTTCGCAGAATGTAAATATATAAACAGGAGTGTAAAGAAAGAGCAGCACATTGATGAGTTTATCTTGCTGAGAGCTTATTTACCTGCAAGAACAAAACAAGAGAAGTGGAAAACAACCACACAGGCCTCCAAGAGTGGAAAATTCATTTTTCTCTATGCGGAGGATAGAAGTTCAGCCACAGAAAAACAGACACTGAAGACATCATATATGATGTAAACAAGAACCACATAAACAGAGGAGTTTTAAGGTATGCAGCATAAGATGGTGGAAACAGATAAATTGGTAAAAACACCGATAAACATCTTATTGTTGAAGATAAAATGGGAAGTAACTGAACAGTCCTGAGTGATACAGTGAAATTATCAAAGAGCTGGGGGAAGGGGAGGGCAGAAAGGATGCAGAATACACATGAAAGATGACTGGGGATAAGTAAAATCAGAAATCAAATTCGAAGAATACGACTCTTTAGAAAGCACAATAGTGATATTAAAAGGGAGCAACAGCTACCTCATCATCAGAAAGCGTCCAAGGCTTTTTTAAGAGCCTAAAGTTTCAAAGCCAGGAAACACGAGAAAGTTATGACAAAAAAGTTAAGTTCATCTTATAAGACACTAAAATCAGATCATTTTCTGGCAGATATCAATGTCACGGTAGACATCTCTAGAGTTTAAGCACTTCATTTTTTTTTTTTTTTCATTCAATGTCTCACCCACACAACAGAAAACAGAAAAGCAATTTTGAGGCCTTACCTGTATGCAGACGAATATGAACTTTTAAACTCCCTGAGGTGGAAAAGCATTTCATACAAAATTGGCACTTGAAAGCTTTAATGCCAGTATGTGTTTTTATGTGTGCTGTGAGAGTACTCTTAACGGCAAAGGCGCGGAAACACTGGGGACACTTGAATGGCTTCTCATGGGTATGAATGCGAATGTGACGCACTAGATCACTTGGTTTTTTAAACTCTTTAGAGCAATACGGACAAACATGCCACCTTATTCCATTTTCTTCACGTATAGAACCTAAAATAAGGGACAACATCAAAATGAATGTATTGGAAACATTTTAAAAGTTCTTCAAAAATTCCACTACGCTTGCACCATTATACAAAGCAGTCAAAACAAAAACATTTTGCCAAATAGATGCCATTAAAATGCACTTTGTAGACAATTAACTTCTCTATCAGATGTGTTCTACTTCACAAAAATAGTGATAAGCTGGAATGACAAAAAGAACCCCAAAGATAATTCAGTGGAAATTCACACATTTTTATGCTATTGAAAAAAAAAGTTTAAAAAAAAAAAAGAAGAAAGAAAAAGCTAAGAAATGTCTGACTTCACAGAATAGAAAGAAACAATGCAGTTTGTATGCCACTTAGAAACACAGAATGTAGGTGTAATGCAATATGATATACCAGTTAACTTATAAGTACCACATCTAACAAAATTTTCCAACAGTGAACTCCTCAACTATAACCACACTGAATTATTTTAAGTACAAAACACTTCTCTTACTTGCTGGATGAGATACTTTGTATGGCCCTCTTTTCTCCAAATTCAGACTTGAATTACAATTTATAAATATTTAAAGGAGCAAAAAAATGCGTAAAAAAAGTCCTTCTGAAACATTTACAATCTAAGGTTACTTTTTCACAAAAGCTGCTTTATGATCCAAAAACCCTAAACTCCATCCTAAAGCCACAGCATATCTTTTCTCAACAAAAAATGACGAAAGACATTTCTAAAGCCTATCAGCGTTTTTTCTTGCATATGTTATTTAATAGCAGATATTCACTCATCTGAATCAGTTGACAAAGTGTTGGGTTTTTTTTCTGTAAATCGTGCCAAAACACCAACATTATATTATTTTATCAAGAAATAAAGGCAGTTGTGTTCAACTGTAGAGCAGTGGCCTTTTATTTTTATTTGTAGTCAGAGTTAGAAAGCTGTTACTGTTACTCACAAGGAACAAAACAGTTATTACCCAAGGAAAAAGCTGATGTTGATTTTTAGCACTGTTATGCTGGATGAGTTTTTGATTTTGGATCAATTTCTGCATCCCTTGCAAGGAAATGAGCAACATCAATGTATCTACAAACCAGCAACATCAAAGCTTGAGCAACTTTAACACTATTTAAGCACACAGAGACAAAATCCATACACACAGTACAGTACAGAGGTGGAATATTATCATGTATTTATGGTGACAGTATCATAATAGTAAGTGTCATTCCAAACATAGGTTACATGAAGTACTATTCACCAGGTCAACCTTCATCCTTCCTCACATGGCCTAGATCAGCGAAGCTGGGAAAGAGATTCATATTCTTTCTTTTTTATCCTCTTCCAAAATCTCCACTGCTCTAAATCCAGACAATTTAACACTGTAACTTCACTTAATGCCATTCCAATATGTTTTTTTCTCAGTATAATGAAAGTTATAAATGTTATTGATCATAATTTATGCAAATACTGTGTGTTAGATAAGAGTAAATGAAGTCCATAACTGATCCACAGTGTGTTTTGGGAAAGTCCTTTACAAATCCATCACACTCACAAATACTATAGGTCTTACAGCACAAAAAGTAGCGAGCAGTGGCAACATTACCAGGTAAAAATGGCGATTTTTTCTTAATAACCTTTTTTTCTTTTTTCTCCAGTTTATCTGTACTCTCTTGCTCCTTATCTTGTTCTGCATGATTAGAGTCAGCCTGATGATTTGAGAGAGTCTGGACATCTGGGTTCTGATCCTGGGCCCCAGGAGTCTTGGCCTGGCTGCACTCGGTAGGATGTGCAGGGACAGGAATTGAAGATAACCCACTGTTCTCTAAAGCTTGCTAAAAGAGAACAAAAAAACTAGATTAAGAAAGAAACATTCCACGGTTGCGCAAACTTTTCTTAGAAGATATAATACAAATATAATTAAAGGAATGTGTCATCCTCACAGAATTTCAGCTGGATACCAAATTTGCAAAAACACTCTTACACAACACTGACTTTAGATTGTCTGTGAGATTTTAAGTTGGATTTCCTGCACTAATACATGTGCCAACAACCGCCTTTCAGAAAAGTGCCAATTGTTTCTACAGAATCAAGCATATGCCAGGAATATATAGCTAACTCTGATGCTTACTACACAAGAGAATAGTTCCCCGTAAAAGGTCAAATTTGAAGCTCATCAATTTACAGAGAAGCCATAGATGGTATAAAGAAAAAGTAAGAATACTAAACCAAAGAAAGGCTTGGAAAAACTCAAAAGCCTTTCTTAACAAACCACTGATAAACATCAGTCTGAGGCAAGAGCTATGCACTCATATTTATGTACATCTGGAAGGAACTATAGTGTCGGAATCTTTATGGACACTATTGTGTCTGAAAAGGCTCTGGATCGAAGACCTCAAACACACATTGAAGTAGGAAGTGTGCAGATATTTAATTGCTTGGAAGAAAACCATGTTTTATTTTGTACAACAATATGGCTAGTGATGCTCATACAATAACTTAAAGAACCAACCTCAGAGATTTTTTTTTTTCAATAGCTATCACAATAATAGTTATATTTTGTATTATGATTTGGTGCAACTACACATCACATTCCAAGCACTACAGAACTCAGCACAGGTAACATATTGAACCAGCACATATCTACACATAACATTCAGGTCTTCCAGAAAGAAATTCAAATGGTATTAAAGTGCTAGAGACAGAAAAACAGCTTAAAGCTTAGCAGGATACCACCAGTACTAGAGAAGAATATCCTCTGCTCTGTTCCATTACGCAGTGGAGTTTGCAGAACAAGCACTGACAGTAGAATAACTGCCTGCATCTCTTCTGTTACACAGAATCTCCTGCTGCCATTATCAAGGACAGAATAGTGGTTTGCACAAAACATTGATCTGACATGGGAAGGATTTTTCTTTGCACCAGTAGGAAATACTCAAATAGCTCTTCTTAATTAGAACAAGATAAAGGCTCCATATACATTCTCATTTTTTAACCAGATAAAAACTTTTTTTCTCTTAAGTGTCATCACGTTTTAACCATCACATAACTTCAGCATGTGCCACAAGCTGCTTCTAGGCAACAGGAAAACAAACAAAGGGATCAAAAGAACATGCATGTATGGATGTGTGGACTTAAAGTTTTCCTACAGGTCATGTAATTAATATTTATAACCTTGCTTTTATAAAATTAGACAAAGGGCCCACATTTTTTCTAGTCTTGCTTCTATCATCGACATACCTATAGAATCTTTTCTTGTTGCTCTTGACATCCCTGGCCAGATTTAATTCTACCAGGGCTTTAGCTTTCCTAACCTGATCCTGGGCTGCTCAGATAATTTGCCTGGATTCCTTCCAGGCTACCTGTCCTTGCTTCCACCCTCTGCAGGCTTCCCTTCTGTGTTTGAGTTTGTCCAGGGGCTCCTCATTCATACATGCAGATGGAAGATATCTTGGTGCATTCCATATTCATTCAGTAGATCTTTTCAATTCTTTCTTGATTGATAAATCATTTAGAAATGCAGAAGCAATGCTATCATTGTAAACACTGAGAACACATTTCACTAAACATAAGAAAGGAAACAGTGAAACACAAATCTGTTCTTAGACACAGCTCTTACCTGTAAAATATCTCTATTGAGTCCCACTGCAATGTTCAGTTGTTGAACAGGTTGTTGTGGCTGGTTATTTTCTACAGGACCTGGTTCTGATAACTCAAGGAGCTGTTGGATGACATCAGTTACGGCCTGCTGACCCTGATGAGCAGTAGCTGAAGACACCTGGGTTTCTGTCTGTTGAAGAAGTGGAGACCGAAAATGTGTGGCCTGAAATAAACAGCAGTACATTCGTAGAGGAAGATGAAAAGCATATATGAACTGATCTATTTGGCTGCCTTATTCAAAATGTCTGTTAACTGCCCACTACAAGGATGTCCACTTCTGTGAGACATGAGAATTATACAGGGCTGTCATTAAAGGTCTGCTCACTCCACTGAAGAATTACTTCTGTACATCCCTTTTCTGGGGTTCTTTCCAAGCTGCATAACTCTAAATTTATAGCTTTAATTAAGTTTATCTTAGCTACTGAAACTTCCAACCAGTTTACAAAACACAGGGATCAATTACTGAATTCCACATGAAAAGTAATTGTAAAACAAATAAATGTCACTGACATGGTTGTCTTTTAAAGTTCTCACTTAACTAAAACAAGTCCTTTGGAAAAATAACCTTCTATTAGTTGATATTTTTTAAATGAAGTTATTTGTGGTGTTACATCAAAACCTTTCAGAACAATAAAACTACTAACTTTTTTCCCTTCAACTCTCAATCTTCTAAATCTCTTTATTTCAGAAGAATATCTTATACTCTAAAAAAATTAAATTAACATTTAGATGTGTCAAAATACTAACAAAATTTAGAAGTCTAAAAATAAAATTTCTTAATATTTGATTTGATAGTTATATCTTATGCTACCCTAGTAACAAATATGAAGAAAAGAAAGTGATTAAAAGCCTTGGCATTTCTTTCTAGAATCAGAAGTAAAACCTCCTCCTATCCTCCTTCATTTATAAACTTCTCTTCCTTACAAGAAATAGACTCCGTAAGTACACCATTACTGAAACAACTGCTTTCAGTAATTTATTTTACTGCAGAAAAGAGAAGCATATGTTTACATAATAGCTAGCCCCGTAATTCTGTTTCTTAGAACACACTGGATATTTACTTCTAATATTCACTTCTGTTCTCAAAAAATAATCACTTCCAGGAGTACACACAAACACATATATATAAAACACTATCTTCTTTCAGATCATTTTTAACAAAGAATAATCTTCACCTTCAGTTCTGTAATATTTTTTCCAATCTGAATACTCCCCTGAGATTTTCTTTATGCTGACATTACACTGGACAGTTAAAATGACACTGTCACCATATTTGAGGATTGTTAGAAATACATTAAGAAAAAACAGCTTGACTCAGGTTATATCCTGAGAATTTGATGAAGTATTCCTAATGCCTTCTCATGAGATGATTAAAACAAACCCTTATCTCATATCTCTTGTATGAATGCGAGAATAGCACTTGCTATTATATTATACTGATTTAAACATGACTTTGTCTTTTTTCACCTCACCAGTGGGACAGATGGAAAGACTCAATTTCTTCAGATTCCAATTTAGCAAAAGTGCTATAAATATTTCAATATGTATTTTACAATATAAAACACTATATGTCATTTTCAGTCCAATAAACCAAAGCAAATTGTTCTGCTAAAGACTCTTCATGGAGACAGTTCATTTTCTTGCAACAGAAAGCAGGGAAGCTCTTTAGTAGAGCAGGAAGCCTACACTAAGAAGTCTATAAAACTCTCCCAGGCTTTAGCAAGAGAAAAAAAATTATTAGGGAAGGAACTGCTCAACATCATCTTTGACATGAAAATTATAGTACTAGATGTATTTAGGCAGTATGTTCACATATTATACAGCAGTTTACACAGAGTCTCATGGAGATTGTCTTTTTTGAAAAATAATACACAGGCACACAAACAAAGTTTGTTACCATTACTGTTAAGATACCCTGTTCATTTTAAGAAGTTTCAGAGGTCTTTTTGTAGGTCTCACTTCAATACCTGATTTTAAAAACAGCATGTAGAAGGAACTGTTGTATTACTGCTTCATAATTCCACATTTGTTTTGTTAGAATAGTGGACCTTGTGATCACCCTTGGTCTATCTGATCTGCTGTGTAGCACAGACCACATGACTGCTCTGAATGAATTATTCCTTCAAGTAAACTAGCTGTACAGAAATTACAGCTGTTCTTTAAATCAAATTATTTATTGTGGCAACTTTTTCTGTTACTATCCAACTTCAAAGAGTTGTTCCAACAGTAAATGATCCACACTAAAACACCATACTTTATTTCAAAGTGTGAATTTGTCTAGCTTCAACCCTCAAAACATTTTTCTTTTCTCTATTAAAGAAATTACAGATTTTTCCCCTTTTTTTTTCAAAACAGTACACCAAGTCATCCTTAAATATTTGAATCTCTTCAATAATAAAATATATTGTATCATACTTCAGGAATTCTAATATGTATTGACACACTACATTCTAGGCAAGTTTCTCCCTCCATTTCTAGAACATAGAACTGGCACAACTATATGCAGTCTGTAATTTTCTAAAACTTCATTACTTAGAAATATGCCATGTTTAACCTAGAATAAAGTGTATCCTAATTTATTACTATCTTCTTTTCAGACCTGTACTGTCACACACACAACCTCCATAATAATCAGGCATCACCTCTGATGCCGCTCCTTACCAAGGGTTTAAAAAACCAGAAAATTTACTTAAAATAAACTGCTTTTGAAGCACAGTCATTTTGAATACTTTTTAGAATCTTATAAGAAGCATAATATAATTAATTAATACAGCAAATATTAGAAATTAAGTAGTTCACATCAGTTCAGTTCAGCTTTAAGTTAACTGGTCCTGGAACACTGAATTCACAGTAAAAGATAACAACAGAAGTGGATAGACTGGTTATAGCAACCTTAAAGCAATACTGCCGCATCTCCTAGTCCTTGGTTTTATGAATTCTAGTACATGATGAGATAATCAGTGGCTACAGCTGGGAAGAGGGGGGAACATAAATCAAATCCATCTGCCACTGAGATACCATGCTGCAGCCTGCAGCTGACAAACAACATGCTACATAGCTGCAAAAAATACAGTAATGCTCTCACTGCAATAGGAACATCAAGACACACCTGCCTGTGCATCAAGACTGATTGCTATGGGGTTCCAGAAAGCCAGCCCTGCATCATCCTTCCCCGGTTTGACAGGCTTCCCTCAAGCCCCACGGTTCCCCTGCTGCCTCAATTCCAACCAACTCAACAAGCACCAACAGCTCCTTCCCTTGACAGGCAAATCTTGGTGTCCCCATGCAGTCAAGTCAGAGGGGCAGGATAACTCAGCATTTTATTGAGGAGTTCTTATTCTCCTCTGTTCTTTTTATACAGGAGAGTATTCACCTCCATTTTGAAGAGCTACTGAACAGAATTATATGCAAAATCATGTATGTATAACAAACAAGGGAATATAAACCACTTAACACCTGTTCTATTCCTAAATAACCAGCTGCATTCACCAAGATGTTTGCCTTTGCGTATTAGCTGATCAACTTATCACCAGGGACTATTGCATATGCTTTTTCACCAGTTAAATGAAAGCTTACAAAATTCTGTGAAGCTTCTCCCACTTTTAGTCTTGACACAAAAATATGACAAAATCTCTACACTTACATTTTTCCATTTGTTATCAACAGGTTGCAAAAGATTAGCAGGGGATGTTGTTAGAGGCTGGGTGACAGAGTCCTTCAAAGAAATACAAAGAAAGTATTTTAAGCCTTTGTACAAAAAGAACAAAAACATTACTAATATCCATAAAAGTTGTATTGTTCATTTTCTGACAGTATAGAGACCAGGGACAGAAAAAATTAGACTATGGGAGAGATACGTTATTATATATTGGTAAAGAAAACAACAACAGCATCTAAACTAAACCAAACAACAACAAAAAGGGAAACAAAACAAAACCAACATTCAGAGCTTTTTCCTTTATGATCTGTCAAATAAGAAACTAACATTTAAAACAAGTTATCAGAAACACTCAGAAGAATAATCTACTATGTCCTTCTATGGACTATAATTATATAAACAAATCCTGAAAATTAGTTAAAACTAATACACAATTTGAAGAGTTCTAAATTTCATTGTTGCAGGAAAACTTCACAATTATTTTTATGTTATGTGAGGAGGAAACTTTTCCTTCACACACAATCTGTAAGCACCAGAATTATATTTTACTTCATTGTAGAATAAAGTATTATATTTTCACCTTAACCTTCAAATTGTAAATCCCACCCAAATTTAACAACACAAATGAATTAAAAAAAAAAAACCCAAGTAACAGCTACAGGTCTTTCAGTTCTAACCTATGTGCACAATTACTCGAATTAAGATATACATCTAATTAAACTCCTAACACAGATTTTCACATATATCAAGTAAAGCTTACTGCTGTAACATGAGATACATCTGTTGAAGAGCTTGCAGAATTCTGTGGACCACCCATGTGCATCTTGCTGATATGTGTATTTAAACTACCCAAGCTTTTGAAGATACAGCTACATTCTGTACAGTTGTATGTAGGGCCATTCTTCACCTTCAATAAAACAAAATAAAATTAGGTAAGTTTTCCCTAAATCAACCAAATTTTATATTTTTCATTATTTATCCATGGTACAAATATACTATTTATGTGACAACCTTGAAGCACTCTCTCCATCCCTAGCAAAACAATGGATCATGTTTTGCCTTAAGCATCTGGGTTTTGTTACTTTGTTCAGAAAAGATAGATAGCTGTGAAGGCAGACACCTTGTCTTTTCTTTCCCAGCATTCTGTGGTGTGAAACATAACTTTCTGAAATAAAGACAATTAACAGTGTCACTACACATAATTAACAGTGTTGCTGTGAAGGCCTCATGGCCTGATTGGGATGACAGAGATGAACCACCTAGCAGACAAGCCAGAAGAAAACACAAACCAATAGCTACCCCTGATGGGCAAAACAACTCACTCCTGGTCAGTACTATGAATGTTCCCGTAGTTTGAAGATCCCAGACCCATTTCCTGAAAGGTCCTTCTAATCAGCATGAAGGGGAAACAGAGGGAGGAGATGAACCAGCCTCTCCTATCTTGCATGTAAATGAACTGGGTTATAAAACGACCCCATGCATAGAATGAGGTGGTGGCACGCAGTGAAATCTTCAACGTATCCACGGCATTCCAAAGGATGTCACATGACCAATCAATCTGTGGAGTGGTGATATCTTACTTTCTCTCTGATATCTTAGTCTAACATATCTACTTCATTTTTTCCTTCTCTCCCTCCCTTATCCCTAACTAACATACCTTATTTTTATTTTTCTCTCTTTCTTTTCCTCCTTTTCCTGAGCACAGCAAAGTAATAAGTTTTGCTACTAAGGTCTTGTTAAGTTTTGTGTTATAGTTATTAACTGTCACCAATCCACTGGTTTTAGGGGTTTTTTGCTTTCAACGCATTATGTTTTGTGATACAGTAACAGACTTTCGCCAAGTCTCTAATTGCTGTAATTTGTAATTCCACCAAGTGCTTTTAATAAATTCGCAACTGAATTAGACCTCAAGTAATTGTTGTCTGTCAACAATTTGCATTACTGCACAGTGCACCCAGAGTTAACTCACACCTGAGTACACTGTGCTCACAGTTAACTCACCCCTAATCTCACTTAGGTGGGACGGGACAAATTATGAGAGCTACACTGGCTTATTTTTCCAAGTTACTGATATCCATTTACGGAGCCAAGTCTGGTATCTCTCAGATATCAGGTCAACAATAATCTACATCCATGACTGTCATCTCCTATTGGCATTTCTCAACATCAGGAAGCACCAGAGAGCAAAACAAATGTCATCTGGCAAATGAGGTCCCAGACTTTTCCCTCCTTACAAGTTCCTACCACTACACACTTAGGAACAAAACTAAAATGCAATTTCATCAATTAAGATGTAACATCATATATAATCAAAATGGAAGAAAAGGGAAGAAAAAATGTGGATAATCTTCAAATTTTGTCTCTCTTCAGTTTACTCTTGCAAACATATCTTTTAGAAATTTCCAAGAAAAGATAAAATCAATTTTTCAGTTCTAAGTAGAAAGAAGGTAAGATAGATTAGGCCAAAGGCTATTGGGACCATGTGGAAAAAAAATTATAAAACCCACCAAAAAAAATAACACTGTGAAGGACAGGGAAATTTACCATGTAGTTTGAACTGAATTTGAACACATACAATAAGAAAGTGATCAGCAGCAACTTCTTTGGGACTTTCAAGCCAAGAGGTTGAGGTAATCAAAGCAGCTAAACCTATAGATTCCAACCATTCCAACCTGCTCCTCCTCCTCCTCAGTTTATCACAGAGCAGTCAGATCCAGTGTAGTGTTTTCAATATGCAGAGAACAAAGTCTTCAAAAGAAAATATGCTGCACTCCCTGTAACATCGTATGGAATTTTGTATTTCCTGACATTAGCTCAAACTGGTAATAAGACCTTTAGAAAGACGTATAAACTAATAAAATACTGATACAACTAAGCAGTGATAAACAAACTGAGAATCAACCTGTTTCATTATCACCTGTAATGTTATTTTGTGACTGTCTCAGGATAAAATGAAGAATTAACAGAAGTAAACATACAGACAGCAAGAAAGAAGGAAAAAAAAAAAATCAAGAAATGATCCAAAGCAATAAGTAAAATATAGAAAATATAGGCTCAGGATCACAAAACATGACTTAAGATGTGATCAACAGGCAGCATTTAAAGTCCCTTATCCCACAACCTTATTTTTTATTGAAAGAAAAACAGAGTAACAGAGAAAAAAAGTGAAGAATATTTTTGGTTTGATCTGCAGCATTCTTGTAATATTGAAAAAAAGCTATGCAAATTATGAAATTAATGCTGGCACATTTTTTTCACGTAACAAAAGCTATCACATGGGGAGCTCTGAACAGTGAGGAAGATAAGGCATACCAATTCATATGAAATGTAAACATATGATTTAACATAATTAAGTGTATAACAAAATACTAGTCTATGAAGGACCAGATCTTAAAAGTAAGAACCTCTAACACACTAAAAGGATCCTTAGTAAAAAAAACCCAAAACGTAAGATTTATCGTAACACATAAATGGAAAGCAAGAAAGCAAATCCTAGAGAGAGCTAGGCGAAAAAGTGAGAGCAAATATTATATTCTACATGCAGGGAAAAGAATAAAAAAATCCCTGCCTCTATCACTTTATGCCTTCCAAATCAAAACTAGATCTTTTTATATGGGTATTTCCAATGACAAATCACTAAAGTCAGCAAGGAAATCACTGAACAAAGTTGCACAGCCACTGCTGCTCAGAAGATTATATTATATTACCACAGCAGTACCTTTTGAATCTTAAAAAATTGTCTGTCACAAAGAGGAAAGAAGAAAATCAGCATAAAGCAATAACGCTTTTTTCATACTTTTTTTCTACTTGTAGTTGAAAAAGCTCTGAAAAGGGCTGCAAAATATACACTTCAAAGACAAATTGCAAGTATGCTCTATGACGGAGTCAGTGGGTTGCTGTTTGGCCTTGAAATTTTTCAGCATTTTCTGCTTTGCTGCTTTTTGTTTACTTTCATCTGATTGTAGCCTTCGTTCTCCCAAGACTGACACAGATACATTTTTATACAGCTAAAACCACTAGTAATTTCTTAATCTGTCAAGGTACTGAAAAGACAATAGTAAATTAGGGTTTTGCCAATTACCTTAAGTATATGTTTATTCAGATTACGCTATTTTAGGAAAACTGCATTTGCAGGTAAAACCAACAAACTATAATCTATACTAGAGCAGTAAATTTATATTGACTTCAAAAAGGACCAGAGAGCACTGGAATACCAAACAGGGCAATTTAAATGCTGAAAATGAAACAAGCAGTATATTAGCACCAACCACTTGATGAATAATCATATTTACCTCTGAATGAACTCTCTGTATGTGTGACTGAAGATTGCCTTTCTGAGAAAAGGCTGCAGGACAAAAGGCACAAGCATGGGGTTTTTCACCAGTGTGCTTGATCATGTGGGTCTGCAATGCCCCCTTCTGGTTAAAGGCTTTTCCACATTCACTGCATTTAAAAGGTCTTTCACCTGAAAGGAGAAAAAGAAAAAAAAGAACAATGTGGGGTAAGAGGCTTTAAATAAACGTAAGTAGTTTCCTGTATCTAAATAAATAATTGTATCAGCTAAAATAAAACACTGTCTATGGATAGCTGTACCTTGACCACTAATCTCAGCATCTACTCCGATAAAGATGTAGCTCAATGAGAAAGTTTTATGACCCAGCTGATGATGATCAGTTAAAAATCAGCACTATAAATGACACCTTTATAAAACAATTATTTAGAACAGCTTCCCTCAACTTATGGTTTGGAAGATCTCAGAAGTTTGTAAACAAAACCACTGGGGAAAGGGAAACCACAAACTGCACTCTTACACCAAATCCCATGAAATGCCTATACCTGCATGGAAACAAATGGAGGAACAGAGACTGGAATGGACAGTGATAAATAACTATCCAAAATATAACTTTTTATTTAGACTAAAATCAAAAAGTCTCACAGCAACACTGCAAAAGATGGCCTATGGTTCTCACTCCTCCATAAATATTAATAGCCATTCATTCTTTACAGCCACCTATTGAAAATATGCAGTAAAATATAGTTTTTACTATGTCAGATAACATACAGCTCTTCTAAAAAAAATAATTTTAAAACCTTGAATGTTTATATCATTATTGAATATTAAATAAAATCTAGGCAATATTGTAACAGGAATGCTCTGTCACCATCTCCTGATTTTGGCGTTCTCAGTGCTGTGTATACTTGGAGTTATTTGTACGTTAACAGGTTAAGCTCAAAAGACTCTGCAGAAATTTTAACTGACAAAACATAATGGAACTGCATTAAAATATTAAAAAGCTACATATTTTAAACACACAGATACTATGGAAATCTCCACTGTCAACTCAGTATTACTCTTTTTTTTTTCTTTTCGTGAAATAGTGTAGCTGTTGTAACTCCAGAAGCTTGAGAACACTTAACACTTTGTCTTTTGCATGTTTCTATAGCAAAACTCCTATGAGCAGGCTGCACATGATATCTGCTACACCAGGAAGTATTAGCATGTGCTAAATATTATACACACTAAAGCAAATTTTAGTGAATATTTTTACATGTTTTCTAATTATGTAGCTGTAATTACACTGAGTTTAAAATGATCAATTCTTAATTAAACTCACATGGTTTGTAGCTATTTTCTGAAACAGATTGCAAGCATGTAACTCACATAGTATCAACTCTGAAGTAATGTATATATTTTGTCCTGCTGCTTATGGGTTTTGAAGGTGCTTTAACGTCTGTGGGTTTTAACTATATATTTTTAATATAGCTTACAATACAGTACACTGACTCAGATCTTCTTGAGATACAGTGACAAAATTACTATTGGGCTTTTAAAGGTAAAAAGGCTTTGCTTCCACTAATAGCTGCTGGTGGACACGCACAAGTATTGCTTAGGTTAAGTTTGCCTATTTAAGTAAACTTAATTATAAAAATTAAATCTTAAATCTAGTGTGGAAATGTGGAATTTCTGTATTTCTCAAGTATAACTTCATAAAATACAGATTTGGGAGGGGCAATGGGGGGCTCATTACTTAGTTATTAATATGGGAACTGCAATCCCTGAGGCTTAATTTTTTTTCTCAAAGGGTGTAAGTGCTTGAAATTAATAGCCATGAACAAAAAAGTATTGCAATTAAGACACTAACATGATGTACACATAGGATAGACATGCTCTTTTAAAAATTAAAGACTTAAGTATTCTAAACTCTTCAAAGCAGAGTTATTTTTTCCTACATATTTTACAGCACCTCAAGCAACTAGATGCCAGACAGTCTGTCTGTGAACTTAAAGTAATAACATACTTCATAAATAAATGAGCATTCATTAGCTACTTGGGACTTAAAATGACCCGCCATCATGGGCAGACTGGAGCTACATTTTCTGTCTCTGATTTCCCAATAGACAAACATGTTTTTATTCTTCAGAAGAATTATAAACCATCTTGAACTTTTCGATGCTTTAGAAAAGTTTCCTCAACCAAATATACTTCTGTCTCTTTAATTTCAACTATAATAAGCTAAAGTAATTTATCAGATAGAGACCAAACTCTAAAATAAGAAAGTTAATTTTCAATTACTTTTTTTGGATATTACTTTGAGGCAACTTTTAAAGCATACACAAGGGTGATCTCGTGTTACTGTTTACAATTAAATTATAAAGCTTAAAAAGATTCGTAAGAAAGTCCCACAACAGAATTTTTATTTCTCCCATGGCAAAGTCATTCCTGTACATGGCAACTCACCACATCATTATCTGAACAGACTGCTAATACAAACAACATTGCACACTTACATAACTTACTACTTTAATTGTCTAAAAACTAGACAAACAGCAATTTATTCACAAGATGGAATATACATATATATTGCACATCACTGGAGCACCTTCAATGAAGGTTTTGTTTGCAGTCAAACTTACGCTATGTATGGATGAGAGAACTATTCTTACAGTCCTCCATACACTTAAAAAACTTTTGTACTATTTTATACTTAGCACTCTTCAGATATTTCAACTGCTTAAGAGTTTAATAAGTGCACACATTTATCACAGTAACTTAACAAAAAACATCTGCTATTCACTCTGCAAAACTGAACAGTCACCTGCTCTTCTTCAAGTATCAAAATTACAGTCTAGGCTTATCACCTCACAAATTCACTTCAGACATCCTGAAAATAGCAGTTATAATACATACAGAACATACAAGGCAGTAATTTTAAATAAATCAATCTAAAAACAAAAGCAAGGCCACTATGTTGTTACTATTATTCACTTGCATGTATTTCTACTCTTTTTCTGATTGTAAATTTTAGAACCTGTTTTCCAGAGTATGTAAGATCTTATTTAGAGTACCTGACTGGCTCTTAACTAAGTTCTTCAATTTTAGGGCTCACCAAAACTCTAAGTACCAAAACTGGTATTCTGTGACAAATGAAACCTGTAAAATACTTAAAATTTCCAGATGTACATTATTAGAAATAGTTAAAAATATTTTTTAAAGCATATAAATTTCCTAAGCAACTAAAGGGTGTTTTAAATAACAGGTAACAGCATCTAATGAGCCACATACCTTAATACTATTTCAAGTCCCAACAGTGAGAAAAATATTTAACATTTCACAGATCAATTTGATTTTGTAAAACAAATGCAAACTAAAATAATTTGTTCCACAGACTTACCTGTGTGTATCCTAACATGTCGTGTTAACTGACTTGGCTTCTGGAACGTCTTTCCACAGTGCGGACAGGAATAGGTAAACCCACTTCTATCAATGTTTCTGTTATAAGATCTGGTATTTGATACCCTGTCATTAAAAGAAAAAAAAAAATCAAATCTTAATATTAAACATTATTTACAGGAAGCTTATTTTATCCCATCATTTTTTAACATACAGTATAAATTCGATGATAATGTATAGCATCACCTGCAACAGTCAAAAAGCAAACTCTTTAATGACACTAAAAGAAAAATATAAACAGCGCTTTTCTAAGTACCTACAATCACCAAGAATTTTAGTTATTTCTGTAATAAAATCGATACATCTTAGAAGCTCTCTAGAGGCATTTTTACTGTAAAGTCTGCTAGAAGTATACAGTGACTTCACAACTATTATTTTGGTGGCAACTTTCACTCTGTGCAACTCCATTTCTTTTGCCTGAATACAGAAAGACTTTTGTTCTTAACTAGAATATGAAGATCTCATCAACTAGAGCACAAATGCAGGTTAAGAATTCAACAATCCAAATATTCACCACTGCCCCTGAAATACAAATCACAATCTCCACAGAGACAGGATAACAGATGATATAAACTCCCATAATTAATTTTTCCACAAATCAAACTTAATAGTTTAAATGACTACTGAAAAGCATTAACAGTAATGTGAAAAAAACAACAACTGATTTTATGCTGGAAAAAAGGAAAGACAAAAACCTAGATCTTATAGACCGTCACAACAACTCAGCTAAACAAGTTGAAACCAGAAGGCAGTGCAAGAGGAAAAAAACAAAACAAAACAGAAACAACAACAACAAAAACAAACAAAACCACCCAACATGGTATCTAGAGCACATTTTCCATAATGCCTGAGTATCTACACCTATAAAGTAATCCAGCTTGTCAGTAGTGCTTAAAGCTAACTGAAATTATAAACATTTAAATATCTGGTGGTTTTTTTTTTTTCTCAACAGCTGAGAAATAAGAATTAGCTAATGTGGAACAGATACGCAAAATACACCACCACCTTGAAACACAGGCTGGTATAAGATCACAAAAAATAGCAGAGGAGCAACAGTTCATGCATAACGTAAGAAACACTAAACTTCTGTTCAAATGCTGCATCTTCCTACTCTGAGAGAACACAGATATTCAATGTATATTTAAAGGACAGCACATTTTCCCCTCCAATTATTTCAAGCAAGTATTACATGCATTTTTAAACTCTTTTTATACTCCTGCAAATGAGCATAGAGTGTGAGTAACGTATTTTCTTTCACAGATTAATTCTATCTACTGAAATTTACTGAAGAGTGAAATCGACTGAAGGTTGAAGAGAAGAAGAGAGAACAGCACTGAAGTTAGAACCTCCTCTTTGCATCTCAGGACAGATCTAGACCAGCCTGATTGTCAGAATACACTCTCTGATGAGCAGAAACATCTGTTTCAACTATAGATGTAGTATATTAATAAAGGAAATAATATCCAATTTGGAGACAAGCGTAGGGACAATCCTTCAAGATCAGATCAGCCTCTGTAATATTTCATAATTAAGTTATGATGACCATTTACTTTTTAGCAAAAGTTAGACACCAAATTTAAATTATAACTTCATAATAGTTTGCCATTCAAATATTTCATAGACAAAAAAACCATCATTTTAGGAAGCAAAAGTACAATCACTTAATGAAAAAACCAGAACAAGTGTCTTCATAATTATAACTCCTAAAATTTTTTTGAAGCTTATTTTACAATGAAAAGCAGGAATCAAATAGTAAAATTTTTAACTTCTGATGTATGTCTTTGAACTTTCTATACAGTCAAACAGGTTAGGTCAAATGTTGACTTTTCATAATACTTCTGAACAATATGAGAAGATTGTGTCAAATAATAAATAAATACGATATATCCACGTTTTTCCTTTCAAAATAATTTCTACTGAAACACAGAAGACAGAGCAGGAACACTTAACCAATTCATTAACCTGTCTCACATACATGGGTTGCATTGGTACTTCTGGTGAAAGGACAACAAAGCACCGTTATGGACAGTAGTTTCTTGAATACAAATGCAACATGTTTCTAGATCTGAACTGATAAATATGATGAATCTCATATAAGGAAGCTCTGAATCCAGAAATAATCTATATTTATGAAAGTAAAGAAAAATTATCTATATTGTGGAATGCGTATATCTCATTTATACCAAAATGTAGCATGCATAATACTCTCTCAAAATCACAGCCATCATATTAGATTAACTCACCCATTCCTTATTGATTCCTCCTAACTTACACAGGAGATGTCCACAGCAAGAATGTTTTTGTGTGTAATATTATATAACTCAACAGAAACACAGCAACTTTACCTTCATTTTCAGTTTGCAAATGGAAGTCTACAATATTTTTTAAACCTTCTGGAAAACAACTATTAAGATCTCACAACTTGCATCACCTGCTAATAAAAATAATTGGAAAGAACCAATCTTTCTCACTTTTATTTTTTCATCTGTCTTTTTCTTTGTTTGTTTAATAGAAACAGAGTAAAGATTAAAAGAGTGATCACCTGTCAAAAACCTTAGGCTTTCTTGATGTATAAACTAAACCAACAGAAGTAAGTTTTTCTTTCTTCTAACAAGTAATTTCCACCTTCCTAAAAGTGAAGTTAAACTAGAGAGCTGAAACAAAGGACAGAACAAATCTTCACTGAAAATAAGAACAGAATTTATTAGGCCTGTTTTTTCCCTTCATTTTTTTGGTTTTTCAGATCCACAAGAAACAGCAGGTTGTGGTGAGGACTACTTGCAAAAGATAATTAAACTGCAAGTAACAACATTATTTCTTTGTGGAAGGCTAGTACTAGGATTTTTGCAATGACAATAATGGCTATGTAAAATTAATGTGCATTTGCTTCAATGTACTGGCATTAGCACTTGAAATCACACAAATACATGTCAAAAAGCACTCTGTATCAGAAAAACCTAACCTGTGTTTACAAATAGCTAGCAGATGGAACTAGGCTTAGTATGGCTGCCTAAATACAAAAACAGCAAAAAAACCAAAAAGGCCTCAAAAAATAACCACCTACTTTGGTAAGGTTTTAAAAAACAAATGTCATTTCATAACAGCATACCAAAGAAAATAAACGATCTGCACACATCCCAGCACTTTGCTGACTTGAAACGCTACTCCTGCTTTTCTAAGCTATCACCATAAAAGTAACATCTGCTCATTTTGTTACAATCCCATGATTGTCACCTTATTTTATAGTGAGTTTTCATATGTTCCTTTAGCTGTGAGGAAGTTTCAAATTCCTTTTTGCAAGACTTGCAGCTGTGGATCCTATTGCCTGCCAATTCTTGACGATGTTCTTCCATGTGTATGGACAGCTGACTCTGTAAAGTAAATTCATCTCCACACTCTGAGCAGATAAGATTCTGAAAGAGATAATAGAGACTGATTTTGCAAAAGATTCCCAAACGGCAGCACACATGCATAAGCTTTGCTCAAGTACATGAACATATCCTTCTATGGACATTGGCAGCTGGAAGCAAGCAGCGATAAAAGTATACAAGTGAAAGAAGTTTTTGAGCCCCATAATATGAAGCATGAACAATCATCACTGTAAGCTTATAATCATATTTATATTTTAAGAAACTCCACTGAAACTGAATTCTAAAAAAGTTCAAATGGTAGCAGAAACAAGCAGCTCAGTACAATCATGACATTTCCTGTTTCCTTGGTAGGCTCATTCACAATAGACACAGAAACATAATTTAGTGACATTATGCCATGGTCTACATAAACATTTGTAAAAAATACTACTTTCTAACTAAAAACATCTTAACAGTAGGTTCAAGGATTTCACTTTTAGCGGTTAATATGATACAGATTGTCCCTTTTTAACAGTAATCCCACCACAATTACTACTGACTTTTCTTAAGCTATCTTCACAGAAAATACGAAATATATAGGACACATAACGTTTTTGACAGGTGTCTCTTCAACCCATTAATTTTACAGCAGTGTGTTAAACAGGCCACTTTCCAGTTGTATTAGTATTCCATGTCATTTAGAATGGAAATTGTAATTTTAATGCAAAAGCATTGCCATTTCTCTGAAACTCAGAGGAAGAATCAGAGTTAAGTATAATTTCAACGAAAAGTGTAGTTCCAATGAAAACTCATAGTTCTGCATTTACTTTATGTCCTTTTCCTTTTCAAAACCATTAATTTCATTTCTCAGTGTATCTTTGTTTCACAAAATCTAAGTAGAGAGTTAAGACTAGAAGTATAACAATATTCACCACCTATTTGGCAATACATCTGCTACATGTTCCTTATTGGTGTGTGTAATAACTTCAGAGAGTTTTTATCTCAGTTCATTTTTCAGTAATTGTGATTATCACTGCAAATGGAAATGTTTTTTATGCTCCCCCCTTTTTGTCCTCCTTGAATGATCAACAACAAGAAAAAAAATAAAGGGTGGTATTCATTTAAATAAAGATATTGACAAGAATGTTTTAATCGAGAGGAACAAAGATACGTAGTACTATTTTTAAAATGCTTTGACAATAAATTTGTTCCCTGAACAAAACTGAAGTCGTTTAATGAAACAAGATACTCCCTCAAAAATTACTTGTTTAATCTAACCTAGAGATCATTATTACTGGACTCAAGTTATAGTGTGGGATGATAAATAAATACCACCATCTTTTTCCAGGATCAACGTTCAAATCTGAATAAGACTACTTCCTATTGAAATATATTGTTATTATACAACAAATTTGGTTTATGATGACCCTTTTGTACAAGTAGGGAAAAGCCATTGAAGAGAAGCTTACAATGCATGCTATACCAACCTCACGGGCCCCAAAATAGAGAGTTTGTCAATCTCTCAGCATTTTTCAGACACATGTATCTATGACATTAAGTTGCTGTTACACATGTTCTACTAAGCAACTTCCACAAACAAAAGAATAGCTTACCAGGAAGTGTTTGATACAATGAAAGTGTATGTATTTGTATTCATTACTGTACAATTTGCTGTGGGAAAGCAAGGTCATGGTAAAGCAGAAAAACTGTACAAAGCCCCAGGAGTACACCAAGCCAAATAGCCTCTCTCTGGAATTGCAGTACCAGATTTATTTTTTTGTTCCTCAAGCAAATAAAAATGCACCAGCACACACAGAACAAGTACTTCCACATTAATCTCACTATGGTTAAACTCACCTTCTAACATTAAACAAAAGGGGCTAATCGTATAATGCTACATAATGCTTAAAATTCCAAAACTCAGAATCCATCTATCATGAAAATCTGCACTTCAACACAGACACACTCTTCCAAATCTAACTGGAGGGGACAAGAAGCTAATCACGCCAGTTTCTTGCTACTGCCCTTCTGCACCCACGTGTAGTTAAGCTGGCTGATGCAGCACAAAACAAGGCTGAAGTTACCCAAAGCTCAGCTTTGTGCAGCAAACTCCTCAACTGCTACGTATGTTCTCTGAGTACATATCTTTGCTTTGTTTTCAGATTTTCAGACCTTCCAATAGCATAAGTAAGAACAGCAAACAGAAGGAAGAATGGAATCCACTGATAACTTATCCTGCACATTATGAAAAACTCCTGAACGGTGGTCAGTGCCATTGTCAAGAACCTCTGCTCCAAGTTCAAATTCCAGCTCCCTCCTACAGGCCCTGTGCGTAATTACTGGGAAAGTAATTACTGCAATTCTGTGTGAATTAATTGTTACATTCATCTCTGTTTTATCACAGAATTATAGTGCATTATAAGAATACATTCATTAGCAATTGAAAGGTGTCCATATTTTCACAAATTTAGTTTTCAAGCTGCAGACTGAATTTTAAATTGGAAGACATCACACAACCTATTCTTCTGACATCTGCACCAAGTATCAAAATCAGAGCTGCTGAAGTGCATGAAAAATCACTTAGCAATAGAAATTAGTACTAAAAATCACTCTTTGGCATCTTTTTTGATGCTCATTTTTCTTATTCTGATGTTTTTAGCAATTCATAAATCAAGTTTTCTCAATACCCATTAAGCTATGCATCATTATAGATACATGAACATGCAACAAAATTGTGCTCAAGTCCTCTCATTTAACTCAGTGTACGTGGTAAAGCGTGAACTGATAACAAGATTAAAGAAGGAAAACTTTCTCTACAGATGGTATTCCCTGCCTGGTTTAGGAGGAAATGCAAATGGGCCGATCATCCCAAACCTACTGGTCAAAACTGCAAGCAGCCTGCAGTTGGTATGGAGAAACCTGCAGTTATTAAGTTTATGGCTTAGGAGGAGAAGTCGGGCAATAAAAGTGCATAGTTGACTCAGGTCCATCTCTCCAACACAAAGTGCAATATCAAAAAAGCCTTCAAGGGAGGAAGATGTAATTACATGATTGAAAACTTTATTTTGGGCAGTACAATCAACTCTGGCAACTACAGTTAACACAGTAATGACTACAAAGTGTACAAAATACAACTATGCATTAACTGTTTTCTAAGAATTTAACCAAAGTCTTAAAAATAGAAAATAAAACTGTGAGAGGGAAAGAACAAGAAGTCCTCTCACATGAAACAACCACACACAAAAAAAGGAGTGGGAGTTCTAGATAAGAGAACAGGTTCATGATGCAAGAAATAGATGTGAGAGTTACCTCACCATGACATCTGCCATCAAAAATGATCACCCAGACTCTTACATGTGGGCTTATCAACATACATGAAATCACAGAAATTGCTTCAAAATAAAAGCATTTGAAAATAACTATTCAGTTAGTAAAAACAGGATGGGAATACTTGCTTATATGCAGTATATTAATTTCAATCCTTAATTCAATCCTCCAATCTAAAGCATGTAGGAAGGGATTAAGTACAACTGTTATGACACATCTTTTCAAAATTTTAATGAGGTTTAATGAATTACCTCTTCTTTCTCATGTAGCATTATATGAGCTTTCAAACTGGCTACTCTGGAGAATTTCTTGTTGCACACAGGACACGTAGGATCTTCACCATTGTGAGTACATTTATGAAGTGTCAAGTTGAATTCAACGTTAAATGACATCGGACACTGGTCACATCGGTGAGGCTGTTTGTTAAAACCACAATAATATAGAAAAAAAAAAATCAATCTTCTCATAAGTTACGTATAGCATAGGTAACACATACAACTATGCAAATCAAAATGTTTAAAATTTTTTAAAAAGCAATTAAAGCACCCACATTTTATAACAATCCTTAATAATATCAGTCTTAATGATTTCCTCTTCTTTGCACCTCACTACTGAAAATGCAAATACAGCACCTCACGATCATATGGGGAAAGAAGCCAGGGGAACTAAAGGCAGCAGAGACTTAAAACTCAGACTCTGAGGAGAGTAAAGTCAGCCAGAGAGAAGAAGGATCAAGAAACAGAAATAAATTTACCTACTTTAACTGAGATCATGAACTCTCCTTAAGCAAAATTAATAATCGAATCAACAAAGAGCTTAGTTTATGCTAGGACTGACTGCTCCTCAGTTGGTATCTGCAAAATCAATTTTCATTCACTAAGAGAACCTTGACTTTCAGATAAACAAAAGTGTGGTTTTAAAAGTATAAACTCCCATTTTTATACCATCTTTACAACACTGAAACATTTAAATAGTTCTTTGTATACACTAGTTACCATCTCAAAGTCCTACATTTTGTAAAAACTAATCTGTATCTACAGCTACCTCAAACAGTAATAAAATTATTTTTTCATCATTTGTAAGTAGTTTTAGCTTTGTGAAACAGAAAACAAGGAAGAGAAATTAAATCTTCCAAGTTACAGATGAAACCTGTGGCAAAAGCTTCATTTAAAGTCAGTCCAGTCTTAATCACATATCTGTATTATTCCTCATTCTTTCACAGATTTATTTTGTAAGCAGCTAAAATGATGACATTAAACTACTGACTAATATATACATACTAAATTAGGTAGATTGACATTATTGAAAACAGCCATAAGAGACTAGCAGGGTCCAGTTAATCAATATAAGCATTATTTTCTTTTTATTGCTAACATGTAGGATCAGTTTGCAAATTCAATTAAAAGAAACCTGTATGTTTCCTTCACCTACCTGAATATTTCAGAAATCAAAGAAAATGGCTAAAATTAAAAGTTACTGAACTGGAAACAACAAACTAACTAAATGGAATCAAATTAAGGTACTGTCTCAAAGGACACATGAAGAAACATGAAAGAGAAACTACATCAGACTCTTGAGGTCCCCAAGTAGTAATTATTAGCGATGTGATTTAAAAAAAGTGATTTCTTGTGTTAGCTTTACTCATCAATACACATTTTTATTTTCTACGTTTATGTCTACTAAAATTCATACCTTGTCATTTTGCTCATGATCCCTCATATGGCGCTGGAACTGGGTCTCTTTTGGAAAAGACAGCAAACAGACGTCACACTTATGGCAGTGAGGTACTTGGTAGGGAAAATTACCGTTCTCTATATTCGGTGTCAGAACATCATCTGCAAAACAAGCATTGAAACGTTTGTATGAAGTCATGTCATTTACTTTTATTGTAAAAATCACAATTCTTTGAAGCAGAAACTATTCAAACTCCTGTAAGATTTTGACTTATATAAGATTCTAACTTGACTGGATCTTGAAGATCTTGGGCAGAAACATTACTGCTTCCACTGACACAGGATCAAAGGAATATATGCATCCCTCTAAGTGCTAGTCACAAAGCAGATAAATATTTGCCTTTTCCTAGTAATTTGAAATACAAATATATAAAACATATATTTTTTTAATATAAGATACATATATAAAATTATTTTATATATATATACACACACATTCTTTCTATGTTTGATAAACACCCACAAAGTCTGCACAAAATAAAATGCTGCCAAATATGCTCCACATCAGTAAGGTATCAGGGGTTACTTACAATAATATTACATCATGTGTTTCTAAAAAAACCTCTTTAATACTAGGTAGCCAGCAGTTCTGACTACACTGGTTTTCAGCCCTTTCCCACTCCTTTATCTCTCAGCTACACATGAACTCAATAGAGAAAAATATATATTTTTTTTAATAGACCATACAGTTTTCTTGTTTTGAACACCAAGTCACACAACTTTTGATACACAAGTTGCAAGCTTCTATATCCTCTTGCCAAAATGGCTGAAGTCAGTCCTATTAATAATTTCCTTATATCTTAAATATTTATCCAAGTAAGTTAGACAGATTTTATACTTGAGAAGATATTGTATTACTAAGGAAGTTATCTTTATTTAAGAAAAACTTTAAGAAAAGCAATTGGCTAGAGGGGATCATATAAGATAATTCAAAGCAGTAGTAATGAAACAAAAATAAAAATCAATTGACTCATGATGCCGATAAAGGACACTAAAGAGAGGAAAAAAAGAAAACACGACAACATAGAATTCAGTTTCAAACTCTGCCACAACTTAACATAGTGCATCAACAACAGAATGCAACAGGATGCAAAACAAAGGAACATTCATTTTATTATCTAGACATTTAAGGCCTGATGTTTTCCTTTAGGAAAGTCAGTACTTCTCACTATGTAAGTCAGAATTAGGCATAGAAAATAACACCACAACCAAAAGTTTATAGCATTCTGTTTACATTTCCAGAAAAGAAACCAAATGTTATGATTCATTTAATATTTCTGCTCAGTACTGTGCCTACCTCAAAGTCCTGTCACGTTCAAGAAAAATACAAACAAAACCAACCAACCAACCAACCAAATGCACAAAAAAAACAACCGATGAAAAAGAAAACCAACAAATCCTCACACACATCCTGACCACTTTTTTTTTTTTTTCCCCCTGCTAAAATTCTCATAAATAAACCTAAAAGAGCTTGTAATTGAGGGAGCTCTAGGAAACATACCAGCACAAGAAATCACAACTAACAACTATCACAGGAGCCTGGAGAAAAAGAGGCTGAGGGGAGACCTTATTGCATTGTAGCATGAAGGTTGTTGGTCTCTTCTCCCAAGGAGCAAGTGATAGGATGAGAGGAAATGGCCTGAAGTTGTGCCAAGGGAGGTTTAGGTTGGATATAAGGAAAAAATTCTTCACGGAAAGGGTTTTCAGGAATTGGAACAGGCTGCCCAGGTAAGTGGTGGAGTCACTAAAAGGCATTTAGACGCGGTTCTTAGGGACATGGTTTAGTGCCAGAGTTAGGTTATGGTTGGACTCAATGATCCTGAGGGTCTCTTCCAACTGAAGTGATTCTATGATTCTATCACAAGTCTTTAATGTGCATAAACTTAAACTCTAAGCTCTAAATTCATAGTATATGCAAAACCTATCAATAACAGGTATTCCTTCCATCCCTGAAAGTCACAACTTTAATTACAAGACACAGTCCTCTAAGCGGTCCTTGTCATAAATGTACCTGAGTAGAATAAAGGGCACAAAATCAGTTTCTGTAAATATTAGCATGACAAGAAAAAAGGAGGTGAAAGAAAAATCTACTCCAATACTTGAAATACAAGAAAACTTGATACAAGAAGCATCCCTCTCCTGTAGAAAAAAAGGAGTAATTGCTCAACCTCATGAAGGCCTGACCTCTCACTTTAAATTGACAACAGAAAAACGATCCAATCCATGACTTTAGAAAGGCCTTTAAACCTTCTCCATGAACCAAAGAGATTATAATCTTTAAATGTTCACTCTTGAGATCAAAGACCCTGGACAACACACAAAACCAATGCTTAAGCAACTTAAGTAGTGTAACTTTGAAATAATCAAAGGTGCTAACTTCTCTACAAATGAAACAGAAAAAGCAACATGCCCACTAGCATCTGCATAAGATTACCAAGTGACTGACTTTTGAGGCCAACAACATTTCTGTATATCATTTTTATTAAAATGTGTACCATATTTGTATCAACCACAATACTGATTAATCCATGGGCTATGAATTTTCTTCTGGAATTCAAATAGGAACTTAAATAGACTATATGTTAAAGCAAAATTAAATATCCTTGTGATGTTTCAACAGAATTTGAGTGATAATTATATGAAATCATACAACCTGATGGGCAGAGCTATATGGGAAGACAATTATTTCAGCTTTTCTTTAAAAATAAGGAAATGCTCACCACTCAAATAAACAGAAAGGGGTAACAAAAGCATAATCTTCAAATATTTCATGGTAAAGAATAGAGAAACAGCCTGAACTTTGGCAAATGAGCTGAGCATATCATACCCCACATTGAAGTGTCAGGAGTTTATCAAGGCCAGGTCATGAGTGACCATCAACCCTGAGCTGCCTACAAGCCTGTCCACCTTCCTAAGGGCCCTCAGACCTCCAGGAAGAAGAAATAGGAGGCACACATTTAGCAAAATTGTTGTTTATGTCTATAACACCTTAAGCTATTGCTTTTTCAAATAAAGCCTTTGTAACTCTAAAAAGACAAATTTAATTCCGTTTTGGTCCTATTTTTCATCCTGCTAAGAAGCAAAAGCCAGACATTTGAGAGGCAGTCCAGCTTGAAGGCGGTTGCTCGGCAAGAGACCTCTGACTGCAGAAATGCATCTAAAGGCCTTAAGGATAAGGCAGAGCGAATCAATTTAGGTTAGATTCCAGAAATCTTCAAAGGCTCAACTATTGGAAGATCAGACCGAAGATTGCTCTAAGTATTTACAGCCAGTATGAACAGAAAAGCAGTCCCGTTTGGATGTAAAAGAACTCTGAAAGTTCAACTGTTTCACTCAAAGGGCGGGACTGAGATCTAATGCATATTCTAATTAAAATACAAATTGATTTCTTCATTAACACTATGTCTGAACTAGCTTAAGGGAAAGATTAGACTATGATAATATTTTTTCACTGATATTCTCACTAAAATACAGTTTGATCCTCTACTACCAGACAAATACTGGGTATTTCTGAGAACCGCACAGCTCCGTTTTATTAAAAATGCAGGAAGTGACTTTCTTATTTTATTCTTCTAGTAACAAGGAGAGTATTCAGAATAATATCCCCATTGAAATCCAGCAATTGCATAACAGCAAGGACAAAACTGTTATGATACATTTAGAACTGTGAAGACAGAAAAACAGGAAAGATATTGTCAATCAAAAAAGTAACAACCAAGTGAGCTCTATTTCTACTTTTCAGGCAGATGTCACAGACTCAAAGTATGTCTTGAGTTTGTTTTCATTTCAATATAAAAATGAAATAACAGTTTGACAGCGGGGTTTTTTTGCTAGAATTAGTAACTAGACAAAGACATTATTTGCACTGATACTTCCATATCATAGCAAATGAAAGTAATAACCTACATTACCATATTTCAGGGCAACCAGCAATAAAAGCCAGTTGTGCAATCATCTTCCCTTATATCAGAGAAAAAATGCTTTTAGATGCATCAGCCTAGACCACGAAACAAGCCAAACACTGCAAAATACTGAACCCATCTTAAAAGCTAGTATTTCTGTATACCCAAAAACATGGAAATAATGCCAATTCAGTAAGTTGGCAGTGGGATATGGATCCTGTACTTTTAAATACACTGATAAATTTACTGAAAAAAAAATATCCCTGTGTATCAAAGTAAAACAAAAATACTGTCGTGTGTGACATAGCATTTGATGGTCACAATTCACCATTTATCAGATTAGCAACCGTTTCATAAACAGCTAATATGGTGCCCCTGCTCCCAGAAAAATATAAATACTGGGTATACAGATTAAGCAACCTATTTGTTGTCAGATATCCTCTGTCCAGATGAAAAATAAGTCTGCTGTCTGTTAACAAAGTAACAGAATGTCATTGAAGTCAACAACACAAAATTAAAAGTCTAAGGTTTTAGTTAGAGAAGATACTAACTTATTAAGCATATAGTATCAACAGGATCACAGGAAAAATTGGCATACTTATACTAGAGGGAAGCTACTCATTGACATCCATAAACACACACATACACCACAAAATGAATGTTAGAGTAACAAAACCCCTGGAAAAAAAAACAAAACAAAACAAAACTGCACACTACAACAAATATAAACCTCACTGAACAGCTGCAAAATTTAAAACACGGCCATTTATTACTATTAACTGCATGGAAACAGTGCAAAAGGTACTGTTACTTTCTGTATTTTTTTTTAAATTTGCGTGTTTGTCTAGTGGCAATATAAATCAAGCCCATTTCATCACAGTTTGAGACAGTCAATACAATTACACTAAACAGAGAGTACTTAGCTCATTATGCACTATCAAACATACATTTTGCCTGTATTCTTACAGTTTGTCCAAAGTGCCCAAAAATACCAGAATCAGATTTTAAAGTACCTATCAAAGTTAATAAACTTTCATTTTAAAGACAGGCTTCTTCAAATACTCTTAATGTTACAACCTTCAAGTTCTTTTCAAACTAACTGCACCTCACAGAGCAACAGCAATCAAAGCTTCGGGTCAACTCAGCTATAGATTTCTGCGATAGAGCCTTCATGAAAGCTTGACCTTGGGAGTTGAGTCAGCAAGCAGGTGCTCTCCACTATAAAGACAACTCAATGTGGAAGCAGGAAGACAGAATTAGAGCACCCCCAACCATTCCTTCCTTATGTAAGCAGCACTGTGCCTCATGGCAGCCGGCAATCCTCTCTGCAAGGCGCAGATGGACCCATTCAGCCGTAAATGCCGCAGAGCCTTATTAGATCTCCAATAGCCTGCTCACAGCCGACTGAGAGGACGCTGCAGATACAACACTCGAGAATTCGTGGATGAAAACTTGTCACTGAACTTAAACGGCAGCTGGTAAGTTTAGGGACAAAAGAGTCCGACCATATCAAAACCTATTTACTAATTTACAAGTGGAAAGAAAGTGGTAGGACAAGAGAACAAAACAGCTATGGTGATATTGGTGTTTCCTCTTGCTACACTAGAAGTCATGGAACATAGGTGATAATGAATCATTAAAACATTTTGCTTAGTTCCGCAATCATAACTGGATCAGGTTAGCTTAAAGCTAGCACAGCACTCAAACAAAACAGTAAGCAGTCAGTCCTCATGACTTCTAATGGGAGGAGCAGAGGAAAGACTCAATCCATGTATTGGACCAAAATCCAGAAATTATTTAAGATTTCCTCATATAAGGAAAGGTAGTTTTGTTATGTGCTGGTCAATAATCAATCTGTAACTTAAAGCAATGCAAATCCAGATGCTCAGCTTCCAGGAGCACACTGCTGAGATGGATGTCTGTGTGCCCATCACTTGGCATTTGCCAACACAAAGCAGCTGCACTCCTTGCAGGACCACAGAGGACTCCAGAAGTTGCAAAGCCACCCTGATCCGCTGCAGGCAGCATAGAACCCTGACAGACGACAGCATTAACGGTGCCATCATGGGTGGTTAGATACTAAATAGATTGTACTGGGTCTGGCTGGGATGGAGTTAACTTTCTTCATAGCAGCCCATACGGTGCCATGTTTTAAATTTGTGACTAAAACAATGCTGGTAACACAACGATGTTTTAGCTATTGCTGAACAGTGCTTGTACAGCGTGAAGGCCGCCTTTGTTTCTCACTCTGCCCCCGCAATGTGTAGGTTGAGGGTGGGAGAGAGGTTGGAGGGGACAGCTGATGTAAATTAACCACAGGGATATCCCGTGCCAAGGAATATCATGCTCAGCAATACAAAGTCAGGGGTAGTTCTTCCAAAGCAGCATTTGCGCAGAGACTGAGCATCGCTCTGCTTGTGGGAGGTGATGAATGTCTGCCTCTGCATCACTTGGTTGGGTGGGGATTTTTTTGGTTACTTAGTTTGGTTTACTTTTTTCCTTCATTTATTAAACTGTCTTTATCTCAACCCACAAGCTTTTTCTTGCCTTTGCTATTCTAATTGCTAAAACTAAAAGCAAAGGTAACAGTTTGAGGGATTATTATTAAGAAAGTATTTCTAAGATATCCAAGCTTAAATCTGATAAATATATTCATAAAAGGGCAGGAGAAGACATATACCAATATAAATAGAACACAATTTTCCCTGCATGTTTTCTTTGCGCTACCTTAGCTGCCCAATAGCAGCAGAAATCACTTTCTAGTGTCTCACAGAGACTCCTAAGGAAACTGAGTAAACAGAACTGCCCCTCAGCCAGTGCTTCTCAAATGAACGCTGGCAATGATGCACAATAGACTACAGAAAATTCACATGGCATAAAACTCTGAGAGGGCAAATGCTGTAACAAGGGTTACTTAGAACCACAGTAGCCACACTGGAAACTCTAAGGCCACACACATAAATAATAATTTTTTAATTTCCTTCTCAGGTTAGAAGCTATGTCACGAGAACCTGTGTACATGTGTTATTAGTGTGTTAACACCAACTATGTGTTAAGACCTTCTTGTCCTTTTCTTTCTTTAAAAACATATGCATAGACTACCATTTTTTCTAATGCATTCTTGTTTCATAGATATTCAAGGTCTCATCCTAAAATTTTCAGAAAGGGAAGAGCCAAGGACCTGCCATACCTTTGTAAAAGGATTTCCTATACAACCACTGCTAAGCAGCCAGAGCAAGAATCAAGGAGCAACAAAACCCCAAACCACAAAAGATTAGCTCTTTCAAGCTTCTTGAGAATCATACACTATACTTGACCTACATCAAAGACAATCACAGAATGGTTAAGGTTGGAACGAACCCCTGGAGGCCACCAAGTCCAACTGCTCAAGTAAGGCCACCTACACACAGTTACCCATGATCATGTATAGATTTTTTTTTTTAATATCTCTATGGAAAGAGACTCCACAACTTTCCTGTGTAACCAATGCCAATGCTCACTCACCCTCACAGTAAAAAAGTGTTTCTTCATGCTCAGACAGAACCATCTGTGTTTCAGTTTGTGCCCATCAGAGAGGTCAATTCAAACAACTCAATTAAGTTTAAAAAATAAAAAGAAAAAAAGAGAGAGATAATCACAAGATGGTTTTGGGAAAACACTACCAATGCAAAAAAAAGTTATAACAGCAGCCTTTGAGACATTGTTTTTACTATTTTTGCCTAGAGTTCAGGTTTTTATCTAGCATATTTAGTTTTCCTAGAACAAATAACACATTCTAGTATTTGACATGCACAGTGGTTAAAGAAGTCTAAGGAAGCTGCGCAACAAAACATTATTGATTCACTTTATTTTCTTCCAAAGCTGTATCACCAAAAACATACAGAGTATACAACTACAGAGAGCAATACTTCCCTTCTGTAAAAGACATTAGTGTACCAGGGTTACAATAATTCTGAGTGCCACACTAAAAAGAATAAAATCTAAATAGTACAATTTCCTATGCAAAATTAAATTTCTCCCACTAAAAATGAAGCATATGGAATTCACAACCCAGTTTTAAAGTCTATCAGCCTGTATGTGAATGGGCCAAAAAGCCAAAGGTCCTGAGAATATCAGTTCCCCAGATTCAAGCTGTCCTGCTCATCCAGAGCTTCTTCATTCATGATCTTCTCTTAGCCACATGTGACTGTCAAAGAAAATGCAATGCTTGCCAACACTGACTTTGCTGTTGTCCAAAACTGCTGAAATCTCAAGGACCACAGGCTCCAGAACCCACAATACATGCCTGTACAGGGCAGAGTCCTTGCCACTGCAGAAGTCTCTAAATCCCTGTGGTAACCCTAAACCATGTAATTCTAAACTGCTGTCTGCAATCAAACTACCTCTATGAAACAATTTCAGTAATAAATGAGCGAATTCCTTTAAAAAAATACATGAAAAATATCAAACTCACAGCAAGTCCTGCCAGCCACACTTCTTACCACAGAAAGAGTCTAAGACAGAGGTCCAACTAACAAGCCAAACCAATACAGCTATTAGGCACTTCTTCTGGACAGTTTGTCTCAGTCTTGATCTTTTTCTCATTCATACACCATGTCATTATTACAGGAGCTTATATGCACATGATACATGTGTACCCTTACAAGAACTACTAGAAAAATAAGTAGACATTTTAGTTAAAAAAAAAAAAAACAAACTTTAAAGAAAACCCCTCAGCTTCCAAAACTGGTGCTCTTTGGGTTCTTTATTATATGTTTCTTATTTAGTGTACAAAAGTAGAGATCAACAGCTCTGACAACAACATAACAAAATCTTCTGGTAGGAACCTGTGGCCATTTGGCTTTCCTTACTAGAGAAAACATTTTACCCAACTTTCTAAGACTCATGTAACAGTATGGCATTTTTTTGCCTGCCAGCACATTTCAATTCTACAAAAAATATTCCACAGAAGGCTCACCTACACATTCCTCTTGAAGAGCCAGAACTCATCTGCAAGCATTCAGGAAAACAGACATCCTAAATTTACACTGAAAATATTAATTAGTTGAGCTTTCATGATGGAAATAGCAATGGTATTTGAACATTTTTTTGAAACCTACTCCCTAACAGTCCGATGCTATCTAGTTTAAAAAAAAAGAAAAAAAAATGTATATATATATATATTTTAATCTACTGCTACATGCTTGTGCTGGAAGAGAAGTCACTGAAGAGGGTTCTAGGTCTACCTGAAACACTGTATTTTTGCAGTTTGTGGGCTTTATTCAGATACTGCTCACAGATTCCTAGTAACATGAGCAGGAATGAACTACACAAAAGAGCCATAAAACTCACCAGCTACAAATTGCTGTCAAAAAAAAACACCAAGCCCATCAAACCAGTCCTGCCCTTAAGTGTTCTCTAGACATCAGCAACACCAAAATACAAGCAAAAATTTAAAGTGTGATGCAGACTAGTACACGTTCAGCGAAGAAAACCTGTTCTTTCTTTTATATATATGCTCACAATCAACTACAAATGTGTTTTTTAAGACCTCAAACAAGAAAGCCTTCCCTCTTGCAGTCAGAAACACGGAAGAAGTGGATTTTCACTCGTTTGTCATCCTTTATTGGAAGCTCTCGTTAATGTGGCCAGGGGGGAGGGGAGGCGATGCGGGGGGAAGGAAAAGAACGGCGGAAGAACCCCGGACCCTTCCTGTCCTGCCGCCGCAAGCCCGCCCGGCCTCTTCCCTCGGCCGCACCAGCCAACCCGCTGCACGGACCTGCGTTCACAGCGCCCGCATTACGGCCGGGAGAAAGAAGAACGCAAGGCCGAGGCCTCCGGCCTGGGCCGAGAAACCCTCCTCCGCCGACAGCCTCACCGGCGGGGCAGCCAACCGAACGCAACGGTTGCGCCGCGACCGGCTCCCTCCCGTGGGTGAGGGGACATCGCAGCCGCCACCGCCGCTCCCCGAGCGGGAGGGGAGTCGCTGCGGGCAGGTCGGGGGTTCCTCGGGCCAGCCGGGCTCCCCCTCCGCCGCGCCGTGTGGGGCGGCGGGCGCTGCCCGCTCGGTATCATTCCGCAGGGCCGGGCCAGGCTCGCTCCCCTCCCCTCCGCCCTCTCGCCTATACACTCGCACAATAGACCCGGCCTCCACTCCCCCATATCCGGGGACTATATGCGCAGCCCGCGGAGGATTTTAGTCTCCTCGCAGCGCCCGCGCTTCCACCCCCCGGGCGCCGTATCGCGCTGGCCCGGCCGCGCTCTTTACCTGCCTCGGTGCCGGCCCCGCTAGTCTCCCTGCTGGGTTTGGGAGGCCGCCCCCTCGGCATGGCTGCCCCCTCCCTCCCCCCCACCCCCCCCCCCCGCCCAGCCCGCGCGCACACACACACACACACACACACACGCACACTTGGCAACGGCGGAGGAAGCGGCGGTTGGTGAAGGGGGGACGAGGGGGCGGGGACGAGAGGGCAGAACCCGGCCCTACACACGGGCCGCCGGGGGCTCGGCGCTGCGGGAATAGGCCCGGCCGGGAGCTGGCGCAAGCGCACACAGGCCTACCGGGGTCGGGGCGGGGGGGGAAGCGGGAGCGGGGAAGAGGCGAACTCACGGCACGGCCGGGCGGCGCAGGCGCACTGAGGGCGCCTCACCGGCGCGGGGGGAGGGGGGGGCACGGCAGCGTGAGGGAGGTGGCGGGGAGGCTGGGGTGCGCATGCGCGGAGCGCCGGCGGGGGGACTGCATGTGCCGGAGGTGGGGGGTTGGGACATCCGGGGGCGGCGGCGCATGCGCCGGGTGCGGAGGTTCGTGGCGGGGGTGGCTGGTCCCGCTGGTTTTCTGCGAGGAGGGGTCGTGCCTGCCGGGGTCAGGGCTTTTCGTTCTGCTGACTATAGGAGCCGGCACGGTGGGTGGCTTCGGCAGGAGGGCTGAAGTTTCCAATTCAGAACGTAGAAACGGGCGGGGCGGCCTCAGGCCGCCTCGTTCAAAGCCGCCGTTGCGGCAGCGCCGTTCCCTGCTCTGGCCTCCTGCGCCCTCCCTTAATTCTGGGTTTAACCTCAGAGGTGCGTAACGTGTGGATAGCGGGCATGGGCCTCACCCCAGCCCCAGAAGCGCCTTTGTCTCCCAGCACGCCTCCCTGGGAGGGCTGGCGGGTATTGCTTACATACTTAAATAATTTGTGGGCCCCTCAGTTCAGGAAGGACAGGGAACTGCTGGAGGGAGTCCAGCGCAGAGACACAAAGATGATTAAGGGAGTGGAGCATCTCCCTTATGAGGAAAGACTGAGCGAGCTTGGGCTCTTTAGCTTGGAGAAGAGGAGACTGAGAAGTGACCTTATTAATGTTTAAATATGTAAAGGGTGAGTGTCATGAGGATGAAACTAGGCTCTTTTCGGGGACAACCAGTGGTAAGACAAGGGGGCAGTGGGTACAAACTGGAACACAGGGGGCTCCACTTAAATTTGAGAAGAAACTTCTTCACAGTGAGGGTATCAAAACACTGGAACAGGCTGCCCGAGGGGGTTGTGGAGTCTCCTTCTCTGGAGACATTCAAAACTTGCCTGGACATGTTCCTGTGTAACCTTATCTAGGTGTTCCTGCTCCGGCAGGGGGATTGGACTAGATGATCTTTCGAGGTCCCTTCCAATCCCTAACATTCTGTGATTCTGTGAATACTGGCTGGTCTGTTACTTTACTGACCTCTGCTGCCTCTGAGTAGATCTGCGGAGGGACATAAGAGATCACTGGGTCATTTAATAGTTCTGGAGTCTCACAAGCCGTAATATATAGTTCTGTTGCCTGTAGCTTGTGTGCAGTGGAAGTGTGGCCCCTGGAAAGGTGTCAATAAAGATGGAGATGTTTTTATTGGTAGCTTGTTCAGTGATTCATGGTGTTCATTGCTCTCCAAGACTCTGCTGTATTGCATTTTTTCATTCACAGGGCTGTAGCTTCTAAAATGATATTTTATTACACCTCTTTCTTGCTGAATAAAAACCTTTACATACAGAAAAGTTGCTTTCAATGGTTGACTTGATTTTTTTTTTCATTATCTCAGTAGTTTGACCTATTTAAGATTCTAAAGGTTTCTCAGAGTTACATTTTCTTCCTACACCTTTTAATTTTTAAATATCCTTTTAAAAAAGATATATTTCTGTACAAAAGGAACTGCTATGAGAATACTGCTTACAGTGGTAAAACTTTTTTTTTTTTTTTTTTTTTTTTGCTCCTCAATCTTTTACCCAAAGATTGATCCAAAATCTACTTTCCATTGAACCAGGTTGCTGCTGCTTAGCTGATGGACTGTTACGATGCTCAAATTCTTGTCATTGCTTTCCAGGATATCCCTTTTTACCTCCTCCAATCCGGTACAGCCAGCACCTGGCTGGTTTCTTTGTTTCAAACCATACAATGTTTCAGTAGCCTGTATTAAGACGCATTTAGTATGATGTAGGCTTAGTTAAGCAAGCTGGAAGATGCTGTCCTCCTTTATTACATTTATTACTTTAATATCACTTTCTGTAGTCTCTGCAAATCGTATTAGGCAGGTACTTCAGATCACTGATCAAAAAAATAGGCCAGACTGAGTACTGATACCTGTATAGTAGCAAAATATTATTTAATTTCTCATCATTTAATGTTTATTATCACTTTGTTGATTTGTTAATTTATCTTGTTCTGTTGCAAATGTATAGAACTATTTTTTTCATCAGTTCTAAGTTAAATGCCTTTCAGATACTTAATTAAATTACATCTAAAAAAATTGCCTGTAGCTACCAAATTTAATCATACCAAAGACTGAAATCAGGTTTTTGAAATTCAGGGTTTCATTTCTTCCTGAAGGCTAAGTTTGGGTAAGCAATATTTAGATAATTTCTTATTGTGTCTGCCAATAGAAAGTGTACTGTATTTAATTTTCTCTGTAGACGTGCAGCATTGGAGCATTAGTATGGAAAGGAGGACTGAAGCTGCTGTGACCCTTGCTTGGGGCTCCTGTGAGCTGACTCTTTGCTACAGCCCAGCTACAGGCAGGAAAAAGACAAGGAACACCAGTGGCCTCTGGTGGTTATAGGCTATTTCTGTGCTGAAAATTAAGATTGCAGGTTGTTTTGGCAATGAACTACAACCTATAACACTTGTACACGAGAAAAGGTGACAGCTGTTCACAAGATTTCAGTTGAGCCCTAGGGGCAGGACTCAAACCCCAACTGAACCAGTCTCTGAAAAAACTTCGCACAAGCTTATTGTTTTAACTACTTCTCCTGATTTTGTTTTGACATTTGTTATCAGGATTATCTGTATTTTTTGTTGAGGTCTTCCGCATTAGGATTAAGAATTTTGAATCTTGAGTTTTGTTTCAGTTTTGGAAAGAACTGATGAACACTTTGCAGGAATGTAGTTGGGATGGTAGGTACAGGCAGCTTCTGTCTATACAGATAATAATGAAAATTGTACCTTATTTTTCAAGTCTAATGCAAAAGCCCACTTTAATTTCTATTTTATCTTTTCAGCAGTATTGTACCCTGTATGTCTTTCAGTGTCCAGCAGGAGTACATACAGTCATGGTTAAATTTGTACTTCAAAAGTCTCTGCATCATCTGTTCCAAATTTATGTGGCAGGTTTGTCATTGCCTCTCTGTGTTCTAACACTTCTGCATCACTCCTTCCATCCAAATCTAGCTCTGCATAGAAGTGGAAAAAACATCAGATTTTACTTCAGGATCCTGTTGTGCTGGGAAACAAAAATAACATTTTATGGTATAGTATATGGAAGAGATGTTGAAGAACATATGAAAATATCTTTTTATTAATAAGGAAATCCAGTGGTAAATCATATGTTCAAAGTACTGTCTTTAAATATACATATATACAGCCATATTTAATCTATTGAAGCTGTTCAGTCTCTGTGTAATTTCCCTTCTTTGTCTATGTGATTGACATAATATTTTTCACCTGCACTATGCAATGCCTGGAAGAAAGGCACTGCATGCATAGCTAAAACTGCTGCTCTACTTGCTAATTAATCTATTGCCTGCATTTGCAGAGATGCTGTTATTTTGAAATATTTAAAATTTGTTGTATTTTGTGAATAATTAATTCAGAGAGTGCTAGATAGTTGGCCTTTAACTCTTCCTATCATTACTATTATCTGATATCACTAATTCCTAGGAAGAAGAGCAGCTGTAATGTCAGCCCTTAAAATATGCAACATTGAAAGTAATGTGCTTTTTTATCTACAGATGAAAAATATAGTGAGAGTAAGGTTAACAAGGCCACAGAAGAAATTGAATTCTAGGTTTTGCTACCAACTAGTGGTACTCAATGTGCTACTAAATTTTAAGGCAAACTGCTGAATCCCAGTGAACCATCTCAAGTAAAGCTACTTCCTAAGTAGGGTACTATTTATTGTTACAGTTGTCAGACCCTTACTGTTGTAAGATACTATTTTTAGTTGCTTATGACTTTGCTACAGGTGAATTGTGTGGACTAAAATTCCCATGCCAGCTGTTTAACTTCAGTTTGGGTTTGTTTGATTTGAACAGACTGCTTCTGTTTGTGAGATTGTTTCAAGCTTTTTTTTTTTTTTTAAACAGAGCAAATAAAATTATTTACTGCACTCACCAGTGAAACCAGTGATTGAAAATTTTGACTCTAGCCTGAATTTTAAGTCAGGATGAGACCATTACTCTCTCCAATAAGACTTCAAATTTATCCTTTTTATATAGGCTTCAAAAAAAGATATAGGAATGTGCTCAATATTTTTTTAAGTTTTATGTTGAGGAACTGTGTCATGAATCGGCTCTCCATGTTTTCCAAGCTAGGGCAGCACAGTGCTTTCCCTTAGTTAAAGCTGTAGTGTTGTAGTACTCCAGGTTGGCAAATCCCTCCACAATTTGCTTAAAATCATGAGATTTAAGTAAGTATAACACTTTTTGAATTCTCGTGATTTTTAGCTTTTCCATTTTCCCAGCATGATGGAAATACTGATACACCAAAGTAGTTCTGTGTTCAGCCAGAGGTGAGAGAAACAAAGGCCATCACAATGTTCTACATACACAGTATAGCCTCTGTATAGGCTGTACCAGCACATTTGCTTAGTGTAGGCACAAAACAGTAAATGCTCTTAGACCTGACTTGTTGCCGAAATGAAATAACCTGCACCAGGAAGGGCAGCTTGATGCTTATAGGCCTTAACCTGAACTACAACCTGCACTCACGTGGAAATGTCAATAAAAGCAGCAGTCTTCTCTCACATTACTGTAATAGCAAAAGCTAGAATAGACCTGGTGTGTATTTAGTGTATATGTAATTGTTGGAATTATATGCTGTGAGAACTGCAGTATATGTCTTGTATGAAGGATTTCACTAAAGAGGCAGTTTTCCATTTTTAACATACTAATTCCCAAGGAAAAAGAAATCTTTTCTGCTTTGCTGGGTTGGTTTGTTCATTTATCAAAAAAGTATGCCTCTTGCTCTTCCTTGGTTTGCTTTTGTATGGCTAAGGACTTGGGTTTCCAGCCCTGTCCACTAGCTTGCTTCTAAAGGTGCTATTCCAGTGTAAACCAGTGTTTTGATTAAAAAATAATACTCTAAAAATCTGGTATTTACACTCATTATAAAAAACGATGATTGAAAAGGTAGATGAAAATAGTGTTAGCCACTTTAATAATATCCCTAAAATTCTCATTGTCATCCATAAGGCTGCGCGTCCAGCTCAGTATTTTGAGAGAAAATTCACTGGGATGGTGAGGTAGTATACTCGTGTACTGTAGCATATTGAGACAGTACAGCTGTATTAGAGGTTCAATCTTAGTGAGACTGGGACTGCTAATCCGGTAAGAACAACACTGGGTCTAGCAGCTTCTTTTAATATACACTGCTGAAGTTAGATATCTCATGTCTGTGTGGCTTTGACCCGCTGTCAGCTGGGCACTGCCTCAAACTGATCATCTAAAAGATAAAAATTACATTTGTTGTCAGTGTGGGAGTTCTAACTGGATAGCTATGAATCCCTACAAAACCATCTTATCCATGCTGGGTCCTATCCTGGCATTTTAAGGCTCATTCAATTTTTATAACTGAACAGACATCACAGTTCTCTTGGACAGCTTTCCTAAATGTGCAGTTATTACCATCGCATTGATCAGTCCAAGGCTCTGTGACCCGAGCTGTGTTTTTCTGTTGCACTCGGTGCTCCCATTTTTCTTCTAGTTATATCACACACAGCCCCCTTGGTGCCGGTGCTCCACTGGCTGTATTTTCTGTTTGTGGGTGTAATGTGCCTGCAAGACATTCTAATCCTTCCAGTACAACCTGCTGATCTTTCAGCAGCTTTGCTGCAGGGATGCCATATCGTATTATCAGCTCTAGATGGTATGGGGACTTGATTTCGTTTTGCTTTTGAATCTGTTTTAAATCATTTATCAGAAATATACTGTAATGAGTTTCATGATGTATTTCAGTGACATTAGTTGCCGTGTTGCCTGTACTACCTGAAATGGCAACCTCTAAACTGTTTCTTTATGTTTTCTTTGTGCATCCTTTTTTGTGGGAGGTAATTAAATGATCTTTGTGGTTTTATGATAGTGCATTATATAATTTTAATGTCTTTTTGTGGTTGCAGTTTTGCTCTCTATTCTCAAGTAATAATATAGGAACCTTCATAATCTACTGGGTTCATTGATGCCTGTGTACTTGGCATTTAATTTCCTGTTTATATGCTGCCTCGTCTTCATGTCTTCTGATAGGCTGAGGTTTATCTTTTCTGTTTCGTGTTGCCTTTTTTTTCCCTTCCTCCTTCCTCCACTTCTCTTCCCTCTCCATTTTCCTTTTCCCTTGTCTACAGGTTTTGGCACAATAATCTCTTTTGCTACAAGTGTATGACCTCAAACAGAAGGTCCGTCCATTATTTTTTGTTCTACATAGTACAAATGAGCGATGTTATGTGATCTTGTAATTTGCTTGTCTTCTTCGCTCTTTATTGCTTTTTGGTGGTTTTTAGTGTTGGGGGTGGGTTCTTGGGCAGGCTTTTTACTGTGTTTCTGTTATTTTCCTATGTTACATGTCACAGATTATCTCTGAGGCTGCTCTGTTGGAGAGTTGTTGTCCATATTGCACTTGTCTGTATCTCTTCATAATGTTAACATGGAGCTTTTGTGTATTTTCATTCAGTCTCCTGCAGCTTCATTCCTGTTTCTAATTTATGAGGATTTTAATCTGACAATTACAGAATTCAGCTATCATATAGCTCAGAAATGTACTGTTCGGCTGCTTCCCCAGATTCTTGACCACAGTTGTTTTTTTAAAAAACAAATCTTTTCATTAGTTCTCGACCAAATGTATAATCCTAGAAGGCCTCTAAAGCATGAACTTCCCTGATCTTCTCTTGGTATTATATATCCAGATGCTGCTGGAATATGTAGTAGTCTTTGCAAGGAATGATCAAGATATGCCTTTTCAAATACATTCCTACGTCCATTTTGTTGTAAAGAATGCCCAGTTACTACACATATTATCTTCATGCCTACAATGAGTTCATGATTTCATGCATATGCAGAAGTAAACTTGTTTCTGACACATGCATATTTCAGTTGTCAAAAGGAGTACAGACTCAGAGGTCTGTTCTGTCCCCCACATATAAAGACCTATCCTGAAAAGCAGTTTCTGAAATGAGGCTTTCCAGTTGTAGAAATTACACTTTATGTATTTTTTTTTCACTAGGAAGACTATGTTTGGAAAATTGGTTTTTTGATGTGAAGGATTATTTTTTATAAGAAGAAAAAAAAACCCCACAAAATATCCTCGTATTTGGACACTACTTGTATTTGTTCAAATATATTTATTTGCTTGTATTTGTACACAGTACTGAGCCCTCAGATCTGGATGCTGCATAGACTGTGGGAGCTTGACAACTCAAGTGCACAGGAGTTGTTTTGCTTCCGAAATTTTTAATGGAAATGAACTTAGAGACTTTAGAGATAGACTATGCATGAGTTACCCTGAGATAGGAATTTAGGCTAAATACTTCGATATTGAGGAAGAAAAAAGAAAGTTTTCCAGCTTCATTCATGCAGAGAGGGAGATCTTAGCTGCTGTAACCAGTGCTCATCCATACTTTCTTTAGATAAGTAGCTAAGGGATTTTTATAATTTCACAAGCATATATTTTCCCTACTTGTTGATAGTAGTCTTTCACACTGTATCACACTCATAGGTATTTATTAATATAAATGAGCCCACAGTGAGAAAGTAAAGAAAGGAGTATGTGCTTACAGGGAAGATGAGAGTGAGAAAGTAAGCAATTATATTAGGTTGGTGCAAAAGTAATGACGGTTCTTGCATTGTTAAAATTTGCTGTTTGATATTGGATACATTCTTAAATGTGGTTATGTTATACATTATTTTAATCTGCTTTTCTCAATTATTTTTTTTTTTGCTACTGACTTATTATTACTGTTCATATTTATTTTAGACTATGGAACTCATGTTAGGCAAAAAGCAAATTTGAGTGATTTTCTTATTCACATTCAAAATGGGTCGTAAAGCAGCAGAGACAACTTGCAACATCAACAATGCATTTGGCCCAGGAACTGCTGACGAACATAAAGTGCAGTGGTGGTTCAAGAAGTTTCACAAAGGAGATGAGAGCCTTGAAGATGAGGAGCATAGCAGCCAGCCTTTGAAACTTGATGATGACCAATGGAGAGCAATCATCGAAACCGATCCTCTTACAACTACATGAGAAGTTGCTGAAGAACATTGACCATTCTACAGTTGTTCAGCATTTGAAGCAATTGGAAAGGTGAAAAAGCTCGATACGTGGTTGCCTCATGAGCTGACCCAAAATAAAAAAACTAATTTTTAAGTGTTGTCTTCTCCTACGGAACAATGACGAACCATTTCTTGATCAAATTGTGATGTGCAATAAAAAGTGGATTTCATACAAAAGCTGGCCATGACCAGCTCTGTGGCTGGACTGAGAAGAACCTCCAAAGAACTTTCCATAGTCAAACTTGCACCAAAAAAGGACATGGTCACTGGTGGTCTGCTGCTGGCACAACCATTACATCTGAGAAGTATGCTCAGCAAATGGATGAAATGCACCAAAAACTGCAACACCTGTAGCTGGCATTGGTCAACAGAAAGGGCCCAATTCCTCTCCATGACAAAAGTGGAACAAATCGGGCTACCAAGTTTTGCCTCATCTGCCATATTTACCTGACCTCTCACCAACCGCCACTTCTTCAAGCATCTCAACAACTTTTTGCAGGGAAAACGCTTCCACAAACAGCAGGATACCGAAAATGCTTTCCAAGATTTCGTCAAATCCCAACGCATGGGTTTTTATGCTACGGGAATAAACAAACTTATTTCTTATTTGCAAAAATGTGCTGATTGTAATGGTTCCTATTTTGATTAATAAAGATATGTTTGAGCCTAGTTATTTAAAATTCCTGGTCCAAAACTACAATTACTTTTGAACCAACCTGATATTTCCCTGAACAACAGAAATACAATGTTTTCATTATAAAAATATGATAAAAGTATTTTAGTTTTAAACTTAAGCTTTGCCTTTTTCTAGATCAATATAAGTATGTGAATGTTTATAGTCTACTAATCTTTGAAACTTGTGTGATAGCAAACAAAACAATGTAATTAGTTTTTTTTTGTGTTTCTATAGTGTTAACTCATGTGAAGGAGCATTACTGTATACAGAGTCTTTCTGGGGATGTAGCTGCACATTGTGAAATGTTTGGTGGCTATTCTCACTTAGGAATTCTCTCCCTACCACACTCTCATTGATTTTTCCTGTCTCCACAGCCTGTCACGCTGGGCTGTGCTGACATGATGGTCCTGAGTGGCACACCATACTTCAGATGGATCATGGAACTGACCTCATTTTAAAGGACCTTTATTGTTATGCTTTTGGCAAACACAGCAATACTGGTGCCAAACACCAATGCCAGTTCCTCAGCCAGATATTAAAGCTGCAAAAATCAGGGAGTCAGATTTACCAGGAATTGGGAGCATTGCCTTGATACAGTGAAGCCTTATGAGCCAGTTCATAAGGGAACTGGGCTTCTGGCATGTAGGAATACCATGAGTGAGCTTGTAAATGAAGAAGTGGTGAGAAAGCCAGTAGGTGCAGAAGAACACATGGTTTGAAATGGAACTTGTGGTACAGGCAATGCTATGAGTATTCAGAGAGGAGACAAATCAAATAGGCTGCCAGTTGAAGAAGAAAACATGGCAGAAACAAGTGCTTGAAATCTAAGATCCAGGATGAGGAAAGCAAGTCTAGCCCTAAGTGAAACAAGTGGCATAGTACATCTGTCAGAAGTTTGACAGAAAATAAATAATCCACAGCAGATTGTGACATCAAAACAAAAAATTTGGTGATGAAGGTGAAAGATGAAGTAGGCTTTGTTGTGGTGATGTAGTGTTATGTATTCTTTAAAGATTAGAATCTAATGAAGAAACTCCTCACTTCATCAAGCAACTTTGTGTATCCACATGGACTGATTTGAAGCCTAAATCAAAGAAATGCATCATTGGCTTTGTATAACTGCCCAGCAAAGATGCTAACACGGCTATGAGTATCCTAAGACTATCAAAGAAGCAGCTAATGCAGGAAACAGAATAATCATGGGCCTCCTTAGTTACCTACAGTGATTGGGCAAATACTACATCAGACAATAACACAGAGATCACCACCAGTAACTGTGTCATGGGGTGGCTGGTCAGGGAGAGCCCAGGAGAGTCTGCAGCCCCTGAGGGGTCCAGAGCATAGAGTCATAGGATGATCATAGTTGGAAAAGACTTTTAAGATCATTGAGTCCAACTGTTAACCTACCGCTGCCAAGTCCACCTCTAAACCACATCCATAGGAGCCTCATCTGTGTGTCTTTTAAACACCTCCAGGGATGGGGACTCCACCACTTCAGCAGCACCCAGGGGCTGCCTGAGAGGTGCACAGCTGAAGGGTTCTTCTGCAGTGGCTGCTGCTGGAGGAAAAGTCAAAGGGTAAAAAACATAACATAGGGAAATAGAGATATTAAGATACTAAGCAGAATATCTCTCAATAGCAGGTGTTGGTCCTTGATGGCATTGAAATTTGGTGAATGCTGACCACTTAGCTTCAGGAATTTTCTGGGAATTGCAATTGGGCTTTCTCAAAAAGGGGAACTGTGTAGAAGAAGCACCTTGTTTAAAAAGGTCAGCTAAGAAAATTAAATTCTCTTAGTTTACCTGGAATTTATTTGGGTCATCACCATGTTGGAAGCACAGGGCCAACACACCCTGCTTATGAAGAAGTGTGGGAAAAGGCAAAAGAAAATCCACATAGCTAAGGAGCAAGTGACAAGTATCATGAAGGCAAGGAAGCACTCTTCAAAAACCTGATGTCCATATGAAAAAAATAGGATTGTAAATTCTGGCAGGTAACATGTAAAAACACAGTAAGAGAAGAAGAATTTTGAGGAGCATCTAGCAGAAGGATTCACAAGTAACAATAAATTTTTCTTCAAATATATCTAATGTAGGAAGTCAGCCAGAGTTTGAAGAGTCAGGATTGCAATTGTGGTATGAAGAGAGCCTGCAGAGGAAGGTTAGGTCATTGCAGAGGACCTAAATTATTTCCATCAGCACTCACAGCACAAGAAACAGAACAGGTTATGATCTAAAGTCTTTGTGAGAGACTCTTCAGAGGACCTACGTGGAGTGGAAGTGATGGCAGAAGATAACACATGGAGCACACAAAGAGCAGCCCATCACCGGGACAGAGTGGTGGTTATGAGGGAGTTTAAAGGAATTCAAGTCTAAAATAGTTGAATGGCTCCTCAAACATGACCATGAAACTCCTTGTGCAAAGCTGCCTAGGCACCCAAGGACAGTTGGTATTTTTTTTTAAGTTTTGAGAAGAAACCTTGTGAATTATAAAGCTTTTAATCATGACATCTGTACCATGCAGATTAGCTAGCAGGAACAGAGCTACTGAGCATCTTGATAAAATTATCTTTTTGAGAAAAGCTATGGCAGCTTTTCTGAAGTCTTAGAAACAGTTACGTGGACAACTGTGGTGTGGCTGACATATAGATTACTTGGTTTCTCCAACAGACTTTTGAGAAGTGTCTTATTAGAGGCTGTTAAGGGAAACTTAACACCGTGTCATGAGAGGGAAGATCCTTGTATGGTTAAATGGTTAAAAGACTGGAACAAATGGTCGGTTTTTGCAGTGAAAGATGGTGACAGATGAGGTTCCATAAGATCTGTGCTGGGTTTTTTTCTGTTCAACATGCTCATAAATGACTTTAAAAAGCACGTTAGTGGTGAGGTGATCAAGTTTGATGATATTAATTTATTCAGGGTGGTAAAACTTAATGACTGAGCAATAAAATGACAGCTGAAATTCAGTTTAGATAAATGTACGTAAGGGGAAGAAATCCTCATTGCACTTACATGAGCTCTAGGCTGACTGGAGTCAAAGTTGGGAGTTATGATAGGTAGTCACACAGAAACATCACTCAGTGCTCAGCAGTGATCTAAAGAGTAAATCAAATTAGAAGAATGAAGAAGGAAAGAGAGAATGTTTTCTGCCATTATGTAAATCTGTGGTTTTGCCATATCTGTAACATGTTTTGCAGTTCTGGTCTTGTCCTTCTCTACCACCTCAAAAAATACAAGGGACTGGAGAAGACTTAGTCAAGGTCAATAAGGATGATCAGAGATATAGAATAACTTCCATTTGAGAAATTACTTAAGCTGCAACTATTTAGGCTGAAAGGGGATTTTTTTTAATGACAAGGGGAAAGCTGCAGAAAAAGCGATCAGGAAGAAACTAAATTATCATTAGGGGCAGCAAATAATAATAATAATAGCAGTAACAATAATAATTATTATTTTTAAAATAGCTGAAGAAAAAGTCAAAAGGTAAAAAACATAACATAGGGAAATAGAGATATTAAGATACTAAGCAGAATACCTCTTAATAGTACCTGTTGGTCCTTGAGGGTGTTGGAATTTGGTGAATGCTGCCCAGCAGTTCTGTGCACAGAGACATGGCAAGACATTTGACCACAACTGAATGCAAAATACTGGACTGAATACTTTTTTTTAACCAAATACAATTATTTTTGTACTCCTGTATATTTGCATATTTTCAGGTTTTTTATGCTTTTTTTCCACTCTCTTAACTGTTTTGTTGAAAAGTAAATTATAAACATGTATCATTAAGTCCAAGAAAAAACTATAAAATCCTACTAATTAAAAAACAAACAGCAATTTCATATGTAGGTCATAGCAGATGAGCACGCAACAATTTTAGCGATAGCAGTAATTTAAAACATCATTTCTTTCATGAAGGATGTTTCAGAGTTGTTGCCTTAATTTATCCCTACATAACAAGAATCAAGTAATATCACTTCTATGAGAAGAACAAATGATTTTATGCTAGTGTATGTCTGGACTCAGTTTCCAGGTACACAGTCAACTGCACAGAAACCTGATGCTGGCTTTCCTTGGGGGAGGTTAGAACAACCGCATGCTCATCTTCCATGTGAGTTATATGCCTAGGCTGTCTGGGTCATTGGCACAGAACTTCGTCATTGTTTTATTACCGGAGAAGTAAGAAAAAAGGGTTCTTATTTTTGTGGATGCATAAAGAGGTGGAAAATAACAGCGATTTGCCTCATAATTATTTACTAAAGAGCTGAGAAGCATCAAGACTTTAGAGTCGTAATTTAAATACTTTGTTGTTTAAATGCCTGTTGCCTCCTATCCTCCTCCCCAGTGTTTCCTCCTTTTTTCTTGCTAATATTTGTTCTTTTTTCAGTGCTCATGGGCACTGCATGTCTTACTGCGCCTGTCTATTCTGTGTCATACACCCCATTGCTAGAGCTCTGTCTGCGTTATCCTACCTGTTATAATTTGTAGGTGTTTGCCTTCCTCAGGTGTCTTTTTTCACTCCTGGTGATTTGTCAGAGGTAAAAGCAAGTGGAATCTTCCAAGATGTTGAATATAAAGCTGTAATACCCTTCCACTTATGCAGTGTGTATTGTCTGATTTTTCTGGGGCTCATAGCTTGGCCAAGTATGGAGGCTTTCTAGAGAGCTTCAGCAGGTGAAATTCTGCTGATTTTCAAGTTCCTGTTTCAAAGGATGTAGATAACTGATTTCTTAAAATGAGGTAACTGAGAGTCCGTATGAAACAAGTGATCTGTTATCCCCTATGTAATTCTTGAAAAATCACAAAAATATTTCATCTGAAATACTGACTCTCCCTTTTTTCCTTTGATTTAAGTCTGAATGTGACACTTACCCAGAAAAGATCAGCCCACGCAGTTAAATCATCAATGAAATTGAAAATGGTCTTAAAATGGGAAAAGTTAAGCAATCTTAACAGCAGGTGTCAGTGTGAACTCTGCCTGTGTAATTAAGAATGAAAATCTGATTAAGAAGTTTCAGCACCATCATGTGATATCCTTGGTTGTGGATCTTGAAAGCTCCTTTATTATTCAAAAGTTCTTTCCAAATATTATTGTTTCACATGTCCAATATATATAAAATAGTTATAATATCATAATCAGGCTTTCTGTCTTGTCAGCAGTTTTCCCTAGAAACAGCAGCATAATGAAAACTTTGAAACCACACCTCTGAAAGCAGAAGCCTTATAAGTGAATATTTGATGTGTTATAATATCTATTATATTTACTTTCTAGAAGAATGAGCTAAAGAACTGATAAGGTTGATTGAAAAGACAGACTAAATTCTGAAAAGACAGAAACAAAATAAAATCTAATTTTGAAGAGTTTTGAAGAACTGTATAGTCAGTGGAAAAAAAAATCTAGTGCAGAAAGTCACTGAGGCATGTAGTAATAAAAATCAATTGTCTGCAGAGCTGGCTGAACAAGTTGTAAGAAGTTAATGAAATGAATTAAATTAGAAGCACCTGGTAACTAGTAAAGTAGGGGTTTTTTTATGGTGAAGAAATGAACACTTAAAATCCACTTAGCTGTTCCCTCTTCCCTTCTGCTTTCAACCAATACCTTTCTAGGTGCAAAAAGATAATTTCTGTTACTGCAGATGTTTGGAGTACCTACCTATATTTCTTCTCCAGTGCATGTATTCCAGCCATTACACCACTGGGATATTTAGTCTTCACTTTTCTGAAAAGAGAGGCATAGAAATTTTTTGTCAACATTATTGCTTAAAAATCTGGTTTATGTAAAAGCTGAGGGTAATCACAGATCAGGCAGCTGCAGGTTTATTCTGTACTAGACTAGATATGAGATAAAAATCTCAGTCAAACTAGAAGACATAGGGAAGATAATTATTCCTTTAAAGGTTCTGCTATACATATATATAGATAGATATATAGATATATATTCAGAGCAGCAGGGCTGGAAGGCAGCCCAGTTCTCCCAGCTGAGAATTCCCCTGGCACTGGGGGACCCAGCTGGCATCCAGCCAGCTTCACTGGCACCTGCCCTGCTCCGCTCCCGTGCCACAGAGCTGCAAGTACCTTGCCCTTCAGCTGTATTCAGTGGGTGTATGTGAAGAAGCTTTCACCAGGATTTAGGACAGTGTGAGGCTGCCTTGAGAATCGGTGATCCATCACTGCCTCCATCATTCAGCCCTCTCTGCACCACCAAAGACGTTTCATCTTTTTTTGGCTGCATGTTTTGTATGGTTCCCATGGTGTATTGACTGACTCCAAAATGGGAAAGTATTCTCTTCCCAGTCTCTGTAAGGTAGAAAAGTTCTGCTGCTCCCCATATTATGCATGGGGAATTAAGGCAGTGCTTTGTTTCTACTGACTTTGAAATCTGTGTTTGAATTCAAAGAGCCAAATGGCTTCAGCTATGTCAGCATGGCCTGGAGGAGCAGGAGCTCAGGTACAAGCTAGTCCTGCTCTTTGTCTCAGATTTATTTTTTGGAGAGGGACCTTTATTTTTCAGGCAAGAATCAAAGTGATAATCAACATGCAGGCAGTCCCCAGTGTACTTTGACTTTAGCCCCAAGTAACAAGACTGTAAATACAGCAGAATTCTGAAAGACAGCAATTAGGTGTCCATAATTTCAGCAGAGATCAGCTAAATTTTATGACACTGGGACTCAAGAGTGGAATCCAAAGCTCAGAATTCAGTGGCCAGACAAAGTTAGGATAACACTCCAAAAAATCATGTGCTGAGGAGCCATTTACAACTATCCCAAAGGTAGTGGTAATACATAGGTTGGTCTGAAAACATTCTGTTTGAGACTTGCGTGTCTATATCAAGACTGCAAGGTAAGAATCTAGATTTCCTCTGAGAATAAATAATTAAAAGTAGGGAGGAAGCAAGTGAAATTCGGTTGTACTGTACCTTCTATATGATATCCTAATGGCACTCAGCCTGCAAATGGAAGACATTGGCCCTTCCATTTTGTCTCATTGCAGCTGGAAGAATTTAAAATCTCTGTCTCTCTAAAACTGCCTTAACAATTAGGGTATGAATGGGACATTGTCTTACTGCAAGATTAAATGAATTGTATTGGAAGAAGAGAGGAAGGATAATTCTATAGGCTGGCAGTTCAGGCATTATGGATTGGGCTGTAAGCAATTTCCCCCAAAAATATGGGAATTCTGTGGAGGAGAAAGAATTAATGCTCTGGTCTCTTGGCTTCCAGGACAGTGCCTGACGTGATGGGCATATTCTGCCTTTAGGTGTAACTCCAGCCTGACATGCTGCATGGGTTTAATCGATGTGCAGAAAAATCAAGATGCACCTCAGACTGTTTCTGGCTTTAGCTGAATGCTGTGTCATCTTTGTTGCAATGGGATTAAAATAACAGGGGAAGGTGGCTTATTTAAAAAACAAAACAAACAAAACCCTCCCAAAACAACACAAACAAACAAACAAAACACACACACACACACACACACACACACACATCTGTATGGATTTAATTATCAAAAGTGATTCTACCAGAATGAAACTTTACTGATTTCATATTTAGTCTCCTGAAGCTACCTCCTCATCCTTAGCACTACTGGGAAAAGAACAGGAGTATGTCTATACTAGCAAATAAAACCATTCCCAAGAATATTCCCAGACACAGAAGCCAACTGGCATGGGCTGACTCGCAAGTATAGCAGTAAACAAACCCAGCCAGGCTCCAGAGTGGGGTGGCTGCATGCAAATCCTTGGGTGGTGATGGCCTGTGGGACGTTCGGACTCCCCAGCTGTGCCTGGGAATTGCTTGGGAGACTGCTAGTTGGTACAGGCCAAAAGCATGCCAGGCACCGCTCTAATAATTTTGGAGCAGTCGGATTCCAATGTCTGGGAACGCTCACAAGCGCTGTTTAATTCACTGCCATAGACATAGCCTTAGGTTCACCGATGTATTCCACAAACTCTTTTCAACAGCACGAAGATGATAAAGACTGGTGATTTTTGGTGAGGAAACATTCTAAATTAAATCTTGTCTCAAATACCTAGTAATGATCCTTTTTACTCTTGAGAGAGATAAATATATAGTTTGGTTCTGGATTTCCAATCTTGTGGTATTCATCTTGTTAGTGCAGCCAGCTTTTTAATGACTCATAGTAACATAAAGTATCTTCAAGATGTCTACGTGATTTAGAATTAATTCTGTGACCTTTAGGGAAAATTTAGAAGTAGAAGACTAAATTTGAAGTGCATGGTGTCATTCTTAATACACAGAAGCAGTCTTCTGTGGAGAGTCTTCTCTCTCCAACCCCTACTGTTGTCTTTGATAGCAGTTGCTTATTTAGAGGATGATATAATTTTAAAGCTATTGTTAGAGGGGCTTAATTTCGGGCACTGGATAGCATATTATCATAGAATCATATAATAGTTTGGGTTGGAAGTGACCTCTGAAGGTCATCCAGTCCAAAACCCCTGCTGTCATTAATACCTGTAGCTAAAAAGTGTGATTTGGGTACGTAATGGTATCAGGCTGGCAGAGAATGCCAGAAAACAGGTAGTTTTGAAAGACTTTCAGGTTTTGCAAAACATTGTTTAGTTTTTCTGTGCAATTAACTGTGCTTATTATATAGGAACTGAGTGAAATTATCACCATGTTCTGTATTAACTTGATACAGAAAAACTGAGACAATTATCTGATGTGAACAGAGATTGACTATTTGAATTATCTTAATTTATTAATTATCACAGTTTTAAATTACTACTTCCTACTGCTTACTAAATTTGTTTGTTATGGCCTATGTTAAATTAGCTAAAAAGGAACAGATAATCCCTCATAAATATTAAAATCTGTTTGTAAACACGTAACGCATGAAAAATAACTGTTTAACTTTTACACTGAATTTGACTTCTTTTCCTGATTCTTACAGTCTTTGATTGCAAATCTTGTATGAGAGGAAAAAGGTGAGGTTTTTACCCCATCAAATATTCTTTTCTTTTGGAAAAGCAAATCAACTTAGCATAAAGAAAGCATAAAGAATTCAGCTTTAACCTCAGTAAAGTAGTTCCCTTTTTCTCCAAGTTATGTATTCATTCAAGTATCCTTATCTGGATTGCTCTTTCCTTACAGAACTAATTTAAATCCCCGGAGCCCACAAAAGGTCAGACAAAAGCTTCTGTCATAGCCCTAACGCCCTTCATGAGTCACTTGGTATTTTTATATAAGTTTTTCTCATATCATGATGTTAAAGGAGCAAGGCCCTAAGAGGATCACTCTCGGTATCCTGTGGTCAGTATATCATAGAATATAGTCTTGTTTTTCGTGATGAAATTATGCTTGCATATTTCAAAGACCAAGGTTTCCAGAAAACTAGCACAAAATCTGTGGTAAGGCAACATAAAGAAGTCAGGAGAGAAAGAAAATAGCAGCTTTAGTTGCAACATATTCTTAAAATGTCTTTTGGTATCCAACTGTTGGAACAGATCTGCAGCATTAGATCAGATGGTGTCATTGTTTGTGCAGGGCTGCATTTACTAACATACAAAACGGATGGCGTAAATATGAATCAATACAAGTGTTTTCGTTAGAAAAGTGAAGCTAAATAAGCAAACAATAAAAACCATTATTCTTCAGTTGTCCTATATCCTACCATCAACTGAAAAAATGTGTTTTTAAAACTCTTCCTTCCTCTCTGTTTCAGCATCACTAATTCATTTAAATCCTTCTTGATTCTACAAGTAACAGTCTCTTTGGTGTGAAATGATATTCTAGTGCCATTCCAAAACATTGCAAGACTATTAATATAAAGGTAGTGAAAAGAGACATAAAATTATGTAGCAAATAACACTAAGAATGATGGTTAGAAGATGTTTTATCTAGACCTGATTTATCTTTGAACTACCTCTTCCAAAAGTCCATAAATATGGGTTGGGACAATGCGATGCATGAAGTTCTTGTATTTTATTTTATTTTGTTAAGTATATTATGCACAAATCAAATATTATGATTGCCAGATTTTTTGAGCAAAGCAGTTCACTAAATAGATCTTTAGGACTGGGAGTGACTCCAGGTAAATAGATTTGTTTAAAGTACACCACGAGCATGTGACTGCAGTCAGCATCCTCAATGTGTAAAAATCTGTGAAGTGTGGTGTTTTCTTGTAGTCTTACAACTCTAGGAACTGGCATATTAAGGGAAATCACCAAATGCTGTGAAAAACATGACATAGCAATGAGTTCACACTAGAAATTTGTATCACGTGCTGTCACATCTCAAACCTGCTACATCAGTTCTAGCTACCTGGTCGCATTAAATCTCCTCAATTTAGGGAACTTCAGCTAACGCCGAAAGTCGTGGCATATTCTCTTAGTTAATTTCCAGTTAAAGACAAGGTTTCAATGGTTGGTGGTCGTTGGCTTGGTTAGAGTCTGTGGGATCTGTGGTTTGCTGCAGTTTGTAGTTTACAGTTTTCTCCAGGGGAGCTGGGTAACCCAGGCAGCGTGCAGCTGAGCCAGCTGGGGCTTTCTGCTTTTAATCACAGCTGACGGACAGTTAACTGCTGAGATTTAACAATGGAGGTAGCCAATGTTGAGGGACTATAAAAGCAAAGAAATAAAGAGCATTTTAAAAAAAAAAAAAAAGGGTTTTATAAGGTGAGATGGAGGAAGTACAATTTTCTCTTTCAATTTAGGGAAATTTGATCTGAATTGATCTCTTACTCACAGAAGTAATTTAAACACCACATGTCTTTAAAAGGTCAGGCAAAATCATCTTTCTCAAACTTGATAGTCTTCATAAGTTACTATTTATTTTCATGTCCACACAGATTGTTGTTGACTCAGTATGACACATCAAAAAAACCCTCCACAGTCTATTAAAAACAGGCAAGGGACAGAAAAATACATTTTTTTAATGCATAAAATCTGACTAAAAATGGAACAGGCATGAAAAGGACTTGATGCAGAAGCTGTAGGAAATTTTCTAATCTTGAATAGGTACCTGATGGAAATTACCTTCTGATGAAGTGTTGCCAGACAGAAGAAAAGATCTGAGGATTAGCACTGCAGCTGGAGGATCGGTGGAAGAGTGATATGAAAAGAGAGGGCAAAGGAAGGGAAAGAGGAGGCTGTGCAGTCACTTGAAATTTATAGACATCTATTACGTGGTATGACATAGAGAAGAGAAGCTTGAATGAGTTGGATGATCCAAAAAAAACATGTCAACCAGTCAAATGGAGGAAGAGGTCACTAGTGGAGGAGGAGCAGAGCAGAAAAACATTGAAATCACTGAAAATCATGGGCAAAGAACAGACAGAAATAATCTTGTTTTGTGGAAAGAAAAGGAGTTACCTCTCTAGAAAAGGGGGGAATGCAGATAGCCAAGGAACGCAGCAGGGGAGATAACAGTGTGATATAGGAGACTGTGAATTACAGAAATATAAACATGTTGGTTGGAAGGACCTCTGAAAATCACCTCATCCACCTGCCTCATGTAAGGAGGACTTTTCAACACCTGATCAGGTCAGCAATGGCTTTGTCTAGCTGAGTCCTGAAAACCTCCAAGGATGGAGTCAGTCTCTCTGTCCTGGTGCTGCTCTTAGTGAAGGTGTTTTTCCTAATATCCAGTTGCATCTTATTACACTGGACATTTCTGCTATTGCCCCTTGCAAAATTATTTGCAATTATCAAGAGAATTTTCTGTCATCTCTGTATTTGCCCTTCAAACAGTTGCAAGGTACTATTAGGTCACACCATATTTTCTTCTTTACCAAGACAAAGAGATGTAAGGAGCTACGCTTCTGGCTCCTTTCCATCTTCTAACCATTTTACTGGATTCTCTGGTTTCTCAACATCCCTTCTGAGCCAGGGAGTGGGTGAAGCAGATCACTATATTCCCAGTATGGCCTCACTGGAATCAACTAAAGGAGAATGACAACTTGCCTTTATCTTCTAGCTTCTCACCTGCTAACGTAGACCAGCATGCTGGTTTTTTTTTATTTGTGGTGAGAACATACTGTTGTCTCTTCTGTGGAGGCAGCTTGGCATTCCTCTGTCACCTTCAGGTGGCATTTTACAGAGTGATCTAGAATCTGGAAGGAAAGAGCTGAAGATTAATACTGACACTAGGGAGAGGCAGGTCAACATGAGCAAAGTTTCGTTTTTAGCACACGAGAGTCACAAGAGTAGGCCTGGAAAATAAAACAAGCTGTACCCCAAGAGGAAAGAGGTAAGATGCTAGGACGAAGAGCCTCTTCATCATCTTTCAGAACAAATAACACTAGTAGACTCTTTCTTACATTTCCAAAGGATTACAAAGGCAAGATAAAATTGCAAACTCAGATTATGTTATAACCACAGACTAATTTAGATTGGAAGTGACCTCTGGAGGTGCTCTGGTCGATACTCGGCTCAAAGCAGGGCCAACTTTGAAGTCAGATCTAACTTGGAAGTTAGATCAGGTTTCTTAGAGCCTTGTACAGTCAAGCCAAGGTGGAGATTCCACAGCTTTCATGGGCAGCCTATTTCGGTGTTTGACCACTCTCCCAGTGAAAGCATTTTTTCTAAGATTCAATCAAAATTTCTGTTGTTGCTACTTAGGACTATTGCCTCTTACTTTTTCACTGTGTGTCAAGAATAAAGTGTCCCAGTCATCTTATAATAGGAAAGAGCCCTGATTAGACTTCCCTTGTATGAGCTGAACAAACATGGCTCCATTTCCTCGTGGAGTGTGATGCGTTCCAGCCTCCTGGTAATCTTAGTGGCCCTCCAGTGGGCTTGTTCCAATATGCCCATGTCCTTATTCTACTGGGAAGCCCAAAACTGAACACAGTACATCAGGTGTGGTCTCATAAGTCCAAAATAAAGGAGAAAAACCACTTCATTTGACTTGCTGGCTACAGTTTTCCCAATACATCACAAGATGTGGTTAGCTGTCATCACCACAAGGACAGAGGGAATTCTCTCGTATCCTTTGAGAGGAGAGGCAGTGGTGTGTGACAGCAACAAACGTTAGACAGATTCTAAAAGCTGTTTTTAGAGGAAGGTTATGAGGGCTCAGTCACAGTCATTGAGAAGTTTTTTATGAGGAGGGGAATCTCTGTAAATGGGCTCCACTTAACTGCTGGAGTGCTGTTCTGCCCAGCTAAGAGGAGTTTTAAAAGAAAAGCTTTAAACTATTCTCATATTTACAGCGCTGTTTAAAATGTAGTGTAGCTGTACATAAATTACTTCGCATCTGGGAAACAGCCTGGCTGCAGCAGTATGGAACACAAGATAGGTTTGCTTATGCAGGTCAACCTGATGTTTAGAAATTGCTTGCACAGCAGGGGAAGACTGACATGGAGATTCATGTTAATATCCACGCTTGGCAAAAGCACTGGGAGAGAAGAAAATTACTAAAATAAAATCGCTGTAGTGGTTAGAAGAACTAAAATTAAATCACATCTTCATCCAATATCCTCCCATTTGATTTTCGGTAGATTTAAAAAATTTAATACTTTATTGCAATACTGTAATTGCATGTGGCATTGCAGAATAAAACACAGATTGAGTTTAAACAAATAAATGTCTCAGAAAATGGGTTCTTCATTACCATATCTCCTAGTCCTTCCCTGCACTCCCTTTGGATTTGAGGCATTTTAAGTGCTGCTGTGGGATGGCAGAGATGCTCAGTATCTCTGCAGTGCCTTTCCAATGTGTTCTGGGTTCTCTTTGCCTATTGGTTCATGTGTGATCAGTATGTGCAGAAACTCATTTCCATCCACAAGTACAAAAACCAAAAGTTCTGAGAGCAAAAGTCTCTGCTGTTAGTCTTTAAGCACAGCATCTTAAGCTATTACACTTCATTCAACGGGTATTTTTCCACTGCTTAAAATTATACATCTATGTAATATTCCAGTCCTTGTTTGCATTGTTGATGTTTCCCTAATATGTGACATCAATACATTTCATGCTGCTTGTGTCATGACCATTAAAGAAAAATAATAACTAATGTCAATCAGAACTACAGGCACTGATGGATTCTACCCTGGTACTGGTGTGTTACCTACCTTACTGGCCACCGTGACATACATATAAAAGAAGGGTAAGAAAACATGAGGAGAAAAGAACTGTTCAGCTAAGGGACAGTGCTGGCAGAATAACAAATACCTGTGAAGTGACCATAATTAAATTTAAGTTGAAAATTTAGAGTCAAGATTCTCACTGTTGGAAGAGTGTTATTTTGGAACTGCATCTCTGCAGAAGTAATGGAGAAGGGAAAAAGACAACTTCTTTTAAAAAGTTTCTGTGCTGTTCAGGTAGTAGAATTCTGGATTTGGTGTGATGGAAACAGCACTTGAAACTAAAGCTTATTTGCATTTCCACATCTGTTTTAGAAACATAAACATAAATATATAAATATGAATATAAATATTATACTATCTCCTTGAAACTGGCTGGTTTTTATATTAAAACAATAAGAAAAGATAAAAGCAAGATTTCCTGTTTAGTTTTAGTCCTGAAAGTGGATAGGTAAGGTGGGCTTACAGCCATCCTTGTTTTCTCTGGAAAGGGGGTGAGTTGTCACTTTCCAAAGAAAATTGTGCATGGGAAAAAACTAATCAGATTATCAATCATTTTTTCAGGCAGAGTAAACCATTTTGGGTGAACTGATCAAAGGTATCCAGACTGGCGCCAACTTTTCCTGGAAGTAGTTAGTATGGCACTTTTTTAAAAGGCATACAATTAAATTGCTACAAAAGGAAAGTACTGGATCGCAGTTGAAACTATTAATATATAGTTATATTATTATCTTTTCTCGCTTTACAGGTGTAGTTGTGTCATTATTTTTAAACGGTGCTCTGGAAAAACTGAATCATGGTTCATTTTTAATAAAACTCCAACAGCGAACCTTCAGGGTTTATCATCTCCATATAAATCTTATATGTCACACACCCTTTGGAACCTCATGACAGATAATCTGGTTTATTGTGCTGTAAAATATGCAAATACTATAGTGATCGTAGTTCTTATAAAAGCTTGGAAGGTAAATTTTTCGGTTTTGCACATAAGGAAGAAATTCATTGCCTTTGGTAGGATTGGTGAGCCGATATTTAGAGGCTCTTTGCATTAGGATGAGAAGTAGAGAATAGCTCAATAGTGACAGCCCTGTTGATTTACAAGATTGTATGCGGCATCCTCTTTTCTAGGAACTAGTCGAAATAATAACTATGAGGCAGCTTCTTTGTTCAAAAATCAAAATCTGCTTGGCTTTCCAGAAATTTTACTCCAAATAACCCTGCATGTCTTGCTCGCATAGGTATGCCCTTGACATCTCTTGCTTTCTTTTGGGTTTCCACTCCTCTCATATGTTTGCATTGGTAATCAGTCTCCCAGCACCCTGGGGACCTTCTCCATCTCTCTCATCTTCCTGAATTGCAACCTATTTAGTTAGTTACTTAGTTACCACTCCCCAAAGGGGCCCTTGCTTGCTCCTTCCAGTCAGTCTGTGGAAAAGCTAGTTTCTATTGCACTTTTGATTTTGCTTGTCTATAAATTAGAGAGGGTATTTCAGCATCCAAAGTACTAAAATTCTGTATTTTAAAAAAAAAAAGAAAAAAGAAAAAGAAAAATGGCTTGTGGCCTATTGTTTATTGTTTTCATATTTGCATTGGAGTAACTGTTAGCCCAGGCATAAGTGCTGGAGCAGAATGAGGATAGAGCACCCATTGATTCTCCATTTCTATGAGTCCTATCCAACTAACTTATTGAGTTGCATGGTAAACATATCTGCTTTACAGCTGCTGAGCTTTTTTCATCGGCTTTAACATTAAGTGGGGACTGGACAAGCTTAAGAAGGATAGGTCCACTGTGATCTTAAATACAGTAGCCCAAAAGAAGACTCTGATGCAGGATTGACCTGGAAATATGGAGAATGTTCCTGGGAAAGTTTGCTCTACACTTTATCGGTTTCTGGTGGTGTCTTCCTAGCTAACCATTTTGACCTCCTGTCATGGGGCTAAATGTTTCTTTGATCTGCCTGATTATGGCAATTCCAGTACTTATACAGGAGCAAGAGGATGGATTGTACCTGGAAGATAATGCCAGAAGCACTCAAAGTAGAAATTGAGTGAATTAATCTTTGAAATAGCTTATGAGGAAATGTTATTATTCCTCATCCCTAGTGGTTTTGAGGCCCAGTTCAGGAAAATATATAAGTTTTTAATGGATATCTAATGACATGTGAGGAGATGTTTCTAATTAGTTGTCTTAAGTGGTGTGTTTCATGGTGGGATGTCTTTCTAGATATGTAATCTACATCAAAAACTTGTTGAGATTACTCTAAAAATTACCGAGTGAAACTTGTTGGCTAGTGCTCTCCAGGACATTAGATTAGGTAATCCTAATAGTACATTTGCATTTGTACTCTCATGGATACATAGGAAATATGAACAAATTACTGGGAAATAGTAAATTGCCATGTTGAATTCTCTGTGTGCATTCTCTTACCTCAAGTAAAAATGAAGTAGCCTGTCCTTCTTTAAGGGAGAGGAAAAATACCTATGATTGTATTGCATTTGCAGGGGAGGAAGAATGTGCATGTGGATGGTTACCTCACAGGAGCTGACCCATAGCATTTCATTACCCCATGGTGCCTTCTTGGCATGTCAAAGCCTTATGACTTGAAACTTATACTTTGTTACATTTTACTCATTAGTTCTCTGCATTGAACAGACCATATATTCATTTCTTGAAGTCACTGAGAGAGCCAAACATAAAATGTTGACCTCTTGAGAGTTTGACTGCTGGAAGATTTATGAATATTTGTAATTATTTAGTTTATCATGGAAGTTGCAGAAAAACTGACCTATATGTACTCTGACAGGGCATAATTTCTGTAAAGTGCATACCCATCAATGCTGATGTGCATTTAGCTCTGTATTTAGCCACATTGTACTTTCGTCCAGTATTTCTTTTTGCCTGAACATTTTTTAGTTTCTATCAACATGCTGCAAATGTGATGCACAATATTAGTCATGGCCATAATAAGTCCAGACTTTGAAACATTTTGAAATAAAACTTCATGCTGCTGAGTATAAATACTTGTAATAAAAGCTTCCGGGCAGAAGATACCATAGTGACGCTATCATGCCTGAGCAGTGATTATTTTATAGCTGATCAAAGTACCACTTATATCTAAGAAGTTTCTGATGAAACAGGAAGTTGACCTACCTTCACCCCCCATATCCTACCATATTGTTAAGTTAGTATTGCCATAATAACACTCTTGGCAAACAATTTCATATTTATATTACTTTATGCTTACATCAACTACAGGAATGAAAGCAATTAATTAAGGATACCTTTATTAATCAATGTCAGTGTTTTGGTTTTATTTCTTCCTTTATATACCATGCCACCACTTTAAAATAAAAATTGCAACTAAACTTCCATTTATGCAGGACGAATGACCGACCACTTAATGGTCAAGTATGTAATATTGAATAGCAAACTTTTGTCTTTTACTATAGTTCATGTTTCTAACAAAATAATCAATAAAATAATCAAGAGAGAAGAAAAAAAATCTACAAACCAAGCTGGAAGCTGAAAGATACCTCAACACAAGAAAACTTATGGCAAACACAAAAGTATTTGTATAGATGGATCAGCAACTCCTAAGTCAGAAAAAACAAAACAAAAAACACAAAACAAAACAAAAAAGCAAACAAATAAACAAAACAACAACAACAACAACCAAACAAAACAACAACAACAAACAAAAAACCTGCCCAACAGCCTTGACCCAAGGACTCATTGACCTGATGTTATTTCAAGGCCACTCTCAATAATCTTTGAAAGGTCATGACAACTGGGAGAGCTTCCTGAGGACTGGAGGAAAATAAAGGTCACTCTTGTCTTCAAGAACAACAAGCTGGAGGATCCAGGGAGCTACAGGTAAGTCAGCCTCACTTCAATCCCTGGGAAGGTGGTGGAGCAGATAATCCTGGAAAGCATTTCCAAACACATGAAGGACAAGAAAGTTATTGGGAGTAGTCAGCAGGGATTTGTGTAGGGGAAGTCACTCTTAACTGATGTGAGAGCCTTCCGTGATGAGATAACTGGCTTGTAGGATGAGGGGAGCAGTGGATGTTGTTTGTCTCAACTTTAGTAAGGCCCTTGACAACATCTCCCATCATCAGTAGGCAAGCTGATGAAGTATGGGCTAGATAAGTGGAACGGTGAGTTGGATTGAAAACTAGCTGAACTGCTGGTCCCAGAATGGTTGTGGTCTGTGGAACAAAGTCCATCTCAAGGCCAATCATTAGTGTGTGGTGTACCTCAAGGTTCATTTCTGGGGCCAGTACTGTTCATTAATGTTCTTCATTAATGACCTGTATGATTGAACAGAGCGCATGTTCAGCAAGTTGGCAGATGATACAAAACTGAAGGGAGTGGTTGATTCACCAGGGGGAACTTGACAGGCTGGAGAACTGAAACAACTGGAACCTTACGAAATGCAAAGGGAAATGCAAAGTCCTGTCCCTGGGGATTAATAACCCCATGCACTAGAACATGCTGGGGGCCGACTGCCTGAAAAACAGCTTTTCAGAGAAGGACCTGGGGATGCTGGTGGACAAATTGACCATGAGCCAGCAAAGCCCTCCAGCAGCAAAGAAGACCAACAGCATCCTGAGGTGCATTAAGAAGAACATTGTCAGCAGGTCAAGAGGGCTGATCATTTCCTTCTACTAAGCACGAGTGAGAACACGTCTGGAGTGCTGTGTCCAGTCCAAGGTCCCCAGTACAGAGAGATGTGAACAGGAGTGAGTGCAGTGGAAGGCTACAAAGATGATTGGAGCATCCAACATAGGAGAATCTGAGAGAGCTGGGACTGTTTAGCCTGGAGGAAAGAAGGTTCAGAAGGATCATATCAATGTATATAAATACCCAATGAGTGGGGGTAAAGAATATGAAGCCAGAGCCTTCTCAGTGGTGCCTAGTGAAAGGACAAGAGGCAATGGGACAAGGTGAAATACAGGAAACTTGACTTGAATATAAGAATATTTTTTTTTACTGTGAGGATAGTTGAATCTTGGAAGAGGTTTTCCAGAGTGGTTGTCTTTCAAGATATTTGGAAACCAACTGGACACAGTCCTGAATAACCTGTTCTAGTTGCCCCTGCTTTGAGTGTGGAAGTTGGATGAATTGGGTTTTCTTCCCACCTCAACTATTCTGAGAATCTGTGACTCAGCAACAACATGTGGTTTCTGAAGAACATCTCCACCAGTGAATGAATGCAATAGGCACAGTTTTCATAATACTAAAACTGATATCCTAAATGGAGAAATAAACCAAAACACTTAAAGCAAAAGTCTAATGAGTACTAGCATAGATGAAAGCATAAAAAGTGCTTGAGAGAAATAGTCTGGAATACCATATACACTTTAAAAGAACTCTGAGGCCGTGCTGGAGATACCAAATAACTTGTAGGCCTAATCACAGTTTAAACAGGTTAATTGTAGTCTCCTACTAAAAGATTCTGACATGTTGAGTACTTACAAGGACCACCATGTATCCTGTTTCATGAAATGTAACTTATTTTTGTTGGTTTTGTATGCCTGTTCAGAAGGTCAGTGCAAGAGAAGAAACTGTAGAGAACGAATAACTGTAAATTAAAGAAAAAATCCTAAGGAAATAAATAGCTGACATGTGAAGCCCACAATAAACACAAATAGGGAACATACAAAATGGAGAAAGTGAGGTTTTAGTATTTAATTCAGTGTTTGTTGAAAATTTCATGTAATTGTAAATATCAAGTCAAAATATGTTAAAACATGAGGTAATATCTTCACACTGAGTTAATGTTTGGCCTGTTGAGTAGACAGTTCTTAAATGCTCTTCAGTCTAAGGATCTTAACAGAAACAGTTGAGGACTCTTATTTTGTAAAAGAAATATAAGCTGGAAATTAATCAAATGTAATTGCTGTTGGCATATTTGGTGCAATTATAGTGGAAAACATGATTTATAGCCATGAAATATATGGTTTGATTAAAAATAAAATATAAAGCATAGAGAGGGACCACAAATAAGCTACATGCGTTAATATGAAGATATGAATATAATATCTTCATAATAAGGAGCAATTAAATAGTCTGGACATCCATAAATCCATGGGTCCGGATGAGATGCATCCGCGGGTGCTGAGGGAGCTGGCTGAAGTAATTGCTGGACCGCTCTCCAACATCTTTGCCAAGTCTTGGGAAACGGGAGAGGTGCCCAAGGATTGGAGGAAAGCAAATGTCACTCCAGTCTTCAAAAAGGGCAAGAAGGAGGACCTGGGTAATTATAGACGGGTCAGCCTCACCTCTGTCCCTGGGAAAGTAATGGAACAGCTTATCCTTGGTGCCATCTCAAGGCATATCAAGGATAAGAGGGTTATTAGAGGCAGTCAGCATGGCTTTACCAAGGGTAAGCCATGCTTGACCAACCTCATAGCCTTTTATGAGAATGTAACAAGGTGGATGGATGATGGCAGAGCTGTGGATGTGGTCTACCTTGACTTCAGTAAAGCCTTTGACACAGTCTCCCACAGCATCCTCACAGCTAAGTTGAGGAGGTGTGGTCTAGACAACAGAGTAGTGAGGTGGGTCGCAAACTGGCTTAAGGAAAGAAGCCAGAGAGTGGTAGTCAGTGATGCAGAGTCTAGTTGGAGGCCAGTATCTAGTGGAGTGCCTCAGGGGTCGGTACTGGGGCCAATATTATTCAATATATTCATTAACAATTTAGACGAGGGAATAGAGTGTACTGTCAGCAAGTTTCCTGATGACACTAAGCATGGAGGAGTGGCTGACACGCCAGAAGGCTGTGCTGCCATCCAGCGAGACCTGAACAGGCTGGAGAGTTGGGCGGGGAATAACCTAATGAAATTTAACAAGGGAAAGTGTAGAGTCCTGCATCTGGGCAGGAACAACCCCAGGTTCCAGTATAGGTTGGGAAATTACATATTAGAGAGCAGTGTAGGGGAAAGGGACCTGGGGGTCCTGGTGGACAACAGGATGGCCATGAGCCAGCACTGTGCCCTTGTGGCCAGGAAGGCCAATGGCATCCTGGGGTGTATTAGAAGGGGGATGGTTAGTAGATCGAGAGAGGTCCTCCTTCCCCTCTACTCCGCCCTGGTGAGACCACATCTGGAATATTGTGTCCAGTTCTGGGCCCCTCAGTTCAAGAAGGACAGGGAACTGCTGTAGAGGGTCCAGCGTAGGGTAACGAAGATGATTAAGGGAGTGGAGCACCTCCCTTATGAAGAAAGGCTGAGGGAGCTGGATCTCTTTAATTTGGAGAAGAGGAGACTGAGGGGTAACCTTATTAATGTTTATAAATATATAAAGGGTGAGCGCCATGAGGATGGAGCCAGGCTCTTCTCAGTGGCAAACAATGATAGGAAAAGGGGTAGTGGGATCAAGCTGGAACACAAGAGGTTCCACTTAAATTTGAGAAAAAACTTCTTCTCAGTAAGGGTGACAGAGCACTGGAACAGGCTGCCCAGGGAGGTTGTGAAGTCTCCTTCTCTGGACACATTCAAAACCCGCCTGGACGGGTTCCTGTGTGACCTCACCTAGGCGTTCCTGCAGGGGGATTGGACTAGATGATCTTTTGAGGTCCCTTCCAGTCCCAAACATACTGTGATACTGTAATATTCATATAAAAGTAAAAATCTGTAGCCGTGGAGAGTCCAAATATAGTTCCTTTTAATTGTGGAGGGATAAATATTACCTCTAAAGCTATGGGAAAACAGAATCTTGTTTAAAAGGGAAAGCACATTTGTTGAATGCATGAAAAGAGAAATTAATGTTAGTAATCAGTCCATTTTACTATGGACTTAAAGATTAATGATCCTAGCACAAACACAAGAAGCATTTCAAGCAAACTGAGAACCAGACATTAAGCATGGACCCAGGGAGAACTTCACAAGACTTTGCACTGTGTTCCTCATATGGCCACCCAGCAGTCAGCCACTACAACAGAATTTCTGGACACCTTGATTTGATGGAGCCAGAAGAGTATTGTAATACAAACTGCCCTGCATCCTAGAAAATGAAGCTGTCATTTTCTTTTTGTATATGCAAAGACACTTAGGGGAGTCAAAACTGCCACTGTTTTTAGACATCAGCGGAGGGAGGCAGATTTCCTCTATATGCATATTAAGTGCATTTACTTCCAGAAACTGTGGGGATTCTTTACATTGTTCAGGAGAGAAAAGCTGTGAAGTATATATTTCAGCTGTATAAAGAAACACGTAAGGGTCTTTTTCACGTACTCTGTGAACCTGAAGTGCATGAGACATAGACTTGATGATGGAAATAGTGAGTAAAAGTGGGTTGAATATAGACAATGGACTAAAATAATGCCAGTAAATGCTGTATGCAATCTAATATGCCATAAACGTGCATATCCAACATCTGAAACTGGCCAAACTAAGTAAAAGGCAAATCAGAAGTGTGGCCTGAGGCAAGCTGCTTTCTTTCATCTGCATTAGGAATGACCCATTAAAGGAGAATGTGGACAGAGAGCTAAAGCAACCAAGCAACCTAAAACTTTGCCTTATTTACTTATGTTTAAATTATGTCTCATTACAACAGTTTTTTAAAAAATAATAATTCCTGATTTTGTTACGAGTCTTGTCAATTTTTTTTTTTGCTAAACAGAGGAGAAGAACTGTGTCAAGGATGAAAATGAACATTAAATATACATTGCTGTAATGAAGGAAGCAATACAGGGCAAAGAAGAAAGTGCAAAGTAGTTCAGAAGATCATGTCACATTCAGACTTTGTGTGACACATGTAACTATTTTCAAAAGACTGGAATTCTATCAGAGCTGAGTTCTGTCCTCTGAGGTTACATGAAGTTAAAAATCTTTGTAGATTGTGGGGTGGACAAAATATTATTTCCCCTGTACAGGAAGTTTGTAGTAAATACACACACAGATGGGAATCCACAACTACTTGATTTATAACCACCATTCCAACTTGTACAAATGAATACTTAATTACTTGTTTATATATTTTGCATATCGGCACTCAATAATATTTTATGTTCTTCCAAGCCAAATACCCATGTAGAATGTAAATAAGGAGGGGGGGTTGTCTTTCAGATAGATAAGATATATGTCATATGGGCATCTAAATCCCATCATGTTGTAAAGAAATGTTGAAGGAAATCAAAATATGCTCTTTTTTCTTCTGATTTGCTCTTTTCAGTTTCTTTCATTGCAGCTTTGTTAATGTTTAGTCAAAACCTTCCCGTATGGCGTCTTTGGTACTTCCCTACACATACATTTCAGTACATGTTGTCAGCTTTGTTCAAAATTTTGATTCCTTTCCCATTTGTTGTTCAAAACAATCAACATCAAACTGAAACATGAAAGAGGTTGTAGAAAAGGTTATTTTCCCTACATGAAGAACCACTGCAGTGTCTTACATTTTCTATATGAATACAATTTTTGTTCGTCTCTTAGTCACACACTGCATCCTGCATTTGGACTTTGGCAGGTAAAGTTATGCTACCTGAGCTGGCTAATGCTTTCTCCAATACCAAGATGCACTGTAATATTTGTTATTGCCCACTAGACACTTACCCTCCCCAACATGCTACTTAAATCCTTTTAAAGATCAGTTTTCTGGAGTCCATCTGGCATGTTCAGACCCCTATTACAACCAGGCTTTGCCGTTTCAGTACTGGGGTGCGCTGAGGCCTGTGAGAAGCCACACTCTGTTACATACACACAGCACAGAAATGCTTTGTATTTCTTCTCCCCTGCATGTTATCTATAATCTAATTTCAAGCATGTTAAGGCTAAAATAGGACTTCCAACAACTACTTATATTTATACACTTAAAGCTTTCTCAATCCTAGCTTCATTAGCTAAAGAAGTTGATAAATAACATACCCCAGGGAAAGTTCTCTAATGCTTCATTTAAGAAACATTGGTAACTGTGATCTGTGGAAATTAACTGAGATAAATGGTTGCTTTTTTAATACAGTTTCTTTATATCCAATTTAGGCATCAAAGACTGGAACTCTGGTTATATATCTGAAGCATTTGAAGATGAAATATGAAACAACGGTTATATAAGAGGTTGAGTTTATATCATTTTAAGCCTGATCTATCCAGACTAATGCCTTAAACCCCAAGTTTCTAGTATGCAAGGATGGGAAAGCCAGTGCTGTTTGTCCCTTAATCTTACTCAGTTCCCCCTTGTATAAACAGCCGAACATTCCCTGATCTCGATCTTCTGACTCTCACACGATCCTCCTAAGCATCACTGCTCGAGCTGCTTGAGTGCAAGTCTTCCCCCACCGCCTTGATTTCCCTGCTTCATTTTGTGTAACCTACTCAAATGCCCACTGACATCAGAATGGCTCTCGTGTGCCATTTCAAGCACATAGCATTGAACCCCTTCTCATGTTCTGGATGAGGGCTCTGAGCTACTGGTTAAAAGTGGACAGTTTCTGCTCTGACAGTTTGTTAAACCTAATAATTTATTCTGACGTTGAACTGAAAAATTGGTTCTCAGACAATGCTACTAGAAGTCAAAATGTAAAATGGGACCACATTAATTAGCACTGTCTTTAATGAAGGACAGGAGTTCAACCATAGTATCTGTAGCATCCAAATAAAAGTAAAATGTTAGATTTAGTGAATCTTATCTTGGAAACCACCTTTGTAAATCTGATGGTATTTTTCATATAGAGTTTGAAATTCGTCAACAGCAACTTCTCTGGTCCAGGGAATACAGAATTCAGGATAATTTGTTCATCATCAATTTACAAGTTTTCAATGAGATCTAGGGCAAAGTAGTTGAGCCTATTTCTCAGTTCTCTATTAATGAAAAATAATAGTGTTTGAGGGCAGTTGTTTTCAGCAATGCTGAAGTATTCTTATTCTGTGGTGAGTATCTAGATAGAACAGTCTCCTTTTCCTAAGTAGCAGCAAAATTCGGAACTTTGCAGTTGCTTTTTTTTGTATGAAACAGAAATTAGGGACAAGTCAGTTATTTAACAAATGTTATTTGTGCATTAAAAAACTAGGCAGAAGTTCCTTTTCTTTAAATAGAAGTAGGAACAAAGAGCAGAAGGGTAATTTCATTAGACACTTCTGTCCTGCAACTGTCACTCAGATAATGTTGAATTTTCCACAGTTTCTTTCTCTGTTCTTGAAAGATGAGTGATGCCATGCCAAATTCAGAAACATCTATCATGATCGCAAAATGTTTGCGTTTCACCATCTTTCTGTTCATGATTGCTTCCTCCTCAGCTGAGCCACATGAATCAGGTCTGGTAATCACCACCTTGAACATTTCAGGGTAAAACCAGCTGGGTCACCCTAAATCCTAGCTGATGATAGTCCATGGCATCTAGGTGACTTTGCACTGAGCACAATGAGGAGTGCACACAAACTGTTCCAGTAAATCAGCTGTAGCTTCTAATTGAAGAAACATTAAAATATCTGGGCATGGAGGAAAATGAGTAGGTGCTGCAGTTATTTCTACAATTGTTTTTTTCACAACTGGGAAACTCATAGCCAAAGGCTGTGTACTGCTCATTTAGAAAAAGCAAGTGAGGTTGAGCATCCATCTTCCCTTCTGTGTTTCCCTTCTCTTCACTGTGCTTTCTGCTGAGGTTGTGTAATATAAGGGAACTTCAAGGCTTCAGATGCCATTCAGAAAGAAAAATATAATTTCCTGGTTATAGCTAATTACTGTTTGGCAAAATAGTCTCCAAAGGGTTATCGTGCTTGTTTACACATCTTTAACCTTCAGTGTACTTTAAATTCTTCTATAATAGCTTTAATTTCAAATGGATTGTACCAATTAGCATTCCAGCTTTTTAGTTCAGAATAATTATTTTCATATAAAATTTTTAATAACTATGCCAATATATTGCACTTCGTAGCTAGTACTGAAAAGCTAATTGTACAATACACAGCATCTATTTTGCTATGTAAGTTCTCTTGTAGAATCATATAATTGACATTTTTCTCATGTCATCCCATTTTCAGTGCTCTCTTGCAGCATTCGACAGTGGAACTTAGGAACTTTCTGAAAGCAGATCAGTTGTTTTCTTGGCGTTTTTCACCTTAACTTCTTACCTTCAGGAAACAAAATCTAATGAAATCAAAATGATCTGAAACAAAAATCAAAAGTGACTGGGTTTACAGGCCCATTTTCCCACATTACTTCAGATGTTATCTGTTATGTTCATACCACAAATAATCAGGAGGAAAACACTTGGAGGGTCACATAGGTCAATAAACATCTGGCTTATGAAGTGTTGCCCTGCTGCCTGTATTATGTTGATAAAATGACTTTAGTCAGGACAAAGAAATATAAAGTACAAAATATAAGTGGTAAATTTTCCCATCTTGACATATGGTAGATCTGCATGTGTAATTTATATCAGCATAAATCTCAGTTTATCAAAATGAAATTCTATCCAAAAATCTGAACAAAAAAGAAACATGGTGTACATGTTTCAGTCGTGTATCTCTACCTCCATGTGGGTATAGAGTCCTCTGTGCATTGAGACAAGATCATTCAAGAGCACTTTATACTTCTTCAAGCAGAACACAGGAATTCCTAACAGTGGTTTTTCATGCTACAGAAACAATTTTAAACTGCTCTAAATGCAGATCAGCAGTGGAACCCTGCAGCTATGTGTATTCTCATAGTCATGCTCATCCCCCAAATTCTTCATGTTTATCTCTCAAGCTTTTGCAAATATTTGAAATTCCTGGAGAAATCCATCTTCACCTGCACCCACTAGTAGATGCACTAAAAGAATATTTAATGAGAAAGTACTGTGTTGTCTGTGTTATCGGGAATGGCATGCTTAGCTTCCTTTAATTCATGTGGCAGATAAATGCCTTTGTGATAAGTCAGTTTTCTTATTTTTACAGTTGTTCTTTTCATGGCTTTTATGTTTTCTTGTGATGTTAAAAAACATTTTGCTTGAATATAAACTGGGCTGCTTGTTGGATTTTTGAAACTTTCTGCATTAAAAAATAAAGTTGCTTTGGGCGAGATTGTTTTTCTTTTTTTTTTCTCCAAGGAAAATTCCTGTTGACTTCAAATAAGGGCTTCAGGGGTTAGCTGTCCAAGAAAAATGAATGTATGATCACAGAAAGTGATTTCTGACACTTTCCTTGGCTAGGGGCATTCATCACATATTTGAATCGAGTGTCACCTAGAATGGATCCAGGAAAATAGGTGTTGGTTTATGAATGTCAGTTATTGTGCCACCAAAGTCAAATAGAGTTGTCTAATGTGTTTAGGTGACAATGTTTTGTCCATAGGGGAGAAAACAAAAATTAGTAGATGAGATACAAACTAAAACAAAAGTCCTGCCTTAACTGAAGTCATTTTGTTGGTCACAAAATTATCACAAGGCATCTGCCATAGACATCTAATTCCAGTGTTTTGCTCCAGTATTATTTTTGTACATTACATGCGTTGGATCATTTTTCAAACAACTTTAATGGTCCACCCAAAATGAATATTTCTAGACACTTGGTACTTACACCATAGGTAATGAAATATCCTCAGCAAGGCATTATGGTCTGTGATCATCCCATGTATCCTCACAAACAAAAAAAAAAACCCACTGATGTTTTAGTGTAGGTCTTGGACAATTAAGCAGTAGATATTTACCATGAGAGGCAATAATATCCTCAAGAAGTCATCATCTGGTGTTTGTTATATAGGTTGGCTTCCAGTGTAGTCAGTTGCTGTCTGTTCTGAACACTACATTCCAAATAAGTCTCCTCATCCGTACTTAACTGGCCACCTTCTCAGTTTTCACACAGTCAGACACAGTCATAAAACTGTCCTAAACACCTCTTTCACATCCTTCAACTATTCCAAACAGGTGTGGTGATATATCAGAATTTCATCACTGTTGGCCATGGTGGATTTGCTCTGTATGTCCTATAGTACTTTTTTTTTGTAATCATTCCTTGGAATACCACAGGTGTGTGTTGTGTGCCAGGAGCCAGCAATGACCCTTATCTGTGGTGGAGAAAGGCCAAAACAGCCTTCTGCTTTCAACTGCTTTGAACTATCAGAACCACAGGGAGTCAGGCAGGTGCCTGTCTTTTTGCTCCACATGAAATAGTGGCACGCAATGTTAGCAAGCTTGGTGTTTTTAAGCTGCCCTTCAAGATGCGTGCATGGCTATGTGTGTTGGTTGAATCAGCTGAATTAATTTTTCAAAATGGTTCTCAGAGCCATTATTTGCACTCTGCAAGTCACAGGTCTTGGTAATGACTTCCATGTGGTACGTGTGGTCAACTTGTCATCTTCATTGTCCCCTGCTCTTACATTAATGCTCACAGGGAGAAATGCTCAACTTTATTTTTTTTTCTTTCAATTCATGTATGTTAAAAGATGTGATCAGGCTTGAAAAGAAGGAAGCTTTGAGTTTTGAGTGGAGGGACAGCCATTATCTATATATTCTGTGGCCTCTTATTCCCATCATTCTCCCCGTCATTGCAGCCATGTTTGCATGTCATTGCAGATTTAGCAAACCATGTAAGTCTCAAAGGTGATTCTGCACACTGTGCCAACTGTCCACAACACATGTATCAACAACACATATATCAACAACCCCATCAGGGCTGGCTAACTGATAAGCCAGCATTTCTGGAAACAGCTGGAACTAATTTAAGTCTCATTCCTGATCCCTGTGTTAATAAAGACCTACTCCTGCCTTAGTGCTGTCAAAAGTTCAATAAGGCCAAGTGCAAGGTCCGAACATGGGTTGGGGCAATCCCACAAACAAATACAGGCTGGGCGGAGAATTGATTGAGAGCAGCCCTGAGGAGAAGGTCTTGGAGGTGTTGGTTGATAGAAGCTCGACATGACCTGGCAATGTGCACTTGTGGCCCACAAGGGGTAATGGCTTTAAACTGAAAGAGCATAGATTTAGATTAGATATGAGGACACAATTCTTCACCATGAGGGTGGTGAGACACTCTAACAGGTTTCCCAGAGTGGCTGTGGATGCCCCATCCCTGGGAGTGTTCAAGACCAGGCTGGATGAGGCTTTGAGCCATTTGGTCTAGAGGAAGGTGCCCCTGCCCATGGAATGGGGACTTGGAACTAAATGATCTTTTTGGTCCCTTCCCACTCAAGCTATTCTATGAAAAAAGGGTTTTTTGTGAAGAATGGATGACATGTGCAGAATTACTGTAGGACATATGAAGACAATTTATCATCTTGATTGATGTTACTACACATTATGAACTTCAGACTAATTTTTTACAGTTGCTATGAAGATCAGAAGACTTTGGAATTATTTATCTTAGATCTTGCAAAATATGTGGATTTTGTGCTATATAAATTTAAAATTAAAACATTAAAATATATACAACTATTGCAATTTAGATTCAAATCTGCCTTCAGGCACTTAAATAAATGCCCTGTTTTTCAGATAATTAAGCACCTGCAGCTTCCATCAAGTTCAATAGAAGACATGGAGCAAGGAACAGGCAGCAACTTCAAGATAGGTGATATAAAGAAAATTTTAACCATTATTGTATCAACCTATGGCATATGCAGAAAGAAGATGTAGAAAATGTACTAGTAACATGGATTCTGCTTATTAATGGGCTCACTTTTCATCTGTCCACTAGTTGGCAGGCATAGCAACGCAACCAGCTATCCTGTGAATGCATCCCTGGCTGCTGCTGAATCTCTGCTAAGACGTCCTAGCAACTGTGTGCCAGCACTGCACCGTGCAAATGCATAGGCATTAACAGGATCAGTCAAACCTCCAGGGGAGTTCTCCAGTGGCTGGTGCATAAAGCATTTCACTGGAAGACAATTAAACACCTGGCAAACGGGGTACCAAGGTTAAGTGTGAAGGTATTTGCAGAGCTGCTCTAAAAACCAAACAAACAAATAAACAAACAAAAACCCTCAAACACGTAGAATTCACATTCTTGAATGTGTAGCATAGAGATTTTTCCCCTTCTCTTCAAGATCCCATTCCTGAGGATTGTGCAAGTGCCTGCAGCTGATGCTCAGACTATTCCTACTGTTCTGATGCATTAAATGGGTCACTTCAAATTTAGAGACCATAGGATTTAATTTTTCAGATCAGGTTCACAGTATATTTTCTATTCCTGTTTTGATGGTGGCCAGTCCAAAATGTCAGCAGGGATTGAGCTAGCTGTAATGTAGAAGTATACACTTTTTTTTTTTTCCTCCAGATACTGTGTTTTCAGAAAAATGCCATTGCATATCAGCAATTTCAGTTGGCTTAAAAGACAAGGTGGATTTTTTTAGTTTTTCATTTTGTTTTCTGCTTTTGCATCCACAATATAACAACTCTGTAACATTTATTTTGGAGCAAACTTGTTGTTCAGTCAGCAAACCAAAAAATGAGTCACACAGTTCCCTTTAACTACATGTACATGCAGATTCGCAATTTCGTTTTCTGTCTTGTGTGTATTACCTGATATATTAACATGCTTTCCTAGTCTTCTCCTACTCTTTCACTTTCTGTAGCTGCTAGAGAGACTTTTGTTGGAGCTTTTTTTGTGCTGAAGCAAAACCCTGTCAACAGAGTGCAAAAGCATGTTTAATGGTCTCTAGCTGGCTGCAGATGCCCACATTTCTGAATAGTGCTCAACATCAGAAAACCGAACGTACTATTAATTAAAGCTTTCTTTTCAAATGATGCCAAAATAGAATATTTTCTAGAAAGGCTCCACTTTTGCTCCAACATGAAGTAAGATGAAAGACATTTACTCTGTGATTTCATTTGCATTCTCTGAAGTGACTCTGTGAAATGTCCTTTGGTAATAAAGAAAGTACTTGTTGCTGAAAACCTAAAACAAAGTATTGCTTGTCAGACTCTATACAGTGTATTTACAAATGTGAGTCTCGCATGCAAAAAATTAGTGATGGTGTAAAATAGGACATGTAAGGTCACACACTTACTGGTTAGAAGATCCTAAAAGGGAAAATTTTTCCAATCGCATTAAATCATTCACACTAAATACCTATTTTAAGGTTATTATACAATAACATGTAAGGATTTATATTGGGCATATGAAAGAGGTGTAGACAGTACTGAATAGAGCTAAAGTGACTGATTTTTTTTTTTCAGAGTTAAGAAAACAGCGTATTTTGAGTTTTACAATGTAGCACTGAATTTTACAGTACTTCATTTTGTGCTCCTACATCCCTGTAATGCTTTATGAAGATTCTTTTTAAATTTTGCTTTCCTTTTATACTTACATATATATATATATATGTGAAAAAAAGAAAAAGAGTGTTTAAATAAATTGTACATGATTGGTGAAATTCATAGGCATTGCTTATTGTCAGAGTGAGTAAGTACACACTTAGTTATAAAAGTTATAAGCTGTGTGGACTTGTGTGCTTGCCCCAGTTTGTTAAATTGGGAAGCAAGCTGGTAAGTGCCTTTCCCCCCACTTCCAGTCCATGTACCGTGCTTTTCTTTCCACAAACACAAAACTGAAAGGAGGATAGGAAATCTGATCTCAACCTACACAGAGTTAGAATGACTACAGCATGAGCTTGGACCGGCCAGTTGGGGAGACCAAACAATATACGTGCAGCGCTGGGGACTTCAGCAGCAGTTCAGGGCAAGAAGAAACACACTGTTGTGCTCCATTTGGAAAGAGCCTTCCAATTCCTGTGCAGTTGGGCAAAAGGGTAAATACCTCTGTGCGAAAAAAAACCCCAAAACAAAACAAAAAACCATACGCTGGCTGGCATTCTGGCAAAGCTTTCTCCAGCCTTAATCTCTATCTGCCTGCTCTTGCCTGCCTGCATGAGGAGAATACTTAATGAGTCAGTGGGATCTGTGTCACCTCATAGTGTGTTGTGAAGAGAGCTGAGTAACATACGGATACCTTGTACCCCTCTGTGCTCATTAAGTTACTATTTATTAGTACTTTCACGGTACTAGGGGAATACTTTTCTGCCCAGTATTCTGCCACATCTTATTTTAAACTATCAAGTCACGTTGTTCTTGCTCAAGGACTTCTATAAGCTGTAGGAGAATTCTGCTGCTAAACTTAAAAATCCTTAAAAATCCCATGTATTTCTGGGGGTAGTCAAATTAACAAAGCCTGATTTGTGAAGAGTTGTACACCTGCATCTTCAGGGATTTAACAGACTCTAGGCTTTTTCCATGGTAGATTAATTAATAATGGAGGTCTCCTATTTCTACCATAGATTTTTAATGCTTAAAAAGTTAATATCCATCCTTTGCCTCCCTGGAAAAACATCGTGCTCTTAACTAGGCAAGTCCCTGAGCAAGCTTAGAAGGCCCATTTTGAGAAAGGAGCTTGACCAGGTAGTCTCTAGGGGTCTTTTCCAACCCAAATTACTCCATAAGTCTACATGAACAATGGATTCTCATTTATACATTCCCATATATTTTTGGCAGCACTGCTACGCCACACCTATATGTCATTGAATTGTGTTGAAATTGAAAAAGGAAATCAGAGGTTATAAGACATAATCACAGAACTCTTATCTCCTTCCAAAGCTAGACTGCACATGAAAGGAAAGAAAAGCACTTTTGACTGAATAAGAGGTTCAAAAATTGCTGAGGTACAAAATGTTGTAACTTACAGATGTATCTTTTAAAAATGTATTGCTTAATACCAGGCTTTGAATTAGATTTGGTTTCTATACAGATTTTTAATTACTAGGTTAATTAATCTAGCATCTATATTAATATACTAGTCTATATTTATTCTTAGAGTGACAAAAAAAAATTCTCAAGCAAATTCTGCAACATTGAAGTAAATTGCTGAGTTAATATCAAACTAAATGAGGGAAGAATTTATCCCGCTGATTTAAAGAAGTTTTTTTTTCTGAATGTTATTGTACTTTACTGTTTCTATATAGATTTATGAGAAAATTATATCTTGAGAAATAAACTATATCTATGCAGTGGAGAGAGCTGTGCCTAAGAAGTCAGAAGAGGAACCATAACAGTATAGCAGTTTTTTCACATAGTCAAATAATTGTTTGTGTTACTTTGTAAACACCACAACTATATTCTGTTACTTTCTAGTTTTTTATCATTTCATTCATGAGATACAGGATACACAAGATCAGAGAAGACTCTGGGGCACACAAAAGCTTATTCATTTGAAGAACATCACTGATGTCATGAACCATGGGAGTGAAGAATGAGGAAACTTAGAACATAAAATGTACACAGGACAAAAAGATCTCAGGTGGAACACTGTGCTATCTGTTCATAAACCTAAAAACTCTACAAAATTGCATGAGAGTTTAGATCTTCTAAATTAGTGAGATGGGAGATGTTGCAGCAAGTGAGAACACACATATTTAATCTAACTCTAGAAATTAATTTAGTTGTAAAACAACCCTTCTCTAGGAAAGATCTCAGTTCTTTCTAGAATAGAAACAGCAGAACAAACCAGTCTCTTCTGGCATGCTGAAGGTTGCACCGGTGTAATCTGATAGATGTTCAACATTGTATCCATGCTAAATAACGCAGTAACAAGCCAAAAATTGTATTTTGGGAAAAGAAGCATTACACCCTTTTCTTTACCATTGTCTCCATCCTTGCAAATGAAACACTAAGAATAAAGTGTTTCTTCATCAACCCACTAAGATCCTTTTCCATGCTGTTCTAAACATCCTAGATTTGCGATTCTGCTGAGACTTGCTGAAGTGTCTCTGTCTCCAGATGAATTACATGAAATCATTCATTGTTTTACAACTTTATACATACTTCAAAGAAAAGCAAAGATTTTGGAAAAGCTTTTCAACTGGTGTAAGCTGGTTTGCATCCTTTAATTTCTGAATTTACACCCAGTAGAATTGTACATGGGTTTAGTGCTATCAACCAGTCCCATTGGAAACAGCAGGGTTACTATATAACATAGCGTTGTGGTACACTTTGAAGGTGTCAGTATCTGGTTTAAGTATCCAAAGTAGTAGTATTATCTATAATTATAACTAAGTACACGTCTTCTTGGCCTGAAGCATGGACCTAACTTGTCTCTATTTACTGCAGCTCCCTATGAATAGAAGTAGATTTGCTTTCTTTCGTAGAAACTCAGCTTTGGGGAAACTTGGTACACTTGGTGCTTGTGATTGCTCTGCCTTGAGCTGTTAATAGCACCCAATAAGATACTTTTCTCCCTGTCAGCAAATGCAAGATGGTTGGTAAGGATGCAGCAAAAGGTGCTAGTTAAGCACCTTTAATATTGCTTTTGCTCCACTTCTAGCACAGAGTTTCTGAACTGATGGCCAGGGTCCAAACCCTTCTCAGAATTCTAACTCATATGAAGTATACCGCAAACAGAAATATTTATATAGTGTTTTCCAGAGTTGCTTGCGGTAACTCAGATAACCGTAAGAGGAGACTATTGTTGCTCATTTTCAGTGTTTCTATGCCCATTGCTAAATGGCAGCCCTCCCCCTATTTTGGCAGTCTGCATAATTTTCATGCTCAGGTTCCAGCCTTGTATACATAATATATAATAATCTGCTTCCAGTAAAACAAGCAATATTTGTCCAGCATTTATGGTGGTAGGTAGATGTTGAGTATTATATCTGGCTCTGCCTCTGTGTTTGGGAAAATCAAATCACTGCTATACAGCAGGATGTATTAAGCTCTTAAATACATCTAAATTTCTGGAGTGTCTTCTGATTACCACAAACTAGGAAGGAAGGATAAGAAAGTACTCAGTCACAGTTAACTAAGCTGGCTGCAAAAAACTATAGTTTTTTAAATAAGAGAGATTCATTGGCATGAGACTATGGCTGAAGGACATGCCCTTTAAAAGGATTCCTTGCTACACCAAAATTGCTAGGAAACTTGCTCCTTGGTCACTATGCAACACACCACCACAATGTCCTTCAGCTCCAGGTACAGCTGGTTAGAAGGTCACTGGCTGGCTGCCTATAACAGATGAAGTCCCAAGAGGGTATGTATGGGTGTCAAGAGGCTATTGAGGGTCTCACACCTATTCCTATTTCCAAAGGCCAAATGGTAGTGTTGTGTTGAATAACTTTAAAGATTCCACCTATACAGAAGAGGAATACAACCCTGTCTTCTGTCTCTAGGCAGAGAAGGAATTTTACAGCTCTGTGAAAATCCCTGTTGTAGCTAAGCTGCCTGCCTGCAACTGATTTGGGTGGTTAGAAAAAAACATAGGTAACTCCATTTGTATGGTACAGGCTACCCTAAGTCTTCTGTAAAGAGTAAATAATAACATTTCTATTTCTTTGCAGCAAGTTTAAAATAGATAGGAGCAAATAAAAATAGTACTTTGGGTTTAGCATAATGCCTAGTAGACACATGATGACTAAGGCACTCTATGATGACACAAAACATTATGGTAATTCTGTTTTCTTCTTTACTTAAGGATTCACTCATAGATATGATGGTTCACCAAAAAATATGATGGGTGATAGAAGAAATGTGTTGTTTGCCAGCTTCAGGATAAATTCACTAGCTAATAAACACACTGTAAGAAAACATGTAATCTACAAAGGAAAATTCTTCTCCACTTATCTCCCTCTGTGCTTGAAAACCTTATCCTTGATCTAATGCTCTTCCCTATATCAAAACCAACCAACCAAACAAATCATCATCAACAACAAACACAAACAAACACCACCAACAACAAAACAACCAGTACAAAACAGCCCCAACACCAATGTTACAGAACAGCGACACAAAAAACCCTATTAGTTAAGGAAGTTGAAAGTGGAAGCCCAAAGTAGGTCAACTTCAACCAACTGACTCAACTTCTAAGGTCAGGAAAACTTCAGTCATACTTTTGTTCCTTTGCTAGGGAAATTATTACACAGTAATGTCTTGGGGCTGTGCGTTTGCTGTTGCTGCCAAGACAAGTCATTTCTGTGTGTGCTGTGAGAAGCATTCCTTCTCTATCATATGACTACGAGATGGACATAATGCATCACAGTTAACAGCACTGACTCACCCTGTAGTTTGCGCCAACACTTAATGTCATTCATGCTTAATAAAACTGCTTTTCCACCCACTTTTTGTTATTTATCTTGAAGCCTACCACAGCACAAGAAAGGTTATAGCAGCTTGATATAAAATCCTCAGTTTATACTCTCCATTCGTATTTTTTGATGCATTGACAATCTACCTGAGAAAAAGTTCTCTGAAAAGCTTCATGTAGGTGGCCGGCATATATCTGAATGACTGTAGCATGCTTTTCAGAGAAATAATTATCATCTGATTTTCTGACTTAGCTGGTCTTTTTGTTTGATGCAAAGCTCACTGGGAAATCACAGATTCATGCAAGCCAATATTGCCCACAAAAACCTTCCAACTCAGATTAGCAAACTGACCCACTTCTGATCTCCTCAGCTTCGACTCACCTTTCAATTTTATATGCTAGCTGCCACATTTCCTGTGAATGACTGATGTGAAGAGAATCTGTTAAATATTGCAGGTACAAACCTTATTAAAAAAATATTAAACCCAACATGTTTCTCTGAAACGTTGTAAGCTCAAACACAGCAGCAGCATGGTAGCTAATGAGAAACTCAGAGCTGGTGCACCTCAGTCTCACCTCTGAGATGCACTGGAAGAAGGTGAATGCCACGTCTTAGTGCCAAATTATGCCTTGCCCTACACAGGTGTCCAGAAGGATTTCACTCAGGTGCCATTTTGAGCAATGAGCAGCTGTAATTCCAGTTCTCTCCCTTCTAAGTAAAAGTGACAAGGAAACCAAATAGGCCTGAGGATGGCCCAGCCCACAGAACAGTGGGGTTGGGTAGGGCCCTGGTGGCTTTTTTCATGCTCCACTGACAATACACCTGAACATCCATGGAAACTCCAGTGGTAAAACCCTGAAAATTTTAGCAGAATGTGCAATTCTTATGAACTGTGCTACTCATGAGAATATAGTATCTAGTTAAATTAGAGGTGTTGTCCTGCATTTGGGCTTTGTCACAGAGTCAAAAAATATTTGTTTTGCTCCCAGGTTCAGTTCCTGAAGCCTCCTTTCCCAACAAGGGTATGGGAAGTACCTGAAATTTGGTGCTTTCTGCTTTCTCCCAAGCAGAACAAAATTATAATTCAGAAATACCTGTAGAGGTTCCAGGAATAAATTGTCTCTCTTATTGATTTAGCAATACCAAGGCAGCAGAAAATTCTCGGTTATATATAGAGGGAATTGTCCCAGATTTCATTGTAGCAATGGAACAACTGAAATAGGCAGTTCCAGTAAAGTGTTATTCTGCTAAAAACACTTTAATTGTACTTTAACTCTATCTGTGTTCTAGTCCTTCTCCTTTTCTCTGGACAAAAAAAAAAAAAAAAAAAAAAAAAAGGCACCTTTTCCAGTAATATTGTTATTCCAGTAAAATTAGTAAACTAGCATCTCTGTTCAGTATCAGTTTGATTAGCAGCTACCATACTCAAATGCATGACCTCCTTGCTCAGGGAGCCTTCTAGGGACAGCATGGAATACGAATACAGGTGTGACAGTGAGTGGGTGAGTTACACATTTGTGGCTGGTGTTTCTTCAATAATACTCTTTTTCTTTTCTTCTTCAGTAAAAAACCTGGAAAACTTTAAACAACTAAAGCAGGGATGTCAAACTCATTTTCACCGGGGTCACATCAGCCTCGCAGTTGCCTTCAAAGGGCCGAATGTAATTTTAAGACTGTATAAATGTAACTACTCCTACTTTTTTTCTTTTTTAATATAATAAAATTATATTCGGCCCTTTGAAGGCAACTGCGCGGCTGATGTGACCCCTGGTGAAAATGAGTTTGACATCCCTGAACTAAGGACTTTTCATTGCTGGCTTTTAAGGTATACAGAGGATTCTACCAGTATATATGATTGTTACAGAATATTCCCACAAGAAACAGGACAATGTTGTTCTAAAGCCTTCTGTGTTTAACATGTTTGTTTTGGGCTCTCCTGTGAAATCTATCAGAAGAAAAGGAAGAGACAGTGAGCGTGTAATATATAGTTTGATCAGTCAAATATAGTGAACAAACAGTATCTGTTCTCTGTGGACAGAAATACATTTTCAGCTAAAGGAAACCTGTCTTCTGCTTTTTGTTTGATGCAGAGAGAAAGAGTGTTGTTCTGATTAGGAAAAAGTACTAGAAATCAGGAAAGGTACTCTTCGTTGCTCTGACAGGCACTTCTCTGCCTGAATAGGTCACTAAAGCTTTATGCGCTTCAGTTTTATTATTTGTAAAACTATTTATTTCAAAATGATGTCCTGAGTAAATAAACCATTTTCTGAAAAAGCAGATTTATATCTCCACTAAAAGTATTGTAAATATAGGACACATTGTATGTTTAGAAAAGTAAGTTCAAATTTAAAAAAAAAAAAAAAAGCAGAAAAAAAATTAAATGGAAATTTTTAGATCTTTTGGGGGTCATTCTACTTGTTCCTGGTTTAATTTTAACTGCAAAGTCTGTTAATAAAAATCAAAGCAAAGTGTTGCAGTAGGAAGGAATTACACATGCTGTTTCCTTTCCCCCCCTCCCCTTACAGTTGGCATTGCTGACAGGTACCTTGAGGTTTTTTGGACAGAGATTATCCAGCACTCCCAATATTGCGCCAGGACTGTACTTGGCACTTGCTGTTCAGCTGTTCCCATGCAACAAGACCTTCTTCCAATGCCATTTGAAGACCCACAGTCAACAACAGGGTGTGCAGTCTGTGTTTGGATTAGGTCCCACCGTAGCTCGTTGCTAACAAGGACAGAGGGGAGAGCAGAAAGGAGAAATCCTAGAACTGTTTCGCAAGGAGTCAGACACCTTGGTGAGTGAGTGCTGTTGTATGTCTGAGACACAAACTGTCTTCGAGAGATTTGAAGCCCATAGTTTTGATTCAGCAGGCCTACAGTGTAGGTTTTTTTACTTCCCCTGACCAAATGCTATCTGAACTAAATCATTCAGTTCTTTGCCTTAGGCTTCATGTCCTCACTATTACAGTGAGCATATTTAAAGGATCCCCACCCCATTTCCAGCTATCATATAAGGCAGCAGATGTACACATCAGCTGTATATAGACATCCAGATTTATTTTCAGGTCTCCTGTTTCAAGGCTTTATTTTTATTCAGACTTCTTCAACTTGATTTGCATCCCATGTGACTCACCTGTGTTGCATTCAGTTTGTTACACTCAGGGCTAAGTGAGAGATGGCACCAGGCATACTGAAGAAAAAAAAATGCTGTGTGCAAAGAAGTCACCCTACTGGAAAGAAGTACTTGAAATCAAATGGTTGAATTATGTCCCCATGGGCTGATGCTATAGATACATTCACTGAAGAGAAAAGATAAAACTTTGTCCTACATCAGTCTTGTTGGGACCAAACTCAGATTACTCAGGTGAGTAACTACTCACCCATGTGAGCAAAAGCATCATGTCTTGCTAAAGTACTAAAATAAACATGATTCTCATTTGCCACTGTAGGATTAGCAGAATATGGAGTTGCAATATGAGCAACATAAGTGTATTTGTAGATAATTTGAGCCAGTTGATGCTACTGAGTATCTCTGTGTATTTATAAGCTGTCTAAAGTGATAGATATCACTACTTGCATTATTCAGTATTCAGTATATCTGTATACCTAATACTATACAGATGCACATACAGTGTAGTTCCACTGCAAAGTGGGAAGGAAGAGTCCATAACTCCTTCTGGGATCTGCTCAGCAGTTAATAGGTTTTGGTAATGTATTCTGCATAACAGAGCCCAAAGTACCTCATCCAATAATTTACGTACCAAGCACCTAATGTCTGTTTGAGTTGGCATGGGTTTTAAAGGAAGACCCAGTTCTGACTTTAGCCCTCCCTATAAAAGTCATTTTAGCAATTAATTAACCTCAGAAGTCATAATTTGTGGTGTGTTTCTAGTGAGCATTTGTTTAATGTCTGTTTATGTGCACTGGGGCTCATGCCCTTTGGTTTGCCATTTACTTGGGCTTTTTTCCCTAATTTAGAAACTACCTTCAATCAAAAAATCCTTTACAGCACAGGAGCTCTATGTAACTCACCTCACAACCTTCTTAATAGCATTTGCTACAAAAGCATTAATAATTGCGGGTTCCTTTCTCTGTGCAAACCTAAGGGAAAGCAGACAGAGCTGGGGTAAGTAGAGCTGCCTTTAGCTGAAGCAATGGGGACCTGCTGCCAGGAAAGATCCTAGAGATGCTTCTCACCAAACACCTGGTGCTCCCTCTGGTCCAGACACATGAGTTTTGCACCAAAAACCAAGATAGGAGGATCTGAGGCGTGTCTATACCTCACAATAGTATGAGGTCTATACTTTGTCAAGAGGCCTACCTGGGCCTAGAAAGTCAGAAACACCACAGCAGTTTAGACAGTCTAGGTTACTCAAATACATTTTTTAGGGGAAGAGATATTGCCCTGCATTGTACTGGTTTCACTCAGCTAGTGCTAAGGGGAGGGCAAGTGGCCATGCTATGTCTTCCTCCACAATTTGTGCAGTGGGACTAGGAGTTATTTTTTTCCTTTGGCCAAATATGAACAAAAATGTGGAAGTGATCACTTTTCATATATTCTTAATATTGCTAAATACTTTCTCACCTACTATGTGTGTGCTCTGCTTATATATAAATAAAATAGTTGTGATAGCACAGTACAACCTAAGGTTTATTTGAGGGCAAGGTTTAGGAAAGCATGCCCCTTTTTAGAGAAGCATCCCTCTTTTTCCTCTGGGTAAGGAGGAGTGCTGTAATAGTCAAAAAATATCAGAGATAAAGCATCTTATCTCATTTACCTAGGCCCTAATTCTATCTGTACTTTTAAAGTCCAGAACACAAAGCACACTATATTGAGGGCAAATTCCATAGCTTGTCTATCATGTACTCAAATGTACTTTTCAAAGGAAAAAGATGCCATATAAAAATGCCTTTCTATATCTCTAGGTGAACTGTGTGGAATTCTTTAACCTAAATTGCCCTCTGGATAATTTGACAATGGGAAGATGTTATATAGGTGTGGAAAACAGATATGCTTATCAGAAAGCTAGTAGCGAAATCTTGGTATCAGTTGTACCATTCCGAGGTCATGGATCAAAGACTTCAGTTGGTTTGCTTGTAAGTGTTTACCCCTAGCTTATTCTGCACTATATTCCTCCAAACAGTATTAATTAACCATTTTCAAGTCAAGTGAAACATTCTTCAGCTCACAAGACTTTTTTCTTCTCAAGAAAAGAATTTAACAAAGAAGAGGAAGGAGAATCTTCTGAGGTTAGATTTGATCGTTATCCTTCTTAGTCTGGAAAAGCCAATTAAATTTAAAAAAAGAAAAAAACCAAAACTGTGGGAACTTAAGGATGTTTTACAAAAATAATTCCGTGCTTTATTGCATATTTAGAGTTGCAAATGACCACTGATGAGTCATCCATGTGTTGGTAGTGTGGCAAATTTGATTTAATCTTTCTGAAGCTGTCCCTGATAAGAAGACGTCTGCTTCTCTTCACCACTCTGACGTCTTGTCTTGAATATATCCATTCATGGTAGACATTTACAGCTTCATATCACTGTAACAGTCACTGGGAAGCCAAAGGAATGTACTTGTTTGCCCAAAAGGCAGGATTTGGTAAAGAGCTACAAGATGAATCAGAATTAACCATTCGTTTTAGCCCTTTGACTTCAGTGGGCTAAAAGTGAAGAAAAGGGTTTACAGTTTGATCTTTCTTAACTCTTTTTATTTACGGCTATATCAGAACTTCAAAATGTCTAAATTGTGTAGAAACAAAAGCAGAGGACTCCATATAAACTTTGAAAAAGAGATGCAGTTGCAGAGGGAAAAAGTGAGCCTAAGCATGGTGAAAGAGCAACAACCCTCAGAAAGGTGTATGTACATCAAGGAGGGTATCTCCTTCTTCATCAAGAAGGTGACATCTCCTGACAAAACACATGTCTAGGAGATAAGGAGCCTTAATTAAGATAGAGAACTGTCTTATCATAGCAGCAAAATAAATTGTCAAAAATTTTACTGGAATTTACAGAAATCTCTATTTAATATATAACTAAATGTTATATATTAACATAATTATATATATAACTCCCATGTCTCTATGTCACTTTGTACAGAGGTTTGTGAGATACATATATATATATATGTATATAAAGAATTATGCCTAAACTTTGGCTGCTGTTATTATTCTTGCAATCTATGAGACAAATGTGGTTGCAATTTCCTAACTCCCATTCTCCCATTGCCCAAATTTACTTAACAAATAACTAAAATGGCTAAGGTAGATCTTTTAAAAATAGACTGGAAGAAGAGGCCTTGTAGGATAAGAAAACTATCACAGCATTACCTGAATCATTCAGGACCCTGAGTTACTAGCCTTTTTCCTGAACTGAGATAGAAAAAGGACTCTTCTTGTTATCCTGATCTTGTTATCATCTTACTTATAGAATAACTTGAGAAATTACTCAATAACTTGAATGGCCTGCCATTGAATGATACAGTTTGGTATATAGTGAACTTAGATAACTTTTCTTCTATTCGAAAATTAATATGTGATCAATTGACGGTCCTCCACCCTGTGCCTTGTTGTACCTGATAATCAAAGGCCATGATTCCCTATCACTGTTTTTCCAATGGCAAAACCCTGATACAGAAAATCGCTACCAACATGAAAAAAAAGATTGCACTGGACCACCATCAGTACAATTCTGAGCAGCAGCAACAACTGCTTTTTGCTTTTGCAGCATCCAAACCTCCACTTGAAACTCACTGAAAGGACTTTAGGAAAGAAGGTATAATATAAAAAAATCTTATTCTGACTAAAAATATAATTAAATGGCATTTTGGGCCCAGAGCTTAAGCTGAGAAGGACACCATTTCCTTTACTATAAATGAGAGCAACAAGAGTCCAAACTTGCTTCCACTGAAGTCATAGACTTCATAATACAAAACAGGGAAAGAGAAATTAACTTTATTTAATAGTTGTCATTTCAGTTATATTTCTGTTTCTTTAGATACTTGTATGCTTGCAGATAGGCATACATTTTCTGGTAAACACACCTCATTGTACTTTCTTTGCTTTTACAGGTTGAGGTTTAAAAAGTGTTCATGCATTCTTTCGTCTGTTGTTTTCTCATACATGCTAATAGAACAGTAGGGTTGCTGTGATATTCTATACAGGAGAAAAACAATAAAACTCTGACTTCGGATGTTTCTCATAAGTTTTCTTGCCTAAGTAAATGATTCTAACAGATCAAAACAATGACATTCATAAACAAAATAAACTGCATACACACAACCTCTGGCCAAATATTGATCTTGTTGTCACAAGTTTTATTATTCTTTTCCTTCATCCAACAGACATTGACAAACAAATATGGTATCTCTACTACTTCTTATGTGCTATGGTAAGATACCAAGGTTGATAACCTTGGTGTGGCGGGTTGTGTTGAAAACTTGTGAGATTTTCTTCCTAGCATGTCTATATAAACTGTTTATCAGCTCATCTCAAAATCTTCAATGAATTTCACCTCAGAGAACCTTTGTGAAGTAGGAAATGGTTATGCTTACCATTTTATGTATTTGGGAAGTGAGCATCACAAAGAAAAAGACCAAGATTATTAAAGCTATTAAAATGTTCCTGCACTCAAGTCTTCCTGAAGTCACAGATCCCAATGACTACAGCACCCACCCAATTCACAGCAGAGGCTGGGCTCCCAGCAAACCCAGGAATGATTCGTAATCACCCAACTATTGAATCTCAACTTTGTCCTTCTGTGTCTGATTTTGACTGGAAAATATAGACCCAAGGAGTCTGTTCACTTAAAACTTTTCCAAACAAGAAAATGTTGCCGTCCTTCTGGGAAATGTTTTGGATCTGATCAATCTGTTTCTTTTTTAGTTGTTGGAACTAGTTTTGTCTAATAATTCCCAATGAGCTCTTACTTTTCAGCATGTCAACTGCATTATTGCAGGATAGTAGGAATTGGCACCTGCTCAGAAAGCTGAATTGTTCTGAAGCAGATATTTCTTAAGGTCTGTTTTTTCTTTAATGAACCTCAGAGGATGATATTGTGAAAGTTCACTCTAGTATCATGTTTACATTCAGTAGCAACCTCAGACTACAGTGATTGTTTAAAAGGGTGTAGAATATGAAAATAAATCATCACTGGTGTCAGTTTGTTTTATTTCAGTCATGGTCACCATGGACACCAAATCACTAACATATTTGTTTTCATATATACAAGTAAACACAAAGGTTTCCAATTTTCATACATACCATTTTTCGTACTGACCATTTACCTTACAGAATGTCCATAATGTACTGTCTTACTGGAACTTACTTTTTTCCCCTAAAGGGATTTTTTTTTTTCCAATTTCCTTCACCAGGGAAATAATGGAAACTCAGTGCTGTCATTGTAATACCAGACCATTTCCGTTTTCACTTCACCTAGTCATGCACATAGGTGCAATGACTGTAAACCAACAATCTGACAGTGGTATGATTAGACCGATGTGCTTCAACAGCCACTTCTGACTTGTCAGATTAATTTCAGTACTTCATTCTGCATCTGTTGAATATATTGGTCGGTGCTACCAGGCAAGAAGAACATCTTCCTAAGGACAAGCTAGCTGCGATTGAGTGAACACCTTCTGCTTCCAGTGGAGGAGGACTTTCCTCTTAGCCCCGCAACATGGCACTCTTTAAACAATTTATTACCACCAACCTGGCTTGTATCATACTGTTCAGAACCTGTGGATACATTTTTTGTTTGTTATGTTTGCATTATTCACACTGATTCATCTGCCCTTAGATAACCCACAGATAGTTTTAGCCAGCTGACAGTCAAAGTGAGTGTGATCATGTAAGTGCAACATGTGCGTACTTGCACAAAGAAGAAGGTAATGGAGTTGGCAAAAAATACTGAAAAAACATCAGGTTGGAGTGCCCTTTTTCCTTTTAATATTGAGCACAAAATAACACTCTCTTTCTCACCCTCTTAAGCATTGACTGTTTATGTTGTGTGCATGCAATGAACTGTGGCCTCAAGGATAACAGCCTACATGTGTGGGAAAAGAAATAAATCATGTATGGAAACATTGAAAAGTAAAATAATATAATATTTGCTATATTATGGACTCTGAGACTATGCCCTGTGGTTGTCTCATCTCAGTAACAGTTAAATAATCTAGCATATTAGCGGCGCATTCTGGGCCAAATGTACTGCTAGAGTAACTCTAGTGATGTAATACATGTATTTCCCTCTCCTTTAAGCAATGTAAATCCATATAATACCATTGAATTTGATGGCATTACTCCAAGACTAAATAGATATAACTATGAGCAGAATTATCTGACTGAACCAAGCTATTCAGAAAGAAATCAAAGACATGCCAGAGAGAAAGTGCCTTTTATTTTATTGCTCTGTGACAAGTCTGACTGCTCCATCTTTCACAGACATTTTAGATTTAAGCTAAAGGCTTATGAAAATAGTTGTTTTAAGTCAAGTAATTCATCCACATCACTGTTCATAGTAGACAATATATGCATTTTAATTCATCTGGGAACTGGGTGTTCTCTATGTCACTTTGTACAGAGGTTTGTGGGATATATATATATATATATATATATATAAAGAATTATGCCTAAACTTTGGCTGCTGTTATTATTCTTGCAATCTATGAGACAAACGTGGTTGCAATTTCCTAACTCCCATTCTCCCATTGCCCAAATTCACTTAAACTGCTTCATAAACAGAATTTAAACATGCCTTAGCCAGTGCTTGTGACAGATTAAACTTTTCCTCTAATACACTTCCAAAACCTCTGTTCCAGCTGAGGGCACTGACCTTCCAAATAAACAAAACATGTTTTATTTCCGTGCTCTGTATCTATCGCAATGGTCTGTAATCTTTCAAACTTTCCTTCCCCCTCCTTCTCTTGGGTACTGCTGCTGGTTCCCACTGGTGATGTGGATACGCAAGCTTCCTTATTGGGTAACGCTGGGCAAGTTTCACCGCTGCTGTCCACTGAAGGAAGATTCCTGTAGTGACGTCTGCCAGTTTTTACAATAGCAGCCGGGGGAGCCTGCACTCAGCAGTCAACAGCTTGCGGGATTAAACAGGAAGAGGAAATATAATAATAATAAAAAACCCCCCACTACCAACTGCTTCAGCCTTAATACACTCTGATGATTTTTCTTATCTTGAATCACTGGGATATAAAGTCAGATGGCTTTCTCCTCATTTTCTACCTCCTATTATTTCAGTGTTCAGTCCAGAGCTGCTGTCACTGTGATTTTATTTTTCAACTTTAAAACATTTTTTTTAGGGTTATTTGATATGTGTATCTCCAGTTGGTCAGGGATACAGTATGGGAGAATTGATGTGGGGATAAAAATGAGACTTCAGTACCAAGCACAGCTCACCTGTAGTGTGTTGGCTGCATAATGTCCCTATGCAGACTTAAAATCCATTGAGAATTAGACAGTAAAGACAGTGCCTTTTTACTTCATATCATCAGTTCTTAATCTATTTAGGGCTATCTTTGCTTATTTCAATAACAGAAATTAATACATACTACATTAGGATTGCATAGTCCACTAATAGTCTGAGATTGATGGGACCAGTGGTGATAGTTGTGTAATGTTTTTGAAGTAAAACCACTCTAGAAAGTGTATTGTGTTCCAGGAGACTGCATGGAGAACCTCGAGTATTCTACAACCTGCCTCAGAGCAAAGAGATTAGCCAAATTTAATTGTAGGGTTTAGTTTGCTCCAGAAAGAGTTTTTATTTCTTTGTCAAGTGGAGTTTGCAAATGGGAAGTTAAAGTAAACTAAATTAAACGAGGATAAAATAAAATAGCTTTTCTTTAATCACTATGCTAAATTTGATACATCAACCACCTACATAAACACAGAATCTCAATTTTAAAGATTTAGAATTTGAAATAGAGGCATTGTTGAGAGGAGCAGTTTCAGAGAGAGTGAAAGAAAAGCGCAGGTCAGAGATGGAGTATGCATAGCAATAATATCTCCTTAGAAATATATTCTCCCTCTGGTTTTGGCCACTCTCCAAAATTCTACTTCAGAGACATCCCAAACAATGGAGATGCTATAACGCAAACTCGTGGAACAGTGTCCTGCACTGCACTGATGATTTATAAAAGAGTGGTTTGTCTCAGCTAACCATTGTACATATATAAAATTAATGGTCTCAAAAGACAAGTAAATGCTTACTGCATACAGCAAACACATTGCAGAAATCCACTTAGATGGTACTAACTTTCCATTAATTTTCACTGCATCTTGCCAGAATAAGCAGGCAGCCAGCAGGGTACTCCTGTGTGTAAGCCCAGACCTTGAAAATGTCAATTCCTAAAGTCAGATTCCTCACACCTTATTTAAGGTGCTTAAATGAAAATGATCAGATTTTCAAAACTCTGAGAAACACAGAGTTGCCATGGACATCAAGGAGATCTAGGCCAGCCAGGTTACTCCTCCTTGGGCACCTAATTATGGTGTAGCTCTGGCTGCTCAAACTTAAAAATCCTGGTATAAGTTAGGATCTACAGGATTCTGTAGTGCTTAAAGTTTTTGTTTTGGTTTGGTTTTACCTGATTAGTGATTTTCCTATTAAAATTATTGAGATGATGCATTCCTAAATTTAGAGAGTTTCCTCTTCATGCAAAGACTTCTTATCCTCTAGCTCCCTGAAAATTTAAGCCGTGCTGGAGTGAGTACTTTATACCTCCATACTTGCAAGTGTGCCAAAGGGACTCACTGAGCTGGAGGTTAAGAAGCAGAAGCTGGCATTGGTGGTTTCGGGGTGGCACGGGGGGTCAAGCAGCCCCAGCTCTGCTGCAGGGCACACAGGTCTCAGTCACTAGATGGTGACCTGGTGAAATTTTGCCTCCACTTTCCAGGGTGGTGACTTTCATGAAGCCTGTGAAATAAATACACTCGGGCAGTCTCAGAAAGACAAACTATGAAGGGAAATTCCTATGAAGCTGGGAATTTGGCAGTGAGGACTGGAGTAGCCTGAACCTTTAGGGAGTTAGGAGATGACCTCTGCTGAAGCTCAGCTGGTAGTCGGTGTGACTGCCTGACACAGCCACCTCTTGTTCCTGCCTCATTGCTGGTTTCTCTTTTCTAGTCATTCAAGTTCAAACTGAAAACCGTCTTTCATGAGTGTTTGCAGAGGATACGTATATGTATGTGCGTTACTAAATCAATTAAAAGAAGTTACATACCTGTGACAGTAGGCTACAGAAGAAGAGCAGCTTCTGATTTTACCAGCAATTTACACAGAAGTTTTGTCAAACCCAATCTCACACTGAAATTTAGTGTCTCTCAAGAAGTTGCTAGGATAAACAAAGACATTAGTTCATAAGTTTCATCACACTAAATTTTGTTTGAAGACTGTTCATTTACTTTTTGTTGCCATTATATGAAGTTGCTGGTATTGTCAGATGATACTTCTGCAAAAAAGAAGTCCCATTCCAGTTCTTGTCCAATGTCCCTCAGGTCTCTGAATGGAAATGAAAGTGATAAAAAAATTAAGATGATTAAATATAGTGTTTACCAGATAAAAGCAAATTGAATGCTCATCGTGTGTCATCTCTAGTCACTTGAAAGTAGATACTACTCCATCTTTATGAAAACAAAGTAATTTTAATGATTTTTGCAGGTATGTTTAATAGACATAACCCAGAAAACAATTTTATGTATGAATCCATGCTTATGCAAACTATTTCAAGAACCTGTCCACATGAAATAACTTGCTTGTTTTAAGAGATGGTTCAAAGAAAAAGGATTCATCCACCTATACATCTGTTAATTAAAAATTAAAAAACCCACATTTATTTGTATCCATGGATTTTATTCCCTGTTGTATCTTCTTGAGAAATTTTAATGCATGTTAGCAGCAAATAAAAAGCCAAAGCCTGATGCAGAGACAAGACTGTGGTTTGACACATGCAAGTTGCAGTTTATGAGTTAAGAGAAACATATCTTCTCTTGTTTGCTGAAGAATCATTTGATGTTTTACAGAAGAAAGCTCTGATGTTTTTCTTCTGCCCCTTGCACTTGTCCTGTAGGACAAAACAGACTCATCAGAGCCACAATGGGCTGCATTTCAGCGCTCCTACCGTTGTGTTAAAACATCGCATCAGTGTATAGTAAGTTTCACCAGTACTTTGTAGCTATTGATGTATCTTATCTTGTCATACTATTTGGCATACATCCAAATCTTCTGATACACAAAATAAATGATGTCCTTTTCAAGGTTATTTGATTTTTGCTGATGTAAATGTGGACAATTCAGGACATGTAGAAGTGAAGGGTAGTCCTAGCTATGCAGACCTTGTTCTGTTAGTTGTATAATGCTCTCCGAGAAGAGGCAAATATGATTTACAGGGGGTTTCAATAAAAGGGGCTTGCAGTTTCTACTGTTCCCAGGAGATGGCATACATCTTTTGGAAAAAAAATGTCTGCTCACTTCCTAGAAGAGCAGTGAGGTGTAGGAGGAAATACTTCAATGCACCATTCAGTTCTGTGATTTCCACTTGAAAAATTGAGAGTCAGTTGGCAAACCCCTTGGGATTTAGGGGAGATGGAATGGGGATTGCCATCCACAGAGGAGAATTTGTATGAATAGCTCAGCAGGAGGAGGGCGAAGAATCGCCACCCAGCAACCGCATTTTCTTTGTGGCATAATATATGTAAGACTATAATACAATGCCCTCCTACTTTCATCTTTCTATATTGCCACTCATCAGCATTACAAAGAATGTAGCTATTAAAAGAACTGGCTCTTGGCACCCAAAAGCCATAGCACTGTATTTTCTACAACAAAAAACTCAAGCCTCTATTATTTGTTTTGCTACATTTGCAGCAGTCTCCCCATTAAGCTTGCTTCTCACAGCTCCCTGATCTCATTCCTTGTTGGATCTAGATCAGACACACAAGAGGTCAGGCTGACTTTCAAACCTTCTTGTGGGCTGGCAGGCATAGAAAAGTGTAACAGTAATAAGGATTAAAAAGTTCTCAGATGGGTCTACCAATGTGGAAAGCCCCTCCCTTCCCCAGACTTGCCACCCTCTGAGACCTTTGGCGTAAACACCAAGGCCAGATTTATCAAGGGAGCTTGTATTAATCTCTAGTTATTCAGGACAGCACTTGCAAGCATGGGGGCCTGTCCTGAAGCTTCTGCAAATACGCTCTCAGGCACTTCAGTGAGGTTTTCAAAGGTGCTGCAGCTCCTGCTAATGGAATAGAATTGCCACCATTTTCTTTTGACATTCCCAAATCTTGGAAGTGTGATCTGAGGCAGCAAAGGGCCATTGGACATGTGTCTCGTTCCTGCCACACTAGTGTGTAGGTTTTTGTGGTGAACAGTGATTCATGACACACAGCCTGCATGTTCAAAGTTACATTAAAAAGAAAAAACGATTTAAAAGCCCTTGCTGAAAGAGAAGCAATGTGACCAACAGCAACAGTGACAACAACCAAAATCTGATCTATCAGAAGTCACCTCCCTACCTGCCGACAGCCAAGGCTAAGGTAGCTGCAGTGGAGAAAGCAGTGCATAGTGTCAGTTGCTGAAGGACGCTGCAGCCAGAAGGAAAAATAGAAATATTTAAGAATTGGTTGCCCAGCTACTGCAGCAGTCATTGTCTTCACTGAGGGATTAGCTTGATTACAATGGGGTCAGGGCTGAATTTCACCAAAGGGATGTGTGAGGTTCCATACTTAGGTGTTTCAAAGCAACATGCTGGGCATGGAACACCTGATTCTGCAGGTTCAGATCATTACATGGCAGGTAGCCTGGGCACCAATTTGTGGAAGTAGAGGAAAGGGGGTGCAAATTAAAGAAGGCTGTCACCCTCAACAGTCGCTGCCAAGGGTTGCATGTGCTCTTCGTTATGTGTTGGGTTACATGGCTGTACCTCCCCATTCCTCCCATGAGCACCAGAGCTGAAGTTGTTCCCACAACCACTCTCTAACAGCCCCTAAGGAGGAGGATGCTTAGCTCCAAATGTCACTAGTTTGTTACTGTTACATTTATGGGGACCAACTTTTAGCTAAGGCCTTACTGTCTAGAAGAAGTCTCACTTGTGTCACTGTCTGGATCACCTGCCTCTTATAGGTCTTCATTCATCTGTAAACAGTGGCTCTGGAGTCTGAATTTAAATGCAATGAGACTGCAAAAGGCAACCTGTCCTTAATTCCCCAAGGCAGCGAACCCCATAACTGGAGCCCCCAGTGCCTGTGAGTGTGTGCTGTTGGGACATCCATTTTGTACACGCAACTTGCCTGGAGAATGGCCCATACTGTTCATGATGGTCTCTCACCAGGTGACCTCTCTGATAATCCTTGGTGTGTTTGGGTGCCTGGCCACCAGTTGTCAGAGAGAACATGGCCCCTCAAAGACACACTGGGGAATCTTAAAGCAATTTGACAGCAGGCTCCTCTCAGCCTGCCTTTTTCCACTGTGTTCAACACAACAGAAGTGGGGCTGGTTTCAGACTTCGGGGGTCACAAAGGATTGAGATGAGACTACGCCAGCTTCACTAAAATAAAAGCGGAACAGCTGGTAGCAGGTAAGTAGTGTATTTTTGAAGTTCCTGGGGGATGTTTGAAATGCACTTATCTTGATGTTAGCTGATAATTTTAAAAGAGCTCCTTGGATTTGCTGTAGTCAGCTGTTTGCTTATTCTACCAAATAAATATAAGACACTACTCTTCAAGAAATGAAAGGTTAAATTTGGATGCCATCCACAGGAAACAGGAGCATAAGGGTGAGCGTGTATTTTGAAATATGGACATTACAATTCCCATTCTAGCTTGCAAAACAAACCCCAAGCCCATACCACGTCACTTTAATGATTTATAAGCACATCTTTAAAAAACATAACTTATTCATTTCCTTGCAATGGCTCCCTGGTACACAAGAGGCTCAGCAGCCTGCTTGTTTCTCATGCTGCAGAGATTATTGCTTTTACTGATGGCCAGACTGTGGCTGCCCAGGAGCAGGTGGGTGAGTGAGGGGAGGTGAGGAAGCTCAAAGCCTTAATCTCCTCGGGCACCTATTCAACATGCATCAATCACAGTTTTGCTTCTTGCAGCCACCAGTTCCAAAAGAGCAGGTGAGCCTCACCACCAGTTGTACCTACATGGTTCAAACATGGTAAATGCATTTCCTTCTAACACTGCCCGCTGGCCTGGTTTGGAGATGTTCGTGCTGTATCCTGAGATGTGTGAGTAGTAGCTGCTCCAAGCACTGGGGTAATGTTCAGCAAAGAAAATCAGATGGCTCCTTGGAGTTTTTTATTCTCTTCCTTTATTCACAGCAAGAGAAAATCTGCCTTTCTGTTAATTTGAGAGGGCTGGGTCTTTCAAGGCTATCTCTATATTAGTCAGGCCCTCTGACACCTGAAGCTTGATTGCATCAGGACTGGACACCCAGAATTGCACAGGGCCTGCCCGATCTTTGCTGCTCAGAAAACCAGGAAAGTGCAGATGTAGGAGTTTTGCCATCTATTTAGGGAGAACAGGAGCAGATTTAAATACAGACAGGCACATGCAGGAGCATGGGTGGAAGAAAAAGTGAAAATGAGACATACAGACATGGGATTATTAAAGCATTGGTTAATAATTTAGGATTTAGTCTGAGCCACACCAAAATGAAACAAACCAAAGGAAGGCGTTTCTCAGTTTTCTTTGACTAATGCAAAATCTAAACCACACTTAATTTATCATCAGGTTTCAAAAGTATACTTATCTGACAGCATGCCGTCTATTTTTTCTGTGAGATTTACTGCTCTTTAGAGCTGAAATATGCAAAGGGGGACCTTTAGCTGGTTATGATAAATGGTTTATCTCCTTTGAATTCCCTGAAGGTATGGTATATTGGTCTGTTTTCTGAATATCTGACCTAAAGGGCTAGAAAACCTTTGAGGAGACTGGCACTAAAACCTGCTTCTAAATGCAGGTAGTGCAATAGTGTTTTAACTACTAAGAAATATTCAAGTCTATAAGTATGAAGCTAGCAAAATGACGAGGATATTTCTAAACACAGAATACACTTTACCCTCCAAATGGAAACTCTTCTCATTGAAATGCATGTATATTTTTTATTACTTATCCTGATTCCTTTTTTTAAGGAAGAAGTTACTCAGCTTAGATGCTAAATGCTGGTCTTTCTCTTTAACATTCTGTGTGGAATCATGTTACAGAGAATTAGAAACTTTCAGGGCCTCAGCCCTCTCAGGATTGAATTGACAATGATTAACATCATCATTTCAATGATTGCCACTTTACCCATCTCACAGATACCCTAAAGGTTTTTCTTCCATCATGTAACCACAGCTGAATGCTAAAAATGCTTTTCAGTGTAGGAACAGCTATCTGAAGATTGTTTTCATTTCTCCTTTTCACGTGCAACTGTTTTCTCCATTCTCAGTGTAATGCTAAAAAAAAATGGTGGTAAAAGCAGAAATGAAAGCAGTTGCAAAAAAGAAAAAAAAAAAAGCCATTTAATTTTGGTTAAAATTGAGACTTTTAGGGTTAACTCTGTCTCTGGCAACAGCCAAACTCGGGGGCAGAAAAACGAACAAGAGGCACTGTGCCTGTCACCTGGAGACTTACTGTCTTGCACTGAGAGGGAACATCAAGTTTTCTTGATTTGATCAGAGTGGAGTTAGTCTGATACAAAAATAATTCTATTAATCAATTGTTAAGGACCGGTCAGGGAAAAGTCACAATCCGGTCTCATAGCAGTCACTGTGCCATAAAACTTCCTTGAGAATTGTTTTCTATTTCTTTCACAGTCTAAATGTTTTGATTACCAAGGCAGTGTTTTCCCATGAGACCTATCTTAAGGAGATGTGGTCTCAGGACCAAGTGGGATGAGATGATAAAACATAAGAAGCTGGAACATGAGAAGTTTGAAACTCAGCTGTGAAAATGTTTTTTGGATAAATGTTTACTCTGCTGTGTGCTCGTATTTATTTTTCTTTCGAACCTTTGAGTCTCCTTACTGCTTCACTGAGACAATTAATTCTCTTTGGAAAACATGACATGGTTAATTAAACAGGTGAGAGAAACTAGTTTCTCAACTGTCTGGAGATTTAAAGATCCAATTGCAATTTACAAAGAATATATTACAGTTGTCAACATCATGTGAATCCTGGGTTGTCTGAGAATGATAAACACATGAATGCTGTAGAAAATACCCTTTAGGAACCTGGGCTCTTTCTCATCAAGGCCAGTTCTCCGCAGTTCCAGGTGGTCACAGCACACTGTGCTCTTCATGAACTGATTGTGCCTTGTCTTAATAGCACCTGAGGATTTTGCCCCTTTTTTCTTTCTGAAGGCTAGCTGCTTTGAAACCTCACTACTCTGATGGTTAGGAAACAGGTCCTAAACCCCTTGGCCATTTCGTAGCCATTTCTTCTTGTGCCAAAATTGTTCTTAGCTTCAGCAGCCCATCTTCGTCTCTCATAAAAACGTCTTGAAAAAATGGCCCTTGGACAATGAACGTGGGCCTGCACTATATAGAAGATAAATCTAGAAAATGGTACAGAAGTTGCCTGATGTGGGTATATAAATGAATAAACTCCCTGAGGCAGAGATTGTTACTTCCTCTATTTTTGCCTTACACCTAGAAGGATGTGGCCTTGATCAGTGGCCTCTCAGTACTACTGCAATCTAAGTGTTAAATATTAATATCTTCAAACAGCGGGGAATTTTTAACTACGCTATGTTATCTGTAGTACTAAGGAAGACATGTGCACTTAGCTTTATTTATGGTGGAAAGGACTTAAACATGACAAAAAAAAGCACTGATATGGGTGGGGAATGAGATGAGCAGTAAACATTCTTTAGTACACAAAGCAGTAAGATGTACTCCTCTTTGCCTCTCATTAGTGACTGCAGACTTTCTTTCATGGTTTTCCACACAGAGAGATCAGGCAACTATGTGTAAATTCTTTACATTTGACTATTGTTTAATGTGCATTTTATTTTACTGGTTTTAATGTATTATCTGTAAACAAGCACTACTGTTTGGCCAACTGTTATGTTTTGTATAAGGTTACTTAAGTCTCAGTTATTTGTGGAATGTTCCTATATTCCTCTGGGTTGTCAGTGCATAACTGACAATTATCTAATTTTTTGGGGGAAAAAATATCTCCGATCACTTTTATGCATCTTTTACATAGCTGTTAAATATTATCAGGCATACATACTAACTTCAGCGCCACCACATCTGCAATTGTGGTTGAAAGTAAGAGGTTCTCTCTATAGCAACCAGCATATGTTCAAGTCTTTTTTTGTTGTTTTAAAATACCAAGAGACAGATTTTGCTCTCAGATCCTCAGTAGTTTTGTTTTATTCTGATTTTTTTTTCTTGAGAGTGAATAAAGTCCTGATATTTGTCTCCTACACCTGTCTCAAGATCAATCTGATTTTGGCAACTTTCTGAACAAATGGTTTGCTGATTTTCCTCTCAATGCAAAATGTATTCATGGATCTTCAGTGGGGGGGCTGCGCTTCGAAAGGATCTGGACAGAATTAGTGATGATGAAATGTTTACTGCAGTAGATTCTTTCTGCAGAGCCTTTAGAACTGATTCCAAATGCATACACGACTGCAGACTTTTAATTGGATAATACTTGCCTGTTGACTTTCTTCCAGCTCTATCCTGTAAGGCAATGTGTGTCAAGATTTTGGAGTCACTTGCATATCTGTCTATCCCTATTTTTCATCTGTACATGTAAACAACTATTTGCCCATGCAAAATGGGTCCTTAGATGTGCAAATACTTGATCTTCTTGCATAAATATTTTTTTGCAAGCAGATCTGTTTACAAGAATGACTATGTGAAATACAGATGTGTTTGAAATGAAATGAAATACAATGAAATACAGATCTGTTTACATGAATGACTACATACACAAATAGAGGGAATTTAACTCTGAAACTGGGGACTTCTGTCCTGTATCATCTCTCGAGTTTATTGTATTTCTTTATGTATGTGGAACTACCTCAGTAATAAAGTAGTTTTAGCAGTGAACCTAGTAGATGTACCAACAAAACATCTAAGCTTGTGCTTCACTTTAGTGGAGCTTAAGACCCAAGCAAAGTCAAGCGCTTGCTTCAGTGGTTTTCTGAATGGGAGCAACATTTCGATCCAGTGCTCTAGATGTTTCTAGGCTTCCCAATTTCTTACATTGCAAGAGAATCACATTTCAATAGAAAGCGTTTACAGAGGATGCAGCATTAGTTGTGGTCAGATATAGTTTATAGTCAGATTCATTTTGTAGTCAAAGCTGATCTGAGTAAGGACTGAGAAATTCAAACATGTGCTGTAGACTATTTCTAGCATTTCCAGAGTTGTTAGGGAAATGGCGATTCTATTGATCTGCACATTACCTTGCAGTTCTCCAGAAATGAAGTCTGTGACATTTACCTCTCCAGAAAAAATTATGCATTGGTTTCTGAATGTTATTTGACAGCACAAATATTTATATTTAATTTAACTGAACCAATCTATTAAATAAGTATTACATTATTCAAGAATAATCAATGTTTGGCTGGTGGTCCAGGGTGCTGAGAGCTGTTTATAAAGAACATTACATTTGTCCTCATTTCAAACAGGGATGGATAGTTATTGTAGAGGAATATTGCAGATGATTAGTTATGCAGTGTTGTTTTGTTAAAAGGCTGAGCCCTGAGCAGGAGGCTGTGAGAAACCACATTTCCCTGGTGTTGAGATGTCAGAAAGGAACTTTTGCTCCTTGACAAATGGTCTCTACCATAGGTTATTAGTGCGGAAGACAATTGCTCTCTTCCAGAATTCTTTTGGGAAATAGTGAAAGCCTGAAGTATGAGGGTGGGAGAGCCTCTGAATCCCCCATGACATCTTCAGCTGGCTTTCAGGTGTGGTATACGGGGGGGCCGGGAAAACCTCTGTCTTCTGTCATCCTCACAATGGTTTTCTACCAAGCTTTTCCCTGCTATGTCTATGCTTCCCATTCCAAGCTCTCTCTCATACTATTAGTACAAGATGAATGTAGAAATCCAAGACCTTGGCTCTGGGACCTAGAATTTGTTGGCTCTACTGGAACCGGCAGGGCTGAATGTATTTCATAAACTTAGAAAGAACCAAGAATGCCAGATCGACTTTATATTTTGTGATGGTGACTTTAATGGCACTTAAAATTAGAAGTCACTCATTCTCTCAAGTCTCAAGTTCTGTTTCATAAGAAAAATAAAGTGCTTCCAGCTAGAAATATTTCAACTTTCCATTTACATTAAGAGTTTGTAGCTATTTTTATACCAAGTTGTTCTCCACCTTTGCTCCCTCCCATCTTTTTGCTGATTCATATGTGATTACTGCTAACTTAATGCTGGAGAGATTAGTTTATTTGATCTGCAGATAATGGTTTCATCTGTATACTATAAATATGTACAGTGTGCTCAGCTTTTATAAGTATAACTTTTTAGTAGACTTTACTTAGATTTGGTCTTTTTTTTTGCAAATATTTCTATTTTGTTTAATTTTAGTTCTGACTTGGCAAAACATTTGTGCATTTGGCCCACTTTTCAAAAAATGTGCAAAATTTTCTCAGTTGAATGGTTTGATTCCCCGTACACTTCCAAAATGCCACTTAGTGAAAACCAAGCCCTGTTGTTTACCAGTTGCATTTAAGATAGCAAATATAAACTTCCGTGAGGACGGGGCCTTCGTATCACACCGGAGGAATGGGCTAAGAGATTGTATGACCACGAACAGATGAAATCATGTGACAGGCTTTATTGCTGGTGAAATCTGTTTCCACTTGCTGCCACCCACTAATTTGACAATAGATTGCATCATGTGGTTGCAGCAACTGAGATGACTAGCAACCATTTTAAACTGCTTTCCTTAAAGGGGAAAACACCCTGTAAAAGTGATGGAACAGAAAGACAGTGCTGTGAACATATTTTACATTTTAGATGGATGCAGTAATGTAGGCTGCAGTATATTAAATTTAACATAAACCAAGTATTTGGTGAGGAGCTAAAGCATTAGCCAAAATTTGTTTATTGAGAGACTATTCTTAGTGGACAAAGACAGCTAGGAGGTTTGTTAAGAGTAATGTAGCTCATACTAGGATTGCAATTACCACCTAAGTGCTGTATGGGAAATGCACAACATTTTTCAAAGCAGAAAAATAAATAATAATGAACCCTTAGCTTAAAAATGCAATTCTCTCCGTGTTCTTTTCTTTTAAAGAAAAATCTACATTTCAAAGGAATATTTTCTTACATATGGAAATGCTTATTTTCTAGCTACTGAAGATCTGCCAGGAAATATTAGAGAATATCATGTTCAGAGTTTTAGAAGGCAAATTGCTTCTGCATACACTGTATCTAGCAGACAGCTTTATGGTGCTCTTTACCTGTCTGTCATAACATCATCAGTTTTTCCAAAGTACCTGAAGCTTTTGAAAGTTAAGTATTATAGCAGTATAACTTCACATGACAGATGTATTTAGCAATACCAAGCTGATTAGCAAGTAAGTATAAACAAAATATCAACAGATTTATGTGCTTTAAATTCAATTATTAAGTGGTCCTTGATGGAGGGGGGGAAAAAACCAAACAACAACACTTTGAAATTAAATACTTGTGTCAGCGTAAGAAGGTGGATTTGAAGAACGCTTATCAAAGCACAAGTAACGTGGTTGTGCACCTTTAAAAATGAGTCTCAGATGTACTTTATTGTTTTAATTTATATCCCAAGGAAGCAGGGAGGGCCACCTTTGCTGTGGAAGATTTGGCTTTTTAGATATAAACACTGACTTTAAAACATCTCAGCAGCATTTTCAGATTGTCAAAGTGAGCAGAAACATCCATGTTGTTAGCCAGATGGGAAATTTCATATGCATTTCTTAAACTGGTTAATTTTCTTCTTCACTGCAGAGAAGCCAAGAGCTAATGCTGAGGTCTGGGAAATACTTTCAAATGCTTTCTGTGTCAAATTCCATGCATGCAGAAAACCTTACTCTTTTATTTGTTTGGGTTCACTTAGAGAAAAAACAGTGCATTTCTGGCAGTTTATTCTCAATCTCATTTAAACCATTCTAGCATTCTGACAGAAAAAAAAAAAAAGTCTTTGAAACTGCCATGATAATTTGGAAAAAATATTTCGTAGATAAAAACTGAGCTCTCCTTAGATTTACTATTGAAACAAGTTTTAACTGATTGAGTAAGAGCTGTAGAAATGCCCCATGGTCATACCTTTGAGGAAGTTTTCATCACTGCTGCATTTACCACTTCTTTGCTCTCCCCCTTGATTTAGCAAATCACAAAAGAAAACAGCTTTCACACCTCCATCTGTTTGCCATTTGGTTTCTTTCACTCCCAGTAATTTTTTTCTACTTGCTTTTGATTGACTCCAAATTACTGAGTCAAAGATCAGTTTTATTTATTGGGTCAGCATAATGCAAATAGATTGTCACTGCTGATGCTTATTGCTCAATGCCTGTGAGGGAGGAAGCCCAGCTCCCCTGCCCCACTCTGGCTGCCAGCAAGGGGACAGCTGAGCTGCAGCCACCCTGGGGAGGGCTCCTGAAGACAACATTGGCCAAAGGCTGCTCTTCAGGGAAGGGGGAATCTGAATTGAAAACCAAAGCTTTTCGAGGAGATGGTTCTTACTAACAGACAGCCTGGGGTGAGGAGTCAAGAGAAGTGCCCAGTGGGATTTGAAAATGAAGAGTGTGGAAACTGTGTTCCTTGGGAGTGCGACCATCGTAATTCATATGGTGTTCACGCTTCAATTTTAAAAGCAGGTTTTAGCAAAGTTCAAAGCACCAAAATTTCCTTATACTTAATAGTTGTGAAAGCACTTTTTTTTGAAAATGACAACTGAGGAAGGTCCTTACTTGTTTGAAAACCAGAATTTTGAGAAAATGTTAAAAACCTTCAAGCTTTATAATTGAATCAATAAACCTAGAAATCTTGCCTGAAAATGCCCACAGATTTTGTAGGTTAACAGAACAAAAAAAAAACCCTCCAAACAACCAAACAAAAAACCCCCAAAACAAACAAATCAACCCCCCAAAAAAACAAACCACCAAAAACCTCCTTTCCCAACTGCCATTTCTACATGACCTCATGAGGGGGTTTTGAGCAGGTGAAATGCAATCGGAAGGGAGCAGAAAAGCTGCGGCTTCCTCCACCATGTGAAGTTACTTTAGTTCACAAAGAGTAACTGTGGCCATCTTACACAAATGCCAGCACACCAAATGGCTTGAAGCAATGATTGACAGCTTGGTGATATCTTTACCTGCAGTGTGCCACTTAGAGTCCTTCCACAGTGCTACCAGTGTTGATGGTAATGGTTAGTACACACATAATTCAAAGCAATACCAGCACTAACCATGCTCAGCTTGGCATTCAGACAATGGAAGAAAATAAAGTGTAATTTTGAGTCTGGTAAAAGAGCTGGGAAAAAAAATGGAGAACAAAATGACATGCTAACTTCCCTTTAATGAATATGGTGTTCAAATGACTGTTTAAGAAATAAAGATTTTGCATATCTTATCATGAGATCACTATGCACCAGGTTAAGTGGCATAGCTGATCAAGAGATGACTATGACCCAGTTTATTATGGGTAGGCTAACCTCAAAAGATTCAGCAGATCCTTTCAGTTCACAGAAGGATAAAATTACCTATATGCTTATGCAACCTTCAGTCAAACCTGCAAACCAACACAACTTGCTTCCCATGCTTATAAAGCTAGCCACACGTAGAAAGACTTTTAGGACCAGGTGCTAATATTGGCCCCAGTTCCTAAGCTGGAAATGATATGAATGCCATCCCAGGTAACTCCAGGATGGAGATGCTTTGGGGTAAACAAAAGAAGCATGAAAGAAATATAATTTTGTCTTCAAATCACTACAAAAATTCTTGCAAGAGAAATTTTGGAGATTTTTTTGCTACGTAAAAATATGTTCCTTTTATTCACTGTCACTTGCCTTTCATGATGAACACAGCCATGTGCACCTCAAGCATGTTTTTTTTTTCTTAGTTTTTCATCTTTTGCAGATCTTTACATGCAACAGTCCTATGAGATTGAGCACTATTGCTACAGAAGTTCAGGTATGTGTCTAGAGATTGAAAACATCAGCCTGGATCTTGGATGGACCTTCTATATATCCTGCCTCACTGTGTCTCTTCTCAAAAGCTTCTTCTGTTGCTAACTATGGAGTGGTGTTTGCTTGGGTTTTTCCTTTTTGGGGTGCACGTGATCCTTTTGATATGTCTTTCTCCCATCATCTCTGCATGGAGCTGTCATGGGGCTGTCTCTGGGAAGTGTTGCTTCACATTGTGAGGAAACTTTGTTCCTCCCAAGACCTGCAGGGCCTTTCAGTCAGGTCCTCCAATTCCTTTCATTCAGATTTCCAATTCAACCAGATCTCCAAACTTACGTATCATAAACTATACCATTGCTCAGCAGCTTGGATGGGAGAGGATTGGTGAAACCTTTTCAGTCTGGGAGACAGAGACCCAGGTCCCCCTGCTCATGTGCCACTGACAAAAAGAAGGTGACACAGGCAGGGACTGGCAGTCAGCAGCTGCTACAGGTGTCCAGTGACCACCTGCATGGTAGTGAATGGCCCATCAGGGCTGCTGAAAAGATTCCCGAGAAGTCTGTGGTGCAGGTATGGGACCATCACCCAAGGGCTGGATTTTGAGCTGTGGAAAGCTCAGATTTTGACAGCTGAGTGCTGAGTACTGGACCCACCCTAGCCTTTCCATGGAAATGCAGCAGGATGAGACTCAGGCAGTGCAGGGGCAGTGGGTGATGGGGGAAGGAGGGTTGCAACTCCTCTCAATTACTGTCAATCTGTTTGGTCTGAGGAAAAACTACAGAGGAAGTCGACATCACTGAGGTACCCAAGACCTTTAAGACAGTTTTGCTTCAGGGAACTGAAAGAACTGAAAGCCACTGACTGATTTAGTGAACTGTCCTGGAGTAATAATTTAGTAGAGAATTTGATTTTTTTTCTTTTCACCTTCTTAGCACCTACACAGAAATGACACTGGTAAATCATTAGGGTATTTTGCTCATTAATCTGGGAAGCTGCATGACTTATTGAAAAGCCACAAAAGGACATTTTATCCTAGTTGGTGTATACAGATGTTTAGATGCTGCTGCAATGCTAACTGCGTTTCTTAAGGACTCAGCCTAACCCTTCACTCCTTTGGCTCATAAGGACCTGGACACTGATGAAGAGTGATTTAGCTATTCTCTGTGCTGGTGGGAGGTAGCAGAAGAAAGTATGGTGGTCAGGCAAAAAAGATTGTGGAAATGACTTATGATCAGGTCAGATGTTAGTGGGCTCAAAATCTTAATCTTATGACTGCTGATTGTTGTTTAACAAAATAGTTTTGTGCGTTTATACAGCAGACAAGTTCCATCAGGTGGAAGAAGGAAATCTAAGCACAGAGGCACTTGCCAAAACCTCTCCAAATCCTGTGTGGTTGATGGCAATGAGAACAGCTGGACAGCAGGAGATACTTTCTTTATATGCAGCACATGGCCAATAATAACTGTTAAGAACTTGTAAAAATCTTACTGATGAGCTACATATTCATGGAATTGCTGTTTATTTGCTCCTTCTTGTTCATTTTATCTCTTACTTACTCATTATATCTCAGTTTTAAGGGAAAAAATTCCTGTCTACGCACCAAAATGAGAGTCCATTGTTCAGCAAACAAACAAAAACAAATGGCAAAATTCTAGTTGATCTGATCTGCCTCAGTGATCACTGCAAGTACTCATAGTTCATTGGTAATGTGTGGAAAGGATAGTTTTACAGTTCATGCAATTATTCTCAGTAGAAAGTACAAGATGCTGAAACCTGGAAGGTAATAGGAACAAGGAACTGTCTACACAGTAAAATAACTCTTTGTACACCATCCTTTGCAAACTTTTATTCATAGTATTTTGAAGGAGTTCAGCTTGCTGTTGTAGAAACTGGATGATATCTTAGTTCACTTACTGCTGTTCCAATTCACTTTATTTTCTTCTCTTCCCTTAAAATCTCATGAATTCTCTTGAAAACCCCTAGTACCACGTGGCTTGAAAAACACCACAAAATACATTTGCACTGGTAGTTCCATTGTCTGTTCCTCTTTTCGCTCCATGTTTGATTTGACATTTTTCCAATGTATTTTTTTAAGTGTCTAGATATGGTTTTGTGTACTTTTTATTTTACTGGTTCAGGCAAATGCTTGAGTTCAAGTTGATTTGCATGGATAATTACTTTGAATGCACAAAGTTGGAAGAAAAGCATTTCTAAACCACACCTGGGCTTTCAACGGCCAAACTGATCACGACTGTAGTCCCAACCCTCCAAGCTGAAAAGTACAACTAGTGAAATCCTAAAAAAGTGACAGTGTAATTGTGGGATTGCTGAAGAAAACTGTAGAGAGACATGTAGTGTCTATATAGGAGTGTCTACACAAGTGTGATAGCAGTGGACCTGTACTATGCAGGCCTTGTGTTGCTGGAAGAACTGGTCTAACCTGACTAACTGAAGTTCAGCATTTTATCTGGCGACAAAATTAAGAGTGGATGCAGGCATGACCTATAAAACTTTGTAGTATAAACAAAAAAAATTCTCAGTTCTATGTCTGCAAGATTTTATGTCTGTAAAAGAATGATGTTTACCTGTCTCAAAGATTATCACATTGAAAGCTGTGACTTGTTCAGAGAACACTGTAATGGGGGGAGATAAGTACAATCCATAAACAGAGACTTACTTTTAAAAACATTTTTCTGCTGAGAAATAATGGCTGCTCAGTTTAGAGTTTCCAGCAGCTCCAAATGGCTGGTGTTGTTTCAATCATAGCGGGCAGGACTTCTTTCTCTTATGAGGCAAAGGAACGACCATATTGTTCTGTAAAGAAAAAGAGGAAGGACAAGTTATTATAATTGCTATTTGCAAGACTGCGTGAAGGGGCAGTTTACAACCCTTGAGATGCTGCAGAGCTCAGCCTTACCATTTACAAGGTTGCTTGCATGAAACCTTGCTCAAATTAATGGGCTAGAAAAAGGGGTAAAACCACTGTGAATCTCATCACGTTTTGGGCTCTGTTAATCAAACAGTATATTATAGCATCAAAGCTCAGGAAAACCACTAAGTCGTCTTCCTACCTGTAGTCCCTGGGCTGCTTTGAACCCATGCGTGCCCCGCTTACATGAATTAGAGTTGATAGGAATGACTGACCCAATTTTGAGGGATATGCAGCCCATACTATAGAGAATATAGTGTACTGCAACCTTTCCCTTGTCTGTCTCAACATGCCCCTATTCCCACTGATGCTGTGGGCTGTTGAAACGGGAGCTTCTACATCAGGTGTAAAACTGGCTGAAAATGTGGGCTTCTTGGAAAAAGATGTGCCTGTGAACCATTTACTGTTTTTTCCTTTAAGTGGGAGAATTGTGCCAGGTGGGATTTTCCTCTATGGCCAACTCCTGTACTCCATTCAGGCAGCATACAGGAGCCTTGTCTGGTCATGTTATTTTGCCTGTGAAATTGTATGCTTAACTAATGACAAGAGCATGTCTGGATGTTGTGATAGTTATTCACCTGCCAAAAGCAGAATTTCTTAATGTTGTATTTAAACAGACAAACAAACAAACAAATCCACATCATCAGGATTCAAGCTGCAGTTTCATTAAGTTTACTTGAACTTTCCTCAATGTTTCAACTCAGCAGTGAGTTCTTTTGAGGAACGATAAATTAATCACCATGTTACAAAAATAATACCATGTGGATACCACAGAAAGCAGAAAGCTTTCCTTGCAGAATATTTTTCCTCTGACTCATTATAGCATTTTTTTTCTAATATATACTTGAAACCCAACACTTCTCATTACACACCTGAGAAGTGTATAACTCCTAAAGAAGGTTGTCTCATTATTTACAAATTAAATGTGTATTAATTGAAAGCAGCATCTGAGACTAGAAATAACTTATGCACTGACAATCTACAAAAGGTTATCTCAACACCTATTTTTCTGTTAATAATAAAAAAGTCTTGTTGTTACCATAGAAACTGTCATATCTCTACCTACACTTCTCAAAGAAACACACCAATATCCTCATTTGTGTGTGTGTGTGTCCCACCCGGTGCTTGAAGGTAATCTTGGATCCTGTTAATAAATGGTGACAAAAATATAGTATATTGTCAACAAGCCTGAAAATCTGCAGTCAAACTAATAGACAGACTTCACGAGGCAAAGTTGTTCTGAAGTCCAAGCAAAGGTCCCTGTCCTGCCAGCTACTTTGGGGTTCTCCAATTCCCCAGCACCTATGAAGTTGCTTTAGGTTGGAATCAATTTATCCTTGCAATGAACATTTCAACCAGATAAGGAAAGAAAGGAAGATTTTTTTTTTTTCAGAAATCCTGTTTTGGAATAAATTTATAGTTGTTATTCACAGGTGAGATCAATAATTCACATCACTGCTTTTAAATATTATGCTCAAATGCCACAGTAGTAAATTTTTCTTTATTTCCTTTCTGATATTGTTTCCACCTTCATTAGAGCAAAGCTCTCCCATCATAGCTGCTCTGTGCAATGGAAGAAAATTATTTTAGTTGACACAAATGAGACACTTAAATCAGATCTCTGTTATAATTTTATTAATTCTCCAGTTTCTTTTGTCTCTTGGATACCATCTTGAAAGAAGGGAAAAAGCTCAGGTTGTTGCTATGTAGAATGTAAGGGAAAACATTTATAACAGAACCACCAGGTAAATAGATACAGTTACAGCTTTAAATATAAGTTTCTTTCTTTTTTTTTTGCTCTTACTTTTTAAAACATATATAGCCTCTATTTTTGGGGGACTATCCATGAACTATTTTTTATGATCCCTGGATTCTGCCTTATAAAGTACTGGGTTGCTTATGCCACTGTAAACATTTTTTGAAGTGAGAAAAGGTAGGAAATTTGCTTCCTTATACCTTGAATCAGTGAGACATGATTATGGCTACAGTTTGATTTTAGTCAGGACTCAGTGAACTTTAAAGGTTCTAACAAGCTCTAACTTTCAAGGCTGACTAAAAATTGCATTAAAACATAAAAACTACTCAGCAACAAATCTGACTGGGCTTTACAAATGGATTGTTTTGTTTATTGATGTACTTAAGCATATGAAATTAATAAACTTCTCTTCTTCATTATTGTACAGGATTGCACATTTTGGGTTGCTAAGAAATGCAATATTGACCCCGTATATACTAGACTGTTGGAGGAGGAAAAATCATGATGTTTCTGTTATAAACTTTTGTAATTGGAGTTTTGAGGAGACTGCTAGGGTGGAGACCTCAAAGGAACCTTTTTTCATCTCTACTTGCAATGACAGAAGGCAAAAGATTGCTCTCAAACCCTGCCTGTGTGACCTTGGTCTGTCTGTACAAAAAGCCTTCAGCGATATACAAGTAGGTAAATATCATAGAACTTTGCAACTAGGAAATGGATTTTTATGATGTTACCAAGGACATTCAGCTGAGTTCTGTAGCCCAAATATTTTTATCTGTTTTTCTTGCTAAGTCTTGTACTCCTTGAAAATCATGAGAAGGAGGGGAGGATGTAAAGTGGGTGAGAGTATAGATGCATGAGACTTACTAATCTCCAAATGAGGGCTCTGAAAGACGTTTTGCTAATGGAGAGGCTGAGAACAACCTGAGAGGCAAGGTCCAAACTAACAAAAGGTCTTGGTTATCACTATGGTAAGTGTTGCAGTACCTCACAGCGAGTACGTCCCTAGGATATTCCTTGGGTTCACAGCTGTGAAATAACTACAGGAGCGAGTGGAAATGTTTTTGTATTCCAAAACTCTCTGAAATCTTGAATACTGCCTCTTTCTTGGATTTAGGATGTCGTCTCTAGCCTCCCACTTCACACTTCTGTATGAGTAACAGTCAAAACTTGAAACTCTACAAGGTTTATGCACCTAAACTCCAGAAGGAGACCATGGCAGCCTTCAGTGTAAGGGACTGTTGGACTTAGGGAATAGGAAACTGGGTTTTAGGTCAGAAAGTGCTTGAACTCACGGGTCTCCTCATAAGGAATGTCTTCTAACCATCAAACTGTAGACAACAAGAAGATAAATCTAGTTTTCATGTCGTTATACTGCAAGGAATGCAGGACTCCACCATCCAGAAAGAGTAAACTCAACTTTTGTGCCTAGGACTTCTGGAATTTCCTTAGTTTCCTTAGATCCTGACTCCTGGACCTTGGTCAAGATAACTAACAAATAAACAAACCAGTTTAGGCCATGTGAACTGGTTTGCTCCATTTGAAATGCAAAAAAGTGTTTGATTTCAATCCTCTCAGAAAGAAATGACATTTTGAGCAAGAAAATGCAAAACATCCCATTAAGAAACTGGTGAAACAAAATGCCTTTGACTTTTAGATTCCTTTTAGAATGGCCAATTAAATAAAAGTGATATGAGTCTGTAAGTATTTTGATGTTACTGAGTTTGTTGCACTTGCAGAGAAGATTTAATTAGCACTTCTTTTCCCAAGCCCTCATGCAAGTATATGCTTCACAATTTAGCTGAAATTCTGGACTCCCAAACTCCGCCAAACTCAAACCTACACCCAGTGGAGACACTTAGGTTCCACTTTATTTTGCGCTTCATCCATGCAAAACCTTTAAATATTCTATAGTATTTCAGCACACACCCATAAATCACCCTGAGAGTAGTTAAAAGGCTGCAGAATTAGTGACTCTACTCTAAGTTTTGAACTCATGGCAAAACAGCAAACCAAGTAGCTTTCATCTTAGACATTTTGTGCAGGTCTTAGACATTACCCATGCTCCTTTGCTGTCTCTCTGCATCTTCCAATATTTAAAAACTCTGAGGAAACAAATGCCACAAATAGAAATTAGGCATACATTTTATGAAAAGGGCTGTTTGTGATCTGTCAGAAGGTGTTTAACTTAAAAGCGCTCTCACACAGTAATCTCAGGTTTGTACTGTAATTTATGACATCTCAGTATGAGAATTGAGTGAATAATTTTCCATAAAATGGTATTTTCTCTTTCAGAGAGTGTCTTGAATGAGTAAATACAGGAGAAATAGAAACTTTCTGTGAACACCTCGGTCTGTTCCACCAGCCATGTCACAAGGCAGTCAGGACAGAGAATAGCTCGCTTGGATGTAGAAGAACAGACTTGTAATCTGGGCAGCTGAAGATCTATTTCAGTACATTTGTCTCTGGGGACTACATTTTTAGTAGGTTAAAATACGTTACTCTATGTGTACGTGCAATTCAAATCTGAGTCACGTTTGTTTCAATACCTGCACGCCATCTTCATGTAATGTGAACATGAGCAGAAAGGCAAAAAATTTATTTTTTAGTGTTTGTATGTTTGAACATTGTTTAGACACCTTTGGAAATGGAGTACAAAAGTCTCCATAATATTCTGTTCTACCCCACAAGGAACAGATGAGAGTTGTTAACTGAATTTTTTCATAGTGAAAGCACAGAGTTTGGATGCCCAGTTGTAAAGACAGAAAGCCTGATTCATTTCATCTAAACAGAGATATGGAAGAAATCCATGTTACTCTATGTGTGTGGAGAGCAACCATTCACATATCCCAGTCATCCTGTGCTTTGACTGATGGGGATAATACATTTTAAGCATGTTGTAATGCCAGGTTGTTGCTGTATAGTAAAACCTCTCAACTTATATGCAAATTTTCCAAGCTGCAGGCAGAAGATCCAGGTTTTGCAGCGTCCTAGTCGAACCAGGTGGGGAGAGATTCTTCCAGTCAAGTAGTATTTAGCTTAACTAGGATAAATTACTGTTTGCTTTATTTTTTTTTTTTTTTTAATTTAACCAAAGGCAAATTCTTGTTAAGAGATGTTGGCTGGCTGTAGGATGGTGGCTTGAGAATGTGTTAGTAAATAATCTTGACAACAAACCTTTTAACATATTCAAGAGAAACCTTTAGTGCAGCCAAAATATCTGCAGAATTCACTCAGATGTTCAGATGCAAGTCATCTTCTGTTTCTTTAAAAGCAAAGAAACCACACAGTAAAAAAAAAAAAAAACACTAAGCAAATAAAACTGCAAGAATCTTACACAGTGTGCATTTGACTAAATAATGTGCTTTTCTTGATAAGGTTTAACAGCGGAAAACTCTTGCATAATATTTCATCATTGCCATGTGTTTCATACATTAAACTTAGTTGCATAAGATGAAACAAACATATCAACAATTCCTGTTAAACTGTAGTTAACAAAAATAAATTAATCTGGTATACTTTGATGGAAAATACCTGCCTTTTCTGTTGTACTGGCACACCAGTTGCTTATCTGTAGAAAGAAATTGTTTACAATCATTGGCCACATAATGAGTATCTGAATCATGTTCTACAGCCAGTATAAAACACTATGACCTTGATTTTGGGTCTGCACATGTACTTAACCTTGGGAATAGTCCCTTAGAAACTGAGGAAAACATGAGAAAAGATAGGCAAGTCCATGCAGTGCCAATATAAATTAAATGAATTTTTGCAGACTTGTGAGAAACTCTGATTTTCATAGCAATTAACTTAAGCATTACCAACACTGTGTCTATGCATATAGATATGAATTTAAAAGACTTTCTGGTAGCAGAATATTATACATTTGCAATGTGTGTTCACTGATGTCTTAGCTGAAGATTTAAAAAAATGCCACTGACTCTCCTTGAGACTTGTATTCCTAATTATTTCCTGGTTTAAGAGTACAGGCAGTTGAAAATCATCACCGCGTCTTTTAACTGAAGACAGAATTTAAAATATACAGCTTACCTACTTGATCCTAAACATGTGTCATGAAAGGTGCCTGCACCTTTTCCAAATTCAGTTGTGTAATGTGAAGTTTGTAGTAAAGGACTTCAAAAAATCTGCATCGCCAATGCTTTTAGGACATGAACACATTGTCTATAATATTGTACAAAAGGCTATCTTATCAGTGGAGAGTTGAAAATATGTGCATAATACTAAATTTCTCAAGAAGCTGATCCAAGGTAAAAGGAACAAATAGCACAGTGTGATGAGTCATTAACAAATGTTTTAGCAGAGGTGAAACTGCATTATGCCAGCACTTTGTTAGCAAGAGTGCTGCATCTTCATTTTGTGCTTATTCTGCAATGTTAGTGGAAAAATATTTCCACTACAGGGGCAGTGAGCATATGTAATGCAAACATTTTGACAGTGAATGTAAACAGCTTTCCTGCATTTTAAGCCATTAAATCAAGGACACAAATTTCCATGGTTTTGCAGAGTGCAGTCTTCACTGACTATAGAGGAGATGGTGTTGCATCTGTTTTGTGTTTATAATTGCATGCTATGTTGTGCCACTGTGCCTGAATCTTAATAGACATGAGGGTTTTTAATTGTCATGGACACTAGTGTCTCACATATAGCTATGGTGCAGAGATTCAGTAATATGTTCCAGAAAAATATAACCATCACTGCAATGACTCTAATATTGCTCTTGCTTGTTCATCTGATAGGAAAGGACAGCAGCCTGCCTCCCATTTGATTTGTGACTTTTTGCATTTCCCTTTCAGTCGATTGGCTTAAGCTCTATATTTTTGGCTTGGCTGCTGAACAGAAGCCTCGAGGGAGTCCTGTCCACAAGATTGCTCTATCTAGGTGTCAGTCATTATTTCTGTTATTAGAGAGCACCTAGGATCTACCCAAAAAACACTTCCCCATCTCTCTTCTCCATCTTTCCACCCTGTCCCAAAAGAGTTTTGCAGGCAAATGAAAGTCTTCCTGAGCAGGAACAGAAAGCGCATGTCAGGATGCACCCGGAATGCCAGGGAATGGTGCCCCATGGGAAGAAATAGCTGCAGGCTTGCAGGGTGGGCGGCTTTTCATGGAGGAGGAAAAGCTAGAAAGTGAGTTACCAAAAACAGAGCAAATGATTTGTGAAAGAGGTAATATGACTCTCTCAGCTTAAAGGAAAAGTTTTCTTTTCTAATAAATTATTTCTCCCCCTGGTTAGTAAATCATTTCCCCTTCCTAATACACTTAATTTGCTATTCCCTTTAATTATTGCTTGTCCAGGTGCATCTTAAAGGCTACAACTTAAAAGGAATCTAACTTGAACCTGGCAAAAAGCCACCTCCTGCCACATCATTAACTGAAAGACAATCATACTCTAACTTGCCTTATAATAATACAGACAGGGTTCAAAATGCTGCAGTAAGTGTTTTTCTAAAGGCAAGATCTTGCATTAAGAGGAAAGACTATAGTGGGGGTTGTATCGGGCCCATCAGACCCTTCTTGAATGTAAAGAGGGTATATTAATAAGAGAGTTTGTGTCTCTTGGATAATGTAGTTTCATAGAGATGCAGAGGATAGTATTTTTTTAGAGGAAAATTGCCTTTGCATGGTTGTTACCTGCCTGTAACTCTAACCTTGTACAATACAGTAGAGTTTACCCCTCGCTTCCCATGGTAAGGAACAAATTGGGAACATACTTCTTATGGACAAAAAGAAGGGTTTTTTTCACCCTGTACCTAAAAGTGCTGAGCTATGTTTACCTCATAGTTCTGCCTCTATCTCAGCATCTGGCTGGCTGACTTGTACATTGAGATTTATTTCTGAATCAGCTGCGTAGCACTGTAGCCTGTCTATTGAATGCACAGACTCACAGCTGGGTTGTCCTGATATTTTAAAGTCATTCCCAGTAGCATACAATGTTTTCCATGGATATTTGTAACTTGGGAGAAGGGGGTGGGAGAGAAGGGGTGAAGAGAAAAGTCACAACCAGAGGGAAACAACTCTTACCTCATTTTGAGATGTGATTTGGAAGCTGAGACACCCTGAAGTCCCAGGGTTACCTGATCCCTCTGAGCACTACACCTCCCACAAAAACAAAAAAACAAACACTACCAAACAAACAAACAAACAAAACATTCTCGCTCTGTCTGCCATTAAACACCTAATATGTCTACAGCTTTTATACCATGCTCCTCCTCTAAGCTTTTAGTCTTTGTGGGAAGAGAGATGTCCTCTTTCCCTTCTGTCCTGAAAATGTCTTCAGGGCCCAAGTTTGAAAGGGCCTGAAATGCTGATTCCCAGAGAGACATAAGCAGCTGTGGAGCAACAGGAGCTCCCAAGCCAGGAGGTTGTTTGGTACTCTAGAGCACGGAACACAGAATGATTTTGCATTTTGAAAGGCTGATTATCAATTATCAGAAGGGGAATGTGAAGGAAAAGGCATCTTATGAGCTGCAGTTGGAGCCATTTTGCTTAGTTCAGTGTGTCAGGAGTCTGCATCACAAGCCAAAAATTCTTTAGACAGAGAAAGCAGCTGGGCAGTGTTTTGAAACAACATTGATCCACCACTGCAGAAGGAAGAGAGCATATCAGTGATGGGCTACCCTTGCGCTGTGCTGGCCTTGTTGTTGCAGGGAAAGGGTCCTTCTGGTGACAAAATTCCCATTAAGGCCATATCAGTTTAGGATTAGTCTTTTAAGAGGTGCAAGGCTACGCTCTATCTGCCCCTTTGTGTCCAAGGAGTCCTTAATTTTTTTTATTCTTCCAGCACGGGAAGAATATCACTAAATATTCACAATGCAAAAGAATAGCTGTTTGGACATATGATATGGTTAGAAATAGAAACATGGAAATTCTTCTTTTATTCATTTTTATTAGAACCTTCTACTTTTCTTGCATTAGATACACAGCTGTAGAAGACCAGCCTTTCGGTGACTTCTCATGTTAAAGATATCATTTTGTCTGCTTATCCTTACTCATTAGGACTTTTTTTTGAACTAACCAGTTAACCAGCCTCATGTAGAAGTTTCTTTAGTCACTAGTTTTAGTAATATTAAGCCTGCCTTCTATCTATCTTCTTTATTCCAGCTTTTTTTGTGCATGAGATTTAAATTTGACTTTATGAAAAATTTGTCTCCTATGTTAACCAAAGCTGTCTGAAAAATTAATAAGAGGAAGTGCAATTATGCAAAGTTTCCATGAAAATGGAAGCGAAAATCTGTTCCTAAACATGACTAGGCTCAGCAGCAGTGGTACCACTATAGATATATATGTATAGATACACCTATCATTACATCCACTTAATGGTCTAAGCTGAGGTGGTAAGACTATTGCCAGCTGGCTTTCATGTTCCAGCTATTAACAACTGCAGAATTTGGCTTGGAAGGACCACTCCAGCCAGTGGAAGCTGCATGTATTGCTGGCCAGCCTGATGCCATGTCAGATCCAGAGCAGAGCAAAGATGACAAACAGCCTACTGTTGCTCAGGAGCACAGAATTTGGGCCAAACACTTCCAGGAAACAGGAGGGAAGACAAAAAGATAACAGCGAATAATACACCGTTCTTTAAATAAAAATGTCTTCTACAGATTACTTGCCTTTGATTTAGCTAAGCTTGTTGGTGTACGGTTAGATCAGTGAATGGTTCTGCCTGTCACTGTTCACTGAATCCAGAAATTAAATAGACCTTCTCATGAGGACAGTGTTCACTGATGAAGAACTCATTATCAGATGCCATACATATAGCAGGATGCTCTCTGTCTGTGGAATCTGCTTGTCCCTTTTACTGTGTAGAAGGTACCTGTTATCATCAAATATGAGCATATCACAATATTTAATTAATTTATCCTTAAAATACCATGTATGAAATGAAATTTTTCATTTTCATGTGGGAACCTGGTTTGTACTAGAAGTGGATTGTCCCACTTGTGGCTCTTGAGGTGGGAATGCCTTGTCCATCTGCACACTGTGGCCTCTTAAAGCATCTCTGTAGTGTCGTAGTTGCATCCATTCTCCTTCTACAGACCTGCCATTAATGCCAGGGGCTCCTCTTGTCAAACTCCTGTCAAGATCCTTCTAGCATCTGCTTACTGCAGCGCCTGTTTCACATGCATCCCGCTTTCCTCTAGAAGGAAATGTTACACCATTATCCACAAGGTCACAGAATAAAAGGGGAAAGAGAAAGCGATTACACGGGTCAGGGTTGGGAGTATGGTCTGTTTGCCTTCTCCATTGCTCCCTCATCAGCTGATTGTGCTTGTATCTGGCAGCACTGATAGAGCAAGACAGCAAGCATCTGGTATCGCAGGCTTGGCTATCTTGAGAGTAGAAATGCTGGCAGCTCTTGTGGGTTCTTTGTATTTTCCTGGCAAATTATCTGGAGGCCCGGACACCCTCTGGATGAAGCCTACAAGACCAATATGGCTCACAGCATCTGGGGTATGGCATGAACTGGCAGGGACCATCTTTCTGTTTTTCACTGGTGGATGAGCAGGCGGCAGAGGTGCACCGAAGGCAGAGTTTAGGGGACAAGGTCCTGCCCTCAGGGCACTTAGTCAGGGTCCTTCGATCAGGATGAGGTGTGCAGCATCAAATGACACAGTATTATAATCCCTGAGAGAACCGAACTGTCTTGCTCTCCTCTTCACATGGACTGGGATAATGGATCGGGACCCCATAGACCAATGGCCCTTAGTGCTCCCATGATCATCTGGAAGCCCTGGAAACTCCACTGGGACTCTGCCTCCTGGTCTGTCCTGTTGCCCTGAAACAAAATGCCAGGCAGAAGCCACACTTCAGCTGCCTTGAGAAAAAGCCAAAGAAACCCCTCCAGTCATGAGTCAGAGCAGAGGTAAGAGCATGCGACTTGAAACAGCACCCACAAAGGCCACAAAAGAAGTCTTCACCTCACTTTCCTCCTCCCTTCCCACAGCCTGGGTGGAGGTGAGCCTGGTGGCTGGGTTTTAAGGGAGAGAGACTGGGGAATGAGGTGGCTGGGGCAGCTGGTGTGTGAGGCTGCAGCCTCATTCCTCTTCCCGCCGCCCTGGTGCCTCTGTCTCCTCACCCTCCTTCCTGCGGCTCAGAAGAACGTAAATCCAGTGGCAGGACAGCCTGGGTAATATAATACAGACAAGCCGACCACCCAAACCAGTTTGCTTAATCCAGAGCACACCTGGGCACCACCTTTCTGAGGCAAAAATTCCCAAATCTTTCGCCTTTGTGAGGTCTGCCAAAATGCAGCCCTGTGCTGCTAGTTCTGTCCTTGCCTCATGCCTTTATAGTACACCTGTACAAGGAAAAAGGGAAAAGTAAAAACACAAGCCAGACTCAGACTTTCCTGCTATTAGCCTGTTTAGAGGTTTTAAAGCTTACTGTTTCCTTAAGGAGAAGAATAGTTCATGTGTCAAAAAATACCAGGCCTCCTGACTTGGAGCAGGACTTACTGAGTTCACTTGCTAGCTGTTTTGTCTGTCAGTTGAACCTCTTCTAATGAGTAATATAACATTTCTTAATGGGTAAACTTCTGTATAGAATATGGTGTCCTCCTTTATCCTAAAAAGCAGTATCAGAGGAACAACTATCATTAATGCCGGTGGTTGCTAGCTGCAATAAAAAGTCCCTCTTTTTACCGTATTTAAAAAGAATTGATGTTTGCATAACAAATTAAAGAAATTCGGACTAGGAATGCACACATTTGCAGGATGTCCTCGAGGCACTAACATTACGCAAGAACACAAAGTCCGTGTTATGATATGCAAACTAATGAATCGGCTGAAGGAAGCATTTATATTTTGATGGTGTTTTAACTTTCTCTGCCTCAAAGTAGCTGCAAGTATGGCTATAACTCTGTAAGATTCTGTGAACTTTCCAGATAAAATTAGTCTTTCTACTGCTGGATGTTATCACAGAGAAAGTAATTTGGTGGAAAAGGAATAATTGGTCTGAAAGTACCCCTTACACCTTTTAATATTTGGAGAAAACAAATTGCAGATCATAACTGTGTTTTGCACTCTTGCCTGTGATGTGTTTATCCTTTGCTGGTCTTAGCTAGGTTAAATGTAAAATTAAACTAGGATCAGTTAGAAGCACTGACTGTATGTGGATAGGCTGCACTCTCATACAATGTGGATTTTTGTACATTATTCCATGAACACTTCATACTAAAACCTCCCACATCCATCTTGTTTATTGCCTTTTATTAACATAATGCATTGTTGGTTGACTTTGTTCTGTCAGAGTGAGCTTGTAAAAGCTCTGAAAGTCCATTTATCAACAATTTTGACTAACATTTATTAATCCCTGTATTAGGCATCTTTTGCAGTGCTTCCTTAGCCACTGGAGCATCTCTAAATTTCCAAATGTCAAGGTCCTTCTGTCTTCTGCCTAGACATCTGCTCCAGAGTTAGTTTGAAAAGCATTTAATTGTGTATACACGGCTGGTTTGGTTTGGTCTGGGTTTATTCATTACTTGGTCTTTGACATTGATTTGCCAGACCCAAAGCTTTGCTCTTGATGAAGTTGGAGGTAAAAATTATTATTGGCTTGCATCACATGGGAGTTCAGATTTGAGCCTGTGTTGCCATTGGCCTGGCTGTCTCCAACATGCAGACATATTTGAGTTGTAGTGTGCTTTGTGAAAGCATATCTTCAGTGTACTCCCTTATGTAACTTTATTCCAGCTGCCTGAGGTCTGTTTGTTGCAGTACAGCATGTTTTGGTATCTTATACTCCCTGTCACAAAGACTGGACAGCCAAACATTTCACTTCAGTGACATAGCCCTCCTGAGTCAGTAGGTGCAGCATGAGCAGAAGGGGCTGCTACCCACCACCATGGGAAGAGGAATGTGCCCATGGCCCTTTACATTTGTGCAAAATACATGTGCAAAACTCTTATCTAGCCATCCTGGAGATATTATTTTAAAGAACAGTTCATATTCGTATTCAAAGATTACACAAGCACCACTGACAAGGTCAGTATCTAGGAGGATTAGCTGACATGTAAAGGCCAACCACGTACATAAAGCTCCTCCGGAGTAGCATTAACTTGCATAGTAGTACATATATTTATTTAGTAGTTTTCTTAATCTCTTGATTTTATTATTCAGTCTTTTTTTTTTGTTTAAGCTGGCTCCTGCTCCTTATCTTTCTTTCCTCTGTAGTGTGCTGGTATGTCATGCTAAGGGATATTTCTTCCGCCTTGTTCACATGTGCTTCTCTTACTCATTGCTTGAACACAGTGTCAAAAAGGTGGCCTTTTTTAGGTTTGCATATCCAATAACTGAGGTGTGGTATATTTGCAAAAAACACTGCCTTCAGATTAGATGATGAGCACTTTTACACACACATGTGCACCCATATGCACACACATCATCCCACCTTTAAAAAGGTACCCTTACCTGTAAAATAACTTTTCCGTGATATAGTATGGAATTACTGCTGGGGATTCAAACACACTAGATCGGAATATTATTATAATGTGAAGCTATTCACTGGTCATTGCTTTGCTAAAATAGTTCAGCTCATAAAACCACCTCTTCGATCTCTGCAGTGGAAGCAAACACTGTGTGTGTATATATGTATGTATATATGTATATAAAAGTTACTTCTCATCCATTATAAAGTTTTTTTTTCTCTGTTTTTCAACATCATTATTTTTTCTGAACTTGAAGACTTTAAAAACAGAGCAGCCAGACAACTGTTGTTCCAGAAACAGAGACAAGAGCCCTCCTATGCTTTTTCTCTGTGTACTGTTTCACACTACTTTTCTAACTTTGCAGTACTCGATGTAATTTCCAACACCACCTTTACTCACCCATTTTTCACTCTGCCTGTTACTTCTGCACTTTGGGGGTTCTTCACCTGCTGCTGCTGTGATATATCACCACTCCCAGTTCTCCAGGGCCATTGCTCCTGACACTGTATCCCTCTCTCTCTTTCCAACCTCTGTTTGACTGCGTAACATACCTTGTGGCTTCTGTGGCTGTATTTGGAAGAGGCTGTGTCAAAAATAAATTGAATACCCCTCAGATTAATAACACATATGTTAAAGAGCTGTATAAAATTTCCATTATTTCTCATGCTACTTATCTATGCTAGCTATAGCCAAATTTCCAGTTAAGTTGCCCTATATCGGTTCTTGTACATTTAGGTATCTAAGTAAACCATGTACCATGGGGGAAGCTCAGTGTCTACAGTTCTGTGGGTACCCAGAACATCCTCAGATCAAAGCCTAGCACTGTTTTTTTGACAAGGTTTTGGTGCCAAACTAGGCATTTCCAACTCCAGCTGTCCAAAATCCATGAGTCATCAAAATCTAGAGACTGGCTTAAGAATTTTGATATTAAAACCAACTTGAAAAAAGCTGGTTCTGTTTTTCCATGATTCGCTTTGTTTGCTGATGCTGCAATCTTTAAAGTTCTATTTTCAATATTTTTTTCTTCACAACCAGGAGGGATAGCAATTGCCTTTATTTCCAAATGAGAGCTTCACAATGCCATGTGAATTCAAGAACTGTGGCTTTTATTATTTTATCGTGCTTGTTTGCAATACTTAAGGCTCCTCCCAGACTTGGTAACAAGGGATTTGACTTCGCAAGTTTTAGCATCTGCATCTCATTACATCTTTGTAGGACTTCCTATGGGCCTGATCTTTGAAATAGCTCCATATTAGCTAGAACTACGAGTCTTCTGAAATAAGGCTCTAGGTTTAATCCTACTTTTACACAAGGCAGATCTTGTATTTCACAAAAGCAGTGTCACAGAAATACAAGCTTTGAGGAGACACTCTTAGCCCATAATTAGTTATAATTTGTTGGCTATAAGATTTCATTTTTGTCTTACTAGGTGAGAGTTATTTGGTGTCATGAAGGAGTGCTTTCATTAGTGCAGAACTTGCTTCTCTCCTGTTTCCTGGTGGGATTATAATTTTTAACTTTGTTCTCTGGTATGTGTCACACTCTGTAGCTGTGGTGCAAAGTTTCAGCTGTTAAATCTGTGCAAACCAGCATGGACTAAAAGTTTGTCTTCCTCAGCACTTGAGACACCTTTGTGCACAATGTCATCTTCAGAGAAAGAAACTGCTGAAATGCCTAAGCTGCTTTGCATTTATTTTGCATTAAGACATTACCTCATTCCCAGTCATGTAAATTCAGATATACTTCCTGAACAACAGGAGTAGTTTAGATGCTTATGCTTCAGAAAGGCTATTTCCTTTAAAGATAAAACCCAAAGCAACCTCTTATGAAAAATGAGTGTTCTGCTTCCCTCCCTTTGAGCTATTGTAGCTTCCCTACCCCACAACTCTCTCTCCTGCCACTGCTCCCAGGAATGTATTGCAAAGGTTGCAAAATGCAAGAATTCAGCCTGCACCATTGAAATCAATATGAATTGTCATCAGTGACTCTTATGTTTTACCAGTAATGCTGGCTTAGCCACTCCTGTTTCCCCGTCCATATCGTTTGATATGCCCCAGGAAAAAAAAAAAAAAAAAAAAAAAAATTAAAAAAGTAGAAGTAGGTAAAATCTGTATACTTGTTTATATTTTACTTACCTAGCATTTATTTGCATTTTATTCATCTGTCTTTATCTGTTTATTTATACCTTTGTAGCCTGGATCAGCTGAATGATCTAAGTGACCATGCAGCCTGGCAAACTGAAAAGGCAGCAGCAACAGTAATTAACAGCTGAGAATAGGTACTCTTTAACTTGGTACTGCTGATGGAAGAGTAACGATGCAGCCATGACTTCAGAGCATGGTTCCATATACCTTTTATTTGATTGGGAAGGAGATTAAAGATATTGCCAACCCAGTTTTCCCATAAACTCACGATCCTGAATTGCAATTTATCCCTTTCTGATGTGTGCCAATAAAACTGTAAGACTGCCCTATAAAATGGTCAAGGAAATGAGAGAACCTGAGGTTTTTGGAGGCTAATTTTTAATGATGAGTTTACAGTGCAGCCTCCCAGACAGTTGTATCAGCACAATTCAGGGTGACAGTGAACTGCAGCGTGGGGGATGTGAGAGCCTACACGAGAGGATCTAGTACGGCAGCTTTGCAGCCAAAGAAAATGTACCCAGAACCACATCCTGTCTCCTGACCCAGGTGAATTTGCAGTGGTTGTCCTGTACCTTTAAAGTATGAAAGTCGCAGGTATTAAAAAGCATCTGTTTCTGTAAAGCAGTTAATTAAACTAGTCATATTTAAATGGTTACGTAAAATAGCTAACCCATAATTTAAAATTCAGGTTCTACATTAAAGGCACCCCTTTGTAGGAGACGCATAAGGCACACATCAGAGGCACGCCTCAGTATTGCTAATTTTTCTCAAGCAACAGGGAATTTTTGATGCAGAAAACCCATTGATTTTCAATGGAATTTAGACCCCCAAGTCATGTAGGCTCTTTCAAAAATTTTTACCCTTAATGATTTTCTTTGGGAAAGTTAAAAAGCCCACATGCCACCAACAGTTGTACAAAGAGAGCTCTTACTGTGTTGGGTGCTTAGTCATAAGGATTTAGCATTAGAAGTCTTCCTGTGTCTCTGTGTGTGTGTGTGGCTTTACCACACATAAATTATCCAGCTTTCCTTTTTCCTCCTACGTGCGGAAAAGTATATGGACATTCAAAAGATGAGCGAATCATCTGTAATGCGAACCTATGCCTTTTATTCCTGTTTTAGATTTAGGCCGGGAGATAGCTCCAGAACCAGTCCCAGTAAAAGAACTGCTTTATGCAAAACGAAAGAAAAGCTGAGTAAAAACTATTGAGCTGTAAAAGCAGTGGAGCTGCAACTCTTTAGCATTCAAGCAACTATCTCTGGAAGGGAAGCAGATTATGCGGTATCATATTGCAAAAGGACTGTTCAACCCTGTTGCACTTACTCAGAGCTACATATTTACTTTTGTCACTGTATAGCAGCGATTGCATTATATCCTTTCTGCCAGGACACAAGGAGAAACAGAAGGTTAAGTGTAAATGGGGGAGGGAGAAAGAAGGAGGGAGAAGCAGCAGGAAAAAGGCTAAAAAGGGAGAAAAGAACAGCTGAAGAGAAAAGAAAAAGTTCCTTGCTGAGGCAGGAAACGATCCTAAAGAAACATGGAGAAACAGATCAGGCACCACACATATGGGATTACTAATGCAATTGTATTTCATCCCTGATACGACTAAAACCAAGAAAGTTTGGTTGTAAGAAAATAGATGCATTTTATTAAGCGTACATAAAAGTGGGAGGCACAGAGTCTGGCACCAGTGTAGCCTAAAGGAATTTCCATGATTTGTGCCATGAATGCTGAATGGGAGACTTGTAAAAAGCACCTTTCTCTTAAGGACTGCTTGATGGAATTTTGTAAATATAGCTGAAAAAAAACAACAACAAACCAACCCTGAAGAAAAATAGTACAAAGTGTTGAAAATACCAAAGACCCATTCTCCAAACATAAAAACCTATGACCAAAGACATTTACTTTAGGAGGGCTCGAGCAATTCAGAGGTCACTCGGACTGTTGGTTTTGGGGGGTCTCAAGATGGTGCTGAGTGAGAGAAATGGCAGAACTCAATGAGGTGTGGTTTCATAGCTCAGGGCTTCCCAAAATCAAGGCTTCATAGGTGGAGGGGGCATGGGGGAGCAGGCCTGACAGGAGGCATGCAAAGTGAGTCCCTTACCAACACCTGCCACTTTTGCCAAGGCAGGTCATGGCATCTTCCTAGGAATTCCAGTGCCCGTTGGACTGGGCACTGTCATCAGGTTTGACAACCAGACCTGTCACATTTCACTCATTTCATGGAGGACCCACTCATTTGGCCTCAGTCTTAATGTCCCCTGGCCATCATCCTCTTTCTGAGACACTGTAAAAGTATTGTGGCTCAGCTTGTCCTCATGTTCCAGCAAAAGCGGTCAGCTTAACTGGCAGGAAAATCTGTGGCCCTGCAGCTAGCGTGGTCCTACATGTGGGAGGGCTCCATCTGAAAGCACCTGGCCCTGCTTCCATCCTCCTGCGAGTCTCATCTGCAGTCAAAAACTCGGCCATGGCCCAACACACAGCTCCATCTCCTTGCCCAATCCCATGGACTGGCCTTCTCGCCTCTCCCACCGTGTGAGCCCATGCCAGAGGTCTGGACAATGTTAAAACTATTCTACCTCTCTGAAGAAAGAGTTAGAAGGAATACTCAACTCATTAACAGAATGTCTTGGCTCGAGTAGAAGTGGCATTTTTCTCCAAAATGTGTTAGTTAACGCATTTAAACTACTATGTTATATATTCCGGTGCAGGCTGAGCAAGTAATGTTTTAATACGTGTTAGGTAGTGTACATGAGCCTAGGAGTGAGCCAACTAAACCATATTAAAGTACAATTTGTCCTGTCAATAACAGGTGTCTAAAACCTGTTAGCTAAAACACTTGAGAAAAGAGAAAGAAAACAAAAGTCCTTTTATTCCCATCCACCAGCATCCCTAGCACTGAAGGAGGTTTGTGGATCTCAAGATGGTGTCAACATGGGAAACAGTGAAAGGCAGCCAAATGGGTACATTAAGTTACAACTGTCTCTAAAAATATTGGCTTATAACATCACAGAAGTCTTTCGAGTCTAGCTGTTCCAAATTAGCTGTATGAAAGGATTAGGAATCTCTGCTAAGTAGATGGGACATACTTTAAAAAAAAAAGAAAACTGGGTCTTGCTAGACTTTGATGTGAAGTGTGAGTCCATAATAATTCAGAGGGTACTGAGCTGATGAGGAGAGAGACAGAGTGGTACTGCCTTGGCATTGAGAAAATAAGAGTAACTTCACTAAACACAGCCAGATTTAGTTTGGTGCAGTGGAGAAGAATAGCATCCTGGAGCTGTAGTGTTATTATCAGTTGCATAACCAGATTTTCCATTGTCTCTGCAAGATAAATACTGACTGGAGATAGAAACTCTCCCTGACTTTGTTGTGCCCCACTTGCTGTAGGGGTAGCATGTCTGACAAATGTTGCAGAGGTGTGGATAGCTCTATCAGAAGCACAGCAGTCCCTGGGAAGACAGTGTTGCTGGCTCCAGTCCTCTGAACTGGTGTTCTTCCACATTGAATTACTGTTTTCCATTACACTAGGACAGAACCCATTATTCCCCAGTGTAGGCCTGGTCCATATATTTATATATCACAATAAGCATGCACCACATTTTAAGCAACTAAAGGATCTTACAGCATAACCCAGGCTTAACATAGAAAAGGATCACAATAAACAATGGGAGGAAAGAGGAAGAATGAAGGAAGAATGAGAAACCATTATGAAATTATTCTATACACACTTTACTTCCTTTTATTACAAGTGCTTTATTTAAACAGTGTTAAAGTACTGAAGACTTAAAGTTTTAGGAATGCTAACTTCGCCCACAGAGCATCAGCAGATTAAGGAATTATCCTAAGGCTACATATGCAAAGCAATAGGAGTGTTCTCAGTGAGAAAACCTACCTTAGTCCCTGGCTTGTGATTGTCACCTGCAATAAAGTCACCTCTCTTGTGCCTCCCAGGCAGCAAACAAGCAAGGATTAAGTTATTTAGCCTTATTCTTCCTTATTCTGCATCTCAAGTGCTTGTTTTTAAGTGGGTAAAACCCTACCATGTGCACCACGTTTGTATTGGCATAAAATGACAGCAAAAGATAGTGAATTCCAATAAGCAACTGCCTTAATACGCCTTAAAGAAAGCAAATCCCTGCCCCCTTCCTTATGATGTCTGTGGTTAAAGCACTACAAGTGAATGGAAAACCTCAGGGGCAAGCAGGTGAGAGAAAAGGTAGTACTGCTGGCAGGAGATCCCCAGTGAAAGGTTACCTAAAAAGCCAAGGAGGCAAAGAAAACATGGATATAGGACAGGGTCCAAATCTATAGCTGAGGGCAGGCACAAAGGGAAAAGGTCATGGAAAAATCACACTAGGGAGAAAGTGTTGGAAATTGTTTATAAGGTGTAGACAAAGACCCTGTGTGGAGGTTCCCAGACCCAAATCCTTTGCTTTCATGGCCAGCTGCCGTGACCAGACTGACAAAAAGTGGCCCTTTAAGAATGAATGGTGTTATCAAGACCTTACACGTAATCCCAGCATTGCTAATGGGAGAGGGCGTGCAGGTCCTTCGCTGTTGCTTCCTCCTGCTCCATCCCTGATTGATCAGAATTAACATACTCTGCAGTGCACAGCTCATGAAATACTAAACCCTAACATTTTTCCAGGCATTTATCTAAAGTGGGCAAGTGTTAAGAAACTACTGCAGCAAGGCACTACAACAAAGCAGAGAACAGGGGAGAGATGGGGGACAGAGAGAGGAGCAGCAGGCATGCTGACCCTGGCCATGAGGAGACTTCTTAACGGAACAGCCACAGGAAGTGGCAGGTACTCTGCTCTCCTGACCTCAGATGGATTTGCATCTGCTTTTCCTATTGACTCTGCTTCTGGAAAGCACAAATCTGTTTTGATTTTTTTCCTCACTCAGTATTTGGGATTGAAAGCTAGTTGTCCCAGGCCATTGTATATTTGCTTCGTATTTGCTTCATGGGCAGAGATTTGACTCCTACAAGTCATGTTGGCTAGTTGAAACAGCTGGCCAATAAATTGAGTGAGATTCCCAGTCTAGCCATTCCTGGTACGTGCTTTTGCCTTGTCCCATTGTCCAATATGTGATGCAGTTTCACCACCTGCACGGTTAATAACTGTACCCATGGATCCACCCATCCAAACTGATAATATTAGACTTATAGTTTATTATTTCTACAGTGACTTGGTAAATGCATAATGTTCCATCAACTGACCCTGGTCCTTCATACACTCTGGAAAGCAGGGTTCTCTGAAGAAATAGAAACGAGGGTTACTGTTACCAGTGTACTGATGACTGTAAACAATAACTGTCACAGCAGGAATGTCCAGGGTAGCCATCACACTAGCAACACCTCAGCAGTCAGCAATGTCTGCTCTGGTGGGCTATAGCTCCCCTGGTCCCCTCATGTATTTACTCAGCCCTCCTGCCACAAGGTCCTGGTCTCTGTTAACCCGAAGGAATCCAGAGAAACAGTAGGCTCAGCCTACTTCCCATCACATCTGATGTATGCTGCATGCAGTGCATGCTCAGCAGTCATAATGAGAGAGGGTGTTTCCATGTCTGAGCTGGCTCTGGATGAAGAGAAAGGCTTGGAGTTGCCTTGGTGGGCAGTACTCAAGTCACAGGCAGAGTGACTCTGTAAGGAGTCCTGCAACCTCTTCTCCTTCCTTGTTGCAGGTTGCTACAAATATTAGGTCCTCCCAGGGATAGGCAGATACCTGTGTATTGGCTTGGTTTTGTTCTCTTTATCTAATTAGCACCAAGCAGCTCATTCACTACAGGGAAAAATTATAGTCTTGTACTGATGGCATCTTTTTTGGATGGTATAAATTCTCTTGCTGAGCCAGACTTTCTTAAAATTTTGAAATTAATCCTTTCGCATAATCCATTTTAAAAGTAACCCTCATTGTATTGTTAGCAAAGTGAGGACTATTCCATAATATTTGATAAAAATATTAAAAGAAAGAAAATAATTCTCTTTCTCCTGTTTGAAAATATTTTCAAAGAATGTGCCCAGTCTGAATGTATGTGAGGAGGCACCTGACAATCTGTGAAAGAAAGAAGCCAGACTCAATCATCTTGCGTTACCAAAACTTTTGGCAAGTTATACAATTCGAAGTGGTTTATAAAATATTGTCTTTGTTAGCTTGCTTTTGACTGTAAGCAAAATATCTCAATTGATTTAGCATCTGGTATAGTAAAAAACAGTAATCAAACGGTATGTTGAGCAATGCTGACTTTGGTGGACTTTGGTACCGTGTCCATATCTGATATTGCAGAGAAGACAGATTCTTAAAATCACAGTCTGTCACAAGATAATTTGTTCTCATGACACCTCCGTTATTATCAGCCAACACTGCATGAAAATGGCCAAGATAATTACCAAGAGTCGCAAACTTACCTGTCCCCAAGCTACCCTTAATGCAGCTGAGAGATGATGGAACAGAGACAACTTAAGTTCTCTTGTACTTTGTGTTCTCAGGCTGTTCAGGAGCTTTTTTCATCCCTGCATAATTTAAGCATCCTCAGAGCATTCACTTTCTCTTCCTGTGGGTCAGAAGAGGAAATGGCTTGAAACTCTTCAGGGGCACAATGCCTTCTGCCCTCTGATTGAACACCCTGAAGACACCTTGGGATACACAGTGCCACATGCTACAACACCTACAAAGGGAAACCTGGTCAATGTGTTTTACTACACATTGCTTTGCCAAGCGAGGAGAAACACAGTTATGTAAAAATGGTTTGTAACTATCTCATAACTATGGTAAATATTCATCAGCATACACCACCTTGGACTGAGTCAGTCAAAATGCAAAATAATCCCTCCTGTGTCTAGGAGGTCCTGTCCACTCAGCCCATCTCTGGAAGGCAGACAGAAGGATGAGGATGGTGCCTTTCCTGCAGCTAGTGAAGCACAGCCTAGGGCTGGGGTGTTCATTTCCAGGACGGAAAAAATGGAAAGACCTATATAACCAGTTCAGAAGACCTGGTTGTCCATTTCTCTCCTACAGTCAGGGGTTGGGTCTGGGTTGAGAGTGTAAGTGCAATGACATGTGTGGTTCACAAAATATTTCCTGCCAATATCTCACTCAGCCTTATTCTCAGAATGTGGAAAATACATAGGTTAGAACTTAAGGTAGAGACTGAGAGGCAGGATCCTCTTTGGCCTCATTGCACTTCAGTCCTCAGAATGAGACTCCAAGCTTGCCTAATAGGCAACAAGGAAATCAACTGAAGTTCATCGAGTGTTCCACCTGACTCATTACTCTTTCATATGGTAAATGCACCATCTGGGGCCACCATGTCACCATCGGCAATCTTTCATCCTTAGTTCTAAATCAGCTGGATTCATACGGGTCAAATGTTGCAAATATGTGAAAGTTGTCTTCAAAAAAAGTTGGGTTTGGAGACTCTAGGCACTGGCAGAAAAGTCCAAATCATTAACCTAGTTAACTCCCAGGTCTCCCAATGCTCCGTGCCAGCTGAGTCCACCTTCTGTATGTCTGCAGCTTCTACCCGTGCAGGAGCTGCTGTTGTTGCTGTCACACTGTCCCTGCGAACATGGTACCTCAGAAGAATTACAGGCAATAAGGAAGTTTATCATCACATTTCTGTGCAAGTATAATTGTTTAGCAATAAAGCTGCATTATTTGACTGAATCAGGCATAACAAAAGCCCTTTTTTTCTTTTTTTTTTTAAATCCACAAAGCTTCTCTGGTGGATCGGTGACTGGACTGGAAATCAGCACAGTTAACAGAAGCAAGTGGGAGTGATTTTTCTTCCATAATTCAGATGTATATGAGTTTTGTAGATGCCTCTCTTGCAAGTGGCCTTGTCTGTTCCTTGCAATATTCTCCCTTTGAGAGAAACCATCAACTTCCAGGCTGCATTTAGGAAGAGGTGTAGGTTGGAGGTATCTAGTAGCATGAAAATTACAGAATCACTTTGCTTCTAGCAAATTCTATGGACAAAGTGACCCAAAGTCCTGTACTTTCAGGAGAAAAAATAGGTTTACCGCATTTCTATTGTCCTTGGTTTGACAAAATGCCATATGCCTCCAGTCACTGTAGGACTCATTGGAATAAGGATAATAACTGAACCCAGAACCTAGTTGACTAAGCTGGTCTCTTATTAGGAAGTTTCTTTTCCAAAAAATCATCTGGGTTGTTGGGGTTCATTTTTTTGTTTGTGTTTGTTTGTTTGTTTTTGTTTTTTGTTTTTGATTTTTGTTTTTGTTTTTGTTTTTTGGAATTCAACAGTACAGTCATAAACGTCAGAAGTGGTAAAACAAATTAAATCATTTTAACAAAGATTATTTTTTTTTTAAAATCTGATGTAGCTTCATTTTTATTTTCCATTCTATTTTCCAGGCACATGGGGAAGGAACCAAGTAAAATCCTGGCCTTGAGTTGATTGCGAAGTTGACCTACGACTCAGCCTGAGGTTGTAAGACTTTTATATCCTGCTTGATCCAATTTATCACCCTTTACAGTTGGAGACAAATGATGGTTAGAGCACAGAATGGGAGCATCTAGATTAAGTTCTCTGCTTTGTCATAGTCCAGAGAAAGTCACTTGGTCCAAAAGCCTTTGAGGGATTTCACTCCTCTTTTGGTACCCTTAACCTCCATTGATTTCTAAAACACAAGTCAGACATTTCAGAGGATTTCAATCTTGAGCTCTTACCAGCAGTTCATCCCCTCTGAGAGGAAGGATTATAACTTCTCCCTCTCTCACAACAAGAAAAAGGAATTCATTAATCTGTGGAATGCTTAAAGATTGCAGTGATGAACTCGGGGTGACTGGTGTTCAGTTACAAAATTAGGCAGAAACTGGCACAAGTAAACAAGGTTGTTTCTCTGTGCAAAAATCTGTGGAAATATAGATGAAATCTTGAAGACCTGTTCTCCACAGACTTGGAAAGACTCCATAGTAGTAAGTTTTACTTTAGCGTTCATGCAAAAAAACTTCCCTCATCTGCAACAGCTTGTGTACATCTTAAAGATCTTTTCTGACAAAAATGATGCTATGATTCTATGATTTTGGATTTTGTCATATGGCTGCCCTAGAGTTAAACACATTTCAGTAATGCCTAAGGGCAGTGCAGGAGGAGCCCTCTGAGCCTGTCAGCCCACCATTATGCAGACATACAGCATTGTAGCACGTGGGGTAGGTGTCTTCTATGTAAAATCTGAAGATAATTGCCTCATCCACTTATTTGCAATCTACCACTAGTAAGCGTTTTCCATTTCTTGGGGTGAAAGCATAAAGCAGGAATTCAAGCCTTAGCCCAGCTCTTGTGCATAGTGCTCTAAGAATAGCACAATGCAGCCCTTACCATGTTGCTGCTGCTGCCAAGCAGGAGCAGACATCACACAGAGTTCATTAGTCAGTTTAAAGACAAGTCTCCTGAACTGAAGCAAGGTTTAAAACTATTGCCCGATGTTCTGAGCTTTAGATTGAGATACTTTAGGAGTAGCAAAGACTTTTAAAAAGCTACTTTTAAAAAATGGCAAAGATTTTAAAAAGAGCTTTACAGAAATATAGCAGGATTCATCTGCAGGTTCATATTTTCTAGTGTTTTAATGATGCATGCCTTGCAAATACACAGGGACAAGGACTTCCTCCATTAAGAAGCTATTGCAATTGCTTATTATTTTTTTTAGTGGTATCAGAAAGTAAAATTACGTTACTGCTGCTGTTTGATATCATGATTAAAAAAAAGAAAAAAAAAAATCCTAGTAGTTATTTCCTGATAACTAATTGCATATTGCTGTCTGCTAACAGTACTTCCATCTGTATATAGATATTTGACATCACAATAAAATATAACAATCATATATGTAGTTTCTGTGCTACTCTGATACAGAAAGTAGTCCTGAACCCTATGGGCTGCATTTTGAATAGCCATTTCAAAAAGAAGAACAATTCAGACTTTCTTTGGTAACACATTGCACAAGTTAGATATCAAGACTACAATTATTTTCTGTCAATACATTTTCAATTTATAAAATTGAGGAAGACAGAGAAATGAAAGAAATAGAGTGATAATTGTATGTTGTAATTTACTGTAAACAGTAAAACAAGCTTCTTATGTGCAGCTTCACATGTGACATGAGTATAGACAAGGAGCCTTCTCTTGTTTCTGAAGAAGAAAAAAAAAAGGAGGGATGGAGGGATGCTAGTTACTAGTTTGCAGAGCAGCCATTAACATAAAAGCAGATGGGGATCTGACTCAGAGGACTGGTAATAGAATATGGTACATTTTCTTTACAGGTTACTGCCTTGAACCAAGTTGAGGTTGTTAGCTACTGAAAATCATAGTAGTAGCATCCAACATGCATTCTGTGGGCTTTCTAAAAAGGGCTGTTGGTTGCAGTCCAGTTTCTTGTAGCACCAGAATAGCTTGAACTGACACTCCAGGCTATGCAAGCAGAGACACCAAGCTCTGGCTACAGACAATAAAATTTCCACCCTAAATATCCATCCACAGCAAGCTGAGCAGATGTGGCAGAGCTTCCACCACACTGCTGACTTTGCTACACTTGTTTTGTGGCCAGACAGGAATTTCTTTTCAGTAACTGCCCCTTAGCATGTTTTACTGACAGATTTTCTACTGTAGCATCCCCTGATGAAGAAGCATAATTTACTCCCTTCCTAATATAACAGCTGGTTCCTGGGCACTGGTGTATCCACTTCTCGTTCCTCTAATTTCTTCCCACTATTTCACAACATTTTCCCCACATTGTTGTGATTCGTTGAGGCACTGTTTAATTAAAGGTACAGATAGAATGTATGAATTAACATCTCTGTTTCTGCCATTAAAACAATTTTGATTTTGTCTTGTGTGACGTGCTTTTATGTTCTTTTTCATCTTTTCCCCTTTTGAACTTAGGGCTTTCAGATTTCATCTATAGGAGTGTGGGCAGAAGTGGTGACTGTGACAGTGCTGTGACTGCAAACCAGCTGGGGACAGGTCCTCACTGGGGTGGGCACCCTACCATGCCCCTGCCTTGGGGACGTTGCTGTCTAAAGGGACAAGCCTAAAACATGTGGAGGTGACAGAAAGGCTTCTATCTGCATGAAAAACACCACAGGAATGAAGACCTCAGTTTATTTTAAATAATACTGGCCTTGTAGCTGTTGAAATTCCTTACATGATTCTTCTTCCAAGGTTAACACATTTTGAGATGCCTTTTTTTTTTCTTCCCCCCAAGCCCCGGCCTTTGGAATAAGGAAAATCTACCCACCTCACACCAGCTTTGAATCTCAAGCCTGGTTAGTGGCAAATGTTGTAGTCTCACCTCAAAGACCAGCATGCAAATTAAGTCAAAGAAGGCGCTCGAAATGCCTGAGAAGTAAATTGTAACAGTTACCCTGTTTAAAAACAGATGATTTTTTCATTTCCTAAGTTTCCCAGTCTTTTGAAGTGATACTTAGTAAAAGAAGAGCAAAGGTAGAACTTTTCAGTGCCTTCCAAGATGCAGACTAGCTGGAAAAGCTGTAAACCCTAGATCCCCCCCCCCTTTTTTTGCATTTTAACATAATTTTTCACTTTTTGGGTTGAAGAAAAAATAGTGTAATGCCTTGTTATATCTCTCTCCCATCTCTCCCTCCTATCCAAACTTCCACAATAATGTATTTCAAGAATTCAGTAGTGATTTAAACTCTTATGATAGCCACTAATAATTAAGAATATTCGTTCTGCCACTATTCAGTAAATTCATCTATTTATTTCAATAAGTACAGGGTAGGCAGAAGCTGAATAATACATAAAGTAAACAAAGAGTCAAGTCTGGTTAGGAAAGCAGGCATCAAGTTTCATTTCCCAAGGACATTAAATTTATAAAGTTAGTATTTCACAAATATTTTGAAATGTCTTCAAACTGGGAAACCAATAAAATAAATTATATTCTTTTTTTTTTCTTTCATAAATTTTTGTAGAGTTAATTCTTCTGGAAATGAATTATTCAACATTTCTTTAATGCTTGAAAAGATAAAGAATATCCTTCTAGCTTTACAGATACAGGACAGCAGAATATCTACTATTATGGAAATAAAAATTTACCTGCTTTCTTATTGTTTTCAGAATCTGTGCAATACATGCACATCAGATGAAAATCCATTCAGATATGCATTTTGATATGCAGAGGTTGCTAATTCATTTTGTAGGAGATATTATATCATTATGCAGGATATAATATAAAACAGTACACTTTTTACAGCATTTTAAAACTGATGGGAAAATTTAATAATGAACTTAAATAGAACTTTATATCAAATTATGTTTTTTCCTGACATTGATTAAAACACTAGAGAAAGGGTTTAATTTTTCATGGTTTTCTTTAGCTTTTTTACAGTAATTTTATGCAGAAGACTTGTTTTCTGAGACCTGAATTTTTAAACTTATCTTGTATTTTAATATTGATGCTAAAGATAAAATTAAGCTAAAAATAGTTGCTTAATTTCTAATTATCATTATTTCAGATGGTATGATAGTACAGATTTAGTACTTATGCAAGTATGAATACTTGCATCTCAAAGAATGTGTGCAGCTGGTAAGATGGAATTAAGGAGGCAATATACTCTAAAGGATAATGCAAGAAAAAAAGAAAAGAAACAGAATAATAACTGCGGTTTTTACTTGGCAAAGATGTGTGCAAACAGCTGTTGCAGACTTTTACTTTGAATACTTGTGGGTGTGTTGGGAGCTTTGGATGTTTCTCTGAAAATCAAAGGAAAACAAAGTGTATATTTAATTTGAGTGAACCTTTTTATATATCTGGTCTGAATTTCAAGGTTATAATGAAGAAACAAACCAAGGTAGTCTGAAACGCTTTGATATCTCTGACCAAGGAATCTGTTTACAATTGACTCTGAATATGCACTTATAATATTTAAAAGTTACTAACTTTTCTGTGTATGTGCAGCAGACTAAGGCAATGATTTCTGCTTCTTAGAGGCATGGACTTGACTTGAATCTATTTTGAGCTCTTCAGGGGAAAGTCATCGCAGACATAGGGTAGCAAAAGTCAGTGAACGGAGGGCAAGAAATACAAGTCTGGGCTTCTGCTCCCAGCTCTGTCTCTGGTTCACTTTCTGGCCCAAAATTAGTCATTTTGCATCCTCAGACATTTTTCTTAACCGCTAAAGAAGCATTGCTGATACTTAACTACATATTTGAGCTACCTCAAGGTCTCAGGACAGAAGCACTAAGTTTTATTTAAAGTTCAGTTTATTAAATGCCATATATTTGGGCTAGCAAGCAAGTCAGGAATAGGACAATGTGTATACTAACTAGATATGATGAATTAGGGGGAAATTTAGATTAAAACTGAGGTAGAGACAAAGAAGGAAAACCACAGAGGAGGCAGAGGAAAGGAACTGAAAATAAAAAGGGTGACAGGAGATAGGAAATATGATAAGTCTGGGGAGAAAGGAACAGGAAATGAGAAACATATCTCATTCTTGCAAAGTGCAATCCTGTGCAGGAAAGTGTTACCCATACATTAAGTTATTATTGTAGATTCACTGTTGGAAATAAGGTAGTTCCTGATGGTAGACATCTACCTGAAAGAAACCGCAAGCGTCTCATCATCCTGCTGATACTTTGCCATTGCAATGGTGAGACACTTCAGGTCAGACACTTATGGGGCCTGAAGTCCCACTTAGAACAATTAAATGCAACCAATATGGAAAAGTTCAAATTGGCATGACCTATTTCTGGAGATCACTGAAAGTGTGAATTGTGACTTGTTTAAGAATGGAATAATAAATACAGATTTCACCGTACATTTTTTGATAGTTTTAACTTGCCCACTGGTTCATGCTGTTGGTACAATTCAGCTCAGGTCTTTGCCTATAGAATACAACCCCTGTGGGTAAGATCAACAGTGACTGATTAGAATATAAAACCAAAAATTTTCATAGACTGTCCCCAGAATTTTCTCTGGAGTGAAACAATAATGTTGTGCTCTTCTACAGCCTTAAATAGATTATCATTTCCTAGTCCACCAAATTATAGGATTCATACATCTATCATTAAGATGGGGAAAGTATACAGCAATACGTTAACTGGCATAAGGAGCAAAATAAACCATATTTTGTCTTCTAGTAAACACTTAAACATCAAACCATCTGATTATTGCCAACAGGGAAAATTGTGAAGTACTTGACAGGTAGTAAAAGCATCTGGCAGAGGACAGAGGTTTCCATTTCTACATCTACCATTTCTACTAAAAATATCTTCAAACAATCAGGATATCTTCAACATTCAAGATGGGTTAAATTTTTTGCTGAAAGCTTTTACCAGTCTGCAGTAATCTGTTATGACTCCGCTCAATATGAATAGTGTGGATGAAAAATGCATGGTATATTGACTCACATATAAAATGTGTAAATAAGGGGGCAGAGAGGAATGTGTGCATATGTGTTTTTATCAAACATCCTTTGTTCCATACAGAAAGTTTGTCTTCTTGAACAGGACATGCAGCCCTAGTGCAGTATTTTCTAGGATTAATTTTCTAGGAACTTGACGATTTACTTGCTTACTTCTTACGATTACCTATGTAGGAGCCAGTTCTGCCCTATCAGTTTAAGGGACATATTAAGTTAATATTCAGTATTTTCAAAAATCTCAGGTGAGGGAGAATGTCATTGCTTCTCAGGCTTTAATTGTACACAAGTCAAGATCTGGTTTCATGTAAATAACTGTGGCAGAAACAAATCCTCAGTAATTTTTCTTTTCTTTTAGTCTCCCTTTCAATCTTCTTTTTCCATCCTGAAGTCAACCATCCTTAAGTAAAGCCACGAACATCTGAAAAACACTTTTTTATCCTATCCATCTAGTCACGGCTTGTTTTCATCACTCCAGACGCTTTTGAAATCAGTGCTTGTCTCTGCATTACTTTTCTTGACAAATCATTAGAATGACGTATGTTAATTTAAAAGTAAGGAATATGAACTAGGTTTATTTTTAACTTAGCTTATGTGTCTAGAATGTGCCACACTTTAAGAAAGGCTTTTTCAGATCTCAAAGAGAATTTTTAAACCTAGGTTAGATGTCAAAACCTTTTGTCAAAATCTTTTGGCCCTGAAAGAAAGTGAAAAGCACCTATGTCTTCTGTTATTTTAATCCAAGGTGGTGAGCTCTACTGAGACTTAGTTTCATGCTATTTAGCTGTCTGACCACTGGTTCAGGAGCTTACAGCATTCTGGGCCCAACTGTGTTAGCAAGACCTGTAACACAATTTAAGGAGCCACATGGCTTCTCCTACAGCTTTGGGGGAAAGCTTGCACATCACACCCCGCAGCAGCCCATGGTGCCAAGTAGATCTTGAGGGGCTGCATGTCAGTATTAGAGGCTGAGCTTTACTGGCTCAGTGATGAAGGTAATAAGCCTAGTGCAAATACAGATTTTTGCTCGGTGAAAGGGATGATTTCTGCCTTCATGGGAGCACTTCTTCATGGTTATCCAGACAGGTTATAAAGCCTTGATCCAAAGCTAACAAACCCAGAAATCTTTCCCTTGTGAATTAGGTTCTTAGAAGGGAGAAACCTCTTCATCTGCCCATTTGATTCAAAATCAAGTGTTTTTACGGGTAATTTTTCCTCCCTACCTGTTTCTTATTCTGTGCACTTGATTTATGGCCAAGGTGCTTACATCTCGTAGATAGAGCAGGCATTAGACACTGAGACACCTGCAAAGGCCTGTCCTGCAGTACGTCAACACATTGCATGTCCTCGGTGTGATTTCATGGTCTCCAGGTGAGCACCTCAGGTACTCTTCCCTGCCACATACAGGTGCAACACCGGGGAGAGCAGGAGGGATGTTTTGAGGGTGGCCTCCTCCTATGGAACTCCTTTCACCGAAAGGCATCACGCTTCACAGCATTTCAGTAATGGGCAGGCTTTTCCTCCACATGAACTTCTGAACATCTAGTCTCCTCTTAATGTTAAAGGATCAGTGTGTTTGGTTATCAAAGCATGGGGAAAGGAGCATGGTTAAGAGAGAGGTATCATTATGGCTCACTAGGATGTGAGATTTGAATTCTCCGAGGTTAATTTGAAAACCCAAGCCAAAGAGTGCGGTAGAGAGTAAAAATAGGCTTGTATCTATAGCTACTTGAACAAAGTACTAGAAAAACAGCCCCCAAAATATCTTCCATTTCCTAGCTATGCCTTTCTGTGACCCTTACTGAGACCTGTTTGTAGTCCCCAGATCAAATCCTTGACACTAATAGATAGACTTTCATGGCATACATCATGAACGACACTGGAGGGAAGGGGTGGAAAGAGATAAGAAAGCCTATAGTCACTGTCCATGTCCCTGCAGAAGAAATCTTCATATAAATTATATTATAACCCTGGGAAACTTTTGCTTTTGTTGTCCCAAAGGGCTTGGTATTTTGTTAAATAAATAGGAATTGAGCACGTACATTTTTTAATATCCTAAGAATTCCATGCATATGCTACAGTGACATGAAAATGGGAATACTGGCAATTATTATGTGCTAGAATTCCACCTGCATCCAGAACAATAGCAAGATCGGATCCTCTAACATCTGCTCAGGATAGGGTGATGATGTTTTGAATCATGATGGGTACTCAGCACCTGCCTGTTAACTCACACTAAAATCCACTTTATCCACAGTCTGAAAAGGTGTCTACATAATTGATTGTGTAATTTCTGCTATTTCTTGCTTTCATGTGAGCTGGTATGCCTTTGGAAATCGCCTTTGTTACACAATATACTGATCATAATGTTGACTCTATTGTACCCTCAGCAAATATGAAATCGGAAGATATAGTTTCCTCCCACTGAAGTTGTGCAGTCAGCACTATAGCTCTTAGGGACACGCTTTCCATCTACATTTCGTAAAGTGTCTTCTATAAAGAGATTAGAGATTGTAGCTGCAGATTGCAGTTATTGCCATAGTAGAAATAACTATATATAATTATTAATGGGAATTGTACTTAAGGAAGGATTGAAAATGAGTACTTTATGATCTAGACTGTGTTAATATTAAGTAGTTATGTATTTTAGTAAGTATAAATATTGAGATAATATTTTTGTCACCAGCCACAGCAAATACGTGTTTCTTACTCTTTATTTTTCAGTGAATTTCTATAGAAATGATCGTGTCAGAGACTTATCAGATCAAATTTTATATTTATTCTAAAAAAAAACCAACCAACCAATGAAAAACCAAACAACAAACAAAAACAACAAACAAAACAGGCTGCATGGGGTCAGTGAGAATTCTTCCTACTGCTCCATCCATTCTCTTTGCCTTCAGTGCTATAACAGAGGGAGTCCTTAGGAATGTGCTTTGTAAGTCTTGATTTTTTTTCTAATAGTTAAGTTGGTGGAGCTAGTTGAAAAGCATGAAATTCTGCTGCATAAATTATCATTAACAATGTGGTTTATTTTTGTTTGGCAGTTGAAATTTTAATGTAATGTTCTGCTGAAATCCTGAGATTCAGTCAAGTTTTAACAAGCTATGGCTAGAAGGACTTTGCATTATTTTTATGTATTTGTTATTGAAATTCTTGATAAATGTTGCAAAGATTCCACCTATGAGCTGTTTTTCACTTTCTAGCTAATATTAAATACTTGCCACCAGAGCCACATTTTTTGATGGTGATTTGTCACATGGCATTATTTCTGCTCCTAGAGTGGATGAATGCAACCTTCATCAGGTTTCTTGTCTGAAGCCTCACAAGAAACACATTTCAAAATGAAAGTCATCAGTATGTATGTGCATAAAATTTTCCATAAAGATGTACTAGTAATATTTTCTTGCATGAATGTTTATGACAAGGGGATTTGAAGACTTTCAGCATGGGTGAAATGGATACATATTTTAATACTGAGGAAAATTTAATAGAAAAAGTTTGTGTTGTTCAGCCAACTGTGTTTTGTTATAGTCAGCATTTATCTAGGAAAAGATACTCGAGAGGCTTAGAAAAGTCCAGAGAAAAGGTTTCTGTGACCCACAGTAGCTTTTGGCTAAGCCCCCTGGCCTGGGAAGATGGGAATGTTGGGGCTTTGGGTTGCTGTTCCTCAGAGCATATGAAGGTACAGTTTTAGATGTCAAGGGGAAAAAGCTGAATTTTCCTATCTTTTCTCCAGCATGCTTTCCAAAGTCTCAAGCTAGCAGGATCAAAACTTGCTGGTAAGCCTGGCTATGGTTGGCTTCTTTGGGGTTAAATGAACCCTGGTGTGTTTCTTGCAGGCAATGCTATCTGTTTTCTTTAAAGCATCAGATGGTCCTTCTAGAAATCAGTATGGGGGCATCATACAGACTCCATGTGTGTCAACCTGACCCCAGGCCCTCTGGCCAATTGCTGTTATGGGAGATGTTCGCACATCAGTGGTTTTGTGCACACAGTTGTCCAGAATTGGTGCAAAAAAGTAGGTCATTGATTCCTCGTCTGGATATGGGCCTGACCCATCTCCTCTGCCAGTCCCTGTGAGCATCATGCTTCTTCAAGTTTTTCCAGTGAGTCTGTGTAATCAATCTTAGCCCACCGCGAATAACCCTCAGCGAGGACTCACAGCTGCGGATTAAGTCGTTTGGTGGTAAAACTTGTAAAAAAAATCTCCCCAGTGGGTCTTCCCTGATCACATGAATGGTCATGCAAACTTCGAGCATCCTTGAAGCCCAGAGGGAATACAGTCAGTGCTCTGTGAGCCCAGCCACCATTTCACATGATAATTTCAACAAAAAAATCAACTTAAAGCAGGACGGCAGTTCCCAGGATGGACTTCCAAGAGTGCAGACTGGAGTCACAGAGGTACCTGTCCATGAGTCGTTTCTCCTGCCTGTCGTTCTGAGTGGACCCAGGGGATTTATGTGTGGTTCCAGGAGGGTGGGTGGCCAGCCAGGGAAGCCTGGTGGACCGAGAACGATGGAAAAGCCTGCAGCATCCTTTCATGTGAGGATCTGTTGCTAATCTCTGACTATTTCCTGTAAATTGTGTTAATAGGTGAACAAAATTAAACCTTCAGTTATAGATTTTGTTATGTGGCAGCCAGAAAAGGGTTGAGTGTTGGGTTTGAGCTTGGTTTGAGGGAGGAGTGGGATCTGAAAGCTATAGATGCTGTTTTAAAGCTTTCCTTCAGTAATGATGATAATGAATGACGTAAGCCATTCCTTAAGGCTGATGATTAATCCTAATGAATATGTTTCATACATATGTTTCACAGCTGTCATTAAGCTTCCATTTTAACCACTCTTCCCCTTTCCCTGCTCCCACCAATGCCTGCAATCTGCAAACTCTTATTCCCTGTAGGTATTTTGATCGAGAAACAGACAGGTAACGATCCCGGTGTCAGGCTGTAAGCCATGCAACTGTCAGTTCATATTGTGTCTGACAGTCATTGACAGCTTGCTTCTTCAGTTTTACTGAGATTAATATTCTTCACATGTTTTATTTATATTTACTGATCTTGCTGCAGTGAAATTTTAAAGAGACATTTTCGTGTTAAAATTCCCTGCTAAAGATCAAATCTGCATTTTCTTCAAAATTTAGATTTACATTTTGTCAATATTACTTGTGGAACTTTTGCACGTTCCTAATGGCCTGATCATATGCATGATGCTTTATTCATACAGTGGTCAATAAGTCTTATCCTGATAAACCCCCAGGATCATCATCTTGGGAATCTCCTCATCCTTGGAAACACATCTGCACACAGTTAACTTGAAACAAGGCAGCATCTTCACAGCAGAAGACTACACGGATGCATATAATTATTCATGTGTGCAAGGATTTGAAAGATTCAATTTCTGTAAGAGTAACATTGACTACCAGGTAATGCTATGGAACTTTAAAGTATTCACCTGAGTAAATGATTGCAAGAGAGCCTTTGTACTCTCTGATGAAACTCTCATAGTTTTCTGTCCATTTGGGCTGAATCACCAGCTTTCTACATGCTTGGACTGAAATAGCACCAAGCCAGGATGTTGGAATTGTAAATAGAATGCAGGAAATTATACTTAAGCCAGAAGAAGCTTAAACACAAAAGATAGAGATAACTGGAAATTTGGGGGGAAAAAAAAATCTAATTTTATGCCCATTTTTATAAAAATAGCAATAGGTTATTGAAATAGTTTACATTAAAATAATGTTTGAAAAATGTAGAATTATATATCTATGTATATAAACACATATTTTTACATTACTTAAATGCAAAGACAAAAGCTGAATCTTATTTTTCTGCTATGGCTGCTTTAAAAAGCACTAGTCAAATGCCCACTCTTTAGTCAAGGATTTTTATTTGTTGTCCTATATGAGTGCAGGCTGACTTATTTGACCCAATGTAGGGAAATACAGGTCTTCATATTGAACATCTTTGTATGTTTATGAATTGGAAACTTTCCACTTCAGGACTACTTCTAACCCCTGTGATGTTTCAAATAGCTTGTCTCTTGACTTCCCTGACAAATTAGCCAATTCCAACCTCATCCAGCCTTGAGATGACAGTGGTGTTTTATCTCTTTTTGCCTTCCTTTCTCTCCCAGTCTCCATCATGAAGTTCAACAAGGCGAAGTGCAAGATCATGCACATGGGTCAGGGCAACCCCAAGCACAAATACAGGCTCGGCAGAGAATGCATTGAGAGCAGCCCTGAGGAGAAGAACTTGGGGGCGTTGGTTGATGACAAGCTCAGCATGACCCAGCAATGCATGCTTGCAGCCCAGAAATCCAACCATGTTCTGGGCTACATCAAAAGAAGTGCAGCCAGCAGGTTGAGGGAGGTGGGTCTGCCCCTCTACTCTGCTCTCTTGAGACCACCTGGAGTTCTGTGTCCAGCTTTGGGGCCCCCAACTTAAGAAGGATATGGACCTGTTGGAGAGAGTCTAGAGGGTGGCCACAAAGATGATCAGGGGCGTAGAGCACCTCTCCTATGAAGACAGCCTAAGAGAGTTGGGTTTGTTCAGCCTGGAGAAGAGAAGGCTCCAGGGAGACCTTATAGAAGCCTTCCAGTACCTAAAGGGGGCCTACAGGAAAGGTGGAGAGGGACTTTTTAGAAGGGCATGTAGTGATAGGAGAAGGGGTAATGACTTTGAACAGAAAGAGGGAAGATTTAGATTAGATGTAGGGAAGAAATTCTTCACTATGAGGGTGGTGAGACACTGGAACAGGCTGCCCAGAGAAGCTATGGATGCCCCATCCCTGGGAGTGTTCAAGGCCAGGTTGTAAAAGGGGCTTTGACCAACCTAGTTTAGTTGAAGATATCCCTGCCCATGGCAGGGGGCTTGGAACTATATGATCTTTATGGTCCCTTCCAACCCAAACTATCGTATGGTTTTATGATTCGATGTATTTTTCCTATTGCCATGGTAATACAGCTAGGTACACAGAGAAGAGCAACAAGCCAATTGCATCTAAAACTTTGCACAATGGCAGAACTGCTAGCTAGATAAAGGGCATTGCTGATACATGGCTCCTGCAGAAATATTGGCTGGGAGGTGGTCTCCTTTTTTATCTCCTCTCCTTACCAAGCATTTATAGGTGAAAACACAAATGAGGAGATGAAAGACAACACATCAGGATTTCTAAAACAGGTATAGGAGAGGAAATTAGCATAAAATAATAGTACAGTAGCACAAAAGTGTGACATTTCATTCAGATCATCAGCTCTTGCAGCCTCTAATGAAAATATGGGTGATTTAGAACTTCTTCAGTGAAAATAACTCTGCCCGGGACCTCAGAGAGGGGACGTATTGTTAATGAAGGAACAGTGGCACAAACAAACAAGGACACAGAAAAAACAATGAATCATTGGAAAGCCCCTCCATTTAGACTGATAATACTCTTCATAGTCTTTGGTGTGAAATGAACAATAATTTACCCTTCAGTGAGACTTCAAGACAGCTTTCCCCCCACCCCCCCCAAATAATTGTAATAAAGTAGTGCAAACGGAGATTCCTTTGATTTTTCCTAAACTGAAAGGAAACAGCAGATGAATGAGCTGTAGCTTTTTACTCTTCTGGATGGGTTTCATTTACATTCAGTTCATTAATTACTTTTAGGGAGAAAAGGTCTGGCTTATTTTCAGCAAAAGAAATGCTGATCATTCTCTTAGGGATATTATAAGAATGTCGAGGAAAGCCATAAATATTTTATAAAGACTGACAATAGAGTTTTCTGTACTACGGAAAAGTCAATGATTTTTGAAAAGGGATATATAATGATTTTCTACCTAAATGCAAAAATGAGTTGGCAGTTATTTTAATATTAGTTAATAAATATTGACATTAGTAGTTCAATGAGTGTAATAAGGCATATTGGATGTTGGATATTGGAAAGTCATGACTTGTTCAGCAGTATTATTACGAAAGCTTAACTATTTCCACTGAAGCTATTAAGCAATCTTTGCAGGAAGCCTCAGTAACTTCTCAGAATAAATCCAATAAGACTATGCAAGAACTAACATATGCTCTCTGCATCATATTGTGAGCTCATCTATTTTGCTGTCTGACTTTAAAACAGCATTGCACAACAGGTTATGTGTTTATGGCATCCTCATACAAAATCAGCCTTAATGCAAAACCGGTTTAAAAGGCAGCATCAGGCATATAGGTAATCTGAGTCAGCATACTTTGCCTTGTTTTGTCACACAGTTATTCAGAAACATACTGTTAGGAAAAAAAACAACAACAAAAAAGCTATAAAATATCCAGAGGTCATCCAGAGTCTGAAATGTCAGCTGTTATTCATGTTGTTAACATATTATTGCAGAGACAGTCAGAAAGTTATTATTCCATGATGACTCTTGAGTTTTCAGAAGCTTTTAGTCCCAAAGTTACGAGCCCCCCACCAAAGCCAAAATCCACAACTGGTTTCAGAACTGTTGCATTTCTGGTGAAGGATGCCCCTGGAATACCTGGTACCATACGAATTAAAAATGACATTATTCTTGTTGGCTTTAGGGCTGATAATTACTGTCTGCTGAGAACACACAGCAGTGAATCGTGGGAGAGGAAACAAAGTGAATGGAATCCTGGTGCTTTGGCTAGAAGTTCATTAACAGACACTCCAGCAACAAACGGACCAAATCTAAAAATTGAATTTTTTTTCAATATAAAATTTCCATCAGAAAATTCCTTAGCAGCAATACTGTTTCCTAATAAAACAGCCCCAGTCTCTAAACAGTGTATTTTTTAGGGACCAGCACATCCTTGTCCCTGGATACTCACTCTTGTCTTCCTCTCTTCAAAAGCCCCTGCTACGCTGGCATGGATGCTCACTGAGCTGGATCTAGCTGAAAAATAGCCTGGTTTTGACAGTCTTTATCCTGATCCAGGTGAAATTGTTCAAAATAAAGCGTGAGAGCGGGAGAAACTGAAGTGGGCTGATGTAAGAAACGCTGCTCACTGATGGAGAGCGATGACCCTGTCTCTGTGAGCACTACTACACCATCCTCACCTTGAACTTGGCTACATATTCCCTGACCCTGCTCTTCTGCTGGCCCTGCTGCTCCCCTGACCTCACTGTGACTCGATTTAAGGTCTCAAAACAGCTGAAAAGTAACCCAGGGGAAAAAAAAAAAGCTATTTGCTTAAATGGGCTCAATAAGGGGTCCCTCCCAGGGAAGAGGGAGGACCCTCACTGGCTCCATCAGCTTAAAACTGTCTTGAAACTGCTTCCCCGGGTGTCTTGCCAGGGGCTGCATAAGAGCAAGAGGAGCAGTTTCTGCATAGCAATGTTTAGTCCTGGCTAATTTTAAAACGTAATGTAAAAAGCCTTCCTTTCTTTAAAAAATGGGATTTGTGACTCTTTCTTTTAGAAATACACATGCAGTATAAATTCATATGGAAAATGTGTTGATTTAGAAAGTGGAGTGAACAGAGGGGGGAGAAAAACTAGAGAGTCTCTCTTAGTCTTGGTATTATGAAGAATGCCAAGTCTGGTTTTCCCCTGTTTGGGGATAAGGACATTGGAGGTTTTTGAGAAAGGGACTGGCATTTTATTATGAGCTTTTTCACAGTTTAGATGAACTGGGAGTGATACTAGAATTTTAAGAAAGGTTTGGGGTTTTTTTCTCCTATATGATTTTCCGTGCTGAAGTTAAACAGCTGTTGCAAGTAAGAAGGAAACATATTTTTCCCACTACATCTTTTGATTCCACCAGATGAACTGAGTTTCTTTGGCATTATTTCTTTTTTAAAAAAATTCAAAAGACTAGGCAGTTAAACTTAACCCAGATATAATTTTGCTGGTTTAAAGTTACTTTAAAACAAAGGTCAGATTTGGCCAAACCTTTTAATTGCTCACGACCCCATTATTTTCTGTCCCAGTTTCCTCCTCCCTTTAACTATATGTCCCATTGTTTCACTAGGGATTGAAGTTAGATTTACTGGCTGACAATTACAAAGATTGCTCTTTAGCCCCTTTGCCCCTTTCCCTGTTTTAAAAAATAACAGGAGAAGGATGGAGAGGGGAGAGGGAAGCCTCAGAGGGGTTCGTTTTTTGGGTTTTTTTTTCCCAATCTCCCTGTAGGCTGCTGGTGTTATACCACTTCTTTTTAGGAAAAGTGCAAATACAAGCCAATCAATTCCCTTCAGCTTCACAGGACTGCAGCTTCCTTGGACAATGCAAACATTCAATTGCCTTGTTAACTGTCCCATCTGATTTTATTAGATTTTTTTTTCCCCTGCACTATTGTTTTTCATCATTTTTATACATATTTACCCTTATGTTATGTTTTTGCTGTCAGCCAGAGCAACAAATAGGCTTTTATTAGCCTGCAAGCCACACAGAGGGGAGCAGGAGTGGTCAGCACTGGGTGTACAATCACCTCCCCTCCTGTATTACTAAACCCCCTGCACCACAGTGGGATTCACTCCCCAAAGAGATGAAGTTCTCACCGGGTCCTCCTCCCCCTTCAGACTTTCCACTGGCATGAGCGCAGGCATTTGCTTTCATTTATGACCGTTCGCAGAGACTGTGGGGGACGTGCTGGGTCAGCACGTCCTATAACTCCTCTGGCCAGCAGAAGTAACCACGGGGGCTGCCACCACCCCCAGGAGGTCCCCCTCAGCCACAGAGGGGTTACGCTTGGTTTCGGTTGTGGCAAATTCCTCTCCCGGCAAATTTCCCACCTCAGGAGTCCCCTTTGGGGGTTTATATCATCATGAGATTACACCGACCAGGACTGAATCTGATCCCGTATTTATATCCAAACAGCACATAAACCAGCAGTAAAACTGCACACAGACACAAATAACACATGCTTGCACATCCTCTGCTGTGTTGCGATCCTAGTGATGCTGATACTGGTGTCCGGACACTTCAAACCTTGGTTTTAAAGAATTTGTAACGCGTCCATTAAATTGCAGCCTTTGCTGAACCTGTCAAGAAGGGTTTCTGTCCCAAATGGAAACTGTCCAAAAAATTATGCATGGACGTTTTAAAGTTATGCAAGGTCAGAAAATACAAACAGAACAAAACAAAATTTAAAAAATGTTGGGTGATTGAACAGCCCCAGGACAAAACTGTGAGCTAGTGGAGACCATTCCTTTCAATCATACACACTTAGCTACATGAAATCAGGGCAGCAGTGAATTACATGTGGCTGAGGTAGGGTCATCCTCCCCCTCAAACACTGTTTAGATTCCAGTTTTCTAAGCATTTTCCATCCTGCCTTCATTTTAGGCTAATAGCTGGAGTGAAAAAAAAAATGCTCCATTGAAATGGGTGGGCAGGTGAAAGTGTCCTTGTTTTGCCTGCTACAGCAAGAGCAAGCTCCGGGTTGCAGGGGGAGACAGGTGGTGTGTCAAACCCATGGCTGGCTGGGATTCAGTGCTTGCATTAGTACATGCTCCTGCCTGTGCTATCGACAGATGTCCCAGTAGCAAAAGCCCATCCCTTTTTCCCCCAAACACTGGCAACAACAGCTAGGCTGAAGACAAAGCGAAGTACTAAGCACACGCTGATTCATAGGTGCTTTTAGAGAGTTTGGTGCGCAGATGAATTATGAATTTACGATCTCTCCCACTACCCAAACTGGCCCTCTGACATAAATTGCCATTCCTGGTTTTCAGTGATTTTCCCCTTCTTTAGTTGAATCCTAAACTCAGTTAATCTCTGCTCGCTGGATTAGTAAAAACATTTTTGTCTTCTTTCGAGCTGCACTTTTTGTGATCTGTATTTTTAAATTCCTAACAAGCAAGTTGGAAAGGAAATACTAAATGTTCACTGGCTATGACTGTGAAATCAAATCAACCACAAGTGACTTAAAGTTTTATTGATGAAAATTGATAAATGCAAGGTCTAATTTTTTTCTGTTTTTTTTTCATGTAAGTGAACTCTGAAAGGCTTTTGAAGCAAGTGTAAAAAAGAAAAAACAAAACCCAAAATAACTCTATCTAAAATCGTATCTCCAAAGAAAATTATCTCAAAATAAAGAAAAAGGTCAAATAACTAATAATTTAGAACTTGTGCATTCAGCTTCCACTGAGTACAACCATTTTGCAAGCTGAAGGCACTCTGGAGCCAGTGTAAACCAAAAACACCAGGATGTTGAAAATTAAAGCTCTAGGCCTGAGCACAAACTGCCTCCCTGTGTATGTGTTGCAGCACAAACAATACCTTGTGTTGGGAAAACATCACTCCCCCTCTGTCCAGGGAAGCCTGGCAGACATAGCAGCAGCAAGACATGAAAAAGCTGGAGTTTGAGCTGTACCTCTGTCATTACCTCCCCACCTCCCATGGAAGGGAGGTCCCTGGACAGGGTTTATAATACTCCGATTTCTCCTGCCGTAATTTGATGAACAACTTTTCAGGAAGGCTGCCAGCAACCTCCTGTTCCCCTTCCCCTGCCACTGTTTCATTATGTCCTTGGCCTTGTACTGGTTTGTCCAGCCACATGGTGAACTGGATGAGGAAGCTGAATCCCTAGAAAAAGTCAACGTTTATTCTTATAAATGTGTTTCTTATATGTTTCCTATTTATTTGTCTATTTTATCTTTTCTGGGTGTGTTTTGTTTGTTGTTGTTGGTTATTTTTATTTTTTCTGGAGGACCAGGTCTGCCATCCAGCCTCCTGCCCAGCCAGGACAATATGGCAAGAGAGACACAAGAGGAATGAGTTGCTGTTGAGGTTCAGAAATGGCACAGGGCAGCTAAAGCATCCTCCAGCCCAATGAGTGCCAGATGAATGGCTTTAGTCCATTTGAAGACCTGCTGCCTGCTATGGTTAGTGTATATATATATATATATATATATATATATCAGCATGTCTGCAAACACCAATTCTCTGCTGAATTGTCCCTAATTTACACCAAAGCAACATGAAGGCAGCATATCTGCAGAACACTGCTGCCTGACTGCTGTTTTGACTTGCTTTGCACAGCTGTGAATACAAGGTAGAAGGCAGTGGAAAATTAGGAACAGAATGGCTAAGGATGTTATAAACAATGCCTGTGAGGTTAATTTAAATTTAGCTTATGTTTCTCAAGAGCTATTAATGAGAGATCGCTTTGCATTCTTAGAAACGGGGAGGGGGTGGTATCCAAGTAAATTGACACTGTTATCAAAACAACAAAAGAAATCCCTGGAGGCCATTTAGAAGCTGTCTGAACCAGGTTTCCCAAATAATGTTAATTGTGTTCTTCCCTGCTAGTGTGTTAAAGCATGCATATGAAGATATAAGCAATAATAACAGAACGCACGAAGTCACACATACATGATGTGCTGCATATTCTTCTTGCTCTTCTTCCTTCATCACTCAGGGTACTTATATCTGCCTGCTGCTCTGACGTTACTCCTTTCAAAGGAATAATTGCAGAGAACAGACTTCACTCTTTGGTTTATTGGCAGCTGAAAGCACTCGAGGACTGCAAGGATTAAGTCTTATATTTAGAGGGACACCTTTCTGTTTCATGTTCTTGGGAAAGCTAGTGGTTGTTAGGGATGCATGGGCAAGTGTGTGACCAGCTTAAAAATGAAATGTTTTTTTTTAATGACTCAGTGTTTATTTTATTTTTATATGTTTTTACTTTCATTTAACTTAACATCAAATCCTTTTTCTTTCAGGTACCCTAAGAAAGGTACGAGGTTCTTTAAATACCAGCTTAATCCTCCACTTGCTCTGCTCCTCAGACACAGCGCTGCAGAACGTAATGGACAAATGCTTCTGATTATACCATAGTTTAAAATGCATTTTCCAATTACATGAGCATATAACATTATCTAAACAAATAGTCTAATTGTGTATACATATGCAGCTTTTTAATAGGATGGTGCAATCAAAATTGCCATACAATTCTTAAGGTCCAGTATTTCAAATGTATTATTAATCTCTTAATGAAAGCATGTGAACTGCTCCATGCTTCACTGTAGAAATCCCTTTTTTCATTTTCTTTTTTTTGTTGTTGTTGTTTTTTTGTTTTACCTTTTACTGAATGCAGGTAGCAGATTGTTTTGGCCTATTGGAAACAATTAAATCAAAGTCCATGGGGCTTTCTACAGCTGTATTTAATAGAGAAGGGCAGGCTCCTTTCTGCTGGTTAAAGTGGTTGCTGTGATGCACAGTTATTTTTATTTTTGTGAGAAAGTGAGATTTTGAAACCTTAGAAATAAATGATGGACTTGGCAGGGGAAAAATAATCGGTTATAAGTCAGCATAAATGCAGTGGTCTGTATTTACTCTGTGGTGTGTATCTAAATTTCTATTTTGATTCAGGAATTTAGCCTGATAGATTAATCTATGTTTAGTGAGAGATGCAACTCATGCTACCTGTTTCAACAGTGAATTTGCATTAAATAAGATGGGTAAGAGGAAAGCTGAATGCCCCATTTGCACATTAAAAGCTGATCATTAATCCTATATTTTAACCTTACAACTGTCAGGAGCTATTATTTCCCCAAGAGCCTGACAGTTCAAGGGATAAACTGGAGTGGGTCCCATTATAAAGGTCTATGAATAGACGTCAGAATAGTTTGCGCATCAAACCACAAAGGCCATTAAATGCGATACTTTAAGAATCAACTTATAGCTAAATTAAAGCTGAGAGATGTGAATCTTAGGACAGATTTTAATAAAGCAGAAAATGTGACATATAGGGAGGCATTTTAAATACAGCTAGGCAGATGTAAAGATTTGGGGGAAAAAAAAACCAAACAAGTATTCTTAACCATTAAAAAAAATATGTTTTCAGCCTAGTGCTTGGAAAACCATGCCGCAGTTTGCCATAGCAAAGAGATCAAACAAGGAGAGATGCTGAATTGCTGCTTTCAAAATTATGTTCTCAAGTAACTCTAGAGCAGATCAATAAGAGAGCTGATAGCTTACGAGACAAGTCAACAAATGCAATGCAAGAGGACCAAAGAGCTGTCTTTGTACAAAAAAATTAGTCTCTAACAGGACATCCTGCTGAGTTTTATCTGAATTCATTAGGCTTGAAGACTGAGATCTGCTAATACCACATGAAAAGTTCCAGGCATTTGCAAAACCAAATCAAATGTGATGCTGTATTTAAGCTTGTTAAGAAGTTGAAGTTAATGCTAAAACCTGCTTAAATGGGCTATCAGGAAACAACGCTGCACAAGCGGTACCATATCCACACTTAAAGAAAGCTGAAAGAAATCATGTAAACTCTGTGTAGTTCTCGTGAGGCTTTTAAACACCACACTAGACTGACCCTCCAAAAATAAATGTTGGGAAAATAACATGATTCTCCAGTATGTTACTTCTGCTTTCCCCCAATGGGTTTCAAACCAAGTCAGGGAATCGGCCCCAACATATGTAATTACAAGGGCAGAAGTGCAGAAAGACTGACAACTTCACTGTACTGGGAACAAGTTTGTTGTCTCACATTAATTTCTACAATTTCTTTCTCTTAAGTAGTTTATATCTCAGAGTCCTCAAAACAGGGTGTGCTTTAAAAATTATACATCTTCCTCTGCATTCTGAAAGTTAGCAGTTGTTTATTATCCAAAATAGACTACTGACATAAAAATGAAATCACAATTTGTTTCCATAGCTGAAAATGGAGCTCCTCTCTTACTGCAGCTGGAAGAGGTGAAGACAAAGAGAAGTTTATCATAGACAGTTCCTTCAGCTTGTTTTGTTTAGAGCCAGCTCAGTCATAAATGTAAACTACAGAAAGCTTCTCATTTTGTACTTCACCTATTACGGATTTTAGTATTCCGGGAGAGGGAGAACTGAAAGCTCTGTGCTGTGGTTTGACCATAATGCCTTGTAAATCATTGTCTCTGATAAATTTGGATTAGCTATTCCTGCCTTTTTTATATTGTCAAATGCAATTAACTGTTAACAACTGCATGGTCTAGTAATATTTGATTCTTTTGAACTGAAGGCATGTTGTCTATAGGCATGAGTCTGTGTGAATGTATAAACACACATTAAAGGAATTAGGTACTTTACTATGCTCTTAAGCTGTCTAAACAAAATAGAAAGTGCCAGTACTGAGGATGTCTGTTCACTCAGCTCCTTGTATGTGTACATTATGGTATCATCTTTAATAGCACAGCCACATACTAATTTTACTGCAAAGCATAATTTAAGTTTCAGGAATTAGCAGCAATTCAATAGTTTGTTACTTTCAGAGTTCAGTTTTTTTATCCCATGCCTTATTTACCGTATGGTATTCAAACACTTCCCTCAAAAGCAATAATTAAATTCCCGTGACATTTTCTGTGGCAACCAGTTCTGCAATATTTGAACACTTCATGAACATAAATTAATTTACCTCCCTCTTAGCAGTTTCTTTTAGAACTCATTCCAACCTTACTGTTCTGAATTCTTAGTATAGTGAAATCTTGGCTTAGCCCCTGTAATCTGTCCTGAAATAATATATTCGAGCATAAAATAGTGAGGACACTAGTCTATAACTGAGGACATGGCATATGTGGTTCAGTCGGCGCTACCAGCTGTAAGAAACCTGAGCATCCTCAGTTACAGCAGAATCTTCTTAGAATTTAGCGACTCCAGTTGAAGAGGTAGTGATGGAACATGTGCAAACTGTGATTTTTCACAGACTTATAACACAGCCAAATGTATAACAAGAATAGCAAAACGCAAAGCTCTAGTACAGGGAACCTCTACAGATTTTTCAGGCTCTGGTTTCAAACTGTGGAGGTGCTAGAACAATTCCCAGAGAAGATACAGAATGGTTAAAGATGAGCAAAACAACCTGGTTTCCGTTAATCTCATTCTCAAAAACAGCTAAACAGTTTTGGCTGAATTTGTCATTAAAATTCAAGCCTGAATCAGACACTCTGTATGCAAATGACAGCAGAAATGGCTAAACTCTGATAAAATTTAGCTGTCTGCCAAGACAGGCTTACAAAGGCAAAGTGTCAGGTAGTTTTGCCCTTCAGTGCTGTGGATATACACAAATGTAAAAATCTTGTTATGGGTAACACTGTGTGTGTGATATAGATGTGTATGTGCCATGTGAGTGCAAATGGACCTGTGCAAATATATGCAAAAATCATACATTTTGTCTTGTTCAAGATTATCACCTATATACAGTGACCATGTATAAATCGGGATCAGTTATGCAAGCAAACAGGTCTGCTGCTTGAGAGCCACTCGGCAGCAATGGTACTTCCTACTTCAGTACAAACAGGATGGTCCAGATTATAATCTTATTAAGGAGAATAGATTCAGAAATCATGTCCTACTTTTGTTAAATGCAGCACTGATACGTTACATGGATTGCTTATGGTTTGAAAAGCTAGCTAGGTATCTGGCTTGCAAAAATGGCCTGATTCATTTGCGAAATTCTAAATATTACCATTAACAGAACTTTCTTCTTTAAACCCATAAATCAAGGTGTGTTTAAAAAAAAAAAAAAAAAAAAAAGAAAAGGTTGTGTTTATCACCTGTAAAGAAGTTCTTGCTGTCTTTTGTTGCAGAGAGCCAAGTGTAATCGCCATGAGAGGAAACGATCCAGTTCAGCAGCAGCCTCGGCAGGAAAGCTGCCTGCCAGGTGCGTGAAGTGTAAGAATATCTGTGCTGGCTATGTACGCACCAAGGGTTTGATTTGCATTAAAACAGTGCTGAGTTGGAGGGAAAAGAATGAAAGAGAGAATAGGCACCTACTCCACCACCCTGTCTCTGCCTGCTGAAAAGGTTTGGGTTTCACTGCAGAAACACAAATACAGCATGAAGCTAAATAATTAAAGCCTGGCATTACAGGCCAAAGTCATTTCTTGTTATCAGGAGAGTATTTTTTTGTGTGCAACAGACAAAGCTTATTTTGAAAGATTTCAAATGTCTTCCTAAGAGAAAACATAATCTCTCCTAGCATTTGCAAAACTTGTATTACCCTAGGAAAAAAAAATACCTGACACCACTGAGCACATGGACTTATCTGCAACCTAATACTGTTATTGTAAGAGTTTGTATAGCTCACTTCCTGCTTTTAGGCTTACACAACAGGATATTTAAATCACAAAGACAATGAAGAAATGAGGCAAAATGCTCTTGATATTAAAAATATTCCAGTTGCCCTACTGCTCTAATTCCTTACAAAGTGAGTCGCAGAATTAATGAGTAAACACAAGGTCATTCCTGGAGTCGCGCTGCCTAAACAAACTTCAGGCAAATTAAAGGCAGCCAGCAGGCAGGTTCAGGGTTTATCAGCTGTCCCACTATGCTGTGAAAAACGTATAACTTACTATTATAATGGCAGCCACTACTCCTTACTACTGTTAACAGTCTGTCACTGTTCCCATTGTTAACTTGGTCTTCGGGGTTTAATATCTCACCTGTATCAAATTGCATCAGGTCGAAACTTGGCACACGGGTGTGTTCAGATGGTACACTCTTTTTTTTTTTTTAATTAAATTAGATCAATCAGGTCTAAGAAATATATGCTTTTCCCTTTACTTTCAGGCACTCTTTATGGGCTTCTCAAGTCTGGACACAAACAAAAGTTTAACTTTTCATTGAAAAAGTCCCTAAGTATTATTCAATTGGTCCATTGAATCTTCTGGTTCCTATTCAGTTTGTTTGACCATGTTATTTTTATTGTACAGGTCTTTATCTGAGTGGGCACTTCTCAGCTTACGCTTTCCTGATCTACCACCTTTGAATACTGGGAAAAAACGAATTAACCCATAGTGGATTGCCATTAGACCCTGTTTTTTTCTCTGGCTTGTCTTTGGGACAGGCTTTCTGTTCTATTCTAAGTATATTTATCCTCTTTTAGCTGTGTGACTGCCTTTCTCTGATTGAACAGCCAGCTCAAAGAAGCTGCAAAAATGCCTCAGCAGTGGTTGTCGTATGGGGTTGTCATATGCAGGGACAGGAGTTGGACTCGATGATCCTTGTGGGTCCCTTCCAACTCAGGACATTCTATGATTCTATGAATGGATATAAACCTTGCTATGCACTGTGTTAAGTAAAAATGCCAAAGCCTGATTCCCAGCACAGGTACCATGCATGACTTGTGCCATGGTTTGCTCTGCTTGGGTCAGAGGAGATCTCAGAGTATTTCATTGTAGCAGTAGTAAGCACAGCTCTCTGAAAGTACTGACCCATTTTGCAGCTACAAAAAAATGACGTTTAGAGAGAAAAACTGACTCATTCAGCAAGAGAGCAGAGTGCACCTCCCCCCTAGCCCCGTACATACGGCTGGGACAGGGTCAGACCCAGCTCAGCGCCCTGTGCGCAGGACAGAGATGCGCTGTTCTGCATCCCATGCTGCAGACAGTGCCCAGGAGAGGGGAGCACGGTGCATCTCATACCACGGGCAGGTGGGCACCGCAGCAAACACAGCCAGGCAGTAATAGCCTGGGATCCAGATCAGCTACATCAGCGACGTGGTCCTTCCTCTCTCCTCATTCATCTGCTCAGCAGAGGGTTCTTCAACCAGCCCTGCCCCTGTGCTGGGACCCAAGCTGTGTGGGGTGAAAAGAGGACAAGTCTTACAAACCCTTGGTAAAGACTGAGTATCTACTCATGTGCAGCTCACGTGAAGTTCAACTTAGATTAATAGTTGCTGTTCTAAACGAGTTTTGCATTATCGATGAAACAAATGCACTAGTATGAGGATGAATGTAACTCATTCATGGGTTTATGGGCCCAAAGGTCAGGGAGTAGAGGACTCTGCAATAGCTTTGATGGTTACATTCTTCCATTCATATCTCTGATAAAGTTTAAGTGTAAAACTCATGGAATTTTGCATTAACTGTACATCTGAGGAAACTGCTAAATGCACTTATGTGAATCCAGATAAGCAGAAACTTAAGGTTATATAAACTAGTCACACATGCCCTTGCTTTTGATAAAGCAGGCAGCCAGTGGGATTGTATATATGCTAAATAAACGGCATTAGATGAAGTAATGCCTTTTTTGGACATTTTCCACTTTGCATTTGGAAGTCAGAAGGATCTGGAAAACTACATTTTTTAGAAATATGGTGGGAAACTATTAAATAAGAATGTTGCTGTCAGTCTCTTGCATGCAAATCTTACAGGGTCTGGAAATCACCAGTGAACTTTGGAGAGAATTTTACATTTAATATGAACTAAACACATTTAGTAGTAAAGGAGAAAACACTTGGCTACCAACCAAGCAAATACTTCCTTCCAAAAATGTTCTAGTGAGCAACCGAAAACTGAGGTCATTCATGCAAATATCCCAGCCACCAGCACTTTTTTTATAACCAGATTATGGCTACTATGCCCGCCCTACGGCAGAGTGGTGTGGAATCTGAGCTGAAAACCTTTGAAAATAAAGCTAATGTAGTTATATACTCCTTGAAGACGCACTTGTGAAGGAAATGAGGAATGTGCTGGGGTACTGTTAATGCTCTGCCATGTGTCCTCCTCCGAGAGGCAGAGCTGGAAACAGAGCTGATTTCAGGAGCAGATGTTGAGCCGTTCAGTGGGTGGGGGTCTCCAAAACCAGCCAGCTTTGTTGTGAGTCCTGCAGCAGAGCAATTCCCCAGCCCATGACTGAGATCTCACCAGTTGCCTGTCTCTGGTTCTCACAGCTGAGGTCAGTGGCGGGAGCATGGGTTCATATCCAGCTTTTCACACCAGCTTCCACTCACTGACCTCACGTGCACTTGGCACTGGGACCACCATAACAGTGGCTGAGGTTACATGGCAAGAGGGCTCCTGGCCTCTCTTCATGGTACCTTGACCCCTCTTCCCATTTATGCCTGATGTTGTTTCTCCTATGGACTACAGACGTACAGATAAATGTGTGAGGTCAGTTCAACTTAGTGGAGCCTTCAGGAAGTTAAGCGGTAAATGGTGAACCCAGTTCTCCTTAATTCTGTACAACAAAGAAACCAACAAACAGAAACTTTAGCAAGCACACCAAATGGAGCTGCCAGTATGAGCTCATATGCATCCTTCTTCTCTGGAGAGACAAAACATTGGCTTGGACAGTACCAACAGCATCATTCCGCGAGCATTTTTGGCAGCGTTGTTACCACACTTATTTTGCAATGTATTTTTATTATAGCAAGTCCCATCAAAATAAATAGGATCCTGGACTCTTTAGATGGTAGAGGGATTTAGCATGACATATTCTAATGTCTTAGGGAAAAATATGTGGGATATTACACAGCATCACACTTTACAGCAATAAAAGCATGGATAGTGGTACATCTTGTATTACAAGAACATTGTCATACTACTGATGTGAAGAGCAGATCTACCACATTTGACTTTATTAAGTGTAGCCCTTTTGTTATATAAAGCCCCTAGGAGCTAACAGGATGCTTGCACCATTGATATTAATGGGATCCTTTGCAATAAAAATAGTACTCAGTAATCTTTTGCACAGATGAAGGAATCTAAGAGTTGCTGGCATATGTGATAACTGCTTTATTGAGTGAGTACATCACCGCTTTTGTCAGAGAAGGAAACAAAAACGTAAATAGAAAGAAAAAAAAAAAAAGAGGTATTGCTCCATAAGAACAACATTCAAAATATCTCCCAAATAGCCTGTTAATCTCCTTACAAAGCGAGATAAGTGTTTTAGAATAAAAGTGTTGCTTATTCTCACGTAGGGAGCTGCTTTAGTTTGGTTATTCTGCAAACAATTCTGATGGCAAAAGCTATTCCAGCCGGCTTCCTCGGAGAGGAGGGGGGAGGAGGTCTTAACTACATTAGGAGCCTTTTGTTGGTCTGATATGGCTATATTCCCCACCACACTGGTGTTCAGCAGGGTTTCCGGGATAAAATAGAAATCCAAATACCCCTTTCTGTCAACTTGAAAGTTTGTTCTGATTTGAACAGAATTTGTGTACTTACCGGACAATTGAATAGTGTAGTTTAACACTCGGCCTTTTCTGTGCTCGTTTTAAAACACAGAGGGGGGAAAGCAAAGGGGATTATACTGTAGGAAACAGAGAAGCAAAAGTGCACGTTCAAAGTACGCTGCGTATGATTAAAATATCTTCAAATCCTTGCCACAGAAGTTTCTCAAAACCTCACGGTCTCTAAGTAAGGCCTTTGTTGACATGAGAGCCTCACTTGTTACTGAATGCTCCGGGTTTATTAGCTTTGGAGTTTAACAGAGGAAAAAGGCAAACGCCTCACAAAGTCTGTAGCAGACTGACTTCCCTAACTTACTTCTGTCTTTCGAATGCAATGGAAGCAAGAAACCAGAAGCCTTCTGCCGTTTTTGGTTTAAAAAATAATTTTATGCTGATAATTTTATGCCAATGATTTTATACTAATGATCCTGGTCATTTGTTTCAGCCTGTTTCTCTCAGTAGAACGGATTCACACAGTTGATTTGTGGATCCAAACGTGGAAAAAGGAGTAATGAATTTTGCGTGATTTATGGGGAAATTAGAAGAGTAGCCAATTTGGCATAAAATTGTACAGGGAAGAAAAATGGTCTATCAGCAATGAAAGAAATCCTGGGAAGTTTTTGGAAGAGTTCCCATTCTCAAAATAATTTTCCCCAGAACTGTGCATCTTTATTATGACTTATGCTATTGCAAACTACTGCATCTTTAGACATAATCATTGTACTTTAACTCATTTTTAAGTTATGCCTGTTTAGAAATACAGGCTGGAATACACAGTTTTAGGAGTACCAGACACACAGCAACATTTTAGCTACCCACCCTAATCCAGTATTGCATGATTTGACATTAAGAGGTAGCCAGTAGTGGTTAATGCCACACATTTCTGATTCAAATGAGATCCAGAAGGTGGAAAAAAGGTTTGGGAGCTTCTGAATCCTGAGTTTTTGCCGGGCTCACTGAAAGGTTAGCAGGCAGCAGCAAACTTTTTCTCCAGGCTGTGAAGGGATCTGTGTGGATGGACCTCAGTATAGGCTGCAGCATCTGTGCGGTGAGGTAATAAAATCTGGGATTTAGACTTGAAAGCATCTCTATTTATTATTTGCAAATTCTTGTGTGCTTTCAGCAAAATAAATATCTGACGCTGGTTAAGCTTTTCTGTTTCTTCTGCTGCTCGTCATTGCAGATCCACATCCTAGTGCTTATGGCATATTATGTTACAGCCAACCAACTAACTTCCTCTTAAACATGTTATTTCTACTCTGTTGCTCGTGATATTGATGGCTATTTTGACCTTTGCAGTTCTTTAATTACTGAAGCCCTAAAATAGTACACGTCAGGTAAAATATTCTCTTTTTGAAGTTCCTTTTTCCTCGCATGCCTGAGCTGAAAGACCATATAAACCAAGATTATTCAAACACTTAGACCACTGCACAGAATGTCAAGGGAAATTTTGTTAGCGAGAACAAGTGACTGTTTTGTTCCACTTTTACTTTTGAGGTACTTTTTCCTCAGCAGAAGCTGATAGTACACCCACCAGTGCAGTTACCACGCTGTTACAGAAACGGCTCAAAACCTTCCCCTTACGACTCCCCAGAAATGAACATTTGTGAAACTATTTTTTTTCCTGTATTCCTTCATTTCAAGTTCGTGAAACATCACCAAATAATGTGTTTTTTTTAGAGCTGGCAACCAGTTTCCCCAGTCGTACTGGGCAGCGCATTCGCTGTCTCATCAGAGGTCATTTTTAGCTATTGTACCTCTTTGTCTGGTCCAGTTAGAAAAGCGCACAAGCACTCCAGTACTATCAGTTATGCTTGGAGGAACATAAGAAGGGCGAGGGGGAGGGGAGGCTACACAAACTCAGAAATAGCCCGTTTCTTTGCTTTGAGAGAGTGCAGCCTGCTAACAGCCAGGTCCAGCCTGCCAGAAAATTGGTGTACTGCAGTCTTAGGATTGGTAGACAGCATGAAAAAACCCAGGCCACAGAAACATGCCCTCCCAAAGATCTCTCTTTCTCAAAAAAGGAAAAAAAAAAAGTCTCTTAGAAGTGGCATCCTTATTGAATTTGTCTTCATTGAAATTAATTCTACGTTGTGGCCTAGTTCTTTTTTATTTCTGAACCTATTATGGGCCACATCTGTGGAAGTCTGTATCAGCTATTCTGAAACCAGCTGCTGCTGAGATTCTTCCAGTTAAGCTGAAATTAAGAGCAGGTTTGTGGGCTCCCTACCTGCTGTGAAGCCGTGATATAGTTTGTAAAATTACATATGGGTGAGAAAATCTGACTGCCAGGGCTTGAAAAGTTGGTACTATATACAGCATTTAACATGAACCTAAAATAACCATGTACACTGGGACTCTACTTACTTTGTAATATTAACTTTTTCTGCTCTCTTCCTCCGTGTCTTTGTAAAAGCAATGTTGAATAACATGATGTAAAAAAAAAAAAGTGGGTTTGAGAGGATCAAAGCACAAAAATCAAAATCAGGTTATATCCTAGCAACTGTGCTGATGGTCAGGGCAAATATGAAAGACATTCGAGTTAAAAAAATTAATTCTTCAAGAAAAGTCTCTGGATTATTTCTGCCATGAGGAAAAGCTCATTACATGCCATAAATAAGATGTTGGAGACAAACACCAATCATCTTTTGTCATTAAAGAAATGCCATTAATAGCAAGGAGACAACCTGTATGAGTAAAAGGTAAAGAGGATATGGAGGATATGATCAGATCCTCACACCCAATACAATTTGTCATCAGATATGCCCAAGTCATTTATAATAAATTCTCCCAAAATATGTGCAGCCCTTCAAATGGAAAATTATTTTCCAATCTGTTTGCTAGATTTGTGCCTAAATTAACAGGGCGTAAGAGCTTGACCTCAATCCATACAGACACCGGCGTCCAAAACTTTGCTGGGTTGTGGTGTGTTTTCATAGCACAAACTCTGGAAGCAGCCTGACACTGCACAGCTACTGAGGCATGACCAAAGGAGAGAGAAAGATTTTTGTGGCACACATGAGAAGTCGACGTATTTTATCAAAGAATACACGCTTGTTATTGATTGAAACCATTTTGTCTCAGAGGGAAATTTGTGCCACCCACATAAACCCTGGCAGAGCACCAGTGTTGGAGTGTCTCATTTTAATTGGAGTCAGAAATTTTAGTTTCTTGATAAAAAGCATCACTGGGAATATTTCTGTGTGGTGATCTGCAGATGTACATGAGTATTACAGCTGCCTGTGACTTCCAGTTTGTAACTTCTGCTCATGGCTCTTCGTATTTTCAAATATACCAAGAAAAAGTGTGATTTAGAATTTAGAAGATTATTTGTTTTCAGGATTTGTGAGCTCTTTTTTTCTGACCCAAGCACACTTTGAAAACAAAATTTCTGGTTTAGATTAAAATTGATATATATTGCTTCATTGGCAGAACTGGAGAACTAAAGCTAAGGGCTGTGTTTAGAAAGGGTTGTTGAGAGACAAATACAAAGGGATGACTCCAAGGAAAATGCTGGTCTGAGTCTTGAGATGGCGAGACTGATTCCTCAAAAAAAATCAAGAGCCTCAACCCATCCTGGATTAGCATTACTTAGATACGTTCGCTAAATTTCAGATAGGTTTGTAACAACAAAAACTCTGAGCAAGCACAGAGCAAGTGCTAAAGCAATTTTCTCCTCTAGATTACATTTCCCTGAATATATCTGTGTATGTTAGGCGTGTACGCGCACACATGCACGCACATATATATGAAATGTAATCCAAACTTGGCTTGTTTGCTTGCCTTGAAGTATTTTTATATGCTTTCAGCTTTGCTTTTCAAGACACGGCCTTTTTTTCCTTGCTCTTCTATGATGGTGTTTCTCAGGAACCTTTTCTTATCTAAACTTCCACCAATCATTCCTAAGGCTAAGTTATGCAGACAAGTCATTGCACAGATTTTCATCAAAATGCCATTTTCCTTAACTTGAGAAAGCCTGGTCCCAAATGCTGAACAAATAATTTATTAGACCATAGCAAAAGTAAATAAATGTTTTCCTGCTTCAAGTATTTCATTAGCCAGAATTATTATACATGCAAGTCTATAAATAGCAAAACATGTATTGAGCCATTAATATCGTTGACATTCTCATACAAAATACTGTAATTTAGCGAATTTGAAATGGGAGGACATCTCCTGGAAGATTTCTGGCAAAGATAAAATGGGTAAACAGTGTCTGCAAACAGATTAATCTCCCATGGTAATGGTACGTTACTAACGATTTGAAAATTAAGAATATCTTCTCCACCTGAAATTTCTACATTGACAATGTTATGTAAATACATTTTGCTCTCTTTTAAGTCTATAAATTCTTATACTGTTCCAGTTTTGCTTTTAAAACCCAGAAGCGCTGGAATCAGCAGAAGAAATGTGAGAAAATCTCCTGTTTAAAATTACATGGACGGAGGAACTCCGCTAGTGACTTTCCATGAAATTAATATACGGCTTGATTGTTTTTAAAGTCTCTACATCTTCTGAATTTTTAATTGCCGTTCCATTAAAGTGGAATACCCCTCTCTTACTACGCTTGAGATGGGTTCTCCAGTCCTGTCACCCCCATAGCCTCAGGACCTTATTTTTTTATGGGAACAAAGAGCACAAGACTGGGCCCTACGGAAGCAAATATGGAAAAGAGCAAGCATTTTAAACATTACTCTGTCAAGTAACACAGCAAGCACTGTGTGGAGTGTGCTCACCTTTTACTGTCTGAGGAAGAGAACCTCTATGGACTATGAGAGAAAAGGACTAGGTCATAAAAATCACATTTTTATGTAGAGGAGTTGGGAAGTCTCATGCACCTTTCATTGCTCTGACTTGTCAATTTTCACCATATGGAAATTATTAGCCTAATACTGTAGCACTAAAACTGCCCAGGAATGCTGATTTATAATGGATTTCTTAGTCTTTGTGTAAAGAAACGCTAAACTGCTATACAAACTGTGATTAGAAAACCTACAGTCTTGTGTTATAGGCTTGTGCCTGGGGTGAATTCTTCAAGCTTAGGGATGTGACGTCTGCTCTGGTCCATTCGCAGGTAAATCCGGAATCAGTGAACTCGGAATTCCCACAAAACACTGCATGTCTGGAGTAACCGAGAATGCAATTTGGCCTGTGATTGAAAAAGTGTGCGGGAAAGATGCTGATGCATAAGGAACAAAATCCAGACATTCCAGATACATTATTTACTATTGAGACATTTAAAAACACTACCTTAAAGTAATGAAGCTGCCTTTGAAGGGCAGGCGAGGCACATTTTTTAAAGCGTGCCCTCTCTATATTTTGACCAGCTGCTATGCACGTCCGATAATATTTTTTCCTGTGAATTAGAATTAAATTTGATTGTCCCAAATACATCCCACTCGGGCATTCATGCTGAAAGCAGCAACAATTGTCAATGACCTTTAACACGCCTGCTATTCAAATTAGTGCAGATCATTAATCACACATAGCTTACATTTTATGATTCGTGTATCCTTCATTACCAACTTTCCCTCTCACTCGCTGACCTCCCCCCCCGCCCCTTTCCTTTATTCCAAGGGTTCTGGTAATAAGCACTGGAAAGGGCAGGATTTAAAGCCTCCCCCTCCCGCCCCAATTTTATTTTCTTCTCTTTGCCAGAGGTGCCGGAGCGGTTTGCGTCCCAAGTGCAAGACGGGGCTGGAGGGAGGCAGGAGCGGGGCCGGTGCGCCGGGGCGGGACCGGGGGGAGCCTCGGAGGGGGGCTCGGTGCCGGGGTGCCCGGGGCGGGGGGAGGCTCTGCCAGCCCAGGGCGCCGAGATAACACCGACCCTCCGTCAAAAGTCCTCCGCACCGATTCTACGTCATCGCACATTAGGAGACAAAGAAAGGGAAAAAAAAAAGCCTCCACACCCTTGATGTCTAGTAGCAAGCTTTAGCAGATTAAATTAGGCTTTCCAGCCATAGACTAAACATACTCCCCTCGCCTATGGCACACAGATTTGGCGTGATTAAACCGAGCTTCGCAAAACACGCAGGAAAACAAGACTTGAACTTTTCAGACACAGGAGAGGTGGTGCTTTTTTTGTTGTTTTTTTTTTGTTTTTTGTTTTTTTTTTTTTTTAAAGCCATATGGCAGATTGATTTGTTCGGAGGTCTTTCAACTTCCCCAGCGTGGCTGTTGAACAGTATTCCTCTTTGATCTTGATTGAAGACTTTAATGTTGTTGTTTCTGCGCATTTCAATAGATCCATAAATATTTTACCAGTGGAATTCGCTAAAAAAAAAAGGGGGGGGGGGGAGGAAAAAAAAAAGTTTCTAATAGAAATGCATCTGGGGCAACTCCAACTCGCACCTTTCGCAGCCGAGGTACGTGGGAACCGGGGTGGCGGCGGACCGGAGCGCGACTCTGCGTCCGCACAACGCGGGTTCTGGCTACCCCCACCCCGGGGCTGCCGCACCCCGCGCCCCAACTTTGCTCCGCGGAGACAATAGTCACCGTCCTGCGGGCTCCGCACTGGCCCGGCCATCGCGGGCGCGGGGGGACGCGGGGCGGGCGGCGGGGCGGGCGCGGCGGGCGGGGGCGGTGCGCGGGCGCGGGGCGCGGCGGGGGCCGGCGGGCCGCCCCCACCCGCGCCAGTGGAGCCGCTCGGCGGATCATGTGCAGCTGGCGGCCGCTCGCATGCGGCGCATGGTTTCACCTTCAGGGCGGCGGGTGGCTCGGCGCGCCCTTCCCCGAACGTTGCAGCCGGCAGCGGAGGAGGTGAGGGGTGGCGGAGCGGGGGGCTGGCCCGGGGGGCGGGGGGTCCTCGGGATGCGCCCCTGGGGAATTAAAAAAAACTTCGCGCCCCCCCTCCCCGGGAATAGGGACTATCCCCTTGGTCATTCGGAGCGGCTCTAAAATGGTAACTTTGCGCTGTTTCGCGAGGAGGAGGTTGGTTTTACTGCAGTGGTGGTGCCGGGCGGGGTGGGGGGGGTGGATTTGCGGGCTCTGGGAGCCTTTTGGCTTTGTACGGTCCGTCAGAGGCGGGGAGGGGGGGCGAACAGCGATATTAATCCATTAAGAAACAAAGAACAAATTGCCTCACTTTAAAGTAAAATGCTTCGGCTAATGAAGGTGGGTGATGGGTCTTCGAGCTCCGAGTAGCCACTTAAATTATTAAGTGGTGTTTCCCCCCCCCCCGATAGTATTGATTTTGCGTGTGCGTGAAATGCCTGGTGTGTGGTTGTGTGCCCCCCTCCCCCTTGTTTTTTTAGCTACTATCCGCTCCGTTGCGAGTCGATAGCTGCGTGATCCCCGTTACCGAAGTACACAGTTTATCAAAGGAAGTTGGGGGTGGGCGAGCAGAGAAAACAATTATTCACATATAGAGAGCGAGAAGGGCTCGAAGGACAATGTCTTTGTAGCGATTATTTCCAGAAGAGGAAGATAGCCCATTTGATGCGGGTGGGGTGGGGAGAATGACAGGGAGTTTATATGTTTAAAAAAAAAAAAAAAAGAAGGGGGGGGGGAGATATACGGGAGAGGGGGAAGGAGAGAGAGAAAAGAAGAATAGAAATAATGCAGTTCCAGACATTTTGTGCTATAAAAGCTTTCCTCCTCCTCCTAGTCCCTCCCTCCCCCTCTACTATCTTCGGTGATAATTAGCATAGCGCCTAGTCGCGATCCTAATGCGAATTAAGTACTCGGGCAAGTTGAGGAAAGTTTGGATGGGTAAACTTTGCTGTGAGGGAACAAGGTGGGGTGTTAAAATAGGCAGTACGTGTGGGGAGGCGTGCGGAACATGACAGCCGGCCGTTGTTTTTCCCCTCCAACTAGCTAACCTCTGCAATTAACTGCTGGAGACAAACCCTGTGTTTTAAGCCGAAAAGTGTCGGTTTGGAGTCAGCACCATTTATTGGGAGCGTTAATAAGCTCCCAGCAGCAGACAAGGATCTTCTGGGGAATGCGCATTGTGTGTGCCCACAACTTATCCTTTATGTTACCCCTATAGATACCGAGGCGCTCGGGCACTGTAGGTGCAAATATAATTTTGCTCGGACTACTCTAAACATTAATTCTAGTCTTTATTTAATCCAGATGCAGGGTTCTCTTTCTTGCCCCCCCCCCCCGTATTTGCTGCCTTATTGTTGGTTTACATTTTCTGAAAAGGCGACTGGTGTAACCTGTGGAATTTGAAATGCAAATAAAAGCCAGTGGGAGTTGAGGCAGAACAAATCAGCATTTATAAAGTGAAAAAGATTTAATGTCTTTGAAACCATTGCGAGGTTTTGGGTGTTTTTTTTTTTTCCTAATAAGAACTGAATCGTGACGTCAAGTCGTTTGGGAAAGATTTTTTTTTTTTAATTATTTTTCTTTTAATGTTTGAAACGCGAGTATGCGAAGTGCTTACAGGAAAAACAGATTACAAGATTAACATCTGTTAACATGATCGTTTATCTCCAGCCAAAAATAGGTCAGTCCTTTCTTAAGGAAACACGATTGCTGGGCGCATGATTAAATAATGAAATTAGGCTGATGAGCTCATAAATTAGACGCTGTGCCGACGCGCGTTAGGATCCGACCTGTGACAAAAATACGTAATTCGGGGACCGCCGGAGAGCGGTGCGGGGTCAAAGTCCCTTTTTGGGGAGAGGCGCAACTCTCTCACCGTCTCCTCCTCTTCCTCCTCCTCCTCCCCGTTCCCCACCCCGCTCCCCATAGCCAGGCGCTCCCTGGCTCGCCTCCAGCGTCTCCCCGGCCGGGGACCCGAAATCTTTCCCTGCGAGCGGAGAAGTTTCCTTGGCGGGGAGGGGTGCCGGGGGTGCAGCCGCGGGTCGGGGGCGAAGGGGGGCCGGACGGATGCCTCGCGGAGCCCCGCCCGCTGGCGTTGCCCGCCCCGCCGGGGCGGCCCCAGCCCGCCGGCCCGGCCCCCGCCACCGCCCGGGCCCGCCCCGCTCGGCTCCGGGGTGTCGGGGCGCGGCGAGGTGGGACGAAAAGCCGGGAGGAGCCGGCGGGCCGGGCTCCTGCCTTCTCCCGGCCCCGGCGGTGTGCGCATCCTCCGCCCAGCCTCGTTATTTATATCCCCTCGCAGCTTCCCCTCTCAGTGGCGGGGTTGAAGGGGTTGGGCTTTTTTTGGAAGTGGATGCAAAAGTGCCGTTACGAAATTTCCTTGGGCCCAGCAGTGCTATCGATATTTTAGTCTTCTTCTTTTTTTTCTTTTTTTTCTTTTTTTTTTTTGACGGATTAATTGATTTCTAGGGGAAGGTCGCAGCTCTTCAGAATTGCGGGCTGGCTCCTCAGCGGTCGGTCGGGGAGAGGTCCCAGAGGCCTGCCCAGCGAAGGGCCGCGGTGCTTTGGCCCTGTGCCACGGACTTTATTTCATGCTTGCTGTACTAAATGAGTTAACAGCCGAAGGGTTTTTCATTAACTCGGCTTGGCAACCGTGTATTTGCTTGGATTTCCCCCCCTCCCCAAAAAAACCCTACAACAACCCCCATAATTTAAAGCAGAAGCTGAATGGGAAAATGTGGATTGCCTTTTTTTTGGGGGAGGGGGTGGGGGGGTGTCTGTTTTTCAGGCTTTTCTGTCAGATTTCCTTTGTGCCCTCCTCCCTGTGTATGGTGTGCGGGTGGGTTGATAGAGTTTTATTCTGCAGGGTGTGCATGTCTTGATTTTTGACCGTTGCTTTCCTGCGGTGCTTTAAGACCCCACATGCCCTGGAGAGGGGACCAAGCAGGAGGATGCAGACCCTAAGGGAGGGCGGTGACCTGCAGCTGCTTCCCCTCTATCTCCCCCTCAACCCTGCAGGGGTGTGTGTATGTACATGCTGAGGGGCACACAATTGTTTGTGGGACAAGTGCATATGTTGCAAGCAGCGTGCAGAGCTGGGGATGGGCTGTGTTGCACTGCTGCAATGTGGGCCATATGTGCATGCAGGTTCTGTTGAGGTGTTTGTGCACGCTGGGATGGGAATCGCAGGGGTGCAGGGCTGGGGAGGTGCTGCATTGAGTCAGGTGCATGTGTGTGCTTATGCATGTGTGTGTGACACTGGGGCTGTGCCCCGGGAATGGGTGTGGGTGGTAGTGGGTGCCTGGAGCAGGGACATGCCTACTTCTCCAGCGGAGCCCCCCGTGCTTGCCTCCCAGGCTTGCTGCTGCTAATAGGCCAACAGTACTGTATTACAAGAGGTATTGGGTGTTCTGGAGTGAAATCAGTGCTAGGGAGGCGTGGTGGTGATGGAAGCAAAGTTTTCATCAAGGCAGGGAACATTTTTGGGAGTTTCGCTCCTGTGGTTGCATCAGCTGGCAGGGACGAGTGAGTGGTCTCTCTCAGAGCTGCTGCTTTGTTTCCCACCAGTGTGTCCTTTGGCTCTGTCACACCAAACCCACGGCCGGTGAGCCTGGTCGTGTGCCACTTTGCGCACCCCAACTTGGTCCACTGGGTGGTGTGGAGGGGTGGGTCTCAGTGGTTTTTGGAGCTTTCTCCCTGGTAAAACTGGAAGCTGAAGTTCTATAAGAGCACCTGTGGTGTAATTAGTGTTATGGTGCAGTTATTCCAGGAGATTTCTTTATTTTCAGAAGAGTAGCTGCTATAACCATCTGGAATGAGCTCTGTACAATAAAGTGTTTTTGTGTGGAGCTTTGTGTTACTGGCATGGTGTGCGTCTTCACTGACTCTGGTTTTAAAACATAATTTAGGTATCTCTAATAATTCTTTCCCATAATTAGTTTTCAAGCCTTTAGTTCCTGTAAAACAGTGATGTTGAAGTGACATCTAGTTAGTGATAAGTATTATGTAGTCTGTGTGAGCATTATAACCCCCCCTCTAAACTGCTAGGTTAATATGCAAAGATAATGCTTACAAAAGAAAAAAAAAGAAAAATCACGCATTGTTGAGAATAATGTTACCTTAAGGAATGATCTGATGGAAGGGTGTCCCAAAAAACCCCAAAATGTTTAGAGAGAGAAGTGATATTTGTTAGCAGGGCTCCTATCTAAGCTCACCACGACCCTCTAAATTGCTGTGCGTGACTAAAACAATATGCATCAAGAGTTCCATACAGTCCCTCCGTGAATGTGAATGACTGCTTTTCTGTGCATCATAGAAAGGAAAACAGTTTACATCACTAAGGTGAAAGCTTCCTATTGTTATTTGCAAGGGACCTCAGTAACAGTATATAGCTGGCTGGAATGGAGCAACAGGAGTGACATTCAGCATTTGTAGATAGAAGTTTTCCTGTGACAGTGACTGATGTCATGGCTTTAAAAATCAGGTTCATCGCATGTTTTTATAGTTGGTCATAGTATCGTGCTGTCACCAAGATTTAATAATGGCAGTTACCAGTACAGAAGTACTCACTGAAGGCATGAAAATGATTGTGCCATCGTTCTGTTCTCTGTCTGTTGAACCACCTGTAAGTGCAGCCACCCCTCCTTTCAGGAAAGGAAGATGTTTATGACTTAAGACTTCACGGATCTGCTTCGGAAGCAGGAATGTTGGCTTCAATTGACTGAAAAATTAGTAGCCTTTAGAATGCACCTTGCTGTGGGTGTTTCTGTAGCTAGTACCAGAAGGGGCAGCCTGGAGGAATATAATCAGATGAATGATGTAGTCACCAACTCTTGCAAACTTTGGGTAAAACTTTGGGCAAAACTTTGGGCAGTGTGTTTATTCACATTTTTAAGGTCTTTACATGCAAATGACTTCAACACAGTTATATATAGTTCCCTGTGGTCTTAACTGGTGAGTTTTACACTGAGGTCGCATTGAATGGAGAATGTCTATATTAAGTATGAACCAAAACCTGTCAACTTTGAAAGGCCTCACTTCTGTGAAGACTTAAATTCATGCCAAATACTTCCAGAACTTCTCTGGGATTACATACAGTATGCAAAACGAGGCAATGCATAAGCTTTTGTGAGACCAGTGATGAAGTCCGTATATGTATACTCAAACTGGAAAGCTGGGTTTGACCATATTGTTTCTTAAAGTCATCTGAATAGAAAGCTGAAATACAAAGTGGTTGCATTTCACAGGAGGCAACTTGTCCGAGCTTGCAAATTTTACAGGTAAAAATGTACCTGTTTAAGTGTTTGAGATACAAGTATGAATTTGTAGATGCATACCTTTTAAGCCTGAAAGGGCATTAGGTTTCTGTGCAGAAAGGGGAAGAGGACTACGACTGCTTTTCATAGCTGTGTGATGTTCCTTAGTTTGATAAGAGCGTGTACAACACAACCATACAACAATACAACCATAAATTGACTTGTTGCTTGTGAGCACAGTGCTGTCCTGTAATAAGCCTGCTTGCCACTCCCATTGGCTACTAGTTACATGAGGGTGTCTCTGGGTAGAATTACAGTTTCTCTATGCGAGTCTGAAATCCTTAACAGCATCAGCAGTTAATCAGCTAAAACTTACTACAGTGATTTTTATTTTTTTTTCTGTAGCCATAGACTTAATCCAGATAATTAGTCATTGCATGGCAGAAAAGCAGGGGAAATAAAAAAGTCACATATCTTTGATTAGATATTTGCAATCTAAATATTTGAACCTTGGAGCAACATTGCTTTTTCAAAGCAGACATCTTACATGCTTCAAATGTTTATACACTTCAGTGGTAGGATAAAGCTGTTCTGACTCAGTCACTGAAGGCAAAATTCTGTTTTTCGGTTACCCACTGTGACTGCACAGTAACTCCCTGGGCGTCACCAGTACCGTACCTGGGAGTTAGAAAGGCTTAACAAATAGCAGCGTTTCTTCATTGTCACTTCTATGTTAAAAGTAAATGAGACTTCCTTTCCTTTTCCAACAGGAGAGGTTCTAGTAAATATTATGTTAGTGAGCCCGCATTAAAACGCGCTGGTGGATTATGGTCCAGGTAGTTAAGGTTGGCATGGCTCTCGTTAGGGTGATGACTTCATTGCAAATGTTTACTTTCATTACCTAACTGTTAGTCAGCAAATGTTCTGTCTCTTGATCTGCTGAACCTGCTTTGCTGTTTGAAGCCAGTGAGCTCTGTTTCTTTTGATGCGATGATTGCTCAACGTCGATTATTCATTTTTTGATGTTGTTTACAGCTGGGTTATCTGTAGAGGCCCATCAGCGTTGTTACATGCTTGATGTTAGCAGTTTCTCCTTGCGTTCCTGAAACTGTATTACGGCAACAGCCCTTGTGCAAACGGACTCAGGGCATTAAGCATATGTTCCCAGATTAAATTAGTGCGCGGATGGACAATACTTGCATCTCTTAAGTTGCTGCCAAACTATTTATTGACTAATAAGTTCTAGCAGGTATTTTATAGCAGTAGCACAGGGCTGTTGTGAGATAATTCATTTGTTTATTGTTCTGGAGTTGTGAGCTGACATTGCAAAAGGTGCCCTGTTGCAGTGACATGGGGACAGCGGCTGTTTACACAGTGACAGAGTCACGCGTTAATGAAGACACTGGTCTAAACTGTTTTCAGTCTTATATTGCGGAGAAACAGGGGCTTTTTACTGTGGATTCAAAACTACTTACATTCTGATTACTACTTAAGATCCACTTTTGCTAACCTTTCATCAAAGCGGTTGCACGTGGAGAAGAATTTAATTTGTATCAGCAGGATATTGCATAGCTTAATGCTTGTTCAACAAAGTCCACGTTTGGTTACGGGCTGTTGCAGAAGCCACAGGCCAGGCCTTGCTGTTGTACAGTTGTCGTAAACCCACGGTAACTTTAGTAGGATGGCTCTGAATTTACAAGGCTGTGGGGATGAATTTAGCACACAGCACTTAGCTCCTAATTAAAGCTTATAGTATTACATCCGTAATCAGGGCACTCTTGGAATCTAAGAAATTACTTTTTTCCTTTGTACACTCTTCTCCTTTTTCTTTCTTGCCGTCTTGCTGTATGGCATTGGGAGCTTGCTTCTCAGTGTTGGGGCTGTCATGTTCATGTCCCAAAGGAAACATTTTCCAGCAATGTACTCCAAATTGCAAACTAGAACAGTTTTGTGGCTCCCCAAATCTTTAAGACCAGTTTCTAAAACGATCTAGCTTTTAATCTTCTTTTCGAAGTAAAACAGAAACTACAAAGCATATGTAATTACAATTTGTAGCTATTTTTAGGCTCCTGACATGTTTCAATTGTAGTATAATGATAAAAACAAATACTCAGCACAGAGGCTAGACAGACAATTTTCAAACCAACAGCATCCGCTCCAGCTACTCTGCCTGTGTTTCATACATGTTTGCTTTGGTCCTTTTTTTTTTTTTTCCTGTTGTTCTTTTTGGTTGGGAATGTACCAAAACTGTGTATTTCAATACATGACTGGGGGGGGTGTGCAGAGAAAACGAGAGCTCTGTGTATCGTGCAGGTCCTGTTGGGAGTGTTTGCTGAAAATCGGATCATATGTCAGTGAGTTTTAACGCATTGCACACACGCGCATGCTTTGCTTTACCGGCAGGTAAAATAAAGGAAGAACGGTGAGTTGGCTTGTCACTATTTTTACACTGCCTAGAAATGCTTGTGTTGGCTTATCACAGGGATAAAACTGACTTAATGATAATTTTTCCTTGCCGTTTTAAAAAGATGGTGAGCAGTGAAGTGGCATTAGTTTTCAATAAAGAAAGAGAGAGAGGCTGGTGGAAATTGAGGTGTTTTAGGCACAATGGTAGCCTCATTTTAAAATAATCATGTTTATTTAAAAATAGATTTGGGAAAGAAATTAGCCATGTTCTTTGTTTTTAAAAGCGTAACACGTGTGCACTCACCATATGGTAACATTTAACCCATATTGTATGAGCTGACAACAAGTCACATTTATGCTTTGATTTATTTCAGTGTTTCAGAATGTTCTTTTTCTGAAATCTAGTACAATAAATGATGCATTCGGGGTTGTGCAATGTAACTGTGTCTTTAGCTGTTTTGCCTCATTGTTATAATGATACCAGGTTCATGAGTAAGCATTTTTTTTTTCTTTCCCTTCTGAAATAATTTCCTTTAGAAATAGTCGGTCTCTGAATGTTGAAACGATTTGCGGGAAGAGTTATGAACAATAGCTAGTGACACAGTGTGTTGTAAAGGATTGCGGGGCGAGGTGTTACGGTCTCTGCTGGCTGAAACTAGAGCTGCTCCTTTGATGGTTGAAGATGTGCTCGCAAAGACTTTCTCCCCCCCCCCACCCTCGCCACTCCAGTCTTTGCACAGAGGTTGCTTCGTTCTCTATTTTAATGGATGCATTCTGGCTTCCCTTGCTGTAGACTGTGAGGCACCTGTGTTGGTGAGCTGGTACCAGTACTGGCAGCCACAAGTAGGATAAAACCACGAATCAGGCAGCTTAAGGATTGACTTAAACTATGCAATTAGGGAAATAAGGTCTCTTATTTTCCCTTTGGATTTGGAGTCCCTGGGAGCTGTATTTTTAGGCTTGCTTTCCCCCTGTGCCGCCCTAGCTGTGCTTATTTTCAAGGCTTCAGATGGGGCTCTGCTCAGAAGTCCTGAGGCTCGCAGTAAATAGGAGATAGCCCCATACGGTGTGTCGCGTGAGAACTTCCCAAAGTCGGTGGCACTCCTCAGGGACATACCAGTTGCTCACCATCTGTCTCTTAAAGTTGTTTCTCTTAACCTTGGAATACAAAAAATATTTCAAGGAGGTTATTAATGCGTTTTTGTGAAGTATCTATTAGCGTACCGAAAAACAGCTAAGCTTCTAATTTCAATGTGGTGTTTGAATACTGATGTATACCAATTAGGAATGGCTAACGTTGTAATTTATGGAGGTTGAAAGGAGCATTAAACACCACCCTTCCAACACTAAACACAGCTTTTCCGCCTGTGTGTAGCTGCTTACATGAAACCAAGGGTCTGTCTTCCAGATTGTTGTGCTAGCACGTCCATACGTCCTTGGATAATCTACCAGTCTCATGTATTATCACATCAGCCCCTTTGCAACATCCTGTCTGTAACTCTACCTTTGACTAATTAACACAATACTTTCTTGGTACTGTTTTTAATGACTCTGTGAATGCTTATTTTAAGACCATTTTAGCGAATTGTTTTCATCACTACTGACTGAAGCTGTACAAAATCTATAAATACTTTAATTAGATTTGCTCTGTTTCTCTCCTTTTTTTTTCCTTTCCCCCCAGATAAATTTTACCTTTGTAATGAATGCTGTGATCTTCAATGCATAATTTATATTGGCATTAATAATGATACTTGGAGAATGTTTTAATGCCAGTTTGAGAAAACATGACGATTTATGTCGATAGCCTGGAACACATTAAATTTGAACAGATTTTAGTAGAGAGCACTGTGACCATCAGTGGTATGGCGAATAACCCACTTCTTCTCATTGTGGCTAGCGTATTGGAGAGTTCATCTTATCGTGAACAGTACATACCAGGTGTCAAGTGACATGGCAGACACACAGCTTTGCTTCTGCATGACTCCTTCCAATTAGAAAGTAATGGCTTTAACGGGATCAACCGAGTAATCGGAGTCTCTCCATTCTCCAGTGCCAGGAGGTGTATATTTGCAAATGTTATTTATTTATCTACTCTTTCATGATTTGCAAAATGGTTGGTAACCTTGGGTAAATTTACAGCAGGGCGGGGGAGAATACTGTGTGGAAATTGTGGGATTAATGGTTTAGCAGTTGTGATTAAAAATAGTATCAGCAAATTACCCTGTTGATACTGAAGCCAGAATCTGTTAATGGGGTTACAAGCAGATTGGTTTATCAGTCATTTATTTTCTAGGTTGATTAGGGATTATAGGTTGCCGTGTATTTGTATCACAAAAGTAAGCAGTGTAAAAGGCTACGATTGCTAATATTTCACTCCAAAGTTTGATGCCCTTAAAAAGGAGGGTGTCTAGAGCTCAGAAGTGTCTTCTGGACTGTGGGCAGCCTTTTCCCCCAGATTTTGGTGCTCTGAAGTGAATGTCTAAGGAGGCTGGGTATTGTAAGGGAATGGCTTGGCTTGATAAAAGTCTGAAAAACAGAGTGAAGGCAGTAAGGAGATCTGTGACATTCATCCTGGCCACTAAGCACAAAGTTTAAAATGCCTGTTGCTGAATTGGCTGTTTCTATGTCTCCTACCGTCACAGTGCAGAACCTATGGCATTTTTTAGTCACGATAACGTATATGATGTGGTCTGTGCAATAGACGACTTCTGTGTGTCCTATCCTGTCCTAACCTAACTGCCACCTGTATATTGCAGGTCATGCGTTCGTCTCTGAGCTAGGCATAGAATTGCAACCCTTGGTGTCCCTTCTGATTCTTCATAAAAAGATGAGAGCGGCGATGGAGTCCTTTAGATATCACTCCTTTATCTTCTGCTGTCTAGCTCAGGAGACGCTGTGGCTTTCACACCCTTCGCTACCTTGTCGTGGTGTACAGCTTGAGATAACCTAGTGGCATTTATTGGCTTTTCAGTACTTGCCAAGTGAAATGCAATGATGTGGCAGGTGAAGATTTCTGCAAATTTGTAGCTAGATCTGGAGCACTGGAGAAGATTGGTGGAGCAAGACTTGTTACTGTTCTCATTTCCTTGGCTCTGACAGAAAATAAGGAGCAGAAAAAATTTAAACAAATGGTGAACTGGTTTGAAAGAGGAGTGGAAAATACTAGCTAAAGAGGCATCCACTGAGGACAGGGTGGCCTGACAGGCTGAGAAATGGGAAGGAAGTAGGGTCCTTGAGATATAAGAAATTAGGCAAATTTCCTACCCTTCTAAAGCCTGGGTCCTCTTCTCCCCTTGCAGAAAGCTTGTCCAAGGCTCCTGCAGGCTCTGGGATGGGTGTCCAGGGGTCAAGGCTTGTATCACCACACTGGAGAGGAAGGCAGATGGTTATCCACTTTACTTGGCTCTTCTATGTGTGAGTTTTCTGCTCCTTGAAGATGGGAGAGAGAGCATAGTGGATGTGGTAAAGGATGAGCAGCCCAGGGCAGTGGCAAGATCCAGAAGTTTGTCTGAAGTTCAGTTCAAGTCCTCTCTGCCCTAAGTTATTTTGTAGACCAATGCAGGTTACTTTGCAGCACATCAGGACCTTTGATGGTCCTGCTAGCTCAGCAGGGTCTGGGAACTACTGCTGTCAGAGTTGGTACTTCCCCTGCACAGGAGAAATACTCACCCGTCTCTCAAGAGAGTTGCTGTCCTCTGTTGTCCTCATAGAAAAGGACACACTCTCTTAAACTAAGCTGTCTTCAACATTTAAAAGGACAAGATGATCAGAAGTGTGAGTCTGACAGCTAAGAAGATGCTAGACGTGTAACAGATTTTTTGTTGTTCTTGCAAACTGGATTTATTCTGCTTTGCTTAGTGTATTCTACACTTTGGAGAAGATAACAGTATTTGAAGGGCTGAAATCCCACTTTCTCATTCTAAAATGCAAAATATAGTTTTCAGTTTGAATTTCCTCAGTAATATTTTAAAAAGAAAATACTGTGTAGGTATGGGGTGTGTGAATGTGTAAAAATGTCTGAAAAATAATGTTGTGGAGGAGCAATAAAAAGGCTTTTCACACAGGCATCCCTACTTCAGTTCCATGCTGTTTGGGTCTAGTGGATTTTGACTTGCCTAACTCAGAGTTTTCTCGTGGGGTCTTACTGCAGCTTCATGAAATTTATTGAAGACCAGATACGCAGAATTACTCTTTGTGTAATTCCACCCACATGGTTACACCTTGCGTTAGGGACAGCAGAGCTATGCCAAGATGAGCTGGTTGACTTGTAAAGATCTGTCAGCCGTTTCACAGCTGGCATCAGCGTCGCTCCCTGCAGAGACACAGGAGAACTGGAGGAGAGGCAAAGGCAGGGTGTGAGGAGCTGAACACAGCCTTAGAGGAAAGGAGAATACAACAAGACCATACAGAAATAAGGAGGGAGAAAATAAGTATTTGGAGGAGTTGTAAATGTCCAGGGAGACTCTTGAAGGTGAAGAACCAGTTCCCTCTGTTCCTAGGGACACTGGGTTTCTGTAAATGGGTAGTATGGGTTTCTGTTTCATCAGAAATCACCATAGCAAGAGTCTGGGGTTTTCTGTGTTAAGGTAGTAACACAATCATTGCCCCTTGGTGATGCTTTTCTTCATGAGTGGTAAAGCTGAGCTGGCAGCTGGAGCTCCCCCAGTCATTGTCTCCCTGTACAACAGCACTGGATATCACTTTCTGGGGTGGGTTAACATGGTCTGAGATCTTACTGGTTTTATTTCCCATGGAAAAGTGAAATAAGACATTTCTTTTCTGGAAAAGTAAAAGAAGAAATATGGGAAAAGAAAACATTTTGTGCTATTAAGGAAGTGTAGTGTCTGTCTTTACTAGACAACTGTTTCCAAATCCTGACTTAACAAGTGAAAGGGAATTTTTTTCAATTAAGAGTATATAAAAATTGATAGAACACGGGGTAGTGGTTTTAAAGTAAAGGAGGAGGGATTCAGATTTGACATAGAATTTTTTTACAATGAGGGTGGTGAAACACTGGCCCAGGTTGCCCAGGGAGGTGGTAGATGCCTCATCCCTGGAGACATTCCAGGCCAGGCTGGATGGGGCTCTGAGCAACCTGATCTAGTTGCAGATGTCCCTGCTCATTGCAGGGGGTTGGACTAGATGACCTTTGAAGGTCCCTTCCAACCCAAACTGTTCTATGATTCTATGGCACTGGCCTGCCAGGTGGTCTCTGCTTTCCCACAGCAGCACAAAGAGGAGACAGGGAGTGTGCAGAGCTGTGTAGGAGCAGGATATGGAAATACCTCGTGTTTGCCCAGTGCCTGGCATGTGCAGTCCTGCTCTGTCACTGAGGGTCCTGGGAAGAATTATAGTGCAAATAATGGTGGTGGGGGGCGTATGGAGAGGAGGTGTTTAGGAGAGGGAGGAGGTTGGCCAAGCACATGTGTTTGCGTGTGTGTGACGTAACTGAATTTTTCATCTGTGTAGTTAGTTTAAGGGACCTAAATTTTATCATAGACCTTTTTCCTGCCTCTCTGTTTCACAGATCTGACTTTCTCTGTGATCCCTGTTTCCTGGCTGCCATGTGCTTCTGAACTTGGGCTGGTGTCAACATTCAAAACTTGAAGGTGGCAGAGACTTGGGATGAGGGTGTGGATGTAGCATGTTGAGCATGAGAGATTTTGGAGGAGGAATATGAAGTGGAGCAGGTTTGTGATCAGGATGAAAATGGGAGCGATCCGAGTGTTGCAAGGGGTCCATGAGAAGGATGAGGCTATGCCCAGAAACCAGGCTGTTGGCACAGGAGGACTGGGAGGATGGCAGGCAGGATGCTGACAGCCACCTAAGGCTGATTAGTTTTTAGCACTGGCAGCAAACTTCCTTAAAAAAGGAAACAAAGAATTTGCTGTGAATGAATACAATTTGTTAGGACAAGCTAGGTTTGTGAAAGGTGCTTGTCAGCAAAACCAGCCATTAAAAAAAAGCACTTGGGAAGTCTGTTGTTCATCCCCCGTCTTTTCTGTGAATAGTCATGAATCTGTCCTGAAAGCACATTTTCTAGATGTGACTTACTGCTATGACCTTAACTCTGATTACTTTGAGAAAGAATGTGCTGGGTATAATGTTTCTGATCTTTTAAAAAGAAGTAATAACTTAGTGTTTTAAGCATTATAAAGGAGGACATGCAGCAGTTCCTTTTTCCAAACTTCTGTAGTTGTGTTCAGTTCCTTTTGTTAAGTTGTCCTCTAAATCCAACCACAACATGATGATCAGGTAAAGGTGTGTGGGAACATGCTGGGCATCTGTTTTTATCTGCAACAAAGTCAGCGGTTTAGGCTTACAGAAGATTATGATTTATCAGGACGGTATAATTATAGCTGTTGTCATACAGTGGCACCTAGTAGCAATGACGAGCTGTTGCTGCTGTTCCGGGATGTGTACAAACACATAGTAAGAATCGGTCTATGGACTTGATTTTATCTTCTTTGTGTACATGTGGTTGTATGGATCCATTAATGGGTCATTAAAATTCTTCAAAGCATATCTGCTGTCAAATGCTAATAAATGCTGGTTAATTACCACAACGCTCTTCACAATTATAAATTATTAGAATTGAATTTACTGTGCTTTTTACAAGAGAAGGGAGGAAGCCAACTTCAGCATTGGATCCTCAGCTGGTATTTGAATGTGTATGCACAATATGGGGGAAAAATTTGGCTTCGGACTTCCTGGCACTGAAGGCTGCCCGTGTGTCAATGCTGTGGAAGTGCTTTCTGCTCTGCTCCAAATTCAACTGGTTTCTGTGCGTGAACCACAGGTACCATCCTGTCCTGCCGCAGTCTTGCAGGAGAACAGCACTGTGGAGCTCTGGTTCCACATTGCTCTGTGGGTACCCAGAAATGTGGTCAATGCCAACACACCCTGGTCATCAGCTACCTGGAAAAATAAGGATATGGTAGCTCTCTTTGTGTCTTTTGTAGAAGTGTAGTAGTGAAAAGATGACAGTAAAAAGTCACACAAGAGATGCAAGGAACCAAGGAGGAAAATGTTTGGTGTGCCATGTAGCATGGGTATATGTATGCACATGAGTACAGTGTTCGCCTGTGGGGTAAAATATTGTTTATGCTGTTTTTTTTTCACTGCAAAGATACTCTGCTTTTGCAAACAGCAGTGGCAACTTATTTGTTTCGGTAATTCAGCTTATTAGTGAGAGCCGTGTGGCCTGGTAAATACGCACAGATACAAAGCTCACTTTTATGTAAATGTTTTGAGCAGTGGAGCTGGGAGTAAAGTGGTGCTGTATCCCATGGACGTGTAAATGGCTTTGTGATTTCTTCTAAACACTGGTCAGAAAATGATACAAATTCGGTCGCTTTAGGACCTTTTATCGACTTGACCACAGGGACCAAGCCTTGCTCAGTTACTCTTTCATTGATGTTTCTCCATTGACTTCAGTCATGTTAATTTAAACTTGCATCAGCATACCTGAGACCAGAGGTTAGCATTCAGTGTGCTAAATACGCACTGTGGCATGGAAAGCATAGCCGGGTGGAAGGGGACTGAGCTAGCAGGAGGAGAGATGCTGATGAGTTGTATCTTGTGCCTCTGCATACTTTACTTCAACCTTGTACTCTACGAGTCATGTTTAGTTCTGGTATAGGTAGGTACAGCCTACGCTGAGGTTATTCCTACCTCAAGGTCATGGCATAGGGTCATTTATCTCACTTTCTGGCTGCTTTTCTCTGTAACCTGTGCTGCCTTGTAGGCTGGTGATGATTTCATGGCTTTTATGTAGTCGTGTCTGCTCCTGTGCATGTGTGCACACACATGCACTACTACAAAATAAAACCTTCAAAGCCCTCACTGAATAACCTGTACTGACGTCAGTGAGTGCTTCTTACTCATCTGAGGAGTCTCACTGACTTCAGAGGCACTTTCTTGTGAGTAAGAGTTTGCCAGTGCTAGCAGTGATCACCCAGCCTGGCCCTGTGGGGTGGTGGTGTGACTCAGGCGTCCTCAGCTTGGCATTGCCTGGGTGCGCACACACACAAAAAGTGTTGGTATTACCAGGCCAGGACTTGAAAAATGTGAAGTTGTTAAGTTTCACTTCTGTTTATTGATGCTGGCCTTCTCTTTAAAACCAGGCCAACAGTGTGCCTACAGCCTTGTAGGTGTAAGTGCCTCCTTGGCTGAGTGTGGTGATACAGAGCACTGTTGATGACATCGTGCTGTGATGTGCATCTGTCCCCTTGCCTACTCTTTGTCCTGGTGGACTGGCTTCTCCTCAGCTCTTTGCCATCACTGCTCCCTGTTGTGGAGATTTTGGGGGTGTGGATCTGGCCAAGCTGATCCTCTGTGTATACAGGACATATACCTGGATGCTCTGTGAATATGTTTGTTTAAAATACAGGTCAGTTGGTAAGAGAAAATGGGAGGTGACTTGTTAGGTAATGGGAAAACAAAGGCAATATTGGCATGATGATGACTTTAGAAACACAGGCAGTATTCTGTACTTCCTCAAATATGACAGAAGATGCCTAGCTAAGTATTGTTAAAAAATGCACTTGCTTACTAGAATAGCAGCAAGTGTATGATACAGTTATTGCCAAAGGTAATTAATATAGGGACTTAAAAATCCTGTAGTTTTCAGTATTTCTCCTGCTCTTGTCTTGTTAAAGAGCAAAAGATTTCTTCTTTTTTTTTTTTTCTTTTCTTTTTTCTTTGCCCTGCTTCCAGTTTTGCAGACGTAGGTTGTTTGTACCCCTCCATAGTTTTGAGGTTATGTGTTAGCAAGCATCATATTATTAACCCTTGAAAGTCAGCATTCATGTTTTGTGATGTAATCATGGGATATGCCTATACATGTGGTGAAAAAAAAGTCACAGATTTATTTTAAAGCTGTAAAGGTGGATGTGTGGTGCTGGCAAGAACCAAAGTGTACCCTAAGGCATCCTTACATTGCCAGTTGGGATTTGAGCTTTTATACAAGTAAATTTTATTGTCTAGGTTAAAAGCCAAATTCATTGAACCAAAGTAATCTCTGGTTCATTTCCAGTGTTGGCAGAGTTTAACCAGGGACAATTGTAGCTGTTTGGTTAAACATTAAAGGATGTTATTGATGCGATATTTTAAAACTAATACTAGAGTGAGCTCAAAATTAAACAGGTTTTGAAGTTTTTGCATGGTGTTGCCATGCTGCCAGTGCTAAAATGAATCTAACTATTTATTTAATCAACATACTTGCCATGAGTGCAAAGCTTGTAGTTTAACACTCATCCTTGGTCTGGCAAGTTGATGCATGTAGGCAGATGCTGGTGGCCACTTGGAAATCTATTGAACTGACTGCAAAGATGTGCTCATGTGGGTCAGTCTGTAAAACCGGGGGTTTTGTTTCAGAGGCAATTAACAATTCACTATTGCCTAATTTTAGAGCTCAGTTAATTGCTTTGCTTATTTAAGAGAAGAAACACTGCTTCTCTTTGAAATGTTCCTAACTAGGGTGTAAAAACAGGTAATTTATGTTAAGTGGCAGGAGAAAGTTTGTCTACTGCATGAAAATGCTATATTTATGTACAGCGTAATCCATCCAATATTTTATGGCTTCAGAGTCCTCCTGGAAAAATAACAAATCCGCAGTGCCCTCGAGCGCTAGATTTAGCACTTGACGCTCAGATGTAGTTTTCAGATCTATAAAGTGTGTGGATCCTTCCAGCTCCCTGCTGGCTGTGTTTTTCAAGACGCTGGGGTGCTCGGTACCCTTCCCAAGTCAGCTGTAATTGATGTTCAATCTGAGCGGTCTCAGGCAGCCCAGATGATAGGGCTGTAATTATGCTAAGGGGTGCCGTCGTCTTCAAGGCAGCAGCTGCTATGTCCAACTTAAAAGTCTAGTTGGGTGTATAATGTGATTTCAGTGTTCAGGCCCTGCTGTTGTTGTTGGTTGGGAACTTGAGTCCCAGTTGATGCTCCCACCCGATACCTGCAGGACATCAGAGTGTGTTTGCTGCAGCTGCAGAGCTGGGAACTGAGGTAGCAGGCTGGAGCAATTATTTATATGGATTTTTTTGTTGTTGTTTTTTTTCAAAGCAATGAGGAGAAGATGAAAAAAGGTTTAGGAAAGCTAAAATGCTGATATGAGTAAATGAAAAAAAAAAACAAACCCAGCATAATAAATGGACTGCTGATATACCATAGGTGAGATCTTGTCCTGTTGCTCTACATGCTGTGTTGTGACAGCAGGAGCGGTTGAGCACGCACCTTGCTGCTCCCCTCCCCAAGTTTTCACGCTGCAACCCTTATGTGGATGTCTTTGACCATAAAATTTTTCTCTGGCACCTCTTTAGGAAGCATGTTCTGATGCTGTCTGTTTGTATGTGCTTAGAATGAGTCACTGCAAGTGTCACTGCAAAGAAGACTCTTCTTGGGTGTGCAGTTGGAAGACTTCAAGGCAAAGAAGTCAGTGAGAATTACTTATTCTTCTTAAAAACAATTAAGTAACTCTTCCTCATGAAAGCAGTATAAATGTTAAAAAATTATGTATCAACATTGGACTTATCTGGGAGGAGGCAATTATTTTTAATATGAAACATTTGTTTTATCATGGAAAGTTCCAGGTGAAGGATTTCACATTGCAAGTTTAAAAGGTTCAGGCTAATCCGAAATGGTATTTTAACATTTTCAAAGTGCTTACTGCAGCATCAAGGACACCCATTTTACTCCAGTGAGCAGTTTTAGTTATGTGGTCTTGGTAGAAATGTGCAAATACTAAGCTCATAATCAGGACTGGTGTATTCCCTAGATCCTGTTGCCAGTATCTGGAGACACGTATGGACATGGAGTCTTCATGGTTGTGAGAAAGAAACTTCCAGGCTTTGAAGGCAAAGTTCAAACTCCAAGGTCGTTTTCAGAGAACAAAAAATACACCCTATTGTCCAGCCAAAAGTAAAGGTGTTGTGTGTGTTGGTTTTTTTTTTTTTAAAAACCAACACAACACAATGGTTTATGTGCTTGGGCATGGAGATGGCACTTCACCATGACTGTGGGTGGAGGGGTGACCTTAATAGAAATACTGGACCAGGTTGGTTCCTCAGCCCGCTGTACTCCTTCTTTCAGGAAATGGTTGTTATGGAATTGCTGAGGTGATGTTAGAGGTGTGGGTTGCGTGTGGGGTTTGGTTTTTTTTGTGTAATCCGTGTGCATTGTTTCTTTTGCGGTTGTGACACTGATGCCTCTGAAGACCATGTCTGCTGAGAGGCTTAATTAACACGCAACATGTCCTATGCAACTCTGGAAGGGTGAGGAGGAAAGGATTTGGTTGAGATGTAGCAATTGGCAAGTATACTAAAATGTGATAAAGCCAAGTCCATGCAATTACCAGGGTGCAGTCAGATTTGTTTGTCCTGTGCTTACTCACTCTTCCTGTGGTTACTGACAGGTGAGACAACCTGTAGGGTAGAAGGAGTCTGCATGTTTGCGCTAGGTCATACAGTACCTGATCTTGCTGGTTTAATAATCTGGAGACATGTTACAGCTTAACAAAAAGAGTTTGTATACTTCTTCAGATGAACAAGGTCTGTCCCTTAAAGCAGGGAGTTAAGATGTAATTATTCTGTATTTATGTAACAACCACTTGTAGTGGTGTGTGCTAGGTAGCTTATATAAACTTTTCTTTAGGATTGTTTCTTGTTACTTCATTTTCAAAAGCTATCAGGTGGCTGAGAAGTTGGTGTTATTTTTTAAAATACAATTTGAAGATAAGGTCAAGTTTGTTTGGTTTTTTGTTTGGTGTTTTTGTTGGTTTTTGTTGTTGTTGGTTTTGGTGTTTTGTTTTTTTTGTTTTGCTTTTGTTTGTTTTGTTTTTTGTTTTGTTTTTGTTTGTTTTGGTTTTTTTGTTGTTGTTTTGTTTTGTTTTGTTTTTTGTTTTTTTTTTCCTCTGTGCATTGGATGTGACCATTGCAGTGGGGCAAACAGAAGTGAAAGCATTGTTTGCTTTATGCTGACCCAACAACATGGAAGTTGTGCCTATTGCTGGAGCGCCTCGTGCTCTGTGGGTTACTTTTTCATCCTTTGAAGTCCAATGGGCCAGGTTCCTTGAGCAACCTGATCCCGTTTAAAAGAAGCCCATGTCATAGAATCATAGAACAGTTTGGGTTGGAAGGGACCTTCAAAGGTTGTCTAGTCCAACCCCCTGCAGTGAGCAGGGGCATCTTCAACTACATCAGGTTGCTCAGAGCCCCATCCAGCCTGGCCTGGAATGTCTCCAGGGATGGGGCATCGACCACCTCTCTGGGCAACCTGGGCCATTGTTTCACCACCCTCATTGTAAAAAAAGTCCTTCCTCATGTCCCTCATGGTGTGCTGTCTTCATTTGTTGCAGGGGTCGTGCAGTGGAAGGCAGAACCCTGTCAGAGGAGGGAGAGGTGGAGATCTGGGGGTCTTCACACCCCAGCTGTGGGGAAGGGCAGGGTGATGGTGTGGGGGTGGTGGCTTGCCACCTTAAGAAGGATCAAGGTGTTTTTGTTTGAGTTGGGGAGTGCTTTGAAGCTCTCTGATGGAGAGACTGCCTCCTCTCTCCCTGTTTTTGCTTTCAGGTGGGTAGGTTTTTCTACCTACACTTTACCAGAAATGTAGGTTTAGTTACCATGCTTTACAAGAAGAAAATGTTTCCTGTGGCAAAGAGAAACTGCATACAGAAACTTGTGTTTGATTTTTTCAATTCTGAATCTCTGTGTTCTTTCAGAATAAAAGGTTTGATAGTCTTGTTTTTGTTTCTCTTGCTAAGTTTTAAAGATTCGGACTGTACTCTTCAAGACCATGTAAAAAGTTTAACTAATCAACTTGGCCAACAGAGAAGACCTGAGGGAGTTGGCAGGTGGTAAAGGAAGACGACATAAAGATACCTGTCCATGTAAAAATAGTGGTGCAGTGAAGTTAAGGACCCTTTAATGTTTTTATGCCAACATTCAGATGTGAAATTAATCTCAACTGTTGATTTACATGATCGCTGCCCCTGTTGCAGCATTTGACTAACTGTGAGGAAATACCTGAGTATCTCCTGACAATGTCTTGGTGACCTCATGCGGTGATGTTGCTGTTTTCTTCCGCTGGGGCCCGAACACACGCAGCCACCAGTGCTTTCCTCCATCCACCAGTGGAAAGGAGCAAGCGCCAGGCTCCGTCTCTGTGCTGCTGCCCATTGATGACAACTCTTACTGCCTGTTCTCGGCAGACAGAAGTATGTCTCTTGACGTTAAACGCTAGAGTGTCAGTCTTTGGCTAGAAGCCAAGGCAGCCTTACCTACCTCAGGCTTGGAAAAATCGCCACCCTGGTGGTTTTTATTGAGTTTCCTCCTTCTGTTTCTGTTCATTCTTCAGCACTTGAAACTTGAGGTTTGAGCCTGAAATTTTAGTTGCTAAATGAAACTTCAGATATTCCTGTAAATGATGAGGGAAGCAGTAACAGCTTCGTGTTTCTTACCATTCTGGTTGTGCCTGCTAGGAAACTTTAAGGAAATATATGGAGCTGTCAAGGATGTAAAAGCAAGAGAGTTGTTCTTGAAGTGAAGGGACTTGGACGGCTGATGAAATCACAGCCCTTGGGTGCTGTGGAGAAGTAAATTGAAGTCATTATGACATTATGGCAGAGAGCGCCTGATCTGCCAAACTGTCAGCGTTTGATGGACGTGATATCTACTGACATGATGTTGCACAAGCGCCAGCCAGTTTCTCTTTCTGTCAGCACAGTGTTGATACTGCCAAGTGCCTGTTATTCCCTCAAACTATTGCACGTGTAGAAAAAGCTGCTGATCAATACTAGAAATGGGTGATTTGTGTTTGGTGATTATCAAACATGTATTGATGTGTCTTTCAGTTACGGGTGTATTAGGTTAGGAAATCAGTGCTTGAGAGGGCTGAAATATCGGTAACAGATCATTTTTTTAAATTAAAACATAAACATTTGCGACACTTAATATCATGCAAGATATAAGTAGTTTCCTGAAAGCTTTCCAGCATCAGTTTCATTTGGGAGCTGATTCAGTAACACCTTAAAATTAAGGAGAAGAAAAAATCAATGAAAGTATCAGGAAGTGATTTTTTTTTTTTTTAAGGTTTGGTGTGCTTTGTTTGTTTGTTTAACACAGCACAAAGTGAGCATCCCAAGGAAATGATTTTACCACCCTACTATGACTAAATGGCTCCAAAATGAGTCTGAGAGCAGGTTCTGAAAGTGGAGATGCAGCAGAAACAAAGGCAAGAGTTGAAAGAGCATTGTGCAAGATAGCAGATGAGAAATGATGCAATAATGGTTACAAGCATTCATACAAGGGGAAAAAAAAAACCAGATTCACACTTAATAGTATTGATTCTACATTTGAAAAACGAACTGCAGCTTATTGTGTCCAAGTTGTAGAGAATGCCATCCTCACATACAGGGGGAAGTACGATGGGGAGGTTTTGTGCTTAGACAACAAAGCAATACAGGAAGGATTAAAGGACTTCTTGGGTGAAGTCATCATCTATTTAATGCTTATTGAGAAAGCACTGGTATCTTGTAGTGTTGGCTGAATATGTTTTGGAGGCTTAAGGATGTTAAAAAGAAGATCAAAGCTCCAGTCTTCTGTTGGCATCCTCTCATACAATACCTTGAAAGGGAATCTGCTTTTTATTTTACTGTATCGTAATTTGTAGGTGGTGGTGGCGTGCTGTGTTTGTGGGTTTTGTTTGTTTTTGTGTATACGTGATAGTTTGTTATCTCTAGAACAACACACAAATTAGTTATTGGGACAAAAACTAAAATATGGATGACCTAATTATAGATTTCTAAATTTGCACTCCTGTGTCCTCGTATTAAGTATTCCCTTACTCAGAAGAACTGACTACTTAGAAATCCCATTGCAGTCAACGGGAATTGCGGTAATAAGCACTTTGAAAAGCAGGCTCTCCTTGTTAAGCACTTAAACACGATAGTTTGTAGAGATACCTGAGTCCTGAAAAGTGTTTGCCTAAATTAGTAACCTAGTTAATGTCTCCTGAGCCAATTAACTGTTTGAAAAAGATTTGCACATCATTGGAGAAAATTCAGGTTTAATTTTAAATAACTAAATATTGTGGGGTATTTTGCTTTGAGCAGATGAGTAGAATTTCATCAAGTGTTTTAAGTACTGCCTTTTTGGAAGAAATTTTGAAGTTTCGCACTGAAATCTGTGATTTCACTTTTTGTTAAATCTGCTGTGACATGATTCTACTAACACTTAATAGGTGTGAGGAGCTTTGAAAATATGAGTAGCCTCAGTGGACTTAATCAGATTTATTTATGTGTGTGAAGTTACTTGGTTGCGTAAGTGTTTGCAGAATTTGGGCTTGTGTAAAGTTTTAGTTAATGCCTGAAGTTTCTTTTCATTCTGTTCTTAATATCTTCTCTCTCTTTTTTTTAAAAGATGTCTGAAAAGCCTGTGTTTAGAGCACAGCCCACCCTCTGCATTTGATTTCAGAAAGGAAAATCATTGTAGGTCAACTTTTGTTCCTGTAGAAGGAAAAAAAAGTAGTCTGGAAATAGAACAGAATTTGGCCTTATGAGTGTTTCATCAGTGATACAATGGTTTAATTCATAAACCTCCAGTGTAATGTATTTTGATATTTTTCCTCTCATTGTAAAACATAGGTGCAAGTTTTCCTGAAGAATAACAACACAAAAGCCTTAATTTAGAGTTACAATTATGAAATGATGACTTTACCATTTGGAGCAGTTTAATGGTTTTGTGTTGAACAGGAGATGGATGAGGCTTTCTCTAACGCAGGCCACGTTAGGACACTAATTCATGTGCATCAGGTATTTTTATTCAGACAGTGTACCACAAAACATGTGGAATGCTAAGGCAACATATTTTAGGAAAGTGTATTTATAAAATAGCAGTTTTAAATACATCCTGTAATACTGCCATACAGTTTAGACAAGCTGTGAGGCTCAGAACATCATGGATTTCCTTGGACAGTATAAAATACCTCTTGTTATTAAATTTTAAACAAGATTCACTATGTGTCCTTTTAAATAGCTGTTCTGGGTAATACCTGGAAGTTTAACGGTTTCAGACACTTTTTGGTTTGCTCTGCAGGCAAAATAGGGCATTTTCAAAGTAGCAATTCTGGCATACTGAACCCTCGTGCACTAAAAGGGTGGACAAAAAAGTACCTCCTTCAAAAAGTCACTTTCTAACCTCTCTCCCTCACTCCTTCTCTCTTTTTTTTTTTTCTTCTTCCTTTCCTCCTCTGTGCAAGACAGATTTTTTTTTATTATTATTATTTCCTGAGTATGCATTCTTGAGTACTTCTCACTAAATTGTCTGATTAACCTTTATACAAAAAAAGCAAATGAGGACACTTGCAAAAAGCACAACTGAAGTTTTCAAAGGAACCTCCGAAGTAAGATGCCTAAGTCTCTTTGGCTACTTTGAAAATGTCAGTTTATGCCTCTGTCTGTAACTGCTGCACACCTGTGCACATGCAAGTGTATAAAATTTACTGTAGTGTTAAACCTGCTTAACATCTCTTTCAAGTTAAATGTAAGCATTGAGGAAAGATTGCTTTAAACTTAGTTTATTTTACCAATATTGTAATCTGAACATATGTTGAAAACCAATATTGCTTGTAACAGTTTGTGGAGCTGGAGTGACGCTTGGGTAAAGTGATGTGTCTTCATGTGGCTGGGTGCAAGAATGAGCTGGCCTCTCAAAGACATTTTGTCTGTGGAACTCACCATACTAAGATACTATCAGAGTAAAACATTACAGCTCAGGCTAACTAATGGAGTGGTTATGCCATATGGCTTATGGCATTTGAGAGCTGCTCGGTGCATGCAGTCAAGACAGCATCTTTTTGAACAAAGAGGCTTTTGGCTGCAAAATGCACCTTCTAAAGTTGGTCTTGTCTTAAGGCTGTTCCTATGATGAAATGATGATGCTGTTTTTAGAAAAAGTTGTTTTTTTCCAATGAATCCCTGCTGTAGTGGCTCAGACTTTAAGGAAATGTCCTCATGATTGTGCATGTCTTAATACCAGATATGGACAGTGAAGATCATAAAATGACTTTTTATTCTAATAAAATTGATTTTTAAAAAACTAGTGCAGCAGTTAAGCTCTAGGTCAGCCAAAGTAAAGCCATAGCATGCTTGCAATGTCACTGAAACTACACTAGCTTGTATGGCAATGAGTGGTGACCTGGCAGCACTTGCACTTGATTATCTTCAGAATTTTTTTGTACAAGAGGCTCCAGTTCATATTGGAAATAAACACTATAGTATTAGGAAAGCAACATGCTACTTTGCTCTGCAGTTTACATCTCCTGAGCTTCTTTGAAGAATACCTTTATAAAACCAGCCACTGATTGCAGATATTCTCCAGCAAACCCAAATCTTGGGCTTTTTTTTTTCTTCAATGATGAACAAGCAGAAGCAGACAGACTCACTGCATGTTGCTTCTTCATTGATGGAAAAGATGAATTCAGAACTATCAAGCCAGTTTCCTGTTTAAATTGCAAGGTTTTTTTGTTGCCCAGAACTGGAATTCAGATGAAACAAGAACAAACTCTTTCTCTCTGACCTTGACACATGTTTGCTTTTCTTGGCCAGCTGAAAAAATGTTAGAGCAAACTTTATGGTAAGACACTAAGAGAATAATTAAAACCTCACACATAGTTTTTCAGTTGTTGATTGTATTTTTTCAGATAAGTGATTGGAATAATTACAAATAATTTTAACACTCCCAGGAAACCTTCTTGTGAGTGCTAGAATTGATGGGTGAAGAACTGTGATTCTCTGCCCTTTCGATGAGTGATATTTGATCATTGTGGAGACTCTCTCAGGAAAGATTTTATTGTACTGAAAAACAAGACCAACTTTTGGCTTAAGTCTTTGTTCTGTAAGGTGCTTTAAATGAGGAGTGGCTTCAGTGCTTGGCAGCTGTACTTCTTCCTTAAGTACAGTGGAGAATGAGAACAATAATGTGGAGAGAACTTACTTTTAAAATGCATATATGCTGTTTCATTTACTTGCTCAATAAGACGGAGATACGGGCATATAAACCAGTGAAGGAACAAACATTCTTCTAAAAAGAAGTGCTTTTAAATTCGGTATTTCTGCCTTGTGCTGAAGCGGTTTTGTGCCTTGGAGTTTAGAATCTTTATGTCACAGGGCTGTTGGAGTAGTTTAAATATTTTTGGGTTGCAAATCCCTTATAAGCAAATGTAAGGTGATATGAGCTGTTTGTTCAGTTGCGCTTTCCAGTTACCTAATGTACACGGAAACAGAGCTCACCTCAGCTTTGTGGAAAACATCAATCTCATAATATCAGTATGAAATGCGAGTCTTTTCTCAACGCCCCACGCTGTGCAGTTCCAACTAAGCTGTTTTTTACAATACAACTGGTTATAACGTGGTATCTGACAGCCTGGGACCAGCTCCGTATCGGCACAGCTCAGCGCCCTAGTGAGCTGCTGCCACTCAGGTGTGGCAGCACGGGGCACAAACCATCCCCGAATCTGCATGTGTTGTTTTCATTTACGATGTTAATATAGGTGACAAAGTTTATTAACGTAGGGTAATTATACCACGCATCTCTTAACTTTCTGATGTTGCTGTGGTTTGTTTTATTTTAGGTTGCAGGGAGCATTGTGAACTCCAAGAAGGCTGTAAAAAGAGGTTAATAGAAGTTACTGAAAACAATTTGAGATTTAAATGGAAAAGCCTTTACAGTTATTGCTCTTATTCAGATATTTCCATATATTTCATGGTTTCTACACTACTTCTCCGAGGGCTTATATAAATTCTGGGTTAAGAGAAACACTTTAAAATTATTGTTGGGATGAGTGTTGGTAATAGAGGGGTCAGACTCTTTTTAGTGATTTAAAGTTGTTACTCATTTAAATTAGACCTTGCTGCACTGATACACATCTGGTCATTACTTTCTTTTGGCAGGATTTCCCTAACAGTTTGCCTTCATTAACAGCTGCCAAGTGACTCTCAGAAAATAATTAAAGTTTCATTTGATGATATTTGTAATACGATGTCTGTATTGTTGCTGGAAAGTGAAATCAAATGCTTGTTAGCCACAAAATCTCTGCAGATGAGTTTCGCTGTTTCAAACAGAGAAACTACGGCTTGTACAGTGAAAGCTGTGAAGGCTGAGTGTGTTTAAGTACATTGATAATCTCTCTTTCTTCATAGTAGCATACCATTCACTGAAGAAATCTAATGGTGTTCGGGTACTGAAGCCCTTTAAAGCTTACGACATCCTTTAAAATGTCATTGCTTAAGAAAGCAAAATCCCTGCGATTAATTACGTACGTGTTTTCCTTGATTCCTGTTCCTCCCCTTTGCATGCAAGACACTTGGCTTGAGTTTTTCAGTCCAATCCGTTCGATGGAGGCACAACAAGGTTGTCTCCGAAGCTACTCATTGGCAGCTGCGACGGTGACTGGTTTGCAGCCTGTGCGGTGCCAAGTTGATGCAGAAAGAAAGCAGGTAGCAAAGTGAGAGGAGATGCATGTTTGTTGTTTGGGGTGTTTTTTTTGGTTTTTTTAATAGCTTTTTTTTTTTTTCCAATGTCTGGGTTACCAGCACTATTTGCCTTCCCAGCTCTAAAGTTGTGTTGTCAGCTTTTCTGGAGGCTGTTGACCTTTCGCATATGTTCATAAAAAGGCAGGGAGGGGAGTCAGCTTCACCTTGGCGAGGCGCGTTCCCATCGCTCCGCCGGGGATGCTGGCTGCGTGCTGGGCGGCTGCAGCACCGGCTGTTTTGCAACTTGCCGTACAGAGATAAGGCTCGGCCTGAAATTCTGCGGTCACATAAATGCGACTCCCCAGCCTTCAGCTGGGGATGGCGGGGCTGTAAGATCTGTATGTGGGGATGCCTTCAGCCTTTCCTTGTACAGCAGCAGAAGGCTTGTGATTTGTTATTAATAGTCAAGGGGAAGATAAGAGGGTCTGAACTGGGTCAGGATGAAGGTTTTTGTGCTCTATTGCCCTCCCTCTGACAGTGCTTGGGGAAGGACCATGACAAGTGGGACAAGCCTTTGGTCTTTTCCTGGGGAACTCTCCCAGTTTTACCAGCTGTCAGCTCAGTGACTTCCTAAGCTAGAGGTCATGTCTGTGTCTTTTTGGTTTCTTAGCCGTGGATAGGCTTTTCTTTCATGAGTTTGTTCATTTGCAAAAGTTGAGCCTCATTTGAATCAGTTAGGTAGTGGTGAGGCACTGGGCGAACTGGGAACTTAGAATTTTGAGCACCATGGTTTCCAGCTGATCTGTACCTTGTAGGCTCAGATGTGGTTTAAAAAGAAGTCTGGTGCAAAAAGAAACAATTCCAAATGCATTAAGAAGATAAATGACAGTCTTGCACTTAAAAAGTGAAGGGCTAGTGTCTCCCTTCTCGTGCGGGTGTAAGTGTGCAGTGACTCTGCTAAAGTTGGTTGGATAACCTGTCTGACTCGGGTTAGACTTTGACTCAACAGTTTGTAACCAAAAAAAACGTGGGCATGCCTAAACCTCCTGTAAGCCAGTGATCTCTCTCTCTGCCAGCCCTGAGATGAGAGATCATTGTGGAACAGAAGGGCTGTACAAAACTGCTGTCATGGACTTCCTCAAGAGCAGTTGCCTCATGCAAGAGGTACCATGTTGCCCCATGGTGGCCAAACACAACCAGCCTCAGTAGGTCCACTCATCTCGAAGGCCGCATGAGGAAGCATCTAGGTAGAAGCATGCGACCACTCTTTGTACCTTTGGTTTGTAGTCTGCAGCATGTGGAAGAACATAATCCTCACAAGTTTGAAGGTGATAATATTCTGGAGAATAAGATGGTGAAACAGACACTAATCCAGACCTTTATATTCCAGCATTATTGGCGTGTCTCTTGACTGGTTTTGGTCTTAGCAGATGCTGCAGCTGCATTTAGTTGTATCCAGGACAGACCCATTTTCGCGAATGACAAACCCAGTGAGGCACAGTGGGGTTTGTCTGCTGCCTCAGAGCTGTTTTGTCTTATAGTATTATCAAGGTTATGGTTTACTAGAAACATTCTGGCACAAGATCAAGGTATTTTTAGTCCCATTCAAGGTTTCGCAAAGTTTGTGCCACATTTGCACCACAAGACACCTGGCAGATAGAACAAAGGACTTGTGTCCTGCAGAAGTAGCTGGGGCCAAGGAGTTTGTGGCACTGGGTGTCTGTCAGTGGGTACCTTGATTATTTTTTTTTTTTAATGTTTATACAGGCTCATCAGATTAAGATAGTTTTTAATACTGCCTTTTCTTTAGCATTCTTAATTTTGTTAAGTCTAGTTGAAAACACTGAGGAAAATATTTATGAACCTAGATCTCAAATGTTCTATACCTGAATCAGATACTATTTTTTTTTTCCTAAACCAAATAAAATGGTTTGTTTTCATTTGCTTAATATTTTGATTACATGTAAATCTCATGGAGTAAGTGGAGCCTATACATGCTCGGTACATCTGACCATCCACTGAACGAGTATGTGGAGGGATTGTTCTGTCTCCCTGCATCAGATGTTTAAAGACAAGCTGCTGTAGCTGCCTGAGGAGTGTTTTATGAGTGGAGGAGGAAAGGAATACCACATCTGATTGCTTCACTTATGGTGTTCCCACTTAAGATTTTGTCAGTGGAAAAGATAGGGATCATTTCCCAAAGTCCCTTTTTCTGCAGTCAGATGTAAACCTCTGAAACAGACAGTTCCTTGGCTTCGTGTTTTTTGGAAGAAGCTTGGGACTTGACTGAGTGTATTGTAAAAGCTCAAAAGGCAAATAAGAGAATCCACAGCTAAATTGTGTCAAAAAACCTCTCCTGAGTCTTTGGATATATCGTGATATTTGAGTGCTTCACCCATGAGGTTTAGTGCTCTGAGTTAGCAGTACTACAATAATAATTTTTATTGTGCTTTCTGTGCAAGTTTTAACCATAGCTGGTTTTGGATGTTGTTTTTAAGTAACACCTTGACTTTATATGTTAATTGAATGGGAAGTTCAGGAGGTACTTGAAAGCCTGTAAGTAGAGAAGTGTGATAGAATGCTAAGTACACTTAGTAGTAAAGCTGTATTTTAAGCGTTGTGATGTTGAAAGTTGTCGTCCCTACTTGATTACAGGTCTGATACATGGGTTTTATGAAAAAAGTTTCCTTGTGTTCAGAAAATATACGATTATAAGATAAGGTGCTGTACTTGTGACCGCATATACATTAGTAATAATGCTATACGAGTTTTTCTTTCAATAATATGTTTTTTATTGTTAGTTGTGAGGCTGGTTTTTTTTTTCATTTTATTTTATTTTTTTTTATGTGGCAAGTTTTTTCTTGTGAGGAAATCTTCAGATTAGAAAGAGTGACTTTGATAAACATACCCATTACCTAAGGAAGTAAACATGGGTGTGCTTATCTAAACCTGTTTTAAAAAAAAATAAAATCCAAAATCCTCTAAAGTATTAGCAAACATTGTAGCTGACTATTGTAAACCTGCCAAAATGTGATTACACCTGCCTGAAAATGTGCCCATAGTCAGGCATTTTTTATTAGTTTTGCTTGATATTTCTACTGAAATAAAAACTTCCTCAGCGTAGATTGCTTCTTTTTATTTGTGCTGTGATTAGCGCTGCAAGTGAGGTAGTCATGAAGTACTAAGGATAATATATAGTTATAAATGGTTTGTTTTGATAGTAAAAAGTGTCAAGTAACTGTAGTGTGAGCAGTTGTTTGTATACCAGAGCAAGTGTAATACTGTGCTTTTACATCACAATTATTTAGCATTCTTTGTTGTACACAAATATATTAAATAGTGAATAGGTGAGTAGATAATGGGTGAGATGTAGAAAAGTCAAAGTGATAAAAAAAGATGTGTAGCAGAAAATAGGAGAATGGTTTTTATGTATGAGGCTCAGACAAATGGCATTTGTGTGTTAGGAATAGCATCTCATAATGAACCAGCCATGCTGTAATCCATGCTTATTTGTTGTGTAACAGGTTTAAGGACTTAGCAGTGTGGCTCAAAGTCTGCTCTTGGAGTTAAGGAGTCACAGTTACGTTGTGCTTCTCTGGTGGAAAATCTGTTCTCTTCAGCACAGCCCAGACAAATAAAGGAGTATATTTGCTTTTTGCAGAACAGTAAAGGGAGTGATATAAAGCAGCATGCATGTGGTAGAGGAAAGTGAGTTTGCAAAGCTTTTAAATCAAACTTGTAGTCCCAAGTGTAGAAAGAGTGAGACCCAATGAGAAGAATACCTCACCACTAGGGATTTCTTACTTTAATGTGGTGTTCTGCATATCCCACTTTGTTCCAGTTGCTTGTTACCTGAAGAAATGGAGAGGGAAGGTTTTCCTTTGGTGATATGTGGCATCTGAAACTTATTATGCTTCTCGTTGTTATTAATAGCCTGTAAATGGATAAAATTGGCTGGAAACCTGTGTTTCAGAAAGGCAGAGAAACTAGGAGTTAGTGACATGTGATTTATGCTTTGTTCGTTTCTTCACTATCTGACAATCCTTTTGTTTCATTAAGAGATGAACCCTGGGTAGTCAGAGGGGATTAGTTTACTTTGGGTGCTCAAGGGAAAGTATCTCTGTTTCTCAAATTCTGGCTGTACCTCTGATGAAAAGAGGACTTTGACTCTTTGAGAAGGTGAAGCCTGACTTTATAATGATAATTTGCTCTTAGAAATTATTTGAAGTTGGAACATTTGGCACTGTATAAAAGTATATAAAAGAGTGTATATAAACGATTTCAGGTCCCTGCCTTGAGGAATATACATACCACTTAGAACATAGCAATAAGTTCTATATATATTATGCATTAGGGGGAGAAAAAAGGGCAAGAAAAAAGAACACAAAAAACAACAAAACCAAGTGAGTTTCATTTTAGAAAATAGTATTGAGTCGGTTTTGGAAAATATGCTTTTAAGAATGAATAAAAGAAAAGTGAAAAACCATTTATAAATGTATTGTCACAACGCAAGGTCATAAAGTGGGGAAACTGATACGAAAAGTGAATTAGGGAGAGTGAATCACTGCGCACACAAAAGAACTGTGGAGGTCCTTGAAGGAGAAGAAGAGCACTCAAACCTGGCAGGGGAGCCATTTGACCTGGGTGTTGGCATCCTTTGGTTTTTGGGAGAGCACAGTGCTGTGTTAGCAGCAGAGTTCCTGGAATAGACCAGAAGGGAACAAGTTATGAGCTTTGTGGCTGGAGAAGACTACATAGTAACTGAAGGTGGAAAAGCCTGAAGACTGGGCATCTTCTAGGAAAAAGGACGGAATGGGGAAGGTGGCGGCACTTAAGCTTCTGCTGAAATGTCTTGGCAAACAAGGTGCCAGTGCGCAAGGACCGAAGCCATGCAAGTGAGGGAGAGCCCAAATGGAAGAATTAGTCACGAAGAGCCCAAACAGGTTTGAGAGAGAGAAGGGAGGCCAGCGTGCTTCTGGAAGAAGCAGAAGTGTTAGGGGGAAAGCAGAGGCCAAAGAGTGGGCAGACAGAAAGTGAGGAGCGGGGAAGAGAAGTGGCCTTTAAGCTGTGTCATCAGGATGGCGATGGCCAGGGAGAGGGGCCCAGCGCCTGGCAGCTGCCTGCAGGTGATCCAGAAGGGATGTGACAGGCCTATGGTGTGCGAGGACAGCTGGGGCCGGGGGGCACGGCAGTGAGGGAGGTGGGATGGAGCCAGGTGGGAGGGTGGAAGGAAGGATGGAGGTTGGTGCCACAGGAGCAGGATGGCTGTCAGTGGGGTGGACAGGAACATGCGCTGTGGTGGAAGGTGATGTGTCTGTGGTAATGGTGGCATGTTGAGTTCTGTGTGGCGAGGAGCCATGCATGTGATGGGAGGGTGTTGGTGTGTTAATGGTACACAACCGTGTTTCTTGGAAAGGAGAAATAAAGCCTCACCATAGTATTTGGTGATGCAAACAGATTTATGTTCTTGGTGTCTGTAATTCAAGTTTGTCTTGCCACTTGATAGATCTGTCTTGCAAGTTGTAGTTGTATGGAAAAATAAACAAACTGGCAATAGCCTGTGCAGCATAGTTTTCTTCCTTGCAGGCTTGTTTGCTTGCTGTCCTGTGAGTGATAGTTTCAGATTTGTTTTGTTTTGTGTTTAAGTCGTTGCTCAGCATTTGTGTGCTGAGGCTGTAGAAGAGTTTAGTTAGGGTCTGGGTTTTGTTCCTTTGTTTTTTACTGCTCTTAGCTCTACCTTGCTGTTCCCAAGGCCGGCAGTGAGGGAGCTCAGGAGTGGTTCTGGGGATGGATGTCTGTCCAGGCCCTTCTCTTTCATGGAGGATGTGACGCAACAATTTTTTGCACTTTGATAAATATCTGTCTGTCTTTGGATTTCTGAGGAAACAATTTATATGCTGTAGGTGTGGGACTGACCCAAAGGTTCAAAGTCTTTGATTAAATGCCAGGGGGAGGGGATGTGCCTGTACCTGTTCATGTAAGGAAAGTGGAGTAGTTCTGAACAGAGTTGTCAGTATTCATCTTGGGATATCCACAGTGACCTGACCTGCCAAAATCTGAAGCATGTGTTGTGCAGTAAGGAGAGCAACGTTAACAGTGTTGGTAAAATGTGCCTTGAAATTGCATTTATAAGCAGAGGATGAAATCTGTTTGTCTCTGTGGATGATACATTGCAGTGATGTTCCACAGAGATAGTTCAGCGCTTCATACCAAAATAAGCTGAACCAAATGACAGCTGAAATATTTGGGTTTGAGTGGTGGTGGGTGTTTGTGTTTTTATTTTTTTCTCTTGGCTGGGAACTTTGAAATCCAGAAAAAGTAATCTTGTGCTTTGTATTTATTCAATATACAGGGCTGTTGCTTTCTTTCCGTTGTGTTTAAAAAAGTAAAAAAAAATGAAAGGAGGAGAAAAGTAGTTACCCTACTGTATAAGTCAACTCATGCTGTATGGTAATGTCACTCTTGTTGTACTGGCTATACTTGTTTGTTTTTCTATGCTGACAGTGATGGGCCAGTGCAAGACTGAGTATATTTCACAGCTGGATTTATCACATACACAGTGGAAGTAGCTTTTAGTGATGAGAACTACAGAAAACTCTGCATGTTGAATTAATATGAATTAATAAAATAATGAAGGAACAGCAGTCACAGAATCATAGAATAGTTTGGGTTGGAAGGGGCCTTCAGAGGTCATCGAGTCCAACCCCCTGCCATGAGCAGGGACATCTTCAACTAGATCAGGTTGCTCAGAGCCCCATCCAGCCTGGCCTTGAATGTCTCCAGGGATGGGGCATCGACCACCTCTCTGGGAGTCTTTCTCCTGTCTAGCCTACATCTCCCCTCTTTCCATTTAAAACCATTACCACTTGTCCTATTGCAACAGGCCCTGCTAAAAAGTCTGTCCCCATCTTTCTTGCAGGCCCCATTTAAGTACTGAAAAGCCTCAATAAGGTCTGCCTGGAGCCTTCTCTTCTCTAGGCTGAACAACCCCAACTCTCTCAGCCTGTCCTCACAGCAGAGCTGTTCCAGCCCTCTGATCATTTTTGTGGCCTCCTCTGGACCCTCTATAACAGGTCCATGTCTGTCCTGTACTGAGGACTCCAGAGCAGGACATCTTGTCTTTAAAACTGCTGGTGCACTTAGAAACTTGTGAACAAGCAATCACTTGTCTTATTAGCAAGTGTAAGATAAGCTCATAATCATAAATTATGCTTGTGGATGAAGTGATCTTCAGTGGTACTGTGTACCTTAGCAAAAGAAAGTGAAACAAAGGTATTTCTGAGACACTGACAATCCACAGATTGGCCTTCAGCACTGTCCTCTGCTGGTTTGGGACTGGTGGCACTAAGCCCAAGCTCTGCCCAGTTTAAGCAGCGTGGCAGGTCCTGAGTCTCAACTGGTGCAGGGTGAGCTTCAGCGTGGCTGGTTTGGGATCTCTGAAGTGCAGTGTCTGTGCTCACGGCTGGGCATAGTCTGCATGCTTGACATTCAGTAGTGTTGCAGAGAATGGAAAAAACTGTGATTGAAAGTCTTAATTACCTGCTTAAGTTCTTAAACGTTTAAGAAAGCTTCCTAAAATAGAGCTGGTCCGTGTTGTTTTGTGCTTTGCAAGAGCTTCCAGTGAAATAGTGTGTGTGTATATATATATATACATATGTATATATAAAGTAACCCAACAACTGAAAATGAGGTTTTGGTGGTGTGTGTTTTTTGAGTTTTGTGTTGCTTCTCAGTGCTAAGCAGTGCTACCTCAGAAGGTAATGTTTAACAGAATGCTTTTATAGTTTATTGCATATGATTATCGCTCCTTGTATTTCAGGGCACAGCTCCTCTGACTTTTCTCTCTCTCTCTGTCTCCCTTTCCTTCTCCATCCCTCCCCCCCCCCCCCCCTTTAATGCAATCTTTTTACTCTTTTAAAATGAGATTTTGAAAATAAATAAGGAAGTATAGTCCAAAAGCTTGTTTCAGTGCTTTATAGTTCCTTTGTAACACTGTGAGGGAGAAAAAGTAAGCAAACAAATTGCTGGGGTTCCTTCAGAAATAATTTTTTATTACGGTGCGGCTTTTATAGTTAGTCAAACAACAGTGCTGTAATTCTAAATCTGTTAACAAGTTAATGCTTGGCAACACTTGTATTTATAAGGTAATGATTTTACTGTAGCAATTTAAGCAATAGGATATATTAGGTATAAGAGAAATTAATTTATTACGTTGAATTTCTTAATTCTCCACATAACTTATTTTATAGCAATGTACTGTAGAAATAATCTTTACCTTCCTTTGACCTGCTGAACACATAGCTGTAGCTAGTAAATTTTCTTGGTATTAAACATAGAATGTTTTGCATTTGAGGTCTGCTATGGGCAAGTCATTACAGTGCTGTATGTATTTACTGAATAACTGAAGTTCATTTCTCACTGGTGTAGTTGTTATTTGTGATGAGAGGAATTTTGGCACTTAGGACAATGTTGCTTCATGTAACTTTTGCTGGGGTAAGGAAATAAACAATTCAAAATATTTGCTTTTAATTATGTTTATGTTTGTCTTGCATTCAGGTCTTGACTTACACAGCGCAAAGGCATTCCAGTCTTAGCAAGGAGTATAGCTTCTTATTTGATACAAATTGATCTTATGGCACTGTGTGCATTTACAGCAGCCCATGATGTGGTTTCTGTGTAGCTCGCATTGATGGGGCAGATGAAGGAGTCAGCAAGAAGGGGTGGGTATGTGTATGAGCAATGTACTGCACTCCAGTATTTTATACTGGCTGACAATCCAGTCCTTATCCTTCTGCGTATAATGTGAAAATAATAAAACTAAGTATTTCCGTGTCATGACACTGCGAATAAAAATATATACATTTTTTCCCCTATTTTAAGATTCAAACTGAGCAGAACATAACAGAGCATATTAGCAGGAAAATACCCTGCCCGTACAGTTTGAAATTAGCCCCCGCGCTGCAGATTTTAAATGGCCATGTTACAACTCTGTGTAAATTGGTTTGCAGTGGAAACCCTAACAAGATCATTAAATATAAAAGCACTGTTGGATGCTGGGAGAATACTGTGCTGCTCATGTGTATGTGCATCTCCATAGACATGCATGAATAGACAGCATCAATGCCATTGATTTGAATAAGGTGATATACAGTATTGAGGTGACTTTGCTTGTGTTTGTAACTGACTTGTTTTTGGTTTGATACTCTCAGAATTGTGGATGTTTCTTTAACTTTTCATTTTTAATACTTGAGAATACTAAGACACTAATGTAACTCAGTGTGTGTGGCCAAATTAGGAAAACATTATTGTTAAATTGAAGTAAAATGGAGGGCTTTTTTTGTTTGTTTGGTTGGTTTTTTTTAAAGATTTTTTTAAACCCAAATGATGCTGATATTCATAATTAGTGATACTGTTACAGCATGTCAAAATAAGAGCTTTTGACTTTCCAGCATATATCATTAATGACCCTAGGGTGGTGGTGGTGTGGAAATCACATCTGCACTAATACAGTTCTTGGCTTTTCTAGGGCTGATCAATAATCACATTGTGTATTCATTCCCCCAGCCTCCCACCCTGCGAGGTCAACTTTAACTACTAGTCTTTATATCTCAGAAAAAGGGTATAGACTGTTTTATGCATTAATAATATTGGTCTCAGTGTTGCCTTTGCATCTATTTTACTGTTACCCATCAAAGAATCAGTAACTTAAAGAAAAAAAAAAAAGTTGAATATCTGTAATTTTTCAGGAGAGCTTTTGTCCTCTTCTATCTTATGGTGCTGTGTTGAGATGTCTAGGTAGGAGCTGGACTGAGGATGCTGAGGTTTGCTATGACTTTACTCTTTAAATGGCTCTTCTCTTGATTGTATTGCAGCATGTGACATTGACAATGGGAAAACAACAAATTCAGGGGCTCGTGTCTCAATAGTAACACAGCTGCTGCAATAAAGTCTTGTTATGGTTCACCAGTCACATTTGGACAGTTATTTCTAATCAGAAGTTCTTTATGTCGCGTTAGAAAATAGTTGGAAGCAAACTAGTAGATACCTAGATGAAGTTAGTTCATTTGCTCTTCCTTGTCTTGAAAGATTCATATTGCTTTTTTGTTTTATCCTGCATCCAGAACAAGTAGCCTTGAAAGAATCTTGCCTTTTTTATTATTTTGGACTATAATGTAGTGGTCTCCAGCAACTGCTGTAAAATAAAGGGTTATTGTGGATAGTTCTGTCAGTGTTAGATATCACCACTAGTTTTCAGACTTGTGATGGTGGCATTTTGTGATTTCTGCATTGTTGTGGAGTTTTTTGTATATTTTTTTTTTCCTCCATGAAAGTACTAGTGATACTGGTTCCCTTTTATTCATTTCTTCATATTAGAGGGGAAATGTATTTTGTTCATAATGGATTATTGATTGGTCTGCGAACAGCAGAAGCCCCAAGGCCTTGTCATCAATGGTACTTACTCTCCCTATAGTGAATGCATCGCTTCATGCGGCTATTCGCAACCCCAGTCTGTAGAATATAAGCCCGTAATTGTTACTCTTGTGCAGCGTGGTTTTTAGGGAGAGGAACTCTTCATTGTCATTATGGGATTTTCCCCCTCAGTTTGTTCAAAGAATAGTCCCTTTGTTTTGGGAGCAAGATAAAGCTTGTCCTGGATGTTAATGATATATTTCAATTCATTGCTTAGAATACTACAGTGTAACTAATAAAGTACATTTCTTTGTCTCCCAGAAGACAAACACGCACAGTATACTAAAACACAAAATATGTACTGAGTGGGTTACAGCACACTGTTCTTCAATATACCCCATAGCAGCACAAAAGCAAACTCCCTCCTCTTGCTCCTGAACTGCTTCTTGAGGAGCCACAAAAAATCTGGGATACAGGGGTTTTTCTGACTTCGTTTGGAGGGAGATCACCGTGTTGTAAATGCCTGCCTACAGCTTTTTCAGCATTAGCATTTTAATCGTTATTTCAGTGTATTCTTTCCCCTGCTAAGGGTGTGACATCGCTTGAGAAAGGCCTGACTGTGCTTTCTCAGCCCTGGCTGCCGCTGCAAAGCCTGCTGCAAAATGTCATTAGATCATGGAGGCAGAAAGACACAAAAACATATGATGTAGTTGGAGGAGCTCAAAATAATATGTCAATGTTCGGACAGCGAAGTTTTCAAATGGGAAGAGCTTCCTCAGCTGCAGGGGAAGCCTAGTTTAAAATAATTAAACAAAAAAGAAGTGTTGCAAAGTGCTGCTTAGGATTTTATAAAGCCTAAGTAGAAATAGACTAATAGATTTATTTGAGATTATTTATTTATCTTTATTCAGAGGCTTTTTATTTTTCCTTTCCAGTCCTGTGTCAGTTTTGGCAGGCTTAAACAAACTTCAGGAGGTCTGTTGTCAAGATCGCAGTTTTTAATAACTGAATGCTTTTGAAAATTTGACAGTCTTCTACAACTGGCTTGTGGTTTTGGGATAGCTTTTTACTGGATTAGTTTGGATTACTTTCAGAAAACCAATTCAGGGCTATTCTGCCTTTACCTAATGGCATGTTTAGATTATAGGTTGCAGAATGCCAGGATTTCCTACAAATTCAGATATGGGCTTACTATTTAAAGATACACACGTTCTTCTACCCTCTGGTGTAGTCTGAAGGATGCTGTCAGCTCAAAGCAGTGAAGAATCTACAGGCGAGTGATGTGGTCCATAAGAGAAATTTTGATAGGGCTGGTGCCTAAATGAGGACAGCAGGGTTGAGCCTCTAATCAAGGAGGTGCACCCATGACCTCCAGTGGGACCCGGGTGGTCAGATGTCCCATGTCCCCTTGCACAGGGAGGAGGAGGAGGGCCTACAAGTAGAGCCAGACTGAAGTGTGCGGAGGATGGTGTGGCTCTGTGGCCAAGGGAGAAGACACAGTTTGGGAGACAGGTCTCTGGTTCGGTCAGTATGAAGGCTGGTAAGGCAGGTGTAAAATGTTCTCTGCTTTTCGACCATGTTTTTTCTGTACTTTACTCTCTTCTGGCCTCTTCACTCTGAACAGCGAAGTCTGGCTGGCTCTGGGGCAACATGAGCCTTTTCCAGTCAGGAGAGGTCAGCTCTCCAGATCACTGTTATTTGAAAGATACAAATTTCTCAAATTCACCTTGAAGTTTACATGCTATGTCCTATCATTTCATCATCTAGAAGGAATTTCAGTAAGATACTGTTTCCACAAGATCACACCTTGCAGTGTTGTGTGTTTGGTGTTTTTTTTAAGTTATTGTTGCTTTTGGCATAGGAACGCAGTGGAGTGATTACAGTGTATATTCAAACCTTCTGTACATTAGAAGTGTGATATTTCTCCAGTGCATTCATCTTTCAGATGGGATTTGAAATATACTCAAACTGAAAGCAGTTTGTTTTAAATTTTGCACTGTGGTATTTGAAAAGGTCTATGTAGCTTCCCAGATTGTATGTTCTTATTTATTACTTACTGAAGAGTTTTCCCTTTTTACCACAGCAGTCTATGCAATACGATATTTAAAGTCAGGTTTAATTGAAGAGAAATTTTAAAAGTGTGTAGTCTTATGTATGTCGGAACAGAAATGATTTTGTTGTGTTTTTCCTTCAGTCTGCACTGCACAGGATATTTGTATGTATGAAATGAATTTGCAGTTGCTTTTTCAATATGATATCTCTTGCATTCTATTTTTCAGTTTTCTTGGGGTGTGTGTGGTTTTGTGTGTGTGTGTGTTTTTCTTTTTAATTTAATTTTATCTTTTATCTTTTATTTTTGAATTGTTTTCCAAGCAGCACAAAATGTCTTCAAGGGGGTCTGTGTTGCCCTGTGGGGAGTCCTCCCAGCTTCCCTGATCCTCTTCCACCACATGCAGGTGGCATGAAGGAGTAATAGATATTTCAGTGTTCCTGTTTTACTTAAAAATGCTGCTCCCTTGTATTTCTACACATGCTTCACTTCAAGACTACTTGAGGGTCTTGCAGAAGTTGCGAGAGTGATGCAGCCGTGCACTGGCTGTACCTGCCGTGGTGCTGGCTGGGATGGGCTACCAGGGCCTCATTGGTGAGGCCAAGGCTCAGGGTCTCCATGGTGAGAGCAGGTAATTTTGGTCAAAAGTGTTTTCTTCCAAGCCAAGAACTCTTTCTGTTAGTTTGAAAAACTGGAGAAGTTTTGATGCCTAAATGTTTGAAATAGAGTAGAATCTGACAAATAATGGGTTCAAACTTGTAGGAAAGCTTATTTTCTCTTATAGGAGACCATAAAGTAAGTTTATTTGTATTTGTTCCCATGTGGATCACGTCAAAGACTCTGTGAGGCACTGGGTGCAGGAACAAGCCTTATAACAAAAATATTTGACTGAGCAAAGGCATTTCTTGGTGTACGACCCCCTCCTGGTTTTGGGTCTTTGTTCATGTCTCTTCTGCCTTGCTTTATATACCAAACCTGCATGTGAATGGTGATGATGTTAAGTGTCTCAGTGTATTTTGAAGGAGCTGAAAATGCCTCCAGGACCCTAGCCAGAAGCTTTGTATGTGAATTCCTGATCCCTAGTCCTGCAAAAGGAAGGTAGTTCATACACCCCTTACAACAGAATATCAAACCCTCCTCAAGGAGTTGTGTGGCATTTGACATAGGCTGCAATGCCCTTTAAACACAGGAAATATTTTTAAAGACTACATGCTAATTTACAGTTTACATTCAGTTGCATTTCCTTATGGTTTGCCTCTGTGCTGTGACAGTCTGGGAGAAACCTGCAGCCTGGATGTGACTCTGCTATGGATTCTGTGTGACAAGCCAGAGCTAAGGAACTTCAGGCTGAACTGAGACCAAAGCTGTGAAAGGTTATTAGTTATCACCTGAAATTACTGAGAGTTGAAACATTTTTTAGTAGCCTTAGGGTAGCAGGGAGGTGACTGTGTTCCATGTGTGCTGAAAGAGAATTATTTCCAAATACTTTCAAATTTGTGATTATTTCAAAATATAAATATTTTTATCGTTGCAGTCAGCCAGAAAGAAACAAAAATAGCTATAGTAAAATTTTACTCACAGTGGAAGACTAATCAGTGTGGTTTGATTTACTCTTTGACGTCTTCCATCCCTTGTGCCCTCTTTGATGTTGAAATGATTGTTTAATAATTAATACTAAGGTGGAAATTATGAAGCCAAAATGTTATTTTCTATTGGAAAGGTTCTTTACAAGTGCTGTTTTCCTAATTTTGTACGTTTAGTCTTCTGAAGTATTTTTCAAAGTTGTCATTTTTATTTTATATTTGCTGCCTCTTCCTTTCCAATGAATGCTGGTCTTGCTGTTCTGCAAAGAGCTCCTCTAAAATAATTACTTCTAAGTGGCACTCAAATGATGTGAGGAGAGCATTGTGAGCTGTTGGTAGATATTTGTGTCAGTCAATTTACCAAAGCCTAAAGCAGACTTCCACACACTGTGTAAAGTGAACTCGGACTGAGTGGACACCCTTTCTCCCCCTGGAATGTCTGTGGAAGGTTAGACTTGATATTTTGGGAATCTTAGATGTGTGAATTCAAATAATTGAAATCTGGCAATACTTTATTTCAGCTTTTAAAGTTATAAATTGCAGTGCATTGACCAAGCTAAAGATGAAACTATTTTCTCAGAATGTTTTGGTGGAGATGATATCACTACCATTAAGTATTTTAGACTAATAAAATAATTTGGTAATTTTTTAACTCTGAGTTTTTCCTCCCCTTGGGCCTAATTTAATACAGGGTTAGGGAGATCTCCTCCAAGTGGCTAATATCCCTCTTATAAGTAATGCTTTCTTCATATCCTCATTTTCATAACTAAGTTTCATTAATGAAAATGCTATAAATAATTAAAGTAAAATATGTCAAGGCTAAGCCCAGGGAAGCTCTGCCCAAGTAAACAAAGGGAATTTGAAGCTTTGGATTTATATATGCCTGAACTGCTGCGTACAGCATTCTTGTCTAAGTTTGGCTCTTAAGGCTCTTTTGAACTTTCAGACAGGAAACACTGTAGAGAGTTGAGTTAAAATGGGACCTACAAAAAAGAGTCCCTAGTCTAAAAGTCAGTGTGCCAAGAAGCAGTGTTCTCACTGATGTAAACTATAGAAAAGGCAGAATGTAGAAAACGTTATCTAAAATACCTGAAAAAATCAGTCCCTAAAGCTTACAATCTTTTTATATGCAATGGTGCAGAACATTTCAGAAGCTGTTGCTTGTTCAAGTATATCATTGTGGTAAATGCAAGATATTACTCTGTAGTTTCCTTTTGCTGTCTAATGAATTTTAGGTTAAATTTTTGATTATAAGACACTGTGGGTTGGTAATGACAGGTCAAATAAATGATGTTACTTTTAATTGTTTCATCCATCAATATGCAGTGTAAATGGCTGATTTCAGAGATTAATTTAGATGCTCTTGTTTGTAAGCTTTCTCCTCATAGGGAATTCTGAATTTGTGATCTAATGTGTTTGGGTTTTTTTTTTCCAGAATAAATAATTCACAATATAAAAAAAGCTTCATTCAAGAAATGAAATTGCATTCATAACATGTCCCTTAGTTATTACTGTCAGCTCTCTGAGGAAAAGGTATTTTGGGTAGATGGTGTTGGTAACTCTTAACATGCTGAACAGATACTAGATATGCAGAAAATCAAACCCAGAAATGAATGATCTTTGTAGCAAGTGAGGGGCCAAGATTAGCTCAAAGTTAACAAACTTATTCTGTAGTGTGTAACTGAGATGAGCATTGCATTGGTTTTGCCTTGCTTTTTGTTAGGCTTATGCTGGTGATGTGGTTAGACTATTTATTTGCATATTGAAGAGACTCAGAGGGGAATACAATGAGAAATCTTAAAATTTGGAACTATAGAGCTGTAGCTCTTATTGAGTCATAGATTTCAAGTGATGGGTGTGTCAATATGCAGTCTTGTTATTGTTCTGCATATTTTTAGCTATGTTTTAAGAAGCTGATGTTTTCTTAATGTAGTAATAGATTGGTTCTCTCTATGAGAGAATACAGTATTCTTTGATCTTAGTCATGTGGTGTTTTTATTACTTAATGAGAAGAGGAAGGGGGGGAGATTTTTGTTTTACAGTTGTGATAATTGGAAAAGAATCCATCTGTGGAAATCTCAACCGTTGATTTTTTGCCATATACAAGGTGGAGAATTGCAGGCATCTTACATTGCTGAGGCAGATAGTGACCCTTACTTTTAATCAGAACAAGATACAAAAGCTTTAAATCTTTTATTCATCCGTTTTGTTAATCCAAGTAGTTTCTTGTTTTGTTTGTTTGTTTATGGTTAAGATTCTGCTTCATTAAGGTGGGCGGTGCTGTGGTTTCCTGTGTGTCTTGTTGACATAAATCACTCACTTTTTAGGTTATTTGATACCTACACACATTATCTGTTTACATTGTTAGATTGAGACCAAATGTTACACTTTGAGGTTTTTTTTTTCCTTCGTTGTCTATCAGGAAATAACTTTTGGTTTTCCTGACTGCTTCGTCAGGCTCTGGATTCTTGTTTTCTCTCTAATCAAAGTACTGAGCGTCCTCAGCGTCTGCGCCTGCTCTGTGCATGCCACATCAAGCACAGCAGAGCTGTCTGAGATGCAAAGTAATGCAGTTGCCAGCAGGAATATGATACTTGCTAAAGTCTCTAGGAAAACCTTTTATCTTTGGCAAGTAAGTATTTTACATGGAATTACACATTATGGTAAAGCCACAGATTTAAAGTGTAATAACCCCCTCAAGAAATGTTTTCCTCATTTAAGGTGTATTTTTAGCTACTTCTGCCTGGTTTTAAAACAAAAATTATTTTTGAAGTTTGCATTTATTTAGAAACACTGTGGTGTCAGTGTATGGAAATGAATGGTTGCTCTTTTTTGGATTTTACTTGTTTATTAATGATGCTTTGAATGCTTGCCATTGATGTCTAGAATATCAGCAAAAGGACAAGCTGCTGCTTTTTGGTGCAATAAATTGTAGCATAGTATGCTTTTGAATGTGGCGTGAGTGACGGAAACTGTTGAAGTAAAAATATAAATACATTTAAATATATTTAAGAATCTGCTTACACAATTCCTGTACATTTGTGTGACTTCTGTTCTTGTTTCAGGTGATCTATGCCATCTGCTTACAGAAATAAATCAGTGTGCTGGACACACTCTTGCAGCTGAAAGGAGAAACGTTACCTTGAGAATGAAGCAGTAAAACATCTCTCTGCAGAACCGTATGATTGAGAACACGGTCCAGCCCTCTGCTGCCGGACATGCTTTTTTCCTCTTGCCTTGCTCACCCGATGTTCGAGTAATACAGATGGATCGTAATAGAGAGGCAGAAATGGAGTTACGGAGATCCGCTAGCCCAGGCAAGCTGAGCAAGAATGACATGGATGCTGACAAGACCATGTGCCACAGCTGCTGCATCTGCGGTAAAAGTTTCCCTTTTCAGAGCTCCTTGTCGCAGCACATGAGGAAGCACACAGGGGAGAAGCCCTACAAATGTCCTTACTGTGATCACAGAGCTTCCCAAAAGGGCAACCTGAAGATCCACATCCGTAGTCACAGAACAGGCACTTTAAGCCAGGGGCACGAGGCAGAGATGGGAGAGGCGCAGCTGGGGGAGATGGGCGTTTCAGAGGGCCTGGGTGGGTGCACCAGCCCCACTAAAAGTACATCCGCCTGCAACAAGATCTTGAACGGTGCCACTCGGGTAGACAGCAGCAAAATCTTGTTGAGAAGCAGCAAGAAGGAGGTCATGGAGGTGGTGCCGGCTGAGGAGGATGGCAAGCTGACCTCTTACCAGTGCACCTTCTGCAAAAACAAATTTGAAAGGAAGAAGGAACTGGAGCAGCACCTCCACCAGGTCCACAAACCATTCAAGTGCAGGTTGTGTAGCTACATGACCCTGAGGGAGGAGACACTGTTAAACCACATAGAGAAGGACCATATAACAGCTCAGGTCCCAAATGGGGAGGCCTACGCTGAGAACTGCAAGAGCGAGCTGAGCGCGGGTGAGTTTCCGTGTGAAGTCTGTGGTCAGGCCTTTAGTCAAACCTGGTTCCTGAAAGCTCACATGAAAAAGCACAGGGGGTCATTTGATCACGGGTGCCACATTTGTGGCAGGAGATTCAAAGAGCCCTGGTTTCTCAAAAACCACATGAAGTCACATGGCCCCAAGACCGGGAGCAAAAACAGACCAAAAAATGATTTGGATCTCATAGCCACTATCAATGACGTGATACAGGAGGAGACGATTGTGACAGGCCTGTCTCTGTATGAAGTGTGCACCAAGTGTGGAAATCTGTTTACAAATATGGAAAGCCTGAAAGTGCATAACGCTGTTCACTACCGCGCGCAGCAGGGCAGCACCAGGGATAAAGCTGACGATTTAATTGATGGGAGCCTAAGCTCCTCTGTAACGAAGCAGTTTTTCTTGCAGTGTCTCAATCTAAAGCCATCTATAGGGCTGGACAGAGTTACAAGAGGACAAACTGGGAAAAGAGTAGCCGAGCTGGATCCGGTCAGTAGCTACCAAGCTTGGCAGCTGGCCACCAAAGGAAAAGTAGTAGAGCCCTCCGAATATGTGAAGTATGTGGGATGGGACGAGGCCCTGACAGATGCAGATGTGACTTACGACAAGGATAAGAGAGAGTATATCCTCGTCAACCAGGAGAAGCGCAAGCGAGACCAGGACTCACCCAGCTCTTCCAGCAACCCCAAAAAGAAGAGCTGCACCAGCGGGCGCCCAGAGAAAACTGGCGCCCCTCCAGCGGGGGAGAGCTGCCCGTTGGCCCCCGGGGACCTGGACTACCGCCCTGCCTCACGCCAGAGCCGGCGGGCTGTCCAGAACAAATCCACCGAGTGCTTTGAGTGCGGGAAGATCTTCCGCACCTACCACCAAATGGTGCTGCACTCCCGGGTGCACCGCAAGGGCCGGAGGAGCGGCAGCGAGGGAGGGACGGCCGCCCAGCCCGACCGCTACGGCTCCAGCAGCGAGGAAGGGGACTCGGGGTCTGTCAGCGGGCCCAGCACCCCTGGCTCTGCATCTGCCCCGGAGGACTCAGCCACCTCCGGCCTGGGGGAGGAGGGGGCGGAGGAGAGCTCAGAGGAGGGAGCAGCTGAACCTTCACTAGGTAGGATGGCTCCCAGCCTTGTCCCATTTGTTGTCGCTGGTCCTTGGGTCTTCCAGCACGGGACACAGAGATGAGCAGAGGGAGAGATGTGTGGAAACATGCGAGAGGTTTAAAGGCAGCGTGGATGGGGTCCTGAGGCCCTGAGCGCTGCTGCTTGTTTCTGGCATGGGTAATAAAAGCGAGATCAGAGGACATCTTCATAAGGTGCAGGTGAACTTGCATTTTGGTGAAGGACACCTGAAAAGTATTTTAGTTGCCTGTAGCAACACTGTAGGGTAGTGTCTTCTCTGGACATCTCAGGGACTGTTTTTCCCTGATTTCTGGGCAGCCTGTGCACTCTTCTGCCTGTAGAGTGCAGGTGTAGCAGGGGCGCAGCCTGCGTGGTGTAGCCCCAAAGCATGTAAACTTGTTAATCACCAGCATGAGAGGCATCTCTCTCCTCATCTCTACTTGGCTTCCCAAATTGTGTTTATAACTCCAAAGGCTATAATTAATCTCTCTGGATTAAAGCGGTCCTTTGAGCCCAACACTACTAAATGGAACAAATTATTCTCTGAATAGCAGCGAAGTAAATATTTAAAAGAACAGCGTTAAGCACTTCTGTAGGATTTTTTTTTTATATTTCACTTTTGTTGTTCGCCATTGTTTATAATACCCTTTTAGAAATCTGAGATGAACCATTCTTTCCTTACTAGCCTTGTACTGTTTGTTTAATTTCTGTTTGAACAGTAATGTTTTCCTCTCAGTTTAATTCATTTTGTTGTGAGGGACATAGTTATCTATAGAGTTAAACTCGTTTTCAAGACCATAGCAGATGAAGTAATCTGCACCATTGTGGGAGAGGGTGGGATTATTAAATTAGCTGCGTTCTTTCAGGATTCTTATATAATGTTGTGCTTTCTCCACTGGCTACAGACCCTGCAGCAGCCAAGCAACATTTTCCAGAATTCTTTATTAATAGTTATATGTTTTTCATGAAGTTTTGAAGCAATGTTGGATATATATATTGATTTTATTTTTTGTCATTAAGCTTCTTTCATGAAAGTCCCATGGTTTTAGGACAACTCAAGTTGGGACCAGGGTTGCTTGGCAATATAACTTTCAAAATGTAAGGCGTAGAGGGAAGAGAGCTCCAAAGGACTGAAATTGTAAAATATTAAACCCATCTGTTTGTCCTTAAAACTTACTAGAATGGTCCTAAACTTGATTTTGCTACAATTTGGATCAAATCCCCAGTGGACAAATTGGGTGCACACTGGAACAGAAATGTAAATTCAACCAAGAACTCCACTTTTTTTTTTTTTTTATGCTTTCTTGCCCTTTCCATAAACCACAACTCTAAAACGTCCTAGCAACAAGCTGGATTAAATATTTTCACTATGATTACTTGCCCATTTAAAAGACTAAAAATTTGGCTTTCCCATCTGCTGTCAGATATTGGGCACTTAAAGTTCCGTATGGGACCATACATACTTTGTGTGAAAATCTATCAGCTGCTGCCTAAAACACCTCAGTACAGTTGACACAAGATGCTGTGATAAAACTGCATCTTTATCTGAAGTTAAATGAGGCTGCCATGTTTTACCAGTGTAATGTACAGTGCCCTTATGGAAACTGCTGTGATGGAAAACAATCTCTCTGGAGACGGGCTGAAAACACCAAAACACTTTTTCACATGATGTTCAAATAGGAAAGCTCTTCTCATGCTCTCTCTGTATTCAGCACTTTATTTCTAACAAGAGGAGCTGTCTCATCTCTTTGCGTGTCCCGCTTCGTGCTTCAACTCAAGCTCTGAGCCCTTGTTGCAGGATTGAAAGGTGAGAGTTAAAGTCACACAGCAGGTTCTCTTGAAGGAATTAAAGTGACTGGCTTAACACATGTCACTAGCCAACACCTGGAAGCTTGTTTCTTCAGGTGACAAATTGGTCCTTCTTTAACTGTAAAGCAGCAGCAGACTGATGGGTCTAAGTAAAGGCACACCTTGGAAAAGGGATGGGTGCACACTGATGAGTTAGGAGGGTGGCTGCTTCATTTTGTATTGGCTAACATCACAACTGAAGAGCTAGTCAAGTATTTAATTGGCTAATAAGAAATGTTTTAATCATATGACCAAGATAATTTTTTGTTACCCTTGCTTCTTAATAGAGTTTATTTAAATATAAAATCACTCTGTCAGTGAACTTTTTTTACAAGTGACGAAGATTTTTGGATTCAAGATATTGTGGCGGTTTTTTTGTTTGTTTTTAAGGAATTTTCACAGATCCATGATCAAGACTTAAGTTTCTCAATTTTCATTTTTGGTATGCCAGTTTACTGACACTGCCCTTATACTATTTTCTAAGGGACTGAGGTCTTTTGATCCCACAGCCTGTAGGACTAATTTTACTCTTCTGCAGATTGGTGCTTTGACTCGAGAGGTTTGCTTTCCATCCCCTACGAACAAAAACATAAGATGTACAGAATATAGGCTGAATTCCACCCTCATATATGCTCCCCCTAAAATCAGATGTTCTAGTGTGGCCTTGAAGCACATTTTGTCCTAGAAGTGCTGTGGTTTGCTATCCTTTGCCGCAGCTTTTTGTAGTTATTCTTGTTGGTGAAGCTTTTCAGTCGAGAGCCGTGCTCCAGCCCCACAGACAGCATCCCTCCCTGGTGGAGACGGGCAAGCAAGCACTCTCGGTTCCTGTTCCTGACAGGCCTTCTACAGCATTGTTTTTGTGCAGGCTGCGGTCAGGAAGATCTTGTGCTACGCATAAGGTTATATAATATCTGTATATTTATTTGTAGATCTTTACTGGTTTTCCCCACTTTGACATGTATCCTGGGTCAGAAAAGGGCCTTGATGCTGTCAAGTGTTGAACGTTTTGGCCTTGACTCAGCTGAAAGTACTTCTTTCTGTGTTTAATTCTTAATAATTTGAGTAGTCCCATTGACGCACCGTGTCTTGCGGCAGGGAAGCTGGCAATGAACCTCTGTGGTCACTTAGAGCCAGCAAATGTTGGGGCTCAAGGTGACTGCGGCTGGGAAGTATCGGTATGGTTTACTGGTAGAAAAGCAACAATTGCACCTTGCATGTAAAATGGGATTGAGAGCCTTCAGGGTAGGCACTACTTTGCTCTTAACGCATGGGTAATTTGTCTCTTCTGTCTACATAGAGTACCCTAATGATTTCTGAGGCATGGGGTTAGTGTTTGCAAACCCAGTTTATCAGCTGCCGGGGGTAAGCTAGCTGGTTACAAAGTGCTTTCCATCTTGTTGGAAGGAGGGTGAAAATCAGTTTTCTAGAGTTACACATGGTGTACAGTGTTGTGATAACCTGTCATACAAAGATATATGCATGAAGTATACGTGCTTTGTGTGACAGCTGTGTGGGAAGAGGTGTCCCAGAGCACATTCACTCTGTTAAGAGCAGACTTTGAATATTTTCAAGGTCTTCCTGCCCCAGATGAGTCTTTGTTTTTATATGGCATTCAAGCAACTAGCAAACTACCTGAATTTCCAGAGTTGCATCCAAAGCTGTGAGTTCTTGCTCAGCTCTTCCCCAACTTGAGGCTTTTTTTTTTTTTATGATTTTAATTTTTAACTAAAAAACCCTCCAGAGCTTCGACTGAGAGAGTAGAGAGGGATTATGCATGTGTTGATAAAAGTGGAGGGGAAAATACTCTTATTTTTCAAATCTTTCAGCTTCTTAACTAAAACGTAGTTTTAGGTATGCCAAAGAAATAACTGAAGTTTGTATGCTGAATTCGGTGGCTAGTATTTTTAAGGCTCAACACAGGCCTCCTCATTGTTATGGTGTACTTAGCAGTGAAGATATTTGTGACGTTAGGCACTATGAACTCTTTCAGTCCTGAAATGAAGAAGGAAGTATAATTTTTGAGGCTGTGACTGCTGCTGACAGGCAGGAAGATGAAGAAAAGAAGTGAAAACTCTTTAAATACCACTTGGTGCTTGGCAAACACATAGTAAGAGCACAGGCCTGTGGTACCCCAGTCAGTAAGGTACTTCTTTTTTCATGTAAGCACCAGACTGCGCAGGAAGTAAACGTTAAGAGTAATCAAAAAAAGATAAAAAGAAAAGGAGTGTTATATAGGAATACAGGAGGGGAGTGCTGCTTGTAGCCTGACCTTGTCAGAGAAGGCTGGCAGTGACAGGGGAGTGTGTTGCACCTCAGAGGGAATGCTGCTTTTGGTGAAAACTATCTCCTCCATTTTGTTTCCCTTCTGTCCTGCCACTTCTCTCCCTTTTATTTTTCTTTTTTTTTTTTTTTTTCTTTCTGTCAGACTCCTCTAGATTTTTGAAATGTTTTAAGGAGAGACGGATTCACTCTTAGTGAACACATGCTGTTTTTATTACGCTGGCTGATGCAGGAAGGGGCTGATGGTGAGTGAAAGCTGTTGCGCTAGGCCCTGTACAACCACAGCTTTAGGCCCAAGGAGCCCATAGGCTTGAATAGATGAGGTGGGCACAAGTTCCTGGACAGCAGAGTATCAAAAAAACCCCAGTGAATACAAAACAATTGTGTGGTTCCATTTGGCTTGGGAATTATGGTGGTATGGTGGGACTTGCTCAGGAGAAGATGAATTCCACAAAGGGGCAAGATCAGAGATGGGAGTAAGGTGCAAGGAGGAGAGAAGGGGCCATGGAGGAAGGCAGAGAGGAGATGAAGGATCCCTGCCGGGTGAAGAGACCTCGATGAATGGAGCTGTGCCGTGTGATGAGGTTTCAAAGAGGAGGGGAGGCTGACAAGAGGTGTAGGATGGCGTTTGGAGTTCAAACCCTCCAAGGCAGAGCCAGCATGCTGGGTGTCTTGCCCTGAAGCCGTGAGGGCTCTTGACACCCTGTACTGGGAGGTGGGTAACCCACAAAAGGATTTCCATGTGAAAACCAGAGTGTCTGGAGCAGTCATAAGTGGGAGACAGCATCAGGAGCTCGCCTTGTCCACACCTGCCGGTGGACCCACTGGTTGCTTGTTATCGATCTGCTAAAATCCTGAACTCTCCACTCCTTGGTTATAGCTTAAGCAAATTTAAAAAAAAAAAGAGAGAAGCAGGGCCTAGTTTCGGAGTACTTTCTTTGTTACATTTTAAAAACTTTTAGAAATTCATGGCCAGCCATACACTGATACAGCATCTTTATTAGTAAATTGAAGGAGAAGAGACAGCTGCCTGTGAATTGCTTACAAGTTATAAAAACTGGGGGATGTACCACATACCACTTTTCCCAGACATGAGAAAGTCCGATGTGTAAGTTGGAATGCTTGAATAGAAACGTAATGACATTATTAAGTTTTGCAAAAGCAGAATAGGAGGAGAGATAGATGAAGCATAAATTTGGACTTCGTGTTGCTCAGATATAAATTATAACAAATCCAAGAGCTAGAATTTGAACAAAAAGTGGCTAATTTCATAAGGCTTTTGATTTAAAATAAATCAAATGGAAAAAATTGTCCAGAGTTGCTTTAATTTTCCAGTAAAATGGTGAGGCTGTAATTTGGGGGTGTAGAGGAACAGTAAGAATAAAACAGCTAAGCAAGTGAAAACAGAAAAATTTAAGTGAATAGTAACTCCAAAGAAGAGAGAAAGATAATGCTAGTAAATGTTTTCTGTTTCCTGAGTGCATGACACATAGCTGCCAGTATCCAGTACCAGGACTTCATTGTTCTGCTTATATGAAAAAATGTTCTTCTGTGTGCAAGGGAAGTCCTCTCCAATATTTAAAAATTAAACATTTTTATTATATATCTTAATCAAATAATTACACTTTAGGTACTTCTCATGCCAGGGTCTCCCTTACTGTAAACCCTACAGTACAATGCTGCTGAAGGCAGTGCTGTTGGGACATTTTACACCAAGTGAAAATCTTGGTCTGTATGCACAGTTTTAAGTATGTTGAAGTTACTTAACATATTTATTTTGCAGAATAAGCACACAACAAATTGGAGAATGTCTCGGTGCTGGACAGTTGGTAACTACTGCCCCAGAATTACAACAAAGGAGGTAGTTTCAAGGATGAACAGTGTCTCAGTGACTTCTATTAGATCCCTACCACAAAGATAAAAATGTTACACTGTGGTTACGCACTTTACCAGTTAATTTTGGCATTGCCATAGAGTGGTTGTTGGAATATAAAACCCCTTCAACTTTTCAACTACAACTAATTGTTTTGGTTGTTAACACTGTGGGGACTAATGCCAGGACTTTCAAAGGCAGCAAGTCGATGATTCAAGTCACAGTGGCAGTCAGGCAGAGGCAAGGACCCTGTGCTTGCAGAAGTAAGATGCATTAGGTGTTGTTTGGGACCTTGCAAAGTTCAAACTGTTCCTTAAAGCAAATTCGGTGGATCAGGACTAGATCAGTTACCTAGTTTGAACGTGCCTAATAATACCAGAAATTTCTCTTTTACATCTACCTTGTGATGCACAATAGTCCAGTCTTGGTGTGCGTAGCAAAGCCACATGTGGTGTGGTATTCTCTTATGGTCTGAAGTTTTTCTGCAAAACACTGCAGGTTGGAGCATGATTTTTGACCAGTGTGTGTGTCTTCTTTGGACCAGCCTGTGTGTATCTCCACAGCAGCACTTTACCTCTTCCCTCTATTTGGACTCTTCTACACCCCTCAGGATTACAGAGGATATTGCCTGTGTGTGAGCAGATTTCTGTGGTGCTGCCATCAGCAATAGCTTTTTGTTTTAATTTATCTTTAACTGTGGATTGATGTAATGGGAAGAAGAACTGAGGGAACAGAACAAAATAGAAATTATGCTGATCAGCCCAGAGAAATGGATAACAAGAAAAATTCTAACAGCCAAAGTCACTGAAATGTGCATTGAGGGGAAATGAAGAGACAAGAGACATAGAACATGTAGAGGTGTGGTTAAAACATCTCTTAGCATGTGTACCTCACACACATGGAGTTGCTTGGCCCTTCTTGATTTTAGGGTGATGGTGGGAGCTGTGCTTCAGGAAACTTGTGCAAAAAGTGTTTGACTGGAGCAGGGCAGTAATGCTTTGGGATAATGCAATCTGTACTCTTTAATGCTATACGTTACCCTGACAACATACCAACTAAGAATGTTTAACGATTGCCCTGTAGGCATCTTGGGTAATTTCCACTGTGTTCCTGATTACTGTGCTCTGCATTAGTAGGTCCTGTTTATTCGTCTCATTTCATGTGGGTGGCCAGCAAGAGTGTTAAACAGTAGTTCAAGTTCCTCTTGCAGTGGGGCACGGTGATGGGGAACAGATAACACACAGCTCAAGTCAGAACTAAAACTTGCTGGATGAGCTTGAGATATTCAATACTTCAGTAGCTTAATGACTTATACTAGAAATTGCCTTTGTTATTGTTATTTGTTATTCTCAGAGAGGATTTCTTTTGCAGCATTTTGCAGTTGTTAATCCAACTGTTGCATTGCTTTTATTCATTGCAAATGTTTCACTGGGGGTCTTGTTTAAGTACTGCAGAATTTTGTGCAGGGTATTTTGACACAGTGTGTCAAAACACTTCTACTGTATTAGATTTAATTATTAGTATTCCTTTTCTGCAGGTTACCATATACAATAGCAAGTGACACAATTAGACAGGAGTGTTGTTTAGACAGTTTATTATAGCTGTATGAGTGACCAAGGCATAGGTCAGCTTGGAAGGAAATTTGTACCAAGATGCTAAGTGAGAGATAGGTTTACCCAGCCTTTATTTTATCTATTAGCAAGCAAGGAATTGAGTGTGGTTTCTTAAAGGTAGATCATAGTAGGATAAACTTTGCCCTGCAGTTCATGTAACATGTTGAAAGTAAGACTGATTCTTCATACTTCTTCTGAAGCCTTTGGTAGTGTTGGCACAAGAGCTGCTTCTAATGATTGCTTGTATCTATGTTTAGTCTTCCCTAAATTGCAAATCTTCATTCTACACTTACCAAATACTAGCATTTAAAAAAACATCTCAAAGGGTGTGTGTATCTCTTAGCCATCTTGGTTTCAGTTTGCGCATTCAAAAATACCTCTTTATGCTGAAGTCAGTGGCACAAGGGTTCCAGTTTTCATACTTGCCTTTTAGCTCTTCTTCAGCAAGTGTTACAAACATCAGCAAATAGGACCGTGTACTTGGGAATCCAGCTGCACAGTAACTTGGCTTTCTCAAAACCCCAAATTCTTGACACCTACCCTGGCCTTGCTGCATTGTAAAAGCCAGTTCAACTATTCTGTTATTTCTTAGTGCTGAATGTTTCTATTACATTAAGTTATAGCGTATGAAGTACTGCTGTGTGATATTTATAGTCATAAGATCACATTGTGTATTGCTTTTGTTTTCTAGAGTTCCTGATTAGTGAGCGAGGACTCCATCTCCCCCAGCTAGTAAAACAAGATTCAGGCAATGAAAATTACAATGGTAGTGTTTTTAGTCTGATTTCCAAATATTTCAGTAGCGCTGTGACTGTGTTTAGTGTGATTCTGCTGATCTGTAAATGACTGCTAACAAGGGACTTATGTAGAAGTCTTTGATGTTAAATCTTTTTGCTGCTCTTAACATAATGTTTCACAGTTCACCCTTCGTCTATCTTAAACCAAGAGTCAGGTTTTCTTTGTTGACATATTAGGTTTGGCAGTAGATGCTTTCGGTGGATATGGTGGGCTAAATTCTGTGTGAGCTAAAACCTGGTGGAGTCTGCAGGGCTGCACAGGGAATAAAAGTAATTCATGATTTGGCCTAGTGTTGGTAGATAATTTGTTTCCTGCAGATGCATTTTACATATACACGTTTTACTGTGTCACTTCATTTTATTACTTTTTTAACCCAGTAGTCTCATTCAACCACTGGGTTGCTTTGACTTGAATGGGCCTGATTGTGCTACCAGCTATACCAGTAAAGTCAAGAGCAACTTAGCTGCAGTCAAGAGAACCCTTTATATTGGGAGCATCAATAACTTTTTTTTTTAATTCTCAGTTTTCTCGTGATTGCCTACAAGCAATCATGGATCCAGCAAGCCTGGATATTAAGGGAGCTGAAATTATTATATAGTGAATTTATATATAAAATACAGTTAATTTTATGGAAATTGTGGAGGAAAACTTAGAGTTTTTCGGTATAATTTTCAATTACTCAGTCCTTGATTGAGACTTTTGGATCCTATGTGTGACTGCCTGGAATGGATTTGTAAATGTGTAGGGAACTTATTTTCATGGTGAATTTGTTTTTCTTGTTTATAGACAGCATGGGTTTGAACTGGCAAGTTGCTGAATGCTTTGGCCCTGATCCAGCAAAACTCATAACTGCTGGCTTGATTTTAAGCATATGAGCAGTCAGGTTGAAATCATTCTTAACTACTTTGTTGAACCATTTGGCAACTGGTGGCTTGAAGTTATAGAAGAACTGAGTAATCTTCCTCTTCTGTAATCGATGCTGATGCAAATTGCATATCCTGAAACGTACTGTAGTGCACAAACTTTATGGGGATAAGAGTAGGGGAGGAGCAAATCTCAGAATTGTCTTTTTTGGATATTCTGTTAATGTATTCGGTTACAGTTTAGTGATGCGAAGGGCAGAAAGCCAACACTTCATCCTTTTAAAGTACAGAATCTCTATTGAGAAAATGTCCATATGAAAGACAAAAGCACTTTCTCAATCCATGCTTATTGCAGCTTGGATATAGGTTCTTACTTAACGTGGATTTAGAGAATGAGGTGCTACTCCTTGTACAGGACCCATGGGGGAAGATTTGCTCTCCTGCTTTTTAGAACTTTGTTTTCCAGGTTGGTAATCTCAAACTTCAGATATTACTTACTTATCTCTGTTACTTTAAATAACAGAAAAATAAATATCCATTAAAAAGATTTTTTTGTCATATCACAGCTGTAATTTTAGTCTTGTTTGGGAGCCATAAGTTAGGGGTGGCTACTCCAAGTCAGATCTCTCTCTCTCTTTTTTTCTTTTATCTTTTTTTCCCGAAAGGATACAAAATCCGTGATTTATTTTATTTATTTTTTAAGACTAAATTTGGTTTTAGTTTGTAATACAAGACACTCCCAAACCTTATGTTTCTTTGAGATAACAAATTCATCAGGCAGTTGAAGGCATCAGCTACACCTAACGGCACTTCAGAGGTGTGTGTTATCTCAGGATAGCATATGTCTTGTGATGTCTTACTGCTTAAATAGTATTTGAGGCAAGCTGCTGTCAGCAAAAACTAAATTTTTTGGGGGGAGAAAAAGCACAACCAGAGGGGAAATATATGGGTTCTTTTCGAAATGTGAACCTCAAGTCTAAATGGCTTTTTTTCCCCCCCTCACTTTGTGAAACATTTTCAGTGTGTTTTAACAATAGAGGCTATATATGGCAGTGTTACGATAGTGAAAGACTGAATGCAATGAGTTGGGATGACAACAGGATATAAAAGACTTCATTTCTTCCCATCCCTGCTATACCCCAAAAGTGATGGAGCAGATGCTGCATATGGGCTTTGCCTTTTGCATGTTTTGCTCAGAGTGTAGCACCAGTGAACCAAAGGTGTGTTCAGTTTTCTGTGATTTAGCCTTTATTCAGTAGGCAGTAAAGCCTTTTTTACTAGATAATGAAACAAATAGATCCTTCTCTTCCCTTAAAAGAGAATTCAAGAAGTACAGATTACACTGCACATGGAACACATTAATCCTAAACCCCTTTTAATACTTTGCAGAAGTTTCTTGTCCTTACACATGCCTGTATCCACACGCACAGCAATTTCCCGGAAACGTCTTAACCTTAAGTACTGTTGAAGCCTGGAGAAGCCTTAAAAAAAATAGTCAAACACAGAACGGCAAGTAAAATTGTAACAGGAAAAAATCAGTCTTTGTTTGGATTGTTCTGGGACAACAAAATGGGTGCGTGTAAGTGAAGATCACTTACTTGCTACTGTAGCGCTAAATATGTTTGACAAGGAAGTTGCAATGCTGTTATTTGTGTGGAAATGTGGGGTGTTGCTTTTTCATTAGTTTATACACACAGACATGACATCGTAGTTATAATTAAAACATAATCACTTCATTTTGCAAGTGAAATTGTTAGGATATTTTATCTCTGTTATCAGGGTGCAAGTGCCTAATATTAAGGCTTGTAATGGATGAGGTGTTATTAATGCATAATGAAACTTTTTTGTGCTGTTAAAATTTTCTTCTAGAATGACCTTTTTTCGTCAGTCATAATAGAGCAAAATTGAAAAAAAAAAAGCAAACTAAAAACCACAAAGAAAATCTCTTAGGATTACTCAGTAAGTTGAAATACTGAGTTCATTCAACCAAGGCATCGTGGAAAGTAGTCTTCATACAGTGTTTACTCAAATTCCAGTTTTGCAACTTTCTTTGTGGCCTTTAGAAGCCAAAAGGAAAGAAACATGATACCTAGGGAGGTGAAGTCTGGAATGGGCCAAAAATGTAATGTAACTAAAAACCGCATCAAGCTGAAGAATATTTGAGAAGGGCAAGACAAAAATTCAAAAAGTGTATGTGTGTATAACAAATATGGATCAATATATGTAAATGGGAAAAGGCTGATGTGTTAGTATGAGGGATGCATCCCAGTGTTGTAAAGAACAACTTCTGGAAGCTCATTGACACTTCCAAGCAGAGCTCTGACGCTGACAGCCCTCCCGGGATCCCTGTCGTAGCGGAGAACGGAGGGTGTGCAAAAGCACAAGCCAGAAACGCTGTCTTCTGTAATATCTGCCCTTTCTAGGAATTTACTTTCTAATGTGAATATGTTTGGGCTGATGCACAGTATGGAAAGCATCATGCAGCACATACATTGTAAGATAACCAATGGACATCTCTTTTGCTGAGGTTCTGAATTTAGAGTGAGACAAAGTGCCATTTCCCAACATCTCTTGGTGGTGCTGTGGACGAACTGGGCACTCGGGCTGGTGCTTCTGAGAGCTGGGTGCCGTGGGAGCGTGGATGGGGCCTGGCTGGGGGCATTTCCCTTTGATCCAGCTGGTTGTGACAATCATGCGGTTGTGAACTGAAGGAAGTGATAGAAGCGTTTGCCTTGGAGAGATTTGTGTGGATTCAGGCTTCTGTGAGCTGCAAACCCCTGTGTGGTTTCTGTAGGAGTGGTAGCAAATGGGAGCCTTAGGAGCAACCTCGGAAAAAAGCTGCATCAAAGGCCTAAGGAAATAAGCTGGAGGTAAGGGTGGTGTTTGCGTAAGCGGTGTTGTGGTGTTGGCGCACGTCAAAGGGGCCGTGAGGATGGTGGAGGCCCCAGAGCAACAGGTGCCAGGGAAGTTGGCACCCTGAGTCAGCCTGTGCAGGCACAGCTGGTGCTCAAAAAAACAGTGTTGTTGAAAGGAAGGAAATGAACGACTGCGGCATGCACGTGGAGAGAAAGTGGAGCTCCAAGGAAGGAAGCATCATAGCTGAGCATCATGGCGTTAGAGTGTGGAGTGCATTGGGGCAGGAGGTGACACAGCGCCCCTGCCACCAACCTGTGTGAGCAGCCCCAGAGCTCGAAGCTGTGCACAACGGCAGAGCAGGTGAAACAAAAACAGGTAAAAGTTGTTTTCAGGTCCTGAGAACAGTGGAAACTAAAAAAGGAAGAAGTGAAGGAACAGCGAAGCATACGAAGGAGGGATTCAATTTTGACATGTTGTGTGTCTTAGTGTTTCAGCTGGTAAATCACAGGAATTATTATATTGCTTTGTACCTTTTCATCAGAGTGCTTGAGTATTGCGAGATAATCATTAATATTTGAATAAATACTTTGAAAAGAGACATTTGCAGTTCTTTTACATCTGTTTCACTTTCCTGGTGTGCAGAGAGAAGGAATAAATACATTTTTATCAATAATGTCATTGAATAAGAAGATTGAAAATGATAAAGTGCCAGACTTTGAAAACATGACTGCTAAAACTGGTGTGGCTGGACCTCTTAGCTTAAACGTAGCATGTCATTTCAAAGGCACTAAAGCCAGATGTATAACTTGCCCCAGATGTTTAGATTCGGTGGAGCAATCACACATGGTGTTTTGAACAAAGTTGCCTATACCCAGTAATGGGTGTTTTATCAGTAATACTGTAATTCCAGACACCTTCCTTTGCCTGTATTTTCACACAAATAAAGTGGCACCGATGGCAAGCTCTGTTTGTAAACTCAACTTCATAATCCTAAAGTGTTGTTTTCTTGTTACAGATACTTGAAAGGACTTGGTACGTTTCTTTAATGAAATTAACAGCGTGTTGAAAGCCAAGGTTGCGCATTGGATTTATAATCAGTTTTGCTTATATGGAATATTCTATTTTATTTCATTCATTTTGGGGACATTTATGCAGTAACAGAACTTCCATTAACTCCTGCTGCTTATTCTTTACCCTTAAGCTATAGCCCTTTGTTGCAGCATCATAGTGTTGACCCTGGAATCAATTACTCTGCATAACAACCAGAAGATGATGAGGCGCATTCTGTAGCCGTTGTTTTCCAGTAGTCTCGGTGTACATATCTTGTAGTACATTGAACAGTAGGATAAATCTGTTTAAGAACTTTGTATCGCTACCTAGACAAAAACAACAGTAAAGGCAACACGGGAGATATTAGGCTCCTTTGCTGATCTCTTGTTTTACAGTATTAAATGTGCAGCTTGGGAAGGCTACAGCATTCTTCCTGTGTTCAGAGAGTTGGGATGTTCTCCATTAGTTTTGATGTCTGTCTCTTCCCTGGAAGTGAGTGCATGTGCAAATGTCATACAGATGTTGTATGAAAGCTTAGTTATGCCTCTCTTTAAGCTGTGGTACTGTTTTGTTTTGACCCCCACTCCCCACCCCAAAAGGCTTTTCCTGAGAAGAGAAGGAAAAACATTTTCCCATTCTTCCTTTACTCAGGGGTTAATTATATTCTGCAATGTGACTGTACTTCAGCAAAAGCTGAATGGAAAAAAAAAGACTCCGAGGACAAAAAGGCGGAAGTTTTTAGGCTAGCTTTAATTTTCTGTTCTTTTTTAGGAATTAGAAGTCCTCACCAATTTCAGCCAAAAGAAGAAATCCCACCCTAGAGGTTACATTTCATCCACGCACTTTGCTTCTGAGAGAGCTTAAACCTCTTTGCTATTTCCTCACGTGTGTTTGCAGGTCGTTGACAGCCAGCTCAGTTAAATTGTCACAGGTGCAAGTGTAAGCAGCCAGCAGGAACTGAAGAAACATGGGTAATCCCACTTAGGAAATCCCCTAGTAGCTGGGTGCTTACTCGAAGCAGAAGACCAGAAATACAGTTAGTGGCAGTTAGAAAATACGGAAGAAAAAAATCTTAACTCTTGAATCAAAATTAAAGGGATATTCTCTGCTCTGATTTCTGGGGTTAAGGTGTATTATCACAGCTCTTCTAAGAGTCTTCTGTATCTAGACTCGAAACCGATGAAGAAAGAGCTTGATTACACTCTTAAAACTAATACTGTACTCTGGTTCTGGGATGCCAGATATGCAGTCAGGTTGGATAAACACATTTTTATTTCACTTTATTTCTATGTATGCTTTTGTGCCGATTGGCTTTTCCTGCTTTCACAATTGCCAGTATAAGATTTTCCCCCTTTATTTTTAAACATTCCCTCCAGTACTAACAAGCCATTCTTTAAAGATGTCTGAGATATGACTTGTTTATATTTTTGTATGACAAATAACAAGAATAGTCTTATAATTTTTATGAAGAAATGTAACACTGAATTTTTCTTTTTTAGTCACCTGAATAATGAGGTAATGAAGTTGCAAAAATCAGCTTCTAAGCTAACATGGCTTGTAACTTTTGTTTGTGGAAGAAGATTAATTGAGCAGATCTGAGACAATTTTGGTGTGTGGTGTTTCGTGTTTGTGTTTCTTCCCCCCACCCCTGTCCCCAGCCCCTGAAGTAGAGCTGCTTCTCTCTCTCTCTGGAAAAAACTATCAGCTTTTTGAGAGGGAAGAAATATGTGAAATGCATTATTACACATGCTGTTTAAAAGAAAAAAAACTAACAATGCCTTCATGTCCATCAGCTCTGTTAGTTAAAAATACTTTTTTCTTTCTCAATTTTCCATCATTCTTTTAAGGAAATAGCTTGTATTTCACACAATTATCTGTATGATTTTTTTTCTAGTAGAAAGAAGCTGAGTGACAGTGTCATGGAACCATTTTCAAGTGGAATGCTTGGCAAAGTCCCGAAGGGAAAAGTAAAAGAAAACTTTAATCAGGGATCAAAACAGAGAGTTAAGGAGTAGATAACAGTATATCTGAGAACTAGGAAAGCGTTTATGACCAAAATCGTCTGGCAGGATTTCCCACTGTGTGTTACTATTTTCAACCCTACAGCTGTGTCTAATTATCTGAAGCTGCTGTACAATGCAATTAATGTTCTGTGCTTGAAGAGCCAGGTACCAGGGCAGATGACCACAGATCCAAACAAATGACATGATTGTGTGTGCAATGTGTGCGTGCAAATGCATGAGAAGCAAATTTCAGATGGTCACAAACCTTTGCAAGCCCAGCTTGTGGGCTAGTGTGGGGAAAGATACGTGGAAGTTGAGTGAGAAAACAGCAGAGACAGCCAGTCAGTTGGGAGCATCATGCTTAAAGTTCAGGGAATGCGTTTCTAAATTCAGTGTGAAGCCATAAATAAAAACAATTCAGCAAATAATTGCTGCAAAATTAGAGGCATTGTGACTTTTTAAAGCTTCTGAACAGCTGATATCATGACCCTATATTCTTTGTTATTTATGGAAATGTGTTACTTGCCAGATTGTGAAAATGGCTGCCTGCTTGTATATATATTATTTTTTAATCACTTGTAAGTCAGCAGCTCCATTTTCACTAAAAGCTTAATAAAGATATAAAAGATGGAAAAGGCAACATTTTTTTATTAATACCTAGGCAGAAATTCTTGAAATGCTTTAAACATTCAAATCGTTTGTGTGAAACGAAAAAGGCTGGAAAAGCTTTCCCAAATGAATGACTGTCGTCAAAGCCTCTTTCCTTATAAGGCTCATATTTCAGATCTAAGTCTAACTAGAAAGAACAGAAATATACGATCATCACATATTAATAAATGCCTTCTGATTGTGCGGTGATTTTCCTAGGATTTCTTTAAAGTGCAGTTAAATGTTTTCTAAATTATGAAGTTCATTTGTGCTTTTGTCTTGTATTTTGCTCAGATGTTCTAAGGCAAAGCTAATCTTCATAATTGATTTACTAAATACTACTGTTTGTATTTGCCTATCCACATAAAATATTTTATGGGCCTTTTGACTTTGTAACTAGCTGAGGAATTATGTGGAAGCAAGAGAGTTAAGTTAGTGATACATTATTTATGTACAATCAAGTCTTTTTCCCTTCTCTGTCTTTCCTTTTCCCCACCCTGCCACCATACCAAGGGCTCAGCGAACTCAGCTGTAAATTTCTTAATTAAAACTGTTCAGTCTCTGCAACTATCCTGTCACCAAAATAGTGTTTCAAAGCGGGTTCATCCACTTGCCTGGACGTCTGTGGCTGTAACCTCAGGAGTGAATAGCTGAGAATCCAGGCTATCAAAAGCCGCCACCAATGGTACGTGTGTAACGTGTCCACAGCCTGATTGCTACATGCAAACTATTGTATGAGAGCTTGGTGTGAGAAAAATATTCTAAAGTGAAGATAGGAATGGGATTGGGTTTTGCTATTTACACGAAGCATGACAGAAGGGGCGCTGCTGTTGTGTTCAGCAGGATGTTAATTAGTTTCTGGTCAAAAAGTGGCACCACAGAGTTGGTAGCAATGATGAGTGAGAGGCTGTAAGAAGCCAAGTATGAAACCAGTATTACGGAACTTGGAGTGCACAAGATCAAAGGAGTTGGGCTCCAAAACCAAGTTAAAATGAACAAAATCGATCTCCTGGTAGGAAAACGTGAAGATTTGAACAAAGCCTTCTTCAGGGTGGTTTCCTAACAGGCCGAGTTGGAGGGCGGATGGCTTTTTGCAAGGAAAGGTTGAGTTTACCAAAAAAGGCTGTAGTGTTCTTATGCTTCTGTCAGACATGAGCCTAAGAACTATGCTGTCTACTCAATGCATAGTACTAATTTGCAAAAGCCCAAACAGGTTTTTTGACAACCTTTATGCTTATAGTATACTTGAGCCTGCCTTATATACAAAGAGAGTGCCTTAAGGCTGGTGTCTAGACAGGGCCTTGTGTTTCGGCAAAGGGAATTAAAAGCAGGCTCTGATGTCCCTATATTTGCAGACAAATCTTTCTTTTTGACTACTTGCCTCTCATATTTAATGTAAGAAATGTTACATTTCTGTTGTGTCCTGGGATGTGTGAAGATAAGGTGTTTCAGGTGTTGTTTGTCAAAGGACGTAACTATATTGTGGCTTGGCCAAATGCCAATGATGAGATGCTGCTGTAAGGAATAAACAGTGAGGCTGCTGTTCGTACACAATCCCATCCAATGTCTCAGGCTGTCATTGTAGTAAAGGATTGTTCTGACATTATAAATCATACAAAGGCAGCCCAGTGAACTTGACCTTCTGAAGTCTAAGACAAAATGACGATCTGTTTTGTACCCTGAGTATGGATTCGGAGAGTCTGAGATGTTGATTCTTTAGTTATGGTGAACTGTAAATAAGTTGCCCTGTCTTACAAGGCAGTAGTAGTAGGACCATTAGTAGTTAATAGATTTGTATTTGCTGTATTAACTTTACTCCAAATTTCAAAGGTATGCTGCCATTTGCTACCATTGGAATTAATGCCATCATGGAGCAAGTTACTTGGGTAACGGCTATGTCAGGATTGATACAGTGTAGGTTGTATTGCAAATCTTAGTTTGTCAGGCATCCAATGTAGTTTGTTAATATAGCTATTTGTGGTTTGTTATTCACTTGTTTTAAAAATGACATCAAAACCTTGGTCTGTAACAGTAAGACTCCTTTGATGGTAGGTCAAAGTCACTTTATTAGGAAGATGTATACTAGGTGTTTAATGCAAAATATATAAAAGAGTGGGAGGCAAATGCGCTTCCCAGCCTTCAACTCAAACAACCAAGCTTTTAAGAGATTTAAGACTGAAACCTCAAGTTCATATTTGGCTGGTGTATTTTATTCTTGGCAGTAAATTGTGCTAAATAGGTAGACATGAAATGCTGTTTTGCTGCTTCACGAAGGGTAGTGTCTTGGGTCTCAGAAAAATTCAGCTTTTGTTTTCAGATAATCTGTATTCCCTCATCACTGCTTTCATCATTGAAAATAGTTCCCTATAGTGCCCCTCCATCCTTCATCTACAGTGCTTTTTGCTGTTGGTGAACGGCAGGTTTAGAGTTTTGAATAATAGACTGAGCCTCAAATGGATAACCTCTATCCATTATTCATGATAGATCTCAGAGTAGCCACTGTACAGCACTGACAACATTCATACCTTTCTACTGTAATATGAACTGTAAATGATACAGTGATTGATAGACTACAGGTGACCTTTGGTCATTTTTATTAATTCCTGTTGCTGAGTTCTGTAACCTGTTTTTCATTTCTTATGCTATGGAACCACTGCATTTTTAAAAACACCAGCTGTCCAGAGCTGGGAGAAGCTCTGAATTTACTGCTTGTTGTCTATTTATATTCTTTGGACCATTTCTCCTTCCTTTTAGGTTAATACTTGTGTCGTCAGTGAATTCAGCGGGATCATAACAGGCCTCTTGTATGTATCTAGAATAATATTAGGTGAATGAAATAAAATGTGGTTGGGGGATTCTGTACTGTGGCTGATTGCAAGTAGGGCTTCGGAGAGTTCTCCTCAACAAAAGCAGGAGAAGGAGTGGATGCTTGCCTTTTGCTCATGGCCTGTTTCTGCTTGCCTGGTAGGTTAATACAAAAAACTGATTGAAACAATACGAGGGTTGAGGTGTTTTGGTGTTTTGTTTCCCACCTGGATGCATAAGAGAGTTTCATTGTATAATCATACATTATGTATACTGTGCTGTGAAGAGCCTCATATGCAAATATAGTATTACAGAATAAACTGAAGTTTTAAGAGCATTTAAATCAGTTTACTCAGTGTCCTGCTGGAGAAGTGTTTTCTAAAGTCCGAAATGAGAAAATGCGCTTTAATTTTGCATGTGTTTTACTTCTAGAGTACATTTGCTTGTAAGCATAGTAATTTGAGTTTTTGCTAATTTGTTTGAGAATGTGCTGTAGGTACGCATCTACAGAGAGTTAGTTCCGCACTTGAACATTCTGCTTACCAAGAGTTCACATGAAGGGCATATTTAGAAAAGAAGAATAAAATTTAGCCAGACTTCAGAGAAGTCAACACTGGCCCCTGTACTGGAAGACAGAAGAGGTTGTGGGGTGGGGGTGTTAGTCCATGAAAACAGCCAAAAGTAACTCACAATTGGAAAATGAGCAAGAAACGTCTCTTGCACAGGAGACCTAGATGAACTCTGTGTTGCAGGCTCTGCTGGCAGCATTGTCTGTGTTAGACTTTATAGTGATGCTGCTCCCTGACCAGTATGGGTCTGGTGGAAGGGACCCTTAATGCAAATGCAATGATGTCAGCCACATGGGTCTTTCTCCGGGGTCTTGTGCAGGGGGAGAGGATTTTGGCTGTAACTACACAAACAGCAGTCTCAGTGGGTTATCTGTATCCATAATGACAGTCCGGTGGGTGTCCGGTTTTGGCTTCTGGCTTGGATGTAGCCTTGGGACTCTTGGCATGAGGATCCTCGCAGGGACACCACAGCTGCTCTCCCCATCAGAGCTGTGAGGCAGGGCTTCTTGCTGAGGGGGTGGCATGGTGTTGGCTAGTGTCATAGCTATGCCACTACTCCATTACAGATGAGGGTGCTGTCATATTTGGTGTTTGTGCAAGCAGGGAACAAAAACATTTGTGTCCCCCACCACCTGTGCTCACAAAGTTGCTTCAATCACAGGCATTAAACCAGGAAATCTCTTCAGATCCCTTCTAGGGAGGGAGCTGTGGCAGGCTTTTGCCATATGCGCTGCAAGCATTCAGGAGACTGAGCCCAACGTGTGGGGTTACCAAGCAGTCCTGCCAGCACACCTGAACCCTGATCCAGCTGCTGTGCCTCCCCTGGCAGCCCTGGAGCTCCAGGCACCGCTCCCCAGGGAGCCCCGGTTCTCCTGCACTTGCATTCGCGTATCTGAAAGCAGAGCTGTTCTCCACTCACCAGTCCACCTTAACAGAGCCTTACTGGCCAACATATTTTGTTGATCAGTGTGGTTCCAACTCTGTAATAGTATGTAGACTAACCAGATGGAGGCTTGTACCTCTTGTGATTGTAAAATTAACCAGAATCATTGATAGTTATGAGAGTGATGATGGAGACCCAGGCGCTGTCAGAACGATGTGCTTTGAGGCATGCTTAAATCTGTTAGGACAATGTTTCATCTTAGTGCGTGCTTAGTACACAATTTAACAACACGGCAAAGTGTGTACACCTCACTCTCAGCTGTGAGGGTGGGTAAGGGATGAAGAATAATCACTACTGAATTTGACTCAGCAAAGAAGGGGCAGGTCCTGCTCCACTCAGAAGCACATCCAAGAAATTTTAGTCACAGGTCCAGCTGTTTGTTTCTTTGTTTGGTTGTTTTTTTGTGTATTTTTGTTTATTGGGTTTTTTTGTTTGTTTGTTTGTTTGTTTTTTTTAATAGGTCAAAACAGGATTTTCTCACTTTCTGACTAAAAGAAATTTTTTGAATTGGAACCTAGTGTAAGAACTTCCAGGGAATCGGTGAGAAATTTGTAAGAAACTGCTGGAAATACCAGCGGAGAAGGCAGTGCCATCTCTATTCTCTTCCTGCCACACAGCCCACAGATGTACTGTAGATCCCTGTTAATTTACATCACTGACTAAAGGACCCATTTAAATGAATGAACTTCGTGGATTAATAAGTGCAGAGGGGGAGGAAACCTGCATTACAAAAGGTGCTTTGTTCTTAGTTGTGGAGAGTAAGAGTTTAGTTTGATATTTCATAATGTAGCTCTGACTGCTATGTGCTGTATTTGTAATACGCCCCTAGTAACATGAGATCGCACCACAGATTCCTGCTATTAAATGGTTATTCAGACATGTTGTGCTACCAGCAGCTTTTTGCTTGCATTTGAATTATTAGGTGTTTGAATTAGCAAAATGTGGATTAGCAGAGGTTTTGCTTTGTTAGTGGTACAGCAGACACTTTAGCCATTTGGTCGTCAGCTACAGTTGTTCTGTGTTTGACCTTCTCAAAATACAATGCCTTCTAGTGCCTCTGTAATTAAACATCTGTCATGGTTTTCAAAATGACCTATGGGTTTTCTTCTGGGGGGAGGATACAAGAAGCCCCTGCTTTTAGGGAGAAAACTGGTGTGTGTAACAGCAAAACGTATTTTGACCATTTTGCAGGGGGGCAAACTTAGGAGATCAGCAGCTTTCTTCTCCCTTTTGGCTGATGTAAATAAGCAGTGAATTTATTGAGACATCCGGCGCAAAACTGGTGTGAGAACAGAACTTTGGGCCTCATGTGGCAGCTTGAGCAGATGGGTGCTTCTTACTATTTCTTAAAAACTGAAATGACAGGGAGATTAGGGTTTAAAAATCACAGCTTCTGTCACATGCATTAATTAAAGGGGTTTAGTGTAATAATTTTATCTTATTGTTCTAAAGCATACGGTCAGCTACTTTCAATTTTTAAAAGTGCTCAGCCCTTCTCTGGGAGCCACGGCTGTTTGTTCAGTTGAATTCCTTCTGATTAGAGCTCCCTGAATAGTCATTGCCTCCATATACTGAGACCAGGTCTGTTTTCTTCATGCTATGCTGATAATGGGGTCACTGGGAGATTTCTGAATTACAAGTTCTAACCAAAGTTACAGCCCTTCAGGGGTGCTTCACTGCTCGGCACAGGCTGATGTGCCTCAAAGTACCGTTGGAGCACTTGGGGTAGTGACTCATACATTTCTACTCCTGACTTGTTTTGCTCACAGGGGAAGCAGCACTGTAGCAATTTTGGTTATTTCCTGTCAGGTCCAAAATATCATCATATTTTTAATATGGAAAGAAGTTGGAACCCAACCTCTGTAGTGATCTCGCAATACTAGCATTTTTCTTTTCAATTTTTTAATTTTCTTTTAAGATATGCCTGCAATAGCCTGTCCTTCATCAGTTTTCCATGCAAAATATAAACCTGCAGATTTTTCAAATCTGAAGGTGGCATGTATCAAGAGTGGCTTTTTAGCAACCGTGGATAGGAGTGGTGGGCCTCCTCTGGGGTCTTAAGCTGATGGGCTGTGACAAGGTCACTTAAAGAAAACAGCCCTTATTGTAACTGTCCTGCAAGTTTTATTTAAAAATGTCAGTCCTGTGGATACTGTGGATTTGTTGCCGTTCTTGCTTCTTCCAACAAAACTTAACATTCTCTGGAAGCACAGATGTTCGTGGAATGAACTCCTTCTGGGGAATTAACTAATTAAGAAGGCCGAGCTTCTGTGTTCTTCCAAACCATGTATCCCGAGGCTTTGGTGTGGTGTCAGGGCTCTGCCTTGGCAGTGCTTGATAGACATATAGGTTAAGACTGGGTGAATACCTGTAACCATCTGCCAGGCTGTTGGTTGGTGCTGGAGTTCAGCAAGGGAAAAGGGAAGAGCTGCCAGGCTTACAGCTTTCTCTGTTTTCTCTTTAAACTGATGATCAGGAGATGTGGTAGAGATGTCATCCATTTCCAGCAATTTGCTGGAGAGCCTGTCCTGGGTACCAGTTCAGGGAGTGAGTAGGCAGAGGTGGTTTATCCTTTCCATCTCTGGCCAGCATCGCCTGGTAAACATGGGCTTTGCATCTCGAGTATGCAGATATTGTCATCAGCTCTGAGACTGACTTAGTGATGAGTAGTAAAATGATGATCATAGAATCATTTTGGTTGGAAGAGACCCTTAGGATCATCAAATCCAAACATAACCTAGCTCTAGCACTAAAACTTTTGATGAACACAAGTTGTGTGTTTCTCTCTCAAGTTTATGTCAGTTTTATCTAATCTATCTATCTATCTATTTATTGGCCAAGCTGGGAAGTGCCACTCCCAGCAGCTGGGAGCAGCACCTCACAGTAACTGAGTTGTTTTTCTTTGCCTTATTAAGCGCTACAGCTCCCTGTAACAAGCTATTAAGCTGTTAGAGCAGGGTGATCTATCTTTAGACTGTATTGACTCATTATCACCCTGAGTCTTCATGTCATAGAGGACAGGCCACACCAAATAAGGGATTTATTAGATCCTCTTAGATGCAGGAAGGAGCTTGGTAGAAAAGGTAGGTTGGCACTCATCCTCAGCAAGACAATCTCAGTGAAAGGGCTCTTGGTAGCATGTTTCTGGCTTTGGGGGAATGGAAAATATCCTCAGATGGTGTTTCAAAGAGAGGTGAGACTTGTTCAGTGATGGATCTCCATTTTGAGGGTGCAGCCATCTCTTGCAGAGAGGACCTACAGGATGGAGAAAACTAAATTGGCAAGAATTTGGGCTTGAGGAGACTGGCAGAGAGAGAGAGAGAGACACTCTTCACAACCCCGCCTGGTGCCTTTCAACTTGGATTATAAAACTTGTCAGCCTAGAATTTGGAAGCAACTTTCATGTATGCTGATACATTAAATTTCTCATACTTAATTTTAAAAGGAAGGCTAGACGAATTTCATGAAAGCAACTTAAAATGAGTCTAAGATCCAAATATGCATATATTGAAAGTACTGTTTTTAGCAGGGTGACATTACAATGTTTCGATCACTGCTTTCCACAGGAAAAATAAAATCATTTCTTGTGATTCACTAATGTTATTAGACAAAATATTGTGTTGTTTTTTGTGAATTTTTTCAGCCTAGTAACAAGATGACTCAGATAGTAACCTGGATAATTAAGTTACATAGAAACAATTTCTATTAAAAATTTAGTTTTATGTTCTTAATGTTACAACTTAAGTTTGCTACCAGTAGTAATGGATCAGTTTTGAACCAAAATAGGGTATTAATAAAAAATTCAGCTCCATTTTAAAGGCACTTCTCATTGTAAGTACAGGAGTACAATACTGCAGTAACAATGAATGTTTTAGGTAAAGAGAATGAAGTGTTTTTAGAAGAGCTGCTATGGTACTTGCATTTTTACTTGTTTGAAAACAAAGATTGTATTTCACCACAATATTAAAATTACTACATAGTCTTAAATGTTTAAAGTTTTTCTGTTGAGAAGGTTTCCAGGGTAAAACTCTATTTCACTTTGAAGTCCAACCAGCAAGGAAACATGTAGTATAATGCACGTACCAGAAGTATTCAGCAGTATGAAGTTCCTGGTGGCTTAATTGAAGTCTGAATTTTACATTTGGGATGAGGGAGCATGAATTTTGTGGGTAAGAGTTACTGCCTAAAGGAGGTTTTCTGACTTTCCAGAAGCGCAAATATAATTCATTGAAAGTATAAAAAAAGTTGAGGAAAAACTGAAGAGTGGTGTTCAGAGGTGTGGAGTAAGGAGAAAGGCAAAGAGCATGTAAAGTGCTGTTCATTCATTTTAAATTTACTTTTTTTTTTTTTTTTTAATGGCTGGGACTGGTTTTGTCCTACATGATTACTTAGAGCTTTGCTTCAGCTAGTTAACTTGAGTGAAAAGGAGGAATATAACCAGGTTACAAACTCCGATCTAAATACACAGTTGTAGTAAATGATGAAGACTGGATATGATCATCAGTATGGCTGTTGTAACCATGCTACATCTTCAAAAACAGGCAGCACACCAGCTTTATTAAATTCCCTGTCCTGGCCAGGGCAGGTGGTCAAGGAACCGCAACTGAACTTAAGCCAGAGACTTTATGTGGAGAGCTGAGTCACGTAGGCGACAAAGCTCAGTTAAGTTGGAGCTGAGACACTAATTTCTGATTAATAGTGCTCCTCTTCTAGAGGACAGGCAACTTGAATCTCAGAAGGATTGAATAACTTTCTCATGGTTGTTTATGGGACAAAAATATGTGGTACAACCAATAACTATAACTTGGAATGTCTTTGGATGCCTTTAACTGCAAAGCCATCCACTCTCTGAGTTAAACTTTTTTTCTTGTGAAACAGGGAATGGGGCAAGACAAAAGGACAGAGAAAGGCTACTGGTGAGTGGCAAGAAGGGTGTGTTCTAGAGATACTTGGAAGCATGTGGGGGAAAGAGCTCCAGAAGACACCTTTGTTGTTTTGACTAAGGCAAAACCAGATGTAATGAGGTTTTCCATGGGCTGGATAATTCAGAAGGATAGACAGGAAAATTCAAATGGGAAGGGCAAAGGAGAACAACATTAGGGTGAAGTCCTTTTGTGGAAACTCAGCGGAGATTGAAAGGTTGACTCAGCCCTTGTAGCTGGTTAAAGGTGTTTGCTGCCGAATTCTGCATGGTGCCATGGAGGGTGGCTTTCACACCTGTGACCTGAATCACAGACCACTGAAATACCAAAATCATGCTAAGGATTCCCTTCTCATGGGAAGTCTGCTCGCAAACCCCAAACAAAATGAAAAGAGGTACCTCATCATGTCCAATTTCTTAATTATAGACAAAAGAAAACTTTAAAGGCTCTTTGTAAAATAAAAAAGGAGGGAGGGGAAGGAAGTTGTTGTCAGTAAGCTTGGGAAAGCCAGTATTTCATCAACAAATATACAAAATTAAGACAGAGCCTTGGAAAGTCCCTAGTAAGCTCTGTGCTCATTTATGCTCTGATTTTGTGCAGGGATCTTTTGTTCTGTAATGATGGGAAGAACTATTATGTGAATTAAACCTAGATCTTTAAACCAGGCAACTTAAGAATTTAGCTTGAAAGTGATACATTTTGTTAAACTTTCATAAAGTATCTTTAAAGCGCATGTTCTGACTTTGCTACTGTTGCTCTCAATTCCCAAAGGATCAAATGGAAAGCTGTAGGTAGCATCAGGGAAGAGTCGGTGGTTTGTGCTCATTCCTCGATAGGCTGAAATGGAAAATAGATGCCAATCAAGTGCATGTGGCTGCCTAGTGATGGGTAGCACTTCCACATTTTTTCAGAATATGATGAAATATACTTGTCTTCTGAAAGCTATGCTGTATGAATGAAAGCATATGAAGTATGTTTTAATGCTAAAAAGTGGGTTACCCAAAATCCTTTATTGCCTTAAGAAACCTAGGCCTTTCTGTCAGACTCCTTCCCCTAAATCCTTGTGGTTTGTGTGTTTTGTTTTGTTTTGTTTTTCTGAGAACAAAGAATTGTCTTCATTATCCTACTCAAGGTCTGTCTTAGGCTTGAAGTTGAATTCACAGCATAAAAACGTACTTTTTTTTTTTTTCTCAATAAATTAAAAAAATCTGAAGTTTTTTATTCACATGCCCTCTGCAAATATTTTAAATTTAATAGTGTGTTGCTGCAGCATCTCAGCTTGTCCTCGTCTGACTGTTAACCAGTGGTTTGGAGTAATTTAAAACTGACTTGGTTGCAAATGTTGGATACCATCTCCATAGATACCTGCTTTCTTGTGCACGTTCCTGCTCATTGGTTTGTCTTCCTGTTAGTTTTATGTAAGTGAAGCTTCTCCCACTCCTACAGCACTTTTAAAAATCTGCAATAATGTTCTCTCAACACTCGGCAGGGGAAGGATTTTGCATTTGTGAGTTCTTTGTGTTTTGTTCTCCCACGTTTCTGTGTTTCCCCCAGTGGCTGCACAAGAAGTTGAAGCGATTGTTTCCTGTAGAGAGATGCATGTGGGCTCACTGATTACCCCGCATCAAGAATGACTCTCTGAAAAGAAACACAGAGATTGACACGACCTCATCCTACTGCTGACTGCCCAAACTCTGGCCTGTTTTGACGAGATCTTTCTACATAGCGGGAGCACTGAACAAAAGTCAAAACCTCCATGTTGGATGTTTTGTTTCCCCTAAACTGGATGCTTTTCTACCATCTGTAAATGTGGTGCTTCCTTTGAAGTAACCTGTATTAGCCTGTTGGGGTGTATTATTTCAAGGGAGTTTCGATTTTAAAGAAAAAATTTATAATATAGCACATTATGTAGAAAAGCCCATCAAAATAGTGTACTTCTTATGTCCCTGGCAATTTCTCTACTTACACCCCACATCACTGAACCAGACACAGCTTCAGCTGTGGGAAGGATTTTGTTCTCTTTATTTTCTTGGTGGTTGCAGACACTTCAGCCTAACCTAAAGTGAATTGCTCATCGTCATTAGACACCTTGGTGCACCTCAGTCCTGTGGGAAGCGTTCGAGAGGATGGAGCCCCCCTGTGCCCCGCAGCGCTGGCAGGTGTCTGCTCTTGATCACTGTATGACTTGTGTGTCCCTGTCACACAGAGACGTAACAGTGTATACAGTTTCTGTTATGGATGGCAGGGGAGATCAGAGACTTCCCCAGGGTGGGGACCAGGTTTCCCAAATTCACAGCTGGTAAATGGTGTAATGGGAAGATCTGTGGGATGCTGGTGACCCCTTCTCAGTCCTGCAGCGAGTTATCTTTTGGTGCTGGTGGCTTTGTGTGTGTGCGTGTTTGCCTTTAAATAGTATTATTATTATTATTACTATTTTATTTCTATCTTTTCCTCAACTTGGAGGCATTCCCTGGTGCAGAGGACCCAACCGAGGCTGCAGGTGCTGGTGGCAATTCACAGGGTGGGAGGTTTCCACCTGCACTGGGTTAGCCATGCTTAGGGCTGGTGGTCCTAAAGCGGTGGTTGTAGGAACACTCTCACCTGTGGGGTGTGTTTTGTTGTTTTGTGCTGTCTTTTGTTGTTGATTTTTGGTTTATTCTTGTTCTTGTTGGTTTGTTTTTTGTTTGCGGGGCGGAGGGGAGCGGGTGTTTTTGCGCTGTGGGTAGGGGTTTGGAGCAGGAGGCCCAGGCGGCACCCCGCCTAACCCAAGGCGCAGACAAGAAGGCGCTTTAGCGAGGGGCGGCGGTGCAGGGCGGGTCGGTCCAGCCCCTGCAGCGGCGGCGGCTCATACGCTGGGCGGCGGCGCCACCTGGTGGCGGCGGAAGGAGTGGCCGGCGCCGTGTCCCCCCCCTTCCCTCCTTCCCTCCTTCTTCCCCCTCCTGCTGCCGGTCTGCTCGCCAGCTCTGCGATCCGCAGCTGCCCGGTGCCTGCTCGCTGCTGAGCCAGCGACTGACACCGGCATGCGGGGAAAATAACAGACGGAAAATACCAGAGTTTTCTTGTAGGCAGTGCGCAGGGGACATCCGATTTCACTGCGCTCTTTGGCACACGGGAGCTACGGCAGTGTGTTCATGGGAGGGAAGGGTCAAATGTGTGGCACATCATGATAAATTCATAGGGTGAGCTTTTAATAGGGAACACAAAAATGATCAGAGGGCTGAAACACCTCTCCTGTGAGGACAGGCTGAGAGAGTTGGGGTTGTTCATCCTGGAGAACGTTCCTGGGAGACCTTAGTGCAGCCTTTCAGTAGTTAGAAGTGGCCTATAAGAAAGGTGGGGACAGACTTTTGTTGCAATAGGAAAAGGGGTGATGGTTTTAAACTAAAGTAGGGGAGATTCAGGCTAGACATGAGGAAGAAATTGTTTACAATGAGGGTGGTGAAACACTGTAACAGGTTGCCCAGAGAGGTGGTAGATGCCCCATTGCTGGAAACATTCCAGGCCAGGCTGGACGGGGCTTTGAGCAACCTGGTCTAGTTGAAGATGTCCCTGCTCATTGCAGGGTGTTGGTTTAGATGAGCTTTGAATATCCTCCTAACCCAGACTGTATTATGATTTTGTGATTATATGCAGATGAAAATGCCAAGGTGAAGTGCACCTTAGTAGTGCTAAGAGCAGAGACAGGTAACTCTGTGTAACCTCTTGTAACTGCTTTGAGTCACTTGAGAAGCTATGTGTTTCTTTTGATTTAAGAACTAGATCTCAAATCAGGTTCATGCAATGTTTGTGCTGAAAAGAGTGGTTATCACCTGGACCTTATGTATAGTCAGGTGTGCAGGTGGATTAAATAATGGATTAAATGCATTTTAGTGAATAGATTTAGAATGACTCCAAGGAGGTTTTTCAAAATGCTTTATTTCCCTGACATTGGTCTAATCTGTATCTTTACCAGCGTAGTTGTGGTTATAAAGTACTTCTTTGTGTGATGCTACTGGGTGGACATACATACACACACACACACACTATGCAGTTGTTTACCTTTCTCTTTTTGGAAATATCTGGGCAAACATCTGGGTTTTTTTCTGCATGATTTTCTGCTATTTAAGAATGTGAATTAACCAGATTGATTTCTTAAGCCTGTTCTTCCTCAGGCAAGTTTTATTTCTGTCTGGAAGCAGTCTTTAGGAGTCAACTGTGTTTGGGATGAGGGGGTGGATAGCCTGCCTTTTGTAACAGGAGGGAGTGGATAAATGGCAAGTAAATGATATAGGTGATCTGAGGAGCTCTGTCTTTGTTGGTAACTTAATCCTTCATTTTGTTTTTTTTCCCTGTGGAGTTTTATGTGCATAACAACAGACCCTGCAACTGATACACATCTCTGGTGGTGGCATGGGGAGGTGGTTTAGTTACCTCAGTTCCCCTTGTTTCCCTTCAGTGCATTGTTCAACTTGCTGGAGCTGCTCTGCCCAGACCCGTTGTGTGCTGCTGGGAAAGCAGATGGCCCTCCTACTTTTCCAAAAACTCAGGACCTGAGCGCTGGGGAATAATTAACACTTAAGCTCCTCAGACGGAGAGGTGTCAGTACTGCTTCTTGCAAAAATACACCAGGCCACAGCTCTTTCCCAAGAACGGATGCAGCTCGTTCCTTGTTCCCAGCGGGATTCTCCTCTATCCCAACAGGTTTGCATGTCTGAGGAGAAAAGCTTTGTTCTAAAGTCGCAGGCATCTTTCTGTTTCTGGACACCTCATAGACAGCTTATCATCAGCATTTTAAACTCTTCCTTTGCTAATCTCATGGCAGTCATGGGGATTTTTCATGCTGCTTTTTAGGGGCTCGCTCTCAATATGGAGGCAAGAGGTGTCAGTGAGGTTAGCTGAGCCTCTCACCCAAAGTGGAGTTTGCAGGCTGCTGCAGGTACATGTGTAGAAGTTCTTTTCTATCGAATCAAGTTTATATGTTGCCATTAAACATACTTTTCTGCCTTCTGGTAAAGTGCGTAACAGAATGAGGGCTGGGAAAGGAAAAAAAAATCAGTAATACTTTCCAGCCTTCTGAATGTGTTAGGGTTTTTTGTTTGGTTGGTTGGATTTTTGTTGTTGATGGTTCTTTTTGTTGTTGTTTGGGGTAGTTTTTTTTTGTTTGTGGTGATGTTTTTTTTGGTGTGGTGTTTTGTGTGTTGTTTTCCTTTTTTTTTCCAAGTCCTTTTGAAAAGGAGAAATTCCAAATTAAGCCAGCCTGTGGCAGTGTTTTTCAGCATTTCTTTTGCTTCTGCATTTAAGCCTTGGTGCTAATTGGAAAAGCTGCGAAGCTTCCTATGTACTATATGCAATAGTTAGTTTCAGTATTTAAAAATATTTTAGTGTTTTAACACAGCTCTTATTAAAATGAGTGTGTGATATAAATATTCATGACTCACAGGTACAGAATTACCATTTTGTTGTCTGTGAAGCTTATTTTAAAAGCAATGTGTTGCCATTGCCATTTTTCAAATGAACTTGATTTCTCCCCCGACCCCCCTCCTTTAGCATAACAATGTTTTTATTATTTGAAAGATTCATTAAAACACACATCTGGTTCTTCTTTTTTCAGTACATCTTAGAGACATCCCCTTGTCTCCTGACCTTTCTGAGCTACATCGTGCACCGTGGGATGATTCTCATCTGACTTCCTTCCCAAACAGGCGACTTCCTGTCTTTTTGAAATGAGAAGCTTATGCACCGGAGATGAAGATATGCTGGAATTTATTTATTTTCTCTTTAAAATTACATCTTAAAAGTTTGGTGGTTTTTTTTTTGTTTTTTGTTTTTTTTGTTTTTTGTTTTTTTTTTTTTTTTCTCTTACTTATTTTCCAGATTAGTAAGACTTTAAAAAGTCAGAATTTAAGCGAGACCAGAACTTGGGTGTTCTCATGAGCTCTCAAAATTTACCTCTTGGTATAAATGGAAAAGTGCCAGCAAAAAATCTAAAACTCCAAATCCCTTTTAGAGCACATTTTGCCTGCAGGCAGCTGCCCTTTCTGCTGCCTTGCTGGTGGCCATAGGTTCCAGCCTGCTTTGTCTGTCAGCTCTTCAAGGGGATTATGGAAGTTGCCAGTAAATGGCTGATGTCTTTAGTGATCTGAGTAAGGCTGTCACAGGGTTGTTTCAAGCCAGGTCTGAAAGGCCATTTACTTTGCTGGAAGTGCCTCCTGTAGTTATTGTTACCGTTTCCTCTGTTCCTACATAAAGGGGCAAGGGAGGACACTGGAAAGAAAAGGAAGGGGAAATGAAAGGCTACTTATCTAGCAATTAGCCAGACTGAAAATACCCCTGCCTTATGTGGTCAGTGGCAGCAAATGCTGCTGATGAGGAACTGGGTCTGGCAGGCAGGGCCTTCAGATTCTTTTCTTGAGGCCTTTGGCCCAGCCCTGCAGGTTTTGTGCCATATGTGCTGCATGTTCGGTGTGGTTCAGCCTCGGTACTGAGTTGGTGACCTTGGCCAAGTGGCCAGAGGCTGCCCTCATGCCTGCAGCTGCAATGCATCCTCCCTGGGAGCTCTGGTTGCCTTTGGTCCATCCAGAGCAGGGCTGTTTAAATCAACTTGTGATCTCAGTAGCTTAGAGCCTTCCTGTATCTTGAGGGAGCTCCGCATCCCGCACTCACCAGGACTCGGTCCCTCACCTGTCCTGCCGCATCTTTGTGGCACCATGTAATGGTGATAATTACGATGCAGCAATCTCACCCCTCACCAAGGGCATCCAGTTTCCAGTGGCAGTAGTTCAGTCTGTCCAGCCTATGTTGTGGATTTGATCTGACTTGCTTCTTTTACTTTTCCAGCCCTATTTTTTCCATTCGCTTTCCAAACGTCTTTCCTCTGAAAACTTGGAAAAAAAATTAATACAAGGAAATATATTTCCTGCTCAATACTGTATACCTAGTGAATCTTTAAATAGCCATAATACTTATAATCTAAACTCACCTTTCTGTGATGTGCTGCTGTATTTTATATGACTGACATGCACAGTAGCGATCCATGACTGCCTGGAGTTTCTGAATAGAGCCACAGGCCATGGTAGTGCGGCCTTTGGTAGGAGAGACAAGGTAAATTAGGCGATGCAGAGCTCCTTGTTTTCATAGCTGTGCTACCTCTGTTGCCACACTGGGTTTGCTGGTTGTAGCTTAGATATTTCTGCAGAATGCTAGCCTAGAGCACAGCTGTACCCTCTGTTTTTAGGCTGAGTAGCTCTAGTAAAGGGCATTATGATGTATGGCAATATGCTATCCATGCTTAATAAATGACAGGAGAAGTGAAGTATTGGATGAAGAATGTTAAGCTGTACAGGGTGGCTGCCAGTCCACAGTCCTGGCCTGGAAAGCTTTTCTCCTTAATGTACTTGAAGGAGGAGGAACAGGTGGATGTCAAGAAGATGCTTCAGAGCAGACATTGGGGCAAGTCTGACTGTTGGAACGAAAGGGAAAATCTCCAGGAAGATTTACAACTGTTTGGGTCTATGTTTGGAGTGGCTGTATAGGCAGACTGCCACTTACTTTCAAAAAAAGAACAAAAAAAAAGCCAACTTGAGTCATAATTTTCCATCTCCTCTGCAAGTAGTTTTGATGCATCAGTTGTACTTCTCTTCCTGTGCCTTAAATTAAAAAAAAAAAAAAAAAAGAAAAAGCACAACACCAACCCAAAAGCCAAAAAACACAACACCCCCTACTCAAATCCTACTCTCTCAAATTTAATTATGTATCCTGCTGTGTTAATGGTCCAATGCCCTTTCTTTTTCCTCCTTCTACCTGCACCAAACTTAACAGGCAGGGCCACACACGCAGAAATGCCTGGCAGCTACAGAGCGTACGGGAAATACTCTGCTTAGGTTTTGGACCAGTTCATACAGTACTGCTATTAACTCTGGCATTACGACAAAGCTGTGTTAGAGTCAAATTGGTATCATCTGGCCTAATCACTTCCTAATTTTGCAGAGAATTCCAGAGGTTTTATATCCCATAACTTTCTTTAAATATATTGTGAGCAGCAACATTTAAGGCAATGCCAAATCATACAGTTTTCATTTGGACAAGCAGTCCCTGCAAGTGTTTTTGTGTTGGTCCTGTGTACGTATTCAGCTCTACCTCTAATATATCCATAATTTATAGATAAGTAGTTACCATTCCCTCACCACCTTCTAGCATTCAGACAATGATGTGGGACTGTGATGGTACCTATATGTTAGTGCCTTCTGTGTGTGAGTGGGGGTGTTAGACCTTTTTTTCAGCATCTACTTGTGCACTTTGACATTGTGTTTCCTAAAGGAAGAAAAGCAGGTTTGAAGTTTTGTGAGGTGGGGATGGAGGTGCAAAAGCTGTGTGTAACATGGGCAATTGAGTTTGTTTTCTTGGTGCCGTGCTTTGCCTGGCTATAGCTGGGGCAGCCCTGCATGAGGTGGGAAGACCCTGAGATGCTCTTGAAGCTCACAGGGTCAAGAATGGCGGTGGGACATGACTGGGAAATCCAGTCCCAGAAGGGGCCGTGCTAGGGCTGCGAGCAAGATGCAGCTACCAGCTGGGGACCGGATCGGTTAGTTGCAGCCTTGTTGTGTGAGGCTGGACAGACCAGTGTCACCTCCCCTGCAACTCTTTGTTTAAAGGACAAACTTTATTCTCAACTGGCAAAAGCCCTGCTGAAGTCTTAACTACCCTTGGGTCAAGCTTGTGTAGATGAAGGGTGGAAAAGGCACTCGGAAATACTGTGATACAGGAGCTACAGCTTTGCCTGCAGATAAGTAGATGTTGTTTTGTGGGGCTTTTCCTCTGCTGCTGGTCAGAGATTACCCTCATGTACCTTTGTGAGAAATACAGAAGTGAAAGGGTTAGTAAGTCATTGCTAGCTCTGCCACTGCCCAAAATTCCTATGCACCATGTACACAATGACTTACAAACAAATTTCACTGAGGAGGTACAGAGAGACATGATGAACACTGGAAGTGCCATGTCTGTGGCACACTGCCAGCAGCAACCATTTTACCCACACATGCACTTTCACTTCGTTATGTGCTCTGCTGTGGATGCTTTCCTTCCCCCACCCTCAAATAAAGTCTGTGTTGACTCTGGAAGGGCTGATACCTGGGAGAGAGATCCCAAATCACCTGGTACTAGAAGGAGAATTTGATTTTAGACTTTGGCACAAAGCTTGTCGCAGTCGATGTGCACCTGTGTGAAGGTGAGGGTGATGAAAAGATACTATGCAAGGGGAGAGTGGAGTGCACATGATCTTGCAGCCAGTTGGCCTTTGGAAGGCTTGTAGCATCAGTACCCTAGATAACAATAAAGCCAAATACTCTTTAAGGAAAAAGTTATACACAAGTAGCTGGAAAGAAAAAGTTTGCGGTGAACTCTCAGCTTTTTTTTTCATCTTGCCTCTGGTACCTAATAACATGCCTGACAGATTTTGGAGCCGATACCCTTTCCCACTTAGTTCCTCCTTTACTACTTTGGTGCCTATTCTCTATTTAAAGTGCTTGAAATTCCAATAACCTTGCTGGCCTTTGCATCTGTGGCTGTGGAGATGGGGGATGGGTTCAGCCCTCCCTTTTCTTTTTTTTTTTAAAAAATAAGTAAAAAAGAAGTGATCCTTGAAATGTGACATAACTCTAAAGCATTTCTGCTGTGCAACGGAATTTATGATTTTACTGAGCCAGGGAATACCTTGTAGAAAGGGGTCTTTTGTGTGCTATACCATAACTGTTCTCAGACTCAGATTTCACGCATCTTAAAAGGTTAAGTTTCAAATTCAATCAACTAAAATTTTGGTGTTTTATTTCCAATCACTTTGGTGACCTTTCAGATTTTGTCCAAAATGCAAAACTATTGCAATCAGTATCTCTGATGATAATAACAATAAAAATCTAAAATAATTCAAGTACCTCAACATGTGCTGTGGAGAACTGTGAACAAACTTTATTGAATTAGTTAGATTGTTGCCTATTCATGTTTTTTGCTGCTTGGATTGTAAGAGCTCAGTGGGTTTTGTTTTTAGGAGCAGCAGGTGTCCTCCCGAACAATGCCAGAGAGATTAGTCAAATGGGGACCAGGGAGCTGCGGGCTGGGCTGGCCTGTCCCCACTTTCACCCCCTGCAGTGTCCCCCAGTTCTGCAGAGGAAAGGAGATGAACAATATAATGAGGCCCTTCAGCTATTTGCATGCTCAGGGCATGGTGGTACTATGTTTTAAGTGTTCAGCAACGAGGGTGAGGAGTAACTTGGGGGTAGAGTTAGAAATTGCAGAGGGTAAAGTTAGTGAAATGAAGCAAACAGGACTTTGGAATAAATCCATATGTTGTTGTTCCAGGAATAGAGGGAAGCCTGAAAACAAATGTGCAAGAAAACCAGCTGAAAAATTGCATGGTCTTTAAAAAAAAAGTTGAATTTAGGGCTTTTAGCACTAGTCATGTGATCATCATGGCAACAATGGTAGTATTGTTTGTGAAGGAAAGAGTGGGGTGAAAAAAAGCTAAATTTTGTTACTCTAAGGTGCCTAGAAGAATTAAAATTACTTTGGTCAGATAGTAATTTCCCCTTCCTGGGCCCACTCCCAAAAAAACAAGGATACAAAACTGCGTTTCTTCTCTCTCTACTTGTGAGATCATGCTTTTTCATAGTCTGCATCCTTTTCCAAGAAATACTTGGTTGAAAGCTGACAGTTGCCATCATGAATCCTTGGCCTGAAACTGTCAGCCATGAGATTAAAATGTCAATGAGAAGTCATTTTAGGAACTACAAGGTCTCTAGATGCAGAAGAGGAGAATGAAGACCATGAATGCAAACTATACCACAGGGCTGCTATTTCTGACTGGTAAACCTGCGATCTGGGTTTATTTGCTGAGGATGAAAGTATAGCATTGTTAGAAACGTACGGCTGATGGTGTGGAAGTGAAAAGGTAACTCCCCAACATCTAGCCACAAAAAGAAAAAATAAAGGAATAAATAATGTTGAAGAATAATAAAGAAAAGCAGTGCAGTATAAACCAGAAGCATCTTGCTCATGAGTAGACAGATGCAGGACTTCTTGGGGCACCTGGGACTTGTTCTTTGTGTGCTGCTGGACCATGGTGCAGGACAGCATTACTCCCCTTCCTTCTCCCCATCTTTTTCCCTTCTTCCCTTCTCCCCTCACAGAGCCACAGGGAAACCTCTGTGGGACAGGGTGAGCTGGCTGGTACAACCTCTGTATTAGCCAGCATCTCCGTCTCAAGAGCTGTGTTGGGTTTCTGCCCTGTTAAAAACCTCAAACCTCAGCCAAAACCACTCATGGTTATATCTAAAATTAGTCTGAGAGGAAGCAGGGATGTTAGTTGATCGTGTGCTTTCTGCCCTTTAGCATCACCCTCTTACCTGCCAGCCTGTCCCGACCTGTAGTACTGACCAGTCTGATCCTTCATCATCTCTTTTTCTGAATTATTGGGGAGCTGTGGTAGCTGCATCTGAAAACATCTAACAACATGTAAAGCAAGATGAGCTTTTCAGATGAGAAACTGGACCTTGTATCAAAATAGCATCAGTTTTTATTCCCAGTATCTCATTGAGGCACATGGCCTTGTGCTGTAAGAAAACCTAAGAGGGTTTGTAAGAGTTGTCTCCCACCTCATGCCTGCTTTGCCACCACGTTGGGGATGTGCCCAGTGAAGCAGCCAGAGCAGAAAGCAGGGGAGCTGGCCGATGCTGTGTGAAGTGTAAAAAGTAGATATGCAGGCAGCTAGAACAGGGGACATGGCTGCTGGAAGATAAATCATCCTCTGCAAAACAGATACTGGGTCAGCCTGGCCTGTGCTCAGATGATAAACCTACTGCTAAGGAGTATCACGGACTCACCATTGAGCACTCCAGGAGTCTTTTCCTTAGCTAACCACATAGGGAATTAGCATGAAAGGAAGGCTGGTTTTGGTGTATGTCTGCAATGCAGTTGTAGTGTGTGGGTATTAGTGTACAAGGGGGTTTGGTTTGCTGTGCTGGTAGAGTGAAAGGAAGGAGTAAGTCATGCTTTCTACCTCCCCGTGAAAAGAATGGATTTTTATCATGCGTTGATAATCTGTGTTTTGTCCATAGAGATTTTACAGCACAAGTGGTGTTCCACCTCTTCCCTTGACATTTATTCTGCCAGCTGAAAATACACAGAATTGAGATTTTTTTTTTTTCTACTCATCATGAGTTTTCCTGCACACAATTATATCTGATTGTTGTGATAGACTCCAGTGCTCAGAATGACATAATTCTCTCCTTTGGAGCTTGGTGCTCCTGGGGAGGCTGCAGGCATTGGGCTGTCACCCTCCCATCTTCCTTCAACCATGTGAGAGACACTTAAGTCTTCATCTTTATTTTCTGCTTGGTTACTTTTCTGTTGCAGTTCTCTTAGCTCCTTCTGACTTGTCCCTGTTTGCAGGTCTGCACAGATACACAACAGGCATGGAGTATTTTCATTGGACCTTTTTTCACAGGACAAAAGAGTTTGATTTTCTGCTGCAAACCTGTTTTTTGCATTTTTTTCCCCTGCTGTGTCTTGTATTGTGCTTACATATTGCTTCTACATATTGCCCAATAGTATAGTATATATATTTTGTTATATATATATATGTATGTGTGTATAAAAGAGTGTGACCAGCATGGCCATCATGTCTTCTTCAGAGGGGTAGTTCTATTTTTATTTTAAATTCTGTAATGCACACTTTTATTTGTGAAAGTTAAGCTGAAGAACCTCACCTAATACACTTGTATTTAACTTGCCATCTATTGTAACATCTGTTATTTTCAACATTGCTGCTTTCCAGATTCCGCCCTCCCACTGCTTGGGTTTTTTTGGAATGTTTCCCTTCACTTGTCTTAGCCTGCCATTTTCCAGAATGAATCTCATTTGATTATTTTCAGACTGCATTTCTATTCTCTCTTAAGTCCCTGTGTGTTATTTCCTTGTCCCCGTTATTGTTGCAGCTCCTCCAAATGCGATATTTCCTGGAGATTTAAGTTAGCGTGCTGTCTAGAATCCTTTCTGGATCATTAAAGAAAATACCAAGTGAAATAGGACCTAATACAGCTCTTGCAATATTGCACCTTTTTCCAATGTGATCCTTTGCTTTTATCATGATTTATTTGCAGGCAGTTTTCAAATGGAGACACGGCATTCATCTCAAAGTGCAAATCACTATCAAATGTTTACTAAAAATCAAACACATTACATCTGCTCCTTTCCCTTCAACTCCTAGTGCTGTAATGCTAGCCAGAAAAGGGGCCAATTTCTAGCCAGTTCTGCTCTTCTGAATAGAAATCACAGTTCCATTGTCCTCAGGCTTGTAGCCTGGTTTACTTTATAGGAAGCCTCATGAATTAAAACAGCTGTGTAGCCCATTCTGAAATTTGGTTATGTGGAGAAACAGAGCTGGGGAGGAAACAAGTAGAGTTTATGCCTGTGAGGAGGAGGAATAGAGAAGAGAGATACGAGTGTTTGGGGAGAAGGGGAGTCACTTTTATCTGCCTGTGTAAGATGTGTAACTAAATGATGACAATTAGGTAAATTTTTGAAGAACTGGTTGAATCCCTGAGTGTTCCTGTGTTTCTGGACCATGGTTTCCCATACAGTTAAGTGCTTCATGCTGTCCTGCTTTGCACTCCTGTGATCTGTGGTGCTGTTGATATCTGAAGCTATGGACAGGTCGAAGACATGAGGTGGGATCAGCAGCCACCTCCTGAGTGAGAACCTTGTAAAATGTATCCACTTCAGCAGACACCCCTGTGTAACACTTCAGGGATGTGGTAAAAGAACCTCTCTCGTTCTTTTAAGTGCAGCAGGTAAACAGCTGTTTTGTGTAAGAAACAAAGGAATTGAGGCAAGTGTGAGGAGATGATAGGGATTGGAGGATAAAAAGTGAGAGCATGCTTAGCCAAGAACTCTGTCAATGAGAAATGTGAATTATAGTCCCTAGAGATCATGGAAAAGGAATCCCATTCATGGTTTTTTGCTTTGACATGGCCATAATAAAATCTCAAAAGTTTCTGGTGACAGTAATGCCTGCACTGCGCGGGTTAGAGCAATATTTTATACCAGTGATTTAAAGGGATTGTTAGTACCCATTTTCAGCTGGGGCAAGCGGCTGGGAGCAGGCAGAAATAAATTTAATCTATTTTTCTAAAAAGGCTCTGCCTATATTATTGGGTCACATACTGACTTCTCTTGCTCTTGCCTGCATCCCCTCTTTCCCCTTGGCATTTGCTACCTGCTCATAGCCAAACGGGACCACAACCTGGTATGGGGAGTGAGGCACATAGTGGTGTTTCAGCCTGTCAATATCTGGAGTTTCAGGTCCCTGGTGGGGAGAGCAGGATGGGGCTGGGGAAGAAGTATGAGTTGGCCTACAGGTGGAAAACGTGTCTGTCCACATCTTGGGGAAGCGGGTAGAGCTTGTTTGTTTGTTTGCTTGCTGGAAGTGCAGCTTGAACAATTAACACAAATATTGCTACTGAAACTTGGATCTAAGCTTTCAAAATTATTCCTAGTATGTTCAGTACTGCTCGTATGAGACATCAGAAAAATTGAATCTAGCAAGACATTATGAAGAGATGTTAGAAGCTGTACCTTCAGCATTAGGGCAACTGCAGCCCTAGATACACCTCAGAAATGCCTTCATCGTTTTCCTGCTCTGTGCTACATTTTCCACCTAGAAAATACCTTTTTCTTTTGTGGCTGCACTAAAGTAATAGGGCTGAAAGGACTGTAGTAGCCACCTCTGGGTTTGCAGTCCCAGACTTTATACCTGTGGCTCTTGGGGCACATGGGACTGTGGTCTATGTCTCCACTTCCTCCTGCTCCCTCCCTCACCTAGCACAGACCTAAATTGAACAGTCCAGACCTAAAGACCAGGCCCAGTGCCCAGATCTGTGCCACGTCACACTCTGTTTGACTTTGTCCTCTTTGCAGAAGCAGTGCAGCGCGTAGGTTTTTGACCAAATCAGAATGTATCAAGGAGTGTCTGAGGTATGCAGAGCAACCTGGGACTTGCAGGCATTTGCTGATGTGCCCCTTTGTCACTTCTGCACAGGTGGACCAAGGAGCAACCAGAGCCTCCTGGCTCCGCAGACCCCCAAAGCGGGGCTGGTTGTGGTCCCCCACCTCCCTCCTCTGCCCGCCCTGCTCAGCATCACCTGTAGGTTGGTTCAGTCTCTGCCGAGTACTGCTACAACCCGGTGATTTGGTTTCGCGTTGCTTTATTATTTACTACAGTGATCAAAGGAGAAGCCTTAAAATCTTATATAAGAGCGCAAATACTTTGGACTTTGGCAGATGTGCTTTGAAAATAACACAGATGTGCAGTGTCAGATTTCACCACTGCATGCAGTGTCTTTGTTTCAAACTGTAAATTTGGCTAGAAGTGCTGGGCACATGCTTTCCCAAAGCTGTGCCCCCTGCAACACAGGAAAAAAAAGTTTCTAGGTTGTGGTGTTTTTTTTCCCCCGTGAATTTACACACGTAGAGAGTTTGAAAAGAAAATGATCTTAACAGAGTCAGCACTCGACCCTGCAAGGCTGCAAATCTATGGGTTATTTTTAGCCTAATTACTTCAAATTAAAGAAAAGCTTAAGAATTTTTTTTTGCTTGAATTGAAGGCAAGGCTAAATAGACTTTATTTGCAGTGGAAGTCCAGTGAAGACATGCTTCTTCCATTGTGCCGTACAGAATAATGCCTGTCGCGCTGCACTGCAGTAACAAACAGCTCTTGATTTTCTGAAGTGCTGGCTTTTATGAATTGATGTGAGAGGATATGCAGCTCTAGAGGAGTTCACTCCTTTCCCATTCTCACCCCTCCTACAGATGCAGCAATCACTTTGGACTGGTAACATTTTAGATGGAGCATTGTCTCCTTACACTTGCCTGGCAGTGGCTCATTAACTGCATGTTAATTGAAACTGAAAGTTTGTCAGATGATTTCATTCAGTTACTTGTTGAGTGGTTTCAGTGGAGTAAACCTCAGTGCTGTGATGGAAATCTCCGTGGAAGTGATTTGTGATCTGATTTGGAGGGATTCAATGGCTTCATCAGTGGCTGTGACGAGATCGGCATCGCAAGAGCTGGCAGAGGTAGCCAGAGCTCCCAGCAAAACAGATCCAACTCTTCTCTTTCCCTTTTAAATGGCTTTAATTACTGCCCAGTATGCCTCTCCAGGATGTGTGTTAAGCTAGATAAATGTACTCTGGAGGGCTGAGAAGCGAAGAAGAAGATGAGAAGAATCAAAAGTATGGTTTGAATTCTGTAATCTGCATGGCTGAAAATATTGAACTCCTTATCTCTCAGTGGATTGAGTGGTCATAAAATGTTCCTGAAGTTTGACTCACATGTAAAAGTATGTTAAAAAAATGTGTCTGCTTTAAACTAACGGATGGAAAATTCAAAATTTACATCATGCATAACTCATCCGGTACTCTTGGCCACTGCAAAAGTCCCTCTTAAGTGAGCAATTTATTCTATGTGCTGTGCCTGCTTATATGCTTTTTTTTTTTTCTGTGGAGCCAATTTTTATTGCTGAGTTATAAACCCTTTGAATATAGGGGCTTGTAATGGAAGTACTGACAAACCTTTAACTAGGTCAGTCTTATCTGGCTCTATTATCTTTGCTTTTGTTAAAGCTTTAAATGGTTGCATGTTTGTTTATTTTTCTTGCAATCCTGGAATTTTAATATAGGTATATTCCTGAATTGTTCTTTCTTCAAAATGTCGGGAACATGCAACATTAGAGAGGTTATCCAGACTTTGCAGTCATCTTTGAAAGTAAATTGAACTGTTGTGTCTTATTTCAATATTTCCTTGTTTATACAGTACATTTAGTCTCTAGCATGTCATTACAATACTAATACCAAAGTTTGCATTTTCTCCTGCTATCTTATTCTAATCTTGAATTTTGCTCAGTCTTCTGGGCTCCTTTCTGCATAAAATGACAATGACCTCTTTTTTTTTTGGTTTGTCCCATTCAGATGAAAAGCCATACCGCTGCAACTTTTCTGAGGAGGAAGCCCTGATGGTAACATCTCAGTTGGATGAACTCCCGAAGCTGGGAAGCCACAATGCCAGAGAAGATGAGGCCAGGGCATCTAAGCCAGATATTCCTGCCCTTGTGTCAGCACTGGAGAGCACCAGCAAGGAGCCTTTTTCAAAATACCAAGATCTAAAAGGTTCTACAGACGTAAAGATGCCACCATTTCACCACAGCCAAGGGCTCCCTTGCTGTAGTCGCATTGCTAGCTTTGCCTCAGGTGTGAGCCAGGCATCTTCAAACATGATCATGGATTTGAAAACTTCACTTGAAGTGCAGGCTAGTCGTACTAGAGAATATTTGCTGGACTTACACAGGGAGCATCCTCTGATAGAAAAAGGTGCTGAAGCTCTAGAGGTAGCTCCGCTCGATTTGAGTGAAAAATCAACAAGGGATAATTCATGCAATAAAAATCTGAATACATCCTTGCAGGCTGCTTTAATTGTCTACCCATGTCCTTTCTGCAGTCACAAGACCTACTACCCTGAAGTCCTGTGGATGCACAAAACAATTTTGCACAAAATCAGCTGTAACTCGATGGCCCCCCCTTGGGTTCAACAGAATGGATTCAAGAGTATTAAAAACAACCTGATCTTTCTGGCAAGGAGTGGGCGTACCGGCCCCCCTCCCGTTCTGGGCGGTAAGGAGTGCCAGCCTTTGCCCCTTGCCAGATTTACGCGCACTCAAGTGCCAAGTGCATCGCCGGGGTCCAAAAGCAGCTCTCTCTCCATCGGGATGACCGCAAAATCCGGGAGTACCCATCAGTCAAAGGACAGTCATGCGTTTGGCCACTGTGGTCCATGCTTATCAGGCCTGGATGGGTACAGACAGCCCAAGCTGAACCATTCCCAGGAGCAATACAGCATAGCAGCACAACAAAAAAGTAAATATGAAGCAAATTCCAAACTTATGCAAATGGGAGCGTATAAAAGAAGCGTAACGCCTACTCCGACAGTCATATCCAGGCCTAGCACACAGCCCACCAACAGTAAGCAAGTGGAAAAGTATGGGGTTCCCCAAGGAAGCCCTAGTTTTGCCTCTCCAGGTAAGCAGTGCGTGTCTGACTCCATGAAGGCCAAATTCAGCCCACCGCCGCAGTATCATCCTCTGTGTAAAAATGAGCAGTACGCTAAACACGAAGAGCCACTGGTGCCTCAGAGGGAGTCTCACACGAGGGCTGGGAATGAGATGAGGACACTGGCAAACTGCACAGCGGCAGCGCGAGCGAGCCCACTGTTGCAGCCCCAGCCCACCGCCATGGGAGCTTCTCCGGCTTTACACTCCAGCAAGCAGGATCTGGGATCAGACGGGCATGAGAAACATTTGGACGTTTTAAATATCTTTAAAACATACATTCCAAAGGACCTTGCTTCGTTGTACCAAACCTGCGGTGCCAACAGCCCTGTCCTGGATCATGCAGGTAAGATTTTCACAAGCCTTTCCATAGCTGAGGGTGCGGCTTGCTCCCGCTTCATTTGGAGCCACAACACCCTGTTTCACGGTTTCTTCCTTCTCTCCCTTTAACAGTTAGGATTACAAGTTCATTGTTTTTATCATTTCTGAATAGGCTTAAATAGGTTTGTTTACCGATCTCTAACATTGCAGCATCCCCTCTCGTTCACTGTGTGACATTTCTGTCGCAGGTTAAATGTATCTGGTTCCACCTGGAGTATTACTGTTCCTTTGTCCCCTCGCTTCATGTGGGCTGAAGTTACATAGCTGTGCTGTCACAGGAGTCATCACAGGAAGATCCCTGTGTGCTGGCACACATCATAGTCCTTTTGCTTCGGGCAAAGTAAACATTCTCTGGGGCTTATCTGTGATGTTCTTTTGGAGGTTTTGTTCAATTTTGTCTGCAAACAAGTCTCAACAACAGAGAAGGATGATTACTTGTTAGCGTCCTTTGTCTTTCTTGACAAAAGTCTTAAGATCTTCATTGTTCATATCAAAGACTGCTGTTTTTTTCAAATTATTCATTTGATCCATTTGTATTTTTATAGTTAAAAAGAGGTAGGGCTGAATATGCGCTTACTAATTCACATAAGCAGAAAAAGCAGTTGTGCAATTAGCCAGTTTAAAAGTTCAGGGACTAAAAAGGTATCATAGCTCTCCTGTCTCCTGCCAGTCAACTGCCATGTAAAAGAAGAACTAAAAAAAGAAAAAAAACCAAAAAAACAAAAAACACCAAGACCTTTGTATTTTCATTTGAAACCATACTTTTCTCATTATCTGCCAGAATTAGTTTGTCTCAGTGGAAACTGAAAATCATACCGATTTATTACTCGTGGGCTGGAGGGAGTGGGTGTGGGTCTAGGGCAGTGGGGAGAACGGGATCCATAGTCCCAGTTCTCACCATTTGTAAACCAGCCCATTTTTTTTATATACTCTTCTTCTCTTGGTAGCAGTTGTGCAAGAGCCGAGCTCCCCATGGAGAAAGTGTGTGTTCCAGACCAGTGTTGTAGTGTCCTCTCCTGACATAATGCTCTCTGTTTTGTCAAAAGTATGTGTGAAATGGAGCTTGTGACCCCATTTTTCAAGTGGGATGAAACCCAGGACATTTGGAAGCTGGTAGTCTAAGGACAGCTCTGGTCTTGTGCCTTGAAGGTTTGTGTGAGTTGACTGCTCTGTCAGCTGTGAGGCGAGGAAGGAGCCAGAGAATTTGCTCAGGTCTTGGTGGAAGGCCTTTTGGAGAAAACAGGAAGGCAAAATCTGTCTGAAATAGTCCATGAGGTGCACCTTTCAGCCACTCCACTTGTCAGTTTTACTGAGTAATTGAAAAAGTAATGCTATGTAAGAAGCGACTGTTATTTATTACTATCAAGTAGACCATTTTGCAGGTGTTTAGAGGCTGTGTGATGAATGCAACTAACATCAAGCTCCTAGTTTTTGTTAAGGAAGCAGAGGAGGAAATGCTCGGTTTCTGAAAGTGCAGGGTCAGCGTTCCTGTTTTTGTCCAGCCAACTTTGATTTTGCCATCCCAGTGCCTGGAAATGTTGTCTAAAGTTTCTCCCTGCCTGCTCTAAATACCAGTTAATTGTTCCACCATCCACTTGGGATACCTTCATGTGGGTGCCCTCCTTGGTGTTATTTAATAGTCAGCCTGCTCAGAGAAATCTTACTGGTCCAGTGAGCTCCCAGCCGTGCTAAGAGGCTGGAGAGAAACAGTAAAAGCCAGGAACTAGAAGGTGACTTGGTGAACGCAGGCATCTGAAAACCATGAGTACTGCTGGGGCAAAGTAAAGTAGGGGCAGGTTTTCTAAGGAGGTCTTTCTATTTACCTGATTTTTAAAAGAGGGATTTTACTGCCAAAATGTTGTTGCTGGGCAGTGATTTCCAGAGACACTTTAACTGAAAGTTATGTAGTTCCCATCTCTGCCTTGAAATCTCTTCTTTCATTCCAAGTGCTTTATATCAATCAAGTTTTCAGAATTTGAAACTTTGTTTCTTATGTAGTGTGTCTTTATTTTATATACAACTTCCATATTGTTGATGGTTCTCCAGACCAATTGGCTGGTTGATAACTGTTACTCATAGCACTAAAAAAGCTGCCGTAGGCAAAAGGAACAAGATCCTACCAACTATGAATAGAGGAGGGTAAATGAACCCTGTCTGAAATAACACACAGCCCTAGACTGAGCCCTCTAAGTCAATATGCATCATACAATTAAGTCTTAATATGGCAATCGTGACATAAGCAACCAAAAATCCCACTTAGATATGCTATTTGTCACATGAGTTTTTTTTTCCCAATTGAATGTTCCCAGTAGGCTTTGCTTGGGTGTTTGGTACACTACCTCATCTTGGATTGTAGTAGAATGTTTCAGTGTGTGATATGGCAGTGTTCAACTTCCCTTGGAGTCACTAGATTTATTTCTAGGATCCTTTCTTTTACGTTTGTGTTTAGTCCAGTGTGTCCTTGGAAAAGAGTGATGTTGTATGTACTTTTGTGATGCAGCTGCAAACACAAAGCTTGCTCTGTGTACGATAGGGTTGTTTCACACTGCCCAGTCTTCCCAAATGCTTGTAGAGATAATCTTATTATTATATTTAGTAATGGTCGTTTATTTTATTAACGATACTTACATGAATCACCACATGAGGAAAGGATGGGTTATGGCAGCAGATGCACTCTTTCCCTGGGCCTCCCAGGCTCCATGGGAGCTGCTCAGCTGCCTTGCCCATACCTGCCTGTCCCTTCCTGTCTGGTGGACAGCACAGTGGTCCAGCAAAGGCCATGTCTGGTCCCTCAACACACTTGGCTCAGCTTTGCTGTCGAGCCTGCAGCTGTTGTTCTGGCCAGTGAGGGGAAAATGCTAGTAACAGACAAGGAAACCTTTTTTAATCATCGCTGCCTTACAAGGGAAATTGTATTCTTATAGTACAGTGAAACTCTTATTGAAGTGTAAGTGATTCTTTTTTTTTGTGTGTGTGTGGGTGTATATGTGGTCTGGATTTGCCTCTAATTCATCATCTTGTGTTTGACTGCAAGAAACTTAATTGCTGGGAGTGTGTTCAGCTACATTATACAGACTGTGCTGCCATCTGCAGGAGGTGCTGTTGTAAAGAGAGAAAATTATTAGTGAGGTGGTGGTATTTTTTGGTGGTTGGTTTTTTTTTTGATTTGTTTGGTTTTTTTTGTTTGTTTGTTGTTGTTGTTAGATTTTTTTGGTGGTGTTTTTATTGTTCTTGTTGTGTTTGGTTTTGGTTTTGGTTTTTTCAGCCAGACATTTCTTTTAAATATGTGCTGTGGTAAAAAACACTGGAGGACACTTGGTGCAATACCAACCAGCGGAGTAAATGGCAGCCCATCTTCTTTTCCATTCATTTTCAGATGAGCCCTTTGGCATATATCAGTTGATTTTTCAATTGTGGCAGGGGCTTTTGTTGCCGCTTCTTTATTCACAGTTTTATTGGTTTTAAATGCTGTAATGGGTTGGGGTGCTGTGAATGAAAGAAAAACTGAAACTTCACTTGTGCTGACAATCCCCTAAGAATATCTCTAAAAGCCAAAGTATTCCAGTGGCAAGTAGAAACATCAACTCTTTCCTTCCAAGGAGGGAGTTTTACCAAAATAGAAAAGATGATGTTCAAACATAATTTTTTTTTTAATAATAAAAAAGCCCAATAAAAGTCAAATGTGTCTTTTTTGATCAGCAGCAAAAAGACAAAGACCAGCCCTTTAAGTCAGATGCTGTAAACTGACCTTTGGAGAAAAAGGAGAGGTTTGAGCAGTTTTCCACAAATGCTAATGGCCTAGAAAACATGTTTACCCAGGGCTGGGGGAAGGCTGCTGTGCTGCTACCAGCTCAAAATGTCCGGAATGACACTTTCATTCACAGATGTCTTTCGTCTGTGCCTCAGAGGTCTGGGGTCAAAGCAGCACCGGCAGGCAGGTAGGCAGGGGGGAAAGGTTTGATCAGTCTGTGATGGCTCCGCTCGCTCTGCATTTGTCTCTGAGGTATTGCTGCCCGGGGGGGACAGTCGGGCTCTGGTCCTACTCACTTCCTATTATCCATGTGACTTGTCTCCGCCACGCTGGAGTCACTTTGATTTGCCTGATGTACTGCTTGACAAAGCTGGGTGATGGCTGAGAAGTGGATCCAGCTGCTCTGAAAAGCGCACACCTGACATGCCAGTCCTGGTGCGGGCACATCACGGGGAGCATTTTTTAATTCAATGTAATTTATGCATTCTTGCAGTCCTCTGTGTGCCTGGCCTGTCAGCCAGTGCCTACATGAAGGCTGACAGTTGTCATCCAGGGCCTGAAGGTAGCCTCACATAATGACACATTAGACATACTAATGATGTTTTCTTCTGGCATAATGTTTTCTTCTCAACTTTCCTCTCTCCTCTCCCCCCGCTACCCTCTCCTCCCTCTCTCCCTCCCTCCCAACTACAGGGATGCTCAGGACACAAACACGCCAAGGAGACTGCGTCTGCAGAGAATGTGGAAAATGCTTTACCCAACCCGGTCACCTCAGAACTCATCAGAGGTCCCATGCAGGTACCTTTTCACACTTGCTCTTGCTTTCTCCCTTTCCCACTTGCCTGCTTTTGGATCCAGCTAACGAAATGCCAAGAATTATGTTTCACTTACCACGCTAACCTAAGTAATTCCAGTACCTAAATCTAATGGACAGGTTTTTTATTTTTATGAATATTGCTCCTGTTCTCCAGATATTGCTTATCTGATCCCTGCCCAAACCCCATAAAATTGCAATGCATTTAAGATAAGTCTGTTTGCAAATGTTTTATTTTAATTAGAGAGTAGGGTACTCAGAAATGAATATGCTAATGAATTCTGTTGCCACCAGCACAAATTGAAATCAAAGTACCCCTTTCAGCACAACATAAGGCTTTGTTTTGCCTCATCGTTGTTGTTGACAGGAACATTTTTGCGAGAAACGAGATTTTTCCGCAGACCGGTCAGCCCTAAAACGGGAAATCCCCACCAGCCATTTTTAACCTGGCACGGTCTGTGGTTGAGGCTGTAGGAGGCTAAAGCCACCGGTGTCGAGAGACCTCCTGAGCATCGCACGAGACAGTGAGACTAGCGGGTTCCTCCTGAAAAGTGTGAATGATGCATACATAAGCCAGTCTGATGCAAAATGACAGAGGCCAAATGGTAAGTAATGCAAGAAGAGGGTCCCTTTACACATGCACTGATAATTAATGTTGTCAGTGATTGCTTTCTTCCGCGCCGAAGTCTGAATTAAAAAGGGCAGTGGCCCTAGGCTGCCATTAGCACACTCTCTTACAGTAAGTGTTACGGTAAATTGGTATTTTCCGGCCACAGGCTAGTAGCTGGTGTCTTTTTTTGAACGTGGTTAATCTGTAATGGTCTCAAATAATGTATACACACTAACGAAGCTTGAATGTTCATCTGTTAACAAGCCCTCTTGTTCCCACAGTGGTATTTGAGTCTAATGGACTCCGAGGTACTGAAGTTCACACCACCTCCGCAGATGCCCCAAAACAAGTATGTTTTACAATTAATTGGATGTTTGGTTTTTAATGTGGTAGCTGGGAAAAAGTTGTGCAGTGATACTCATCGCTAAAACACTGACTGTTTTATAACATGTATAAATAATAACAGTGTTGCTTGAGTTTTAGCTCTTAAATTTTTTAAGTGTTTTATCAAAGTCTGTTATATAGAGAGTCAGTTAATTGTAGAGCAGGGAGCTAGTGTTTAAAAAAACATGTTACTGGCTTTCTGGGGCCTGGATGGGATAGGTAACTCTGTAATGCACAGTGATGTGTAATAGTGAGTTAGAATGTAAAGAATTCCTAAAAATTATTTACTTTTGCAACTAACATGTTTTCTATGGCAACATTACAACTAATATTTAGTCTGTATTTTTCTCAAGAGTACTTGTAGCCTGGTGTCCTCATATCTGGCCTTTGAAAGGCTCTCATCCTACAGTTTCTGTGGACTCTGTGTGGTGGTTTGCTTTCCTGTTTCTAGTATACAGAGTTTCCTGTCTTAACAAACGCTTCTCAGCGCTCTGAATTATGTATGACGAAGCTGTTACATAGAAAACCATTAAACTGAATTTGTTTTGTGTATCTTATGTCTTTGGAGACCAGTGTAATGATCTGGATCTTCCCATTCCATCTTCCAGCTTGGCACGTGGATTTCAGGGCACACCTTCTCATGGGCAGTTTTATCACCTTGTGAAACATCACTCACTTTTCCTTTCATCCGCATTTTTAGTGTAGTTTTGACTACAGCACTTTTCCTGTCCTCCTGTCTCTCATTAAACAATTGCAGGTGGTTTCAGCCACGCTTAGAGAACGCATCTCCATGCTAGTCCCTCCTTCATGAAGTTCAGGAGTTGGTTTCTGCTCACTCAGTTAACATCCTCGCTGGGCACCATATCACATAGTTCATATGCTGCATCCTTCATGGAGACTCTGAGCTCCTCTTTTGCTCATCTTTCCATCCCAAAGGCTACGTGGGAAGCCCAGCCACTGCCACAGGAGTATCTGAGTTGCTGTCAGGTCATAGAAGTGGCCAACAACTCTTCTCATAAAGCTTTCAGGATGGCTTAGCACTTAGGTAGGTGTTGTGAGCATTGTTTGCTTGGCTTTTGTGGGATAGTAGCAGCAAAGTTATGCTCTAGTTGGAGAATTAGATGAAAGTGCTCTACTTCTGGTGTTTATCTAATAAAATTGTGCAAGGACATACCTCTCAGTAGAAGTATGTGGCAGAGTGAAACACTGCAGCTCTGCAAACTAGCTCAACTAGTCTTTGGTTCTCATAGGTTTAGTAATATAGATTTAGTAAACATAAGCATCCTTAAAATGCTCTTTCATCTTTTCATGCTCGTGATGTTGTCTCATGTAGTTGAGATAAGGCATCTGGGCTTTTTTCCTCTAAAAGACAATATAAGGTCAAAGCTGAAAATATATTTCCCAAAAATTCTGAAATGGGTGTATCTATCCAAAAAAGAGATTTGACAGCCCAGCCTGCATCTGGACTCTTTTTGTAATTTGGATTGTATTACTGCACAATAAATTTACTCATAATCTTGTCTTTGTAAACTACTGCCATGCCAGAATTTATTGACTAGCTTCTTCCACAGCAAATGTAGTTTGCTCTTGCAGTCTCAGTCTGTGTCAATCTGTCTTCGAAGTATTTGATTAAATTACAGCATCTCTCAATATAGCAGAATGCTGGGTTGGGGTTAGTTTCATGAATCGCTTCATCTCTTGCCAGTCAGTTTGTCTTCCACAGAAGCTGCGGTATGATCACTTCTCCAGGAGATAGTTCCCTTTCTTTTGCCTTGTTTCCTCCTCAGTATCAGCCTTTGTCTCGGTTTGTCAGCATCTGTGTCGCTTAGGATTATTCACTTGTCTGCTGTTTTACTCGTTCCCATCGTGAGCAGGCTTTGTGCTCCCCCAGAAGACTCCAACTGCGCAGTCCCTGGGCGCTAGGGAGGGAAAATGCACTCATTTCTACCTGCAGCTGTAGAGGCCTTTAGAAGCACAGAAACAAGCTTGTGTTGAGAACGATGCCTGCAGCATTCTGATAACATTACGTTTTCCTACATTAAACATTGTCACTCCGTGTCTTCATTTCGTTTCTTAATTGGGGACAGATCTGTTCATGAGAGTTTAAGGTGTAAAGTCAGTTCAAGTTACAGAAGTGCCATACACATGCTCCGAGCAAGAAATGTTAGTTACCACATATGGTAGCTTGAGAATGAAAGGGCTTTTTTTTTTAATGTTAAGTGGAAATGATTCACTTTACATAATGTTTTCTCCTCACAGGTAAAATATTTTCCCCTGACTAGTCTGCTAAAGAGTAGAAATATTAACATTAGTGTTTCACAGTTCCCCCGTTCCCTTCAGTAGTCAACCAGATCATCTCAAAAGGTTTCCTTTAGAAAAGAATGTTAGGTAGGGCTTTTAAAGTCCCCCAGCATAGTAGCTTATGACAGTGCTACATTATATAGCAGTTTTCTTGTCGAATAATTCTAATTCTGCATGTTAAAAATAGGATCTAAAGGAAGGCTTTTTCAAAAATGAGCCAGTTAAATCTATATTTAGGTGTCTAAATAGGAAACCTACTTCAGTGTAGTGAACTACCTACAGGAGATGCAGGTGTTCAGCATTACTGGAAAGCAGGTGGCCTACAGGGCTGTGTAAAGAGGACTATACACACCCAGTTTTGAGAATATTAGCGTTAGGCTGTGCTTCATTCTTTGTTATCAGCGCCAATAAAATATATTAAAAAAAGGTGGGAAATAAGGTGTTCATTTCCTTCATAACATTAATTTCTGCTTTCTGCTACCTGAATGCTTTAAAAAAATAAATAAGGACATATTCATATAAAATGAATTTCCCAGCAACTCTGGAATATTTTATACTCTTCTTCGTCTAAAGGGCAAAAAATGCTCATTACTTATCCCAAGTCAATACAATCTGTGAAAAGTCATGTATATTCTCTTGAAATGCTGCCATATTAAACATACTGAATATTCTGAATATTTTTATAAATGCTAAGTATCCCAATATATCCATAATTAAGCTTGCTTATCCACAATGAATATGTATCTTAGTTTGGAATACACTAAGCAGCATCTAAAGACCTGATTTGGTAGGCATGAATTCGGGGAGCGCACTCCAGTTGCTTTTATATATGGCAAGACAAAAGCTGGCTCCCCTTTGAAAGGGTCTCTGCGACCATGTGAATCTTGAAGCTGCTGCAGCTCTGGAAGCAAAGCTCTCCTAAAGCTTGGGGTCATTTCAGAGACATTGCCTGATGCTGCAGAGTTGCAGCCAGAAGCCCAATTCCCAGGTGCATTCACAGGCACAGGAGCCAGTCTCTAGCTTGCTTTCACAAAATGGTGACAGCAGTGGTAGCAATTTCTAATACATATGTTTTGTGTTTATCTTCTTCTGTTGCTTTTTTTTTAAAAAAAAAACATATAAAAACTTGGCCCGCTTTAGGAATGCAGTTTATCAGTGCTGTGTCAAACAACATGCTCTAAAAATTTTGAGGAACAAGTAATTGGCTGTTCAAAAGGCATGATTTACTGGTTAGCAGTGAGGAAGAGTTCTGTCTAATTGAGAGTATATATATATATGTAGATATATGTATATATATGTGGAACATACTTGCAGTGCTGGAGCCAGAGACACCAAGTTCTTAGCCTTTTGTGTGAGTGACACAAGCAAAACCCCCAGACCTCCAACCTTGGCATTCTCTAGAAAAACACACTTTTACATGCAGAAAATTAATTGAAAGCTGTGACCCAGAAAAAAACAAAACCAACAAAAAACAACAACCAAACAAAAAAACTCCCCCCAAAAAACCCCAAACAAAACTGGACAGTAAGTATCATGGATATCTCTGTCTGAAGCTCTCCCCAAGCCAGCAGTCAGTGATGGTCCTTTTCTGTGAGAGAGCTCTGGACACCACAGTTCTTGGGCCTCATTGGCTGAAGAGAGAGGGGCACAGTAGGTCTGGCATGGCAGGGATGAACCACCTTCATTAAGGAGTTATTGAGCCTTAATTTTCTCCACTCTAAGTGTTTTAAAACATTTCTTGCAATGTTCAATACTTGAGAGACCATAAATGTGAGTAATCAGAATTTGGGGGGTAGGCAGTTTGGAAACACTATATATATACATGTATATTGTAAAGGAGCTTAGGGAAAAGGCTGGGGGCATCTGTTACCTCTAGTGTTTTTAAAAAGTCCAGCAGCACTTCTTGTCCTAGAACAACTTTGGAGAGAAGAGGAGGAGAAGAAAAAACTCCCACAGATGAAAAAGTTATTAAACCATTTGTTTCTGAGTTTGATTGGTTTTATTGTGTTTTTTTTTTCTTTTTTGCATTTCAAGTTTTAGCACTGTCTGTTTAGAAATCCTATTTATGACATTTGTTCATATGAAATGTCTTGCCCCAGTTCCTTGCAGAGTTTCTGCTAAAGATCATGATTAATAGTTCAGTCCTCATTATTGCAAATGTTATTTTTAAATAGTTATTCTGAGAACAAGAATTCCATTAATCAAAATAATAGATAATGAACAAATAAATGGCAACCTAATTTGTCTCGTTCATACATATGGAGATTATAATGCAAACAATCAAGGAATCATGGAAGCTGCTGTACCAGCATCTGAGTAATATGCAGGTACTGTATGGCTGTTAGTTTATGACTATTATAGGCAGGATTAGCAGCTGTAGTTCTTGTCCCAACATTTTCCCCTTGCCAGCAAACTGGAAAGGTATCTGTGCTCTGAACTGATTATTGTGATTTATTTCAATGTCATACAATAATCTGTCTCCAATATATTGACATGCACACAAACTGATTTTTCCTGTTAACTGGTGGAAAGCCCTAGAAGTTGGTATGAAAGCAGCTTTTGGCATAGAAACTGCAGGTTTCTTTTATGCAAAAGCCCTGCTATTTTTCCCCCTCTAAAACGCTGCAAGTGCAGAAAACCTACTTTTTAAAATAGTAAACTTCTTCACCCTTTAGGAAGAATACAGTGCAGCTGCGTCAGTTGGTTAAAATCTGACTGACCACTGGGGTTGGTACAAGGAATGAGGGGGTGAGCTGCTGGGTGGGTTTTGGCACACGGGAAGCTCAGATTCTGTTTCCCGTTGGTCGTCATCAGAGAGGTCTGGCTGCCTGCTCCCAGCCACCCTGCACCTCATAGCTAGGTGGGGTTTGGAAGCTGGAAGGAGGATGGATGATCCCGTTCATGGTCCCATGAACGGTGTGTGGTGCCCAGACCTGCAGGGCACTCCTCCGCCACCTGGCACCCCACAGGCTATCCATCCCCAAAAAGCACCCCTAATCACACCCCTTTTTTCAGTTCTCACCCAGGGAAACTGAGGCAAGGCGCCTGCCATCCCTTCCCCTCTCTTCCTCCCTCTCTCCTCCCCCGGCTCAGCAAAACCCTGCCATGCTCCCCCATGTACGGAGAGCTGGTTTGATACGAGACGTTTTAATGATGAATGCCTCCTCTTGGAATTGTGGCTCTGTCTCTCAGGCATGATGCAGCCACGCAAAAATGTAAAGCATCTTTCTTGGTTTACTGCAGGAAATTCAGCATCCAACTAAGGAAGTTTTATCACATCTCTCACTCAGTTACTGTTTCCTACATTTCAAATATACTGCAGTCTGTACAGCAGCTTTTTTTTTCTTTAATTTTGTTGCAAATCTTTCAGACTTAAACCAAACTTTGACTGGTAAATGTCATGAATCTCAGGCCAGGTTTAATTAGGAATTTTCTAAATCTATTAACAAAAGAGATGCACTTAATACATTATGTCAACCAGAGCTGGGCTTTCGTTAGCTATTTTGAGGGCTGCCATAGGCACAGCTTGAAACTTGCTTGGATTTTACATGGGTGCCGTATTTTATGTTGCATTAATTTAAAATGGTCTGTTTCACTTCATCAAGACTTTAGCTTAAGGATAATGCATTTATGTAAGATTAATCTTGCCATGTTGTTTTAGGATCAGGATTGTAAACCGCATTGTTCCGACAGTGATGTTCTAAATGTCATTTTAAAGCTTTTCTTGGGAGCTGCAGGCTCCCACTTATTCATGATGTTATCTTTAATTTCACTTGATTTCAGAATATCCCTGCTATTTTTTTCAACATGGTAATTATTCATGAAAACTGGCCAAAAAAATAAAGGAAAGATGACATGACGGGGCGGGGGGAAGAGAAGGCTGCCTTAATATTTGACAGACCTGCGCCAGTATTCAGTTTCTCTTCCTTTAGCTGCCTCTGTGACCTCAAACTTCAGCCTTTTTAAAATGCTCATGTAGCTACGAATCCCTTTTGGCTTGCTCAAAATTCCTCTTTTTGGAGGTCTCTTCCTCCCCTCCTTGTTCTCAGCCTTTTCTGAAGTGCTCCATGAAATGCTATTACTTGCTCTTCTGAGCCGTCAGGGACTTTGTATGGGCCTGACACACTTTGTCTTGCTGGAGGTGGTTAAAAAAAAAAAGAAAGCCAAAAAACTTGTGATGTGGTGGGCCAAAATGGACGTACGTGATGCTAATAAAGGGTAAGGAGCACCAGCAGGGTTTGCTGGAGGGTTATGTGTGGGAGCAGAGGCAAGAATGAGGTTATTTTTTCTTTCTTTTCCCTATGTCATCCTTGTTGCAGGGGAGAGACCACGGCGGTGCGGAGGTTGCCCACACGCTGCCTCTCCGGAAGGGCACCTAGAGCCCCAGCGGAGGAGCCCCCCCCATGCCGGCAGCCCCCAGCCTGAGGGGCAGCGGGGGCAGCCCCCCGCGCAGCCGCCCCGCAGCCCCCCGCCAGCCATCGCCTCACCCGGAGCCCCTGCACCAGACGGAAACCAGTGCTCGGCGAGGAGGGGGGTGCCTCCGCGCTGTTAATCATTTTAAAATAAATGAAGATGCTACACGAGATATATATAAATTGACGTACTAATCAGTCCCACGGTTCCTTATTTCCTTTATAATAAACAGTGGAGTTGGCAAGCGCTGTGGCAGCACAAGGCATCTATATTAATCAAGAGAAGTTTGAGACACTGGAAAAATTAAACTTTATGTGATTTGGACAGCATGAAGAAGTTAAGCACTGTAACAAAAACCTCCCTGATGCTCACAATGACTATTTGATACATGTGAAAAACAGCAGTGGATTCGAGGGCTGGAGAAGTATTAATTAATGAAACTGCCACTGCCTGTCATGCTGAAAAGCAAATTAAAAAAAAAAAAAGAGAGGAAGAAGGGGGGGGCGGTGCAGGGAAAAGGTGGCATTCGGTGCTGAGAAAGCAATGCTTGATGAAGGATTAAAGGGACTAAAGAGAAAGACCGTCATTCTGCAATGGTTTGTTTCATTACAGTTTGGGGACCACTTGCATTTCTAGTGCTCTCACTCTTGACTGCGCACCATTAATAGTATGTGAATATGGAAATTGAAACACTTCCAGAGAAAAGCTTCTATTTGGCTTTGGAAAAGAAAAGCTAGTCGAACACTAAGAAAAAGAAAAAAAAGACAAAACAGGCTTCTGTGTTTTACTCTCAGGACCTTTTTTTTTTTGTAACAGGGCTACTTTCTTCGACCTGATCACAAAGGAAGTCTTCATGTTTTTTAAAAAAAAAAAAAAAAGAAATAAGCAAATTAAAATGCTCAGCTGTCTAACACCGCTGATCTCTATGTTTGGAAGAGAAAAGGTGTCCGTGAACAACTTGAGGCAGCCCTGGGTCCGTAAGGTCCTCTCTGCTCCAGCACTGGGTTCAGCAGACCAGCTACCACTCCTCCCTGGGCCCGGTGATGTTTTGGAAAGACGAGGAACTTCTTTTGTGGTGGCAGGTTAATGCTCATATAAATGTGTCCTGTCTTGTACTTGGTGATCACTGGTGGTGTTAGGAAAAAAAAAAGAAGAAAAAAAGAAAAAAAAAGCTTTATATACCTCTTCTACAGTAACTCTTTAACTGCAAGTTTTCAAGGTGGGGTTGTGGCACATAACAGGTTGTTAAACCATGCAGTGTAAGCAATTAAAAATGTATTCCACAGATATAAATATGTTCTTTTCTTATTGCTGTGACACTATGTGTGATGGTAATATTTCTGAGAGTTTCAGATTTTGCACATATAATTTTATGCATTATCAAAAGTTACTGCTGCCTTGAAAGAAAATGTTCTGTGAAAATTTTTGCAAAAGCTTTACTAGTTTTTTTTTTAAATTGTAACATTTTGTAAAGGCAGAAAATGGATTAAAAAAAAACCTAGCATGCTAAATATATTTTTCAAAAAAAAGCAATAATTTTACATGTACAGAAATGATGCTAACCTTTAATACAGGTGAGAGCAACAGTTTACTTAATACAATAATGGAATAGTGCTGTTTTTGTAGAAATGGGCTTCTGATACAAAGATTTGTTTAAAAAAAAAAAGCAGAAAAAACCTTAAAGTGTGATCTTTCTGTTCTAACAGTTTTGGTGGGTGGGGGTTGCTTTTTTAAAACAATCTAGTCAGTAATTGGTTCTGGATACTACTTGTTACTTGTTTTAAATTACTTGACAGTTTTTGTCTACTTCGCAACACTTGCAACAATGCAAATTAACTTTCTTATGTATTTTTTTTAAACTAGTTTTTCTCTATGCTATTACACCAGATGTATACCAGAATTCTCTGTAAGTCTCGGTGTAGTTAGGAATGTCTGTGCAAATACTTATACGTGACTGTAATTAACTGTTCTGTGAAGTTATTTTGAGGGAGGTCGCATAGACACATTCCATTGTACACCAAAAAAAAAGAGGAAAAAAAAAAGAAAAAATGTAATATTTTGCTGTGTTGCTTAATGATGATCATTTTGGGTTTGCACTAGCTTTCTCCATTTGTTTTGTTTTGTTTTCACTTTTGTTTTGTTGCTTTTCCGAGTCATATTTTCCGTGAGTGAAAGTAATGCTGTCAGTTCAGGAATGCACAAAAGCTAGTTGCTTAGCCTATTTGTTTGTGTTTTAGTTATTAAAAACTCTTCTGTACCCAAAATGGCACGAAAGTGTAGTGTACATTTGTAATTTTTTCTCTTTTTTTTAACCATATTTTTTTGAAAGCTGATCTAGAAAATCTGAGTTAATATTTAGAGCAAAAGCTTCTTTTCTGGAGCTTTTCTTCCAGAATCCCTGACAGAGAAGCCAGTGTTGTCACTGCCATTACCAGGGTACTAATCAGCAAAATTTACAATCATAATTTAGCTCCATGAAAAACAACAGTAGAGGAAATCAGTTTAAATAATTATATGCCGTGTATAGGACAGAAATGAGATTTTCACTTAATTAAGCAAGAAATAAGAGTGGGTGGGGGAAAACCAACCCTAAAGATGATCTGTTTTCAGGGGCAAATCCCACAATTTCTATTTTCTTCTTTATTATTGTATTGTATTGATTTGTTATTTTAGTTAGGCCACGGTATTTAAAATTAGTTGTGTTCCTTATTTATTTAGTCAACGGGCTTTGACCAGCTCTTTTAAGCAACGCGATAACTTTTCTTTGGCATGACACGCTTCCTGTGAAGCCCTTTTATGACTGTTACAGGGACTTTCTACTACCTCTACCAATCTACTGTTTCTTCTTCTTAACAGGTTTTTATGGTGTTGCGAGTCTAATGTAACTAAGACAATAAAGGGTTTGATTATCTATGCTGCAGATTCTCAGTGTATCTGCCATCTCTTGCTTTCTCTCTCCCTCTTTCTGGTTTTGGTGCGGTTTGTTATAGCTAAGGTGGAGAAGATCTATTTATTATAGCTGAAGTGAAAGAAGGACCTTCTTTGCCAGAGTATTTTTGTATCCTCGGTGTTGTGCACTGACCAAAAAGTCGAACTTGGAGACACTTTTTCCGCAAAGTTAATCAGCTACTACGTTGCTGTCACGCTGTTTGCATTCTTGAAATTCCTTCTGTCAGAAATGCTATGAATAAATCCGTACATACTGCAAAATGGAAAGCAAATTAGAAAGCCCAAACAGCTTTTAGTTTTGTATTTCAAAACCACTTAAAGTCCTTAGTAAAAAACCTTAGTGTAAATTGCTGCCCCCATCTATGTAAGACCCTGCTTACATGAAAACAACTAGTTAAGAAAATTATTCTTTAGAAAATAGCATCTTCTGTTGATGCAAAAAAAGTGTTCTGCTGCTGACTGTCAGTTAAAAATCTGTCACTGAAAGGATTTCCAGGCATTGACATCGTGTTTTGTGGTCACCCCTGTAAATGTGTCACCACCTCCCAGTACTGTGTGGTGCCGTCCATTGTGGAGCACGCACGTACATTTGTCATACTTGAGTCGTTTTACAAAATCACATCCTTGTAGTGGGAGTGCATCCTCCCATTTGCTCGTGTTCATGCTCGAAGGGTCCATGACCTGCGTTGGGTTTTATTCTCCCTCCTTGCTGCATTCCTGGGCTGAGCCAGTTAGAGCAGATCTCAGCAGCTCCAGCAGGTTTGCTGGGATTCATTGGCACATTTAGGGATTTATCCTTGAAAAAAACAATACGTGGCGAGCAGACCTGGAATGAAGCAAGAGGTAACTTCTTTATTAGGTTCCTGCTGCATAAAATGTGTCGGGTTAAAAATCGGAAAAGTTGAGTTTTGTGTCAAATCACATTTCTCGCTCCCTCTGCAAGCCAGTGCTTTTTAAGCCAGCAGTAATGTGCCAAGGACTGAACTGCTCAGAGTCCTCTTCCCTCGTCTCCCTCCCTTCTCTTTCACTGTGTGTGACAGCCCTGCACTTCAGGGCAGTTCACTGGTGGGAGGCAAAGCTCATGTGGATTCACCGGGAGTTTATAGTGCAAGGAGTGCCTGGTGGATTCCAGTATTTAGAGAGGAACTCAAATGAAACCGAGTCCATGAATATATATAAATATTCCTCCCACTGTAGCTTTTCATTAATTATAAATTATGAAACAACTATTTCTGGAGTAGCTAGGGATGCAAAACAGTGGAAGATCAGTGGGAGCACAGACGTGCCCCCCAGTTGACTGATTTCTGTGGGGCTGTGCTTATGCCGACATTCTTGAGAAGCACTATAACCGTGCAGTGACATCCTTAGTTGTCTTAAGGTATAGAGTAGCTGTCACAAACTTATTTATAGTAACACCTATATTTTTTTTCTTCAGGTTCATTAGTGCTGCTTTTGGGAGAAAACCAACTAACACAACCCAACCCTAATCCCTCCCCTCCCCCAAATTTCCTGTCATTCAGAGCTGGTGGGCAAATAACAAACCACAGATGAAAAAAATCCTTATGTGCTGGATGTAAACAAGTGTTATTTCCAAATGGATCACCTCTTAGTACTGAAAATGAGGGACACTTGCTATTCAGCGAGAGAAAAGGATCTTGTGTTGGGAGTAGGAAGCAGGCACAGAACAGGGGATGCATTTGTTGTGGCTTTGAATAAAGGGATCAAAAGCATTAGTGTGATGCAGATCAGAGGGTCTGAGTCCTTGGGCAGATGTTCCCCACAGGGCCATTAAAAAAAAAAGAAGGAAAAAACATGAAAGATCAGTAAGGGACTAAGTTTTGACCCTCTGGAATTCAAGGAAGTATATGGAAGACTATGTATGAGAAAGGCTAAAGCTGAGGACAGGACTGAGGAGAAGCCAGGAGTGGAGCGAGAGGTTTGTAGGAGAATCATCAAAGGGTGGAAGAATTCCCAGAAAGGGTGAAGTCGACAACGAGAAAGATCAAAAGGTTGTGGAGATGGAGCAGAAGCTCTGAAACCTAACATCTCACTGCAAAGGGCTTCTGTTGGGATGAAAGGGAGGAGCAACAATGAAGGCTAGAGGGATGGATTGGAAATCAGGAAAAGTCACGTAATTTAAACTTGGTGAATCATGCTATTGTGTAAAAATGTTATTTTCTGGCATGAGCCTGAGTGATGTTCTGACAGAAAATAAGGCCATGCCTTTTTGGATCTTTATTCCCTCGACTGATGGGTGAGCTAGAGTTAGAAGTATAATTATGAGTAGTTGAGGCTGGACTGAAGGGTCTCTCCAATACCCAAGGGGTTTTGAAAAGCATATTGCTCTTTTTGAGAAACAAGCAGATTCTGATTAGCCCCAAGCAGGAAGGAAAAAATAAAGAGAAAGAAAAACAGGGCAGGCAAGAAGGCAAAGTGTTGTAAGGAGATGCTGAACTGGAGCAATCCTTTGAGGATGCTAGAGGGTACATTCAGATAGTATTCTCTACTACAGAATATTTTAAGATGCCCCATAGTATGTTGGATAGAAGATCTGGGATCCTCAAAGCTGTTAAGAAAAAACATCCAATATTGAAATGGCTTCAGACACTTGACTGTCTCCTTTCTGAGATGCTTTGTATCTCAAATTTAAATTGTGGTTCATGTAAGATGGGTACAGATGGCTTGATTTGTTTGTTCCTGTGTCATCAGTGTTCTCTACAAAGGTGAGTTGTCAAGAGTATAGAAAATGTGAGGCAGCCATGTTCCGTTTCTCTAAGTGAAAATCTCTGCATGTCATATTTCATCACCATCAACCCAAGTACCACAGGAAACCTAGAAGATTTTTCTAAGCAGAGAAAAATGATTTATTTGTCTTCTAAATATTCTTTGTTCTGGCAAGACATGAAATAAAAGGGACACTGGCCTTCCAGTTCATCTTACTCCCAGAATTCAACTTACTTTTCTGGCACAGGACAGTGTTGTGCCTTGCCTGGGACAACTAATGAGCCACTTGTGGTTTCTGAGACCTACGGCTTGGAACAGAGCGGTGGAGCAGTGCTGGGGATCTCCCTTGGCAAAGGTAAGTTGTAAACTAAACAATTTATTGATTTTCCCACAAGTTTTTGTGAGTTATGCTGATGCTGCAGGGATGCAGGGTCATTTCTTCCAGATAGGAGCCAGCGGTGGGAGGTCACTGTGGTCAGCTCACCCACAGCAGACCACAGACTTGAATCATTACTGGTTTGCTGGCTACTGCTTTCCCAAACTTTTCTAATTCATGTGTTCCTCTCCTTCTCTGTCAGGGGGCACAGATGCAGGTGGTTGCTTGTGCCATGGAGGAGGTGACATTGTCAGAGCAGTGGTGGGAATGAGCAGCTGGGAAAAGTTTCTGTCATCAAGAAGTCCATGTCAGGGGTGTGCCAGGAGTCCTGTCCCTTCTACCGGGGTTTTCTCCCCACCTCTCCTGTTAGATGGCAAATCAGTTGTGTGGCCTTGCTCCAAGTAATGTGCAAAAGCCTGCTGTGGATATGGGAACAATGTTTTTTCCAAAGTTTTTTTATTTTCAAATATTGACAGAGGAGAGAGCAACCCTGGACTGCAATGCTAGAGAGCCAGTCTAGAGGAAGTCAGGTGCAGATGTGGTATTGAGCGCATTTGATATCTGTAGGAATGGTACGTGTACTGGCAGGCTTCACAGGCCTTTTGCAGTGTCAGACCTGTGGAAATTTGCTAACTAAAAGGTGGAATTATGTGGAAGTTTGCTCAGGTGCTCGATCTCTGGTTGCTCCTCATCCCTGCATTGAGAGGGCAAGTCTGCCTGCTGCCACTGGCCCTGGGGTGGTGAGGGGGGGCACGCACTTGCTGTGTCCCCAGCAGTGACACATGTGCTTTTGGGCTCCTTTCCCTAACCCACTTGCTTCCCCAGCTCACAGCCAGCAACCACTGCTTGCTCACGTCCTGTGAGCCACATAGGATCATGGAATCATTTTGGATGGAAGAAACCCTTAAGATCATCAAGTCCAACCATAAAATAACTATAGCATTATACCTTGTTCCTAGGAACCTCTTCTATACCTCTTTTAAACACCTCCAGGGATGGTGACTCCACCACTTCCCGGGGCAGCCTGTTTCAATGCCTGACAAGCCTTTCTGGGAAGAAATTTTTCTGAATATCTGATCTGAAGCTTCCTTGGTGCAACTTGAGGCCATTTCCTCTTGTCCTATCACTTGTTACTTGGGAGAAGTGACCAACCCCCTCCATGCTACAACCTCCTTTCAGGTAGTTGTAGACAGTGATAAGGTCTCCCCTCAGCCTCCTTTTCTCCAGGCTAAACAGCCCCAGTGCCCTCAGCTGCTCCTCAGCAGACTTGTGCTCCAGACCCCTCACCAGCTTTGTTGCCCTTCTCTGAACTCTGTCCAGCACCTCAATGTCTTTCTTGTCATTGAGATGCACAAAACTGAACACAGGATTTTAGGTGCAGCCTCACCAGTGCCAAGTACAGGAAAGGCGATCACTTCCCTGGTCCTGCTGGCCACACTATTCCTGATACAAGCCAGGATGCTGTTGGCCTTCTTGGCCACCTAGGCACACTGCTGGCTCATATTCAGCCAGCTGTCAATCAACACCCCCTGGTCCTTTTCCACAGACAGCTTTCCAGCCACTCTTCCCTGAGCCTGTAGCACTGCCTGGGGTTGTTGTGACCCAAGTGCAGGACCCAGCACCTGGGCTTGTTGAACCTCATGCAATTTGTCTTAGCAGTGCATCCATCAGGACAGAGCCATGAAAAGAATCAAGACTAGTCAAAGCCCTGACATTGAGGAGGGCATCTCTGCTTTGGCACAACTGTTTCTGGTTGGAAGAGACCCTTAAGATCATAGAGTCCAACCATAAACTGTTTGCTTGTTTTTGTTTTGGTTGGTTTGTTTGTTTTTAAATTTCCTTTTGTTTTGCACCATCTGTGCAATGGGAGCAGCCCAGCAGCCCCCAGCTCCTTTAGCTGGGGAGGTGTACCAGGCCTCCCTGCACGGCATGAGTGACTTGAGACTCTTGGGCAGTGATTTCTGGAAAAGCTCATTGCCACTCTATGGTCACCCTTTGCCAGTAAGGGCTCCCTAGCTTTTGGCCAGAGGTCATTTATGGGCAGAAGTGACCTGCAAGAAGCCTGTAGGAACTTCATGATGTAGGCTGACCACAGTGTTAGGGTTAAACCCAAGCAGATCCAAGGGAAATTCTGGTAAATTCGCCATTTGCAATTGCTGAAGATTATCTTCTGGGTGATTGTATAGATCTGGCTCTTTGTTTAGTGTTGTACATGATGTTTGACAAAGCCACTTTCCAGCTACAGTGTTGAGGGTAGGGGGAAGTAGTGAGCAAGTATCAAAAATTACATTGGCTTTTCACTTGCTGCGCGAGAGGCTGATAATTTACTTCATAGCATGTTGTTTATGGGCTGCTCCATTTCCTACACTGCCCCTGGAAGTTTTAGTGTTTTCAGGTTTAGAAACATCTAAGAGATTCCATGTTACTTTACTTATTTTTATTTTGTCTCCTCCAATAGCACACAAAGTGAGAAATTACATGGACTTTGAGGCAAAGCAAGTAGAAGGGGAGTAGTCCAAGTGACAGCAGTGTTGCTGTCCTAAACATTAAATTGTTTTATAACTGAGTTCGTTCTCCTTTGCATTGGTTCTGTTAAATAAACAGTGACTTATTAAAATGAGGCACAGCTGGAGGCACTACTAAACCCACCTGAATACAACCTCGAGTTGTGTTTTCTGAATATTTCACAGAAAATGAGTCTTTATAAAGACTTTGAGAGTTTTTAGAGAAAGAAAAACAATCTCCTACGTTTAGAGGAATTATTTTGGTTGTAGCCAGCATTACAGTGCTTCAGGAATTTGAACCTGAGCGCTGAGGTGGCATGGGTAGAAGCACCAGGGCTGTAAACCTAGCTACATGTTGGTCACATTATTACTGAGGCTGGTTTGGTAAATATGGCTCCAGGGAGTACAGGTGCCTCACAGGGTGACCTCTGGTCATTTTTCATACTACTTCTAGCAAAATAATTTTCTTTGTAAGATTATAGTTTCTTTTCTTATATAAAGTGCCTCTTAGGTATGTGTCTGTCTGTGCCGGGCACTGTGTAGTAAGAGACCTTTTCTGGTGCGAAAGCTGCACATGGGTTGCCATGCAGAAGTGACTCTGGGCTGGGCCTGATGGCAAATTCACCCTCTGCCCATCCCGCTTACCTGTTCGAGAGCCTTTAAGCTGCCTGTGAGGCAAAACTAGATGCTGCTTTGAGAAATGAGGTGCAATGCCCAGGGGACATGCAGTGCTCTGTAGGCATTACCCGCCATGGGGATGAGCCCTGGTGCTCTTGGTTTCAGTCAGTCTGCCCTGAACTTCTGCTCTTACTGCAACCAAGATATGAAACAAATAATGCTGGCTGGCTGGTGGACATGGCTTGCCACAAGGACAGGTGACATCTGTAGGCAACTGGGCTTCTGATGGAGCCCAGACTGCCTACCAAGGCATGGGAGATGTGAGAGAGCAGGATTTGACAGCTCAGGTAAATGCATAGGTGTGTAGGAATCCTACGGAGAAGCCTCACCCCACAGCTCCTTGCACAGTCCAACGTGCTGTGCCACAGAGAGCAGGGACTGCGTGAGGGTTGTGGTGACCATCTCTCCTTGGGTCTGGTACAAAGGAAAAATAGCTGCTCACTACGCTACAGCAATCCGTAAAGAAAGATGTTGTGTCCATTTTATGCTTCCAAAAGATGCTCTAATGGGACAACATTGAGGTGAGGGTCTGTGGAGGCACAAGAACTTGCCAGTGTTAACCTGCCAGGTTAAGTATGTGGAAAGTTTGATACTTCACTGTTTCTACAGTGCCTTTAATTGCTGTTTTTAATTATTCTGTCTATCCATGGGTCCACAGCACTTTTGTACCATTGGAAGGATGCAAGCTGTTTCTGAGAAGGAACTGAAAAACTTTGGAGTCCTCTCCATCCTTCTCCAACATGGAAAAAAGGGAAAACTCTCTTCTCCTTCTTACCTGCATTTATTTGAAGAAACTGCATTAAAATCAGTGGGATTTTTGCAGAGTTGCATGGCTGAATGTGTGAACAAATTTGACCTCCAGTCAGTAATGCATGGAAATCCTTCAGTTCAAGAAGGACAGGGAACTGCTGGAGAGAGTCCAGTGCAGAGTAATGAAGATGATCAAGGGAGTGGAGCATCTCCCTTATGAGGAAAGGCTGAGGGAGCTGGGGCTCTTTAGCTTGGAGGAAACTGAGGGGTGACCTTATTAATGTTTACAAATATATAAAGGGTGAGTGTTATGAGGATGATGCCAGGCTCTTCTCGGTGACAACCAACGGTAGGACAAGGGGTAATGGGTTGAAACTGGAACACAAGAGGTTCCACTTAAATTTGAGAAGAAACTTCTTCTCAGTGAGGGTGCCAGAGCACTGGAACAGGCTGCCCAGGGGGATTGTGGAGTCTCCTTCTCTGGAGACATTCAAAACCCACCCGAACACCTTCCTGTGTAACCTCATCTAGGTGTTCCTGCTCCGGCAGGGGGATTGGACTAGATGATCCTTCGAGGTCCCTTCCAATTCCTAACATTCTGTGATTATGTGAAACTCATTATCTGCCTATGTGCATAGTTATTTTAGTTATATAAAGGAGTTTAGGACAGGCATTGCAGGATGACTGCAAAATGATCCTGCTCCCTACACACGTGTGGGGAAACTGTGACACCAATCCTAAAGCCAAGCTCTAGTTAAATCACGAGATTAATGTGAAGCTGATGTTATACGTTAGCTCATAATGCCTTAAATAAAGTTTCTGCTTTTAGCAAGAAACCCATTAAAAAAAAAAAAAATCCAACTAAAATTTTGCACTAAAGTAGTCTCAGTAGATGGAGGTAAACAGGTGTAGTTGTCCCAGTGAAGCAACTGCGAAGAAGCAATGAAAATGATACTTAATATACTTTAAAAGATTTGGCTTTAGTATGGAAATGACACCAGTTGAAGTGAAAGCAATACTATCTACGTGGGAAAGCGGCATTGAAATATTCTTTCTGCTGCCTTTTGTCAATAAGAGAGGCTTGAATTATGCATTAGCAAGCTATAGAGTTATAGAAGATAATACAGCAAGGTTATGAACCCAGAACAAAAGAAGGGGAAACTAGGTTCAACTTGGTAATATATCACTTGGAACGTATATAAATGGTTATAATGCTTTGCGCATTATAAAGGCAGTAGTCACATATTTAAATGAGAACAGAGCCGTTGCTTCAAGATTTTCTTCTAACATTAATCTGGGCATTGTAATTAGTTCTTCTTGGGAAGCCTTGCGGAGTTCAGTATGTTTAGAGTTTTGTGGAAATTTCTATAAAATTGTGCTTAAGTAGATGTACTTGAGAGGTAGGATTTTACATAGATATCAATTTGTATTCACGTAAATGAAATTTCGAATCACTGGCTGTGAATAGTCATCTCTTGCAATGAGAGCAATCTTTGGACAGAGATGGCCAAAGCAATACTAATTCTAAGCACCAAACATTTGGAGGAGAAACCATAAGTGAAGAATTATTCACAGCATTTTTTTACATCATTATTTTTTTTTTTATAATGTGCTTTGCTCCCTAAATTGACAAAGAGAAAGGGGAGCAAAATTCATTGACTAATGGATTTGCTATCTGCTGGTACTCATGAAATGGCACATTTCTGCTAAGCCTTTCCCCTGTGTGATGTCCAGCCACCGTTACCTGCCGGATGCTGGTGCTTCCCTGATCTTTGTGTCCACCCCAGCCCATGTGGCCTCGCCCACCGCTGCCTGTGCAGGGTACTCATCTGCAGAAATGGAGGAAACAGAAACACGTAAGCCTGACTTCAGGGTTATTAATTATGTTCATTTGTACATATACAGCAAGTCCAGCAGTGGCCTACAAAGGTGATTAAGGGCCTAGAGCATGTTTCTCATGAGGAAAGACTGAGAGATCTTGGTCTGTTCAGCCTGGAGAAGAGAAGGCTGACAGTGGATCTTATCGACGTTTATAAATATCTCAAGGGTGAGTGTCAAGAGGATGGGACCAGACTCTTTTCAGTGGTGCCCGATGACAGGATGAGGGGCAATGGGCACAGACTGAAGCACAAGAGGTTCCATCTGAATATGAGGAAAAACTTCCTTACTTTGAGGTTGCCAGAGCACTGGAACAGGCTGCCCAGAGAGGTTGTGGAGTCTTCTTCTCTGGAGACATTCAAGACCCGCCTGGACACATTCCTATGCGATCTGCTCTGGGTGAACCTGCTCTAGCAGGTGACTTGGACTAGATGATCTCCAGAGGTCCCTTCCAGCCCTAACTGTTCTGTGATTCTGTGATATACACGAGGTGCGCTGTTCCTAGGTCAGTTTTGTTTGGAACTAGAGCACTTTCTTTCCTGTTCCCAAAGGTGGAGCAGCACAGGGTGTGGGTATGTACAGGTGGACAGAAAGCCGTCGTTGAAACATTGGGTTTCCCAGTGGTCAATGAGATGATTCAGCTGGTGCTTCTCTGGACCCTCAAACCCAGGGTTGCCCCAAGAGTTTCTGCGACATTGGCTTTGAGGCCTTTGGTGCCCTGCCATGAGTGGTGCTTGGGCAGGTGTTTGAGCTAGATCTGCTCAAGTCCTTCTTTCCAACATGGAGCAGGTTTGCTTTGCAGTTGATGCAGAGCAGGGAGGCTGCTGTAAGCCTGTCGAGATATCAGCTTTTCCCTTTCTCACTCAGCTTCAGAGGCAGATAGGAGGTTGGCTCCCTTGGTCTTCCATGCTGGGTTATAGCCATCTCCAGTTGTCACTGTGTCCACTGCTTGCACGTACAGGCACAGCCACCTCCTGCTTCTAGAAGTGCTTTGCTCTGAGGTGAGGTTCCCTGTGCTGCCCTCCTCCTGCAGCACAGGGAAATAAGTTTGTTAGGTTTTTGTTACTCTTGATAATAATGTACCTAAAATTATATTTTTAAGAGGTTTTTCCACAGAGGTCAGTTAGAGAAAAGCTAACAACAGTTTGGGTTTTTGTTTGTTTTTAAAAATAATTATGGACTTTGAAAACAGGGTCTTCCTATGGCTGAAGTTGTTTATTAAATCAGTGAGAAACATCTGATGTGCACTCACAGTTCCCTGAGCTGTATCTTTAAACAAATAGAAGTTAACCAACCTTCAGTCCACTGTTATTTGCTTTTAATCACATCTGAGGAGCTCCTTAAGAAACCTCTTGGGAAAAGCAAACTATTTCTTGAAGAGAGGACTAGGGAGTCCAAGGTAAGCATTTACCAGTTGCCAAGAATCTTTAGATCCATTTAGCGTCTCGTATTTGGTGAATAAACTACCTGGTATTGCTTAGAAAAACATCAATATAGTTCCTTTCCAAGACAGAGCTAATTGCGTAGCAGTGTGTGGCCATTATTTTCTTCTACACCCAATATGAGATTGGGAGCATATGCCATATAGTTTCATTCCCTTTTCATTTCAAAAACAATGTCCTTAAAAAATGAATAATTGTGGGGAAATGGTACTATGTTTGGCTACTCATGCTAACTGCCTTGCTTAAAAAATGTGCCAGCTGAAACCTTACAAAAGAAGTAAAAATACACACACTTGCCCCAGCATTATTGTGTTCTGTAAGGAACGGTTATGATGAGGAAAACAAAGGAGACTTCTATTTTGTCCTTTGTATGGTTACTTTTAAGGCTCACAGATGAGGGCTCTGTGGTTCTTGAATTAACCACTGAGAAACCTCTCTTTTCTTCCTCTTTATTACACAGTTACAGGCTTCCATCCACATAATCATGAAGATTTTGGCTCTTGGTTATGAGAGGAGAGGTAATTCCTGATGTTTGATTGTTGTCACGAACTGCAGATTTTGGAAACCAATTCTGAAGAGTGTTTGGGGAGAGATGGTTGGGATGTTGCAGGGATATACATACCGTTCCTTAATTTTCTTTAGTTGAGGGACTGCTGCATATTGAACTAGGCATGGAGGCTTTTGAAATTAGGTTTCATTCTTGAGCTTATGGTGCACTGCCACTAGTTAAGCCTGACAGTCATGGGTGCACAGATCATTTTGAATATGAGATCTATTTCCACTTGGAAGAAACAATGTCTCAGGTCCACCTAGGGGAAGAGGTAAATGCATCCTTACCCTTATTTTATAGCCAATACCAGTGAAGAGCTGAGTGCTCAGGTACTGATGTCCTGCAGGTGTGAAGGTCACAATTTCATCCAGATGTTTGCTTCTGCTTGTGCCTATCTATCTCCTTGTTGCTGAGCTGTAGCTCCCACCATCTGCCTTATAGTGAGTTTCTGATTTCAGCCAGACTCTGGGAGAATTGGGAAATTGTGACCTGTGGAGGGCTGATGGCTTTTTCCTGAATATTCCTACTTGCTGTGGTACGTAATATCCTTAGGAGCTTTGGATGGATGCAGAACAGAAAGCATGAGAACATAAAGCCTGTGCAACCTAAGGGCACCAGTGTTCATCCATGAGAGGCTGATACTTGTTTTCTTGCTACGCAGCCCAAATCCTGTCAGAATTTTCATAACATTTTTAGAATTTTCAAACTCTTGGAAAGTATAATTGTCAATTTAACAGAATCATAGAACAGTTTGGGTTGGAAGGGACTTTCAAAGCTCATCTAGTCCATCCTCTTGCAATGAGCAGGGACATCTTCAACTAGATCAGGTTGCTCAGAGCCCCGTCCAGCCTGGCCTGGAATGTCTCCAGGGATGAGGCATCTACCATCTCTCTGGGCAACCTGAGCCAGTGTTTCACCACCCTCACTGTAAAAAATTTCTTCCTCCTGTCTAGCCTGAATCTCCCCTCCTTTAGTTTAAACCTGTTACCCTTTGTCCTATCGCAACAAGCTCTGCTAAAAAGTCTGTCTCCACCTTCCTTACAGGCTCCTTTTAAGTACTGAAAAGCTGCAATAAGATCTCTCTGGAGCCTTCTCTTCTCCAGGCTGAACAAACCCAACTCTCTCAGCCTCAACAGAAGTAATATTTGGTCCATAAAACATCTTTTAAAAAATGGTACAGTGTGGATACGTGCAGTTTCTGGGTAGAAAGTAGTTCATAACTTAGATGGTTTCAGACCAATTTTGAGTGTCCTGTAGGCTGAGGAAAAACCATGCTGATGCTTTTCATAAAAGTAGGAGCCTGTCCTTGTTCTTCATTTCCAGTACTTGTTATTTTTACCACATTCATATTTTTATATTTTGCTTTTGGAAGATGCAGGGACAGAATGATACTCCCTTTCCTTGATCTCGCTGTGATTATCTGGCATAAATCTCCCTTTATAATCCTATCACTGGGCAATTCGGTTATTTTAAATGTGAGCCTTCTTGCCCACTAATCAGTTCATCTTCAGGTTTTTAAAAGCGCTATTTCATAATTCTGCACATTCCAATTGCTTCTAAGTGTCCAGCCCAGCTCTGCCTTCACTTATCCCCTTCTCCTTCCTTTCTGACAAGGCAGGCTCTTTCTCTTGCTCACAGTCTTTGCATTCCTTCCAAGTTGATGCACATAGTCATTTGTAATCAAGGCTATAAATTGTATTTAAAGCTGTACTCCACTACCCATGGATATTCGAATCATAAATGAGAGTATTGTCCTGCCTGTACTCTCACTTATTCTTTCAGCCGTAATAGATCCTTTCATTTGTGCTCAATTAGCTTTTCCACTCCTGCATTCAGACCCTGAAAGTTTCCACTCTTTTCTTCGGGTCTTGAATGCTGATGGTGCAGCCACGTTTGCCTCTACCCCGTAATTTGTTTAGCTCTTTTGTGCCACAGATTTCACTGAATATGGTTTGTTTGTTTTGACAAGTCCAAACACCAGGACTGAATTGTGCCATAATAGAAAAATGTTCCCTTTAATTATTGCTGGGTTGCTATGGCTCTGGGATGGACCTTTTAGGTGTCTGGGCTTTTATGTCTCCAGACTGAAATGTACCGAGAAATTTTCTAGAAGACTGGTTTGGGGCGGGTTTGGTTTTTTTTTGGTGGTGGTGGTTTTTTTTTTTTGGTTTTGTTGTTGTTGTTTGTTTTTTTTGTTTGTTTGTTTACGGGTTATTTGTTTTGTTTTGGATTTTCATGATTAAAAAAAAAAATTGATAGAATAGTGCTCCAAGTCACAGCAATCATGTGAGGAAGAGCCACTTTTAGAACAGCACCCCACAGCACGCAAAAACACCAAGTCCCAGTCCTCTTGCTGCAGCACCGTGCCATCCTCTTCCTCTTGGTGCCCGCTCTGTCCCTGGCCCGTGTCCCTGCTGCCCTTCTGCTCCTGGGGCCCCAAACCTGGGCCGTTCCACTGCCTGCTCCCGCTCAGGCATTAGAGCTCCCCAGGGACTTCAGCCTGATGCAAAATATGCGGCTCCTACTATTTGTAATGTTTTGTTCTGCTGCTGGTGCGGCTCTTCATGTTTGCTGACATCTCCAAAGGTGGCACTAGACAGGGTCTTGCAAGTGAGTGTTTCCTTTTCCCCTCATATTTCCACCCCCATTTGTTTGCTTTGGTTTGGTTTGGGTTGGGTTTTGTTTGTTTGTTTAGGCTTTTTTGTCTTTGTTTTCTGAGAAGAGAAAAAGCAAAACTCAGAGAAAATTAGGCAGCTTCACTTCTGTGCTGTGTACTACAAATGTATGTGCATGTACTTTTTCAGCATGATCAGATGATCAGATTTCTCTTCTTGGGCTGATTTTTATTTTTAATTGATGTTAATTTCTGTTTTCAAAGTATTTTTAGGGGAATTATCTTACACTTTGAATGACTTTAGCATGTTTAAATAAATGTTCCTCTGCTGTATTGAGCCCTGGGATAATGTTGCAGGTAGGGTATTTGATGTTTATTTGAAACTAACATCACAGACATGATTTTGTGATCATCTTCTCCATGAAAGATGATTGTGACCTTTCTTTCCAGGACTGTCCATGGATGGAGGGAGAATCTATTTGGATTCTGCTTTGGGTGAAGTTTGTCCTAAGTATTTGTGAAGGCTTCTAGTAGATTTAAGCTGAATAAGATAGAGAAACTAATCGCTAGTTTATTTTTCTTGCTATAGATAGGCATCACTGAGTTTCCCTACATTTTACACTGATGTTTTCCTCTCCTAGGATAGTCTAGAATTAAAAAATACCATTTAAAAAAAGTCATTTCTCTGTCAGACTTAAATGAAGAGCATTTCATGTTGTGTGTTAATGCACAAAAACCATAGAGGGAGCGGGACAAAGAGAGTGGAGATGTTGGGACATTCATCTGGGATGTGAATCTGAAAGCAAGCTGGGAAAATACACCAGCCAGTAAGGCCTTTGTTGACCTGCATTTGGTGAGGAGGACTTAGGGAAAGAACTCTGTCCCTAAATCTCACTAGTAAGAGATGACAAATTCAAGCAATAAAGTATCATGCTTGGGGCTCTATATCAAGGGCACCAGAGGTGGTTGAACAGAACTTTTTAGAGCAGACAATGCTAACATTTACCCCTTCGTGAACATCAAATGTAGCTAGATTGTCTTTTCATGTTTAGGGATATCCAAAGTATAAGCCTGTTTATCTTCCTCTTTTTTTTTTTTTTTTCTTCTTTTCTTCTTCCTTCCTTTTCCATCAGTTAGAATGGACTTGAAAACTCCCCCAGACCTCATTTATTTGACACTTTTCATTTGACAGCTCTGAAATGTTTAACTTTTGTGAATACACAATCTTTATAGATCCCTGAAGAGACCTACATAACTAACAAAAACATGGCATAGCTATTCAAAGCCTTTATACATGTATGTACAAAAATCTCGGTCACCTTTCTTTTCTGTAGACACCTTTCTCACTGTGGGACCCTACTCATCTGTACAGAAAACCCAATCTGAAATCCTATCATTTCCTCCCAAAAGGAGGGCCAACATGTGCCTTTGCTGATATGGATTTTTCCACATAAACTGAACTTGTGCAGCACTTCTACTTAGTGAATTAAAATGAGTGAAGAGAGTCAGCCCTGTACAAGTCTCAGTGGCCTCATTTTATGATATACACTTTAAGGATAGACTGTTAAGGAGGGACATCAGTTGGATGATGGTGATAGTGATTCAGGCATACAAAGCACAACAGAATTGCTCGGTTCATATCCCAATCTGCAGATTTCCATGGCTGCAAGTCCTGTGCTGTCCTCCCTCTTTGTACGACTGTACCATGCACATATGATTATATCTCATCTGCAGAGTTACTGCAATTTGTACATTGCATACTGCAGTCATAATGTCTAATATTGCTATCAAGATATTATTTTTATTTGGCTTTATTTTGGGTTTGGACATTGTCTGAGTTTCAGACTCCTGACATCCAGGAGTGATTCTTTCTCAGTCCAGAAGGCCACCATCCCTTACCACAACAGATATGTACCAGTGTTATAATCGTTAGTCCATGCCCCAGCGAGGTAGCTCGTTCTCAACAAGGATTCGGATTTCTATGTGTTTTTTATTCCTTTGTATCCCAAGTGCTCTACCGTTTAAGGATGGGCTGAGAGGGAAGTAGATGAAGGTCAGGGAAAGAGAATGCTAGAAGGAAAATGTGATGCGAATCAACAAGCGTCATTAGCAGCAGCGTGCCAGAAGTGCATTGGAGGGACTTGGATGTAAGGAGGTCTGAGCCTGGCTGGTGATCTGGAAGAGAGGATCTCTTTCCTGGGAAGTGGTCAAACACAGGAGGAAAAGCAAAGTGATCCATTTCTGGCTGCTCCTGTGCTGTTTGAAAGCACACCCATGCCTGTTCCCTTTGGTATCCATCCTTTGGGCACCTACCAAACTGGAGTTGCCTGGAAGCAAAACAGGAGTTGTTGGGATATAAAACCACCCCTATTTCATATTTGTAAGTTAAAACTGCCAGTACATTGGAAATGCTACTTGTCCATCATCCCCATGCAGCCAGGTGCGGTGACATGTGTGACACACTGCGCTTCTCACTGACCAGAGACCTCCAGGAGGTCTTGAACCAAAGATGACATGTAAAGACGGATTTTCTTCTCCAAGAACAAGTGAGACTCTTACCATTATTTTATCATAGTGTTTTGGTATTTAATATACAAGGATTTGACAAAGTACTACTGTATAATTTTCTAACAATACCCATTTTGTCCCATAAAATGATTATATTCAGTCTTAAAATGTTAAATATGTCACTATTAGGGTAGAATATCATAAAATTTGGTTTATAATATTAAAACTCAAAAATGACACCATGTTATCCATCACATTCCTTGGTAATAGACAACTTTCTTCATTTTTCTTTAATTTTGCATTTTAGTATAACAAATTGAGATTAAAGCAGCAGCCTTCAGTTCAAGGTCTCTTGGCGGTGAATGGCAGTAAAGTTACAAGTAAAGTGATAAGAAAACAAATCACACTGAAATCTAATATTTAATAACATTTCAGACAGATTACAGAGATTTAAGACCCTGTACTGTAATCAGCATTGGATCAGGGCAGATATTCTAGTAATTGCAGAGGGAAATGCTCTCATCTCCTTGAAATAAATGCAGCTCATCAGTGGAAGACTGGAAATATTCTGAACAGCTACTATAGAACAGATTTCTTTCTGGTAGAATTTTAAAAAATTTCTATTGTGCTCCTAGAACCTTCCTGTGAACTCTGTGTTACATCGTTTGCTTTTAACTGAGGTAATTGTGTGTTCCCCGTTCTCTTCCATTCCTCATCACCTCTCCAGCTGGTGCTGGTGTTGTGCATCTTTCACCTGGACTTTTACATATCTTGAACAAATGTAGAGAAAACTTCCTTAAAAATGATAACCTCCCCAAATAGAGCTTTAAATGCTCTGATGCATTTCTACTTCTTTTCTACTTTTAAAATATACTTGTCCCGTATTTTATTTTCAGAATACCAGAATGTAACAGAAATTGTATTTTTATTCAGCTCATAAAGGACTAAACTTCCTTTGGAAAATTTGTTTAACTGACAATGAGCTGGTGGCCAAGTTGCACAATAATGCAAAAAAAAAAGTTACACTTGAGTTAGCAGGGCTTTCTTTGCATGTAATGTACATATCAATTACTTAGTGATGCATTATACGGTATAATCTAATTCAGCATGTCAAACTTTTCAACCCAATTTATAAATTCAGCTGCATCAGCCTCTGCATCATTTACACCAAGTAATTTTTAGCTACTCTAGAAATCACCTCCATGGAAAAAAAATGGCTGGATTTATTGTATGTGTTATACTTTGGGACCTAGTTTGCTCAGTGTGCAAAATGAATGCAGTGAGTTTCACACAGTAGAAGTAGATATTGTGTATTGTATTTTGTATGCTGAGCATTTTTCTTTCTTTTCTCTCTCTTTCTTTCTTCTCCCCACCCCCCCCAATAGAGCTATCCAGTCTTGAATATGTCAGTGTGCCTTGAATGTGCAGTCACATTCTGAGGTATGTCTTTGAACTCTTCAATGGTGCTTTGCATTTCTTTGAGACCTTTTATGGGAAGGAAATAGAGAAATGTGGACTAAAATGCTGCGCAGTTGTCTCATTATTTCTCTTCCATTAAAAAAAAAAAGAAAAAAAAAAAAAAAGAGTTAGTTTTTGTTAGACAGGGACACCTCCGTTATATACTATATTCAGCATCTACTGTGCATGGCTCCATACTGATACTTGCAGACAGCATGGGGTATGGCGTACCAATTTAGAAGGCCAAGACAATACTTCCGTATCTGCTCGGAACAAAGAAATTATCATCCCCAGCTAGCAATTACTTCAACAAAAGGATAAATTGATTTTCAACATATATCTCATTCCTGGCTATTTTTGAAACTTTATTTTTAAAATTGAAAAAAAAAAAAAAGAAAAAAAAAGAAAAAAGAACCTAGAGAAAGATGAAGATGAATGGCTAATAATCAGAGGATAATAAAGTGTGACCAGAAAAATTAGAAGCTCCCCTGCAGCTCTAATTAAGCCAGTAGGAAACAAATCTGCGGAAGAATGGCAAAAGCGGGACCTGTAAATACACGCTTCTCTTTAGGGCAGGATTCTGTCACCTTTCCTCAGGCAAAGTAACATTTTGATACCCAAATGGTGCGGAGCAGCAGGCAGCGGAGTATGGGGTCATGGGGTGGCATTTGGCGAGTTTAAGCTGGAAAACCTTGTGTTGCAACACTGGACACACAGCGCTTGGGCTACAGTCACCTGGCTCAGGACTGCAGGGGTGGCAAGTGTCATCAGCCAGAGAGATATGAATTAAAGACACTTAAGGAGAAATTTCATGAAGGATTATTGTGGCACATAAAAAGGGAACCCAATATAAGTTTGGTACAAAGGAGTACTCGTAGATATTGCACTAATAGGTTTAATGAGGTTTCTTTTAATTAAATTTACGGTTTAACAGATTTTTTTTCTACATGTGTTAGGCATGAAGAGGAAAGAGGACAGGCTGAGACAGTTTTTCTAGAACTGAGGCTAATTTTTTCCTCATAGTTGCAAATATATCCTTTGGTCAGTGACTATGTTTATCTTTTAAGTGGTGAGGAGTATGGATTTACTATCTCAGTTAATTCCCTGCTCTGACATCCATAAAGTGTAATGCATTGAGTAAGTTTAATTTTTAAAATGTCTTCTGCACATGCCCCTTTGACAGAGACATTCCACAAGCAGGTAGCTTTTTATACTGTACTTGGGGCACAGAGTCTGACAGAGATTACTGTATAACCTGAAGTAAAAGTATTGGTGTAGAATACACGACTGTATACATGGGATTTCATCCAGAGCACTCAGCCAAAAGAAATACTGAACCACTGCTAAATCATCCTAATGAGTAAAGTATTGTGTGTGGCTTTGTTATTTTAAGCAAATGCACTCATATTTGTTTCTGGAACTATAAGGGGTCAGTCAAGTAAATGTTTCCGTGAAAGGAAAAAAAATATATGTTCATAAAACTTACACCACATTACTTTCTTGGTGGCAAAGTATTTAAAATAATTGTTCGGTGCAAGACTAAACATTTTATTGTAAAACTCATTTAACTCAAGAATTAGCCATGTAGGGTGTCTACTCCACAGTGTAAAACAATAAACTTCATTCTTTCTTTTTCTGTTTTACCTGTAATACACGGCCACCTTTATAAAATCCATATGTTACACATAACTAGGCATTTTCATTTGAAAACAAAACAAAACCAAAACAACATAAAAAAACCCCAACACCCAAACCTACAAAGAATTAGACTTGCAGGCCTAAGACAAACATTTGACTGGTTTCCCAGTTTAAAATGGGGGTGAGGGCATGGAGGGCATGGTGAGGGCAAAGTAAGAAGAGAACCATACATCTCAGCCTAGGCTCAGTGTTGGGTTGCCAAAACAGGGGCTTTTAATTAGAGCAAACAGAGCTGCCTCAGCCTTTATGCTCTTCTCCAGTTTTCTGTGTGTATAGGGATTAAGTAACTACTGCAGTTCATAGATGAATGGTTTCCCTCCCAGATGTGAACCATCTTGCAGAGTTTGGCCAGGAGATTTGGAAACATCTGCTGCTCTCTCTTCTCCCATCCCCACCTCCCAGTTATCCAGATTGTGATGGGTATAATAATGGGAAAACAAAAGGAGTAATTTCTGGGTATTATCATTGTTGGTTTTGAATAGGAGCTGGAAGTTTTTCTTTGCTACTCCTCTATCTCATCTGTCTGCTAATCCAGGATTGTCCTTCTGGAAAAGCCTTCAGATGGTCACTTATGGCAGTGTGTGAGACTCACAGGAACGAAAGTTCCTCCCTGCTGCAGGCTACAGCCTTTTCCTGAGCCTTCACCTGGCAGTCTCAGTCCTGGCAGCACATTGTTCTGACTGGATTTGATGGGTTCACACCTCTTCCCTCCAAAAAAACCCCTCAACCCAACCACTTTAGAAAATATTTCACTGAGCGGCACCTACAACTGAAATTATTTAAGGGATTTTCGTTCTATGATACAGAAATTCAGAAAGATCAAACATGATATAGAACTGTGGTGTTTGCTTATTTTTTATTTATTTGTTTTTTCAATTCTTATAAATCTTTACTATTTAAAAATCATAAAAAGACAGCATTCTGTTTATGTGATTTGAAAAAATAATCCTTCTCACCTCTTTGAGAACACATTTCAGCTAAGTGGCTTATTGGTGTATTTTTTCCAGCTATAGCAAAAAGAAAGAAAATAAAAGACATAGATGTCACCACTTAGAAAGAGCAGAGGCCTATAAACACAGAGAGTGTTTTATCATTAGAGGATAAGGCACAGTATGTCCATTACCAACAGCTGGAAGATGAGACAATGACTAAATTGGCATTGTTGTGTTTCTCATGGATGCTTTGCTGGGCAAGTTCAGAGAGGTGGAGACACTTGCGATAAAGGCAGCTAAACAGGGATTTTTCACTTTGTGTCACAGGATAGTTTAGAAAAAATTCTGATATGGGACGTCAGAGATGAACTGAACAGCTTGAATCCAGTGTAAAAATCAGTGCACACAAATTATTTGGGTCTCAGTTCTAATCTGCAATATCTGTGTAGGCCTCCAAATTAAATGGGTCTGTCTGATAAACTGTGCATTTGGTGTTTGTCACTGACTTCATCCCTGATGCAGGTTTTTGTCTTGAAGTGAGGTCAGTAGATGGTTGCATAACTACTGCCACCTCCTCTTTGCAGGAGGGGACCGCAGAGTCCTCGATGGACTTGGTACTGCAGGCAGTTAGATGGTGATTTCCTCTCCCCTGTCTCCATTTGTTCACCAGTCACAGAATCAGAATCATTTGGAGTGAAAGAGACCTTCAAGATCATCGAGTCCAACTGTTAACCTAACACTATCACTAAACCATGTCCCTAGGAACCACATCTATACATCTTTTAAACACCTCCAGGGATGGCGACTCCACCACTTTCTGGGCAACTTGTTCCAATGCTTGACAACCTTTTCAGTGAAGAAGTTCTTCCTAATATCCAATCTAAACCTCCCCTGGTGCAACCTGAGGCCATTTCCTATCATCCTCTCACTTGCTACCTGGGAGAAGAGACCAACACTCTCCATGCTACAACCTCCTTTCAGGTGGTTATGGAGAGTGATAAGGTCTGCCCTCAGCCTCCTTTTCTCCAGGCTAAACAGCCCCAGTTCCCTCAGCTGCTCCTCATCAGACTTGTGCTCCAGACCCCTCATCAGCTTCGTTGCCCTTCTCTGAACTCTGTCCAGCACCTCAATGTCTTTCTTGTCATTGAGATGCACAAAACTGAACACAGGATTTTAGGTGCCACCTCACTCACCAGCACCAAGTACAAGCTGTGCAAGTGCCAGCTCTGTTGAGCAGCTTCCCTCTCAGCCATCTGCTGAGTAAGGATATTTCTACACAACACCTTTTTCAGGCAGAAGCAGCCACGCTGCCCATGTGCTGGGCTGGCCAAATGGTCCGTGACCATGAGCCTGAGCTCATCCCCCCGGCAGGCAGGGCAGCCCCTGCTCGGTGTGGCACCGATATACCCACCCGCACACTGGTCTGTCAGGGCAAGTAAGTCACACTGCAGCAACTCGGATGGAAGGCAGAAAACTCTTGTGTAAGCCAGGAAAATAACACAGAGCCTCTATTTCCAGTCTTCTCTAGTTTCTACACTCAAATACCTTCTTTAGCACTATTGTTTTAAGTGAAATCTACCCTTGATTATGTGGCAGGGACCTATTAGATTGTTTGACTGTCAGGCACTAAATACATTTGCAATACAGTATTTAATTATAAAATGTTAACATCATTTGCGACATTTTCATAATAGCTACAGATCCCGTAGCCAACAGTGCCCAGGCCTTACTATGTCTTCCATTCTACAAATGTGCAGTTAAAGACAGTCCTTGTTCCTGAGACTGTGAAGTTTAAGGAGAGACGAATCTGAGCGCTGAAAGTAAGCACAGATTAACTCAGTAACTTGCCTGAAGTCTTAATAGCCAGTCAGTGAGAGCGCCAGGGATAAAAATCATGTTCCCCGAGCCCTGGTTGTGCTGTGCTCACTTGATCACTTCATTTTTAAATAAATCTGGTGTTTAAAGTGCTGTTTATAATTATCATTCCAAGGGAAGCTGATAAGGTCAATGCACAAGCACCTAAGACAGCAGAGAGTTATATTTGAAGGCGCCGCAGTGCACAGGCACTGAAAACATGGACAGGGGTGGCGAATTTTGAAGAATGGTGGTGTAATAAATGGAGTTAACCTGTGAAGTGGGAAAAATGTCAGACCTTCTTGTCTGAGGCAGTGTCAGGATGCGGGGGAGTACTGAAGCAGAGGAGGGAGAAGCACAGGGGAGAACATATGGATGTGTCTTCTGCTCTTGCAGTCACAGTCTCCTATACAGGGGAAGGGTGCAGTGTTCTTAAACACAGTGAATGTGCTGCAGCTGTAAGGCAGACAGTCAGAACAATCCTCTGAAAACCATATACATACACAGAGATACATGTACCTGTATAGATAAACAAAAAAACGTTCACGTATGGTAGAAAGTTGAACAAAATTGTATTTAATTTTATTTCCTTGTTTAGTGGAGATTTTGCGATTCACATTTGAGTTCCAACAGAAGCTAAAAGCCTTTCATCTTGCTAAATCACACTAGGAGTCTGGTACATCAAACCTGGGTGAGTAACTGATGGGACAAGGTGGGGATCTGGTGGTAACTCTTCTCAGTTCTGACCTCTGCAGTGGCTCCTCCCATTCAGTAGCAGGGACTGATCAGTGCTTGAAGTTATTTATCATCTTTTAAACAGTTTAAACATGAACAACGTATCAAGTATTCTTCAGAATATTAGACTTTTATATATCTAGATTTTTGAGGAGAATAGTTAAAGGGTAGAGGATTTACTCAAAGACGAGATAACAAATATGGAACTTATGTTAATAAAATGATTTCTAGATTCAATTCACTTTTAAAATACCATTTCTAACCGTGCAACATGGGATTCAGTCTTCCCTTGCTGAAGCTGGTCACAAAGCATTCCCTGACCTCTGGTTTCCCTGGGTCTCATATTAGGAAAAGCTTTGTGTTCCAGCTTAACTAAAGGTGAGCTAGAGACCTGTTGGTGTCCAACAGTCTAAAGTTGGTGTAAACGCTTTGATGAATTAGGATTTACTGCTTAACTAGTAGAAAAAAGCAGAGTCTCTTACAAATTGTTGGAGCTAGGCATCTTTTCCGTCACTGGCCCATGTGGAGCAGAGTCTGTGGTGTCAGTCCAGTTCTCTTTCTTCATTTTACCAAAAAAATATCTGTTTTGGAGTGCTGCTGCTCCCTGTCTCCATTTGAACTTTGAATAAATATGCGTGCCAAAGGCAGCCAGAAGTCATCAGGCTCAGAGGTATTGGCAGGCTACCCTTCTTACTTGTGCTGACAAACAGCTCTATAAGTTAAGGGGTGTCCATATGCCATCTGTTCTTTCCAACCAACCACGTGAGAGAGTTTGCTTTCAAAGTGGTTTTACTGCTTTATCCCATTCCACCATGTCTTTTACTGCTTCTTACTTTCTCTTCTCTATTACTTTTCATTGTTTCCCATTATTAATCCTTCCTTACCCTTGATATGTCCCCCAGGACTCTTATTCTGCGGGTGGTGAGCACTGTCCCGTGCATGAAGCTTCTTTTGTCATCAAGGCATGACTGATGAGGCTTTTTCTGAAATCCCATGAAAGCTCAGAAAACCAGCTCTCATCTGTGTCCCTGTAGAGCAACCTTAACACCTACTGATGCACTTTTTATGTGTTGTTTACTCTAGGTATTAATGTGCACTGAAGCAGTGCCACATCTGGATGAGAGCAGCAGAGATCCTTCCTTGTGCATCTGAGACTCTCCCTGTGTGGGTCAGGTATACTAGAAATCATGTTCACCTGGCAGCATCCTGCCTTCTACAACTTCTGAGTACAATATTGGAGAATCCGTAGCATTTCAGGCTTTTGGAACATGAACGGTAGATAATGGCTAGACCCTTGATGCTATTTTCAGTCAGGATGTGTCCTGTGGTTGATCATTCACCACGTCAATTTCCCATAGGAAATGTCCTAAGCTTTGCTCCTGAGCTCATGTGATCGTTGGCTCTGTGTCACACTCTTTTCTGATCCCACAGAATGGAAAACTGCCATCTGTCTTTCCTCTGGTTCTGCTGTGTACTTGGATATGTGAAAGGTAAAATAAGATGAAGCACGTGTGATTCTACCCAGCTGAGTTTGGTAACCCTGGGGGCTTATGAAGCCTGATCAATGAAGGTACCCATGCCAGACCTGATGCTGCAGGAAAATTACATTTCCTAAGTAGGTATTTCAGCCTTCTGCCTGCCACAGATAGGCTTTTTGATGTGTCTTATGATTGAAAAGCTATTGCTCCTCTGTGGTAAGAAAGATAGAGGCAAAGGGTCAGGTTTTCTTATTGGGATGTATCTGTGCTCTCAATTTCAGCCCCTAATGCCTTGAAATACTTTCTTTAATTGAAAAAGTCGAGTTAAATATCACGTGAGATAGAGTTCATGTGTTGGCAGTCTTTCCCCATCATTGCCAATTTAAAGGTGAGATTGTGTCCTTCTGCTTCCCTGGAGGGTGGGTTGGTTCCAGGCCACTGCAGCAAATCACCCAAATGTGGAGTCTCTTTGCCCTTTATGACTGAGTTTAATTTAAACCAGGAGATACTTTTAAATACTTGACCTCCTCCCTCTAAAATTGCAGCCTCCAGGTGAAGCAATGCACAGCTGTGACATCAAAAGTCAGGTTTCATACTCAGAAGGTCAGGCCATTTAGACAGGCTCAACTTGTTGTGGGCAGGTCAAAGAGTACCTACAGAACTGGACAATCGTTTGATGTTAAGACACGTCATAGACTTGCAGAGGTGTTGTCTTCTTTGTTGTCCACAAATCAGTCTACCAAAACTCCACTCATGCAGGGAGCATCCCTCCAGACAGTGTCTCTCACTGCTATTTGCAGGACACCAACGAGTTCCTCTTGCATCTGTGTTTGTGAAACAGAGACAACCAGAAATAATACTGGATTTGGCAGGGAGGTGGTTGAGGTTGCTCTTTGAACAAAAGATTTTGAGACTGACTTCTAAGTAGAAAAAAATGCTTAGAACAATTAACCACTGTTCACTAAGCATCTGACTTGCCTGTCTCTTGGCTTCTCATCTCCTTTCACTGTTTTGAATTAGTCCAGCACATCACCTCTCAGTTGGAAAGGAACTGGTGGCCAAAGATGTCAACCAGCCAATATCCGTGCTCAGGTATTCATTTAATGTAAGGGGGTAGACCCTAGATACATATTTTGGAAAATTTAATGTGAAAATGTCTCAAGCTTTAGCTAGAGGGGACATATAACAATTCAAAGCCAAAATGTGTGTGTGGAAAATACCTCTGTCAAGTATTCTGATTGCTGTATACTCACTGGCACTCACTGACATCTGAATTAACTACCTCAGCAGGAAGATCACAGGCTAAATCGTCTTGGGCCTGGAATTTCTTTTGAGTCAAAGGTCTGGACATCCTGGTGAAGCTCTGTGGTGGTATAGGGGACCCCTCATACCCTCATACCATCTTTTACTGTGTATGACTTAGAGAAACAAAGTTCAGTTGAGGTTCTTTCAAACATGCAAATGACTAATTCTAGTCATGCACCATGAATGTCATACCCTTTAAATGTTTTCCTTGAAATTCATGAGAACGTAGAAGAGCACCCCTAGTACTTGGATATCTGGGAAACCAGCTTAGTATTGTTTGACAAATCCTCCCTTCCCAGCTAAATCAACCAATTAGTCATGCTAATGCTTGTTAATGACATTTCTGTTAGAAGAACAGTGTGATTTGGCTTTATTTGCAAATTCCAGCAACAAAAAAATAACATGTATTGATCCTGTATTGCAAAGGAATGATATTTCTGCACTACTGAAGCTCAAAAAGTGCATGATTGGTAACAACTTGCTACCATCTGCCGAGGCAGCGACTCAATAGTATTCTCGCACCTTCCAGTAAAATTTCGTGACATGGATCTCAGCAGAGACCATTAAATCAAACTTGGTACAGGCATGGCTACTTCTCTGAGAAAAATATAACAGGCCTAAAGAAGAACTAGTAGTTGGCTCATGTAATCTGAACCTACTAATTGCACCAGCATCCACCTCTTTTTTGTGCTCAATTATGAGTCCATTTTGAAGGGGCAGTTCGTCTTTAATGGGTTAACTGATGCCACATTAATAGAGGAGCTATAACATGACAAACAAATATAGTTTAATGCACCCTACTTTGAATGCAGAGTTCATATGTATTCCAGACAAAAGGCCAAACAAATTTACAACACTTCATGCATTTCTATAGCTGAGCATTTTTTACTGAAGGATATGTAAATCCTGTACTAATCAGAGGTTCTGGGATTCCAAATGCCACTAAAGGTTATGACCTGAAGCCCTGCTAATAGATGACTGAGGGCGTAGACTAAGTAGTTCTGAATGACAGCAACCACAGGGTGTTTTGCATGAAAAGTAACCTCTAATAAATGACCTCTGCTTTTTTCCTTTCAAAGCTATGACAGTAATGAATATGAAAGGGGGAGCTTTGTACACACTGAGTGTTATTTACACCTAAACACCGCAAGAGTGTGGATGGTATGTGAGGGTTTCAGTGCAACTGGAAAAGGAGAAAGGGTGTTTTCACTGCCTTATGCACTGCTGCACTTCTGCCGGCTTCGTTAATAAACCTTTTCTTAAACAGTGGTACCACACAACAAGGTCATGTTATTAAAGGAAACATTTCCTCCTTCATTATATGTATGTGTGTGTATATAAATATCTGTGTATATGTATGTATGTATATATGTTTACTGGATGAGTTACAGGCTTTGTGTGAAATCTCTTGGATTGCTGACAGAAGCATTCAGATTTCTGCTGTTTTGTGACCTTTAGTTAGGCAGAACACTGTGTCTTTGGTGGTATGAACAAAACAAGGATGTTTTTGATGGCAGAGAGTCTCTTTTCATGGATGATATTTACACTTGGACTTCTTGCAGGAAAACAGTTCTCAGATTTTTTTCTTAAATGCAAGCAGAATCAGAGCTGTGGAAAAAAAAAAAAAGGTTTCCTTTGAATGATGATGATCTATCAGTGAAACTTCCCACATCTTGCTGGAGATCCTGGAGAGGCAATAGTGCGATTAGGAGTGGACCATCTTTTCTGTGCTCCTACCAGCCAAGGATCATTTCCAGTCATGTACATTGCTTTGCCTTAGCCACTCTCCATGTAAATCACTTGCAGTGCATCTTCTATTGCTTTAGGGACTCCTTGTTTTCAGTGTGTAAGGGCAACCAGGATGGGGGAAGACAGGCAGGCAGGAGCATGCTGTCCCTTCCATGCAGCTGGGAACAGAGCCGTGCAGGTCCCTGGCAGAAAATCATGGAATCATAGCATGGTTTGGGTGGGAAGGGACCTTCAAAGGTCATCTAGTCCAACTCCCTGCAATGAGCAGGGACATCTGCAACTAGATCAGGTTGCTCAGAGCCCCGTCCAGCCTGGCCTGGAATGTTTCCAGGGATGGGGCATCTACCACCTCTCTGGGCAACCTGGGCCAGTGTTTCTCCACCCTCATTGTAAAAAATTTCTTCCTCATCTCTAGCCTGAATGTCCCCTCATTTAGTTTATAACCATTACCCCTTGTCCTGTCCTAACAGTCTCTGCTAAAATGCTTGTCCCCAGAAGGGCTGTACGGGGATGCTGTCATGGCAGAGGAAACCAGTTGTGTGAAGTATAGTTCACAACAAAAACTAGGGTCACCTCAAAGATCCTTGTGGCAGTGTGGTGAGGTGCAGTCTACGTGTTTGAGATGCAGGGTGAGGCTGTGCCCCCCTGGGACCCAACACCATCCAGCCAGTTCAGGCCCTGCATTTTGGGAGGCATTAGCCCTCTCCCTCTGCCAGTGTGGTGGCAACACAGCTCCCAGTTTGGGAGTTTTATGCTTAAATCCCATCTCAGGCTTTTTCTTGACAGTCCTGCCCAGTAGGTACATCAAGGGCCTGATATCAGGATGTCTTTCATGCTACTGAAAGGCTTGGCCCTGTGCAGTGCTACCACTACACCCTGCTATGCACAGGCTGCCTTGAGACATGTCACACATGGCCGTGGGGTGGCTGTGACACTCCGCTTGCCCCCAAACCCCATTAGCTTCCCCGTGCAAAGCCCGTTTCTGTGGGTTTCGAGCATGTGAGCATGCAGCATGTGGCCTATGAAGAGAATCTTCCACAGCCTAATGCAATTTTCACTCTGGGAATCTTTCGCTGGATATTCAGCACAAGTTTTTTACTTTTCTTAATATTATCCAAATATTTTTTCATTAGTTAATTTTTAATACAGATGTTTTACGTGCAGATGATAGTTATGTTTGTTCAAGTATGACTGCCATTTTGTAAGGTGGCAAATTTGCCTGAGTAAGGAGGCCAAAGCAGGGCTTTAAAATGCACTCCTCATAAAAAATTAAAGAGCTATTTTTTATTTACATATTTGCACAACACTCAATCAATCGTGTAAAGCTTTCTCTGCCTTAAACCCAAATCTCCAGGGTGTACTCTGTGCCTGGGGAAATTGGATGGCTCAGAGAAATGATAAAGAGATATCCGTCCATCCAACTATCTATCATTTTTTATATCGTACTCATTACCATGGTCTCTGAGCTCCTATTACATGTATGGAGCCTTTCCCATTTCAGTACAGAGCTGGTCAGCAGAGACAGCAAAGCCATCATTATTTTCTGAAGAGGACGAGCCTGCGGTAGGACCGGTTGCTCAGTCTGCAGTGGCCATTTGGCAGCAGCCGGTTTGTAGAGAAGAAAAATCCCTTTTATTAGCTGCCTGGGAAGTCTGGTTTGGCTTCTGGAAGATGCAGTTCAAATGGACTATGTGCAGAGAGTTAGCCTTGGGTATCAACATTGCTGCTCCCGCATTCACTTCATGTCACCTCAAGAGAGAGGCTACCTCTTCCCTGCCTCCCTGACAGCTGCTTACCAGGAGGGGGACTTCAACTCCGAAAAAAACATCAAAAGACCTGGCAATTTTAACTTGGATAGACTGTCCGAGGGACTCTTCAAATTAACAGAAATAGCTGCATTTCTCATCCTCTTGCATGTAACTGTTTGGCCACTTTCAGGCCATGTCATCACACATTTGTCTCATTCTTACCTCAGGGTCCACCTGCTTCTTTGCAGAATTCACTTATTGTCTTTTGACTTGTGCTTCAATTTCAAGCTCTGGAGGATGGTGGCTTTTTATTAGGTTGTATTCAAGGCCAGCCGTAGTGGGGGCCTGATCCTTGACAAGGACCTGTAGGCATTCAGCAGACAAATATTAGTTAACACCAATCATTACTAAGAATAAAGTAACATCACCACTCCGCAACTCGCTCCAAGGCTGACTCTATTACATCTGCTATTGCCAGTGATTGCACCAGTGCTATTAGCCATCCTGTTGCCCATTTGTTTTAATCTTTTTTCCTCCTGTGTTAGGAGGAGAAGTTTCAAATCCATCTTAATTTGCCTACCAGCTCTGTCAGACATACAGCAACAGCCTGGAGCTCCCTGTGCTCCCAGGAGGGCTGGGCTGCTACTGGGATTTAACAGCATGGCCTGGGCATAATGGTGGGGTGGAGGCTCCAAACAAATACCTTCTTCTCCTTCCTCTGTTCCTGTGTCATGGAGCAATGGAGCAGCAAAGAGAGGGGTAAATTTCTTCCTCTTTTATTGGTAAAGGGCAGAGTGGTCTGTTCCAGATCACCAGCCTGAGAACAAGCACAGAGCCCAAGTCTCTGACTTGTACCTTCTCTACCATGACCATTCCTTTTATTCAAGCAGCCCTCTCATCCCAGCCTGGCTCACACATGCTGAAGTCTAGTCTCTGCTTTAATTTAGAAATAGGTGCAGGCTTCATCAGTCAGTCAGTCAGCAGGAGTGGCAACCAGCATTCAGTTCATGAAATGTATCCAAGACTAAAAGAGGAAAAAGATTGTGTTTCTGAAACAAATGTAGGGGAAAATATATAAATGGCAAATGAAGAGCTAGAACCCAGCTCAGGCCAGACTCTGACAGGGCTTTGTGGATCATCTGTATCTAAAATTGGAAGGTTTTGATTCAGGCTTTCCTGTTCCTCACTTAGAGATATCTTCTGGCAGCTGAGTAGAACCAGGACCAAACTCAAAAAGGGACAATTAGTTTAACTTGAAATGCTTCATGGAAATGCTTCAAGTTTGACAGGTTTGTGGTGGCCGTTTGCCCTTTTGTCCTGGTCAGCTGTCGGCACCCTGGGCCTCTGGCCACAATTTTGGGATTTCTTTAAATATGGAGTCCTTTGTATCCTTGGAGGACCTTATTTTAGTGCTGATGAGTGACACTCCAAAAGGAGACCAAGGGACCTAGAACAGTACTTTGAACTTTTTATTTTATCTTCATTTCCTATGTTTTATGGAGCCAAGAAAAAATAATTTTCTATGTAAAATAGAAATGCATTTTCTTTTAAAGATTACAGACAAAATTTTCAGCTCTTTCCAACCAGCCTAACTCAATTGATACTTTTGATTTATGCCAGCCTAAGGAAGAAATTGAGCAATTTAAATTTTAACTTCCTCTCCTAGGAACAATCCTTTCATTCCTGAAATCTGCAGATGAAGAATGAAACTCTAAAAAAACCTACTCAGCCTGGCCACGGCTTGACTGCAGGACCCTGACAGCAGTGGTCTTGTACAGTGTGGTAAAGAGGTGATTAAAAGTTTTACTATCCGTTTTATCATCTCAGTTTTTACAATAAAGAGAGCTGTCATTGTTTTAGGATTATTTTACTTATGTCTATTCATTTTGTTTCATTGCCTTTACAAGTCTCACTCCGATTTCGTGCTGCTTGGGTTCTGCCCTTTTTAACTCCTCACAGATGAGCGGGGATTGAAGAGCAGACTGGCCACCAAATTGGGCAGGAACAGAGCTTCCATGCCAATCTCTTCCTTCACCTAGGAGGAATGAAAACACCACTATTATTATTATTTTTTTTTTCTCTATTTTTATGACGTTTTTGCATTTTACAGGTACACTAGACTGTTTTTGCTTACGTGATCAAGCTGTACAACAATATCCCTCAGTGACTGTTTGTGTGTATTCTAATGGTCTTTGAAATCCAGGCAAAAGTATGGTCAACATGCTGAGACATAGGTGGGGAAAGCAGAAGTGAAGTGTTCTTTAGTCCGGCATGTGCAGGAAAGTAAAGGAGGAAAAGCTGGTCATGGAGACAATGGGACAAGAGAATACAGGAGATGGGAAGGCAGAAAGTAGATATGCAAGCAGGTAATAACACTTTAAAGGGCACCTTTGGGGTGTTTCGACCTGCTTCGGTAACTCTGAAAATCTCAGTAGACAAATATTTATACCATTAAATGCCTAAATTATTTTGAAGTTCTACGTATTGTAGCTTTAAACTTTATGTTTAAAAAACAGGCATAATCACACTTGAACTAAGGGGCTTTTTTTTTCATACAGACAAGAAAAGTTCTTGAAATACTCAGTTTGGGGAGGGAGTGAGGATGGTTTGTTTTCCAGGTGTCATGCAAGTTCAGAAGTCTTGCAATTTAAAAACACAGCTAAATACTGAAAATCTGTTCTGGGAATATTCATTCCCATTTATTAAAGAATTAGGGTCCAGCTGTGCTTACTTTCCACAATGATTTGCTTTTGGGACATTCTTCATTTGCTTTTCCAGCAGTTTCTGTATCAGAAACATTGTTTTAAATGTCACAGTTGTCAAATCAATGAACTAAAACAGTATCACATGGCTTAATTTGAACAAGTAATGCACTTGGAATTTCAGATTTGGAATAACAGGCTTCCTGATCTGTTCACTGTCCTTCAGCAGTTGAGAACAGAGAAAACTGGAGTAAGGTTCAGCTATGCCCTGTCCCACAGGGTTGCACTGAAGAAGAAGGACGGGAAGACATTTGCTTATGTGTTTAACCTGGAAGTACCTATCTGTAATGAAAGCTGAAGTCCCAGCCAAAAACTTGCTGTTCTGTCTACATCTGTCTGTCTATCTGAATGTAATTTTGTCTCTGAAGGGTTTACCCAAAGTACATCTAAGTTTCAATGGGCTTTGTTTAGAGTTTAATGAGGTCCCTATCACTCTGTACCCTAAAACAAGCGAAAAAACAATGGGAAAAACTCTCACTGATGTGAAGACAAGTAGCGTCTTTTGCTTTAGGCTGACAATCTGATACGACTATAGAAAGAACCTTTACCTGACACACGATTTATTTATTTAGGGTACAAGGAAATACCTCAATATGGACATCCACAAGCTGAAGTACCCATAACCATGTCTACATCTGAAATGTAGGTAACCAGAGTGGAGCCATGTGACTTGGAGTCCTCCACCTTTTCTTCTTCCTATATTTTCTTCACAGCCCTCCTACCCCCCAACACTTAGGTGTTATTATAGCCCCAAAGAGTAACATAGAGCTTTGCATAGCACCAAAACCTATCAAGTCCCTCTCTAAGATGCTTTCTTCTCCTTGCTGAGCACAGCACATCAAGGATGAACCAGCCAGGGAGAGCTCAGTGTGTAAGAAAGTATGGGATGGTGAGACTGGTGGGATGCTTTCAAAAAGGAATTTTGCTTCAGGATTTACTTCTGTGCTAAGGAGTATGGATTAAAAAGGCAAAATATATACAAATGTATGGAAAATCAAACCACTGGATAGGTTATGTTTTTCAGTTAATTTTAAAGAATTAAGGTTTAATCTTCACTACGTAAGGGAATATCAACAAAGAATTTGGATTGTTTCATCAGAAATGCCTACTTACTAGCCTGCTTTTTTTTTTTTTTTTGATGAGTATCAAACTCTTGTCCTAAAAAAAATGAAACAAAAAAAGTGCTGTGTAGATGTGCATTTAGAGAATTGTTTCAAAATAATGTTTTAAAATAAGACGATAAGGAGGAAGACATGCAAAAGATTACAGAAATGGTTTAAAAATTGCAAAGATTTTGATTTATTTTACTTATCTACTAGCATCATAATCTTCAGTGTTGTTCAGTGTTCACACTTTCAAGCTTTAGCTTGCAGTCATTACAATTAGAAATTTCTGTTAAAAAGAATAACATGAGTGCCAGACATCCTAGCAGATCTTTGGTAGTGACATAGTATGAGCATTGTTACTTATATGATGTTGGTGGAAGAGCCTTCTTTCACTAGGGAATGTAGAGAGAACATATTTGGTTAGTGTTTTTCAAATTTTTTTTCTAAGTAGTAATAAGCATTCTCGCTGCAGTCACTAAGTTTCTCCACTTCACACTAGTCATGGCATATGGTCATCCACTGAAGTAGGAGTTCTGCATCCCATGACATGAAAGAAGTGAATATAGCCATTCATCACATCAAACTCCATTATTATAACTTTACCAAATTTTCCTGCTCTTGTCTCCTGCTTATTTATCATGACTAATCCCTTAGCAAGAACAGCAGACATTCAGGTTAGTATAGCACCACTGAGCAGAAATGGTGCAGTGTGCTGACTTGTGCCATGACTTTGTTGCACTAATATAGCTCCAGTGAACAGGGGTGGGAACTGCTTGAGAGTTCATCAGACTAAGGGGAAAATCAAGGAAATTACCAAAAAGTGTTTTTGATATGTGAGACAGTGATAAAGCAGACTTCTGATTTTTGAAACAACAAAGTCCTGAAGTTTGGACATCAACAGAGAGAAAATACCCTTTATTTAAGGCACATTTGGACTTAAGCTGTGAACTCAAAGTCATGCCTAAGTGACAGTCTAACCAAACCTGACTTTTCCTGTTTCTCTCTGCATCTGCAGTTTGAACATGTCTTTTTGATTTACAAAAACATTTCTGCAAACTCTTCTTTTTTTAAGAAAGCGATGCAATTAAAGTTTGAAAGGTGGCTAATGTTCAATTAACTTTATTATATATATTTGCTGTCTTTGGAAAATGGATCATCTTACCAAAATGGGAACCGTTATGAATGTGTTTATGCATTGTGTGTTCTTAGCCTATCTCAAGGTAAAAGTCTTGAATGTATTTTAGAATTTCTAAACATGTACCTACAGATTACATCACAACTAATCTAAAAGGATCGTAATATGCCTATTATAAATTACTTCATTTCAAAGAATTTACTATAGTTAGTGGGTAAATATGCACCAATGCCTTAGGGAATAACAGAAATTAAACCATGAAATGTATATAACCTTGAAAGTCTGAGTAAAATTCGGAACACCAAGAAAAGGAGGCTGAAAATTTGGTCTGATGCTATCTTTATGTTGCCTCATGCTTTCTTTACATGCCAAAATTTCCAAAGTGTGTGTGATTTAGCTTGGTGCATTTAATTTGAGCTTACCACAGCATGTGTTAAAGACAAAATGTCAGTCAGATTGGATTTTCAGCTTTGAACACACTTGAGGTTATGGTTTTACGTTAGGGTTTAACTGTCAGTCTGACAAAGGACTGGGGTTTTTTGTTTGTTTGTTTGTTTGGTGTTTGTTTTTTGGTGGGTTTTTGTTTGTTCTTGTTTTTTTTTGTGGTGTTGTTTTTTGTTTTGTTTTGTTTTGTTTTGTTTTCCTCATGGCATGTTTAATTACATGAAACCAAATGTGAAGTGAGAAGAACTGGTAAAACTTTTCTCAACCGTAGAACTAGAACTGCCTTTTTATCCTGCTAAATTCTGGGCTGCACTTGCTCACAACCTAATGGCTGTGATCAAGAATACTGTTTTCATTTGTACCTGATGAGACACAGTGCATAGTTTTTCCTTCCTGAGATGGTATGATCATTCACGTTTTTGACACTCCTGGAATACACAGTATTTGCACTTACAAAGGAAGCTCAGGTCAGTGCAGAGTACAAGGGGTGTTAAGCTGTGTATTGGTAGTCTTGTGGTCTGAACTGGCATCCAGTATGTCTTCAGTCTAGTCAGTGTGTTGGTGTTCACCGATGCACTTCCCAGTAGCTGGGGGACTTCTTTAGCTGAAGGACTTCCTTATGTGAAGATGTTCATGGTGTATACTCAGGGTTGACAGTGGATGTGCCATAGCTGAGTCTCCTTCTGTAGAAGTGGGAGACAACTCCAGATGTGCCAGGCTCCTAGAAGGGTCCTTGCTCTTTAACACTGTCTTCACTTTGTTTTACTAACTCAGACTTTTCTATCCTCCTAAAACTCTCTTAGATAGGCAGCCCTCTACTTTGATGGGTACCTGGAGGCATTTCTTAGCAATGGGAGTCAAAGACCAGTGTAAGCCATTTAGTGTTGTAGCTGCATTGTGATAACCTTGGATACTATCAACTGTCTGGTTTGAGACATGGACAGAGGTAAAGAGCAAATATCTCATCAAGGGGTTCCTTCACCACAGATCTATCAAGAGAGAGCTGATTTCATCATTCAGACTATCTGAAAACTCCCGTGAACAATGAGATTGTGTCAAGCTCTGAACAGAAATTCAGGCAGACTATGAGTGAGAACACCAGTTACTGAAATGCAAGGGTTGCTCCAGTCCTCTGAAGACACTGACTTCCAGGCCCTCAACAGATTCCTCTGAGACTTTCCAGGTAAGCTGAAAAAAACACTTCTGCAAGCCCTGATACAGGAGAGCATTCAGTGTCTCTTCTTCATACATTAGTCATCGAAACAGAGAATAAAATGAGGGAGATGAGGTAAGATAGCACAGTAATGTTATTATTCTGTCTGTGACATCAAAGCTATTGGGTGCTGGCACTACACTCATAGTACTAGTCTTTTTCCCTGGCCTTCACCAGTCTCTTTCCAAACAGCTGGGGCAATCCCCTATCTATGACCTTTCTGCTTGGGTAGAGAGAAGAAAAAGGAGTGCACAATGTTCTTGTCTTCTCCCAGTTGGCAAAGCTCATCTCTCTAATCAGGAATACATCAAAGTAGACCAGCCTTGCATGGATTCAGCGGGTTCAAGAAAGGGAGGGAAGGATTACCATGGCAGGGGTACCAGTGCTTTCCCAGGCCACCAGCACCACCTCCAGGTGCTTGTTCTGTAGAAGCAAAGTCCTCCTGCAAGAATCCCAATACCTGAGTTACCAGTATGCCACAAAACACCACACTGAACAGGCTGCCATGCTTCTGAGGGATCCCACACCACCTAGATTAAAGATCAGTGGCTCTATGGGCTTTTTAGGTGCTGAAACTTGCTTCTTCTTTCATATCAGAGCATAATTTGGGGGAATTTGCTCTTTTGTCAGTCAACGGAGTGGTCACCAATCAGGACCACCAATCAGTTTAACTTCAGCTATAATAATATAAGTTGTTATATTAACCTTCCTTATTATAATATTGTGCTATATTGCATTATATTATGTCCAAAGGGACACAATGCAATGCCACGCTATACATAGCCTTAGCCAAAACCGGTCCTACATTTCCAGCGGCTGCTTCCAGAACACAGAGTTAGAGCTGTAACACAGGACAATGGCCATCAGTTTTCAGAGATTAAATGTGTATTTAACAAACGTGCAGCGTGAGTACTTTAAGAGTCCCCCAAAATAAGCTGTTTTTAACACAAATGAGTCTATTCCCACCTTGGGCATTCAGAATATTTTTGTGTCATGCTTGGCTGCTTTGTTATGCTGGAGGCAACATGCTAACTACAGTGTTATCATTTTGTGTTAAATTATATATATATATCTATATAGGTTTGACATAATCATTAATTTTTAAGATACGTGATTACTAAGTATTGCAACGGGCAGAAAAAGTGTTGCCTACATCAAATTTGTGAGGGAGGTTTGAGAATCTTCTTGCTCCATTTAGGTTGCTGGAGGAGTGAACCAGATTTCAGGTGAAGCTGAGCTGCCACAGTACGAAAGAAGCCTCTTTCCTCTGGGTGACAGAAATAAAGCTGTAGTTGCATTATTCCCAGCACCAGACATTTCTCACTTTGAACAGAGCCACAGGGAGGAGAAGAAGAAAGGTGCACTGGCTCCTAGTAGGTTTAAGAATGGTCTTTTTTCTGGATATCTGCTGATTTAAGTTCTCATTGAAGGTATTTCCTTAGATTGAGGTATGAGCCAGGAAGAAAGCCACGTTTCTTAAGACGATACTTTAATAGTTTCTCTACAGCGACAGGGAGATGGCTTTCCCATTATACACCTAGACATTGTATCTTAAGAGAAGAGCTCTGTTCTTAAAGGCCATACCTATAAATACTCTTCATTATTTTTTCTGTTTTGTGACCTTGTTTCCAATTTTGTGATCAGTCATTTCAACATTTATTTTGCTGGAGTGAAAGTGACTTCCTTTCCTTAAAACTTGTTGAAAAACAGTGGGGTAATAATAGGGGGGTTTGATGGACACTGGATGCTTTTTTTGACATGGTTACAGAAAGAGGTGAACAATGTTCTGCTCTCCATTACTTTAGATGAGGTTTGAAGGGCCAGGAACTGGGTATGCTCCTTCCACCGAACTAATACGCTCAGTTCAGGATTAACAGCAAGAGGTCATGAACCTGGGATGGAGACTTTTCCATTGCAGGCAAAAGTTTGTGCTAAAGTCTTTGAGCATGAACACAGAGCTGCAGCAACCACCACCGCAACTCTGCTGACTTTCTAGCCTGTACTTGTCTTAATTCAAATACGACCTGATTCTTGGTGGTCTTCCACCTATATTCTTTTCAGCTGTGTACTGAGGATGTTTAAAAGGCCCCAGACTTCTTGAGTGTCTGTACCTAACAAAGGTACAAGACAAAAAACTTGGATATGTGGGTGGGATAAAGTTGCCTAAACATTTGTTTCTAGTGCCATTTTAGATGTTCTTGACCATCCTAACTGGTGATCAACTGATTCTCTGAAAAGATGTGGATCTTCTGCAGCTCCTATGTCATCTCTTTCAGGTCACGCAGATATTTTGGAAATCTCACTGCATCCAAAACAGTTATAGAAATCTATGTTCAGGAACGTGAAGTGTTCCTGTGGTGTTTAGCATGGTGAAAGGCTAACGGGAGACTCACCTTTATGCACAAAATGTTTTATATACTTCAAATATAACATCCAGAGGAGCACAAAGCATCTAGCCTCCTTTTCTGCCTGCGAGAGCAGCTACATTACAAAGCTTTTTTTGTATTTTTAGTTTTGTTCATTTAATATCTCTGGGGAGAGCAGGTGGCAGTACTGAACAGCTCCAAAAGCAGGAGGTCCATGAGCGGAGGTCGTGACTCCACAGCATGCCCTTTCCATCACTGGCCCTTCTCTGTTGGCAGATCAAAGTTTACGGGCATTTTGGGGAGCAAGGAAGGGAAGAATTGGTTGTGATTCGCTGCCTCTGCTCGCAGGGGCCTGTTGAAAGCTCACTCCTGACAGCAATTACAACTGCTTTGTCCTTTTTGGCACAGGGATGTGCTGTCAGGCGAGGCCTGGATTTTGGATTCTCGTGCCTGTTCCTGAAAGAACAAAAAAACATGAGTGAAGACACTCTATCTGAAAGGGACTTGGGGAAGAACCAAAATAAACAGAAATAATTGAGGACAGACTTGTAGAGGCCCAAACCGCACGCATTGTAGTTCTGTTGGCCCAACAAATGATATCTCATCATCACCTACTCTGTCTAAATAAAGCCATCTCCCCATGAGGACATCTGACTCAGAAACTGCACAGGCACGGGCTGGAGCGTGTGGCCTCGCTCTCCTCCCGCTGGCTTATGCAGTTTGGTTCAAAAACAGGAGGAGCTTGGGGTGAGGAAGGTGAATTTCTTCCGTCTTCCCGACTTGCCCACCTCGCTGACACTGCTGACAAAGGGAAGAGCCACATTCCTGCAAATCCCCCTCCTGGATCCCCTGCCCGCAGCTGCCTAAAATGGAGCGGCAAGGCAAACGTCTCCCTCGGCTGCACCGAAAGTTATTTTAGGGCATGTTCTTCCTCCATCACTCATGTAACCTGCACCTCTGGCTCTCGAAGGAAAGCAGCGGCCTCCCGCCTCCGAACATTTGAAGGGCCCTGGAAATGCTGCACCAAAAGGGGGCGGCAGGGAGGTGGGCAGGAGGGGCCCCCTGGGGCTGCCCCCTCCGAAATCCCCGCGGGTACGATCGGGGGCGCTCCCGCCTGCGGCCACATGGTGTCGCCCGCGCCGCTCGGCTGCGCGCGGCTCCCGAACCCCGGCAGCCCGCCCAGCCCCCAATCCCGGCACCCCGGCCGCGGGTCCTGAGGGACCCGAAATGGTGCTGAGGAACGTGGAAGGCAAGAAAAAAACCCCGTTATTTTATGCTATGTTACGATGTTATTTTATTTCATATTTTATTTCATTTCATATTTTATTTATTTTATTTTATTTTATTTTATTTTATTTCATTTTATTTTATTTATTATTTTATTATTTTAATTTTGTTTTGTTTTGTTTTGTTTAATTTTACTTTGTTTTAAATTAAATTAAATTTAATTTTACTTTATTTTGGTTTATTTTATTTTATTTTATTTTATTTTATTTTTTATTATTTAATTTCATTTCATTTTACTTTATTTTATTCTATTTTAACATTCTATTTTTTTTTGGCGCAGCCCCAGTATATCTCAGTCGCCGCCAGAGCTTTCGGGGATGGCTGCGTGCCCCAGGAAAGATAAACCAAGGGATAAACGTAGGGGCTTCGGTGCTCATGGGACAGTCGCGAGGGGGAGAAGACACAGGCTCCTGCTTGTTAATAAAGTTTATTCATAACCTTAATTCCAGTTTATTAAGTTTAGGTATAACAAGTTGTGCGGTCATTGTGGTTGTTAAGGGAGCACCGGGCAGTTTTTTCCTAGAGGGTATCAAATTCTGTGTTATTATTATACATGCACTAAATCTCCATTAAAAGGCTTTCTGTAAATGTTTCAAGGCTATGCCAGATAGAAGGGTACTTCGTCTTGGTTTCCAAACGGGGTATTATCTATTTTAAACACCCTGCACTAACAGTTGCCTTATTTGTCGCTCACCAAAAAATACAGTGGTGTACGAATGCCTTGTTTTTTTTGGAAGAAGAAAGGCAGAGATTGAACTTTTGTGGCTGCCGTATCAGTCATTAGTAAATCTGGGTTCAAATGTGCACTCTCTATAGAGCCTGGCCGCCGTCTTTCACAGTCTAGCAAAATAAGGAAACTACAGGATGGAAACTCAATGAGCCTAACTATTCTGCTTCCTTTTATTTTTTTCTCCCTTTCATATAAATCACACTCTTTTGAAGCCGCTGCTTTTCTTTCATGGGCACAAACCCCTCATCTTTTAAAGTCCCTCTTTCAAGCTAATTGTTTCAACAGGCCAAGCAACTCGCAAAAGACAGCTCCAGCCTATCTCTGGACTGTCTCCCCAGAAATGTTTGCGAGAGAAATATATGTTTATACAATAGACACGGATGTTCAAAGGCCAGAATATTTTTAACGAGGTTAGTTAATGGCGTTGTTTGGCACCTGGAAGGAAGCGATCAGGGCTCGCAGGGCAGAATTGCTGTGGTGGGACGTGAAACCAGTGGCAGGTATTGGATGGGCTCCCGAGGATTTCAGTGGCCTTTGAATGAAGAACTCGACGACAGACAGGAGAAGTTGAAAAGTGCGAGCGGCAGCACAGAGAAATAAAATGGAGAGCGGCAGGACAGATGCAAGCAAAGAGCATTGATGTGTGAGCCTCCGGAGGTGCTGTTTATGTTTGTGATGAAGGTCTGTGCTATTAAGTTTCAACTTGACAGTGCGTTTTAACAAACATTTTAGAGAAATATGTTTGCAGGAAGGATTGGAGATACTCAAATCCTTGACTGTAGTGAAGCACCAAGTGAACCTCAGCATCTTAGGGAGATCTGGCAAACTCAGAATTAGGAAGTAAAAAAGGACTAGGCAAGATTTTGTGCTGTTTTTGCAAAGGTGATGGAGTGAGTGATGTTGTTCTTGTGGAATTTCTGATCTATCTGAAACTGGAACTACCTGAGACTTATGTGTGTTTTTCAGCCCACTTTTTGGATCCCAGAAATTCACAATCCTTTTTAAAAAGAGCATTAATATTTTTATTTTTAGTGATAACTCATCACTGGATGTTTTAGGATCTGATCCCATCACTCTCCTGGCAGTAGTTTTTACTCCTGTTGATGAGGCCAATGTTCTGCTCGTACTCTTGGAGCCAATAAAATTACTCACTCAAGTAGGACCTAGATAAGTGAATCAGTATTGTAAAATGTGGCCTCAAGTCTGTAAATGGAAAACGTTAGCTCCAACAGGCAGGCTATGTGTCTGGTTTAGCTCTCAGCTCTATTAATATGTCTGTAACCTAAATGAGTGAGATCGCAGCCCTGCCCCAGAGTAACATCTTCCCCACTGCCCTATTACAGGAGGTCTCAATTCCTCAATTTCCCCCCCTGTCCCGATTTGGCAGCCTGCGTGATGTGGGATAAGGCTGCCCGTGACACAGCCACGACTTATTTCCGAGGAGCAGGATTTTCTAAATGTGTCCACTAGATAGCACAATAAACTTCCTTCTTTTTCTGTTGAAAAACTTTCTCTCCCACCCAAGGAGCCATTAGCCCTTCAGTCTCAGAGTAATGGTGCTTCAGAAGGAGATCAAAGTTTCTCAGATAAGTGTTCCTCTACACAATGTTACTGACACTCTGCTTTGTAAACAGGCTTCTTTTTTATGGTTAAGAAGGACACATAAACATGCCAAGTGAGATGGATAGACTGTCACTTTTTCTTTTTCTCTTTGTATGTGCCTGTGTGTTAACTGCTCAATGAGTATCATGGTTGGGTTGTGCTGATACCATTGAACGTGGTCTGTCTTTTGTGTAAACAGAGGAAGAAAAGAGAACTGCAAGGAGTAATTCCAAGTGCAGATTTCTTACTGGAGTCACTGGCAGCTCCAGTTCCGCTTTCTGCTGCCTTTGATGAGAAAATGATGATGTGTCCTTCTGAAAGAAAATAGAGATGTTAGCACTCAAAATCCAAGCACTTGGATACCTGCCTGAATGGACATGTTAGACCCAGGTTCTGCTTTAAGTCCTAAAAATGAGACTGCTGCCTCAGTTAAGGTTTAGAAACTGCCTCAGTCCACTTTAGTTTGAAACAAAGAAGAGTGTGAGGTCCTTCCAAAGGCCTCAGGGAAAAGCTTAAGTCCTCCATTAAGAACCATATAGAGACTGGACCCTGCTGTAGGGCAAGTCAGCGTGTCTGTACTGAAGGGAGAGACAGCTGTAAACAGCTGATATGGAACACGAGAGGTGGAGGGAAATGCTCCAGATGAAGCACTGTGAATACCTCCTCTAAAAGGTATTGTGCGAGAGGTCTTTTATTAAGCTGGGAAACCTGAATGCAGATTTGCGTTTTGAATCTGTTTAAAATTAAGTGAAATAAGCAATGGAGATGCTCTCATTGTTGCTCCTTAGGGAGATGGGGGCTTGCAAATGTAGATTCGACTCTTGCAGCTAGAGAAAAACATGGCCTGTATCCTCTGCTTGTGTCTTGTCGCCCATGGAGCTGGTCAGTACCCTCTCCCGTAGCTTGATTTGTTGTTAGGCTTTGAATAACTGTGCGTTCTCTGTCATGCATTACCAAACACTATATATAAGGTAGGAAAAGAGGAAAATATGAAAAAATGCCCACCTTTCCTCCTTTCAAGCCTCCCAGTAAGTTTGTTGCCTTTCTACCCAAACTGTAAGCTCCTCAGGACAAGGACCAGGACTGTGTGGCAGCCCTAAGCAAAGCCCCTTGTAGTGTGATCCCCCAGCACATATAAGGAGGGTGCAAAGTGTATTCTTGCATTTTCCTTTTCAAACCATGGGCCTGAGATTTCTGGATCCTTGACTTAAGAAGGTGATGACCAGGCCTATCTTGTCTTTCATGTTTCAGACCTAACCACAGGAGTATAACACACGTCTTTAAAATGGGGGGTACAAGGGATTTTCCACGACAACCTTTCAAGCTAAAGTAGAGAACCTCTGTTCCTAGGGTGAAAACACTCTTAATCATCAAGCTCTCTCTGACATGAATGTGCTGCAGCTCTACTAATTACACATCCCTGAGGGTTATTGTTACTGTCGTGGCACCTAGAAACTGCAGCCACAGATTTGGACCTTGACCTCTTCTCCACTTGAAAAATACAGGCAAAACCCAACTACAGTGAAAGATGAGAGAGGAACAATGAATACAGAGAGACCTTTTCCCTCACCTCAGGGAGCCCAAAGTAAAAAAGTGAGGCAACAATGGGCACTGAGCTTGGTTCAGTGATGGCTTAGTCACTGCCCTGGTCTCATAACCATCTCAGCAAAGAAATCCTTGCAGAGAGACGAGGAGAGTGCTGGAGCAATCCGGCTGCAGGGAAATCCACCCTGAAGGGCCGTGCAGCTGTTAATTAAGATGCCTGTTTATGACACAGCTTTGCTTAGTTTTCTGTGATCTTCAAGGAAAAGTTTTGCCTATTTCCTTTAAGTGGGAGGAAGAATGGTATAGCCAGCCTAGCCAAAAACCTCCTACAAACCTGTTTGCTCCTTTTCTTTTTCCTACCTTTTTCCATCCACGGGCAAGGCTGTCTCAGAACTCATCTTTTAAGTGCTACAACTGATCCGTTAAATAGCTTCTCATGGACATTTTTTTTCAACTCCAAGGAGTGGAGTTGCTGAGTGAGAAAGGCATGAGCCAGGCTCTCACTGCTGGGACTTCCTCCAGACCAGCTTGCAGTCCTAAGAAAAATGAATTGGATGGTCTCAGCTCTGTCCCCAATGTGCAGCAGCAGTAGATCACTTTGCAAAAATGAGCCACGCGTAATTTGGCACCATTGACAGAAGACTCACTCACAGCAGCTCGGGGCCTTGCAGGCTTGAGATAATGTGCTGCTAAAATCACCTCTTGACCCTAACCCAGGAGGTTCCTCCAGGTCACAAGGGAAGCTGGGGGGTAGCAGGTCACTGTGAGATACCTTGATAAATGTACAAGCCCCCACAAGTCAGCCTGGCACGCCTGCACTAGCGTGAGCCGCTCTGTTTATCACAGTGAGAAGAATATGTTTCCTGAGTTGTGTTAGAGGACTCCAGACTCCTCATTTAAGCTGCCTCCTCCTTTTTCCCCTCCGGTGCAGCGAGCCCACCATAGTGAACCGGTGGCCCTGACGGAGCACAGAAGCAGGCTGCGTGCATCTCCTTGTGATGGAGCTGGCAGAGAAAATCGGACACTGGGACAAACAACCATAAATCAGGACTGTCCTGATTAAATCAGGCATGGCTGGCAAGTAAGTTATTAGCCGCCTGTGAAACTAATTGTGATACTGATACACTCAATTTTGCTGTGTCTTTCAAACACTGGTTGTGATGGGAAACAGCTGTTAGAACCTGAAAAAAAAAAAAAAAGAAAGAGAGAGAGAAAGAAAGAAAAAGAGAGCGGGCTGACGATTCAGAATCATAATAAAGTCTGTCTTCTCTATTCCCTTGCACAAAAGCTCTTAGATTCTTCTATTCTCCTCTAGACAATTACTCCCAGCAGGCAGGGTCACTCAGGATGAGCACACTATTGCATTTAAAGTTCATCTACTGAAGGGGGGGAAAAAGACAGTGAAAGGAAAAAAAAATCTTCCCATTAATGTGTGAAAAAATGGCAGGTTTAAAATGGGTTAGAAATTCAGGTTAAAGTAGGAAAAAAAAATTGTCACACGACATCAGTAGGGGAAAAGATTTTGTTCAGCGGTATTGTTTGACTGAACACTTCCTTCACAATAACACTAGTGCTGGCATATAAAAGCCAGTGTTTATTTGATGCCTGGACCGGGCAACTGTTATGAGCAGTTAGCGTAGAAAAAAATGGATTGTTTTGAAATATGTCAAAAGGAGAAAGGGCCTGATCCTGCTCTGGTGGCAGCTTGTGGGGAGTGCTGCTTCGACCCCTCTGTCGGCTGGCAGCCCGTGCTTTGCTGGACCCCCCGGGTGACCCCTGCTCGGGCTGCAGAGAGAGGAGGGTGCAACTTGTCTGGTTAAAACCCATTGCTGACAGGAATTTGTTTCCCTCAGGCCAAGGGCAGTTAGTTAGTAGCACTGTAGTAGTTGTAATGGCTTAAGGGTAGGAGCTGAGCACAGTTTGTAGAGACATAGTTACTGGGCTGAGAAGCATAGCTCAAAAAACAGACAGGATTTTGAGTATGCAGGCACTTCTTCAGGTCTGAAAAAGCAGCAGCAAAAAGTAGCTTAAAGTTTGTTGCTCGTCTCAGTCCTGAAGAATATTGAGCTCCAAACCCTTTTTTATTTCCACAGAAATACTTCAGCTAATATGAACTACAACCTCTCTTTGTGCACTTCTGATTGCCAGGATGACTACATGTGTCTCAAAAACCTCCTCCTACATGGTGCAGAACATACCTGCATATACCATATATAGAATTTAAAGATGCTTCCCATGGGAATATTTATTCTCACTGATTTTGTGCATTTTGCTGCAGTTACTGTAGTGGGTCACTGCTGGGGTTTAGACTCTTCCAGCTCTTGGTCTGGATCTCTGTAGCCTCAAACACTTCTTTAAAACTCCTATTTTATCTTTTTGATGCTTTTCCTTCTCATTTTGTATCTATCTGGTCTGTCTTTCTACTGATGCTCCCTTTTTTTTTTTTTTTTAAGTTATATTTTAGCTCTAAGAGTGGAGAAAAAATGACATGTATTAGCTAATAACAATATAACTGCACCACGAGTTCGGGAAAGATGGAAGCAGAAAACAAATCACTCGCATTTCAAGAATCTAACCCCATCCTCTCAGCTTCCACAGTAATATCTCTGGCTTCCTGTTTGCAAACCAGAAATGTTTATTTACAATGTCTTTGAAGACAGCTTTTCAATGTATAATGCTCATGTCATTACATAATGGGTCATAAATGATGTTGGTTGTCATAGAAAAACACAAAGTCATCAGATATTTTCTTGTTTTTTGTTTGCCTTTTGTGGCAGGATTCAGAGTCGACTGCAGTTGGGAAGCTTGAAGATAAATCATCATCTTTCCAGTAATACCAGCTCCGGTGTGTTCAGTCTGTCAGGAGTTTCTGAGTGAGGTGCTCCTGATGATGAAAATTTTGGTTGTATTTTTCCTCAGTCACTCTGCTGTTTCAGGCAGCCCATCAGCTGTGTGTCCTGTCCTGAGAGAGCCAAGCAAAGGCTTGCTTGTCCATAGCTTTGTGAACAGAAGTGGAACGCTACGATGTTAATACAAAAAAAATCCAGATCATAAGGGTGTATTGTTAACACATTAAAAAAATCCAGCATAAGTCTGTGCTCTGAACCAGAAGGGTATCAGACCCCGGGAATTTCAACAATAACCCTGAAAAACTGTGACAATGGTTAGTGCAGGTTTTTCAGGGAATTTTCTGATCTGAACTGTAGCAGCGGGGACATATATGAATGCAATTTTTTACAGCGTTGAGATGAAGCTGCCTGGTCTAGTCCCTCTTTCCTGTAGCTGAAATGGGGACCAGTAAGGTGTACATAATATTCCCAGAAGGTGCAGTCTTTATTCCTGACTTAAACTGGCTGTCACAGGCTTTGAGCCCTGCTGGATCCCCTTGCCCTCTCCTTGTAGGGGGTTCATTTGGCAATATTGCAAATTGTCCCTTGCCTTGGAAATCCAGGAGGAAAGCAGCCCCTTAGGCCAGGATACTGGGTTGAAATTTTGCCTATGCTTACACCAGTGTGTTTCAGGTATAGCTCCCCTGAAGCGGATGGTAAAGCTGCTATTCTTACCTTTAGACAAATCAATTCCTAGCTCTAAAAATAAGTGAATTAGAAAAGAGGTAAAGCTACCATTTATGAAATAAATGTGTTTATTTGGAAACCATTGTATCCTGTGTACAAATTTCATCAATATCAAGTCTACATAAATTCTTCTTCATCTTATTACGGAAAAGGCAAAGGATTTTGCATACTTCTACTAAATTAGGGGAACTTTTTATTCTCTTCATCAGAAGAATGGCAAAAAAAAAAATTCCCACTTTCCTCATTTGGAAGGGCACTGAAAAGCATCTCTAGACTGCCTGAAATAGATGAGCCTCCTGGATCACTGATGTAATTCCACTAATGTCAGAGAAGCTCCATCTCCCATATATACCACCTAGTGAACTTATGGGTACCTATGCAGGAAGAAGAGGGTCTCATGCCTAATTCTTACCAGCACCAGAGGTTATTTGCTGTGCCCCCTGGTACTAATGCACAGCAGAGTATCAGTGAGCATCCAATAAAATGGAAATGCTGGACTTGTGTTCTTTTAGTGAATTGCATAGACCAAAGGCTTTATCTTGCCCTTCGAGGAAATAAACAGCTGTCACGAGTAATATCACTGAAAAAGTTTTCAGTTACTGTGCAAGGTCAGATTACCTGCATCTTTCATCCAGGTGGATGATGAAAAGTTGTTGAGATCTATCAGAAGCGAGGCCTCAGTTTAGCAAGGTGTCTAAGCAGGTACTGACTTTGCTGGGACTCTCCATGTGCATCAAGCCAACCGTGTGCTTTAGCAGGCTGCTGAATTGGAAACTAAATTTCAAGAAGAGTTCTCGGATGCCATTTTGGAAGTTAGATACCCGCACATGCAACCGGGAATGGCAAATTATGCCAATATTATGCATAAGAGATGTGTGTGTGAAAAAGAAAAAAAAAAGTGTGGAGGGGAACAGTAGGAGCAAATGCTCTTCTGCAGCACGCTGTGCATTTTGCATACATACATCGTATTTGTGTACTGCCTGAAGAACCCTTCAGAGACATACATTGCATGAAACCACTACCCACCCTTCGTGCTGAACTTTTATTACATACATCCTACTCAAAAACAACAAAACATCCTAAAAAACCAACAAAAAACATCCTAAAAAAACAACAAAAAAACCCCAAAACTAAAAGTACCAGTCCTACTATGAGTTCCAAACACAGTTCTCATTTCAGGATCCTGGCATGAACTTGTAAAACATTTAAATATCTATTGGTGGATAAGAAAATCAATTTACTTGTGGGGTGACTAAGTAACAAAACATATTAGAATTGATGTTACAATTAGGAAAAAAAGAAATAAATTATTTTTCTGCTCATTAATATTTGGATAAATATTTATGAATGTATAAGACAAGCAACCACTGCCAACACTAGATCTTTATTATGCCAGGCATAGGAATAATTCAAGCATTTAGGCAGCTGCAGGTTGAACTCAACCCCACTGCCTGTTCAGCTGAATTCGATCTGGCCTCAGGAAGACTTTACTTTGGAGGTGGCTCAGGTTGTGTGGCTTCTGTGTGTTTTTTGTTTGTGACTCATTGAAGAAAAGGAATGAGACCATCTGCAGGTGACAGGCTCCTGACAACGAGCTGTGTTTGCCTTGATGGACGTGCACTGGGCAGAGTGATGCTCAGGGTGGGCTGTACCACCCCCCTTCAGAGGGGTCAGCCAGACAGGAAGGATTTCCAGGAGTTTGGTTTGCAGGGTTGGCCAGCCAAACATTTCCAGCCTGGAAGCAGCAGTCAGCACTCCCTCAGGACAGGCTTTCCACTGGGGCCTCGTTTTTTCCCCTTCTATTTCTCATAAAAGCCCTCAAATCCAGGCACCTTGATGCACATGGCACATAGGAGCCCTTTTACCTAGTGTTATATGCAAGCCAACCCACACCTTGTACAGGTTGGTCACCCTACTGCAGAGAGCAAATCCCACTCAGCTTCCCGCCTCGTGCAGGCAAACCAGCTACCCTGCTGTCAGGCAAGGTGGCTTTTGTGGACCATGAAGGGAGGAGAGGATATTTCCTTTACACATTTGTGTTATACGTCTGCAGCTAGGAGAGGAGAGGGAGTCACAGAGAAGAGCTGTGGTAGTCTGACCACCCACAGCTATTTCTCTTTTCTTCCTTATGAAAGGAAGCCTGATTTTCACTTTTTTTTTTTTTTTTTTTAAAAAAAAAAGAAAAAAAAGAATAACGGCTTCATTATCTTCAGGCCATTTTTGTAGCTCTTTTCTCTAGTTCAGGATGCAAACCAGAACAATGGGTGTTTTGGAACCTGAGGATAAACCAGCTGGCCGATGTGGCTCAAAATGTAATTTCATAGGGGCACGCATCAATAATGCGACTACCGCTCTGTACGGATATTACGCAGGCAGCCTTAATACACGTGCATGGCATTCGGATTGACAAGACAGACCATGATGGCTCCAAAGGGTCAATAAAACATGCACCATGAAGGATTTACACAATAGACAGTAATGGCTTCTTTGGAGCTGTTATGGTCTATTGGGTCAATAATAATCCACTTTTTAAAGAGTGCCAAAATATGAATTTACACAACAGGCTGTAATGGCTCCTGATCTATCAGATAAATGATATGAATTATCAGCATTAGTGCCCACACTGCAATGCACGTTTACCTATTAGAGTGGTTAGAATAAGTATCAGGTGCTTCAAAATATGCTTTCACATTCAAAAGGCTGAATTTTAGAAAAATCTGAGGAGAAAGAAATAGAAAAGCCCAAACTCTCATTGTTAAACCTGTGAAATAAATAGCATGTATCAGGGAATTTAAATCTGAGAGTGTTTCTAGGAGTTTATTTTGAGTTTTCACTCTAAGTTACCTTTAATCAAATATTGCAGCAGCCTATGCCATGTATTTTTAAACTTTGGTTTATTTTTCTAGCAAACTCAGGTATGTGAACCAAGGGAGTCTGCGAACATTTTCCCATTGGTAACCTTTTCGATGCTATTGCATCTTTTCTCCTTTATTAAGGCCTAGCTGCCTGAGTAATGGTTTGCAGGATCCAGATTGCATGTTATAGAAACAGATTTGGTCTGAATATATGCATTCAAGACCAAAAATCTGTTAAAATAACATATGTTGTGTTTGTGGTCATGTATCTATCTCTATCAAGGAAGATAAAAGTCCTTGTCTACGCCGTTTCATCTGCACAATCAAGACAGAAACCCTCAACAGATATTTGCCAGCAGGTGGTGACATACAGCAACAAGCGCCAATGGCAGCAACATTTTCCTGCAAAACTTGGAGAAAAACCAGGCTTCAGGAAAATGAAATATGCCTTCAGTTTGGGCAGAAATATTGATGAATGTCCATCAGCAACACATGCCATGATTTAGTCTTGTTGCATGGCAAGAAGAACTATGTTCAGTCCACAGCAGGTCAAAAGTTTTCCTTGCTGTTTCTCTATGTTTCCTTCTTGTTATTATAAAACATTTGGCTTGGCTGTGAAATATACTTTTAATTAAAAGATAGGAAAATCATGGTAAGACAGCAGCAGCACAGAGCTGTTAGAAAACCTGCTGTCTTAGCTCTTGTAATAAACATAACTCGAAGGATAGGTGCACACAAAAACTGAAGTGTTGTGGTGAAAATATGTATATATCGACTTATCCAAGTCCTTTCAAAGAGTAGTGTAAATAGTGCTTTCTGCCTGGCTGTGGTCTCCTCACGCCTTCTCAAACTCCATGCATTTTTTTCTCGTCTCACAACCAGGTACACTTGTTCAAAAGACTTGCTGCTCGCACAAAACCACCACCATTCAGTTTGCAATAGGTTAGTGGGCAAATAATTAATCCATAATACACAAGAAAAAAATTAATAAGGAATCTTGGCAGGATCAGTCACCTTCAGTTTCTGTCATGATGTGGTTTCCAGATACTTGGAATTCGCTGGATTTCATGCATATATTTTGTATATATTTTATTCCTACTTTAAACAACATGTCCTTTTAAAAGAAATTTGGGTGCTTGCAGCATCTGAAGTGTGATAACTTAATAGAGGAAAGTACAAGTCCTGTCCTGCTTAGCAGGGAGCTGAGAACAGGATGAAAATATAAAACTACCTAGGATTTTTTCTCCCTTTGCAGTGTCTGTTTCCTGCAAGTATCTACCATCTACAATATTGACTGGTTTATCAGGCAGCAGGTATCTCTATCAGTCTATCTTGAATTGTCATCCAACAGGAGATTAAACACTGCCTGCTTCCTTCTTGTGATTTTCAGTCTTCACATCGCAAAGTTTTCAATCAAATTTCAGCGGTGTACATTTAGCTTAGAGAACTCATGGTACTTATCTTCCCAAAGCAGGTGATTTAGACCATGTTTACCTTGTACAGTTCCAAGATATCTCTCAGCAAACCTGTCTGCATCTCAGGCCTTGAAACGATTCCCAGGTTCTTTTTTATTTTTCTTTTCTCTGCCCTCCTTTTTTCTTTCCCTCCCCAGCTAGGTTACCAGCCAAACAACAACAACAACAGTGTGGGTCCTGAATAACAGATAAGTGCCAGTTTTCAGAAGAGGTACATTGATACGACAGGTTTGTATTGTTAGCTTTTTTAAAATGAAAGCAGTGTGACCGCTTACAGCCTTATTCTAAGCAGCTTCCTCTATTACTAATCTTTTCAGTGCACTTATCGCAGTCGTGGTTTCAGCCCATGAATCAGCTCGAGCACAGGAGGATCTCAGCTGGGCACATTTCTTGGTTTGCATCGAATACCTGAGGAAGTTGTGGGCTGGGAGGTATCCTGTAAAATAAACTACAGCTCCATTTGTAAGGAATCCAGCGCAAGCAAGTTGACACTGTAAAAAGGGCTTCTCTGACAATCAACATATTTTCCGCATAGGATTTTGATAAACAGACTAACTAGAATTTGAAAAAGCATGAACTTGAGACTAAAAATGGCTAGAAAGGCAATTCAGAATGACCACAAAAGCCAGATTGGCTTCTTGTGGTGCATTGTCAACGCAAAAGAGTTAGAATATAACTCAGAGTGATTCTGTTAAGGAAAATGATAACATAACTAAAAGTGATTCTGCTGAGTAAATGAGTGGAGGAATAGCTAAGAGTCCTAATTAGTCTTTCACCACCAAATACTTTGAACAAACTGGTATACAGCAGTCCGAGCAAGATCTGGGAGCCCCTATTCTGGCCACTTAGAGCTGTATGAAGATACTGTAGATGCTTAAAATTGTCCACAGACCATTATAGGCCGTGGTTCTGGCTGAAAGGACAATTGATGGTGCAGGTATAGTACCAGAGGGTCAGAGGTTGCCTTTTGAGGACTTCCTACTTGGAAGGAGAGGGATCATGTGCACATTTTTTGGGAGAGGGCTGCTCAGTGAGGTGGTCCCATGTCCCCAGGCAGCACTATGAGCCTGGGGCCAGCGTTTGGGATGGATGAATCTCTGCAGTGTGACATAGCCTGGCTCCATCTGACCACTCAACCACCTCACTGTAGGCGTGGGATGGATAAGAGAAATGTTCTTCTGGATACTGGTGTTATGAACAGGACAGGAGTTTAATCCTGAACACCTACTTATTCTAGAATTGTCGAGAGGCTGCTACAGTAATTTGATGCCAGCTGGGAAGAGGCAAACACCTCCCAAGTCAGTGCTTTGGCCAACAGCCTGATGACAACAGAGGGTTCCCATCAGGCAAGGGAAATTTCCAGAGGTTCATACCCACCCGAGTTCATCTGCTTCGTGCTGTCAGGGCAGCGTGAAAGAGAGTGAAGTGACAGGCGAGTTGGCCCAGCTGCTTCTTCATGAATATCTGAGATTCTTGGATAGTATAAGTGGAAACTATTATATATGAACACATCAAAGAGGAAAAGACACTGAAAATTGAAAGACAGTGCCTAGATGATTTTTAAACAGTGAATTTGGCTCAATCTAATTCACTTCCTACATGTGCAAAGCAGAGAGTAGATTGAGGTGCTAGGAGTGAAACACAATTTCTTTGTTGTTAATGTGGGATGAAATTATTCCTTTATTTTTTCTCTTTTGCCCACACTTTATGCTTTTTCCTTCACTTTCCACAAGTACAAGTAAGCAAAAGTGCCTGGGGCCAGGCTGCAGGGAGAGGATTATGGCACAATCCCACTTGAGGAGTATCTTGTTGGCAGGGTTCCATGAATTGGGGGAATGAGGGTTAAATAAGCTGATAGCTCAACTGATCCCTGTGGTCCCCTCAGCTCAAAAGTGAGAGCAAGGTGTGAGCTGATGCACAAGATGTAAATTACCATCACTTTTAGAAGTACTACCTTCTCCTTATCTGAAGGCTTCTCTGTACTGAACTGAAAAGTCCTGCAGGCAGCCACTTAAAGTTTTGGAAGTGAGGCAGATATTTCGCGTTCAAACCCACCAAAACGTGTGGTTGTGGCAAAGTAAAACCCAGTCCTTATTTCTTGTTGCTATCACCTAGCAGTGTCACAGAAGCAGAGGTGCCTTGAGCCCAGGGGCAGCAGGGGTGACTCCTCTCTCAGGTGGGATAGACAAGTTGTACATGTCACTGTGGAAGATCAGCAAGGTCCAAATCATAGACTCTGAAGTCACTTTCCCTCAAAATACCTGTATGTTAAGGGACACTGGGGAAAGGCTTTCTTGAGGAGTTGAGTCCAGATCTGCAAGGTGAATCTAGGTGTACTTCCACTGGCTTGAACTGCTTAGTTTCATTTAATGTTTAGTTTTAGATATGTGATGCATATCTGTGAAAGATATTCTCTGTGTTTAAGCCCAGCTACTTTCATCTCTAAATTTACACTGGTTTTCACTCTCCCAGCTCTAAAACTTATATTGTCATCAGCTCTTTTTGGTTTTATTCCATTTATTTGTGATGCCCCTGAAAACACTCTTCCTCTAGTGGGACTTGTAGAGCTTTCTGTCCCATTACTGGCTGGGGTAATCTTCTGATTTCCAGGTGAGGCATGTCCGTGGACTTGTGTACAATTATCTTGTAGAAGCATGATTTGTAAGGCTTTTACAGTTGTGAGTCTCTTATAAGGCTACAATTAAGGCTGCTAAATACGTTCACGTTATATTAGCATGCTTTCAGTTTCTAAGCCTTAACATTCTGGACTGAACATATCTAAAGTGGATCTTTGTCTCAGACTGCTTTTTTAATGAAAGAAACATGAAAAAATAGTTCAGATACAGATGAAGTGGAGTCCTAGATTTTAAAACCATGTGAAAATCTGCCCATATTTCTTCAGGCTGTAATCCTCCATAAAATCTTATTCTTACACAGATTTAGCTGAGGTACATTCAAGTTTGGCATCAGAATCTGACCCAGTCCTAGTAGAAGGCTATTGAAACTTGCCTTATGTTGCTCATGGCTACTATAGGTATAGTAACATACCTGTGGCTACAACCTGTGGTTGCTACAAGTAAGCTCAAATCATAGGATAGAGAATGAGAAGATTTGTCCCTTGTTTCCTCAGTGCAGCTGCCTGAAAAGCTGAGGAGTGAGGCGATGGGATGCAGGAACAAGATTGCACAGAAGAAGCTACAGGGGGAGGCCAGGAAAGCACTGAGGGATTGGGAAGGGCAGAGAGGGCTGGGAGGTGTAATGAGGAGAAAGCAGATTCTGAAAGTGGGGAGAGGGCTACTAGTGGGCTGGCACAAAAGAAAAAGGTAACAGGTACCAGGGAGTAACAGCATGTGAGAGAGGCGAATTTGGACACTTTTGTGTGCTGGCTGTGCAACCTTGACTTCTTTTAGTATTTGTGTATGCATACAGATGGGATGAAGAGAAATGAAAGTAGTTATGTAGGTTGATATGCTAGCATTTCACATATTGCTAGCATAAGGGAATGTTGTATATGTGAACCCTTTAATAGGCTTAGGCTGGGAGATGAACATTTTTTCTGTTGCTAGGATGGGCTCTGAGAGCAAAAATTTTAAAGAGTCAGTGATTTGGGCTACTGGTGGGTTTTTTTAAAAGTTATTTTATTTTTTTATATTATTATTTTTATTTTTATTAATTTTTCTGCTTGTACTCTGTGTTAAACAGGACATTTCTCCTGTAAACAGAGATTTTTGTGGTTTCAAATTTAGGTCTCATTGTAGCACTCTTAACAAGGGTCTCAAACTCAAACCTGGAAACTCCAAGGTGTTTTCCACTTCGATCTGATCAAAATATTAACAGCAACATTCCCCAGCATCTGCTGCACTGAGGGTATTGAACAGCCCAGGGAATGCAGGGGTTGCGCCAATTCCAGTCAATTACAAATCCTTGTCTGAGATGCAAGTACTATAAAGAAATGCTGAGAGGGAGGAAGGACATGAGCCCCAAGCTGCAAAGCCTGCAGTGAGGACCATTCATTTTTTTCAGCTTTCCTAAATCTTGAATGCAAGGAATATGTTTTCCACTGCATGTTTGTTACTGTTGATTACTGCACTCAGCTCTTCTGGTGCTTCAGGAAATGCGTTTAAGGGCTGGTGAGGTATTTCAGTTTGACAAATAAACTAAGCTGTGGTTACTTTCTCAGTATGTTTTGTGTCACGGTGCTAATTTCCCATTCACTTGATTGGGATGCAATGATTTCACGACAATGTCAGTGCAGGTCTATGGAAAAGACATTATGGTGTCAAAATGAAATGAAACAATGTTAATTTGTCTATGGAAACGGTGTTAGACTGCCAAATTGAAACATAACCCTCAGCTCAGCCACCTCGAGACTTGGCGCTGCCGCGCTACTGAAGGACCCCACCACACGGGGTGATTTTACAGCCGCCCACTGGGAAACTGCAAATCTGGATTAAATATTAGAGGAGGTGAGGCTATTTATTTTGTTCTATGAAATCACAACTGTATAGCATTTCCTAGTGTTGTAGGGGCCTTCCACATGTGCTGCAATACCTAAAGCCCAGGGAGAGGGTGGGAATCGAGGGGAGAAAAAGCACTTTGGCAACCTTTACTCAGATTTCTCTTGGCTTCCATTGGCTCTCAGCACATCTCATTCCCAGCATTATATTAACGGATCTTTTTTAGGTGAGAAACGTTATTAGATTTTGCAGTGTTCGCAGCACCTAACCAACATCTGGGACACCGGAGCTCAAATTAAGCACTGCTCTAAATCCAATTTGGATTTTAATTCCACCAGGATGTAGCATTTCTAGTAAAACAAGAACTTGAACATAAACCAGAATCCAAAGTGCAGAGAATACAATAATGAAAAAGAATGCTAAGCAAGCTGAAATCAGAAGACAAGCGCTGAGGGAGGGAAGAAGCAATATATAAACGGATATAGAGAAATATAAATAAATATTTTCTCGGTTGTTAGGAGTCTATGGAGTGATAGAATCTACTTATCAATCACAGTCTGTCTTTCATTTTGTTTTATGTTTCTGGACAGTGTGAGCACCTTTGAAAAAGCGTGATCTTTGATCTCCTGCCCTGGGGCAAGCATCAGCAGATGTTCTTTTGTTCTTCTGTCCATATTCAGTGTCCCTCACCTCCTAAAGCTGAAGTATGCTCCCCAAAACTGACAGGTGTTTCTCTGTTTGATTGCAAAGAGATGGATTTAGGCTAAATGTGACCTGAAACCTTCAAAGTGGAAGGGCCTCCCAGTATGCTTGCAAACTGGTGGAAGGGCAGGCTGTTGTAACATCTGCACTTCTGGGAATATTAGCAAATCACATACAGATGTCAAGAAGAAAAAGGCTTGGCCAATCTGTTAGGAGGGACTCTAGCACCCTGTTTCATCCTGGGTGAATTTCTGGGGTGATTCTGTCTGCTGAATTTCTCAGTGATTTTTTTTTTTTCCTTATTTGTGAAATTGCTGTAATGAAACTACCCTGCCTCTTAGAGACATTAGGGAGAAGAAATAAATTACAGGTTTTGTGGTGTCTGAGCAGTACTATAAGATGCTCCTGTCAGTACATATGGCATCATGAGCTGGGATGGGTGGAAAGGCTAATCACATGAGCACTATATCTTAAGCAAACCAATCCATTCTTTACATGTGCCTCAGCTGCCATTAAAATCTGACACTTGTTAATGAAAACAATAAAACTATCCAATCTTATTGATGGCTATGTAGATTTCTTGGACATGAGGAGCTCTGTATTCTCCTCTCATATATTGATAGAGATGTCTCTGGGCTGTGCACAGTGTTTCTAGATATTCACTGAAGTCCCTGAGCTATAGGTCCTGAGAGTCCAATTACTGCTTCTCTCTTACTTTGTGAGTGGTGCACATTTCTTTTCCTGTGTAAAGTTCCTTCCACTTTTCTTCTTTTCTCAGGTAGGTAGTAGCATTTTTTGATTCTATTGGATGTGGTCATGCTGGTAATTTCCTGGAAGATGCTAAGTGCTCTCCTCAGCTTTGACAGGCAGAATGAGTGTCGGAATTAGTGTTCACATGGATGTTTAAGCCACAGTTGCCTTGCACAGACCTTCATGCACCAAAGCATGGCTGGTGTTGCTGCCCTGAGAGTGGAAGGCAGAAGGATCTTCCTCCACACACATCCATTGGTTCCCCTCCTCTCACCAAATGATATCCATCAAATCACCATTTGGAGCTCTCTGTAATTTTTCCATGAACCACATACCTGCTGGTCCAGCCATAGCTCTTCATGGAGATTCCCAGGCTATCAGAATGCCTAGGAGGAAGCTTTTGGCTCTTCAGGCACCATTTACATGCTGTTTTGAAGTAGCTCTTGTTCCAGTAGTTATAGTTCTAAAGGTGTGCAACTCATATCTGAAATGTGGAATCCAACTTCAAATTTACAGGGAAGAACTACAATGTAAAATACTGCAGACCTCCCAGTTTGTTGCACAAAGCTAAGACAAGTCTTTGGATTGAAATCTTAATGAAATACCCTACTATATGGCCAGAGATCAAAATATTTGTGCTAGATGAGGAAGGTGAATTCAACGTGTTCTAAGCGTTTTTTTGTTCAATATAAGATTCTCAAAATTAAATTTCATTGTTAGAACACAGAAAGAAATCTTCCTTTCCAGTATTGTGTCTCTCTCTCATACACACATGCACACACACACGTGCACACACACACATGCACACGCACACGTGCATACGTCTTTTCTTTCTCTGGAAGCAAAGCATGGTGGGCATCTGGCTGACAGGCTCAGTCTTCTCCTCCACAGGCATAGACAACACCATTATTTGAATATGGTCGTTAGAGGTTGACATTTGGTGAATTTATCTGCTCTCCTCCAATAAGTGAGAACATTCCAACAATTTCATGCAACGTGTAAACTGCAGATTAATTGCACAAATTATATACATTGATCTAAAACTTTTGGGCAATATTTGCCATGTCAACACCATAACTGAGCTGACTGGACATGCGACAAGCCTGAATGTAGCAAACAACAGTCCATGATGCAAATGGAGAGGCAATTTACATCTACCTCTACTTAGAAAAAGTACTGCAAGAATTGCAGTCTGCAAGCAGAATAGGTAATGTGAGATTTTAATCAAAATAAGAAAAGCAATGTGTCTCCCACATTGCTACCTCATATGGGTGTGTAGCCCTCTCCGAACACCAGGTGAATATCCAGTGTGTGTGTGCTGGTGGGGGAAAAAAAATGAAAGCTACAGACTTAACTGTTTCAGCAAAAAATCCACATCTTCATTGTTTGTGAAATCAACTGCAGTAGGGGGAAAAAAAAAATAAGCTTTTAACTGATTTGTGTCCACATCAGCTGAAATCTACTCTCCATGGTTTGTACTGAGTGATGACTCCTCACAGGAGGAATCCCACAGGTCGTGTCAAATTTGCCTTGTCATTTCAGAAGACATGTTAGTGTAATATCTGGATTTGTGATAGAAGAGAAAACAGCAATGACCTTTCCATCAGTATGCCTTTCCATCAACAAGCACAAGTAAAATATCTGTAGCAGAGCATGTGGAGTAACCTCTTAGAGGTTACGTCTGAAGTGCTGAGAACTCTGAACATTTGGGATTCACTGGTAATTACATCCTTCCTCCTTACCGTGGAAAGAAATCCAAACCAGGGGATGGTGAAGTACTCCCTGGGAAAGGAAGGGCCTGAGGCAAGTTGGCACCCACTTTAGATCAGGGACTGGACTCCTGAGGAAGCTTCATCTCTCACCTCACATAAGCACTGTGTGGCATTATGTTAGCTATCTCTCCTTGCTTTGAAGTACTGGCAAATTCAGCTGCTAGGGATGGCTTACCCATCTGCCTTCCAATAAAGTGTACTGTCTATTTTTATTTTATTTTGTTCATCTTTCCTTTCACACCTCTAAAGCCTCTATGTTTTCCAGCAAAACTTGAGTTTGGAGAAGAAGATTGTAATGGGGAGTGACTTGCTGGACCTCCAAAAATCTCATTCAGGCTTTCCCAAGTCTGTGGAAATGCTCTCTGAGTCTGTGGAACAGGCTTTTTACCAATGGTATGGGTACATTGATAGTTGTTCAATGCAAATTGTCTAAACTAGGCTCTTGGTGAATTAGTGCAGTCTCTGACTTAGGGGCGATTCTCTTGTGTGAGATACCTGAGTAGTGAAGGATCTCAAGCTTAGAGTCTGGAATACAAGGAACAAGAGTGCAGGGCAGGATAGGAGAGTGCAAATGGCTAAACCAGACAAGATTTGTTTCTAAAGATGAAATTCCACTGCTCCTCAAAATGTTTTTAAAGCAAGGGGCAAGCAAAAGCTTTATTTTGCTTCAGTGAAAGGAAAATTTCCCTATTGCATTCAACAGAACTGGGATTTCATCCAAGACCTCCACATCATTCTAAGACACTCATGTAGCCCACATTCCATCCTTTACAAAGAGTGTTCTGTTTCCAGAAATTATCAATGTTTTCTAGTTTTCTGACTTCATCATCTGCAATGCCCCTGTCATGACTCCTTTTTATACAACATGGTTTTGCTCCATTTTTTTTCTTTCAGTCTTGCACATACTATCGTTATGCTCCGCAAAGATCAAAGAACCATAGCATAAGGTGTAAATATCTCATTGCAAAGAATAACAACATCCTTTTTATAAACTTTATTTTTACTTTATGACTTAATAAAGTAAAATACCTGGATAAAATCTCACAGTTGAAGAAATGCTAGATATGCTCTTGATTTGACCAGGGACAGGATTTAACTCCACATTTTGATGGGGAGTATTTAGCACACAGGAATTCCAACCCCCTGTGTCCCTACCCCCATGTATTTCAAAGCAAGAACAGAAGGCAACGCAAAAGTAGCTGCCACCATCTACCAGATAATTCTTTCAAACATCTCTCAGCATTCTAAACCATAATCTAAACTTATGTCCACATAACAAATAACAGCCCTTTGAAATGAACTGAGAAACTGTAAAGCCATTAAGAAAATGTGCCATTAAGAAAAGGATTTCAGCATTTCCTATGAAAAAGGTTCACAATGTATGTATTTCCACATGTTCAGATAAATGATTAAAGTGTTTATAGCTTTTGTAATTGGTCTCTTTCAATTTAAAAATATAGGCTTTTTTTTTTTTTTAAAGTTACATTTCTCTGCCACTCTTTGTCTAGAATAACATTAATGAAGTCCCATTTTCTCAGTTGCTGAAGGTAGAAAACAGGGAAGTGATGTGTTTAAGAGAATGGGTTCTTGAAACGTGCCGTCTGTCTGCCTGTATCAGAGCAAACACAGCCTCTCCCTAACATGTCCATGAGACACAGTCACTTCTGCAGGGTCTGGGGCTGCCACGGTTCACATGGTAGTAGAGCTGATGTAGCAGCAGGGGAAGAGACTCGTTGTCCCTATCAGGGCATCCTTCTGCATGCCACTGTCCATGCTGGTACAGAGAATTTGAAGGAATATGTAATATTTTTTTTCCCACTACATTTCCACCATCTTTGGGGTCAGTCGAGGATGGTCAGCATTGAGAGAAAGCCAAACCCCATCATTAAATGCCTAAAAGAGGATAAAAGAAGAAGGGAACTGGTAAAGAACTTCCTTTCTGAAGCACACCTAGCCCTTCCTAGGAGAGATTGTGCTCTGCTCCATTAAATGCTATAAACATACCAGCTGGACTGATAAAACCCACACGGCCTTGTGTTCACCAAGCAAGCGAATCAGTAATGGCTTGATCCTGGAGGCCAAAGCCGCTTTCATCACCTGCAGATATTGTCCTTTGGAGTGCTTTGTGGCACATGTAGGTCAGCCTGGAAGAGAAGGAGGAAGATTTTCACCCACTTTCCAGCTGAATACATTTGTTTTACAGATCAGAATATATACACAGACATATAACTTCTTTTTTTTTTTTTTTTTTGTAGCAACTGTCAATCAGGTCACATGTTAATTTTTTTCATTCTATTATTTTCTTTTATGCTGTTAAGCTAAAGCTTTAGGTTTTGTTCTAATTGTAAAAGCATATATCAAATGTTTCGTTATTTCTTTTCATAATACCCTGGGAGAGGGTGTTTTACCTTTCTTTTTATAAATTAGCTTAAGTAGAAATTGTCAATCTGGAATTGACAGGTATTTGTTACAGACAACAAGGCATTGTTCCCACTTTGCTTCATCCACCAACACAGGTGCTGCTGTCACATGTCACAACAATGGGGAAACTTATTAAAATATAAAGAGTAATAATACTATAATATAAAGGCGCGAGGGTAAAAAAATCTGGAAATGTGTTTGCTGGTTGGAGCTGGGAAAACCTGTCCTTCATGTAGCTGATCTGACAGCTCTCTGCCTCTCCCACAAACCTCATCTCTCTCAGCTCCTTCTTCCAGGACTGCCCTTATAAGCCTTTGACACCCTCGCTGCCCTCCAAAGCTATCAGATAACGGTAGGACAGAGACATAACTCGATCCGTGAGGTTGCTCCTCACCTGTTGAGTCGCTGAAGGAGAAAAGGCACAGGTTCTGGGGCAGATGGGGTTATTCTGGTGTAATTACAGAAAGGCTGACCCAGTTGCTGGATTTTTTTCTCCTGTCAAAGGCTGGCCTACACACAGCGAATTTCCTAAGTAACTTGCTAAAGAGCTCCTGTTTTGTGGACTTGCCAAAGGAGGTGACAGTGGTCTTTGCTGGGTTGGTGGTGCTACCGACCCTGAGCTCTGGCACTGTTGGCTGGAGAGAGATGTACTCTAGAAGCAGGCCTGAGCTGCAGAATCTGGGGCAGGATTAAACTCACATCACCCAAATTTGGGGTTGAAAGTGAGGAAATTAGAGCATTGCCACCTTCTGACTGGCAGCAAATCAAATGGGTTCTTTGGGCATTTTCCTTCACTACAAAGAACGACAACAGCAACAAAAGCTGGGAGAAGAGAGAGAATTGACATCATCTGCAGAAATGTTTTCCCTTTTTCTGCCTGAAGGACTGTTTTGATTTCCAGCTGCATCTCAGGTAAGCATGAAACACGATATTGGATTGAATGCGCCAACTGCTTGTAAATGGAAATACTTGCAGTTGAGCAGAGACAATGCTGTGCTGCCTTTTTGATATCTTTTCAGGTATTTGTAGAGACCAAATAGCTCCTGGCCTAGCTTCAAATACCTGAGACATGGGTCAAGCAATTTCAGATGTCTCAGTCTCAGTGGGAGCATAGCAGTGTCTGGGTTATACGGAATACTCGACAGTCTCCTGCTGCTCCCATCCCTCTATACTACAGCCCTTCCCCTAAACCCCATCTTTCCTCTTCTGTGGTATGGCAGGGCTGGTGATTTGGAGTCAGCTATGTATGCTTCATGTTTCCTGAAGATTAAAAACCATGTGTAATACTCCATAGCCTGTCAACAGCCAGCTTGGGAAAGAGACCAACAACTAGAGAGCCAAAACCAGACTGCTAGATCAATCAAGGCCAAGATGTGCTTCTCACTTAAAAAAGCTAAAGGAAAACCGGCCAGGCAAGAAGTTTGTCCTTTGCAATGCTGGAAGACTGCTGCCCCCCATAATTTGTCTGATTCCCTGTGAGTCAGACTATATACAAATCTGCAAGAGAAGATAGTGAGTGTATGTTTAAAATACTTCTACCATCAGCCAGAGAGAAGACTGCTGTCTATAATATGTAGGCTTGGGATAAGTAGCCACTGATTTGTGTTCCCTTAGCCCTCTTTTTTTTTTTCTTTCCTTGGGATGCTGTTAAACAGTCATCTGAAACTGTCTGCTTGTGCAGAACTGAACAAAGTGGTATGTGTTCCCAAACACTAAAAACAAGTTGTCAAGATATACCCTCAGAGGCAGAGGGTCTTTTTTGTTGTTGTCCAAGAATGTCTTAATTAAAATGGTATTCCTTGTAAAGATGCAAATGCTATTTCTTTTAAAATGTACCAGTACTGAGAATAAAGCAAGCAAAAGAGGAAATTAAAACAGTATTAAAACAGTGACAAGGGAGGGAAGTCTGGCAAGTTGGCTTTCAACCAAATGACCTCTTGATAGATCAGCTGGGAGCCAGGAATGCGTGAGATTATCAAGAATTAGAGAGATTTATAGTTCTTTGTTTGGTCTCTTGGTAAGTTTCTGCATGTAGTCAGTCACAGGATGGGCAATGACAAGGGAAACTGGTAGGCAAAAGAAATCCAGAACACCAAATATTTATTGTGACTCCATAGCAAACATGAAATGAAGGAGGTATCTAAAGATTTGGAGTATTTAGTTATTTCAATTTAACAATAAAACCCCTTACTAAGAATAAATTGTGCATAGCCCCCAAAATGTAGCTCTATTTGCATGCTGTAAATATAGCTCCAACTAAATCAGGCATGTGAAAGTAGCACAAGATACTCTCTATTATGGGAATGGGTGTTCAGATTTCTGTATTCACTTTATAACCTTCCCGTGAGCTGATCACCTGTAGAGAGAACATCCCTCCATGGAGTGCACTAGCTAAATGCATCCATAGATCGTACCAGAGCTCTTCAGAACTTTATGACTCTTGCAGTTTAATCTCCAAAACTTTGAATGAGTATTTCTATTTTCTCATCATCCAGGTGATGAGGAACATCTGAGCACTGCTAGTTTATGTTATCCGGATTAAGTACTAATATTATGGTGCATTACATGCCAAGGACATTAAAATACAAAAGCAAATAGATTACAAAATCTAATTTATGAAGCTGCCCCGGCTTAATGACTAATGTCATCAACTGGTTCATCAGTGTACTCATTGTTACACCCAAGTGTGTCCTGAAAGCCTAACCAGTATGGCAAGTCCAGGGAAATGGGTTGATCCCAGGGTCTTTAGGACAAATAAACCTTGTTAAATAACAAAGGTTTGCAAATGCTTTTTACAAACAATGGCACTCTGGAATTTTGAAACAGAAAAATCTTTAGGTACGAGTAACAAGGAGACCCTTAGACAAGGCAGAGGTTCTGGCAACAGTTTTGTTTTAAAAAACAATTATTTGCCTTTTTTTTTTTTTTTTCTTTATGCAATGCATATGCCATATGGGCATATGGTATATTCACTATATGAATTCATTAATATTACTTATTTAGTTCTTTTTAATGAATAAAGCTATACTTGGCTCTGTACTAGGTAAAAACAAATAAATAATCTTACACCCCAGGACAATATGATCCATAACACCACAATGATGATGTCTGTAACGTATCATTTACTATTGTCTTTACATACTAACTTATTCTCCCTTTATGTTAAACCAATGAATTATACTCTCATGGTAATTTATTCACTTGTCAAAGCTGAATGTTAAGAAGCCCTATGGTTTGCCTTAAACTTATAATAGAATATAAAGGGCAAGTATTCAATATTCAGCTTCAAGGTTTGGACCTTTCATACAACCTTACAAGCGCTTCCTGAGTGTTATCATTTTGTCAGTATGATTCTGACCTGATTTACGTTCCTCACATTTCTCTCTTTAACAGGTTTGAGGTTGCACATGTAAGTTACAAGCTACTGCAAGCAACAGTTGCTTTGAAGGTACCTTGCAAATGCAAAATAGACACCTTTTTCTGAACGTTCAACTTTAAAACAAAAGGAAGACAGATAAGACAGAAAGGGTTTGCAAAAAGAAATGTCATGACCCGTGGCTTGGGGAAATGTTTTCAAGAAAACACCACTACTTTCTAATATTGTAGGTTTGCAAGTGTCCTAATTGTGGCTTGGAGTTCCTGAATTTTAAAAAAGATGTTAAGGAGTCCAAAAGGAGAGTATGCGTTGAAAATATTATTATGTGGGCACTGGGTGGCCTGATGATTTTGGTAACTTGAGATGTTGACAGATTCTTGGGGAATTCTGGCTAACATGAAGGAAAGCACTCATTTCTAAGGAATTTGGAAAAAAATAAATGAAAAATTCAGAGCGTAGCGAAGGCCTTCCCACTTGGGAGAATGCAGCTATAAGTCTTTGTGAATATGAAGCTCATCTTAAAGATCATTAAATAATTCAGAGCCAGAAAGCAAACTAACTTCTTTATTTTTAGTCTGATACAGTGTACAACAGCGTACTATATTTTTATCTAGCAAGAAGGAGTCCATCAAATACAAATGTAACATGTACAACGATCCTTCATTCTAGCTCTAACACAGATGGTTATCCTTATAACAAATAAATAGGCAGGCTCAGAATCAAGAAAGGAAAAGAAAAATGATAACCAAAAGAAAAAAGAAAAAAAAGTCCCAGTGCGGATGATCTTGTGAGACACTACTTGATCCAACTCTCCTTCAGACCTCATATCTCAAAATCACAGTGGGATAGCAGAGCCCAGGAGCACTTACTGGGGAATACAAATACGGATAACTGCGACTCAAACTACCTGTTAAACACACAGTCATATAGTATTCTGTCAGGCAGGTTCAGAGCAGTTTGGAGCATTTCACTCTGTAATATACTCCATTTCCTCTGGAGCCCTCCAAGTCAATCTCTTTCAGGTTCCTTGCAAACTTGGGCAGTCTCGAGCAATTTTTATTTTTGTTTTTAATGTCCTCGTTTTTTATGGTAATGTCTGTGCTTAAGGGTAAAACTAACTGAAGAAGAACAGATTCGCCAATTTTGTAAAACTGGACGTTTTACTGTTCGTTTTGCTTCTCCACTGAAACATTTCTCTGAAGTAGTTTTATGTTCGACCTGCCAATGTTGGCAAGCCCGTGCTGATGATACAGCAAGGAGAATGCCAAGGTTAAAGTCTATACCCTGTCATCGTTCCTTTACATGCCTCTAATTTTTCTTCTCCAGTCATCACAAGATTTTTTTAGGGTTTTTATCACTCAAATCTTTAGTGTTTATTCCTACAGGTCCATGAAGGTTGTAAAGGAAGAAAATGAATTGAAGATACTAGCAACTTTTGGGATCGTGTTGGGGGAAGCAGACAAATGTGAAGAAATGTCACATGAGAAGTCCTTCCTTCTAATCCAGGTCTGTAGGCTCACAGATTTTCTACAATCCCTTCCTTGAATCCAGGGTGTACGAAACAAATCCAGAAACCTTGTCAGCTCCTACAGATTATCACAGTGGGCTACAAGCCGGGTGCGTAGTTAAAGGATTTCCTGAGCTTCTGGAAAAGCCGGTCCTGTTGTTTGTTGCCAGCTTGTGGGGTGCCCTTATACAGGTTTTTTAAAAGATAGTTTTCAAGGTCTTGCCTGGAAATGTGGTAAGTGACAGAGAAAGGTATTCATCCGGGAACGCTTAGAATAAGTCAACTGGAGTCAGGATTATTAAATTCTCCTGCTGTCAGTGACTTGCAATGCATAACTTGCCCTGATTTCAGTAAGGTACTTTGTTGTGGCCTCTGTTTATATTCTGGTCTTCCCAACCTTTAAGAATTTTATTATGCAAGTTTCATAACATTTAAAAAGTAAATTAGTGATAAATATATCCACATTCAGTAACATTGAAGTAATATCTTCACCAAGCTGCAAAGATTGCATGGGTAATTCAATCTATAGATTTACAAATAATTTATTCAGTTATTATTTTAACTAGTTTTGCTGTATGAATGAATTAAACAGCTGGCAGCTTGCCTGTCTATTCATCGCTCTGCTCCTTTCTCTCCTGTTTCTAATGTCACTATTTTTGCTCTTGCCCTAGCTGCAAATATGGCATCCTTTTTGCTTCACAAACATCCTCTCCAAACAAGTTAGACAAGGGAGATGCTGGAGTGTGAGGTGATCTTTCAGGGCAATTCAAAGACATGTTTTCTTATATGATTTACTAAGTGATCTCAGAAATATTGGTTCGTTTCATAACATCTTTTTTTCTTTTTTTTTTTTTTTGCAATCTTCTCTCCTAGTACAGTGAAGCAAATTTCTGAATGAGGCTGATGAGATTTGTAATATGCCCTGAGTTAATTTAGACAGTAGGTTAGTCCCCTCAACAAAACTGTGGCCCATATACAAGTCAAATCTGCTTTTTTCCTTGGGCAATGATTTATTTCCCTCTTAAATTGGCTGGACCAGTTAGTTTTTTATTTTTATTAAGTCACACTATTCTTAAATGAAACTATTGATTTAAAGTCAGCTTAGTGAGGATTTAATTTGTTTTCAGGGGATTAGAGCAGGTAACATGGGATAATTTTACAATAAAGTGGAATAGAAGCATTCCTTCACATTACCCTCACCTTTTTTCTTGCCAGGCTGCACAGACATTACAAATTTTCAAGTGAATTGTGAAAATACATTCATAAATCAGGCCTAATTCCTCTGCCTGCTTAAGGGCTATTCTAAAGAATATTTTCCTTTGACCTTGTCTATGTTTGTCCTTCCATGGGCAGATGCATCTGATAATTCCACACAAACACAGATTCACACAAAATATTTTTTGTCCACAGCAGAAATTGTAAGCAAGGAAATTTGCTCAGAAGTACAAGACCAGACATGTCTTTTAATACAGTGGCTACAGCGTGCTTTTCAGAGGGTTTTAAAATAGCACTATATTGCTCACAAACAGAGGGATAGTTGTAGTTATTTTTGGTATGCCTTTATAGTGTACATGTAGTGGATACCTTGTTTTTTTATAATATAGTATGGTGTTTTTAATCTGTGCTCCCTGTAACTTCATGAAAACTCTTCTCTCTTTGTCATTTTGTCTTTCAACCACATCTAACACACCTGCAACAATTTCACTTGACGATGTGCAGCCTGCTATTGCACTCAGTGACTTAAGTGGGGAGGTAGGCTCTACAGCCCCAGGTAACATTGCCCCAAAATCAGGCATCTCCTTTTTGACTGTTTCCTCTCTTTGGTTGCCTTGCTTGTTTTGCTTTGCAGCTCTCTGCTTTGGACACCTCATTCTTGCTAGGAAATATTCGAAAGCTTATCCTATACAGCATCTTTCCCGTTGCTCACACAAGTGGACCACCTTCCTCCTGACTCTGTTTCTAACTTATGTGCAGCACATATGTGCTCCACCAAGTCATGGGAAAGCATGATGAGACCAGCGTCGCCGCCGCACCAAGCATCATGTCCCTACTTGGGCTCCCTCTCTTCTCTGCCTCAGCTTCCCAACCCCTGGGAAGCCAAAGGCAGCAGCAGGGTAACTCTGCTGACAGCACGTCTTCCTCCTCCCTGCTTTTCTGTTGTCCCTGTCTCTCCATCTCTGTCTTGTGGAGTGTGAGGAATATTTCTACGCAGTACTACTGAGTGTAATAGTGAAAAAAGGCTCAAATTTTGCCTTTGTGTCCTTACTGAGCAGAAACCATCCCACTGTCAGGGGATAGAGATTTTTTTTTCCCCTCTCCCTATACTCTTGAAAGATATAGAGAGAGATGTAGATGGACTCATCTCAGATATTTATAAGGACAAAAGAGAAGAGGAAGGGCAATTGGAAGAGGCAGCACAGGTACCTGGTTACAAGAGGGTAGGTGCCCACCCTTCCCCAAGGCAGGCTCAGGATGGGAAACACCTTCTCTGCTGATGGCACCATGTGGTTTCCAGTTATCTCAGGGCTTATTTTACAGTGGGCCATCTCTCTTTCTTTCCTCTTCTTTTGTTTATTACTGCATGTCCCTCTGCAGGTGAAGGCTGCTTCTGCTCCATCTCTGTTACAGACCTGTGGACTGTTTGGCTTTTGAGGGTACTTTTCAGTCTCTGTTACTTAACACAATTGGTTTCTGATTAGACTTTCTATTGTAGGTGTTGCTGATAAAATTTCAACGGGCACACATGGACTCAGCTCTACTTATATCTTAAACCAGATGCAGCTCACTGACTGTGCTGTTGGTGTTTTTTTTTCTTTTTTTTTTCTCCTTTTGCTATATAAATGTGAGATTATAAGTAGCAGAGAAAGATGAAGGGACTGTTTCTTGGAAGACAGAGAAAAAGACCAGCACATATTCTCCATTGCCCTACTTATAAGGACTGTGTTTTATTATTATTTTTTATTTAATGGACAAAAAAAAGGAACAACAACAAAAAACCCTCGCACACACCACGCTCTACAATTTTATGAGATCCACATCTGGAATCCAGAGCATCTCAGGAATCAATCTATCAGGCCCTAGTCAATTGTAATAGTGCACCTGGGGTGAAATTCTGGCTCCGTTAAAGTCAGCTGGAATTTTGCCATTGCAATGCAAAATGTGATGGCTGATGTAGGCTACTCCACATTAACTCTTGGGCAGAGCGAGATGGCCTATAAGTCACCAATATTTCCAGATTTGGCTTAACATTCAGGAAAAAAAAATCCATGTCTCTATACACAGTGAGAAAAACTAAGAGTTATAATGAGGTCATGGAGATTGTACAGTTGGCTGTTACTGGAATAAATGGTCCAAGTGCCCATGAACTTTTTTCTTTGGTAGAAGCTTTTAGGATTAAAGAGAAATATTGTTTGTTGAACCTCAGGGCGAATATATATATTTGTGTGTGTGTCTATGTATGTAAGTCATCCAAAATCCTTCTTATAAATATCTATTTTGCTGTGCTTTTTCAAAACCTTCCACTGGAAATGCATCTCCTCCTGTAAATAGTATATCCCCATTACCCACCCATCAGTCAAATCAACTAATTTCTGAAATTCAATTCAAAGGATCTCGTTGCCGTAAATCGAAAAGGGTATTTTATTGTTACTTTGTAATTTGAAAGAGTGACAATTAAAACAGTGGCTCTGATGGAAAGAAATGGCTACTAAATCATAATGATATTTTGCAGTTTATCTGCTCATTGCCATTTTATTTCAGCTATTCCAGAATGGAACGATGATGAAGTGACTTGCACACTCTATATTAGTTTTATTTATTTTTTTGGCTACTCCAAGCACTTGTCTAAATCTTTTTTATGATTGTTTATCTAAGTTTCTCCCAAATGTTTCATCAATTGCTATCCTTGTTCTTTTATTCCATATGTTAACTGCTTCCTGTGTATAAAAGACAGTTTGCTTAAATTCCTTTGACTCTTGACCTATTCTTACCCTTGGCAGAGATGCTCTGTAATTTTGGGATTTTTTCTTCTGAGCGTCAATTGAATTGTCTTAGTGTCAGATAAAATGAACAGAAAGGCCACATATGTGTCATTTAACTTGTGAACTTGGCTAAAGATACAATAGATTTCATGAAAGGGGTGCGCAGTGGGGGACAACAAGAGGTTGAAATTGGAGTTCCCATGCTCTGACTACTGATGAAAATTGAAAAGAATAAGCATGTTAAGAGGCATTTATTATCAGTCACAGTGACTACTAGTAAAGAATAAAAATACTGCTGCTCTGAGGAAAGCACAATGCCAAATCTATGACCCATCTTTCAGATTTAGCAGGTGTTTTAGTAGGGAGAAAAAGAAATGATCCATTTAAATTACGTGTTGCTTCAGTATAGAGATTACGAAGGGCCAAACTCATTCTGTCTGATTTCAAACCACACTCAAAAACCATAATGCTGAAAGTTTTACTTCAGCTGAACTGTTATGCATTCTGCCTATAAATGTCTGTGGAAAAAGAAGAAAGATCCACTGGAAACCCAGAGTAAAAATGAATTTAGCAGCTGGCAGAGTGAAAAATCACACATACCAGGGAGACTGTGTGCAAGGAGAAGAGAGGAGAGCAGAGGATATCTAATAAATAAAATAAAAGAAACACAGCATATGTGCCACATATAGTGTATATAAAAAAAAGGGCTTCAGCATGTTCAATAGATGTTAACCAGAATACCATACATAATTAAGCTTTCATTTGAGTTGAATGCAAACATTTGTAAACATACATACAGGTATAGCACCTCCATGCAATGAAAATGTTGGCTGAAATTTAACCTGGAAGAAAGATTTTTGCAGCTGTCTCTCTTTGGTAAAAACTGGTGCAGATCCACATGACAACAACTACCATAAACTTTGGTTATCTCTAGTTACCACAGCCCTTGAAAGCCAAATCTTTGGGGGTCAGGCAGAGCCTATGAGACCTCTGCTGTGCTCCACAAAGCAGCACAATTCCTGTACCTAAAGAAGGGCTGTTTATTACCCAGCCTCTCATGAGGAGAGCGGTGTAGCTCGGGTTGCTCGCTGTGCTCAGCACCACAGCTGAAGTCAACATTTTCCTTCCCTTCCCTTCCCTTCCCTTCCCTTCCCTTCCCTTCCCTTCCCTTCCCTTCCCTTCCCTTCCCTTCCCTTCCCTTCCCTTCCCTTCCCTTCCCTTCCCTTCCCTTCCCTTCCCTTCCCTTCCCTTCCCTTCCCTTCCCTTCCCTTCCCTTCCCCTCCCTGCATCAGGTGAGGCTTTTTGCCTAAACACAACAAAATATGGTTTTCGTAAAGCGAGGTACACAGCGCAGTTTTGCCTTCTTTCCAGTTGATGTACTAATGTGTAACTGTAGGGTTTAATTTTACTTTACATTAATCAAAGAACAATAAAGGCCATAAAAACCCCACTAAGACGCATTTCAAGTTAAGATCCAAAGCTAAACGCCGTGGGATTTTGCCTATTGTCTTGTTTAGTCCCCCTGTAAAAAGAGCCAGATAGCATGAGAAAGAAAGAAAAATTGAGCCCCCCCCCCTTTTTTTTTTTTGCATAGAGATGAAGAAAACACATAATAAATTAGAGGGAGAAAGGAGTGAAATAAAGGCCAGAGGTAAACGATGTTTAATTGTGTGAGCTGCTCTTCCTCTCGTGGTTCCTGCCAGCTGCTGCTGCTATTGCTACCTTCCTGTTTTAAGATGAAAGCAATGATGGTAGACACGTGCAGACACACAAAAGAACCTATTTGGACTGGTGTGTCAGCTCATCTTTATCAAATGTTGCACAGGTATATTTTGTTGCCATGCTTCATTACCCCAGAATGGCGTGCCTGAAATGTTTGTCTCTTCTATAAACCCAATAGCTTTCCCAGCGAGTCACATTTGACAGAGCAATAGACAGGTATTTGCTTGCTGGCATCCATTTGTAAAGCCCAGGCAATTATATATATATTATCCATATATACATACATATATATACATACAAGGGAATACACACACAGAGACATATATATATCTGTATATAAACACAAAGGACATGAGAGGGAGATGTACTATTATATTATTCATATGTAGAAAGAGACTAGATGTGTATACATGCACCATAAAAGGGATACTCATTACAAAAATAATGTATACTTGTACAAAAATTAACGTATGCAGTTGTACAAAGTAAATAAAAGAGAAATTAGGATTTTAACATGCATTTCCTGATCGAATAAAGAAAAAACTTTGGTCAGGAATATAATACTGGAAAAGATAGGTGGATATTCTCTTATGAATATTTTATTTATAGCATTTTCCACTGGGGAAAAAAAAAGAAAAAAAAAAAAGAGACAAATCATTTTAGTCTGGAACTAAAGTTAACAGTAACCCTGTTCAAGAAAGGAGAAAATGACAGGAAGTGGAAGAATAAAATGAAGCTTTTTTTTTTCTCCTGTGGGAAGAAAAAGGCATTATTTGGAGGAAAATCCATGAGGGGAGAAACCAGCCCCAGTATGTGCTTCGGGGCCCTTCTGCACAAACAGCCAGCCACAAAAGATTTGCAGGCACATCTGCAGAGTAAGGGGAAGATTCAGTACCATTGTGGCCACCTTCATTAGTTCTGAACTAATTCACGTGCTACTGCTTGGTGTATTACTTAAATATATGAGATTGTTCGCCTGTAACATGATGATAATATTTTCCTTCTTTGTAGGAGAGTGAAGCTGAGGGCTTCCGTGCAACCTCCCTGCCAAGCTTCTGTTCTAGCCGCATTGAAGATGCGCTCACACCAAAATGCACAGGTGCTTGTAGCAGAGGAGGGTGCACTAGCTGTGCTGCCAAATATTGTGTTAGATGGAAAGAAAGCTGCAAACTTGGGAAGTGTGAGGTTGGTGCTGCTTGCTCCTCTATCCAGAGTGGAGGGATAATGGCACGGAGGTGGATGAAGCCCAGGTGTAACCACACAGGGCTTGCAGAGTGGTTACATCCCAGCGTGGTAACAGCACTGAAATTACTTGATGGACACTATTTTCATTATTATTACTTTAATGCACCATTGTGGACACACTGTTCTGTACTGTAAAAAAGTAACTCAAGCAAAACACAGGCCTTATATACGCAATTACAGCCACTGCAGCTCAAACAGAAGACAATTAGTGGAGTACATCCCTCAGAAAGCCATCCACAGAGGTCAGAGTTCGGGAGTAACGTTTCCTTTCTTCTCTCTCCTCCCAGAAAACCAGACATTAGCGGCATCAAATCATCCACAGAGCACTCTAACTAAAAGGAGAACATTATGGGTAAGTAACAGGCAATGTAACAAACAGACTTTAGGGAGAAAGACTGTGATCCAAATGTTTCTAAAATATGGTTGTTTGGTTTTTTTTTGTTTGTTTGTTTTGTCACACTTCTTTTTTTTCTTTCTTTCAATTGTTGTTGTTGATGTTTTGCTGGTGTCTAATGCTAGGAAACAGCATAATACAGAGAATGCTGTCTTGATTTGTTGCCAAAATTAAAATACAAATTTGTACTTTTTAGTAAAAATATGAGTGCCTGCTAACAAGAAAGTGAGCAGAAAAAAAATGATCTGGAGTCCCAAATTTGAAATTAATCTCTTTTCTTAAGTATTTAAAACATCTGTGGAGCTGGCTTTTTCCCCATTTTAGTGTGCACTAGTAATGTCCAACTTGAACTGGAAGTGGCTTAGACAGCCTGCGAGATGCTGTCCTTGCCATAGGAGTGAAGGCCAGAAATACCAGAGCTTCTGTAACTCTGCTCCAGTTCCAGCCCATGTGAGCAGACAGGCATCGTTTGGATGGGGTTTGATTCTGAGTCAGTGATTCCTCCCTCCTCTCCAACTGCTGTACTGTGATCCTCCTCCAGAAACACAAGGACACGACGCTACCTGTTACTAATGACCGCAAAGCAGCTGCTGCCTTTCATTTCTTAGTCTTTCCTCTGGGGGCTGGCTTGTTTGAGGAAGGTGGTTCGTTCACAGGTGGGTTTGGTATAGGAGACCTGTAACAGCTGAGGACAGATGTCATTTTTACAGGCACATCCAGTGAAAGGATGTGATAGCTCTTGTGTAATGCTGGCAGCAAACACGTTTCTTGCTGTGCTTGGAAGGTGGCTCCATCATTTGTTTCTCTTGTCCATTTTCAATGTGGGCTTTTCAAGATGCATAGTCAGTTCTGGCTAGCTTGTTCTTAATACCGAGGCTTCTGATCTTTGTTGGTGCTGAGGCGTTACCATACTTTATATATATTATTAATACTCTAATATTGCTGAGAAAGTGGAATCCTCCCTTGACTGTTGTGGGGTTTGGTGTCACTTCAGGAACTGCTTCCTACTAGTTCTACACTTGAGAGAGGTGCTACAATTTCCACTGCTAATAATCTGCAGCCCTTTAAGATTTCTCATCCTCAAATAACCTCCACAAAATCAGAAGCAGGGGTGTTATGGGAACAAGAGGGAGAAGATCATTGGCTGGGGGTCAGGGTTAGCTGCTGAGAAGCAGCAGCAGGTTATGTGGAGCTGCAGAGTGGGTAGGACCTTTGGGTTAAAATAATAGTACCCACTGTGCTGAGAACCAAGATCATGGGGATTTGCTTTAATGAAAATCCTCAGGCTATATAGGTTTCCTGTTTTTTGTTTGAGGAGATTTTAAAGACTGGATAATAACAGAAGCACTAGAATCAAAGGCAGGGGAGCAAGAAATCTGTAGGTACCTTGCAGTTTGTTGGTCCAGTGCATATTAATAATGTTGAATACAACTGGTGGGGTGAGTTTTAGTTTACATTACCTGTATACTTCCTTCCCTTTAATAATATCTCTTATGGTCTGTCTTTTTGAGGAGGCAGATGGAAATTGCTGTAAGCCTGTTCCTAGGCATAGCTAATGGTAGAACCAGGGCTGAGTTTGGCTAGTCATCAGCCCAAGTGTCTGACCTCCACGCATGTGTGCATCTAATAACAAAAATGCGTGTCGATAAGCAGTGTTTTATGAAAGAATTATTTGCTTTAAATATTATTTTGGCTTAACATCTGCATGTGGATTGAAAACTGGCAGAGCAAAACAGAGTAATTCTAAAATCTGTATAAGAGTATAAAGCTTATGTGAGGGAACCTGTTGGGACAGTCATGGTGAAATCAGATTGGCAGAAATAAGAGCTGACCTGTTAGTTGGTAGAAGGAGGCCAATTTATAATTGTGGTATGTTAGTGTGTTAAAGATTGTAGTTTAAACTCAGTTTACTTCTTTTAATCTGAAGTCTTGAAAGTCTTAATGTCTTAGAAAATTTGTTAGAAGTCATGAAGTAATTTTGGTCTGTTTGCTTGGGTATTTTTGCTTGTTCAATTTTTTTTGGGGGGGGGGAAGGCAATGCAAGTTGAATCAGCTCCAAGAAAATGAAGCAGCAGAGAGGGGGGCATAAAATAGTGTCTGTTATTTCATGTAGCCAGAGAAAGAAGCAACACCTTGGAGGTGAATGATAGATATTATTATAAAAGAGTTGTAGCTCAGGGCAGGTGAGTGGTGTGTTAATGAGGAGCCACCTCCTGCTTTCTGACAGATGACTGTCATTGTTCAAATGCTGCCATCAGATTGATTAATAACTGGGTCATCCTGCCCTGCAGTTGGAGTAGACTGTCTTCATTCTTCTGCTGATTTCTCTAATCTGTTGACCTGGAGATGACCCAATAGAGGTGGAGCTGAGATTAGCATTTCTTTTCTTGTAGAACAACAAGAAAAAATTCGTAGGGTGGGGGAACGCTAACCAAAAACTGTCCCCAGAGCAACCCCCAAACCTATTCAGCATGTGCAAGAGCAAAAGTCCCTGTTTTATGAATAGGCAGTTTGAGTATTCGAGACATTTATATTTTTAATAAAGGTTTAAATCGGTCATGTTCATTTCTGCAGTGTCAGCTTAACCTATATGGAAAGATGTATAAGGTCTCTTCAGAACACACAAAAGAATGTAAAGACCTGTGTATTGAGGGGCAGGGGAATGAGCTGATATAACATAAAAATGCTTGCTTTGCCTTAATGTCTCTTAATGTTCACTAAATTCACTATTAAAAGACCAAATAGTAAACAGCATGCTTTGACAAGTGAAATACAGGCATATTATCCCAGATGACTGTTATTATGTGGAAAGAATGGCAATTCTCCCTCAAGATTTGTGTAATTTTCTCTCTTTTCTTGATTTAAACCCTTCTGAAAGCAATGGCATGGTGAGTTTACCTTTCTCCTTGTCATCTGTTGGCAAGGTGTGATGGCTCTTGTCTGCCTCCAGAGCATGGAGCACAATGTAATAGTCAACTTGAGCCAGAGGGATCCTTGTAACTAATTAGGATTCAATTTTCAGACTTTTTGGAACATTGATATGGCCAAAAGTTACATGAAAATATCCTTCAAATAGCTTGTGAAATTGGATCATTTCTGGCACTCTTTTAAAATTACTGATCCTTCTATTACATGGACCAGCTCCACAATTTAAGACTTTTCTATTTAAATGCAACATTTATAACATTTTACAAGAATACCCTTTATTCCTTCCATCTTCCTGGAGGATGAGGTACCCTCCCTCTTTCTTTCTCATTACTTACAAAAGCAACCAGGCCTTTCTATCTTGGGACTCCACAACAGAGCAGAAGACTCTTATGGGATTTAGCTAATCAGGTGTATAGACCTAGAAGTGCTCCCATTTGATCATGTGTACTCTGTTCATGTGTACATGCCTTTAGCTGAGTTAAAGCATTAGGCTGCTTCTGAATTAGTTGTTTTGTTTCCACAGAAGACAACCTTCCCTTTCTAAGTGAGGCTTATGTTTTCAGATAGAAGCGGTGAGAAGCCAAAGCCAATAACTATCAGCTTCAAGATAAGCTTCAAATCTCCACGCTACAGTTCTGAATCATGATTTGTGTTTTAAACACACTTGGCCTTACAGCATGTGAGATTGCTTTATGCTCACAAAATACATAACTAGATGCTAGAACAAAGCAAAACTCAGTAGAAAAAGAAATCAGAGGTTTGTAGAAAGAAAAATGTAGCCATCTGCTAATTTTTAATACTTAATAGCTGTAGCACCATAGTTCAAGCTGTTTCTTTACTGTGGAGTAATTTTTGAACAGTTATCTCTGTCTGCAAAATGTATTTAAAACAAGAAAGAAAACTTTCATGTAGGTTAGCCTCTAACAATTAAGGTTTTTTGAGTATAGAATATTCCAAATAGAAATATTAAATCACTCCCCCATTACCTAAAGCTACATGTCTGTAATGTATTCCCCATGTCCTGTGCAATGTATATAACCTGGTGTTTTTTTCAGTGCTGTGAGACCACCCCATGCCCCCACATGCAGCCTTGGTAAACAAGTGGCTTCAGCTTGGAAAGATTAGACACGCTCATTAAAGACTGAAGGGATGCAAAATGTGAGGTAGGTGTTGCTGTCCTCCTGTGCAAAACAATGGGTCCCAAATCTATTCTGGGTTGTGTATAAGGATAACCAGAGGGTTCTTCTACTATTATAAAAATAATATTTAGGATAGGCCTACTGTGCAAGTGGCTGCCCCTAGAGTCCAGGAATTAGCACATTATTGGGAGGTACATTTGAAAGGGCATCTCAGAGTTCTGAAAGTGAATGTGAGCTGCTTCTGAGCCCCTTGAAGTAACTGCTATGGAGATTCTCCATTTAGCTAAAGCACGCTGTTAAATCAATTCAGCTATATAGGACTATGTTTGAGTAACATTAAAGGTTGCTTTAAACTCATAAAAGCCAGGAAATTCAGGGTTAAAATCCTGGCTGCATTTCTGGTCTCAGTTCAAGGCGACATGCCAAAATAATAACAATAATGCAAAAAAAAATTGCATTAAGAGTGAAGTGGCATACTAGACTTCAGACTCCACTATGGTCTTTTTTCTTTGCAGCACCCTTCTCTTCAGTCACTTTTTTCCCCCTCTCTTTCATTACAGCAAACACTTCTCAAACGTTCTGCTTCAGATACTTGAGATAACTGATACCTTTCCATAGGTAGCAGTGGAGATATCACAGTAATGTAATAACTGTGAAATGGCAAATGTTGTCTTTTCAGCAATCCCCACAAAAAAAAAAAACCCCTTAAGATTCCGATCTCAGGACTTATATTGACAAACTGGTGTGGTGTCTTATCTGAAAACTGCTTTTTTTATGTTATCTAGCTAAGCTCCTTCTACTTGAACCATAACTCAGAAAAGACAAGACCCTCTAAGAGTTCCAGAAAACAACAGAGAAAAAGGAATTTTTATGGAGAAAGCTGAGTTGCAGGTGGTGGAAATTGGAGATTTTTCTGCTTCCAGCAGTGGGATAGAGTAAAGGAGTGGAAAGTTGCTGGGTGAGCAGCAGAAGACCCAAGGTGTAGCCTGCAGAAGTTTCGGAATAATCCTGGATCCCCTTTATACCAATGGCAGAATCCCCAATGATTTCAAGTGGGTCAAGAGTTCAGCTTCAGATCCCCAAGTTCGCAAACAAGATGATCAGCATGGCTTTTGTGTACAGGCAATCTTGTAGTCCCTCTCTGCTTATTTTAGCTCCCCTTCCTGTGAAGATTTTTATTTTGTTTTTCCCAAAGAAATATGAAAAAGGAACTTAACAGATGATTTTATCCTCACTTCTTCCAAGATGGTTTGTTTAACCTGACACTTTCTACATAGACATGGCAAGCACTAGCTAAAATGGTGGAAAGAGGACAGTGCGTGGAAATGGAGCTGAACGTTGAAGTCTCTTGTAGTAACTAGCTAAGTATTTGTTGCTGGTTTCATGAGGAAATTGATTTGGCATATTTAACATTGTTTCTTTATTTTATAGGTAATGGACTATTCCCACAGCTCTGTTATAAAATAGTGTGCATATATATATATATATCTATCTCACAGATTTACAACACTGCTGTTTCACTAGGGATACACTTAATATGGTATAAGTCTCTGGATATGACAATTAAATTCACATGACCCACAGACTACCTCACAACCCAAAATTGCCCTTTGCATATTACAAGTGAATAGTGATTATCCTCTAATCACTTATTAAATCTGCTTCTCCATTGAAATTTTGTCTTCCCAGAGCCTAAAAAAATGGAAGGAAAAAAAATCTGGTGTTTGTAAGAAAAAACAGTAATGTCGCAGTGCCCATTGTCTGTACTTCTGCTAAGTGTGCTCAGAAGGCCAGTATTAAATTTCTTCCCCATCACAAACTTGTTGAAACAAGAGAACCTTTTGTTCAGAAGAATCTTATATGCATAAGTGTCAAAGTAACTTTGTAAATAGGTCATTTGGTGTGCTGGATAATGTTGCAAAGAACTAGCAATGACTTAGCATGTTTGTTATGTGTATTTGTATCTTGTGCCAGATAAACGTGAGGCTCAGTCCCAAGGCTGACAAAAGTAATCTTCCATTTTTTTATTTTTTTTATTTTTTTTTTAATTGATAATAGAGCACAGATGAGCAAATGTCAGAAGGGGAATCTAAATTCCGAATTTGACATCACCTTTTGGTTTTGGAGAGCCCAAGTCTTACTTGGTCACCGATTTGTTACAACCTTTTTCTATCATTGCCATAAGCTGGAAGTGCAAGGGCACAGAGTTTTCTGCATTATGCTTGAAAATGCCCAGAGTCTCTAAAACGAGAGATTGAGGCTTGGCTGAGTCAACTCAACGTTTCATTTTGCTGAAGCAGATAAATACACTTTTATTTAATTTACTGTGGGAAAGTCTTTAAAAGCTAGGTCCCATGGCACTTTTGGTGGTAGCAGATTTCTGCACCTGGGTTTTTGGCCAAGGTTACTGTGTACTAGCTGTCCCCTTGACTGCCATTCTTCATCCCAGAAGTGACTGAATTTCAGTGATGGGTGAAGTGATTTTTCTGCTTTGACTTAGGATATTTTTGGACACAAAGCCTAAAATAAATGTGACATATAATTAAACACACAGTGAAGAATTTTGTGTACAGGGGAAGGGATAGACAACCAGCCTGTTTCAACCTAAATGAAAAAAAGGTATATTAAGCCATATTTCATTTCTTGCTTTTTATGTGTAACTATTTTTCAAATAAAAATTATAATTTTTATGAGGTACACATGAACTATTCCCTCAGAACCTCTTAAGATTAGTAGGAAGATTTTTTTCATCTCATGACATGCAAACAAAATTGTTTTGTTGTCCTCCCTATCTCTGGGCTAACTATGATGGGCTCCCATTTCCCCGAACATGCAATTTGTGACTAAATGAAGGACATCACCTGTGCCCAAAAGGCCAGACTAACACCTGCTAACAAGGTCTGTGAGGTAGAGTATTGAATCCCACACCGACCTCTGAACTTCGCTCTCATCTTTTACCTGCAGCTTAGATCAGCTTGTGTGTCCACGCCCCCGCAGCCTTTGCAAACAGCAACAGGAAAGAAGATTTAGTATCAAAAAGAAAAGGAAAAAATACCAGTTCTCATTGGGTGAAACTACTGTCTTCTGCAGGCTGGTTTGGGACTGAGCCAAGGTTGTGAAATTTGAATATGGTTTTTGACCCTTCTCATAACTACAGAGGAGAAATTGTCTGCCAAGTAAGCATGGGGCTCAGGAGAGGTCCTCACCCTTTTATGAACTACCTGTGTTACACTGGGTAAATTCCCGGTGGAAATACGCACCAGCTCCCTGCTTGGAAGAAACTGATGGAATAGTATCTCCCTCGTCCATAGAGGTGGGGAAAACCACAGTAAATTTACTGCGCCTTTAGACTCAGATGAGGAGGGATAAATAAAAGCCTATATTTAGAATTGTAATGCTAATGTGAGTAAGATTAACCTCAGATTTCATCTGAGGTTTTTAGTTGACTTCAGCTACAGCTGCAACACCTGGATCTTAGTTTCACTGGAGTTCAGGGCTTAGGGGAGTCAGATTGCTTTGGCTTGAGCCTCCTTCCCTAGTGTATGAGACTTTTCTACTAAGCTGACCCAGAGCCTTCCATGCTAGCCCTTCCATCACTCTGATTTCATGCTGTGGCTGATGTTGTGATGGTGCAAAGCAGGGCAATATAAGCAGATCTCAAAAGAAAGACTTCACCTAGTCATATTTATGCCTGCATATGTTCAAGGTATATCCAGAACTCACAGCAGTACATTTTTCAAAGCAGTGCTAAGAACATGCATTTCATGCAGGTACCATTATTATTAACAGCAAATATGAGTGTGGAAAAGGGAGGGACACCAAACGCACAACACTGCTACTTACCCTCCCACCTCGGTTTTCTTTTCCTTGAACCTGAATTGAACTTGAAACAGCATTTTGAAACCTTTTGAATTTAACACCAAACTCACTCTTGCCATATCACATTGTTGATTCACAGTAACAAATCAAACACAATCAGACATTGCTTAGCTGGGGCCCATTTAGCACAAAGTCCATTTTTATCATTAGTGTCTGCAGGGCAGCGTCAGACTATAAGTCTCCTCGTCAGCCTTGCCATATGACTTGCCAGCACATGTATTATGATTTTTTACCTTTGTGTGTCCATGCTCTGCAAATGTTTGTGGGGACCCATTCAACATGGATATTTTCTTTACCTACCTGTGCTTGATCCTAGTGGAAGAGTCTGATTTCTCTCATCCTGTGAAGAAGGAATGAACCTTCCTTGGTGGAGAACAGAGGGCATTTTTTCTGCCTAAAATGTGTCCTGTCCTACTAACTTTCCCTATTTAGGTTCCACTAACAGCAACCCTGTTAGTGCCCCATCTTATTTCCCACCTTTGTGCTGCATCATAGATGCTGCTATGGTGCTACCTCTGCTTCTCAAGAGAACAAATGGAATGCAGGCACTCAAGCAGCGTGGGGTAACATCCTCCCCAGCAGAGCCCCATAGTCACCTTCCCATCTTTACGCTTTAGTAAACTGATTTTGGAGTGCCAGCCTGGTTAACAGACTGGCTTTCTTCTGAAGCAATATAGAGCTGAGGCATTGAAGACACAGCTCAGCCTCAACCCCCAAACTGAAGCCTTGGTTTTGGCAGCCAGGAGGCTGGGACCAGGGAAAAGAGGCTTGGAAGGGCCCATGTCTCAAATATTTTGCATTTCAGACCCACTGTTTTGCAGTCCATAAAATCCTCCCCAGCTTTTTAAAACATCAGCGTACAGATGGATCTCTTCTCCAGGACATCAGAGTTCCTCAGTGCAGGACCTCTCCAATAGAAGGAAATACTCTCTTTATCCCCCTCAGTGCTGGGTAAGCCAAGACAGGAAGAAACGCAGGGTCAGGAGTCCTTCTGGAGGTCTGCAAGAGTGTGGCAGCCCCACCACTTACCCAGCTGCCTCCTCCAAAGCAGCTCACCACAGGCTGAGCTCAGCCTGGATCTCGTCTGATGGGCTGTGGTGTGTGGCACCACGCACCAGCCCATGGCAGCAGCTGAGCAGCAGGATCGGTTGTGGGATCTGGACCTTCTGCCATGCCCGAACATGAGTAGGCTCATTTGCAAGAATCAAGCAGGAATATTTCAGCGTTGGCACTGGTTACTGACAGGCTTTCAGAAAAAAAAAGAAATTTTTCCCACCTGCATGTTATAAAAACATAGTAAATGGAAACTGTAATCTCTCGACATTAAACAAATGAGGAAGCTGCATTCTGAAACTCATAAGTCACCACCAGCCTTTACCAAATAATAACAATTGCATTGCTGATGGCCCTGTCTCTTGCTGTTAGCACGCTGAATGACAGGGAGCAGTGTGTGCTAGCGAGAGTATCTCATTTACTCCAAGTACTGCAAGCATTCCTGCAAATCCACAGAGGCTCTTGATAATCTTTTGCAGGTGGTCAGATTTTAAATATTAGAAAAAAAGCAAAGTTACATATTAAAACAGGAAGATAAGCATTTCCTTTGTTTGTTTTCTATTAATTTACTAAAGCAACACATCTTACTTCTGTCACCTATTAGCTGGTTTAGTAAAATCCTGATGGATTGATGAATTTTTTTTTTTAAATTTTTTAAATTCTGATTTACAACTCCACAAAACCCTATCTCTAGTGCAGAGAATAGACTGGAGAAGCAAGATAACTACTTTTTCAACAGGGCTTAATAGCTTCTAGAAACAATGACAGTAAGATTTAATCTGAATAAGTAGCAAGATTTTAAAATGTGGGATAGGGGTTACATAGATAAATACCATTTTTCCCTGTAGGTACGGACAAAGCGACAGGCTGCCTATTGGTAATTACTAGAAGATTGCAATCCAGTTAATGTGGCTTGTGAACCTCTACCTGATTCACATACAAAGGAAACACACAGGCATTGCATGTTCGGGAGGACATGCTCGAATCTTGCTTAAAGGGCTGTGACATGGGTACAAAGAATTTTCAGGGTTTCTGTTTAGTTTGCATTTCCTTTTCTTCAGCAATCAGCTATCATGGCAAATATCCTCTCTGATTATTTGTGAGAGTGGTCTTCTCCATGACCTACCAGCGGGAAGGAGTGGTTGGTGATGGATTTTGCATGTGATCATCAAAGGTACATGTCTTTTCCACTGCCATCTAGCTGTACTCTTAAACTTGATCGGATGTGCCTAATATACTCATCTGTCTTTTTAACCTTACATGTGATAACACCCAGCAAAACTAATTAGCTTAAGTATATGCCAGAAGTTTGTTAGGAACTGGGATAGCCAGGCTAGAAAAGGGAAGAAGGAAAGCTGGAAATAGATGTTGTATAACAAAAAAAAAAAAGTTAGGATTCATTGTCTAGTGACATAAGTGTCTTGAGACACAGATAAAATTGCAAAAGTTTGGCCCTTTAACCAATGATTTTGCAGAAGAAAACCTTTTGCTTGCAATGTAATGTGAAAGAAAGGACAGAGATGTTCATTGCTTGCTCTACTGATTTTTCCAGAGACTGGAGTAGTATTTCTGAGATAAGCTCTAGGCCTTTGCATACCGATGCCAACCCAGTATACTAAATTGTTGGTTTTAAGCAGAGACTGTAAACCCACATTTGAGAAGTCATTTCCTGAAAACCATCAAGCACTTGGGACCTGTTAAGATCTTTCTTGTTTCTTTCTGTTATCATGTATCATCATTTGGTGTTATATAGGATGCTCTGGGAAAGCAAACCTAAGGTGGAAGGTCAGGCCCTTGCTGGTGAAGCAAAATTGTTACTGCCGCTTAGGTGTACGTGGGAAATCAATATGGTTGCTAAAGTGTCTTTTCTTCAGCAGGCTGCTTGAGTAGCCTTTCCCCCACCACTAATGTCAAATAACCTTCAGTTAATTAATCTACAAAGCTATGAGTATGTCTTTCTTTGTCCCTGTGATTGATCTATATACCTGAGAGTGCTTGCTATTAAAATCCATTTTTCCTGACTTCCCTGGTCACCTCAAATGAGGTAAGTCCAATTTGGAAATCCTTACTGTGGAACTAGAAAAAGAAAGCCTTTGTGGCTATGTTTACTAACTTGTCTTTAGGACTGGATTATTCAGATTAGACCTTTCTCCACCCTTCGACATTAGATCCATCACTATTTTGTGGGCAAAGGCAGATAATAAAGCTTCATCTTAATGCATTAGGTTGTACCTTTGAAGATGTGGGTTTATTTCTTGATCCTCGCCTAGGCAAGCCATTTTATCATTCTACATCTCTCTTCTCTCTATCAAATAGTGATGCTGGTTTACCCGCAGTTTCAGTCTGACCTGCCTGCCTGGAACTGCAAGTCATTCATGCTATGAGTTGCTTTTCACTGTCTCTGGCAAAGCAAGAGTTGATTTTTGGATAAAGCTGTGAGGCACCATTAGTCTTAAAAAGTCTTAAATGGAAAGACTGGACAGCAATCTTTCCAGCTTTGTTCCTTGGTCTGGGATGGGCACAGGCTCTGTTTGCAAGGTGGGAATTGAAAAACCTTTGCTTGAAAAACCCACGTTATGACCTGAAACACAGGTCAGAAAAGCCAGCAAGCCCGTTAATACCTCTAGAGGAGACGTCTGCATGTGGTGGTGCAACATGGAGGAGGGAAGAGTGGGAAAGACTGTTTAGGATGTTGAATATATTAAACTCATATGTTTAATATGTGCTGTACCTTTTCAGCAGATGTGGTGGAAATTTTCAGGTCAGGAAGGAGTCACCTCCTAATCCAATTAGAATTTTAGAATTGGTTAGACAGCATACTTTGTCTGGAGTGACGAGATGAACAAAATAATGCAGCACTGCTGATGCTGTGGCTTTCTAAACTGGTCCCTTACCTGGGAGGAGACTTCTCCATTCTGCAGAATAAAGGAGATGACACTGTTTCAGCCATTTTGTTTTGTCTCCTAATCTATTCTCTTACTAGTGTTACTGAGGTCAGTTTCAAAAATGGACTTTTAAAATGCTTCTTTTCATGATATCTCATAATTAAACTCCAGCGAATGAGCTGAGCAATAACAGAGGAGTTCTGGTCTGTTTTATGAAGCAACACTCTAGTTCCTGAGTGGGTGAACCAGGAGATCTTTCTCTCTTATATGGGGATTGGGTATTTGCTCGGAAAAAAACAGTTGTGCTCCTCTTGCTAACATACTGTAAACTTTAAAAATAAAGTAGCTGGGCCCTCTCTAAACAATGACTTTCATGGAAATAGTGTTTCCTGAAGTTGTGACCTTCAGGCAACTGGAGTCACAGCTTGGGTCCAGATCCAGCCTCCACAGCTGGCCAGCCTAGCTGTAGCTGCCCAAACCTCTGGATCCAAATGCTCATGAGATTAGAAGGGTTAGAGATTTTTTGCAACTCAGACTCATTTCTAACTAGAAATGAAATTCCAAAAGTAGTTTTTAGGGAAGGAAATGGAAACCTAAAAGCAAAATGAAATTAAAGGTCAATCTTGAACTTAGCAGGCTGATGCAGAATGTGGATTTAATAACAAAAAAATCCATCCTGAGGAGGAAAGAAAAAAAATCAAAATTGCTAGATAGGTAAAAGACAGAATGGCTTAATATGTAACAGCATCCTCTAAAATATAAGGCTGGGGGAAAAGTGTGAGCAAGTTCAATAACTTAAAATAGATAAATAGAGTTAATAGTTGAGAGGCACTGGAATAGAGAGTGGCTACACTTGGAGGCATCTACAGTGAGGTAAAGCAGCAATGGAAAATTAAATATAATATAAAATCAAATTTTGACAATATAGTGTTTTTTAAAAGAACAAAGAAATAAACCTGCTCTACAGAATCTAATTTGAATCATTCTTGCTTCCTTATACCATTTAAGCAAACCCAGTACAATTTTGCATGCACAGTTCAAACTAATCAGAAGCTGATTTGTTAGGTCTTTAAATACTTCTAGGTTCTTTTGACATTTTGGTAATATTGTTCTCCATACCTACATAATTGTTAGTCCAGAGAGCTTTTAGATACCGAACCTTTAAGCAGGCTTTAAGTAAGCCTGAAGCCAAAGGAATATCATTATTTACGTTTATTTTCCTTTAAGGACAATTCAATTTTCCTTTCACAGTTGCTGCAGCAGCATTAATAAATTCAGAATTCTCTGCATTTAAGACAAAGCTGTCATTGCTGCCCAATATTTTGGGTGATAGGAATTTCCCAGCTCTCACGCTAAGCCACAGGCTGCAGCCTCATGAACGTTTTTGCTGTGGCCTGTTAAATTTCCCTCCCTGTTCCTAGGCAGGGCAGATAGCCAGTGAGAAGTGATGAGTGCTCTTCATGGTAAGGAACAATACATGAAGACTTTCCAAATTAATTTAACATTTGCAAGGAATGCTGTTGCCTGCATCAATTTAAGATACGCTGGCAAGCAGGAAATTATTTTCCATGTTGATGATGTTTCTCTCCCTTCCCCCTCCTCAGGACCCCTACGGTGAGAGGGAGGAAGAGAGGTTTTGTCTTTTAGTGAAATCTAATTGTGGCGCTCGGTCGGGGAGGGGAAGGGTCAGGGGAAGGCCAGCCGAATGAGTCTCCATGGCAAACCGTGAGACATCTCCTGGAAAGAACCGACCCCCTTGTCCCCGCTGGCACCCTCGGTCCTCAGGTCTCACCTCGGGGACAAGCTGGCCTTAGGGAAGGAGGCAGGAGCTGACGTGGTGGAAAAACATGGCTCCCTGCTGCGCTTTCTGCAGAGAGGCTTCAGGTCTCACCCTCCACCCAGGCTAAACTCACTAAAATCTTCTTGATTTAGGTGGTTTTGTTTCTTTCCTCTCCCTGCTGGGCCCTTCAGGCTTTGTTAATTAAACACATGCCTTACAGTGCTGCTATGATTTGCCACAGTTTGTGAGATTTCCATTCCTGAGCAAAGTGAACACCTGCATGCCACTGGAAAGCCACCACGGACATGGCTGCTACCTCTACAACAAGAATGCTGGAGTACTTCTCCTGGTGGCCAGGGTCTCTGCAGGGAATAATAACATAACCTAACATGACCTAAAATTGCAACAGAAAGTGAGGTTAGCTGGAGCTTTGCAAGGTAAAAACACAAGAGGCTCGAACAAGAGGAGCTGTGTGTGTGTGCAGAAGATCCAAAGTGTGAAAATTGCAAAGATCAAGTGTGAAATATCCTGAGATTTCTAGGGGTTGTTTTATGATGGATTTTATTGCCGAACGGTCTGGAAGGAATCTCATACTACAGCACTAGGGATGTCAACTGGATCAAGCGTATTTAAGAAATTTTGAGGAAATCTGATGTCGAAATAATTAGGAAAATAGATAATAATTAGAAAATCATTTACTGTTTATGTGCAGCACATACTTTCCTGCTACGCTTTGTCATGCAGAAAATACAGATCTCTGGGTAACCATGTCATTCCTTGTCATCCAGACCCTAAAAAAACCAACAGATACTATGTAATCAGCCAGAAAAGATGCAATTTCCCTTTTCTTTCCTCTTTCCTTTCTTCTTTCCTTTCCTCTTTCCTTCCTTTCTTTCTTCTCACCATTCATGTAGTTCTTGTCCTTGTAATACGGTGGTCATGCAGCTTTAAATAAACTCTGTGCTCTCTCAAGAGCTTTGCATTTAGCTCTTGGTGCCCTGTGGCCCACAAAAGTTTCCGAAACTGGCAGTTGGAGCATTTCAATAGTAAGGTAAGAACACCTAAAAACTTCAAGTGTAATTCACATGTGCAATCTCATGCATGTACTTACACACTTGGTTAAATCAGCCTTCAGGTAAACCATGGGGCATGACTTTTTGTTCTTACTATGGTCGCCTGTAAGTGTTAAGGTTAGTGAAAAAAATCTACTGAAAAGTGACATGCTTCATGACAAGAAGTGCCTGCAGTTTAGGGCTCAGACCTGCAATTGAGTTACTGCAGTTTAGCGGGTTACCATGTATCAGCTAAGCTGCAGAAACAGTCCGTGTATGTCCTCCTCGCCTTTGACAAATGTAAGGTGATTTGACTTAGCTTAATCTATTTTCATTGCAAGCTAAATTGAATTACCTCATATTTATGATGGGCTATAAGGGCACTCAAAGAGAGTTATCTCGGTTCAAGTGATCTCTGGTAACTTGCTTAGCCATGGTGGCTTGACTCTAGGTAAAAACCCTGAGCCACCTTGCGCTCATAGGAGAGAGCTGACGTGAACTTCAGTGGACACAGATTTATAACTCGCAATGAAGTAGTTCGGGATGTGGTAAGCCATTGACGGAATGGCTGGAATTGGCTTTTAAAGGAATAGAGTAGCTGGCAGGACACTTTCTTAATGGATTTCTGATCCTGGAACATAGTTCCCTTCCCTGGTCTGTATTGGTTTGAGCTCCAGCAGCACAGAGGCTTGCTTGCCTTTCCTTCTTTCCTCAGCTTTTTCAGGCAGACATTTGGGATAGAGCTGGGCTGATAGCTTTAACTCCCTGTGGGTTTCCTGTGAGGGTGCTTTGGTAGAGTAAATTAGTTTTAAATTTAGTTGTTCTACCATAACCCAAGTATTCTTAACTGAATTGTAAATTTAAATGTTAAGTGTTGCACTGAATGTTTAAATAATTCTAAAAGCACTTGGAGCATGAGATAAGTACTGCAAAAATCTAAATAAATGAGTAAATTAGTTAACAGCATATGTGGTAATGCAAACTACTACATGTGTGCGAGGAGGAAGAGCTGTGCTCGAAATGGTTGCCAGAGCCTAAATTTCCCTGCTACATGTGAAACCTTTTCGCATTAGCAGGGTGCTTTTTTTTCTTTTGTTTAACCTACTGTATAACTGGGAGAAGAAGATGGAGTTGGCAGTTTAGACTGTCAAACAGAGGTTTCAGTTCAGCAGTGAGGTTCAAAGAAATTAATTTAAACTCGGCTGTTTATGTTACTGATCTCATACCAGCTGGGCTTGTGGCATTAAGATGTCAATAGTACAACAGAATTTAACTAACAGTTTCATCATTGACATCATCTTTTGAAGGTACAGATGATTGCCTCCTTATGTACTGGGACATATTTCTTCAGGACAAGACTCTGTATGCTTTCATGTGGGAAGGAGAAGGAGAGGAAGGTGAGGAGGGAGCCTTGAAGTGAAGCTAATTAGAAAATGTCCTAGTATGTAAGTGGTTTATTTAAACATGTTCTAGCAAAAAGGTGTCCATTCCCACATGGCACAAAATCCCTTATTTTTAATTTACCTCCAAGTTCCTCTTCTTTCTTTCACCTGGCACCAAAACAAAAGAGCTAAGGTAACAATAAACTGTCCAATGTGCAATGGCATTATTATTTTTAATGGTTCAACCTTGAATGGAGTAGCAAAGCCTCTTGGAAGGGCAGAGAGAGTTGATAATGGAGCTTCTTCCATATACTCTCTGCCCCGCCTAGCTCCATACAATAATTATTAATCAAAGGTATCTGGACTGTCTTTTGCTGAGGCTTTTGGTGACTCCCTTGGACAAATGTAGGCTGTGTGAGGTTCAGACTTGGTTAAGATGTCATTGACTTGGCAGGCTGATCACCAGTGTTCTTAAAAGAGCAGGAAAAGAAAGGATGAGAATAGTAAAAAAAACAAAAAAAAAAAACAAAAAAAAAAAAGAAAGAAGAAGAAAAATGCATCTGTCTTAAGGACTTGAGAAATTATATCTATAGGTGAAAGCTTACAGGATCGGTTCCTTGTCAAACAGAGTTTGCTACTGTCCCTTGGTGCTGAGGGGCATGGTGTGGGATGCAGGTGAAGGGGAGGATGATAATCTTTTGGGGAAAATAAGTAAAGCAATGCCTAAATGTGAAATGGTTTTGCTTCAGAAAATAATGATACAACAAATTTTGACTTTAGTGTTCTCTAAAAGCCTTTTGCCCCTGAGCTGTAGTGACTGCTGTACCCCTTTGAAACCTTGTGCCTTTGAAGGAAATCACAATGTAATCCTTTGGTTCAGCACGTATTGTCCCTTAATGACAGGTATTACATTTGCACAGTACCATAAATCAAAGCTAGAGGCTGTTTTAAATAGGCTGCAGATGCATGTGGACGTTGGCTCTCTAAGTGGCACTTTGCTGGAGAGAGGAGGGGGGAGGTATCCCACCATGGAACTCCAGGTAGAATAGGGCCAGCAGAGGGGGTTCCCATTTCCACAATATGTTCACTTCACCTGGGATTTAGCTCTACATGAAGACCTGTTTAGCAAAAGGAAATGCTTTTTGACTGTGACCTCTGAACGGTTTAATTGGCATTTAACTGTTCCTATTTTTTCCACTCCATGTGGGAGTCTGGAGCTCTGTTTACAAGGTGTGTCATATCCTCTCAACCCCAGAGTCCTTCTCCCCCTCCTTTCTTTTTATGTTCTGGACAAACAGGCAGAAAGACACTTTTAAAGCAAATGTGCATAGAAAAGCCCACAATTACTGTCCCTGATTTCACTGTGAAAACTTTACAACAGCCGTACTGAAAAATCTTCCCCTACCCCTCCTACTCCTTCTAAGAGAACGAAAAAATCCATCAAATTAACACATCAATGAGTTGATTGTAATCTCCAGGGTTCAGTGTAGCACTTTCTAGCCTCTCAGACAGGAGGCCAGCATGATTTATCAATGCAAACCTAATAGCATCAATATGAATCTAACTAAAAATCAATATTTCATTACCAAATTGTTAGTGAGAATGAAGAAAAATTGCCAGAGTCAGAGCATTCTCTAGGGTAGGAGCATCTGGAGTTCAATGTGACAAGATGAGTGATGCATGACTCGGGGCCTGGGGAAGGACACTGGGAGGACAGGCCACTACGTAAGGCCGAAGACTCACGAAGAAAGCACTTACTTCTTTTTTTTTTTCTTTAAAGCTTCTCTAAGAAGAAAGAAAATGTCTAAGAAAGAAAAAAATGGAAGGCATGTAGCTATTTACTAAAACTGATGCAAAGTAGCTCAAACAACTGAATCTGAACAGATCAGTCTGTGCTCTGGACACCTACACAGAACTGGTTTTCACAGGAGACAAATGGGGAAAATAAATTCAGTCGTCCAGATCCTGATTTCAGCTACAAAAGAGAGAAATTTATAATAGCTTGCACAGTGGAAATACTTTGGTTCCATATCCCATGTAGCTGAAATTGGATTTGCTAGACCTTACTCCAGATTTTCTGAAATTTCAGATTTGTGGTGTGTTTCTGTAGATTGCAAGTGAAATGTAGACCAAAATCTCATATCAAGGAGGCAGCAGTACTCAAAATACTGTGTTTGCTCAAAATGCATCCCAGTAATTAACGTGCTTCTTATTTAAGGAAACATAGCAAGAGCTACATGGAACCATGCCAAAAATAGATTCAAAGCATAACTTTATACTGCATTATGTCATAAGTCTGTTCTGACAGCATGGTAAGAACTTAGATACTGTGGAAAAATAAGGACAAAAGCACTGAAATTTAACTGTGATTTGAGATTCTCAGACAGCATTGTTTTACTCAGATGTTCAACACATATTAGTGGATGCTGGTTGGAATTTTGGAATTTTTGTGTCCTGGTACCTTCTGTTCACTCATGATACCGGAAAATTATTCAAATACATAGCAGCTGCTTCACTCTTTAGCACCCGTGTCTGTTTGAGTTGGGAATGACCATGTCATGGGACCTGTGGAACCCTCATTATTTGTTTTTTGTGTATCCTGTAGTCTTCTAGGGGGAAAAGTAGGAGTCTTTCTGTGACCCTTAAATCCACAGCTTCTGAAATCAGGTTATGGGTGATCCTCTCAGCTTTTAGCTTTTGAAGAAAAAATTTTCAGTTCTTGCCTTGGGAAAGAATGTTCAAAAAGTACATTGCAAAGGCTTGGAAATCAAGAAGAAAACATTATCTCTCCCAAATGACTTTGAAAAGAAAACATAGTTACTCTTTCAGGTTTTTTCTTTTTTAATTTTCTTTTTTTTTTTTTTTTTTTCATTTAGTGGAGACCTGGAATAAATAGTTCTGAGGTTTCTCAAGTTCTTCCGTGTCCTCACTTGGCTAACCCTGCTCATTCATCCTGCCTTTTTAATTTTTTATTTTTTTTTTTTTTTGGTGGAGGGGAGCATTTGCAGGTTAGTTGAACTTCTTGCTCAGAATAAAATTTCTTCTAGCCCCTGTGTTTCTAATTCTGGCGGCCTGTGATACATCACTAATCTCTAATTCCCTTACTCCCTAGGAACTGTCATTATTTTATGTATTGACTAATACAGTTGTCTCAGGGTAAATTTCCCCTGAAATCGAAGTTTACTTCTTGCATTAGAAGTGAAGTCTACTCCCTTTTATAAATGACAGACTCCTTTTATAACCTAACATGTATTGGAAGCAGACAAACTAGATATGTATGGGGGTTTTGTTCGTTTAATTTTATGTTTTTGTTTTTAGTGAGTTATTAACTGTGCTTTAAACTGAGCTACTTGGAAGGCCAAATATCTATTTCATGATTTCAAGTTTTTTTTTGAGAAGGAAAGTCTGGTGAGACCTGAAGGGATCAGTAGCTAAACACCTTAGTGTCTCTGTTATTAGGAATGTTTTAAAGACATTAATGCCAATAAAAGGTTCTACTTTGTCTCCATTAAGACTTTATGTATGCTCAAGCACTGAATGAGTACAGCATTTTGTTTAAATTTAGAGAAATTATAACAAATACTCTACAAAACAAGAAGTGAATATGTTGTTTAAGTAGGCACGTCATGTTAACTGCAAATACCTTTAAATAAATTTTAAATGAAAAGGCATAAGTAATACCACACCATCCACCTCTCCAAGCAGCCAAACAAACTTCGGACTGGCTGAACAGAGAGCTTCATCTGGAATTTGGTAAAAAAGGAGAGTTTATGACCTTTGGAAGAAGGGACAGGAAACTCAGAAGGACTACATGGATGTTTTGAAGTTATGAAGGGAGAATACTAGAAGTGCCGAAGCCCAAGTAGAACTTAATCTGGCTACTGCCATAAAAGACAATAAAAAATATTTCTATACATACATTAGCAACAAAAGGATGGCTAAGAAGAATCTCCACCCTTTAGAGGATATGGTAGGAAGCATAATGACAGAGGACAAGGAAACTGCTGAGGTACTAAATGCCTTCTTTGCCTCAGTCTCAGGCAGTAAGACCAGCTGTGCTGCAGGTACCCAGTCCTCTGAGCTGGAAGACAGGGACAGGGACCAGAATGAAGCCCCCAGAATCCAAGGGGAAATGGTTAATGACCTGAAGCACACAAGTCTATGGGGCCAGATGGGATCCACCCAAGGGTTCTGAGGGAGCTGGCAAAGGTGCTCACCAAGCCACTTCCAATCATTTATCAGCAGTCCTGGCTAACTGGAAAGGTCCCAATCGACTGGAAGTCAGCAAATGTGATGCCCATCTACAAGAAGGGCTGGAAGGAGTATCCAGGGAACTACAGGCCTATCAGTCTGACCTCAGTGCCAAGGAAGATTATGGGGCAGATCATGCTGAGTGCCATCACCTGGCATGTACAGGACAACCAGGTGACTGGGCCCAGTCAGCATGGGTTTATGAAAGGCAGGTCCTGCTTGACTAACCTAGTGTCCTTCTATGACATCCCTCTTAGTGGATGAGGGAAAGGATGTTGTCTACCTAAAATGTGGTAAAGTCTCTGACACCATTTACCACAGCATTCTCCTGGAGAAACTGGCTGCTTATAGCTTCAACAGCTATACTCTTGCTGGGTAAAGAACCAACTGGATGTCCAGGACCAAAGAGTTGCACTGAATGGAGTTAAATCCAGTTGGTGGCTGGTCACAAGTGGTGTTCCCAAGCATTCAGTATTGAGGCCAGTTCTGTTTAATCTCTTTATCAATGATCTAGACAAAGGTATCGAGTGCACGCTCAGTAAGTGTACAGATGACACAAGTTAGGTGGGAGTGTTGATCTACTGGAAAGTAGGAGGGCTAAGCAGAGAGATCTGGACCAGCTGGATCGTTGGGCTGAGGCCAATTGTATGAGATTCAGCAAGGCCAAGTGACAGGTCCTGCACTTGGGTCATAACAACCCTATGTAATGGTATGGGCCTGGGGAAGAGTGGCTGGAAAGCTGCCTGGCAGAAAAGGATCTTGAAGTGTTGGTTGGCAGCCAGGAGTGTGACCAGGTGGCCAAAAAGGTCAACAGCATCCTGGCTTGTATCAGGAATAGTGTGGCCAGCAAGACTAGGGAAATGATTGTCCACCTGTATTCAGCACTGGTGAAGCCCCACCTTGAATCCTGTGTTTGGTTTTGGGACCCTCACTACAAGAAAGACATTGAGGTGCTGGAGAGAGTGCAGAGAAGGGCAACGAAGCTGGTGAGGGGTCTGAAGCACAAATCTCATGAGGAGCAGCTGAGGGAACTGGGGCTGTTTAGCCCGGAAAAAAGGAGGCTGAGGGGAGACCTGATGGCTGTCTGCAACTACCTGAAAGGAGGTTGTAGCAAGGTGGGTGTTGGTCTCTTTTCCCAAGTAGCAAGTGATAGGACAAGAGGAAATGGCCTCAAGTTGCACCAGGAAGGTTTAGATTGGATATTAGAACAAACTTCTTCATGGAAAGGGTTGTGAAGCACTGGAACAGACTGCCCAGGGGAGTGGTTGAGTTTCCACCTCTGAAGGTAGTTAAAAGATGTGTAGATGTGGAGCTTAGGGACATGGTTTAATGGTGGACTTGACTGTGCCAGGTTAATGGTTGGACTTGATGATCTTAAAGGTCTTTTCCAACCTAAATGATTCTATGATATAAAGGGTAAATCAGTTTCTAGTTTGTACTGATTATTTTCTTATGGCTTTCACTTCACAGCCCTCTTCCTTTATAATATCTGTTCATGTCTCTTCTGCAATAATTACAATACGTTTCAACTTCTGTTGTGTTTTAGAATTTGAAATGGAACCTCTTGATTCCACAAACCTAAATGAATTATTGGTGGAAAAATTGAGAGAATAACTTTGCTTATACACAGAGAATAAACAGGGGCAAATGTAAGATAGACGTAAATCAGGAAGCTTATTATTATTTATAAGAATTTTCATCTTTAGTATTTTGTATGTCCCACTTTTTATTGTTACTGTTCTTTCTCATACATACTGAAGTTTTTCTTTCACTTGAAGTGAGTCTGGAACTGAGTGACACCTTTGCTGCTAGTGAACAGCTTGAAAATGGAAGACAAGATCCAATCAGAGTAATTATGGTACCGAGTCAGGAAGGAGCCTTGAATATTCACTGCACATTTTTTGGAAATACAGTACTGTGTAAATTCTTGTGCTCAGGCTGATTGATACTGTCTGCCAGCCAATCATCCTTAGTGATCAGTGGGAAATAGCTAAAGATTAGAAAACTAACATCTGTAACAGTTTCAGGAACTGCTTAACTTAAAAAACCAAAACAAAACAGCCTTAATTAAACAATATTTCAATGTCTTAATGGAAAGACTGCATTTTATGTCGATACCTTGCATTATCATTTGCTTCAGTTTTGCAAGGGGAAACTTCATTCAGAGATTATATCACAGAGACTGAGCAACAGTGGCCAATGGTAGAGGACAGCCATGAGAATGGAAGGAAAATGCTCCTGGTGAAAAGAAGTATTTTCTGTTTGTTTTAGTCATGCAAGTTCAAAGTAAAACCACAGCAGATTGCTTTTACTGTTTGGATGGGGTTTGTCTGTGCTTAGTAGGTGCACTGATTTCCTAGATGCATTGCAAACTGTGTGGCTCTGTAGGTGTGTCCCAGTCAGATGTTGACTGGCACTCAGAGGATCACCTTGTGCCTGTGCCTCTGTGCTGCCTGGTTTCTTCATTTGTATGGTGTGGGTGGGTATAAGAACATCCTTGTTCTAAATTCCTATATTAGTATCAAAGATGTGTGATTACAGCATGACCAATTAAAATATTGGCATTTTATTTCTCATTGTGGCAGTAATGCGTCTTCTGCCTACCTTCAACACATTCTTTTTTTTTGTGTGTGTGACACCATTGTATAGACCAAGCAAGTATGGAAGAATTATTTCCTATCCTTTCATTGGCTTCAAAATAGTCCAGTCATGAATGCAGTCACCCTTTTCAGAAGCATTTGAACACTTGACATTTTTGTTCCGTGGATGTGCATGGAAAATAAATACCGGGCCTGCAGCAGGAATGAACTGGAAGATGGATTGATTTTCCTGTTACAACTCTTTGAAATCTGGGGGTACAGAAGGCTCTAACTGAGATTTTCCCTTTCAGTTGAGGGAGCAGAGCTTATATCAGAAAATGTAGGAAAGTATCCATTTAGCAGTAATGGCTTATCAAAGATATTGAAAGCTAGAAAATGGCTTGTAGACATGTCATGCAAGGGTTAACATGTAGTCAGCCTGCCCATTTAACACTTATCTACTTTCACATCTGTAAACAACAGCAGGATTCAGTTCACCCAGTTTGTTGACTTCCATTCCCTAGTTCATTCCCAGTGCTTGGTGGAAAGAGAATGGACCTTCTGGTTTCTAATGCTTCAGTGATATGCTTTCAGCTCCATGAAATCACGTTTTACTACTATTGCTTTTGCTTTTTTGAATCTTTTTCTGTTGCTTACATCCTATTCTCTTCCCCATCATCGTGTCACCTCTTCTCATATTCCATGTTCCTTCCAGCCTCCTCAGTTGAGATTTTTGTTCTATACCTTCTAGTTCACTCATAGTTTTGTCCTCTGTTAAATTCTTGGTATTTTATCTTGATTCCTTGATTCTAACCAGCAATATTTGCGGTTCACTAACCTGCATTTCACTGTTGTTTGTGCAAAAGGCCAGCTGAGAAGCTAATTCTCTATACCAAGTATACTTCATGGTATACTTGATAGAGTCCTTGAAAAGAGTCTTTTACAGTAGGAGTAGCTAAGTAGCAGCTAAAACATTGTGTTGTGTGAAGAGTAAATACTTTGGTTCACTGCCAACTTTCTGTTTGATTATAAAGAAATTGGAAAGGGACATCCATCCATGTCTACTAAAACAATTGTTCATTTCTTTAAGAGAAAAATGAGGCAAAAAATGCTATTAAAATAGCTGATACATTTGGCAATTTATGTATTTATTTGCATATCTGCAAGGTTTGTGGGTAAAATAGATACCTGCTAAATGTATGGTGTGACTGATGGTAAAAACAGATTCTTTTCACAGGTTTGCTCTTTGCAACCTAGCAGGCTTAAGAATTTTGCCATTTGTATAACACAGCATAAATTGTTTCACAGTAAATCTGCTTAGCAACTTTATTTATGGAAGAATGACATGTGCATTTTCTATGACAGCTAATACTTTGAGTCTTTATTTGACAAATTTGTTGTTTTATTCCCTTCTCCCCCAATTATTTATAGTTAAATTCTAGTTAAGCATTTTGTCTGAAAGGTAAGTTTCACTAGGACTCTGTTAGAGTGTAGAATTTTGTGTTGGGAGCATTAATGCGTGGCACTTGTACACAATGCTTTTTATTTATTCTTTTCCTGCGGGCTTTTGGATGCAAAATAACATGATATTTGGACTTTGAAAGGTTTTTAGTTGCTGGGATGGTGAGTCTGTCATGAAAAATCAGGATACTTTTATTATTTTTGCTCCAGACACTGTTTTCTTCCCAGTTTAGAGATACAACAGTGCTTCCAGATCTCTGCTCCATTGGTGCATAATAGGTTTATTACTTTTATTGTGGCAAGATGCAGGGTTCAGGTTTAGGGTCTGGATGGGATAAACATGAAAACTGAACCAAAACAAATCAAAAAAACAATGAAAAGACAGTAATTCCTGATTTGTCTGGTCTCTGGCCCAGGGAAAAAATCTTTGTCTTTTCTTCCTACATGTGCTCCATAGTTACATAGCACAGTTGGGGGATGTGCTTCAGGTACTTTCTTGTGCAAACCTCACTTGGAAGAACAAGCTAACCGTAGCAACAGCTTTTCCCAGCACCCGTGGGCTTCCTCTTCTCCCTGCCCTCTCCACCGGCAACTGGCTGATGTGTATGTACATACAAATGTATGTGAACAACCCACCCACTCCAACAGGCTTGTTCTCCCCAGCTTGTTCTAGCCCAGAAACGTCTTCTTTGTTGTTGTTGTTGCTGTTGTTGGATACTTATTTGCCTTTTCTTTCTACCTCTGTGCTTTCTAGCAAGTTTCTCTTAATGTTTCTGAATAAGTAAACAGCGGGGCTCTTTAATGGTTATGAGCTGATGTCTTTGAATTGTTCTGCTGAACTTGGTTTTGTTATTTGCTCTTTTAACAAGAGATGGCTTTTTCCAAGGGCTTCTGAAGGTCTCTAGTGGGTAACCAGCTCCTTACTGGTATTTTCCACACCTGTCCTCAGGGATGGCTTATCCTCTGGAGTACTGAAGTAATTGAGCTCTGCCTAAGAAATTATTAATGAAGATTTTCCAAACTGCTCAGAACTTCAGGTGGAGGTTGTGGAGATGCTGTGCTGAGAAAAGCCTCTGTCCACTCTAACACAGACTAGGAGGGTTTTCCTTCTTTCTTTCTAGCCCCTCCAAGTCTTTAGCTCTTTTTAAAATCTAGGTTTTTATTTCTTTAAAACGTTTACTCACCAACAGGGACCCTTCTGAAAAAAAGGCAAGGGTTTCTGTCAGAGGCTTCTTTTCCTTGAGAGGGTGAATTAAGCAGTGCCAAGCTCAGTGCTGCTCTGTCTGCATTACTGCGTGTAGCCAAATGCTAAACATTGGTTTCATTGCTAAACAGGTTCTTTGGTCCTTCTAACCTGCAGTGAGCTGCAGGACTATATGTTTTAGGCAGGTGTGACTGTGTAGTTACATGCATCACAGTGAATTAAGGCCTTGCTGTTTCGCTGCACTATTTAGCTAGTTTATGCTGTTGCAATTTCCCTGCTGCTGATTGAAGTTTAGCATAGAGCAAAAAATGCCACTCTGCTGTCTCTGGGTAAAGCCACTTCTACTGATGGACATGCAAGGGTGGACCTGGCATAGAGAAATCTCGTTTCTGACTTCTATGGCTCAGGTAAATGGTTTATCCAATACCACTGCTTAGTGAACTGAAGGGGAAAGCTCAAGATTTCTGTAATAACAACATTTAATATTCTAGTCTTTGTAGTCTGAAACAATGTGGCATGTAAGTGTACAGGGTACAGAGGAATATTTTCTTTCAGTTCTACAGATAAAATATGTTTTAAAGGCAATGTATCTTTAACAGACCCATTAAGTGGCAAGAGGATTGGGTGGTTTGTAGCTCTGGAAATAAGGTGCTAGTCTAAATTTCAAAGATACTTAGTACAAGTTACAATTTTTGCCCTTATTTTCTTTGTTATTTTAGACTTGTCTCTTTAACCATGGTATTAACCACCTTGAACACCACTTTCTCTGTAGTAGCACTGCATAGCCAGGTGCTGCTTTCTTTATCACAATTAATATTTGTTCACCTTGCAGAAAGCATTTCATAAGAAAGACAGATATCCTGCCTTTTCTCTGAATTTACTGGCTTCTACAAAACTCTGACTGGGAGTTCAGGGGTACAGGAGCAGAAAATCATGTGCAATGCTGGGGACACATTTTCTGTAGAGAAAGAATATTTGAAAACAAAATGAAAATGATCATACATGCCATATTAGTAGGACTCTGCTGTAGAATGTGATTTTGTGGTGTAAGCATCATGTCTAAAATATTTACTGTCCTTGTGGACATAAGTTAAAATTTAGGCAGAATTGGCTTAGACCTCTGCTCCTGAGTCACAATAAACTGCACATATGTGTTCTTAGCAGATTTAAAACGTAAAGCTTTTTTGGACATGGCACAATTCTTGTGTTTAAAAGATAAAACCTACAATAGAATGTAGAAGATACAGACTTTGCACCAGATATTTTCACCTCACTGCTTCTCCTGTTAAATAGGCAGTGTTCTGGCTACAGAGTGTGCAAAGTGACTTGAAGTGAAAGTCACTATTTAGATATAGAATTATGGAAACATTCCTTGTGTGAAGAATGGTTAGGAAAAAAAATAATGCAGAAACCCCTAATGTACTCTGGTGTCTATCTGCTTAGCTCCAAATTCAAAATGAGGGAGGGAAAGATATCTCTTCCAATTCATCTTAATAAGATGACCATAAATTGGCAAGTCTTTATTTTTATTACTCTGTCTACTCCAGCATCCTCAGAAAAGGAGTCAAATTGTTGGCACAGAAACATCCACTTTTCTTGGTCTTGTTCCACTCTGCTTCCAGTATTAGCTTGAGGACTATATACAGGATTAATCTAAAGGGAGAAAAAAAGCATTAGGCAAAGCAATAAAGATAATTAATCTAAGTTTGAAAGAGATATTTTCTCCTTCTTCTACCATTCCTTTGCTACAAATGTGCAAACATTTCTCCCTACGGTGGGAGGCTGAGAGGTGCTATTTGCTTTACTATAATGTAGCTTCCCCCCATCATCTCCTCTCTATTCTATTTGCCCCAGTCTAAAGGGCTGTCATCGAGGACTGCCTTATATGTTACTGGAGTTCACTGTTGTTTCAAGCTAATCTCAGATATCAGCTAAAGCCATCAAATCAACCATGTACAGCTGTGCAGTGAGCCTGGGAGGACTCCACTCCAAGTTCCTCAGCCTTTTTAATTTTTATCTTTTGGTCTTGTTTTGTTCATGACGTATTTATGATCAGTGGGGTTGAGATGAAAAGGCTTTATGTACACACATGCAAAAATCAGTACTATACTTTTTTTTTTTTTCTTTTAATGATATTTCATTCCAACAAGCTCTTTCTATCTAGCCAGGGTTCTGCTTAATTAGATATTTAAATGATTGGAGCAATGCTGTTTCTTTAACTCCTAACTGCGACAAACACATATGAAACATACTGTTGGCGGCATTTAATCAACAGCAGTCAATTTATCATTTTCACAGTTTTAGTGAGTGGTTATGAATCACTAAAATCACAGGTATTGTAGATGCAGCGTTGTGGCACTATCATTAACAAATATACAGTGCACAGAGGGATGACTTGGTAATTGAGTGGGACTAATAAGAATACATCATTTAGCTGTGTGTGACAAACTGTGCCTCAAAACACAACCATGGAAAATTCACGTTTTGCTTAATAAATAAATTACACAGCCAATGTATTATACATAATTTGTGTCCTCATGGATTTGAATGATATATAATGCATGGTCCAAGTCATTTATTTATTAAGACTAACTATATATATTGTAGGTGGGGAATTTTAAACTCTAGAGTAAGACCTGCATAGGTAACTGTTACAACTACTGAGTTTGATTGGGCAGCAAATGAGGCTGTGCATTTGGGGACTTGCAAACACAGGCAAGTGTTTCTAATGTTACAAGCTCCAGTGTGTTTATAAACTTCACTTTCCTCCATTAATTCAAGTGATAAGAGGAGTAAAGATGAAGCTTCACTGGAGAGGTTGGTTGTATGCTACTTATTCAGTGAAGGAAAACAAAGTATTTCCTCAATAAAAAGGCAATACTGATTGAGGCAAGGAACATTGCTGCATTGGAGTAACAACCAAAGCTGCTTCTGTAATGTTTTGAGAGAGGGAGCTTTTTGTGGACATCATTGTGGTTTAACTCCAGCTGGCAACTGAGCACCATAGAGCCACTTGCTCATTCCCTGCCCTGGTGGGATGAGGGGGAGAATCAGAAAGGTGAAAGTGCTAAAACACATGGCTTGAGATAAAGACAGTTTAATAGGTAAAGCAAAAGCTGCACATGCTGGCAAAGCAAAACAAGGGCTTAATTCACTGCTTCTCATTGGCAGGCGTTCAGCCATCTCCAGGACAGCCGGGCTCCATCACATGTAATGGCTACTTGGGAAGACAAACACCATCACTCTGAACATCTCCCCCTCTCTTCTTCTTCCCCCAAAATATATGCTGAACATGGCATCATATGGCATGAAATATCCCTTTCGCCAGTTTGGACCAGTTGTCCTGGCTGTGCCCCTTCTCAGCTTCTTGTGCCCCGGCATGGTGTGAGAAGCTAAAATGTCCTTGAACTGCTTAGCAACAAATAAACATCAGTGTTTACGTTGTGGAGTCTCCTTCTCTGCAAACATTCAAAACCTGCCTGGATGCATTCCTGTGTGATCTACTCTAGGTGAATCTGCTTTAGCAGGTGGGTTGGACTAGATGATTTCCAGAGGTTCCCTTCCAACCTCTACCATTCTGTGAATCTCTGTGTTGTCAACATTATTCTCATTCTAAATCCAAAACACAGCAATATACCAGCCACTAGGAAGAAAATTAACTCTATCCCAGCTGAAACCAGGACAGATATCTAGGCCTCTTGGCCAATTCAAAAATGACAGGAAATAAAATGAGTTCTTCTCTTGAGCATCTTGGAGAATCAATAGTAGAATATTTGACCTGCCAATGCTTTCAAAATAATTTTAAATAGGTGTCCTAAAGTTTTTCAACTAATATGCTTTGCAGCTGGCCTATGGCATTTTGTTTCAAGACTTTCAAAACTCTCTACTTAAACTACAGCTTCCTCCAGATTCCTCTGATTTTTTTTTCTCGTGTCTAGAAACTCTGATTTCATTTTGGGACTATGTTTTCTTCTACCTGATTGACAGAAGTATAGTATCTCGTAGGACCCTTCTCAGAGCATCTAAATTTAAATACATTCTGAAAAAGTAATATTTTAAAATGAGAGTATGTTTTTATTTTAAAATATCATTGCTGTTGCAAATCTCCAATTAAAAGGCAAAAACAAGCACTAAATGAATAGCTCTTATTAAAGTGCATTGAACAGCATTGAACAACCATTATTTCATGTTCACATTTGACAGTATATATAGAGTCAACAATTTCCACCTTGAGTTTCCCCTGAAACATTATCTATAGACTGCATAAATCTGCATGTAAACAGTTTTTTACAGGGAGACTAGAATGATCTTTCTTCTGACATTGGTGGAAAAGGTTGGCTTGCTAAAAAGAACACACTGTATGAAACCACTGAGTAACCTAAGCTAATCTGCAAGAAAGGGAAGTGCTAGCTTTGGGAATACTGTCAAGACTGATTTCTCAGCAGTTAATTAAAACCAAACCAAACCAAAAAAAAAAAAAACCAACACAAACCAACCAACATTTCTTCACTTTCTAAGCAGAACTAAGTCAGTAATTTTGTTGTGCTTTTTTTTTAATGAGATATTTGTAGTCAATTCTGAAACCTTGCCATGACTTAAAGTTGGAGAATCTTTATCCAAATCTGACTTTCTTCAGTGCTGCAGAGTTGTCAGAGATTTCTGTTCTACTTTTGTTGAAAAAAAATTTCCAGATTTAACTCTTTCTTTGAGTCAGGTTTTGGCTTAAATTTAAAACAAACTTCCTAGGAGGAAACCTCCTGTGAATTTGCTTTGAGCAAGCCAAGGTTGAGTTTCATTCAGCACACAACCTTGAGTTAGTGCAGATTTGCAGACAGTAAACAGGCAAAAGTCAATTGCTTCAGGTAAATTCTTTTTCAGGTTTGGGATATTATTATGCTTAGAATTTAAAGTGAACTGAAGTAATAAATGTTGGATAGAGGAAAAACAAAATGTTAGAGAACCAACTTGCCTTACTGGGCATGTCTTTCCTTTTGGAGCTGCAAAACAATGTGTACAGTGCTTTGAATCCTGGCTGGTAGGCAAACTTCTGCACCGTGTTTAACATTGCCCTGAAGGGTGCTTGGTTAGCTGTTGCTGAAGTCCAGACTGGGTGTATATTGCTTCACATAAGGAGATCTGGTAGCTGTCAGGTCTCCGTTACTCATTTCATCCTTAAATACCATCCCAGGAAGATGTTCAATGCAGGTAATTTCTCCTTTTTTAGAAATTTACTTTTGGTTGCTAAACTGTGATTACTTCAGCTGAAGCTTTCACAGGTGAAGGGACAGCGGAGACATGATAACATCCCAACATCTGCTTGCTCAAAGAGCACCACACAAGGGGAAACACTTTAATATCTATGAGAATATCAGCTTCACATCGAAAATGAAACCAATAAGAAGCTTAAACCTATTGATCCATTGTAGAGTATGACTAAATGGATAACATGAATGTCCTGACTTCCTAGAAAACAAGAGCACAAGGCCTTTGGGAATTTCAAAGCCTAGCACCATACTGTATTAGCCCACCAATGACATTGATTTGCCTTGTACCTTATCTGAGGTCAGGTTTTTCACCTTTTCTGTGGGATCAAGATGATCTTACAGTTGGTTTTGTAGCTGACTTAATTTAAATTCGCATTGAAGCATGAATACATTTTTCAATAATTCAATAATAATAATTCAATAATTTTCAATAATTTCAATAATACAGACTCTAGTCACTAACTCTTTCCTGATTTGTCTCATCAGTGCTTTGGGATCTTTCTTTTAGCCTTACTGTACTCTTTGCTTCTTTCTTTCTCTTTGCTAGAGTGCCACCAGAACTGCAACTTCTAGGAAAATGCTACTAACTAGCAGTTACCTTAAAACCTTTCACTTGAGGAGGAAGAGCCAAAGTGATAATTTTTCACAGCTCCAAAACACACTAGTGGGAATATTACACATACTGACCCCTTAGTGAAGCCAGCCTGGTGATCACAGGTAGTGAGGCTGGATGGTGGGTCACAAAAAACCCCTACGTGCCTTGGTGCTGAATATCATCTGCAAGTAAATTACTACAGTGATCCCAACTGTCTGTACAAGAAATGAGTGAAAACATATCACGCCAGTAAACTTATTTCACCTTCTTTCCCGGTAATTTTTGGACAGCATTCAGCAGCAGGGTAGGCTGCATCTGTCTGCTTCCTCTCAACTCTGCTCAAAGGAAATAGTGAGGCTCAGGGTAAGACACAGAATTAATTGCAATGCATTGTCCCCTCTTTTAATGCTCGTAACAAGCCAATGAGCACTGAAAGGACCCTTGGTATAATAATGTGTAAAAAAAAAAAATAAAAAATAAAAAAAAACCTGATTAAAGCTGCTGGGTAATAAAATGTCCTTGGTATAATTTGAGTCATTTCTCTTTGTGGTTCTATTATTAACCCTACAAGAGCCAGTGCCTGCACTTAGGTACACTGCCTTGTTAGTCTAGCCTTTCTGATCCCCCAGAATTAAACCTATGCTAACAGGACTGTAAGATAAAAATGAAGGCATAGGGATGGTTAGGCCCCTGCGGTCACTGAGATAAATTAAATAATTTAAATTGACCTAGGGGCCTGTGTGTGGAATAATCCTCCACTTAGATGACCCAGTGATTCTTAACTCATTTCTAAGTCTGTATCCAGTCAATGTGAAAGTGTTAATGTTCCTGTATCACAGTACACTGATTACACTTATCTTTTTCATACCCAATAACCAGAGACAATGATTATATTATTCATAAGATATTTTTACCTGAAGTAATAAAGCATGCAGCTTTAGTTATTATTTCCTAATCTTTTTTTTTTTTTTTTCTAGAACTGTACCTTTTCCTTCAGCCCCAGGGATAACCCAACAATTTATATTAAAAAACATTCTTCCCTTGCACACCTTTCTTTTTTTATCTCTTTCTATGCTAAGCTGGTATAATTGTATCAGCAACGGCATGTTTATGTGAGCATTCTTGTATCTTTTGGGGAAAACTACCCCTGCAGGGCTGGCCAAAACATTCTTTCTTTTTAAATTGAAAATTAAAATTGGAGAGGGTTAATGTGGGAGAAAGAGGCTTATATCAGCACGTCTTCTCTTACCTTAATCAGGTAATACACAAGGCAAAAATAGTCTGACATGTCCGCAAACAGTTACTGTGCTGCCCTGCCATATGCTACCCTAGCCTTCCAGATGGACTGAGAATCTGTGAAAGTCATGTTTCATGAGCATTCCCTTCAGGCTCCCGGGAACCTCCAGGACACAGCTGGAGAGATGTATGCACACACCAGTGTGGCAGCGTGGGGGTGCCTGTGTGTATCTGTGTGACAGAGAAAGAGCATAGATGTTTGGTAGGCAGTGAGGCCGGTTCTAAATAATTCTTGAGACAACTAAAGGTAGGGGGTGGGGGGAAATCTGGCATTTAACTTGACATCGCATGCCAAGAAAATTTCCGAGTGGGATTTCCAGAACTCATTTGCCCTTAAATTCGCCAACATGTGGGACTATCTTATTTTCTTTATTTCGTTTGTAGAGGTGACTCCATACATTGTGCCATAGAAAGATGGTACAAATGCACAGGCAAGTGGTGAATGGATCTAATCCCTGTCCCAAATAATCAGACAGGGAAACAGTTATATTCCTGCATCTATATTCTCTAGTGTTCCTTGTAGCAAAAGTACTTCTGACCTAAAAGCTGAAGGCAAACAGAAAGCTCCCAATCTTTCTGCAAGGCCATCAGTAAAAGTTCGTTTTACATTTAAATACTGACATCCCAGGGTTTTTCTCTCCTGGGACTTTCGGTTGTCTTTAATGTGCTAATTAACATTCTTGAATCAGACACTGCAGGAAGATTTTTATCTGGGCACAGATATTTGAATATACATTGTATTTAACGAGATCACTAAGAGTTGTTTGTTCTGCTAAAATCTACACATGACTGAGTTAGAGTTAGCCAAAACATGGCTAGAAACCCAACTATTAATCTGTGTGTCCCTGAGAGCACATGGCAAAGAGCTTGAGCCAGCCCTTAGTGCGCCCCCACTTCTTTAGATGCTGTAGCTGCCCCCTCTGCTCACCCTGTAGGTGGCCCAAGGAGGTCTGCTTTTCACTCAGCAGGACTTTTTCCTTTTGCTGGTTTTCTTTGTCCTTCCTGTGCTTGAATCTGTGGACTCCATCTTTGCCCTGCCAGCAGGAGGGCAACAAGTCTGGGGAAGGTGTGCTCCTCCATCTGCCTTGCCCTCTCAGCTGTGCTGCAAGACGAGACAAGTGAAAACCCCAGTCTTATCCTGGGTGACCCTACACATAAACATGAAAGTGCACTCTTGCTTCTGTACATAAATATGATTTTAAGCATAGGACTACCTCTCCCTTTCATTGTAGTTCTAAAGTTATAGCAAAGAGATATCTAAGAAGCTACGGACACCCACCTTTCTCACTGCAGTTAGGCTTACAATTATTTCCTATAATGTGCCTTGCGTCATATAATTTTCTGGAAAACAGTGACCCATATTGATGGCTATGACATTAAATTACATTCAAGCTAATTGAAATTTCATGGCCAAAAATAAGTGTGTTTTGTTTTGTTTTTGTTTTTGTTTTGTTTTGTTTTTAATCCCAGCTAACCATGGTCTCAACGAGTACCATAATGTAGAAAAACATGCAGTTGTCGAGTGACTTGGTGCCAGCCCTTACCACTCTATGCATAGTCTGGCCTTTTCAAATGACAGTGTTTTTACAGCTGAAGTTCACCTAAAGGCAAAATGCAGCATAAGTTCTCTGAACTATGAAGATTATCAGTGATGTTTGCGAGGTTGTGTTCAACATGGGTGGCCTGATGGACCACTGTAACTTTCCATATAAACTGCAGGAAAAAAAAAAAAAAAAATCCTGCCTTGAAAGATAGTTGTTGCCTTTCCAAATTAAAAAAGACAATAAATCTATTAAAATATACCACTTAAAACAACCACCTGCAGTTTCCACCATGCAGATGTACTCACAAAGCTCTTATTCAAGGGTGGGAAGTGACTCTTTGGCTTTTGTTGGTAAAAACGCTCCTGTTCACAGAGAATTTGTTTATTTTTACTTGGCAGCAAGCCCATTTATCCAAAGTTACACTAGAAGTAACCAAGTTTTACTTGGGTTTTCAGTGGCACTGAGAGAGCCCTGTGCATCCTGCAACCTCCCTGCATTTGCTCAGAGGATGGTGCTGCTGGCAAAGACACCTCATGGATGGGTTCTCACTCTCCATGAAGGAAACAGCCCAAAGCCAGAAGGAAAAAAACAGTCTATAAAAGCTTTAGTTCAGAACTGGAGTCAAGGAGGTGGGGAGAGGAGGGAGAAACTCAGTCAATGATGCAGGGGCTGGTGAGAGAGCACTGTATGTTGGCATTTGGTGGCCCTGCCTGTCCCTGCTCACCCCTTGGGCCTCCCCACACCCCCCAGGGTTGGGACCCCATCTCAGCCTCATGAGGCCATCGGCTCCTGCCTCAGTGATGCTGCAACAAGGCCGGCCACCAGCTGTTTATACTCCTGCTCTGCCTGGCCATGGGCTTCTCACCCAGAAGACCATGTCCTGTCCTGATCGAAGCCTTGTCACAGTCCCCACTGAGGTACCCGGTGCCCAGGGCTGGGGCTGCCTTAGTTCCTCTGGCTGCATGGCTCCTAGCTGGGGGATGGGATAGGCTCTGGCTGCCAGGTCATGCCCTGATGGACCCCCACGGGGATCCCCCACTGCTCCTGGCACCTCAGGGAGCCCTGACATTAGTGAACCCACACACCTGAATTAATTTATCAGTAATCGTATACCAAATCAACATGTGCACTCATGCAGATGTTACCAGCTGACATAAGAATGGAAAGGTAATATCCTACTTGTTTATTTCTGTAACTTGATCATATAAACAGGGATATTATTTTAAAACTAAAAAAAACCCCACAACACACGCACAAAATCAGTGCAATTTTCTATTTGTTCTCATCAGAGAGGAAAAGACCTCAGCCTCATCCACAACAAGCTTTGCCCCCTGCAAGGCACCACAGCCTCTGCCTTCCTTCCCTTCTTCCAGGGGTATAAATTAATATCTCATCATTGACCATAATATGCCCTGTAACTGTGTTTATTACTACTGCATATTTTAGACAGGTGGTAAGTATTGGCACTTTTTATTATGCTGATAAACAATGTTGGACTGCCAGGTGAAATGTGTTGTCGGGGTGATTTCTCACCTCCCTGCAGCCTCCCATGGATTTCTGCCTGGCTGACGGAGCCGCCGTCCGCAGTGCCCTGCTCCCCTCTCCTGCAGGGACCCATGGAGGGAGGTCAGCCCTTCCTAATCCATGCTTTCAAGGGAGGCAGAGCCACAACAATGTGTAGCTCTTGGAAGCCCAAGCACAAATACAAGCGTTTTCCTTTGCCACCTGTCCTTGTCACCCTTATGAGTGCTGCGTCTCTCTCAGATCCTTTTGCTTTACTCAGCAGCAGCCTTGGCAGAGCTGGTCCCTGCCCTCCCGAGCTGCTGCTGTTTCCGAGGCCTGAAGTGGCAGCCTGGTGTATGGTGGCCAGAAGATGTGGATATTTTTGTTTATTTGGATAAAATTCATTAGGCACACGCACCCTCTGATTCTTACATGATGCTACCTGACAAGTATCAGGTTGACATATAGTGCTCACACATACATGATATTGCCTCACATGTATCAGAGCCTTTCTCACATGTCTTTCAATCTCTCCTCTTGAAGTGTTGCATCTATTTACCAGCTTTGCTCCTCAGACACCTTGCAGCATGCCACAGAAGGCAGGATGTGTGTCTGTGCAGTCTGTCTACATGGAATGCTACGGGGAGATACCTGAGCAAGTTTCAGACACCTGGGAGAAAGCTGACCTTGATGGTGCTGGCAGCACTAACACTGTTATGTTGTTTCCAGCACATAAATTATCTTGGCTATGTTTTCAAAGCATACATTTTATACACAAGTGTACAGTGTCCTGTGTGGCAAGTATGGCAGATATTTTTCCTCTGCAACCCTCTTGTCCAGCTAAGAAATGAGTGTAAAGAATTGTATGCAACTTATTTATAGGTCCATTGTTTTCACACCTACAAACCCTAGGCACTAAGTGTAAAAAAACCAAACCAAACCAAACTAAAAAAACTCCACAACAAACATTAAAAGAGTATTGGTTTACAACTTTACTTAAATACTCTAAAGTTAGCAAATACCAGAATTTGGGTTGTGGATGCCTCTTTGTTAATTTGATGGTTTTGTGCATATGCAGTCATTCGGTACTAAAGAATTTCATGTTTGCCCTGCCTTACAGGTTGGAACTGAGTTCTCTAATCAAATGGGTTGTGATAGGGATGTCGTGAATGAGTTAAAAGATCACAGGAATTAAATGACAGTATATGATAACTGACTTCTTTTTAGACTTGACTTATCTTAGCAAAACTGATTTTGGTTTTCATAGGGGGATCATCCTGTGTCTTATTTGTTTCATTTTCTTGATGTCTATTAGGAAATGATCCAATAATGGTGTTGTAGATGGTCTCTAATGTTGATTTTATCTGCTTCCTGTATTTTTTGTGGCACTTCAGATTTCTTTAACCAGATATACCATCTACTGTCACTATTCAGGTGGCTCTGAAGTCTCAGAGTTCCTTTCATTTCCTCATAGGGTGCTGCTGTGAAGCCTGTAGGGTGTCACAGAACTGGTGTCTCCAGAGTGTTATGTGGGGACACTTAATTCCCAGGTCACCATCCCTTGTTTGAAGATCAAGGACTTCGTTCAGTACTCATCCACACCAATGTGTTTTTATTTCTTCAGCTACGGTTGTGGTAGCTATCAAGTGTACAAGAGCCAGTACTTTGGATAATAAAAGTTTACAACTTATGAAGTATAATATTGAGCAAGGGATAATGCAGTACAGTGGCTCATGTGGGCTCCTGTCCTAGGCACATCTGCTTTGCTAGTGCTGTACAAGTAGCCCTGAGAGACTGAGGAAAAAGAAGGGGCATGACAACAGGTTTGGAGTGAGATATGTGATCTGTGTATTATGTAGTCCCTATACTGGAGATTTACAGGGTCTGCAAACCTCTGTCCAGAAGTGGAGCTGCATACTGTATTCCTGGGCCACCAAAAGTACCATCATAATCCAAATTGATCACAAAAAATGGTAAGGCCCTTATGCCATATGATGCGCTTATTAAAACCCTAGAAATCAAATCCATTCCTAATTCTTAGATCTTTTAATTACCTGAGAGATTCTGTGTTGTGGTCCAGCTAAGCATGCTGCCTGCTTTGGGGAGAAGGAGAAACCGATGTCTGCTGCCACTATGTCACCGCATAGGGCTTGTCCATTGGTATTATGGAGACTTTCTGGTGAGAGATGCAGTACCCAGAATGTCAAATTCACCAATAACTGAGTAGCTAAAAGCCAGATCTGGATTTTGATGCCAGAGGCCATCTCTATTTAAAATGCAAGATAAATTAATCTCCTCCCCCAACATTATCTGAATTGCACAGACAGTGTTATTATAAATAAGTTCTGTTTATCTAAAAGTATTAACATTTAACACTCTGGAGGAATGGTTGTTGTCATGTGTGGTTCAGATCTTTATAGATGTTAGGGGTTTCTTTTGCCTCCAGCAGGATGAATAGAGACACACACACACACACACACACACTCACACACACACAAAAATTAAAAATAAATAAATAATAATAATAATAATAAATATATATATATACTTGTTTTACTGGAATTTGCATTCTCTTCTAGTCTCTTATTTGTGAATATTTAGCCTGGCAACTGAAGTTATGGAAGGAAAAATTGTTGTTCATAAGTGTGCAAATAACATTCACTAGAGCCATTTAGGTTAAAGCCACCATAGCCATACTCATTATCATAGGTTGATAATTAAAACTGGAGACAGAGAATGAGCTTGTTGCACAGGAACCTAAGGGTTAAGAAATAATTTTAAGGATTTTAAGGATTTAAGTTGGGGTAGGTAGTTTGGGCGAAGGTGGGGTTGTTAATGAAAAAACCTCCTGAAAGAAACTAAGCTACAATCAATTTTTAGACACTTCTGTAAAGAAAATGAGGTAATCCAATCAAGAAATGTAAAGAGAGCCATTTGGTTAGATGACCAATTACACTGGGGCAACAGTGACTCATTAATATTTGTGCCATATGTTTATGAAGAATCCAAGGGCTACATTAAGCAAACTTGAAGGAACTGGGACTTAACAGGTAACTCATGGAGGGCAAAAAAAGGCCTAGAGAAATGATTAACTTTATTCACTAGGAATGGTATGCTTCCCTTTCCGAAAAAAGTCACACTCAGTGTCCTTGCCCTACTGTATTAATGATGGGCTTTGTGTTGGTGTCTATATTTTGCTCTGAATAATTTTGGATAACTCAGGTTGATGAGCTTTCTGTTTTTCCTTAAAACATAGTCTGTGTTCCCTAAATGAAAGGAAATGTAAAGCTCTTTACATTTATGCAGTCATTAATTAACCTGCAACAACTTAGTGGCACCAAGGGACTGAGTGTGTTAAAAATAGACATCAAAACCAATGACAACTTTAGCTATTTTTTTTCCTCTTTTTTTTTTGTCACTAAAGCACTTAACTGTATTTAATTGGACTGACTACCTGAAATCATAGATATAGAGTACCATGTATTAAGACAGTCAAGGCTTTTATTGGTTGTATGCTTGTTGTTCTCTTAGTCCACTTCATATTTAATGCCCAGTAATGTACTTCTGCTCTAGGTCTCAAACCAAGTTTAAGAAGTCCTATGTTGATCAGTGAATCAGGGATGGGAAAACCATTTTCTCTGCTCCTGGTGGTTTGCTTCCCCTCTGGAGCGGAAAGAACTGAGCTGAAGAAACTGAAGCTCAAACCATGCTCAAGGTCATAATGTTTGGCATGGTCTGACAGTTTTGTGTTCAGAGGGACAAGGCAGGGACTCATGGGCTTTTTAGCAAAGGAAAATTTCCTAGTACAGATAATTCAAGGTCAAATGTTGAAGTTGAAAGTACAAACCAGGAAAGCAATTCTGTTTCAGGGATTTACACTTTCGTTTGCTACCTTCATAACCTTCATAACCTCGGGAGAGGGACAAGCTGTGTGACTAAATGTCTCTTTAGATACTCATGTTTGACATGTTAAACCTCAGAGCTTTTTTTTTTTTTTTTTTTTTTTCATGCTAGAGACACCCACAGATTCTTTATGTAGATTCTTGGCTATTATTTCTGTACTGTATGCAAAATCATCTGTTTTGATAATGAGAAGGCACTTTGATCTTATCCTGTGCTTAAGCCTGACTAGGACTTACATGCTGTATCTTCAGATAGTTTTTAATATGGTAGGCATGCTTTGAATACATTATACTGCTCAGAAAATATAATATGGAGGTAATTATTCTTCTTATACCTTAATTGATACAGGCTGTTGAAAGCAGCCAATTAGAATGTGGGAGAGTCAAACTCCACTCTCATGAAGGAAGGATTTCAGACTTGATTTTTCACTCCCTTCCTGGACGTCTAAGGAATGCTACATGCCTCCAGATCCCAAGGAGGGAGAAATGTTCAGCTTCAGCCTACAGTCAAACCCTTGAATTATTTTGAAGAACAGGTCTTAAGCCACTTCTTTTGCCTATGAGCAAAACTCATCTGAGCTGCCTTAGGCTTTCTTTGCAGACCGTGCCATCTTCTTTGAACTCCATCTCTAGCTGACTGCTGGCACCTGACCCATAGCCAGCCTTTCCATTAAGCGGTGAGGCTAAGGGCAACAACGACAAAGCTGAAGTTTAAAGTGCCGAGTCTAACCCCTTTTGTGAATCCAGTCCAGTTTGCTTTTTGTCTAGAATTAATAAATGCAACAGAAGTCTTCAATGAGCTTCATGAGGTTTTGGACTACTTTTCCCCCCCTCTCTACTACAGACTCTCTCTGTTCTAAAACTATTTCACAGTCCAGCAGACTTTACTCCTAGGAAAACCTTTCAGGGAATTAGCCTACATTTTTTTTTCCTTCTTAGAGTGAAATAATACATCTTCATATCTAGAGTTCTGTATCCTCATCCCAATCTCATGACTGTAGCTTTTTTCCTACCCTGAAAAATAATGTATTGTTGACACATGTCAATCCACTGGATGTCAGCTGCTCAGAACTTCTGCAAAGTGAGATCACGCTCTTCCAGGCCTGTTGTGTGAGTCAGCTGAAAGGACTGCACAGTGCTGGTGGGGGGGAGGAGTACCTTATTTTCAGTTTGCAACAAAGATGCTTTCTTCCTGATTGAGACAGTGGAAAATTTTACTTTGTCTTCATTGTTACAAAGTAGAGGACACGAAAAGAGAAAGTGAATTAGAACGTCCTACATGCAACATTTTGGCCCTGACTAGTCTGCCAAATAAGAAGCAAAAGGTAAAATATTTTCTTTTAAATATGTCTTAATTTCCTTCATGTTCCTGTAAAACAGTGGAGGCTGAAGTAAAACAATGATCTACTAACAAATAACAGGTTTTTATCATTGTCCATAAAGAACAATATATTGATTATTTTTGTTTTGAATAAAGGCTGTCAACTGAAACTTCAGGCACAATAGCAATCATTATAAAGTATAGAGACTTTAATAGCTCAGCATCTGAAAAAGTACTCCAGCAGAAAGTTCCATAATGCCTCTGTCTACCTCGTAACCTCCTTGGAAAAAGCCAAGAACAACAGAAAGGTTTTGTGGCATGGCCCGAAGGTCAATAAATCTTGGTTCTGCTGAACCAAGGAGGGAAGTAAAAAAATCTGGAATGAAGAACCCCTTGTGTAAAGTATCCTGCAGCTGAGCTTGCTCCCAGGTAATTCAGGTGTCTGCCAGTCAAGACTATTCCACTGAACAGATTCCTAGGAAGAGGTGGTTGCTAAAGATGTGCAGATCCAAATTATTTAGCAATTTGAAGGTCAAAGTCAATACTTTAAACAGTGCCACTAACTGGAAAGTGACACAGAAAGACAAGCAGGACTCATGACTGTGGCTGATGGAAGAGTCAGAAGGACTGTAGAAACATGTAGTCTCATGCGCCAGCAGCACTGGTCCTCTGTGCAGAGCTGCAGAGAGAGTTAGGTACTGTTTGTGATTTGAAACAGAAAGCTTTTGGTCAGGTCAGTGAAGCTGTGGCTTTCAAAGGGTTTCTAAGCAGTGAGGTGGCCACTGCTGTTCAGAAGGCTCCTCAGGCTGCAGAACAGACTAAGAATAGCTGTATAGAATTAAAACATGCTGCTGCAGTTGGGCAGGCTGTGTGCTCCCTGCATCACTCACGTGCACAGCCCAAGTCATCTTTCTTAGACAGGATTCCCATTTATGCAGCATGTGAAAGTGGAGAAGGCAGAAAGCTTTGTAGGATGGGGCAAAATGGGATGTTTCTGGGTGGAAGGTAGCTCATCAGTTGCTAGTGATTTACTGTCAGTGTTGGAGAAGAGGTAGGCAAAACTGCTTGAGCAATTCTATCTGCTTCCCTAGAGATCCTGAGAGATGTCCACTTCAGAGCTCCAGGCTGGTGGCAAGTTTTGTTCTGCTGTGTTTACAACAAGCTCTTTTTTTTTGCACACACAGTATTTTCCCCAAAACCAACTTATTAACTCAGATGGGATCAGTTTGTGCCTGAACTGTTGGGGAAGAATGTGCATTTAGAACAGCTGCAAATGAACTAAACGCTAGCTGGAAATGGTCAGGCAACAGTCCAAACTAACATTAGAACAACTGAGAGGGTGAAGCAAAGTGCTTATTTTTTTTTTTTTTGCTGAATCAATAGCTCTGTCCAGGTTAACTTCAAGGTGTTGCTTACTTCATTACTGTGCATCACATAATTAATTTTTTCTGCATTTGGAGATCCAATTTGTGCAGCAAGCTTCCCACTGAGGCTTCACCTAGGTTTTATTTTAATTTAGCCAGAGGGTTGGTGTTTTCGTGTGTGTGCTCGCTTTCCCTCCCTGTGCTTCTAAATCTAGCTCCTCATCGGGAAAACAAGGAAGCCTTGTGGTTAAAAGCCTAATGGAGAAGCTGGCTCTGGTACGCAGTATTCTCACCCCCCCGAGAAATCTTGGAAATGGTGCATGTCTACAGTAACTAATGCACCCTCTGTAATGATAAATTTATTCCTTCATTTGCAAGAACTGATGCACATTGCTGGGTCTTGATGACCTCTGCTGCTTTTTTTTTTTTTCCTGTCAGTTTTTTGCCTGGTTTGCATAGCATTGTGCAAGTTTGGAAAGAACTTAGGGCTTTTCAGGACTAAGGATTCAAGCAGTCACATCTCCAGCTTTTCTATTTGACACAAACAAACAAGAAAAAGAAATCTATTATACACTGCTCTGTATGGGAATGATTTGAGCTACTCAGCAGTCTTGCTTCAAACTCTTTCCTTAAAAAGGTAAGTAACTACTGCTCCATGCAGTCTCAGATTTCCAGCATAAAGGCTGGATTGAAAAGCCAAGGCACTGGGAAATAAGGCAGACAGATGTGGGCAACATATTAAACTAGAAAAACTTTGTTAGCTATCATGCCCCATGGTGTTGTATACTATTATTAGCTGCAAAATAGAATAGCTTGAACATTATTACTACACATTAAAGAAAATTTAGCTTATAATTATGGAATAAAGAGAAGTGCTTACGACTTATCTACCAAACTTTGCTTTGAACACATAAGAGGGTGTTTTTTGTTTGGTTTGTGTTTTTTTGTTTGTTTGTGGTTTTTAACCTTCTTCATTAAAACAAAACAAAACAAAACAAAACAAAACAACCCAAACCTGCAAACAGCAGCTTTCTTTTGCATCTTCCTAGTACCTCGTAATTTCAAGATGACAGTGAAAAAGGAAAAACCCCAACATCTTAAAGTCCACTTTTAATTATAATGCATTATGTTAAGAATACTGAAATTGAGCAAAGGGTCAAAATATTTTTCAGCTTAATTAGAGACTGGGTGACTGAGGAACTGAAAAGAGCCCTTGTCTTTTTTTAAGAGCATTTAGAACACTCCTGAAAGAGCATGGGAAGGCTGTTCCTAGAGTCAGTGAGCCTACCTTCTTTCTGTTGTAGGCAATTGCATCAATAACAAATTCCACCAGTCTCACGGGAAAATTGGTCTTGATTTTGCCCCCACTACTCCAATTACAACTGTTTCTCAAGCTCTTATTCTTCCTTTTTAACAGCAATAGAGCAATTAATGGCAGTTCTGCAAATTGAATGACTTCCATCTTTGGCACAGAGGATATTGCATAAGGAGCGTGAGCTATGAATGATAATATGCGTCTATTACCTAAAACATCTTCACCAGTAGATCTTCAAGTTCTTTAAAAATGAAGTGACTGTCAGGGTCTGAATCGTGCATACGGGGAATTAAATCTTTGCAGAGTGATGTGATCTACTCAAGGTCATCTTTGTGAACTAACAGAGCTGGGATTAGAGGCAAACCTGTGCAGTTCTGGGCCACTGTGTTATCCAGTAGATCACAGTGACTACCCTAAGGTTGGAAAGACATCCCTCAACTGGTGATAAAACACTGTTAACTACTAAGGTCAGGATTTTGGAAAGAACCTCTCCCATACACAGCAGTGCAAGGGTGTCATGAGCCAATCTTGAAAATCCTGAAACATCCTATTGTATTTGATTTTTCTTCTGAAATATGCAAGCTGTAACAGCTTTGTCTCCCAGTTGCATTTTTATTAAATGTATGTGCACAGGAGATGATGCTCTGCCCACTTTTCGAGGCCATTCAATTAAGTTTATAATTGGAGATTTGTTGTTGTGGCAGAGAAACAGTTATGAAACTGCCTCAGCTGAATGGCACTGAACTAAGAGCAAGACAGACACAACCAGAGATGATTCTTTCCAGAAACTTTACTGCCTGAACAGAAGAGTCCAAGTGTGGTAGTGAGGCACAGAAAAATGATATGACTTGCATCAGCTATAATGGACATGGAACTGAGCTGAAAGCAGTTTCAGCTCCATGACTTGGCTACAAACCTTCCTTAACGAGGATGTTTCTGTGGGGTTTTACACTTGGCCTTTTAGAAGCACAAGACCAGGTATTTAAATCCCTTTTTGTACTCACAGTTTGCAGATTAAAGCAAACCTAGACTTAATTTTGCTTCCTGAAGTCTCCATGAGTATAGGCTGGGGCATTTGGATCTCTAAGTGCTTATTTAGAACCTCAGATGAGGTGCCAAAACTGTTCTGCCACCAACTTTGCACCAGAGGCAGAGCTCTTGTCCACTGCTGAGCTTCTCATTGCTGGATGGTGAGATCCTTCCAGGTGAGAGGAGCGGGCAGGAGGGGATAGCAGCCACAAGGAGAATGTGGGAGCAGCCCAGGTACCACTGTGGGGTGCCCAGCGCTGGCTCAGCCTCTGAACCCACTGGGTCTTCCAGCTACAGCCACAGCTGAGCCAGTTCCTCTCTGCTTGTATGAGGTGCCTCCTGCTGTGGCAATCCTAATTACCCATGATAGAAATCAATTAGAAAAAGGGAGCCACCTCCTCAGTTGATAAAAGCCAATCTCCCTTCCCAAGGTCCCCTCTCCTGAATTCAGTGCAGTTCTGCTTTGCTCTGTTTCTTACAGGATGGTCCACGTTTTCTCTGAAAGAGCAAACTGCAGGATGGACAACACCAGCAATGTGATGCTTTAACCATGAGGTTTTGTCTGGCTTTTGTCTCATGCATTTGGTTGCTTGCATTTTGTTTGTTTGTTTGTTTTAACTGAAACGCTTACCACTCTGATGGAGGTGAAAAGCTGAGTTTGATGGTAGCTATGCTGCATGGTTTGAAACTAGCAAGGAGCCACGTTTTCTAAATAGCACAGTTTCACTGCCTCAGTATTGTGGCTTCCAGTAAACAAGAAATATGCTATTTTTTTCATGTTTTTTTCACCTGTTGGGTGTCATAATGATATCACAGCCATTGAATCACAGATAAATCATGTACCTTGGGTATCAGAGTGAACACAGAAACAAAGACATGCTTGTAAGCACACACACATGCACACATGTATTCTTTACAACTTCAAAGCCTTGAAGTCTTCCTGTTTAAAAAAAAAAAAAAAGAACAACAATCACTTGTCTATGGCTGTGAAACTTCTGCATAAGCAGGTATACCAGCTCCAAGCTTGTTTCTTTCATAAATTAATGTGAGAGCACAAAAGAAAAGATATTGTAAGAGTACTATTGTTCTGCACCAGAGTTTTAAAAGAAGCATTGTATTGAGAAAATACCTATTCTAGAAAAGTTACCAGATCCTTATGCTTTCAGAAGGTGCATATCATTAATAGACAATTCAATCTTTTGGAATATAAATCTAAACCTTACTTGTAGAAGGGTTGCATCCAAACATTCCCTTTCAATATCTTTTGATTGTGGTGCTTCAAAATCCTGAGACTGGACTAAAATCTTCCAGCACGTTCTCATTTGTAATTAAAATATTGCCCTACATATGGTGCTGTACTTATAACTCTGGTCTGTCTCCAAATTTTAATTGCCTCTTAGGTTACCCAATCTCAGTCTCTCTATGTAATTCAATGTATAACATTCAGTAAATGATGAGATATGGTTAGAACTAAGAAGAAACTTATCTTGAATGACAATAAAGTCATTTTTCTATTCAGAAAGTATCCATAACCAGACAGTGATATGCTCAAATTTAGTGATTATTTTAGGGGACTCCAGCACTACATATAGAGTGCTTTGAAGTCTGATGTCCACTATCATCTTTACCAGCAGCATTCATCCAGTTGTGCAGAAAGCTAAAAGGAAAAGACAACTCAAGGGACTGTAGCCAAATATCTTCAAAGACAAAGTCATATTTGGGGGTATTTTTTCAATATTCAACTAGCTGTATGGCTTAGCAATACATTCATCAATAATCTAGTGAGTGACAGAAATGTTATAATTAATATGCAATTTCTAAAATTAAAAATAAATTTGGCTTATCTATGTGACAGCGAATAACTCCTAATGTCATTTTCCAAGAAATATGTGAAAGGAGAATTTATAGTAGAAAGTCCACCCTGTTTCGTAAGGAAAACAGATGTTCATTAATAAACACGCTGACCATGGAGCACTGGAACTACCATCTGGATGGGATGTTGTATGGGATTTTTCTCCTCCTTTTTTATGATTTAGTCAACGATGTTCTGGTAGGAACCAGGTGATTTTTTTTTTTTTTTTAATAGTGTGTTTGGAAACATGTTAATCTTTTCTTTCCTTCACATAATTTCTTCCTTCATGCCTTTAAACAGCTTAATAAAAGGAGCAAGCCATAAAGCACTCCAGAAAGTTCTGGAAATGGGGGAAAAAGAAGTAGTTAGCTATAGTAGTGTCTGCTATTTCTCCTTGCAAAGCTGCTGGTGGTGTGTAACATCTTCTCCATTCTTGTACCTCAGTATGCAGAGAATACTGTGTGCACACTCTTGGTCTCTGTTGGCTGAATTGCAGTCGCAACTAAAAACAGGAGGCTAAATCAGCCCCCCTCTGTGCTCTGTTCTGCACCTGCCTGTAAGGAAGGGGTGTCCCCACCCTGAAGAATTCATCACCTGAGACTTCACTTCTGTTCATGACTTACTGTTAAACTGATAACAGTGACATGGAAGTGCCTTTTAGGTGGATAACATGTTAATTGTTGTCATGTGAGACCTATGTGCATATGATGAAATGTACTATCATCCTTATTTTACATATGGAAAAGTGATGCTCCAGACAAAGCCAAGAATTGAAAAACAGATGTTCTTGTTCCTCTATGAGAGCCTTGGTGCATGATGATGCTTTTCTTTTTCACCTTACTGTACAGTTTAAGACCTTCCAGGGATCCCTGCTTCTCCTTGCCTGCTTGTAAAACGGGTATGGGAAGGCTTATCTAACTGGTGTGATGCTGTGAGGCTTTGCCTTGCTGTGCAGATCTCTGAGATACTGGGGCAAGAGAGTGGGATATTTTATCACACAGCGCTAATGTTTCTATAATGTTTCTTGTGGCTGGTGCAAGGGAGTAACACTACATATGTTAGATCAAGCAAGGTGCTCCAGTTGTCAGATAATTACAAGCACTTACTAAGTAATTAATGTGCTCGGACTTCACTTAATATTTGTATACCTTCTCCAGTCTGTTTTACTACATACTATCAAGACTCCTAAATACTTTCTTAGCAACCAAAACAAGAAATGACTTGATATTAGGTGTGTTACTTATTCTGTAGTCACTACTGGCTGCCAACAATTCATCAGTACATTGCTTATTAATTTTCTGCAATGTACTGTTTATTGATATTGCTTTTATTGTGGTACCTCACCTCAGCCATGAAGGGAGGACATGCACCTTCATCTCTGGCTAATGGCATTGCTGCCAATGCTGCAGGGAGGCTGAAGAGCGATGTGACTAATAAAACACAACCAATAAAAATATGAAGGAAAAAATGTCCCTACTAGTAAGAAATGCATATTCCAAGTGCTTGCACAGCACCTGGGGCTGTTAATCATCACTCCACGGGCACCCCTAAACAACTCTAAACAACAGTTAGAAAAGGATCAGATGGCTGTTCAGGGGACTCAGTAGAGTGGTATTTGTTTGACTGGCAGGTAGCCATGCTTGTAAGGTGCTCTGTGAATAATAACAGTGCCTGAAACACGAAGATGAAGGATTTTACTCATATGCTGTCTTTAGGATTCTTTTCCACTTTGTATGAGGAGATGAAGGAGCTGGGCTCAAAGGGTGCTTGCTCATGGCAGAGAGCAGTGGGGCCTGCTGAGCAGTTCTCTGTAAAGGGCAAGCTGGAAACAGCCACTGCGAGCCGTTTACCTGGACCAGCTTTTCCTGGGTGGAAAAAAAAAATCTGTTTGTACCACTGATTAATAGTTCTTTCCTCCCTGTTTCTTGCCTGCATTTGTCATGGAGGAAGCTTGTGAACATCTTTTCCTCCTCTCCAAGTGCATATGTAAACTTTCCTCTCATCTCTGATCCATTAATCATAAGCACTTTTGTTAAGTGGGTTTCTCCTCCTCCCCTTACCCTCCTGAGTTAGTTGCCCTGGCCATTCCTTTCCCTTGACTGCTCCTGCCTAGGGGCCATGCTGCCTGTGGAGGTGGTCCAGGAGCTGCTGCATGGAAAGAGCCTTGTTGGATGCCTGGGGCAGCTCACCACCACCTGAAGCTGGGTGCTTCACCTGCCAAGGAAGCAGAGGGCAGCTGTCAAGCCAACACTCCAGCCTGGCTCTGTGGTGCTCTGGCACTGTGGGTCTGACTTGGCCAGTATCTATTATTTTGCAGGAAGGAAAAAAATTGCATGTAATCATCATCAGTCATTCATTATCAGCCCCTCTCAGCCTGCTACTGGGCAAAGCCTTCTCCTCTGCTTGCTTCCCTCTTGCTGATTGTTGCAGTTATTTATATATATATTTATTTTTGCCAGAACTTTGCCACACTTGGAAAACAAAGCTGGCTGGTGAGTAGTAGAGCACGGTTTGCCAAGACCCAGTTCTCCTTGCTTTTAATTAAAAAAAAAAAATAAATCTGGTTTTCTGTTAGTGATCTACATTTATTGAGTTACTTGGACAGGAAACTATGGAATTAACTGGGTTTTAGCAACAGGCATGAATGCACACTGGTACAGGCTTCAGTAGGGACCAGTGATCTGAGCATATACCTGAGATCCCTGGTGGGATCCCACAGCCTGATCTGAAGTCCATGCCAAGAGATCTGCCCTCACCCATGCCAACCTATCTGTGCTGAAGGCATACCTCCAGTGGAAGTGGGGACATCAAGCTTATTTGATTTTACCTGAGCTCAAATGAGCAGTAAGACAAGAGCATTTCAAATGCTTCTGAGGAAGGACCGCAGTTTTGAAAAGATCAGTGATTCCGATGCACATAAGCATCCAGGGGCTTGAAGACTCAGCCAAACTAACACAAATTACAAATATTGAGGGATTAGGCTTTCCTGAGACTTTTTCCTAATGCTTCCTGGTTTGAGGGAGATTTTTTGGCAGATATTTCTCTGTTGCTTCACAAGTCCAAAACCATTGGGAACTCCCATATAGGAAGACAAAGTAATTTTTAAATGCTGTGTTTACTAGGTCTGTTCCAAGTGGGAATAAATAATGCAGTGTTTAAAATGACAACAGGAAAGATCATTGCCTTTGCATTAGGAGTCTCAGTGTTGCCAGTGAAGGCAAGGCTCTAGACTTAGGCCCCAGAATTGTGGCAGCTTTCTTGCCAAAACCTGGAAGCATTGAAGTTTCCCAGGCATATATGTTTCTGACACACATACTCCCTGCCCTGAAGGGCAAAGTTTCTGCAGACGGGCATTCTTAAAGCTATCTAGTATCTGTACGTAAAACTATCTAGCTGCAACAGGAGTCTCAAAGTAGTTTGTTTTTGACTAACTTGCCTTGAGTGTGACAGAGGAGATGTACCCCAGACCTGTTTAGAGGAGACTTAAAAGTGTATTTGTGAGTTTGTGTGCATGTACCCTTGAGATTAGAGTGCTGAGAGTGTATGTGTGGCTGGGAGGCAGGAAATGGGGCTGCATTTGCAGGCAAAAGTGTTTACTCTTCCTCTTCCCTTCTGCAGAGATTTGGGTCAAGGGGATTTGCTGCTTTCTGGTTGGTCAGTCCCATCTCTACTTACAAAGTGTCTTTTCCCTCTGCACTTAGCACCAGGTAGCATGAGTCCTTGTACCTTGAAGTGACAGATGTAATGTGATCCTTGCAAAGCATGTGGTACAGGGAGCCACAGGGGTATTGAATTTGGGTAATAGGCTGCACACCTCTAAGCTGCAAAGTCTAAAGGGAAGGATTAGCTGTTTTATGGCACTTCTGCCCAGGAGAGGAGGAGCTACCTATCTGAATAATCAGAAAAAGTGGAACTTATTTATGGGATGTGTTTTAAGGATGGTAGGAGGTGAAGGAGCCTCTGCGCAGTTCAGCGGAACCTTTTGCCTGGCTCAGGAACCTGAAGAATGCATAGCCTTACTGTGGATCTTGCTGTACTTGCCTAACCTACATGTACCTTGTGGAGAGAGAAGTCTTTAAGAGCAGGATTTTCAAAATTGTCTGCATTCTTCTACTCCCAAGTCTCTTTCAAAATAGTTTCTTTTCTGGATGTGGAAGTTTCCTCAACTTTGTGTCTATAACCATTACTGTTTTGTAGTTCCTTGGAGCTGCAGGTAACTTGAAGGTTGCCCATTTGAGGCATATTAATAAGACTTATTGGGCCCCAACATCAGGAGGAAGATTAACACTTAAGACAGTGAAGCTTAAACCTGGCTTCCCTCTTTGTCACCTAGAATAAACGGTAACATAATGAGAGAAGAGACACATACTTGTCTCTGCAATGTGTGCCTGGATAGGAATTCTGATGGAAGTTTGTATGGGTGACTTATCACAAGCCAAATATTTATTAAAAGTGAGATAGACCCGTCCTTTTTATTTATTTATTTATTTATTTATTTTCCATGGGTGAAATTGGAATGGAAAATGTGAATTAAACATCTTATCCCCTCCACCCCCTACCAAGCTGTTTTTATCAAAGCAAAATACTCCCTTTTAGCCACCATAATTTTCCTTACAAAAATATTCCCTTTCAAATGAAGATAAATTTACCATTTTTGTATTACAGTTTGTTTAGTTTGCTTTTAGTGAAAGTATGTAAACATAATACTTAGTTTGATATTGGTACAACTGTTCTTTTCTGACTTATTCTTGAAAAGAGTTTCCTGTGTTATGAAATCAGTGCAGAGAAAAAAGAGGTTATCCAATTTTACCATATCTGCTGAACTTACCTGAATGTGTATTTGTGTTTTCTGTTTAAATGTTCTGGTATGAACACAAACCTTACAATCTCAATAGTTTGACTGATTTCTTGTTTTACATGGTGTGGGTTTTATTTGATTTAACATTCAGTACTATGAGAGAAAATATAAGTGAAATAATCCAGAAGCCTAAGATGAACGATGCTTTGGGAAAGAATACTCTCCAAATTTTTTACTTTCTATGAGCTTTCACTCTTTGCATTCACTCACAAATTTCCAGCAAGTAAATCAGCTGCATATGTATCTGCGTGCCCATGTGCTACAGATGTACAGTAAAATGTGCCTGGCTGTAGATTTTTCTCACTAACAGGAAAATCAGTCCATTGTTCCTAAATTGCAAATGTAAAACCATTTATGGCTTGTAATTTTGCATTTTTGCACACTATTAACATGAGATCAGTTTGCAGTTTTGCACCTCACATGTCCTTAAACCTCAAAGCAAAACCCAGAGATTTATGAACCCAGGTGAATCAAAGCTCCAGGAAAAGCTCTCACAGAACAGAGATTTGCACAATTCTTATCTTTTGCCAAATTATTCAAGTGGAGAGCAGAGAAAATATTTTATATAGTATTTGGGAAGTGAGGAAAAAGGGAATAGGAATATAAGCACAACAACCTTCCTTTAAGAATTTTGATGGATAGATTCTACTGCAGTCTCGTCCATTAGGCTAATTTAGAGGGTCACCTGCATGTTGCGTGTATAACTTGCTAAGATTTTCAAATTACTCCCTTAAGAAAGAGGTGCTTTATATTGCGGTTTATTAAGCCCACTTCTTCCATATGTCTCAGTGCCAGAAACACACCTGAAAAAGAAATCCAAGCACATATTGGATGGTGGGGAATTTTGAGGTCTAAAAATTCCAGTACTGGTTTCTTTCTTAGTCTTTTTTTTTCCCTTTCCCCTTAAAGTAGTTAGTCTTTATAGATTATAAAGCCAGAAGGGACCATTGCGATCATCAAATCTGACCTCCTGCTTAACACAGGCCATAGGCTCCGCTGAATTAATTCCTGTCTGAACTAGAGCATATCTTTTCGAAAGTCAACTTCTCACTTCCCAGCATATGAAAAGGTCTCCCATGACACCTATAGACCTTTCATAATGGACATATTCTTCCCATGATACGGACAAATTGAGTTTTTCCTGGGAGGTACTGCCCCACTTTGAGCTGATAAAGGGAGACCCAGGAACTATAGGTATGCTGTGATTACTTCTTTTGCACTCTGTGATGTTCCAGGAGCTTGTGCATCTTCTGCTTTACGAGATATACTTGGCCTAGGGGAGCTAAGTGGAGGGATGAGGGAGAAGAGGAGGTACATAATGGTATGGCCTCCAGCACTGTTATTTATGACAGTATCCTTCCAGCAATCTCTGCCTGCATAGGGTGAAGGCATGGTTTCAATTCTGCCCTTGAAACATGGATTAAGCAATGTTGCTAATACATATTTGTCCCTGCGGCTGTCAAACATTTCACTGATACTAGACTCTGTAGACAGCTTAATAGCTAGGTCTTCTGTCAATGTTACTGCAGCAGTGTCTTCTTTGCTTTAAGATGCTGTTCAGATTTATTCAAGCAATAGGTGTAGCATGGTGCTTGGTAAATAGCAGCACCTGACTGTATACTTGTATCATCACTGCTTGCTGACATCCCAAGTGACCAGATGAAATGGATAGACTATGGAAACCAAGTGCTGAGAAGAATCCAGTGAGTGAGAGTTGGAAAGATCATTTGTCTCATCCCTATTTTATGCCTCCTAACAGTTACATGCACAATGCATTATTATTCCAGAAGTCTCTGAACAATAACTACCATCTGCAGGAGTTGAAAATGTATGTAACCAACAATATTGGACAAACAGTTTTATTACTGCTGTTAGCATGATGCTTTCCTGGCGTTGATGTAATGCGTTGCTGGTTTTCACATAACACTTGTATTTTACATGTGACCTCATTTAATTTCTCTAGATGCTAGAGATTGAAATTATCTGTGCAAAGATAAGCTCCAAAAGCCTTATGGTATGTGCCCACACATGATGGCAATATTTTACTACCTACTGAAAGGCAAGATACAATTGAAAGATGACATTTTTCCAAGCTGCAAAATTACAGTTCACTTGTATGGTGGGAGGTGATGAATATTTGGCTTCTCAATGCTATTACTACTAACTGATGGAGGATCAATGATTGGTATTACCTCTACTTCACACTTCCTTCAGTACTCAACTTTAGCTTTTCAGACCATCAAGCTTTTTCATCATCATTTTCTTCTGGAGCTGATTTTTTCTCTTCATCACTGATGACTGGAAAACTGTTATGAATACCTCCAAACCTCACCCCATCAGATAAAAATATTTCTATGGTTTATTTTTATTCTTCTACACATAGTTCCTCTCCCTAATGTTTGCAGATAAGTAACTGTCCATGATTGGCAGGATATCACATGTTCAAAAGATCCAAGTCCAGGCAGATTCTGGGTTAGAGGTTTGTCTTGCAAATGGAGGCACCTCCTACTCTGGGAAGCTCTGGGCCACCACTGTGTTTGAAGGAGCAGACAACGTGGCCAGCTGTTGAAGTCTTGGTAAAATGTAAGCACATTTGATCTCAAAAAACCCCCTACCCATCTGAAAAGAATCAGATGCCCAGAGCTTTTGGAGTTCCTTTCCCTTGCCTTGAGTTTCTCTTTTCTTCCAGTAGTGGTTGCAGGACTGGAAGGAAAAAACCTCTGGACCTTGTTTAATACAATTTTCTGTGTGGAACTGAAAGTGCTGGAGTGTTTTAGAATTTAAATCATGTGATACCCACTACAGAAATTACAGTTATTATTGCACAGTAAATTCTCTGAAGTTTCTTCAGCACCAATGGTGATGTGCACAATCATGCCTTGAAAACCCTTCCTCTGTGTGACTTTGCTGTAGTTTCAGACTTTCTCTTCTAGCCTCCAGGACACAAAGGTCTTATCTCTGACCTACATTTCTGCTAATTCTCCTACTGAGTCCCCCTTTGCTTATTCTACTTTGCCAATAATACGTTTATGCACTTTTCGTGCCTCTCTGCCTACCTCTATGATCTATCGGCAACTGTTCAGCCCTCTCTAAAATTTCTGTTTTGCCTTGAGGCAAATAGAAAAATGCACTGTGATTAAACTTACATGTAGTATGGAGAAATAACATTTTTATTTTCTCACTCAATTCTAAGGCAACTATTCGGGGAGTGGGAGACAGTATTCCATGCTTGATATTTCTAAATTTTCTAGAACATGGAATCTGAAGTAAGGGACACTATCAACACATCTCATAGCTCAAAGAATATTTTTAGATTTCTTTTTTTTTTTTTTGTTAAGAAGTGTTAAAAAAATCAGTGTTCATATTCTTCCACAAAGCTTTCTACTTTTGTATGTGGTTGTTGTGAACTGTTGGTTGAAATAAATAATCTGGGAAGGGCAAAGTCTTGTTATGTGTCTAATAGTGAAAAATACAACTTTTAAAAAGTTGATGGAATGCAATGGCTTTATTTATAATGGGAAACCATTTTGGCCAGATCAAGCCTGAAATTCCTCTTGGCCTGGGCCATCCTCCTAAATAACGAATAGGTAGACTAAACTTGATTACAGCTCCTCACTGGGAACTGTTACTTTCTTTTACTGCTAACATGCAAACTGACACTTGTTTTTAACACTTACTAGTCTATCTTTACTGATCCTTCATATCTTCACTGATCCCTTTGGGTGTTACACCTACTGTGTCCTGGTTTATTACCTGGTCAACCTTTCATTTTCTCCTCTGTTTGGGGTTTGGTTGGACTAGATTGGCACTCAGGGAAGACCACCAAGCCATGTGATCACCCTGGCCCATCCCGAAGGCTGATTACTGAATTACAAGTAGCATATACTGTGAGTAGTACTCACAGTGAGCAGTTTATGAGCAATTTGTAGGCTGAAATTGGTTTGCACAAAACATTTATTGGACAACTTCATATAGAAAACAAACTTGTAAAAACTGCTGTGTGTTCATGAACTGCATTCATGAGTATGATAAATTACATGGTACAAACTCTTTGCCTGCTGTTAACTTCTCCAAGGGAGACATAGGATGCTGCTGATGCCACTGGAGAGAGCTCAGGAGCCATCACCCCTACTATACAGGAATATTGTTTAAATGAAAGAACTCATGTGAAATGAAGCAAATGATGGAATAAACATTGCAGGTGCAACAGAAGATGCATACCAACTTATATGAATTAGAAATGAATGTTAATGTTCCTTAGATCAAAAAAATACCGGCTTGTACCCAATGCCCTTTGAGTTCTTAATTCTAAAAATACAGTCCTTGACTTGTCGAAAATGGAAACTGCAGCTGTACTATATCATCCAAAATATCTAACCCTTCTTTCTTCCCCTTATTCTTCCCTCTTCCCTGGACTGCCCCCACACAAACCTAATGAAGAAGGAAGCGCAGTCCAATTGATGTGACATCTTTGTGACAGTCATGGTCTGTAGCTCTTTCATTTATGCAAATCCAGTTGCTCAAAGCAGTTATTCTGATGTGTCAGCTTTATGTAACGTGAGCACTTCGTAGCTCAAATGACATTCCTACTTTGCTCTGATAATTGTCCTGCACTCTCTGATGTCTGTGAAGCAGGTGGATCATGAGCCACTGTTCCAGGTGTCCTGAGTGAGGAGGATAAATGCTGAATGGCATTTTTTTAGCTGGGTTGGGGATGTTAGTGTTGAGTCATTATGTAGTCTTTTGGGTGGAATTTCATAATTATGAATTAGGGTAAGAAGGAACTTTTGATCAGCTCCTTTAAAATAAATATTAATTAAATGTTTTCTAAAATGGAGCTGCAACTTTCAGTAAAGTCAAAAGTGGTCCCTCTCTGCCTCTGAGGACAGCATTTTGTTCACAGATTGTAACTTAAACTTATTTTTATCTGAAATACTATGTCGCAAAGGCTGGTAAGAGATTTATTGTGATATATTAAACCATCTGTGCTTCACATTCCAGCACTATCCAATGCTTGTGGTGCTGCGTTTTTGATTCTCAAGTCTCCTTTGCCATTTTAACTTCCTTGTAGGTAACAGGGAGTTTTCACTGGCTCTAAAAGCAGATGCCTTGTCTTGAGCAGACTACAGGGGACCTCAGCTGCAGGGATACTTGCAGCTTTTTTCCACTGATTTATTTCCTTTCCTGTCCAGACTCCCAATAACTAGTAGAATTGATAAAAAATAAACTGCAAAGCAACAGCTTTCCAGAATTCTGCAAATGAATGGAGAAAATAACTAAACAGAGGGATATACAAGATATTTACTTCTTTTTGAGATAGCTAGCTACAAGTTAGAGCACATTTTAGCTTATTTCAATAAAATATATGGGGCAAAATGATGCAAGTCTGCTGGTGATCAGAGTTCAAATGGAGTGAACTTTTTTACCATACACGGAGAAAATGACAGGTATCAGGGTGCTTTTCTTTCTCTGTAAGCACTGCACTCTAACTCAGAGAGCTTTCAGAGGTTGTTCAGTACTGGCACAGTTTTCTTATGATTGGAAGGAAATAAGATTTGGAGAGATTTTATTTTATTTGCCAAAACGGCAGGCTTATCTCTACATAAGCTATTAACAAAATCTGCATGTTGCATTTGTTAGTGTGAACTGTTGACTTCTTCAAAATTACTACAAAATGTGGATGTCAGATTTTTATTTTATTTTGTGTGTGTGGGTTTTTTTGTTTGTTTGTTTTTCCTTTTCTCCTCCTGAGGTCAGTGTTTCTATTGCTGTATTGATTTCCTTCAGAACTAAGGTGGGGGCTGGTCATTTATTTAATACACTTGAACTATACAGTTTCTACATGGACTTAGTTTGTTCTTTGCTCTTAATGCAAGGCTTCATAGGCTTGGCTTGCATGGAAGGAGGAAGAAAGAGGAATGAGATGGGTAAAATAAAGGTGTGAATTTTCTGTATGGGCTTGTTTTCTGGTTAGCAGGAGATTTAAGGACCTAGATAGAGGCTTCTAGCAGAAACCCTGTCAAGACGGGATGGAAAGACAATGTACTTGATCAGCTGACAGAGGACAAATTGAAGTGCTCCCCAGATCACTCTACTGACTCTGGGGGATGTGTCTCATTACATCAAGATGGCTGGGGGTATACAGGGATGAGTACCTGGTAATCCTGCACCATGACAAGACACCAGGGACATTCTTCACACAAGGTGACACAATCTAGATACAAGGAGATGGGGCATATAGATCTTACCTAGGCCTCCTGTGATCATTTTGGGCTTACCTAATGGTAAGAAGTGGAGACCTCAGGAAATTAGAGAGAAAGGAAGGACATGGCTAGCCAGGGTTAGGTTGCAGCCTGCTGGAAAAGCAAGGGGATGGCTGTATACTCAAGAGGAATAAAGGATTTTGACAAGCCTGATTTTGCCCTTATGGAGCTGCAGAATCAGAGGGCTTTCACCTGCATTACGCCCTTGCCGTGATCTGTCTGCTCAAGCTATGTGTGAACACAACTACTCTGAGGGGCTTGAAACATAGAACTTGTTTGTACCTGCCATTTTTCCAAATGCAGAACAGCAGAATAACAAGTTTACATGAAAATATGTTGGCATACACCTACTATGTGTTAGTTGTAGTTTAATCATGTTTATAGCTGAAACACTGAAATTTTCTTGATAAGACTTGCAACGAAGTTGAAAAATATGAGTGACCCTGTTGCTCACAGATATCTCAAGATATACATTGAGGATATAAGTAGTGTATAGTGCTGATTACACTGGGACGACCCTTAGTGAGTTTTTGGGCACAATTTCTCTAGTACCACATAGCTTTTTGAAACTGATTTCACATTGTCTACATGTTTTTATAAAGTTTATATGCCTTGCATACAGGGTTAGAAACACAACTGAGGTGCAGAAGTAGACTGCTGGGCACACACAGCCAAGCTAGTACACTGAAAAAGTAGGAAATGAAGGAATAGGTTTTCACAAATATCTCATGGGGAAAAAAGGTGAAACAGTAGACATGGTTTTGACTAGAAAAGGTTTTCTTTTCCTTCTGTTTGTATATTAGCTAGTCCAACGTGGATTTTCATAAAGAATCATGGATAGGGTGCAGGTAACCATGTATTGACTTGCACAGTTGATAGGTTATGTTCAGTAAAAGAAAAAGCCAGAAATCACATCCAAACATCCTCCTGCCTGCTATTTTAAAGTAGCACGAATTGCATGCATATGCAGGTCATATTACTCCTTTTTCTCACCAGCCTTTTTGTCTTTCAATGCCCAACCAATGCCAAATTTCAGGTACCTGCTTGTGCACCTGATGTAAATAAAGCAATCATTTTTTAGGGCTAATTTCTTTCTTTCTTTTTTTTTTTTTTTTTTTGTGAGAGGATAGACTATATCATATTAAAAGGAGAACTCCAAGAGGTTTTACTTTCCCCTTGAACTGTTTTTGATTTCACAGGAAGGAAACATTAACCAGGGCTGTCCCAGGAATGAGTAAGAGATCCTAGGAGCATTTTCAAGGATTCCCATGGTACTTCCTGGCAAATATATTGCCTGTGTAGCTGAATTAAATCTGCTTGCACTGCTTAGGAATTAATGTCCTCTGATATAGTTTCTGTTATTTTGCTATTGCCAAACTTAAAAAGTCAGGAAGCCTACAAAAATAATATATGCTTAGGTATTACCGTGACTGCCAGCTAAAAGATAATAGAGAAAATAGATTGTTTATCTTAATTTCCCTAGTTGCATGCAGAACAAATATTATAGAGGTAATTATTATAGAATTCTTGGAAAGTGAACTTCAAGTGTACAATCAAAGCAAAATCAGAGGTATTCATAAGCAAATCTTTAATGCAACTTGAGCTTTCTGATTGTTTTCATTTTGACTTGGGTGTTGCTTTGCTAATCATGCTAGAAGCATGGAATTATGTAAGTGCCTGTCTAGGTGCTTAGTAAAATCAGGCATGATATTTTTCATTAGTGCAGGTTAAGATTTCTACATTTAATAGTACAGCAGACAGCAGTGAATCAGGGTTATGTTACACTAGTCCTAAGGTTAGTTTTGCAGTGTAAAATATTTCATTTACATGCTCTAGTTTAAAGGTTGTTGAGTGATGGAAACATGTACTGTATAGCCTTGGTATAATATCTGGGATATTGTACTTTGGGGAATGAACCAGAAGCCCTGAGCACCGACACAACGACTGAACGTATGATCTTATATTTACAGTATAGTATCTCATTTTTAATACAATTTATCCAGCAAAATATTCCAAACGAGGTTCTGATATTTTGCCTTTCTGAAGACTGGTGTTTGGAGCTTTCTGCTTTGACTGTATTCTCACTATGTGATTTTGATTAGCTTATCTAGCTAAATTCTCTTTTTTTTGCCTATTCTCCTCTCTGTTTTTAAAATTCATATAATTTCTGGTCTCTTGAATAGCTATTATTAAAAACATTGTAGTTCTGGAGAGAAATTATATAATAGTTGCTTTGGTAATCCCCTTTTACTGCTTTGATAGCAATTCACAACAGTTGTGCACTTGCACAAAATCCCTAGTTTCTCTACTATCTTAGTTGTTTTTTTGTTTTCCTAAACACTGGATTTATAAGTGCTGCTCCTGTATGCCTTAGCACTCCCAAAACAGAACCCCCTCCAAAAGAAATTTGCATGCCCAGGGAAATTCCATTTTACAGATGATAATTCTCTCCTGTGGTTGAGGGGAGAAGGGAGGCAAAAAAAAGTTATCAGAACTGGAAATGAATAAAGATAAAGATAAGTTACAAAGGGAAGACAGAACCACATCGAATATCAGGGTCAGGTCCTGAAAACTTTCTGCTAAATGAAGAAATCCACAAAAGTATTTGTAGTTGCTTTTAGGAACCAAGAATTTGTCAAATATTATGAAGCAGTAAGCAGCCAGCATGAGACAGAAAATGTCCTTAGACTAAAGTACTGATGCTAGCAAAAAATCTGTGCAGGAGTTATTCCTTTTTTTTTTTTTCTTTTTTTTCTGGTGATTTGGATCTGGACTTGCAAGTTTATTTTTATGCAGTGGAGGAAAAGCAGCTTTTGAAATTGTACCCAGAATGCTCCTTCACTGAAGTATATAAATGTACTTCTAATTTACATGTATACCAAAATTATTTGAGAAGGTCTCTGTGCCACTAGCAATGCTACTGGATGAAATACTTCATGTACCTTGTTGAGGTGTTTTACCTGTGCAGGACCTTTCCCAGAACGTGTTACGGTCTGTAATTGGATCCCTGGAAAATAGCATGTACTGAGGTTTTTGTAGACTACACATGTGCCTGTTTGGCCATTTATTGAAGATCATAAGGGCCACTTCAGGTTGTTTTACAGAAGATTTTGGTGGTGAAGCTGGCAGACAAAGGAAGATCACCAAGTGCAGGAAGACTTTCAGTGGCACAAATTTAACTTGAATTTTGCCATTCTGCTGCCTATCTGAAGGAAAGAATATGTAAAAGATGCAAACTTTAAATTTCTCTGCAGTGAAAACTTTCAGATCCCATTTTCCATTCACATTAAAATATTGCTGATCAAACAAAGCAAGTCACTTTGGCAAAATCACATGCTTTTATTACAATTTTTCCTTTTGATACTTTTATATTGAAAAACACAAGTTTGCAACATGCAAAAAAATCCAAAATGGTTCATTTGGAAGATATCCAAGCAGTACATTTTTCTTCATTGCTGGAACTTTTGTCTTCGTTTTTCTCTGAAACTAAATTTGGCAAAACCCCATATAAGTTTCCAAAGCATCTTATTTCAGACACTTTTGAGCTGTCCTTTGAAAATGATTCCATCAGAAGTATTTCCCACCAGTAGTGATGGCAATACTCTCAATGTTTTTGATCGCTTGGTCACTACACTCATCTTCAGGAAAATAGCTACACTTTCAGAAGAATAATTTTTAGTGCTAGTAATAACAATATTGACTACAATAATAACATAGAGTAACGTAATATATTAAGAGGGATCTATGGAATTTGCTGTTGCAATGACGCAGCAATCTATGTGTTTTCTTTCCATTGTTCGACTGGAAAAAGCAGAATTAAAGCTTCAGATGACTCTCCTAAGAGCAATACAATCCAAGTCAGAGCATCACAGTCCTATTCTAAGTTCATAAGGACTTGTTTTGTGGTCTCTACTGTTTCTGTATTTTCATGATGGAAAACCATCCTAGTCTTTGACAACAACAGTATGAAGTAATGGAGAAAATGGAGAAAAATAATCTTGAGTCTGTTGATACTGGGTAGATGTAAGACCCTGGGTAGACACAACATACCTCATTAAGATGATCTAATGTGCTAATTAAAAAAAAAAATAAAAATCAAAATAATTTGTGGACTGTACGTTTGACTCACCCACATTGGAGGAACACAAGATTATTTTTTAAGTAACCTAAGTAGAATTGTGAAATTGAAATAGATTGCCAAATACTTGTAATTAGAACTAAAAAATCCCACAGATTTTGCATCCATTTAGGAAATATTTAAAAGAAGATTGTCTTAGCATTTTTAAATAAATAGGACATGAATGACTTATAAGCTGTAGCACATGAAACAAAATTTAAAATATTCTTTAGAATTATATAATAAAACTTTAGAGTACATGTACCCAGAAGATCCCAAAATGTGTCTTTTAACCTTTTTAGTATAGAGCATGTTAGTCAACTTTTCACTTTTTTTTTTTTTTTTTGCCTTATTGACTATTCTTAAAATGGAGCAAGAAAGGCGTGAGCTGCATATTCAAGTCGACAGTGATAAAACATTTATTTCTTACCTTTCATGACACTAAATAATAGGTAGGTAAAAGGTGGATTTTATGTTTTATGAAGTAATTTAATTTATTCTGAAAAATGAAACAATATAAAATTATGTCTGTGACTTTTTCATATAAGACAACTCTGAAATATCCTTTATGATTTCTAGATTTTTTCTTGAGTACATGAAGTTTTCTCTCTGAGTCTTAGTTGAACACCTATTACTTTTGCTACAAATATGTATTTGCATTAACCATGTTTATTGTAGCCTAAATTGTGACTATTTAAAGCTGAAAAGACTTGTTGATAATTGTATAGTTATTTTCATCAGATATGATTAGTTTTGCTAAAGATTGTTTTTCCCTTTCAGATTCATTTAAGGGAGATTTTAAAAAATGTATAGGCTTTAAAGGCTTGACAGAGTTTATATACAGTTTTATCTGAAGAACAAAGTATTTTGATTTGGAAATAAGACTTTGTGAGAGTTGTGGGGCTATTGTTTCTTGTCTCCATCCTCTTTCTGGGACGGGCTTCCTAAATGCTCAGTATTTCTCATCGATACGGTGAAGCCAAAGACATTCACTGCGTGATGCTTTCCAGCGTGTTGCCTTTGCATTGTCCCAGAGGAAAGGTCATAATGACTTTCTGCAAATGAAAGCTCTTGGCAAAGTGGACCAACAGAAGAGAATGAAAGCAGACAATGTCTGAATTACACACACACATATATACATATAGATATATATAGGCAACATAGGAGTATTTCCATATCAGCATGTTTTGAATTTTGGAAGAAATTTTTACTATTTGAATTGCCACTAAAGGGCAAATAAATTCTGACTGGAGAAGCACTTTTTAATGAGCGCTGTTCAGGACTTAAGCCAGAGGGTTGTTTGTAACCTTCAGAAAAGGTCTCTAACTAATGTTCTACTTTGTAGAATATTCCAGCTGTCCAGATCAGGCTCTACAATTTACAATTCTATTTCTTAATATTCTGAGGTTCCAACTGAACTGACTCAACGTAACTTGCCTACCTTCCCTATTCAATCTGACAACTGGGTTTATGTATGTAACCAAACCCACAGGATTCTAGAAAACCTTCAGCATGGATGGCTTTTCCACACTGACCTTTTTCCCCACGTTTGTTGCATCCCCTTCAGAGAGTATCTTGTCCAGAAGATGAAATACCATTAGAAAAAGTCTTTTTGTCCTGAAGAACACTGCAATCCTTTGGTGACTGATTCATGCTTGATGAAAACAAAAATGATCTGTCCCAGATTCATGATTCTATGTTTTTGTTGTTGCTGCTTACAACCAATGTCTAATTTTAAAACAACTGTATCCAGATATAATTAATGTTTTTCATTACTGTGGTGTGTTGAGGGTACAGCTAGGGTGACAGTAATTTCTGTTCATTTGTGTCTTTTTGGTCTTCTGGGGAGGGAAAGAAAGGAAAAAAAAACCCTGTAGGATTTCCAGGAAAAATCAGATTCAAGGAAGTCTGGTTACAATCAGTGACTCAAACAGCAGTACACACTGCAACAGAGCTGTGGCACAACCTACAGCTGACTGAGTCATCCCCAGAAAGATGTTTGCGTGATATATATGATTTTTTCTTTTTTTTTTTTTTTTTTAATGTGAGCCCTCTTTACGACATTTTGAGAATTATGAATCAGATCTGATTAATATCCTTGAATAAGCTGCCAGTTGAGACAAATCCAAAAACCAGAGCTTCAAGATTTTAATCTCAACCAGTGTGTGTAACACTATGCAATGTAGACGTAGGAATTGATCATAAAGAAATGACTGTGTAGTCAGGAAGGATTTTTACCCCTATTTGTCCTGCAGCTTATTTTAGAACTGAGTTTTAGTCAGTCATTACATTGATCAATCTATTATGCTACTTTCTGTCCCAGCTGCCTGGTATTAGCAGTTCTGTCCACTTCACTTACAGCTTGTTTTTCTTTAATCGCAAGTTTAACTGAATGATTTAGCTGTATGTTTGTTGAAGATTTGTAATAGTCACATACCCCCATATCCAAAAGATGGAAGTTTATAAAATAATTTCAAAATTCCATTTTGGTGTGTTTGTTCGGATCATGGAGAAATGTCTTACTTTCTTAATAAATAGATTTTTTAAATAATTAAAATAATTCTAAAACCTCTGCATATCTTTCTGGAGAGTTCTTTTCTATGCAAACAGAATTCATGCTGTGCTTGATTCTCTTATCTCTTTTTGGCCTAAGATTGTCTTCATAAACAAGTATCATGGTTGGATTTTTTTTTTCTTGAAGTAGCTGAATTTACAAAACGCATCCTCTTCTTGGGTGCATCCAGTTCCAGTGCTCAAGTGCAGTCAGCCTGTGACTGTTTCTTCAGCACAGCTAAGCTCTGGAAACTTTCAGTTCAAATTTTGGGTCCTTGAGAAAAAATCAGATGGCAGATCTCAACCTACTTTCATGATTGTGTCTGGAATTTTGGCACAGCACCATCTGATGCTTCACAGATTTCAGGTGGAAATATTACAAACAATCTTTTCTTACTATCCTTAATCTATTCTCCACGAGGATTGTCCATGAAGATCTTGGATGCCTTCCTTGTCCAAAAGTTGTTCAAAGAAAAGCTGTGCCTGATGCTTTACCATGTCACTAGTGTTTGCATAGCTTAACAGTAGGATGGATGCTTTTAGTAGCAAAAATGCCACATTATATCTCCTCTTTTATCAACAGGATGTAAAGGGATCAGTCTGAAGGATCAGATTTCACTGGAAAGACTAATCTCAAGAAATTTGGGCTGGAAGACAAGTTCATTTCATGTTTTTGTTTACAAATACCCACAAAATCCAAGTGCTTTTGATCCTTCAGAATTGTGCTCTAAGACATATACAGATTCATGCATTTTGAATTCTAGATACAAATTCAGAATTAGATTTTACATGGATTCTGTGTTAAAGTGTTATTGAAAGGAAGAGGCAAGTATCAAATCTCATGAATCCTGGAAAATGGAGAAATACGGTCATTTAGGAAAATGTTAATAGTATTCAACTGAAGAGAATGTCTCCTTTTTCTGTAGATGGTGCCATCAGGCACACATTCTAGAGATGTAAAGCTGGGATGTCTTTTGCTTTTGTATCATTTTTAGATACAGCTTGTGGTAACACTTTGTGTCTTTTTTTTTGGTTACATTACAACAGCGGACAGAACACTTGACTGAAAAGCCACTACAAAGTTTCCATGTGTAAATGTTTGTAAGTATACATCTGCAAATGACTGAGCAGAATTACATCTTGAATTAAGAAATCCTTTCTTTATCTAGGAAATTCTAAAATTCTTTCTATAGATATTTACTCTGAGTGAAAAGTCAGTGTGAAGAAAACCTCATCCTGTGCAAACTTGGCCCCTCCTGGTGGTTCTCTTCACCTTTCCTATGTGAAATTGCACTTGGAATGGAAACAGAAAAATACAGTAGGGAAAATGATGTAGCTCTGAACCCTGGTGTAATTTACATCAGCACTTACGATAGAGAGAGTGAGACATTAAGAATGGAGTTATTTGGTATATTTTGTTTAGACATTCCTGATGCAGAAATATTTTTTAAATGAAAATCTTATTCCCCCTGATGCTTATATTCAATTGTTTTAGAACAATAAATTAAAAAGCTTTGTAATTGAGAAAATAATAACTTGACTGAATTTTCACATTTGATTACTGACCACTGCTGAGAAGCCAAGTTTCCTCCATTTGCTGTAAGTAGATGAAAGCATGACACCCGGGACTTTGGCTCTTTGTCCCAACAAATAACTCATATTCATTCTGAGGTAGCATGTTCCCTTTAGTCCCCATCTAATCACTAAATAGATTCAGTAGTCTAAAATCTTCAATCAAATCCTAACCTTAAGCCTTCATACAATTTTTCTTAAGTTAATATTCTACCCCAACAACAGCTATTTATCAGTAACATCTCTCTGTTTTAGTTGATGATATTAATGTTAATAAAAGTAGGGTATAGACCCTGTTCTATGGTAATTGAACATCTACTGTTCTCCTAGTGCTTTTGTGGTTGTCAGTTAATATTTTTAAACAGCATATCAGTACGTTGGTTACCAGTGCATCTGTAGCTATATTAGCTATATGTATCGTCTTGGCATGACAGAAAGAAATTATAGTCCTTGAGCATTTATTTGCATTTAATTAGAGTTTTTTGTGGGAACTTCTGTTGATTTAAAATTTGAATTTAGGACATCAAAATCTGATAACCAACTTAAGGATGTTCATGATCTTACCAATTTCTCTCATACTCTATTGGCAGGATGGCTTATCTCAAATTCATAGATTTACTTGCCTATTGTCAGTGTGCTGTTGTAATATAAGTTGTGTGGAGAGTTAATACATGAGATATGTTGAAATTTAGCACAAGAGTTTTGGATAACTCCCATGATACTGTGCAATTACTACTGTATGTGTCACTGCTGTGGCAAACAATACATCACCATTTCTCTCTATTCGCAAGAACTATTATGCACAATAAAGCTGCTGTCCTACTTTCCTTTCTTTATACACTCCTGGAAAATATCCTCTATGTGAGACCACCAGACAAGTACAGTTTTTTCCTTTTTTTTTTTTTCTCTCTCTGTTTCTCCTGCAGGACAAAGAACCTTGTGCTTATGGAAGGATCATTAAAACAGGGAGAAGTCCAGCAGGAAGACTGTATTTTAATCCAGCAATCTATAAAGAAACTAAACCTCTCAGGAGAAAGAAGCTTTCAATTTTAAACAAATGATAACATAAGATTTAGAGTTTGAAATAATAGATTTCTATATTAAAGCTAAACTGATAAATTATTTAAAGCTAGGGTTCTTAAAGCTTCTTAGACCTCTGTCTGCCATCTATCTTCACCTCAACAAGTTTGTGAAACATGAATACTTAAGATATATAAACTCTTATGTACAAACAAAAATACTGGAAAAGAAGCATTTAGGACTCCAGCTGCCAAAATCCAGCACTCTTCATAATCAGGTATCAGTCTTGATTACAGTGTGAAGACATCTCTAGTGATCCTGGTGGGTGAACTTCTTATGGTTACTGAGCAAGGGAAGACATGTATGCTACTGTTGCTTGATCTGTCAACAGCCTTCGACTCCACCAGTCTCTCGGATGCAACTGATTCTCTTACAGGACCTGGCAGGACCAGATGTGCACCTCTGAGGTGGCTCTGTGTGTTACTCTTGGAAGTATCCTTGTGGGATATGTAGTTTTCAGTTTTCTATAAGGAAGATATTTTTTACAACAAGGGTGGTAAAATACTGGCCCAGGTTGCCCAGAGAGGTGGTAGATGCCCCATCCCTGGAGACACTCAAGGCCAGGCTGGATAGGGCTCTGAGCAACCTGATGTAGTTGAAGATGTCTCTGTTCATTGCAGTGGGGTTGGATTAGATGACCTTTGGAGGTCCCTTCGAACCTAAACTATTCTGTAATTCTGTGATCATGTGGGATATATCAAGAGCAAGCATACACAGCTGCCTGTCTGCTTTTGCAGATGCAGTTGGTATCATTGCCTAGCTATCCCAGTACTTCTGTGTCGTAAACACATGGTTGAAAAGAAGCGGGATTCAGCTTTTTGCAGATGAGACAAGTTGAGGTTGGCAGGGAAAGGCAATACTTCAAAGAACTCACCTTTTGTTGAGGGCTGCCCGTTGACTGTAAATATGATGCACAGACCTAAGCTTCAGCTGGGAGTGTCATCAGTCATAGGTACACATGTGACAATATTGAGAAAGGTCCTCCTTCCTCCCTTTGAACTATCAAAAAGCATATGCTCATTTGTCTCAAGTGATGGACTGGAGTGACAGTGGTCTGCCTTTTAGCTGTCTCCAGCTTACAGCATTTTGGTTTCCACATGGAAAGTGGACCTATATGCTGTGATCTCTCTTTTAGAAAAAGGGGGCCAAAGTGAAAATGTCACACGACTGTTAAACACACATATTTGACTTCTCTTTTGATACTTCATTCAGCCAAACCAGCCTGGCATTTGCAGTACCTGAAAGATGGTCCTGTGCCCCCTGTGGGGGCAGATGCTGCAGATGATAGACCTGAAGGGCATGTATCTTAGAGATGGACATAGGTTCTTCTTCATAGGAAATCTTCACCACTAAGGGTCAAGCAAATCTTCTGTCTCATCCCAGTCTCAAAAACTGTAAGCCTAAAGTAAGATATTCGGGGTAGTTTCCCCACTCTTGGGGTAGCAGAAGAACTTCATTTTACAGTTGTAACAAGCAAGAAACTGCATGAACAAGTCAAACGCTTCTTGAAAAAAGGAGTGCTTTTCTTCAGACCAAAATATTAATTTGAAACTTGATTCTGTGATGGTAATAATATGCTATAAAATCCAAGATGGGAATCATTAAAAACCACAATTAACAATGGTGCAGACCTCAAAAAAGGAGAGATACAACAATAGTAATTTTGAATAATAGTTTTAAAATGACAAAAATCAATGAATACTAATATGTGTAGTAAAAAAACCTCAACTGAATTAGCTGACAAAAAGTGAACAAACGGCAACATGCCATGACTGCAGAAAAGCTTTCATATAAAGTAAACCAGTAAGAATACAAATGAGAAACTGCTGGCACATGTTCTATGTAAAGAATAAGATGAAGTATCCCAAACTGCGTCAATTATTAAAACTAAAGCCTCAAACTTTGACATATGATCTAGAAATCATAAATAACACTTTCAAAGAGCAGTGTCAGACACTCTAATCTTCCAAGTCACTTTAAACAGGAGATAAAGTTTGTAAACAAAAGCACTTTATTGAAACTTTCACCAGATCAAAGTGTAACCTTAGACTTAATAAGAAATAATAAATGCTGCTGAAGTCTAACAGTGGGGAAAGAAACGTGCTTAGATGAGCTGCCAGTAAACATTCAGTGGGAATTCATACATACACAACCGAACTGTTATTGGAAGTGTTTAACCAAACATTTGAACCAAAAAGTCTGTTATTACACAACTCAGCAACCCCAATGAACTGGTTTTCCTGTCTACCTGCAGCATTGGATATTGGTCTTAAACAGCAGACTGCATTTATTTACCAGTACTGAAATACACTCCTGTGTGCAAAGCCCACATCCAGGCACTCAGATCTCTAGTAAGTCTTAAGTGAAGCTTTCAAGGGGAGCAGAGGCTTACTGAGACACTTCAGCTCATCACAGGTGGTTTCGACATAGATCAGTCTGCACTCTTTCTGCCGTGCTTCACTCGGGATTATTCAGAGATTTGCATTTATTCACCACGAGAGTTTGATAACACAGGCTTGTCCATTCAACTGACTGGGAAACTCTTCAGATTCAGTAAAATGGAAATACTTGTTGACTGTTCTCAAAACAACCCCAACAAACAAAAAAAACCCAAAACAAAACATCAAACCAAACAAAACTAAAAGAAAATAACAACAAAATAAAGACAAAAAAAACCCAAAAATGAACACCCACAACAACAAAACCTACAAACCCACACACTCTTCACTTTAGAAAGACCTTCATAAAAATTGGATTAAAAATATTGTGTAATATCCTGACCAAGTCTGTACACACTAGCAACTTAAACTCGCCCTTTTTAAAATGACACAAGGGAGCCAGACAAGGCTGTCCATTATCCGCTTTTCTTTTTGCAATTGTAATTGAACCTTTAGTCGTCTTTTTATTTTTTTTTTTTTCCCCATCAAGAATTGCTTCAAGGAATGAAAATTTGAAACTCCATAAATTTGGGTTCATCGTATGCAGATGACATACTGATTTGCTCCTGCAATCCTGGTCATAATCTGCCTATAATCCTACAAACAATGGATTGGTTTTATATTACCTCTCTCTTCTTTGCAGCTACAGCAATAAAACCCATTTTCTTAAAATGAACACACAGTTGCAGACCCTATCTGACCAAGGTATGATCAGATGAGACAGCATTCTGCTAGTTATCTATAGATAACCATATGTGAAACTAGCCTCCACATATAACTAAAAATCTCACTTCACTGAGTAGAGCGTGAATTGTTTTATGCATGTCCTTATTTTTCTTCAGACTTTTTCTCAAACTATAAAACCAATGAATATGATAAACCTTGTCTTTTTTGTTTTTCTGTTTCAGGATCTTCATGTGTTAGTGCTGTCTTTTTTTCTTTATTATTTTAATATTTTCCTTCATTTTGTAAAAATGAAGTATTTGAGGTCTGCTACTTAAGCTTTGTAATCACTATTAGAAAAAGGTGAGTCAACTTTGAAACACTTAGAGTTATTTCTTATTAAAATTTGTGTTCATTATACTTTGGCTGGCTGTAGCTGCAGAACTGAGATGCTATTGCTGTAGTACACATTATACATTGTATGAAATTATAGTGACAAAACCCATACCCTAAAATTACTGGTAGCCACCTGAGACAAAAATCCTAGTTCTGGAGATGACTGGAAAAATATAATGCATTTTTCTTTCCTTAGTACTTGAGCAATTCTCAGAGTGAATTCTTAGATCTCTGTCTAATTATTTGAAAGAGCTCGAAAGGCTGGAGCAGATACCCCAAATTTTGCGATGCTTTTCAAAGTCCAAATATCACATATTCCAAGGTGTTCACCAATTAGACCAGTCTAGCCCATTGTTTTGCCATTAAACAACATTAGATGTGAAATTTTCAGCTGAACAACATACAAGCATGTTACATAACGTTGCATTAGAAAAGGATTGTTGCACAGATATATCGACAAAGCATTCCTTTTCTACTAATTAACTCTCAAGTTAGATTATTTTAGCAAAAACTGAGTTAAAAATGGAGCTTTAATTTTTAGAAGAGATTTGCTCTGTTTGGAATAAGATTCAACAGTGACTCATTCCAAATATATATTGATTTGATTTAGTATGTTACACAGGTTATAATTAACTCTTCAAAGAATAGCTTCATTTCAGACAAATTTGTCATTTAGCTGTCATAAAATATACATACCGTAAACGAATAGTGTGTGACAGAGTATCCTAAATTAGCTATTTGAAAAAAAGAGTGACAAAATGGAAAAATGACACAAATGGCTTCTACTCCTAAGTTTTTAATTTCATATCAGCTGAACAACCTATCAGCTTTTTACTAATTGGGCTCACACATGAAAATAGTACTACTTTCCTCTGAATGTATCACACAGAAAGTAAGCAAGCAAAGTTTTCTATCAGAAAAGCTAAAATCAGTATCGCATTAAAAAAGCTGGAAAGCTATAACATTTGTTTTCAGCTTTCACAATTTCCATAACACAGGTGACTATTTCCAGACACAAGACACTTTATTTCAGTCCTCTGTGTTTTATTCTATTTACCTGGTAGTGTAAATCTAGTGAAGACTAGACTGTAGGTAATAAGGATGTAAAATTAACCAAAGTCAAAATCAGGTATAGCATCTCAAATATGATACTGAAGACTGATAAAGACAGAATTATGCTGGTTTGATCAGTTAAGCATTAATGAATATTCGCAACAGGCAAGAAGAAGGGGGCTTCATATTAAGCTTCTTCTTTAAATAAAAAGTATGATTAAGGACAGATGGTTTAGAATACCACTAGTATAAACCATAATATATCAATAATAATGAACTATTCCTAAAAAATATGGAAAATGGGATGTCTTCCTTTGACAGCTATAGGGAGATACGCACATTTTAGTTGCATGTGTTCTTAAGAAAACCTGAGCCACATCTAAACTTTCTGGCCTTGTTCTTTTGATGGCTTTGAGGATGGCTGGGACCTAATTCTTGTGGCCAGTCAAGATACACAGACTGAAACAAGGACATTTTGTCCAGAGATTCTTCAGTCTTCTAGGGAGACAAGAGTGGCAGCAACTGAAGTGTCTGGGGTTTTTTTTATGAAATGGCTTGATTTTATTTCCTCAGTACTCCACAGTCAAATAGACATATAGTTGGAGCTATCTCTCACCAGTAAAGGCTACAGAATGAAAATATGTATTCTGGCATTTTTGCCTTGTCTGTGTATCTTGTGCATAAATAGCAGATTCTAGGGCTGTTATTACATTCCTTCCAGGAACAGATTTGTTCTGATGTGTCTCTAATTGGAAGAGAAAAAACCTTTTCCTAGCCTAACTGGTTAAAGTACCAGGTTTTTTCTTAGAATTTGGTGCAAAAATTAAATTAAAAGTACAGATGGAATAGTTATGATCAGCTTCTCTGCTTGGTGAGAGAAAATCATTAGCATGAATTCTAGCTAATTTATCAATTTTTATTGCAAAATTTTAAAAACTGTTTTTTTTCAACAAGCTGGAATTGCTGGTTTTCTTCTTTTCTCCTTGCAAAGACTATGATTTCTGGGTACAGAAAGTCATGGTACTTATTTCAATGTGTTACACATACATACTTTGGTAAGTTATGAGCCCAAGTATATTGAGCGCACTAGCAGCTTAAGTCAACATTTTTTACCACAATCCCGCAGCCCTGTTTAATGCAAAATCACTATTAAAAACAATAACAACTGAATCAGATTTCAGCAAGTGTGACATCTAGTCTATGTCCAAGTAGATGATGCAATAGTTAAACAGCCACTTGTGATTTATTATGTGTACAAAACTCCTGGAGAAATCTCAGCAAAATGCTCATTGGTAAGTCATGCTACCTCAGTCTGTTTTGCTCATTACGTCTGCTCCTCCCTCGATGGGTTAAACTAGCTTGCTATATAATCATGACCATGCTGTAGTTTGGAATTAAGTTCGAGTGAGCTCTTTCCAACAGTTGAAATAATTTCACAGGCTCCATTATCAAAATTTTCTTCTGCACGGGTAGTGTTTTATGTTTCTCCTGAGTGTCCTATAAACTCCCAGTATTAATAGCGTGTTAGTGGTGATATTGATGCGTGATAGCATGGATACTGCATGCGCTGTTACAATGCTCTAAGACTGTAAACCATTTTTAGCAGTGTTCTTTGCAAGGCTAAGTCTTGATAGTGTAATATAGCACTGCTAATTATATTGATCTAATTAATCTAATTAAATTGCAGCGAGATATGTTGTACATGTCATTTGTCTATATTAACATTATGTAAACCTATTCTGCTTGTCTGTGCGTTTTACCAGGAAAGTAATTGTATGCCTCCTGCATCTCACACTGGAGAGAGAGGGATGTGGTGATCAGGTGGTTTATGAGATGAGGAAAGCCTGACTGTTTTTCAAATCCAGTTTTGTTTAAGGAGACAAAGGATTTTCTCTTCCTGGAGCTAGAAAATGCCTTCTATGTTTGCTTGTTTGTTTATACCACCTCTGACAAAAACACACCTTCATTTGGCATTATTTCTATGCTTCACTTTCAACATGTAAATGACAGACCAAAGGGTTGAGAGTTACTTTTGCTGGAGCATGGGAAACATAACTGCACTGTTGTGGAAGGAAATGATTATGGGGAAAATTCACTCCTAAGGGAGCAGGTACGTTCCTCCTGCTGCTCCCCACTGCTGTTGGTTCTGCCTTCCACCAGCCGCTCCAGAGGACATGCCTTAGCGGAGAGGCCAGCAGTTGATGAAACAGCAAGTCTTTGACTTTGTTGGCCATGGCCTCTTCTTGTATAGCAAGGCTGTTTTCATAGTTGTGCTTATCCATTGTGGTTCTAGTGATGAAGGGTAATGGAAGCAGATGGTATCTCTACCCTCCTCCTAACACAGGACACACACTTGAATGTCATCCAAACTCACCCTTCTCCTGGATTTTCTTTTATCATCAATTAAATCAAAGCAAATATTCCTTTGGCATGAGCCGGCCCTCCAGACTTTGCATAATTTTTGCTTCTTGTCTTAAGTTCAGAGACACTCCATCATTTTCTATGATCCCTGTCTGGCATTAGGAAGACTCACTTGGTTCAGTTGCTATTCTGAGTTTGCTGTGTCACTCTGCAGCGTCATGGCAGACTGCGCCACGTTAAAGGAAGAATGTGACTATTTTCTTCCACATCAGCCTCCTGCAGCAATTAGTGCTGTCCCTGCTTCGTTAGCCAGATCAGCTGAATGCTAAAAATATGCACCACTGGGCAGATTAGGAGCCTGAAGGATGTTTGAATACTGTATTCAACTGTCTTGATATTAGAAAGATTTGTGTTTTTTTTAAGATTAAAATAAGTAAAATAAAAATTATATATTTGTCTTCTGTTATGATGTAGGGTTTTTTAAAAACTCTGCAGTGGTTATTTTAGGCCAGGTTTTGCTGTTGCTCATACGGAGAAGTGAATGATCCTCCTTTCTGCAGCTGACCACTGTCTTGTTGTTGACGAAATTGCCCTCACATTTCTAATGTCAGGAAAACGGAGTGACAGAGGGAAAGAGAATAAGAAAGATGTTTTTTAAATCTCATTTTCCCTTATGCAGTGTAAGAAGAGTTGGTTTCTTCAGCTTATTCTTGCTGATGGCATTAGTTAATGTAAAACATTTTAAACCAATTTTCAGTTCTGATTAATACAGCTAGCTAGCTAGCCATGGTTATAATTATTTTCCAGATGAAACAGTTTTCAATTTCCAAATAAATGAAGTCAGGAAATCCTCCTGTGCTTTCAATAGTAATCTAACAAGATTCTAGAAAGATACCTTGTTTACTGTGCTTGGACAAGAAAGAGGTAGTATGAGTCCTCCTTTTTCTTTTGTGGCCCTTTCTCTAAGTGGCATAAAACAAGACTCCACAAGTCAGAAAATTTAAAATTGGAAGTCTTCCACTGGTGGTTTTTTTTTTCCCCTTTTGCTCTGTGGTCTTTTAGACCATGTAGAAGCCGTATGCACAACAAAGAAGATGGCCGTAATCCTACAGTGTATCTGTATGTGATGTATATATATTGAATATGTGACGGAGGACTGGCATTTGCTGTTTAAAGCTTCCACTGAGGCTAACACATGGCAAAGTGATCAGAAATAGTGTAAAGGAGGAAGACATGAAAGACAAAGAGCTATGTCGATGACCTGTTGAAGTCAAGAGAAATACCCTCAATGGTGTCAGTGGACTAGGAGTCAGACCCTCTTAGAGAGAGGGATGGCGTTAATATTTCTGAGAAAATGAAATCCTGGGGGTCTGCAGAAGAGAAAAACAACAACAAGCCTGAAGGGACTTTGGAGCAGAGCCAGCAGAAGCTGCTGTCATCTCTATCCTGCTGTCCTTTCTTGAACTTGGCACAATCAGCTGATCTGCATGAATGTGATGTTTTTATGGCACTGGTTCTAATTGGTAGTGATAGCAGCACGACTGAATGAGACAGCACATCGTATGAAAACAGGTTGAAGGGAGGATGGGATTCAGTTATAAAATCTTAAAACTCATTTAATCAGAGCATTTTTTTTTTACTAATCAGAATATTTTCTGTGAATCTTGGAGACTGCAGACTTTGATCACAAACCAGAGAGTATGAGAGGGTCTCATTCATAAGTACTTTATCTTCTCAGGAACAAGTCGATAAGCCTTTATTGTTTAATTTTTCTTTCTTGGGAACTGGGCAGCTGACATTTTTTCAAAGTCCCTTAATTTGTAGGGGACTTTGTGGGAGTCACAAAACCCCATTAACCATATTTTTCATCTGGCTTTAGGAGGAATATATTTTAAAATGGTAAAAAGAAAAGACTTTGAACAGCTTCTGATAACTCACAGTTTAAGCATGGCTATAAAAAGAAAATGAAAAGGCAATTAAAAATGGAATATTTCTTTCTTCAGTCTCTCCCCCCTCTCTGTAATTTGTCACTATTTCTTGTAGGCAGGCAGAAGGATGAGGCTAGAGAAGACCATTTAGGACTGCAAAGCTGGCTGTTATAAAGCACCATAACTTGGCAGTAGAGTGAGGGACTAATTTTTTAAAATCTGTATCATCCCCCCCGAAAAGCCCTGAACAGTTTGGGTTGGTTGGTTGTGGTGATTTTTTTTTTTTTTTTTCAAAATAGGGAAAGAAAAGAAATGCATTAATATCTTAGCAGCACTAGCTGGCGTCACTGAAGGCAATAAGGATCCATATTTCTTCAGATTCGGTTGTTCTTTGGGTGCCCAGATATCCCCTAATGAAGTGGGAGAAACCTACAGAGGCATATATCACAGAAGGTCAACAAAAGCGGTCTTTAAACACTTGCAGTGTCCGTATTTGTGCATGCAAACTGGCATTTCCTATTCTACAAACTCATAACTGAATGGATGTTGGGAGTTTCTCCGGTCCCTGCTCTGTAAAGGACAGTGTTGCTCAGGTGGGTTTCACTGCTGACTCCTGAGTCACCAGAGGTGGAGTCACCTCTGGCAGGAGAGAATAGTTTTTGTGCTGACCGTACCCATCCTTACAACTCTGCTAAGGAAAAAAGGGCTGAGAGTCTGTGCTACACCCAGCCAAAGGAGGACCTGAGTTGGTACCCCTTGCCTTGGCAAAATGGCAACAGGGGCTGTTCTCCTCACCAGGACTTTATAGCCAGAAAGCCCCAGGTTTTCTTGACTGGAATTTCCAGCAGTAACGTCAGGTCTATGTAGTTTTTGGATAAATTAATATTTTTTTATACTGTAAAGCAAACGTAAAATAGTATCACTTAAAAGAGTGTCGAAAGCCATTGACACCCTCTCTTGTGTGTATACATGTGAAGTTGTACTTATTTATCACACATGTTTGTAAAACAGACACCACTATATCATCCAAGCTCAAGTTCTATGAAAAGTTCACAAGTCCATATTTCACATGAGCCATATGCTGAGCTGGAAGGCACATAATTTACAAGCCTTTTAAGCGATTGTGTAACCAACAATTCACATTTCTGCTCTTGAGATAAAGTCCCAGCCCATTCCATCTGATCAGAATCTTGTTCTTCAAGCAGGTGTCATGGTTGCTGAATTTTGTCCAGATGGCAGCTGATGTGGAATGAGAGACTGAGTGAATAAAATCAGATGTTGTGAGAATAGCTGGTGAGCCTCTGCTCCTCATGTTACCACTAGTGACAATAGATTTAATTCAGCCATTGTTCATGATCTGTGAGTTTATTAGGGCCAAATGATTAGGATTATCTCATCAAATTATAACAATAAGAGAAAGTGATTGAAAATATCCCCTTAAATATATTGCATTCGGTTCTAGTTCATCAGCATTTTGCAGTTCGTGTCTTTCAGTGACATACATGTGTACATATATCTATTCGTGTCCAGAGCTGGTTCAGTGTTCATTCTTCCCAATATACAATTGATCTGTTAAAAGCATCAGCAAAGCTTGTAGACATGACACTTAGTGCAAAGAATGTTTCTATATATGTGCGTGCAACATGGGATTGATCCCGTAGGCTGTCTCAGGGAATGTCTAACTGCTAATTGGACTTGTGAGGATCAGCAATTACCTTTGAGAACATCAGCCCCCCTGACAGAACCACCTGTATCCATAAGCTGCACACTGTAGCCTAGCAGCAACCCTATAAGCAGAGGTTGTGAGTGGTTGTGTGAGCTCCCTGAGGACATCTGTAGCCCTTCCCTATCCCCCTCCATGTGAGACATGATCCTGCCAAATGATGCCCAGTGCCATCTGTTAAATAATTATGAAACAATGCCATATGTACCTCTCTACTGCTAGTGTTAGGTTTGATCTACCCATTGGTTGCACAGGGATCCCAGGTATAGATGCTGGACATGCTGCCTCACCCGGAGCTGGGCAGCCTAGAAAACAAGTTCATAGAATCAAGGAATCATAGAACAGTTTGGGTTGGAAGGGACCTTCAAAGGTCATCTAGTCCAGCCCTCCTTCAATGAGCAGGGACATCTTCAACTAGATCAGGTTGCTCAGAATTGTTACAAGTTACTTCACTCCCTCCATCTCCATTTCTATCACCTGAGTCTTTGCTTTCAGAAAAATCCGCATCTTTGAGTTGCTTCTCAAAGAGGCTCTTATTATGACACTGGTGGGCAGAGCCCTTCGCAATTTGTAAAATAACCTGCTGCCATGTCAGATTAGGTTATGTGCCATCAAATTATTTAAATCTTCACAGTTACATTTGTTCTACAGAAGTGCATGCTCTCTCTCTTGAGACTAGCATTTCTGCACTTTTATGAATACTTTCATGTCATTCTTATTTATTTAGTTAGTTAATTAGTTAATGGCAAAATCAGTTCTCAGAGATCTTTTTAAGACCACAAAAAAAAGAGAGGTGGTGCTTTGTGTACATTTTATGGTTTTTCTGTCCAATGACTCTAATGTTAAAATTGCTACAACCTTCCATGAGAAATGCTAAATCATAATGTGGTAAGAAAGGCACACTCGACAGGTCTGCGAATGACAGCTCTATAATTTCAGTATTATTTGAATACAATGTAGAAGTGCCTTATATGTTTAAGCAGCTTCATTTTACATCTGCTTTTTAGAATAATTGATTCATACTTGTCTGTACGGGCTTTCAACAGTTCTTAGTGTCTTTGTCTTTTTCTTTTCTTTTTTTTTTTTCTGTTTTCCTTTTTTTTTTTTTTTCTTTCTTTCTTTTGCCTTGATTTTTTTCCTTATAATATTTATTTTACCAATGAGAAGATTAAAAGGTCAGGCTGAGGCTGAACATATGTTAGACTGAGCTGCAGTGGAACGAGTCATCTTTACCTCTGTGCTCATTACAGCCATGAAGCACAATGACTTGAATTACATGTGGAATTTTTCCTGCCTTCTTTCATACATATGCTAACATTCATTGCTTTATTTGTGGCTCAAAAATTGCCATTATTATTTCTGAGTACTGAGGTATATTTATTCTGTTATAATAGTTCAAAATTATTTTTGCCATTGTTGTTCAAGTGTGCATGGCTTGGTTGGAGTCTTTAAAAAAACCTTCCAGTGGTTCCTGACGACAATTTTTTGTCAGGACATGAGGCCTTCAAAACCTATTGAACTAAAAAAGTTTATAGCCCTATGATTTTTTTTTTTTGCTGTGGTGTTTCTGCACTGATGAACTGACAGCTGAGATTGTACCCTGTTTCCTCTGTGCCTGATATCAGATGCAGCCAGCGAAAGGGTAAAGGGAGCAGTATGAACTGGGAAAATTATGTATTTTGCAGAGTAACCACCCCAACTAAAGCCGAGTATCATACATCAAAAATCTGCAAGACCTGTCCGATCTCCATGGAGGCAGCTTTGCTTCTTGTGCATGCTCAAGAAACCTGTGCCTTGCTGCTCCAACACCAAGCCACGCTTGTAGCCTACCTGGCTAGTGCTGCACTACCAGCAACGCTCTGGAAAATCAGCTAAGGGCCTTATTTTGTGTCTGGGCTGCATGGTGACTGCCCCACCATGCTGCGTGCAAACA